>NC_072853.1:113234163-114585773 GCF_028858705.1 Grus americana
CCAAGAGTATAAATATGACAATTTTACCTCACATTAGCAGTGATAGTGTATTAGTTCAAAATGATATCTGTAATATAGTTTTATTTTTCTGTTTCTCACAAAAATTTCACCACATCTTGCGGGAAGTGTACTAAGAATGTTCTTTATTAATATCTAGGTTCATGTCAGGTACATTAGTCTATTCATCTTCTATTCCAATGAAGTCTTTTTTTGTGAGAGGTGAAAAGGAGTATTTTCAGTTGTAGCCTACTGAGATAGCCTATGTTTGCATTCATGAGAAAAGGTGGGAACATCCATTTATATGCAGTGATAGTAGTCCAACTTTAACTATAGATAACAGGGCCATTGAGAGAAGAAAGCATAGATCCTTCTACCCCTATGTATTATATCTATAAAATGACCCTTGCAACTTTCCCCATCAACAGATTCTGCAAAGAACAAGTATTGATTGAACAGGTGCCACCTTCCAATACTCCAAAGCATAGGCAGAACAAACCCACCTGATGTTATCCAGTACGTTGCTTATTACTGCTTAATCTGTCCAGATATACGGTATGATAGTTCAATTGAGGTCATGTTGATATTCTTGTCATAGTGGATATCAGTGGATGGCAAAACCGATAGTGCAATCCTCTAATTGGGACAGTGTCAGTCATTTTCCTTTTTTTTCAGGAGCCAGTACTGCATTATTGTACGCAGAGAACTGCAAAAATTCCGTGGGAGGTGGGTGATTTTGAAACTAGAATTGCCTAAGTCCATTGAGGTCTTTGTGTGGACTAGAAAAGCTAGGGCATCACTTAATCCTGAGTTGTTTAAATTCTCCTCTGGTAATCACAGTCCCCTCCTGTTATAATGCAGGTGTACTGCTGTGACTCTATTAGTTGTTCTCCCTGGAATTTCACTACAAATGATTACTGGAACAAGGAGCATTGGTGGGTGGGGGGCAAAGATTTGTACTGTAACAAGATGATGTACTCTGTATGGCTTCTAATGCTACCAGTGTCTGCTTGGAAATCAGGTGTGCTATTTCTCCTTTTCATGGCCAAACACATATTCAGCTGTGGTATTCATGCAAGCTCATTTGCAAAATATATGATACAACGTATGTTCTACATATATGTTTTAAATGATCCTCAGAAGATTTTTTGTTCCCTTGTCATTTAGAGCCTGCCTTAAGTAGTGGTTCCTATTCAATTCCTGTCCCACTAGCTGTACTTTGACTGAGCCATAGAAGCCAGAGCTGGAAAATAAGACAGCTAGCAACCCTGGGCTACCAACTGTCTCACAAATGCATATATTTACCTTCCTATGTATATAGAATGCTTTTGTGGGCCTTGTTCAGAGCACCCTTCCTTGTTAGCCTTAACTCCTTGATACTTTTCCCGCTTTCCATCTGATCTATGTCTTTTTAATTGTGAACCCGGCACCTGATAGGAATTTGCTCTTGCTAAAGCTCACCCAAGTATTCCTCCTGGGCAAATCTCAGAACTTCTTGTCTACTTTTTCCTCTTTAATCTTCTGGCTGCTTTTGGCACTACTGGTCTCTCCCCTCATAATCTGTTTCCTTTCTGGCCTCTTTTGATTTTCCTCTGGCTATTTCCGCCATATTTGTAAGGTCTCCCTCGCTGCCTGCTACATCCCTCTCTTATCTGTCACAAGTGTCCCTGAAGGCTTTGCCACTGGTCTCATCTCTCCCTGGATCTATTCACAGGAGGAACTTCTGAGATCTTCTAGCCTTCTGTTCTGAAATAACTTCACTGCAATTAGCAGACTGCATATTTATATTTCCAAAAGGTTAGAGTCTTAATTTTTCTAACTTGTTTATTTGTATTTTTGGGGATGAGAGAATGAATGTGGTGAAGGAAAGAAGGAGTGAGAATACAGTCAATATAATCGGACCCACAGCCCATGCATTGTAATAGCTGAAACCGCCACTTTTTCAGTTATCCAGGAAACATTGGGATAAACAAAGTTAGAGAAAACCAAACAAAACTAGACATGGTTATAGTATAGAAAATATGTCCTTAGAACCATAAAAGTTCCATTCATGGAACCATTTCATGGTTAGCATAATGAGAACAGCCTTAGATTTTCCTTTTCCACTTAATTCTTTTTTACTACTGAAATCAGGAGGGTGGAGACAAAAAGAGTACAAGACAGTGTAATAATAAATTACAGACAAAAATGATTCCCCAAAATGTATGTACTTTGAAAAATTTCACCAACCAGCTGTGTACTTTGCTTCTTACAGTTTGAAGCTGTCCCTGCTTTGAGGGTGTGCAGGGCAGCTGAACCAGATGACCTCCTTCCAAAGTTACGCTATTGTTCTAAAAAGCCAAAAGAAACCTATTTTTTAAAAAATGTCTTTTCACTGGCATTTTCATTTAAAGCCCTTTAAAGGGTTTTACTAGCTTCTTAAATGATTTATTTCACTGAGACAATTGTTATTTAGCACATGCTTTGCCTCCTCATTCAGCCCAGTGTCCTGAGCAAGGCCTCCTCCAGATCCACTGCTTCCCAGACTGACAATGATCTGTCACTTGTGATTTCCACCAGTTATAAGTATGAGAGATGAAATTTACACCTCAGCTAGACCTATCCTGTGAAAACTGCTCTAAAGCAGACATAAAAATGCCTATGGTTTAATCTTTTCAGTTTAAACTTCTCTTAGCAAGTTTCATGCATACACATAAAAGTCAAATCTATATGCTACCCATGTTTCTTTCCTACTAGAAACATATCTAAGGGAATGGTTATAGTTATTTCTGTTTTTAAACTTACTTGGTTCTCAGTTGTTACAGTGAATAAGACAAATATTGCCTATATCTTGGTCTGAGATAGGTAGGTTAGTCACAGACAGCTGTATAATATAGCAGGTACTTTTGCAGTGACTGTGACCAAGTATTTTATTTATCGTATGATGTTTTCTTTAAGAACACAGATGTACTGGAATCATTCATTCTCAGCTTTTGTCTAGCTTTTTTGTTGCTAAAGGTGGATGCATAACATACGTAGATGACAAAGGGAAAGTTGTGTCGTTAATGTGGATGAATTTTCTCATGGATCCAGCTTTAGCTGCTCAAATTAGGGCACTGCCTGAGAATTTTAGAAATGTGTTTTGTCTTTCAAAAGAAAGCTCATTTCTTATCTTTGGAACGAAAACTCCATAAGTGTGCAAGGTAATACCTCCCCTCCAGGAGGATCTCATAAACCTCTGCAAATTCACTACTTCAAAAATCTCATTTTTATATCTTTTTTTTTTTCCCCCAGAATCCATATTGGCAAAACAAACAAACAAAAGCAAACACTGCCCCCAAACCCAATCCCAAATCAAATTGGATTCCCTATTATAAACACAGAATTTTTGACAGATCTACAGCAAGGATGGCTTTTGAACCATTACATGAAAACATGCATTATTAATAAGGTAGAGCCTTTTCTTAAAAAAAGCATTAAAAGCAGATGAAAAATTACTTCTGACTCTGCGTAGCCTTCTAAATCTTAGTAATACTTCTGACTACTTTCCAAAAGTGTTTTATGATAATAAGTTGCTATTAGCAGTCTCCTAAAGCTGAATTCTGCTGTGACAAATGTTAGCACTTTAATTAGCCTATTTGAAAACCACAAACATAAGAAATATTGACTCTGTCCGATCCCTGTGAACCTTTAGAATCACTACAAATTTTCTTTCTCCAGCCTATAAGGCAGAGACCACAATGTCTTATTGAAACACGGGCACTCAGTTTCTCCAAGACACCAGCCAAAGGTGGAACGTAAGAAAACTCTGGAAATTGCTGTTCAGAGACGCCCTGCCGGCTTTTGCTGCCTCCAACAATCTGCTGCAAATTCTCAATTTTCATCTTAAAATAATGCTTTTATATTTTTGCAGTGGGCAATTACAGGCATCACAGATCACAGGAAAAACAGATGTGCTGCTGACCAGTTAACTTAGTCTTGCAGAAAACTGTCTACAGCCAAACAGCAGCAGATGGCAACTTACCCCTGTTCCACTTCATTACCTCAGTAAGGTGTGAATGGCAAGGCTTGTAATTTGTACCACTTAGATTCTAACGTTTTTAAGCAAAGGGATTTTTTTCTTTTTTAAAAATGAAGTATCAGCTAACACACACCTTCACTTTCGTGACAGTTGGTCCAAACAGCTAAAGGCATGAACAGAGGAAACGCAAATATCTGAGCTTTTAACAACAGAGCCTCATAGGTTACATGGGTTTCATAGAGTATGTAGGGCAGGACTCTGAGCTCTGTGACGTGGGTAGAAAAGTAATTTCATTATTGTGGAATTAAAATCAACTGCACTACACTGGAAAAAAAAAAAAACTGGTGAAACTGAGAGCAGGAAGGAACTGAGTTCTTGCTCTATTGCTTTCTCTCCCACCCTCTGAGCAATTCTCTGAATTCCCTATTAGTGTCTCTGCAGAGTAGATAACCAGCTGTTTTCAGAGATTTCTTAGAAAAAATCACTAGGACAAATAATTAATGTACACAATCAAGATCCTCAAAGGCACTTTGGTGCCAAATTTTAGGGAACAAGGAGCAAGTTGCCTAAAGTATCTTGCAGTTTTTGAGCTTGAAGCTAAAGACTTCAAGATGTCATTAACCTGTCATCTACTTGCCAGCTGCTGGTAAAACAGATTCTTTGACCTGGAAAAAAAAAGATTCTGCACATGTAGAACAAAGTGAAACAGAAGATATGGAATGATGAGAATGAAAATGTATAATCTGCAAGTGAATAGTTCAGTTATATTTCATAATTATTTATTCTAGGAGCCCATATAATAAATACTTATGCAACATCTGTTCCCCTGGAGAAAAAAACGTAGACTTACTGGAAATCATCAATTAAATTATAGAGATCTTGGTTAAAGTGCTCATAGGATCTACTCCAGTTCTATTCCTACAGGTTTTTGCAAAAATAAGTGAGGGCAAAATATGAATATTCTTCTAACATAACTGCTGAGCCTTCTACTGCTGAGCTCATCTACACGAATCTTTTCATTGAAATGCCTAGAAACACCTTTTGTGCAAGCGGACAACGGCATACAATTCCCCTGGCTCTGTTTGCTCAGAATGCACAGTCACCCAAAATAATCCTCAAACAAAGGAGGTGGTTATCCCTCAGTATCATGGGTGGGACACAGCTGAATTCAGCTAAATGTTATATTTTTCCTTCCCGAAAGAAGAATCCCACATGTACAACTGTCACTTCATCACCAAACATCACTTCACAATGGAATTTCTCCTTTGGTTTTGTGAGAATGTGGAACTTATATTTCCAGGTTACAGGTGTTTTTAATGCATTTTGGTATCAGTATTTCAGATTCTTTGTCTGAAGAAGGCAATTGTGTGAAACTATGGGCATGATTTTCTTATACAGGCTTTTAAGGGTATAGTTTGCTGCATTATTTAAAACTGTCTTTTTCAAGCTGCTTGTTCTTTTAAATTGTTGACATTTCTCCCTGAAATTCTAATTTTAGCAATGTCTTCATAGAAATAGGCACACAAACTTAATACATTATGATATGGAGGCTGAAAGTGTATACCCCTGCCTATGTGAATTCTTCCCCTCATATATCTATTTTTTCATCAATCTTCTGCATGCTTCCCTCTCTATTTTTGTGAGAGAAGGTGGTTAGTTATTGAAAATGAGAAGGTTGAAGTATCAAGCTGTGCAGTTTCCTACGCTGGTAAGAATTGGCATGAAAATAATTTTGAAATATAATCACTAATGCAAGGAAAAGTTTTAAAAACTGTCAGCTAATAGTATGTTCCTCAAGGCATCCCTAGAATTAAGTATTTTTGTCAATTATTTAGTAAGTGCCTAATTTGCTACTACTGGAGAAGAAAATTACATGGTTGCTTCTAAATTATTAAACAATATTTTGATGGCATTGACAGAGCAAATAGCAAGATATTGACCACAGTCATCATGCTATAGACAAATTCTCACAGTTTTCCTTTTTATCTTTTTATGTGAAATTGAAGAGAAGAAAAATGTCATTAACTGTTATGAACTATATGTGCAAACTGTGATTGGAAGCTATGCCAAGAGTTCACCTTCCTTTAGATTTTCTTGTAGAATCACTAATTTATAGGGATTTTTCTAAGAAAGCATTTAGAACTTCACAAAGAAACTTGATTGTACCGTATAGTCAATTTTCTGGCTTTACAGGATTTTTGCTCTTCTGCTAATCATTGGCTTCAAGGTCTATTTTCAGTCTTTTGAAAGAAATGTCTGCATCTTTAATAGAATTTTAATAAAATGATACCTAGATTTCAGGCTCACTCCAACTGTACCTCTTTTTTTTAGGCATATTCATCAGGAAAGGTTTTTGGCTTTTTCTCTCCTAAATTTCAAGTGGCCAGCAAGTCATTGTAAGTGTCACATATTCAAATGTACATGTCCAAAGAGCTCAAGAGTTCATGACCAGGCACAGGGCAGACACATAGCCTGTGGTTATGGGCAGAGAGAGAGGGAAAGGCTACTCATAGTGCCTGGTGGACATTTGGATTTTGGACTGAATGTAGGTGGTTACCGTATCTGTGATATGGACAGGAATTGTCCTAGGGGAAGGTTACTCCTTTGTTATGGAAGAGATTAATCTGGATGAGAACAGGAAGAAAAGGTGTTCACCGTGGAAGCACTGGAGTGTTTCTTTGAATTTGTACATCACAAAATTTGGGTTGATGACCTCACTTAAGAGTATATAGCTGTGGCCACATATAGGAATGATTGAAAGATGGGCCAGAAATACCATTATGTAGGATATACAGGAAAATGAGGTACTGCAGAGTTCTTTAGAGTATGTACTTCAATGTTGTAGTTTTAGAAGACCTCCATGGTCAAGGGCTTTTTTTACAGAATTTGCTGTATTGATTCAATAATCAATCAAGGCCATTTTTGATTCATCATTTTTTCCATGTTCTTGGCAGAATTATTTTTTTCTTTGAAGGACAAAGGACAACACTCTTAGAAAAACATGCCAACTTATTTCAAGTTCTAGATCCATTAAGAGTGAAGCTTGGCTAACAGCTATTGAAAACAGGAGGAGCTGCTCTACTGATAACGTCACCACAGGAGATGCACACAAGTACACACAGAACTACATATGCTAGTCTTTTTTTTCCCCAGGTTTTTTTAATGTACAACCTAGTCATGGTGGCCTTATAAGAAAAAAATACTCTTAGCTCATTAGTCTCAAATTAGGGTTTTTTTTCACTGAGAAATATTTCAATAGAACTTGAAATTGTTTAGGCAAAGCCTTTCATTCCTGCAACCTTTTATTCGCATAAGAGCTCATGAAGACTAGTTGGTTATTAGCCTATAGCACTAGTCCTTAGAGTTGAGACAAGATGCCCAAAGGATCCAAAATACAAAATGGGAGAGAAGCTCAGGCAATATAGATGAGAGAACTGAGAGATGGAAGTGAGTGACAAAGAAGAAATGGCTTTAGAGAAAAAGCAAGCAGAGTAATTAGGAGCCTGGGGTGTAAAGTCAGTGATAAGCAGATGTCTGGAAATGTGCATCCACAATGTAGTTGCAGCCCAAAAGTTATTATACCTTCATAATATCTGACAGCTTGTGCTACTGAAACTTGGAAACCTCTTGCACACCTTCTATGCCTGCACATCTTCTGCAATGATAAATTTCTAGGTGAACCCCTCAAAAACAAAGGAGAGTGAGTATCAAAACTGCTACAGAAATATAAAAATTAAGTTCCTGGTTGAAAACCAGAATCATGTGCATTTAAATCATTCCTTATTGCTTAGGTAGGCTCTTAAGAACAGCTGTCCACCTGCCTTGTCCTAAGAAAGGTTTTTTTTCCTCTTAACATCTAATCTAACCTAACCTGTTTTGCTGCAGGTTAAGCCTGTTGCTTCTTTCTGTCAAAACCAGATTGCTTCCAAGGCATTTTTTACCAGCATCACATTTAGCATCCACTAGGCTCAAAACACTTCATGAATTGCTCCTGTTTCAACTGAAATCAGTGAGAGTTTTGCCACTGAGAACAGAACACAGGATTGAATTATGGAACCCTCTCGGTGCTTCTGAGAGATGGTCATTTTTATATTTCTTCTGCAGGTGTGAGGATGTGGGCATGAAGAATAGGATTAATTTTACCTAATGTTAGCACTTTGGCATCCAGTCTGTTAATCTTGTAAGATCTCTCTTGAAATTAACAGGAAGAGGAAGGGAACTTTGGAGGACAGTTCACCCTTCCTGTTTTAGCGTGGGATGACTCCCTCTCTGTGAGGTTACTATTTCTCAAAGACAACAAAACTTGACATCCTGCTTTTAGGTGAGAAAAAGGCAGAAGAGACAAATTGTATTCACAGTAATTATTTCTTCAAATGAAGCAGTGGCTGCACTGACTTTTGGATTAAAGATAAGAATCTGCTAGTGTGGTTGGGATATGGACTCTGGAGTGAACAAGTGGTCCTACTCTACAATATTAACATAGGACATTACTCTCTTTTGCTGTTTTGATGGTTTTACATCTCCAGGGTTCCCACCAAGTAGAAATAACTATTCATTCTGTGTAACTTGCCTGACTGGATCCTCTGTGCTTGACCAGAAGGTTGCAATATTAGTCTGATGCACATTTGTAATGGAAATGCTGCAGTGGGTTGTCAATGAGGATCACTGTAATCTGGGGAGAGAAATGTCTCCTGCTGATTTTAAGCTCAGTGTTGTAATTCTAAATGGTTTTCTTGGAAGACACTTGGAAGTCTGTGAAATCATCAGGGAAACAAAGATTAGTTGGGCGTTCCAGTATCACCATCACAAGCCACTCCTGTGGTACTGCTAGGAAATGGCTTTCTCCCCTATAGATATTGAAGGCCACATTGAAAAGCTTAGCTTGACTTCATGTAGAAGAGCTAATCTACCAACACACTAACACTCCAACACATGGATCATCACCTTCAATTACTTACTCTTTACACAATATGTTACTTTCAAAATTTGAATGAAAGTATCACCAGAACTGGACATAAAATTTATAACTTTTTATAAGTTCAACCTTTACTGTGGGATCTTTATGAGAAACCCAACAAATACTGTATCACAATTCAAATGGAAGATAACTGCAGAATTTCAAGTCCAAAATTCTCCATAATTACTTTAGAGCCATTTTTGAAGGGGGATTACAGCCAAAAGAGGGTCCAATTTAAAGAGGATCGGTCCCCTGATATGTCAGTGCTTAGTAGTTTGATGGATTAGGCTGCTATTGAGTATTCAGTCAGTGCCAACATACCTTTTGGTGATGTTGTTCATTGCTTCCATTCTACCTGTGCATGCATTTTCTCTTGATAAATGATTTTTCAGGAGTTTTTTAAGCAAGCTCCAGATCGCTTGAATCCTAGTATGATGTGCCCACTGGCAATGTTTTTCAAAGAGGTTACAAAAAGAAAACTCTAGTGGTGGCTTCTTTCTGAAAGAGCTAAGTCTACAGAGAAATTTTGCATTAATTAATATGTTTGGGAGAAACCCCTCCCATGTCAGTGCACTCCAGTCAGGTCACTGTGACTGACACTGAGCCTCCCCAATCTCCAGGCACAAGGTCTAACACCATAACTTCTCTTTCTACTGGAAAAGTCTATCTACCAAGAGGTTAGATTGACCTTGGCAATTCCACACCAGATAAATAAATACAAATATCTCATGTCACGACCTTTCTGTTCCACATATTCAGCATGTTTCAACAGTATAAGCAGACATAGTTCAGGCTCAGAATATATAAACGCAAAGATTAAAATGCCCTTTTGTCCTAGAGTTTGGCACCTTGCAAGGCAGGGAAGCACACTGGCTGCACAGCGCTAGGAAGCCAGCCCAGAGGCCACTTGCACAGCTCAAGGCTGGCCGCTGTGATTGCCACAGGGACTGTTCAGAGAGGCCCCAACACAGACCAGCCAGCGCAGCTCAAGTGCTGGGTTCATCTCGTGAAACTTTTTGTGGAAGAAACTGGTGAGCAAAGAGGGGGGTGTGTGGAATGTTACTTTATATATGGCAAACGAATTACATTGTCATTAATATTGCAAGGCTTTTTTGCAGAAGAAAAAAGTCCCTGCTTTATTTTAAGATTTTTAGTATGGTTTATTCTGAGATTTAGAAAACACAAGAGAGTCAGGCCTTCCAGACAAATGCATTTACCTTGACGGAATGCATTTGCAATAGCTTTACAACAATGGCCTAGAGAATACTTGCAATTCACATTGGACTTTTTTTTCCTCTTTTTTTTTCACTGCTTGGAAAATGGACCTGGTTCGCGGGCCTAATTCACAGCTACCACACCTACTCTCTCTGCCCAGAGAGCGAAGAGAATGAATAGGTCAATCACCTGACATATTTCCATCCAATTTCAAGGGTAGAATGTGTTCATTTTCTGACTAATGGCATGTCATTTTGCAGAAGCCTTTGGTCGCGAATTAATCCTGGAATCAAAACAGATTTTCCGGGGAGCAATCTTCCATCAAGTATTGATTTTTTTACACTCATGGAGTCTGTACTCCCTAATTTAACCTGACAATGATTCTGCACAATGGGCTGGGAGCACCTTGGCAACTCACAGAAGGAACTTTTAGTGTCTTTTCTTTCTGCAAAGTAGTGGGGGGGTGGGGAGCGGGGGGGGGGGTGGGTGGAAGAAAAGACCCAAACAACACAGTTAGTCACTGGGGGAGTGTTTACTGTCTGATGTTTTATTTCTGATTATTTGGAATGGAGAAATAATGCTAACTTTAGAAGTAATGTAAGCTGGAGATGTCTCTGAAAGACTGAAATGCTGTTTATGGCAACAGTCCCCTGCTGCTCCTGCACCTTTTCCTCACCCCCAGCACTCTGGGATGCTAATAATACAAAACGTGTGATAGCATCTCTGGTTGCAGCTGATGCTTTTATGAGATGACATTTTTCTCTACAATAAATAAATAAATAAATAAATAAATACTTACACACATAGAAGCCTAAAAATGCGTCCTTTCCCCAAAAGATGTTTTGACTCTGGCCTCAGAAGTCCAGCTACCAAAAGCTATGCTTTGCTTTTGGATTCTCCTACAAGACAGACACCTCTGTATCTGCTTCTCTACATTCTCTGTACTAAACATCTGTTCTAGCTGTTTGTTCTATTTATTTGACTACTTACGCCAATGAGAAGAGATGAAAAATCTATCGCTATGAAACAATAAAACACAACAGAATGAAAAGCTAGAAATCATTTAGAGACAGGAAGATTGATGGGACAAGATGTGAAGAAGAAGCCATCAGAAGCTGGTTTTTAATAGAAAACTAAGATAGGGCATTTTTGTTTTTGAAGGTACCACTGCTGAAGCAAAATAATGTGGTGTAATCATCATTCCCACGTTAAAACTCCTTTCTTAGAGATGAGAAGCAATATATATATTTAAGAGACAGTGGGTAAGGTGCCCATTCTTTTGCCTTATTCTGAAACCGAAATGGAAGAGGTTTTAAGCATCTTGCACAAAGGTCTTTGCAGAAAAATAACAACATCTCTGCTGATGATTTCTCCATTAGAAACGCCACATTACTGGAAACATTGCTATATGACCTGAAGAATAATTTTTTTTTTCCTCTGCCATTTTAGAGACACTCACAATTTGAGAGGTATTTCATTGGAAATATTTTTTTTTTCCCCTCTGTAAAACAGCCTTTCAGCTTTACTTGGAATAGAAGAAATACAAAAGCCTTTCTTGGCCTAACAGGAAAAGGTTTGGAGAAACACACAGCAGTCCTTCCTTCAGCTTGGCCACCACAAACCTAACATAATAATTACAATTTTAGGCATATCATACCAGATAGTTATGAGTTGTAGATCTGACTGCAAATTTCTGAGTGATGGAACTCTGTCATTGTCAGTGCTAAATTCAAGAGAGGACATGAGGAAGTGTAGAAGAGGAAAATGGCTTCAGAAAAGACTTAAATTCATCCTGTGCCTGGCTGAATCAGGACCTAAATTCCTCAAAACTGCAATTCCAGAGCATAATACAGGAAATATTTGTTGAAAATAAATAAACCGAGATACACAGAAGAGGTCCACATACAGTTTCAGTAATGATATTAAGTAATAAATCAGTAATAGTTACTCCAGAACACTAACAATACCATATTATTTTTCCATTGTACTATTTTAGGAATACCTTGGAAACCACAAGATAAGTGTTTTCTGGCCTCATCAAAAAGGTTAGGGTGAAGAGCCCTTGTGTGAAAAGTTTTGAGTGATAGAATATGTTTAAATTGTTACAAATGTTTATAAAAGTGCTTCTAGGCATAAAGATGATGACTGAAATCATACATGGGATCCGTTGAAGACAGCTCTCTTATTGTTAAAGAACTCTTTTCTCACAAGTTTTTTTTTTTTTTCTACTTTCATCTCATTTTCCAGAGACAGTTTGAAAGAGGACTGCTTCTTTTCTTCCTTGTTTTATGAAAGTGCCTTTATACATTAGCAAAGTGCTTTAATAACACGCACTTTGTAAAAGTCAAAAGTGCTCTATTACCCCTAAGTATAGAAGTAAATAGCACTTGTTTTAATTGAAAACATCAAACTTTTGTAGCTCTAAACACATCAAAGACACATCCATTTGTGCATGTGTTCCAAAAGGTGAATTCCACTGCTTTTAGGCAGACTGCAAAAGAATCAAGCTTATTAGAGCTATGAGAAATTTTCAAATTGAAATGCCTTTCAACCTTCAAGTGGTTAAAATATGGAAATGGTTAATGCATTTAGCATGTGAAGCCACTTTGAAATAGTGAGTGGTTTAACCAATTATCCCCATCAGCTGAGATGTGCCAACTGACCACAGACACTGTCTTAGGTCAGTCTGATTTCAAGGTAACACATAGTGCCTTACATTTTAATGAAACAGGTTAATCCATAGGTTAACTAGCAAAGGGGGATTTAAGCTGTTGTGTTTTACTTTACAGGAGCATGCATTCAGCCTGTTGCTGTAGCTTGATTGAAGGACAATATGATTTTGATCCACTGTAACTTGACATTTCTTCAAGTGTACTTAAACTTTATATACACAGAAAAGTGTAGTGATTTACTTAGTGTCAGTGTAACAAAACTACTTCTAAACTCATTTATCTTCCAGCCTTCAAGGCAAAACTTAAATGGCTTAAGGAGTGTCTTATATTTAGTTGGTCAGTTATTAACTTAACCTGAAATAAGATAATGTCTCACAGTAGGGGTAAAGAAGTGCCCAGAGTGATTTCTGAGCCAAATTGAGTTACATTGATAAAGCTTTTCAGACCAGATGAGGGCTACTGGCTCTGGCACAGAGTATGGGCAAATGATGAACACAGTCACACAGCCATGGTTTAAGAAGTTACCATCTGTCAGCAGAGCTCTAGTAACTGACTGTGATTAGATTTCATTTTGATTAAACAGCTAATGGAAAGGGGACAAATAAAAGCAAAAATCAATCACATCCCCAACCACCACAATACTAACAGGATTTTAAATATTTGTACAGGATTTGACCTCCTGATTTCTACAGGCTTCTTTTCCCTAAAAGGGTGAGCCTTCTTTTTCAAAAGCTGCCTGTCCACTATTATTTATTTGTATTACCATTTGCCTAGAGGCTTGTGTCAGGACTCCAGGCACGTGGTACCAGCATACACAAGTTACTGTCTTTCTCTGCCTGACAAGGGTGGCAATAGTGCTTGGAGTCCCCACAGAGTAACATCTTGTACACAAACCCCTGATACAACTTCCACACTAGGGCTGTACTACAGCCTTAATGGTGTATGATGCTTCCATGTGGATGAAATCTCCTTCACATATACTCAGGAGAAACTGTACAAGGCTCTATGTCCCCGACAGAGAAGGGATGCTGCAACTACAGGCAGAGCAGATACCAGAATTGAAGTCTCCTGATTCTCAGGGGTACACTGATAATAATTTCTTGTCCTCTGTACCATTAATAGCATAGAAAGTCATAACAAAATTTTCTCTCACTCTTTAAAGTCAAGCTTAACAAGAAAAATACATTTCTTTTTCAACAGAATCGCTAGCTCTCTAAATTCCTTAGTTGCCTGCTGCTGCACTTTGCCGTGTGGGCAGGAGGAGGTATTACATGAAGATTTCTTAAGCATTTTTCAAATCTAAGAGTAGAAATGTATCCGTGCAGAGTACAGACATTTTGGGCAAAATTCTGAGAGTCCAGGGTGAGTAGTCAAATTCTTCATTACTTCAAGCAGGCACATGTTTATTCAAGGTGTTGCCCACAGCACCTAGAACATTCAGCTGGCACCAATCTTTATGATAAGAGGAGCAAGATGTTAAAAAATTAAATCACATTTAGGACCCCTATTTTCAGGTTACTGTAAAAGCCTGTTGAGTCCCCACCAGCTCCCTTTTAAGTGAATAGTGAAGGACCCAGTGTTTGTTACTTTCAGACAGAAGCCACAGTTACAGGTCTGCATTTTGACTTCAGAACATAACCTCAGATGCTCTCTTTGATAAAATTTATTACTGACTTATTATCAATCACCCCTACATAAGGATGCACATAGCATAAGATATACTATATCCCATACAGTATGCAGACCAGGAAAAGATCAAAAAGACAGTCTACACTTTTTTGTACATACCCTTTCAATCTCTTTCTCTTGCTTTGTATCACACCAAAGGTGAGTTGTTTAATTAGAAGAATATCTGTTTAATCAGTTTAGGTCAGGACTAGCTGCTTGCAACTGAGAGGCAGTCTGAATTGCATTGTGGTGTTCCAGCATTGCTCAATAAGTGTGACAGTCAGACATACCTAGAAATAGTCTCAATAAAATAGTTGATGACTTAATGAACACAAAGCAAATATGTGTGGAAAGGTGAAGTGGTCACAGCCAGTCAGGTACAGGTGTGGTCTGGCAAGTGTCTACAATTACCTTACAATTTATCCTAACTCATACAGATGCTAGTAATTCAAGGTACCTTATTAGTAACTCTGGTTACTAATTATCATTACTAACTTGTAAATTAAGTTCTCATTGTGTAAACAAAACAGAATTTCAAAACCAGGCTGCCAAATAGCTGTAAATGTTTGCTCTCCCTTCCCTTTCCCTGCCCCCCAGCCATTCTCTTTCTACTTCATATTTCATTCTTTTATTTACCCAGTCTATTCTCATCCCCTTGCTTTGAGGACTCCTATCTGCAGAGCAAGAACTATGTTTCTGATGACTCAGTACACCACAGCTATGGACTCAGGAACGCAGGTACCAAGTCCTTGTATGTCATCAGCACCGCTGACCTGGCGCTAGCATTTAGTTAGTAGCAAAGGTGGAGTAAAATGTACTAGCTTCATCCTAGCATGGTCGGAGCACACCAAAATTTGGTGAAGCTAATTGGGGTATTTTAATAGTTGTCCTAAGCTCCCTAATTTTCTCCTCCTATGTTGGAGGCTCTTACAAGTCTATAATATGAAGTTACACCTCAGTCATATCAGTGGTAGATCTGGCATCTTTAAGTGTGGTTAGATAATGTTCAGAAGTTTATCTAGCAGTTTGCTACTACAAAAAGAGAGTAGTCCCATTCTGTCTGTCTTTTGTCTTGGCTGTGATGCTTCTCTGATAGCATGGTAAGCCAAATTCAATTTACTAATTCAGTGGAAATCTAACTCAGGTAGAGTTAGGCCTTGACCCATTGTGTTTTCTTCTGTATTAATAAGCAGGGTGAGTTTACCTTGCAGTTAGATGAGCATCAGAGCTGGTAGAAGAGAGAGCGAAGGACTGACAAGCCAGGAAAAAGCACTGTAAACAGTAAAGGTAGGGGCAGAACTGAGCCCCTTTTGGAACCTACAAGCTCTCAGAGGAGCTCAGCTGTGTTGCCTCACTATACATTTAAACCCACAGTCATGGGCTGTTTGAAACTAGACTGTTGAAACACTTTTTGTTTGGCGGGGGGGGGGGAAGGGAGTGCAACACAAAAGAGAAAGCAAGCAAAAAGGTGGTATCAATCAGCTCTTGGGCAATCAAGATCTTAAGCTGTTGCAGCTGTTTCTGCTGTGGGTCTGCCCATGACCTCAGCAGCAGAGGGCTCTGCTAGTGAGTTTGACTTCATGTTTGCAATAGACATATGCACTCCAAGGAATATGCACTCCAAGGTTACTGTTCCACCAGTGTGCAGTGCCTCATTATGCCTTCTTGCTCAGTCCTGTCTCTGGGTCTAATGATACACGTATTTCTGATATAGACAGGATGAGCCTGGGAAAGCAAAGTTTTCTTGGTCTAATTGTAGAACAAGCATCTCTGAGCGTTCATGTGGCTCCAGTCTCCAAGATGATCCAGGTGAAACATTTGCAGAGTGCTCCTCTCTAAGGGAGCCTTTCTCCCAAAGCGAAGCTAATGTTGCATACTACTTGTCAGGGGGCAGCCAGAGTAGCAGCTCTTTAAGGGACTAGAAAGAGGATGACGATCCAGTTAGCAGGACGTGCTGGCCACGAACTGGTCCTACCATCCCTGAGAGAGGTGAGCAGGGCAGGCTTAGGGAGGGTGGGAAGCTGAGCTCAGCCCGGGTTGTCAGGCAAGTTCATGGTGATGAGGCTGATTTGAGGCCACACCAGGACATTAGCTGGCAGGTCAGCCAGCTCGGTGGGGTGAAGTGCCAGGGCAAGGCTGTGGGGAGCTGGAAGTCAGCACTCCTGTGGCAGGGACCAGTGGTCCTGGGATTGGCTGAAACAGGGTCCTGGGCAGGGGTCAGGGGAACCCCAGGGGCAGGACTGGGCAGGAACAGTAAGGTCTATTAGTGCACTTAGTGCCCTGACAGTACCAGTCTTCACACAAGTTCACATCCTTGAGAAAACAAACCCTAAATCAAACTGACAAAGCCTGAAAACGCAGCCAGAATTTTTGTCCCTCAAAGAGAAAAGGGCTAGCAACTCCCAGAGTCCACCTGCCATGTTGCCAGGCCTATAGATCTTCTCCAGGATGGTCCATCCTTGTTCCACCTCTGCCTTCTGAGATAGCTACTGGTTTTCAAAACTCTCTCTTTTGCTGTTCAAGAACTGCAGGGTAGTACCTTTAAAGTTGTCTCTTCAATTTTCCATGCATTTGCTAATACACACATACACATTACCTACCAAGACAAATGCTGAATGCTAGAAACCAGAATAATTGTCAGCAGTGTGAAACTTTGTTTTCAAATACGCAGACATCTATGTTGGTTGCAAGTATTAGAGCTGGCGTGCTTTAAATGTCAACACCATTTTAACATCTATAGAAGTCTGTAGAATTAATGATGAGAGAGATTCTTACTGTAAATGTATTGGAAATGGCAGTGTTCAGTTACCTGAAAATGTTAAAACATTGTCTACTAAGAGCTGACAAGACAATCAGTAGATGCATGCTTTAGTTTGTCAGACATTCAGCCCCCGAAGACCTGTTCCAGCTCACTTTGAGTTCATCTGAATGTTGCGTTCATGGTGCCAAGAGGAGCAGTCTGGCCCAAGATTATAGCGACTTCTGCCCTTGGGAAGACGGGGCGAAACTGTAAATGCCTTGAGGTGATCTGGGGGGGCCTGCAGTCACTGGGTGCTCTGGGTGGTGGTTGCTGCATGAATGCTGCAGCGGTGTAGCCCGTAGTCTCGCCTGTGTGGAGAGGTGCTAAGAAAGCTAAAGTAAAGGCTTTTGGAGAAAGATACCAGGGCACTCTGCCCCTCTGGGAAGCAAAGGGGAGCAGAGTCCATAGGGCTCTTCTCTGAGGGTGCCCTGCCAAAATGCAAACACAGAGAGTTTTAACGCTTTGGAGGCTGTGGATACATCTGTACAACCTTCCAAGTGTTTGTTCAGATGCAAAACGTCAGTGTTCCCAGAGCTAAATAAAATAATTTATGTACTTTCATGTAAATAGCTCTATTACTTTAGATTGTATTGGGTAGTGGAAAATAACCAACAGCCTGTATCATTCAACGCCAGGGCAGATTGCTTTGAGTAATTTCCAGTAGTGACAGGCTATCTTGATAGGATAATTTATGTTTGAATTTCATTCATTTCACAACATAACTTGCTGTTCACCACTGAACTGGACTCTTCCACCACCTCTGAGAGGAAACCAGACCTCTCCTGAATTTGAAGTGTGAGTATGCAGCCGGCTTGTTTTACACACGAGAGACAGCCTTCCACTAATTATCTTGTTTGTGCTTTATGTAACATCCCTCAAAGTAGCTAGTGCATCTGCCAGTTGAAACTTAGTGTAAGTGGTTATTTGAGTTTTAGACTTGGACAATAAAGATGGTACTGCAGCTCAGATCCCCAAATGTCTTCAGAAAGCAAACACAGAAAGGTCACTAAAAGAAATTCACTAATGAGTTTCAACATGCATGCAGAGAATTTTTTTTTTCCAGTTTTCATTCAAGTCTCATTTATCGTTTACTACCATTGACACCATTTATAGTTTAATCTCACGGAATCCAAATTGTCTCCTGCTCACTCCCTTCCTTGCAGCTGCTCATAAGAAGTTTTATTATTTTAAAACTGTTCTGAATCTAGGCAGATGTATAAATATCCTATCCCCCTTCCTCTTGCAAGATCCCCCACACCCCTAACAACAAACCTCTGTGAATTTTCTTCCAGGAGGATGTGTAAGAGAACACCTTGAAAAAAGTTGTTAGACTTTTATATGGTTATTTTATGTGTGCATTTCACTTTGCTGCAGGCAATGGCAGAAGGAAAAAAAAAAAATCAATCCATATTTGTGTGGAATGAAAAGATGAAAAGAAAAAAAAAAAACCTTCCAAAATAATTAGCTGCGTGGTGTAAGGAATGAAATCATCAAAAATACTTGACCTGTTCCCCTGCTGCTGCTGAGCCCTTAAAATATACAAACACATTAAGAAAAATTGTTAGGAAGGTTTATTTCAGAGAATAGGGCTCTTGTTCTGGAGATTAGTGAATGCTAGTCTTTTTCTGAAGCCTGGGACCTCCCCAGTTCCAAATTAGGGGTGAGAGCTTTAAAATGCAACTTAAGCCAAAAATAACATAGCAAGGCATTTCTTTAGAAAAAGGTAAGTGGGTCAACCATTCATTCAGCAATGGATTCAAATGTGGCTACAATGGCCACAACTGAAAAGTTTTATGTATCTATATCTGCATCTATGGCATGTTTGTGTGCATATATATAAAAATACACAAATACATATATTCATATAAACATGTATATGCTTATTTGCCTTTGTGTGAAAATACATTCGCATGTGCGTACATGGTAAAGGTGGTTAATCTCGCATCTCTTCCAAAAGGCGGAATGCTCCTGTTAAGTCTTTGGAAGATGCAGAAAGGAAATGTAGTTGCAATTGGTTTGGTTGGAAGATACTTGAAAAATAGTTTATTTAAAATGGGAGGACTTCTGAATGGCTTAAACATACAGCCTTACCATGACAGTGCATTAACAGTGGCCAACTCCAGCAGGAAAGATTAATATTACTTATAAAAAGCCTGGTGTAGAATGTTTGTTGTACTGCCAAAAACACTGTATAGGAGGTGGTTTTTTTCTGGTCCCTGGCAATGATTTTTGCACAACGTACTGAGTAATCATTGTCTACAATGCATTTTTTTCCACCATAAAACCTGTGGAAGGAATAATATGGCCCTCATTTTTCCTCTAGCTTCTAAGGAGAACTCTAAAATATATACCTCATGCCAGTAGTCCATAAACTCCAGTTGTGCTCAGGCACTATGCAACCTGAGGCTACCAAGATCAATAAAATTATTGAACCCACAAATATTTCTACAGCTAGAATTTTGTGGAAAATTTAGAGAAGCATATATATCTTTATGTAGGAAAAATAGACAAAGAGGGCCGTTGTTGGTAGGAGGAGCAAAGTCTGCTGGATTTAGACTGCAAGACAGTGAAAATCAGAAATGTGATGTTCATGGTTTGATGCCAGAGCAGTATAAATTCAAGATATGCAACACATTTAGGAAATGGATTTAAGGAGGATGGATGACTGGCTCTGGCAATTGCTAATAAGAGACAGAATGTTTCCTGCCAAGGTCACTGGTTTTACTCCATTTCATTATCAATTATTAAATATCTCTTCCTCTTATTTATTAGTTTACAAGTTGTTTTCACACGAGGGACACCATTTGGTGTCCTATGTGAGGTGAATTGTTGATGACAAATCAGGCTCAAAGCAGAGCAGTATCTGTAACAGGAAAACTGTTGTTATCTTGGTAGTAGCTTGCACTCTGCCAAGAGTCTGAAGGGGAAAGACAAGGTCTACGTAGGGATATAGAGCTTGATTATTTTTTTTCTCTCTCTTGCTATATGTGGTGTACTGCATCAATGAGAAAGATAGGTCTTGATTTTTCTATCAGTCTGATACTCCACGTGTGCAATAAACTTCCTCCCAGCATAATAGCAGGGAGTGTACTAGGTGGTCAACAACTGGCTTTCTACTCAGACATGCTCATGTCTAGGGCCACCATACCTTATGAAATAAAAATAATAAATTTTAATTTTTCTTCTTCACCAGAATGGCAGCTTAAATTAGAATTTATGAGATTGAGAGGCAAAAAAGAGATTTGGTCATGTCATAATGGTAAAAAATTAATGAAGAAAAAGGGCAAACTGCTTCAATATTGATATGAAAAACAAGAGCATATTTCAGTTTTTTTTTTTCTCACAGACTTCCTTGTTTAAAGGAAACAGTCTGTGAGGTTCATTAACAAAAATACAGGTATTTCTGGCAAGTCAGTCCTCAAACAAATAATCCTCATTTTTCAGAACAGGTATGGTGTATTATTCCTGTTGCCAAAGGAAAAAAAAATATTACTGAGAGGATGTAAGAGAGCAGAAAATTCAAAGCACCATTGTAGGTGGTGTGAATCTCCCTAAAGGACATGCTGAAACTGTGAGGCTGTGAATAGTTATATGCTTTTGTGGGGGGTGGGGTGGGGGGTGGGGTGTCAGATGGGGTGAGATTTTTGGATCCAGCTGTGCTCATGGATGACATTTCTGTGCTCAGCCTTTTCCTCATTCCTTTATTTTTTGCACTTTGCCATTGGAGTGGCTTGTGTGATTGCTCTTCAACCTGTTTCAGTGATAGAGAAGTGGGTTAGCTTAAAAAATTGGAATACTGTTTGTTGAGGTTATCCCAACTGAAATGAGTTAGTGAATGAGAAGAAGAGAGTATCTCTTGCAAGATGTGAAGAGTCAGACATCTTTGGCAGCTGAGGACATGGATGAGAAAGGGGCGTAGCAGCCAATTCTACTGTTGCAGATGTTTGCAGAGTACAGTTGCTTATGCCAAGAGAAAGTTATAGATAATCATCTTCTAAAACTTGTTGCCTCATTGATCTGGATATCAGGGTGTTGAGGAAGACTGTAAGTTGCATCTGCCAGCTGTATTCATAGTCTTTGACTCCATTCAGGTTGCACTGTAAACGTCAAAGGTAAAGGAAAGCAGTGGCTGAAACACTGAAAAGCCAGAAGGAAAATCACTAGGACTGACCAAGCAGAGGGAAAAATGCATGTTGATTATCTGGACTATATTTAAAAATTACCTTACCAGCTCATGAAAGAAAAGGTCTCCAGGACTGCATTTTAACCCAATTATCGGTATTCCTTTGCTAAACCTGCTATTTCATCAGATTTTCCGTTTTGGAGACTGGAAGGTCAGCTCCGCAATGCTTTCTAGCTCCTCAGTGTCTGTGGCTGCACAATGACTTTGCTTCCTTATTCCTGTCTCCCAGACTGGCATACTGAAGTATCCTTATGCTTCAAGAGCTAGGCACCATGTGCTCCAGCTGCCTGCACTGCAGGGGTTCCTATTCCAGCCACAGGGTTTATTACCAGGCAGCTCATGAGGATGCAGCCCCAGTGCAGACAGCTGCCTGTAAGGTTGTTGTGGGCTTCATTTAGCTTTGAAGTACGTTTGGCTTGCACAGTGCTCTGTAGTAGGACATGTGTTTTCCTCTTTGGATGGGTGGGTTTGGGAGAGAGCAATAAGCCTCACTGCCAAGCATGATGAACCTTTATTCTGATAAATTGAACTGGATACAGACTTTGCTGGCCTCCTTTAACCTATTTTACTGCACAGGTGCCGAAGGCAGTGAGCTTCAGAGCTTCTTTGAAAGCAGATGAGCATTAGAAGAAGAGGAAAGCATTGAAATGTCCAAATCCTGTCCAGTTCTGGAACCAACGCTCAAGCAGCTAAGCAACAAAGCTACTTAAGGTAAACCTATAATCTCATACACTTGAACATCTCCCCCCAGTTTAAATAGGCTGCTTCCAGTGTGCAAAATCTTGCTGACAGTAGCGAACAAAAATGGCCTCAAACTTGCAGCAGATTTTGTTAAATTCATGAATGAAAAGTTGTGTTTACTTCTCTCCTGTTGTCATGGTTTAACCCAGCAGGCAGCTAAAACAACCACACAGCCGATTGCTGACTCCTCCTCCCCAGTGAGATGGCAGAGAGAATTGAAAAGGAAAAAAGTAGAGCTCGTGGGTTGAGATAAAGACAGTTTAATAGGATGGAAAAGGAAGAAGAAGAAGATGATGATGATGATAATAGAATATACAAAACAAGTGATGAACACCACAATTTTTCACCACTCAAAGCCGATGCTCAGCTAGCTCCTGAGCCGCCCCACCTCCCAGCCAACCTCCAGTTATATAGGGAGCATGATGCCATATGGTATGGAATATCCCTTTGGTCAGTTTGGTCAGCTGTCCTGGCTGTGTCCCCTTCCAGCTTCTTGGGCACCCTCTGCCTTCTCGTTGGCAGGCCAGTATGAGAAGCTGAAAAGTCCTTGACTGCTTGGAAACAACTAAAAACATCAGTGTGTTATCAATGTTATTCTCATCCTAAATCCAAAACACAGCACTGTACCAGCTGCTAGAAAGAAAATTAACTCTATCCTTGCTGAAACAGGACACCTGTGTTCACAAGTAACCTATTTTTTCTGATTTAAACCCTGAGCCAGGAAAACAGACTTTCTAATACTTCATAAACAGTTTATACTGGGAGTCTATTTTCCTCTCCCCCTTTCTTTTAATCACCTTCCCAGTGCAATAGGAATGGAATGTTTTTTTAAGCTAGAGATTTTTTTTCATCCTAAATTACAATATAACTGCTGTATTGAAAATGGAAGTGATAGACTGCTTTCTTTCAAAGACAGTACCTCTTCACAGTAAGGAACAGTTTTAAAGGAAGCCAAGGCCTACTTACCTGTTGTGCTGGGAAAAAGAGTTGTGCCCGTTTATTGTGATTTAAATACACCCCTGCAAGATTTACTTATCTGAAGAAGTTAGCAGTGGGCTTTGTGAAAAGAAGGATGTGAGACCAGACAGCCCACTGGTTCTGGTTGGTATGCCTGTTCTGAGGCATTGGTGGCTGGGCTTGTAAATCACGTGAAAAATACGATGAACTGTGAGTACCAGGACTCATGAAATCTGGTTTTCTAGGACGTGCATCTCCTGGCAGCTTGTGAGCTCAGTGTGATATTTTTTCCTACATCTGGGGATTTTAGAAGTACTGTCTTTCTCCTTGTCCCATGTTGATTCTCTGGTGCTGAGTAAGCGTTCAGTTTACTGCAGCCTGTTTCTCACCTGGGACTCTAATCTGCCTCTTTTTCTTCTCCAGGCTATTTTCATTAAACCTGTAGTTATCTGTGAGGTTTCTTCCCTTCTGTCAAGTTAGTTTGAAACTGGTCAATGTTTTAAAGCATTGAGGTTGAAATTGGATGAAATCTAAGTAGATAAAGAAAGCAAGCATGCAATGGGTTGTTTCTTTATGATATCTAGCAAATGTGGCTACGTAAACATTTAGATACACGCAGAACTGATTGCTTACCTGAGACATGATTGGACTAGGCTGGAGATGCTGCCTTTGCATATAGATACATTCAATTTTACATATTACAGGATTACACTATGTTGATATAATTAAAATAGAAAATATCAAGCTGTGCACAATAAATAAAAAAAAAAAAGCCATGTGATTCTTTGAAAATGGACATTACCTTCCTGCCCTCTAAAAACCATGAATGATTACATATCAAAGAGGATTTAAATTAGTTTTAGGAAAAATATTTCTATTACTTCAGTAAAATAGTCTTAGGCTCAACATTTATCTTTTAAAAAATGTTGTTTAGAATGGTCAGGTTTCAAATTTTAGTGTGAAATTCAAGCCATTTCCAGACATAAATGTAACTTGTCATATTCTCATCTTCAGTTGATGTCTGGGGCCACAGGACCACAGCAGAAGAAAGTATGTTATAAATAATACAGACTCCTCACAAGCTCGATGCACAGTGAATGTATGCTCAGCTGATACCAAGCAATTGATAGGCTTTTATTGCCATGTACAGCCGTTCTAACACATCTTAGGAAGAAACATATTCTGTCAGTTGAGCCTTTTTTTTTTTTTTTTAACAAATGACTGAGTTTTGTCTTTTCCTTTCTTAGATGTGGTCTTTATTACGTATTACCTGTTGGGTAATTTCTTTGAAAATATCATGACCTGTAAAATGCATATGCCAGTGTGGATTTTTGATCCCTGCTCTTTGTGTTCCTCACTCTGGATGCATAGACCACCCTGTGAGTTTTGATCCCCAGACAAGCTGCTAAGTCTTAGAGTCATGTTGCTGATGCACATGCTTGAGATTAGGTATACTGCAGGTACAAGATGGTGCTGCTTTAAGTTTTCCTTATTAGTGGTCAGTATTTGTTAGGGCACCTTCAGAAGGAAGGATCTTAAATGCAGTGGAACAAGAGAATTTTAAAAATATTTAACGGCTCATGCTCTTGCATTTATCCTGTTTCCCCCAGTGTTCTCCCCCCCCAGATTATCTTCAGCAGCAAGTGTTTCTGGCAGCCGCCTGCAGAGCCAGAAACAATAGCTGTATTGACTTTAGAAGGAATATGCACATACCTTTCTTGTTGAGATACAGTCCCCTCTGAGTTGTTTGTGTTTCAAAAATAATAAAGGACATATCAAGATTTACTGATGGATGAGCTAGAAAAAGTGATAAATATGAGTATCGATTCACAAATGCCTAGGGTAGGTCCAATCCTGTGAAGACTTACACATGTCACTAAATGTATCTATGAAGGTAGCATCAAAACATCAATAACACTAGTTGGGCAAATAAAGTTATCTACATTATGCACTTGCAAGATCAGTCCCTTTAGTTTCCACAACTAGTAACTGAAAATAGATGTTACTATTCAAGAAATAACCGCTTCTCTTCAGGGAGCTTAACCAGGATGAATTGAAGGGGGGGATAGTTTCATGCTCCTCTGTTTAAGAACACGTAATTGAACTGAAAATGTCAAAAGGACAGAGGCAAGATGGTAAAAAACACCAGAGTGCCTTCTTTGCAAAAAGAAATAGCTTTGTCTTCTTTTCATTTCAGTTGATAGTTAAAAGACAAGTTTATATACTTTAGAGAGAAGGTACTGACAGTTCATGAGAACATGAGATGTTTAAAATTAATAGCATTAAAAACTAGCAGGAATAACCAAATGTCAGCACAAGTTCTTCAGTGAATTTTAAAAAAATAGGTGGGCATGCAGAGGTTACACATTGCAGCCAGGGAGTCCACGGCTGCTGGGGCAGTCCTGGCTTCCCTGGGGTTAAATTGCAAATTGCCACACAATTCAGATGTGTGCAGCGTCACCGTCTTACGCACTGTCCTCAGACCTTCAGCATCCTGGTACCAAATGAGGGACTGTTCTGGAACCGTCACTGAGAGAGAACATACAAGGTGGGAGATCTTCCTGTTGACGGTATTGATGGATAGACTGGATGGGCCATAGATTTTTGTTAATTGCAAACCAGGAGCTCATTAGCTGAATACCCGCAGTATGTGGTGTCTGAAAAGAAGAAAGCAAGTCCAGACCTGACAAGCTTGTTGATGCTGTGCTGGTGGAGGCCGTGCCACAATTTTAAGATGCTGCTCCACAAAACCAGAATGTCTCATGTTCTTTTAGGACTGGCCTACTCACGTAGTCCCCAGCACAGTTTTAGTACTGCCAAAGCCATTTTTTGCTGCCCCTTGAGCTTGCATGTTTGTGGCCTGATCTAAGATCCACCCACAGAGTGTGCATGTGATCACACGTACAGCTCTTGGGCTGAGAAGTCAACTGGTGTTTAGACATGAAGCCAGTGATCATGCAATGATGCAAGTAGTTCAATGTCCTCATGAACACAATTAAATGAAAGACTTGTTATTACGTGAACTGCTATATGCGCTCCCTGCAGCCGCCCTGGTGGATCAGACAAGTACGCTGCTGGCATTTCAGAAGAAATCAGGACAACTGGGGTCCGGATTAAAAACTACGGTCACTGTTGGTGAACTACCTGGTGACTCTCTGCTCAGTCCCAACCACTGTTGTCCGTAGTGTGGCAAAAAACAGTAAAAGACTGTGAACAAGGGAAAAAAGAAACCTCCAAGTCTAGAGCAGAGGGAGAAAGAAGGGAAAACAAACTTTCCCACTCTTTAATTCTCAATTATTTTTAAGAACATCACGACCTCACATGGGAGTAATTCATATTAAATCTGAATTCTCAGATTAAAAAACAAACCCCAAGAGAACCTTCCCTCTTGATAAGTCTGTTTTGCTTCCTGAGTGCTTGTTTAATTGAAGTTTAAGTCAGTAGAAGAGAATCTTTGCTTACCAAAGCCCAGCTAATACTCCAAGTTTTTCTCCCAGCTATAGATTTAGATTGTGACTGACCGTATAGCAGCTGCACAGGGGAATAGGGCATATAAAACCATGTCTTCCCTATGTAGTTCTCTCATCTTAGTGCCAGCTTTCCTTCCATCACACCTGTCTTAAAGGAAGGGAAGGGCAGAGTGTTTGTTGTTTATCAAGAATATTGCAAATACGTTGTTTTTTACAAGTACAAAAGAGAGGCCATGGAAATAGTTGTGCTTCTAAAGCTCTTTGTCCTTAATGATGCACTTAGGGAGGTTTGAAGTACTGTCATAGCCAAGCTCTAGAAATTTCATTTTTAAGCAGTCAGTGAGGGGTGCAGAGTCTTATAGTCAGCTTTCAGTGGCTTGAAGGTAGGATCTATTTTGAGCTTTCAGTGATTAATAGGAACAAGATTGATTTAATTTTCAAAGTCACCATTTCTTGTGACAAAATAGATCCAAGTTATTTAAGCAATGGCTAGGTAGGGTCATGTGCCTAAGAGGCAGCTAAAATACCTACAGTATGATCCAAAGAGAAAATTTTGCATTTTTAATAGGGTTGGGGAAAAAAGCCTCTAACCAATGTTTGTTGCTTTATCACTATTGAATGAAAAGATACGTGTTCAGATTTTAGTAGCCGATATGAAAGCACAAAGGATCATTCCCCATATCCTTGTATCATATAAGTACATGAATTATGTGGGGTTTAAAGTATGACTGTTAGATCACACTGTGGAGACATGATGCCTGGAGCAGCTGGTGTAATTTTGATACCCCCAATAGGTCTGTAGTATGCTAGGCTGTCCTTATCCATACCGTAAGAGGTATGCTGTGGAGCAGGTATTTACTAGTGGGTAGATGCAAAGACTACTCAGTTCCAAGGGGATTAATGGTGTTGGCACTCCCTGTGTGTAGGTGGTATGTGGAAACCTGTAGTAACTCCTTTTGAAATGAAGCAGATACAGGATGGTTTAGCCCATGATACAAAGAAATGGCAGTGTAGGGGGAGCTAAGATACAACTTCAAATCATCAGGGTACCCCAGTGTCTTATTCCTCTTCCTTCTCAGCTTCTGTTTACCTTTGGATTCAGCTGCTTTTGTTTCAGACCAAAGGAGGATTTGGGCACTTAAAAGCTTATCTACTTTTTCCACATATACTAGCTGGTCTAACAAAAGGCTATACCTCTATCATCTTGGCCCTGCTTATGGTGCCTGGATCGTCACATCTACCAGAAAGTTACCTTTTTATCTTTCTTATGTATCCTATAAAATGCAGTAACAAATGCATGGAAAAGGGAAATTCCAATCTGGAAAAAAATCAAGATAAATAATTATCCCAGGTACTCCCTGTATTTTCTGTGAAAAGAAGTATTTTCATTTTTGATTATTTAACACGTGGTATTGGAAATGTAAAATATTTAAAAATAATCAAAGGAAAAAGGCTTTGCTAAAGTTTTGTTCCCAAGTCTCAAACACAATGTTCTAGTATTGTCAGAGCTTTTTTCTTAGGCTGTTTTTTCCAAAACAACTTTATAATACAACTAATTAATTTCTCAAAATGTGTTGATTTTTCAGAGTCATGTATTTAGATGGAATTCACTATGACTCAATGCAAATGGCCTGAAAAACAGGCATTTCTGCTACCTAATATCATAATCACAGAAAGAAATGAGGAAAGAACGTCACAAGCTCTACAAAAATGCAAGAGAAATGATTTGAAAAGCTGACCCAAGCTTGCTACCACACGCCCCTTCCATCACTTACCGGGGCTTTGTTCTGGGAGCTGCGGAAGCACCGGGAGATTCACCATTTCTGGCCTTCATGTCCATCTGTGCTTTGCTCCACTTGGCCTGGGGGATAATACACACTCACCTGAGTGATTTCCACGATATTCCTGAGGCAGATCCTCTACTCTGCATATCTGTAGAGAAAATAAGACATCACCAATATACATGCCTGCTCTGGGTACGGAAACAGCATTTAGTTTTGCAGATAAAGTGATGCTCCACAGTGCAAAAGGGTTTTCTTTCTTCCTTTCTTTCAAGCATTTAACTATTTTTGTATTGAACTGATGTGAAATTACATGAGCTCTGATCATGTGAATAATGCATGAGATTTAAGACAAACACATGAAAGGAGCTTATTTTTCATGTCAAACAATTCTTTATTTTTTATGGTACAAATTAAAAGTGACAGATCTGAAGCTGTTAAGAAATACACAAAGTGCAGCTTTACTGACCATACAGATATTGCTCTAGATTAAGTACAGTTTTTGTCAGTTTTTTTATATTTTTTTTTCATGTTAAGCAACCTGTGCAGATAAATCAGCTTTGGTTTCAAAGTCAGAGTAGTAAGGAGCTTTTAAATATCCAGTTTGGTTTCTTGGTCACAAGTCCACCACATCAACTCCTTTTGTAATTATTTGTATTTTTTAACAACACAATACAGTCCATTTTGTACTGCCATCTTTCCCGCTGCATGCTCCATGCATGGAAAAACAGATCTCTTTGCAGTGCTTCATAAGTGACCCTGGTGACCATTCTGTAGATTATAGCACATAGGACAAAAATAATAATAATAATAGTAATAATAATAATAATTAATATCACTTTTTAACAAATAAACAAATGTGCCCCACATAATCTCAAACTGGAAACAAGCAAATCACATGACAAAAAGCTCATTACAAAATGTTTTCCAAACAGATTTTACAGTCAAACATTGACATGGAAATCAATTTCCTCTCTTATCTTCTTATTAGAATGTTGGTCAATAACTGGGTACAAGTAGAGTGCTGAGGTAAAACACTGAACAGTTTTATTTTTGTATTTCTTTTTTTTTTAAATAGTAACAGTTTAGTATTGCGAGATTGTCAGCAACATTTAGCCATATCTATACAATGTGCATATACCTACATACATTGAGCTTTGGTCCAGCATTGAGAAGACGAGCAAAGGCATTTTACATATTTCTTTTTGGTTATAGCTTGAGTTCTTTGATACGCCTCTACTTGTTCCTTCCTAGCTCCTTTTTGCTTTCTTGTTCTTTTTTCTTTTTTTTTCTTTTTTTTTTTTTCAGTAGTAACGTAAAGAAACTGGAACCATTTGAATGCATTTGATTTCTTCAACTTTCCAAAATAGTTTTTTAGTGAAAAACATAAAAACACAAAATCAGAACAGTAAGTGAACCCTTGCTTCATTATTCAAATAGTAATTTTTTTATATATATATATTTAACAAAATTCAATGATCAATGAACTGGAAAACCATTAAACCTTCACATATGACTGAAGAGACTTTTGTTTCATTTGCTGGTAGCAATCTATCTTTTAGTCACATGCAAAATTAAAAGGTATTCAAATGTAATCAATACATGAAAATTGTTTACAAATGGAAACCAGAAATGTTGCCAGTAACAAAATAAAACAAAATATTTATGGCCCCCCAAAGATGTATGACTCACACATAATTTATCTTCCTAAGAATCTGTTCAGGCACCATTTATGCCTCATAGCAAAAATTTGTTTATAAAAAAATTAATATAAGAAGCATTACAACACTTTATAAATAATTTACAAAACATAATACAAAATTAGAAAACTGTAAAAAAAAAAATCACTGCACATGAATGGTTTTAAGACTGTGGGATGAACATCATTTTTCTTCCAAGCTGGCAATTTATATTTATTTTACCTTTTCACTGTCCTAGTTATATCCTTCCGATATGTACTTTGGAACAGAAAAGAGCTTATATAACTGCTGCCAGCATATTTTTAAACATTTAGTATGTTTCATACACTGTTTAGTTAACTTTTCTTCTTAGGGGATTATTCTTCACAAAATTTAGAGCAGTCCCTGGGAGAATTGGAAATTTAGGTTTTAGGCAAAGAATTGTTGATTGTTTTGTTCCCAGGCTGTTGATGATGGGGGTGGTGGGGGTGGTGTACGGTCTCAAGGGCGGCCGAACAGGTAATCGTGTACGTGGCATTAATGACTGGACAATTAGCAGCGTACTGGAGACACGGGTAGGACTTCAGGAGTGTCCACTTCCAAATATGATCAGTTCTTCCCTGCTTCCCTGTTGGCTTCTGGGTGGTCTCCTGATTGTTATGTAAATTGAATTGTGGCCACAAGTTTAGGGCTGTTTGGTATAGATAACATAGATGTATCTGTGGATATAGGTATCTATGGATAGAGAGGGAAAAAGGAAACCCAGAAGGGCAGATGTGGCTGTGAGGCTCCCTTTACTTCACATACTCAGCTTGGGTAAAGCATCTTTTTTGTCCCTCACCATTTGCCTGTGGTTAGTGAGGTGTTTTTTCCCCTGGCAGATATTTATACATCAGCACTTGGGAAAGAGTCAATAACAATTCTCACTCTCCTCCTCATAAAAGCAATACTGAAAATATCTTTAAACATACCCTGCTGAAACTTAAAGCCTAAAATGCATTTGCCAGACATGACCCCAGCCCGAGTACTGGATCCTCAGTGCTCTCCAACCCTGACCTTTGAGAGTGCTCACATTTAGAGGCAGTTTCTGGCACAGATGATGGTTTCTGAAGCCTCGATACTCCACCAGCCATGCAGTAAATACCCCATTCTACAAGGCAAATCCCATGAAATGGTGAGGGCCCAATTCAAAGCCCAGTGAAATCAACAGAAGTCCCTTTCTTTCACTAAGTTTTGGATATAGTCTTGAGTTCTTGAAAACTCTGTAAAAGAGGTGTTATTTGAAGACTCCAGCACCTCAGGGACCTCCTTCAATGTCCTGGGTAGACCAGCAAAAATCCAGTACAATCACCTGGAGGTCAGTGAATGAAATCAGGAGTTATACCAGCAGAATTTTACACTACCACCTCTACAGTGAGCTGAACCAAATCTCCAATGTTATCTTTCAGAAAGTCCTGATGAAGATGAAGCTTCTACCCTAATAGTGGACTGAACCCCAAAGGCTGGAGCAGAACTCAGCAGAAGATGAAAATCGCAGGTGACCTTCACAGGTCAGCCCATACCCCATCAAGAACCTGCAACACCTTTCTCTCCCTCTGAGCCTTGGTATACCCCTAGGTCCAGTGCCCACAGTATTTTAGAAGATACCTGTCCAATCAAAAAGTAAGCCACAGAGATAAGTTGTCATTAAAGAAAAATCAATTCACCTGAAACATATTGCAGGTGACCCACCTTACTATTCCCAAAGGATATTCAATGGGTTTCCCTATATCCTCATTGCTTAGTCTAGCCAGTGGTCACAGCAAACACCTGCAGAAACACATCCTCCTACTGAAGAGGTCAACAGGGCAAGCATCAATATCGGGATGGCATTAAAAAAAGGCAGAAGGAACAAAGCACTACCATTGAAACAGTCCACAGTGACGTAATGATCAAAACATCCTCATCACTTCTCAGCCTGTCTGTTTGTTTTCATCAGAATCTCAAGAAATTTCTTTGGCTAGCAGACTTTGGAGAGAAATTGCTTCAAACAGAACCATAATATAGATGCAGTACTGAACGAAGTGTGCAGTTTATATTTGTACTACAAAATGAGTTTTGGTAACCTCCCCAGGTTCATGGCCAAAGGACAGAGAAATCCCAAGCTACACAGTTGACAATAAGCGCAATGTTCAGCGTGGGCTGACAGTTCATGAGACATAATCCTAATCCTTCTTTGTCCTCTACTGCATTTCAGCATATCAATATAAGTGTGTTCAGATTTCACTTTTCTTTTTAAAAATCTTTAAACAGTACTGGGTTATGTGGGTTTAGGGAAGGGGGGGCAGGGGGGAGAATGAGCTGGAAGGGGGGAAGCAGCAAAAAAAAAACCCAACCAACAAAACAAAACACCACACAAAAAAAAAAGGGAAACGCAAACCAAGACATACACCCTTAGAAGAGAAATACCAAACCCCACAAATCACACAAAAAAAACCAAAAAAAAAACTTTTGGCACCCAAACACTTGGAGATTGCAAAACTGTTGACTGAAAGGAAAAGAAAGAAAAGGAGGTGACCACTATGGAATGGCTTTAACACCTGTTTGTACACACCTGCGGGGGTGTGAACAAGGATGACAGAAATTAATCCTGTTGTTTTCCTCTTTGCAAAATACAAATGTAAAAATTCGTAACACAATTTTACACTCATAAAAGAGTAGACTAACAATCTAGTTTGCAATGCCATGTTTCTGACTTTGGTTAGTAGTTTTCATAGTGAATCAGCACTTGATACCTGAAAGGCTACAATCACTCCTCCAGGTGGCAGGCTTGTATTCTCTTTTAAACAGATAAAAGTTTTTTTTTATTTTTTTGTTTTGTTTTTCCTTAAAATGTGTTCACATTTTCATAATATACAGAAAAAAAAGTAAGCAGTTATTTGGTTTACTTTAAGTCCATTTAAAAAAACTGGCTTTTTCTTTTTTTTGGGGAACTAATTCTACGACACACACACAAAGTGTTGTGTATTTTTTCATTTAGTTTTTTTAAATAGGAAAACCCACGGACATTTATAAACTGTTCTGTCCTTCTTGTAGTTTTCTCAGTCTTTTACTTACAAGGGTGATGAACAGGTATTTTCACAGAGTTCAAAAGGTTACGTTTCTGTTGGTGCGGGGGTTTTTTTGTGTGTGGTTTTGTTTTGTTTTTAGGAGTTTTCTTCCAGAGAGTCTGTTAAAGGCTCCATAGGAACTGCCGTCGCAGGCTCATGTTGTTTCAAACGCTTAATTGTGTTCTTCAGTGCTTGCCTCTTATTGCAGAACCAAACTCTAACTACTTCCCGGTCATAGTTCAGTTTCTCTGCAATCTCTGTCATTTCTTGCCCAGAGGGGTGCGTGTTCTTCTCAAAGTGGGCATTCAAGATCTCAAGGGCTTGTGGCGTGAATGAGGTACGCCTCTTGCGCTTTTTGGATGGTTCGCTTCCGATAAACTCGGTAAGGTTCTGCATACCTGCTCGATGGCGGGCCTCAGCCTCAGCCATCCACCGCTCAAGCACCGGCTTTATCTTCTGGGCACTTTTAGGGGTGATGTCCAGCTTTTCAAACCTGGCAGGATACAAAAGGCCAGGGTTCAGTTTGGCTGTCAGACTGCTAGCTATAGTGTTCTCTTGGGCTTCCTGTGGTAGGAAAAAGTGGCTTCTCAGGATGGTGTGTCTGAGGGAAAATTGAGAAAGAAGAGTCTTACACTGATGCTCTGCCAGGGTGGGACTTCCTGCCTGCCTGCCTAATTGACTGGCAGAGGTAATTTACAATGGATTATGAAAACTATCAGATAGGTATATCTATAAATATATATATATAGCGCTAGATATTTAAGCTAACACAAAACGAGCACTACAACAAAATTCTAAGTAAGTGCACTAAATAATACAGGTTATGAGTCACGTTTTCGTATTTCTGACAATCTTCAAAACCCTTAAGGCTAAGTCTAATTACAGGAAATGACATCAAAGGCAATTGCTCTTTATCATCTTGTCTTTGTGATTAATCCTTCTGTTTCCCCTCCCATCCCATGTTGTCCAAACACCACAGCTTTAATAATACAAACCAATGGCAGTTACTAGCCTCCGAATATCAGGTTTCCTTTCCTTTCATTTTTCAGCAATTTTCACTGTTTGCAAGTTAACGCTATATCCCTTTTCTGGGTCGGAGAAAGATTCCCATAGCTACAGTGGTGTTCAGCTGAAACAGCTGGACACTTTACAATTATCTTGACTGCCCCCACAATGTGCAAAGACAGACTCATGTTTTCCAGATGAAACCCAGCATAATAGTCTACTAATATGCTGTGGCACCAAGCTGGGTTTATTGTGGGATCTCTGCAAACTGTACCAGAATGATATCATTTCCTGTAAATGAGGTCTTCTATATATCATTTTGCCATCAAAAGTCTTTTGCCAAACCAGATTTTACAAGTATTATAAAACATCTGGAAAAGCAGCCACACAAAGCTTTAATCCTTTCAAAAACAAGCTGAAGAGCTGAGTTCGCATTTCAAGTCTTATAAGTACTTGTTTCTTTCATTTACTGACTTCATCTTCTCTTGCTACACATTAAAAAAAGTCTTAACCCAAGTCCTCTGATGCCACCCATCTGTATTTCCCCACTTTGTCTATGTCCACCCCGCACACTGCGCTATTTAACGTTGCGGAAAGGCAACAGTTACTGCGCGGTGCTGCTGCACTCTCCAGCCTGTCCGGTGCTGAAGCACCGCCACGGCCGCTAATCACGTCGTGCTCTGGAGACGAGACCGACTGAATCAATGCCTTTGTGCAAAGCAACTCGGTGACTGAAGTTGGCAATTTTTAGTGTCTCTATTCAGCATGTGGTGGCTGCAGAAAATATTCCAGCAAGAAACAAAGCATTTCTCACAAACAAAGAATAAGACAAGTAGTAATTTCAGATAATAACACTCCAAAGAATTTGTTACTGATGCCTGGGATCCTAGTGTGGTATTGACTGCAAGGTGTCCTTCCTTGGTGGCAGTGATATTTCAGGCTGAAGTGTATGCTTTGGAACACATTGTCACAAGTTAAGAAAATGCCATTATTTACACATAGAACGTATCAGCAAGGTGGTATATTGCTGATGTGAGCTGCACAGGGCACCAGGAAGCTCTACTTCTGTCTCTGAGTTGGTCATTCAACTTGCTTACCTTATTGTCCTTTCCATTTCCCTGGAGTTCATGCTGAAACTCCTTTCTTACCATGAAAAAAAAGTTGAACCTACTATTTCTGAGGAACAGCATACTGCCACTGAAGTAGCTTGTCTTGGCGCTTAACAAAAAATGCAGAGGCATAGTAGGTTATTATAACCCAAAGTGATATCCATTGGGGGGGGGTGGGGGGGCCATGGCGGGGGGAAGGTGTCAGAGGAAATAAAACCCCTCCATAACCTTGGGTCCCAAGTACTTGGGACCAGCTTCTGCACCCAGTCCTCATGTTCTGAGCAATATGCCCCCCTAAGGAGCCATCTGTAAAAGGTCTCCTCATTCTGGGCTTTTGTTAGCTTCATCTTTATTGGGGTTTTCATGATAATCAGTTAGTGGAGAACCCTTTCTCTTAGTAAAATTCAAACCATCCCCAGTGGTTTTCTCAGGTGTAACTGGAGGAAATGAGGAGACAGCAAACTAGACAAAAGCAAAGGAAACTGCAATTCATCACTTTAAAGTATAGTATGTTAAACAGTAACTTAAGGCTACAACAAATTGGCAATTGCTAAAAATTCTACCTGTTTTAGGCATTCTTTACCAATTGACCACAGGGAAGAAAAAAAATAATAAATTAATCCTTAGCAACAGGGAGCAATAGCATTCATATCATTGGCATTGCTTGTTAGTGTTGATACTGCAGTACATGTTGTTTGGTATAACGATATACAAGTCTTGAAACAAATTTCCCAGCAGTAGTATCCTTGTATAGACTGAATAAAGGTTATTTTCTACAGGGAGGTATCTTATAAGAAAAAACAGTAGGGGAGACCATACAAGTGAGAGGATCCTATGGAGCTTTTTGTATTTAACAACAATCAATGGGTTTTATGGAAAATCATTGAGCAAAATGTGAGCTGCAAGCTCACTACCCCATACTGATGTTATTTATAACCTTAGTCTTAAACTGCAGGAAAAGTACACTTCCGTTCTATGGGGAATACATTAAAAGTATAAAGAGCAGATAAAAAGACAGAGCATTTCATGGATCACCAAGAACAAAATCCACTTAAATGAGCTTAGAGTTGGTTTCTTGGCTTTCACTGATGGAGGAGGACTATAAGGCATTGCCCAAGAGGAAAAAGCTGTTACCTAAGTGTGTTTGTTACCTCATGCATAAACATGGGATTACTGTAACACACATACATGCATATACGCTGTTCGCTTCTAACTAACTCTGTCAAGACTGTATTATAATTTCTTATGATTAGGGCAGATTTCTACTTGTGCTTTGCATACATGGGTTGTCTGTTTGTTTTTTTAGTAAACATTTGGGTGATAAAAGATGAATAGCTGCTGGTTTGCAAGATAGCAGGAAGGATAATTTTCTCCCTTCTGTGTTGCCTAGGTAAATCATCATTAACATCCTATATGTGAAGTGCTAACCACAGCAATACAGGTTTTAACTTAGCAGGGATGCAGCCATGAAATATTTGTTCAGTAACCCTATCTGTAGAAAATGGCACAGTATGAAGAGGGTCAGCTGGTGCTTATCCAGTATCAGCAGGGTCTCCAGCTCATCTACTGAATTAAGTCTCAATGCCAGGAATATTGTTTCCCACTTGTTTAAAAAAGGAGGGGGGAAAAAAAAAGACTGAAGTTACTTTAGGGGTACACAGTAAGAACATTTTATCTGCCAGATACCAACATTATTGGCTAATTTAAGTCCCAGATTAAATAATACATTCTAAAGACATGAGACAAACACAAGCATGCTCTTCGCAATAAGCTGAATAATTATTAAGAACAAAGAGAGAAGAGGAGAGTTTATGATGTAACTTGTTACCTGCAGATGGCAGACTGGCTATAGGCTGGGCCTTCAGTGGCGCTCAGGGCTTGGCCAACTTGAGTCTGTGTCAGGCCAAGGGACAGGCGCCGGATTTTAAAAGCTTTGGCAAATTCTCGGATTTCTTCTAGATTCACCCCATCCACCTCTCCAGTGGCTGTCTGAGGATCTGTTGAAATATTTTTTTAATCATGTCAGTTCTTCACATCACATATGAGTGGGCTAGCCTTACACCAGCTTTCATGGTGAAGACGTTCATGTTCGGTTTTTTTTAATACATATCCCTTTCTCTTCTTCCCCAAACAGAAACAGGCTCACCTTGTCAGGTGTGTTAGGAAGCATGTTCAGAAACCTAAAATGCTAACTAGGCTGGAGTGTTTCCACCTCCAAGCAAGGTGGTGCCTGGGCTCCTCACTGCCATTTGTGCCTTGCAAAATGTCCCCCAGGTTGACAAGTCATGTTCCCATTTCCCCTTCTCATCCCATAGAGAAGGAAGGCTGGTATTAATATATTTATTTGCAGTCTGTGGGGAGGGCTAAATTTACGTACAAACTGCTTGGGTTTTTAATTTGAAATCAAGACTTTCTGCTCTATCTAAAATTAATGCCTAATAAGGAGATTCGCAAACCTTCCTTCCCTTTGGCACAATACCTAACTCAACCTTCCAGCCAAATGTCCAAAATAACCCAGCAAATGAATAAGCCCAAACAAAATTCTGCCTTTAAAAACTCCTTAATTTAAAAATAATCTTTTAAAATATGCCCTTCTGAGAAGCAACCTTTCAAGCTTTTCATTCTGCCTCCCATCAGGGTGATAACCAAGGAGCAGCAACATCAGCCATTAGATTTCAGATGGTAATGCTGCACAATTTTTTACTTTTACATTAGCCCCTCAGAAGATAATGCTTCTGATGCTGTGAGAATAAATCTGTCCTTCCTCTCCATAGCAGCTTACTGACACAGAAGCCTTTGTCCCTGAAAGGGCACATAATAAAGCATGTCTACCACAGGAAAGCTCCTTTGGTGCTGGATAACTCGGTCAATTTAGGACTTATCAAGGGAAATGACACAACAGCTGGAGAATGGAACTTTTTTTTCTCCCCAAGCTACTGATCCCTGGCTAAATGAAAGTGTTTGCCAAGTCAGAGACAGCATGGGACTGGGATGGTGGAAGATTTCAAAGTGTTGTGCAATCCTGCGTGTAGTGAAGCCATTCTCCCAGCGAGATAACTCTATTGTTCTTCACCTCATTCCTCAGGCTTCTTAGGTGAAAAGTTTGCGGCACAATAACCCATCAATTTCTGTAAATGCAAGCAGTTGTCCAAGGACGGTGCTAGACTACATTACTATTCTGAACTCTCTATGAGAGTCCATCCTGCTAGTATTGCTATAGCTAAGGACTTGTCAGCATTACAGTAACAAAGCTTTTGTTTTCAGGGGTTTATAAACCTGATGTAAACTTCTCCTATGATGGAAATGCCTATAAAAATCTTTTAGTCCAATAATAGACAGAGGGAAGAGGTTTTTCTGCTATATAAATTTAGCCTATATTGATTCGCAACTTGAGTGTAAGAAGCACACATAGCAATAGTATTTTAAAAATACACATGTATGCAACCAGGGACCCCATGAATGATGCATGCAGGTAAACATGCACGTAGGCGGAACCTAGTTTTGACAATGCTCCATACAGAGAATTGTCCCTCCTGTTGTCAGCGCTATGCTTGACCTCACCTGTGCACACATGCATGCACTCATTCAGTACAAAGCTAGGGTACGTATTACTTGGTTTTAAGTAGTCGGCGCTATGACGGGCCACTCAGGTTTGTGAAGTAATTGCCTTTAGAGGTGTGACATTTTCCTACTTACCCCATATACAGTCTGTCTAGCATACCAGTTCTGATTTTCAGAGACAGAGAATGGAGCTGGATGCTTATCTGCCCTTTGGGTCTCTGAGGAGCAACTGATAAATGTACAAAATATCATAAATGATAATGGCCTCAAAGATTCCCTTGAGTAAAGTGCACTAAGATGGTGACCTTCCTCACCTCCTTCCTTCCTTCACTTTAAGGCCTCTGACTAAGGCTATTAGGGATGTGACAAAGGACAACCCAGGTATTCCCAGAGAACTTTCAAAGTAGCAAACGCTATGGCAACTCGCACCTGTAAATGTCCCCAACTCCTATTAGGAATAAAAAGGGAGGTAAGAAAGCTAAGGGGTTATTTGCTCGCACATGATTATAGAGAAATTCTGCCAAGTTCTGCTGGATCCTTCTGGTATGGCACACTTGCAACAGTGAGCATCATGGGAAGTCCCTTCCTGCTCGGGGGGCTTGGGCGAGGGAATAATTAGGCTGAGCTCTCCTTGAGACGAGAAAAAAACCCTGTGATGCACTTCAGGAATATGGGAGTAGATTGTAATATATGGCGGAGTATCTGTTGAGAAAGAGGCTCCATTCTTACATAGCATCTTTAGGAGGAGGAAAGTACTAACAGAGGTGGACCAAAACACTGAAGCCTCTTATTCCTGAACTCTAGGGAGAATAGTGTTTGTATCAAATCAGAACTACTTCCACTTCAGATGTGATTCAAAGCCATTTGAAATCCATAGAAGCAGTCCCTTGATTTCCGTCAGCTCCATAAAACTCAAACAGTACTACAAAGACCACTCTATTGACATCATCATATAACAACACTGTTCTGTTTTACTCTATTGCCATTAAAATGCCATCAATACATCATCTTGGACTCTGTGGACTAATACATACGCATACATAAACATATAAAAATAGATAATGGACTTTGTTTTAATAAGTTCAGAGCTCTCGGAACAGTTAAATGTACAGTGCACTTCAAATTTTAGGAAGAGTAGCTTATTGAAGACTGTAAATAACTTAGTGCTTTTTAAATTAAGTGGATATCCTCAAGAAGGCAGCACAGTGCCAACAGGAAAATAAAGAATACCCATCTTATTGAGTGGTTGGGATCTACAGTAACAGCATTTAAAGACTCCCAGTGTACATTATGGCTTGACAAAACAATGGCTGTTGTGTCTATGAAACTACTGGGTGCTGGAGGAAGGTGAGAGAGTTGTCTGGGACCATTTTAGGTTGTATGTGTACATATCCCCTAACAAAAAGGAACTCAGCTAAAATTCCCCCAGATATCCTGGTGGATGGTGAAGGTGGGCAAGCACAGTGGAAGAAATAGAATCCACAGGCTCTCCTTTTGCACTGAGACCCCCTTTTTCCTATTCAACAGAATACTACTCCCACTTTTGAATTCTTCTGAAAATCCTGCATAAGTTTATTGGTGAGTAGAAATTTGCTGTGATTTTTAATAGTCAGGGGAAAGAGTTGCTACAGGGAAATCAGTGCACCCTGAAGGAGAAAGCAAATTTCTGTCGCGCAGAGTTCTACCATGGGAGGGATTACAGGGGATGATTTCCCCAGTCAGACAGGAGGAGAAATAGCTGGCAGAGGAAGTCCAATGGAAAGTAAATTGGATAAGAGAGGCAGGACAAAACATTGTTAATGGAAAATGGACTAGAGCTCAGGGGAAAGAAAGAATAATAATTTGTTTGTGGGAGGCATTTTAATTTTATAGTAACAGATGACAGTAAAATGAATTTAGAAGAAAGAAAGGAACTTCATGGAGACACAAGTCTCAGAGCATGAGGGGAAACCAGTGATTTCCATAAAGAGAACATATGGTGGAAAAGTTAAAGAAATGAGAAGAGGGATGCATCTGAGAAGAGGAAAATTAAATGTAAAAATGCAGGAATAATGATGTAGAATTGAATGAAGAGAAAACAAAGAAGAGAAAAGAGAACAGAGATAGGATGAGACAATATGAAGAAGTCATACAGAAAGGACAGGAAGGGTAGAGATGAATCTTGCAGTCCTTGCTTAGGCAGAGCTTCTTTTTAAATGCCCTTTCTTTGGAAACAACCATCATTTTTTGTCTTTAGAAGAACTAGCACTTGTTGCTGGTGAGGGATGAAAGGGTGATGATGAGATAAAAGGGAGAAGCTATAAAGAACAGATCCGGGGGGGGAAAAAGGGCAGGAAATAAAAATATTAAGGGAAATAAACAAAAAAAGGAAGGAAATTAGGAAACATGTTAAAGAAAAAATTTAAAATCATAAAATATGACTAGAATGAAAAGTAAAAGGAATAAAACCAAGAAACATAGAACACTAAAGTTATTAATGCCTAATTCTGATCCCTTTCTCATAGTACTTTAGTAGTTTCACTGATGTGAGGCAGCCTCTTACAGAGTTACTCTCTTTACAGTAAGTGTGCAGAACCTTGCCCAAAATAATTATTTACTGAAGTTATGTTGCTCTAACCAATTCGATTAACAGAATAAGGTAGCTGAATATGCCTAGTTTTACATGAACTTTACTCTATTTGGCAACAATTTCTGGAATATAGCAAATCTCTACCAAGGTACTCAACTCTGGGGCCTCTGCTCTGAGTTCCCCGCTTGATTTAATTGAGCTTTCTTCTTTTCTGAGCACAAGAGAAGCACCTGAATTATCTTCTCTGTGCCATTCATTATATTAGGTAGGGTACTGACTATTGCTAAATTTGCCTGGCATTTGCAATTATAAGACAAATTTCAGGTCAACTACCTCTGAGAATGAGGCTAATAAAACACATTGCTCTGCCCAGGTTAAAAAAATTGTAATAACCTCTTTTCTTTAAAAAGTTTCAGTTTCCCTACAACTTGAAGCATGGCCTTGATAGGTGTCAGGGAGATTGCTGTTATGTCAATAATGGGCTTCTTGCCACCCAAGTAAAAATCTGACGCCAAAAAGGCCAAGCCGGTGAGCCTCCAAAGTTCATATCTACTCATCAGAGATGTGCTAGACTCTGTGCAGAGTTTTCTTTAAGGTTTGCTCTGTACTGAGGACGCTTGAGCCTAAAGTGAAATAGATGGAGAAGAACCTCGCCTCCTATGGTTGTGGCTCTGGTCTGTTTTGGGCCAGGACAGCAGTAGACAGAGAGACTGACTCGCATCTCTTCTTGATCATTTTGCACAGTCCTCTGATGGCTTCCAGGGAGGGTGGGAGTGGCGTCTGCATGATTTGGATGCAGAGGGGCCAAAAATTAACCTTGGGTCTGAAGAAAAAGGAATGATGGAAGGGAAAAAAACCTCTGAAGACTACTAAGGAGCTATAATTTGAGTTTGGAGTGGAGGGAGAGAGAGCCTAACTGCACAGAGTAGTAATCACTGTGGTGGAGAAAAGAAAAGAAAATGGGGAAAAAGAGTTGGCACTATAGTGATAAAACAAGGTGGAGGAGGACAGAAACCACCTAATAAGAAGGCTAGTAAAAGGGACACAGATACAGTCTGGGGAGAGTGGTGGGGAGCTGGAGGGGAACTGCAATGGGAAGAGCAGTTGAGGAATCATGGACTGCAAGGAAAGGACTGCAGGGAGAAGGCAAGAGGAAAAGAAGCACAGAGGCAAAGGGAGTGCAGATTGTGTGGAGAATGGTGTGAGGAAGTAATGGGACTGGAACAGGACAAGTGGTGGAAGGAGTCAAGCCTGAGAAGAATGAGTAGAAAGTCTATGTTCATTAGTGTATCTCCCCCTCTTCCCCAAACTGATATTCATGTGCCTCATACTCCTTTGCTCTCAGCCAAATCCATGAGCATAGCATGCGTCTTACTCCTTTTAGAGCAGGACCAACAAGATGATAACACAACCTATCAGCTTCTCCATCCACTCAACTGACGGAGGATCTCATATTTCCAACTATGAGTATAAACATTATCTCACCATGATGGACTGACTACTATTCTGCTTTTGTAACAACCCTGAAATTTATTCAAGCAAAAATGAAGCTAAAAGAACACTTAGAAGCTATAAAATGCTGGAGTTAACAGTAGCCCACAATGCAGTGTAGCAGTAGCCCACAATGCAGAGTAGCATAGTCTTTGAGCCCTGGATTACCAATTCTTTTTCCCCAGACCCCTGCCTCATCCAGTGCACAGGATGTATTGTGCTTCATTACAGAAGAACTGATTGATGTATTGCCTTTTTACTTGTTCAGTGTGTGGCCCCAGACCTCTATTAAAGCTCTTCACCAAAGACATAGTTATTCATTTCCTCTTGAGCTATTCTGATTTTTTAGATCTTAATTTATTTTTTGTGTTTCTACAAGATGAGGGTCTTCCCCTTCTCATTCATAGGGAAGTGGACAGATATCAAGGGAAAAAGTGTTTTTGGGTACCCAGTCTCGGTCAAGTAGGAGATGATTTTTTAGACTGTGCCTTTAAATGGTTCTTTATACAGTTCCACAGTGAAAGTGCACTTAAAATTGTAACTGTGAGTACCAGGTTCTTCTGTAAATTAAAGTCCAGAGTCTCAAGCTGGATATTGAGGGAGCACTTGTGAAAAATGTGTTTTAAGTGACTTGTCTGCCATTGCACTGGAATTACATGGCAGACAGAAAGCTTCAGCTCCTCAGCCCTCTACCACCTGAAGCAAGACCATCCTTCACCCTTCTGCAGCTCCCTAGCTCAAATGTTACGCAAACTGGGGAACAGTTTAGTGAATCAGGTAGGGAACGAACCCTGGGACAACAGCCTGCCTGTTGTATTAGTAATTCTGATGCATCCCTAGAACAAGTCCACTGGGAATGCACTGAAAGAAGGATGAGAAAATAATCATGATTGCGTGATTTTAACCACAAGTATATTGTTATCATAAAATACATGTTCTGAGAGGAACTGCATACAGTTGAACAAGCAACTATTTTTCTGGTATCTCCTAACTTTTGATGGGTTTATCTTGTAAACTTAAAAGGGCTTCTTCCATGTTGCTTTTATTGTGTAGTGTGCTTATCCACATGTAGAAATTGACTGGGATAACTATTGTGGGGTAGAGTACCCCTCAATTATTCTAGAATAATACCCCTCAGTTATTAGTAAGACGTCTACAAGGGAGGCTGTTCTGGCCTAGCCGTTTTAAAGTAACTTATTCTGCACTAGCTATTTTAGTCAGTTTTCCCACATAGACAAGGGGTAACTTTACATATTTTAAACATGAAGCCTCTTATTTGTCTTCTTCCTCCAAGCTTGTCTACATGAGAAGATTTACTGACAGAGCAATAGCAGTATATTTATATCACTATAATTATATCTATATATTTTATGTACTTACAGCTACCAATGCGGATATTTTTATTCTAGAATAAAAGTATTCACATTGGGAATTATACCAGCATAATTTTACCACTATAGCTCTGCTAGTAATTTCCCCATGTAAACAATCTCTGAAATAATCTAACCAAGACTTTTTCACATCTTCCTTTGCATGACAGTTTCTCCAAGCCCTTCATGAGCTTGTGTCTGTCCTATATTTTACATTACCAATATGGCGTGAGCTATAGTGTTTGTTTACTTGAAATATGTACATGGAGTATCTTTGAACAAGGTCATCCAGTACGTTCAGATTTTTGCAGATGTGCAAAACTGCTTCTTATGTGTACTTTTAACCTGTTGTTTTTGCTATGTAAAGACCAAATTTAATGCTGATAAGGTAATAGTGAAGACGCTGAACTGTGTGATCTGGAAGAAAGGGCTGTTCAGGAGGTCAGCTGTTACAATCCTAGCATGGAAACTCAGTTATTTCACTGCAGCGTGCTTCTCTCTCCTTTTCCACATTAGTTTTTTCTTGTTTAAATTGTGCAGGCTTCTCCTGGCAAGAAATGTTTCTTGCTCTAGATTTTTGTAGTGCTAGGTTCGTAAAACAGTTTGCTACACGAAGCAAACAAACAGTAACGAACAAACAGGCTACCCAAAAGTAGGAGGATCTATCTGCCCACCAAATTCTGAGCAATGTAATTCATTATATTGACTGATTCAAAAACTTCTCATTTCCAAAGAACATAAACTACATTTTAGTTAAAAGAATTTCCCTCTTAGGCCAATTAACAGCTGCTACCATTTTTATGACTATTTTTAGCATTGATTACAATTTCTCAAGGCATGTTTACCTTAAGCCCCACCCATGACAGCACTTAGCAGTTCCACTCTACTTAGCAATATACAATCTACTATATGAAAAAAAAAAAAGAAAGGAGGGAAAGCAGATCAGCAAACTCAGCAGTGAGGAGGATAAACAGAGGGAGAATTAAGGAGAGCCAGGGAGGAATACTTACTGCTGACTAACTGGCCAACACTCAAAGCTGAAGAGGAGGAGGATGAGGAGGAAGAAGAGGAAGCCTGACGCACTGGGCTTTGAGACATAGATGCTTGACTGTGAGCCAAATGCAGGAGATTGGGTTGTGAGGCTGCTTGTCCCACTTGCGTCTGGGAGGGCTGATGGAGCTATATGTTAAAATGTAAAAAAAGGTATTTAGAAAATGAAGCAGTTAATAGGAAACTTTCAATGCACCATCTCACACATCTACTTCTGGGCAACTAATCCCACAGGAGCATTAAATACCATGGACTTAGTTCAGGTGACAGTGTTTACAGCAGGAGCAATCCGAGCTCCTTTGAATTCTGACTTTCCATTTTTTCTCAGTTTAATCAGATACTTGATCTAACTAGAAGCTAAATACTTGTTTGAAATGGGTGATAAGAGACCTATGACATTCCCAGCAGCATTCTGATTGAATAAATACATGGCCTTACCTGTTTTCTGACTCATGATGTCAGACTTTTATTCCCTATATGGATTCTCATATAAATCAGCATTGTTTCAGAGAGGTTCTTTCATACTGCAGGACCAGGGCCAAGAAGAGTGGGAATGGGGAAAAGAAGGTAAATTGGGGGAAAATCCCTTTCCTACAGAAAGGAATAATTTGTTGTATAACATTAGATCTAGCAAACAAACCAAAATGTTGAAATCTTATTTCTCAATCAATAAATTGTCCTTGCCTAAAACACACAGTGAAACTTCTGAGCCCCATTCACATCAGGACTGTGCCACATAAGACATACCTAAAAAGTCTAGCGAGTATGGCAGATGCAAATGATACACTGTGCTACATGAACCTGGCTTTACAATTATTTCTTTTCACGAATTTTACAACAGTGTAGTCTTTGGCTGTTCACTAGGAAGAAAGGAAAGAACCATTAATCCCTTCTGCCTATAATAAGCTTTCATGTGGGACTGAAAACTACGAACATTCTCTGATACTGATTTTTACATAAAACTCCCAGCAAATTCAAAGGGCAATCTTTTTACAGAATGAAGGTACACAATGGACCTTACAGTTTTAAATTGGCTTCTAGTAGTCCAGTGCAGCCCTTTCAGAGCCTAATAATACAGTAATATAATCCTGATACACTCAGGTGACTGCTACTTATTATACCTTTATTTTATGTTGATTCTTGATATTGATCAAAAAAGATTGCAAAAATGTACTAAAAGGCTTCACTTTTAAGTGATAGCTGTTATCTGCATTCTCAGAAAGGGGGAAAGATAAAGGCCTATTTGGCCTTGCTTGAAGTCAGTAATTTAAATCTATTTCTTGAATTCTAAGGAGTATGAGTTTTTCTCTTTTGATATTTAACTGAATAAATGACTTCAGAAAAGGAGCTGAATTCATTAGCAATACTCAAATTATATATAATATGCTCCCAGAACACATAGAAATGACTGATGCTAAGTAGACAACAAATTGTATGGCATAGTAGATAAAGGTATCTGATCACATTCAAGATGACACTTTTCTGTGGAATACATATGAACAATTTTAATGATATTATTCCTGTTATGGGCCTGTTTAAGATGGAAAAAATTACAACTCCTTTTTCTACCTCCCACATGGAACACAAAATGAAGCAAGAAACTTTGAGTTGCCCTTTAATAATAATGAAAATTATTTATCTGACCAGTTCTAGCCTATTCTGACTTCCCTAGGGATCAATAAACACAAAACATTTTATTATCTCAAGGAGTTTTTTTGGATCCAGCACATTTTTAAAAAGAAAACTGGCACTTTATCAGAGGGATAATAGTTGAGACACTGATTGAAAGGCTTCCAGATTTCAGACTCATGCAAGCACTGGGCATCTTTAAAACAATTTCACTAAGGGCTGGATTTTATCTATAGAGAGCTCCCAACCCAGAATGTCTACTTTTATAACATCTTCTCAAAGGGAAGCAGTCCAGAGTGCAGCTTTCAGAAACAGGCAGGTGTTTGGGTTCTGGGTCTGTTGTTTGAGGGAATCTCTGGCAAAACTGAAGATTTCAGCCTAGGCGAGGGAAGAAAAGTATTGTATTTAGATAAGTTAGATGCTTTCGCACTATCTGGAACAGTCTTAAAAACGTTAGTGCTTATCTGCACCGATGGAGGAGCAAATGTAGTAGCTATCTTTAAAAAGAAATATCTGTAAAATTATAGTCCAGTCAACTAAACTTCAACCTGTGGAAAAGTACTGAAGAAAATAATCAAACAATTTGTAAGCACCCACAAGAAAACAAGGTAGCAACAGACAACATATGGATTGTTAGGAACAAACTGTGTCAAACCAATCTGATCTCCCTCTAAGACAGGGTAATTGGCCTTGTGGACAGGGAAAAAGCAGTAGGTGGTTTGACTTTACAAGTCTCTTGACACTCCCTCGTGTGACATTCTTTATAACTAGGGAAACATAGTTTAGATGAAATTGCTGCAGAATGAATGCAAAAGTAGTTGGAAAACAAAACCAAGAGGATAGATATCTATCTGTTGAAATGGAAGTGTGCATGGATGGTGCTTCCCAGAAGTCTGCACTACTCAATTTTTTCTTAATGACCTGGATGATAGACAAGAGAATACATGCCGATGAAATGCTGGGAGGGACTTTTGATAGGTTGGAATACAGGATTAGGATTCAAAATGATCCTGTCAGTTTGAACATACTACCGGCAACACTGTGGTGTTGCAAAAGTGAAGAAAAGGCAACTGCCATACCAAGCTGTGTGAGCGGGAGTGATGTCTGCAGTGCATGTGAAGAAGATGAAGGGATTGACAGCAGCCCTGTGGAGAAGGACTTGGGGGTACTGGTAGACGAAAAGCTGGACTTGAGCCAGCAATGTGCACTTGCAGCCCAGAAAGCCAACCGTATCCTGGGCTGCATCAAAAGAAGCGTGACCAGCAGGTCAAGGGAGGTGATCCTGCCCCTCTACTCCGCTCTTGTGAGACCCCACCTGGAGTACTGCATCCAGCTCTGGGGTCCCCAGTACAAGAAAGGCAGGGACCTATTGGATTGGGTCCAGAGGACGGCCACGAAGCTGATCACAGGGCTGGAGCACCTCTCCCATGTGGACAGGCTGAGAGAGTTGGGGTTGTTCCGCCTGGAGAAGACTCCAGGGAGACCTTAAAGCAGCCTTCCAGTACCTGAAGGGGGCCTACAGGAAAGCTGGAGAAGGACTGTTTACAAAGGCATGTAGTGATAGGACAAGGGGTAATGGCTTTAAACTAAGAGAGGGTAGATTTAGACTGGATATAAGAAAGAAATTTTTTACGATGAGGGTGCTGAAACACTGGAACAGGTTGCCCATAGAGGTGGTAGATGCCCCATCCCTGGAAACATTCAGGGTCAGGCTGGGCAGGGCTCTGAGCAACCTGATCTAGTTTAAGATGTCCCTGCTCATTGCAGGGGGGGTTGGACTAGATGACCCTTAAAGGTTCCTTCCACTCCAAACCATTCTGTGATTCTATGATTTGACTAAGCACTGGAAAGAACTCTGCAGGGGAGGCACCATGTCCACAGCCAGATGCCCCACTTCAGAAAATCTCTGGACCAACTGGAGGAGAATTAGAGTGGCTGAAGGCCTGGGAGTTACCTGAGGCTTATGAAGACACCTGAAACGAACTGGTCATGTTTAATCTAAAGAAGGGAAGACTGAGTGGGATGATGCCTGCCTCAAATACAGGCAAAGCTAAAGAAAAGAGGAGAGAATGAGTCTGTCTTACATTTTATAGCAGAGAGAATGAGGCACAATAACCTGTAAGATTCAAATTAGATGCTGGGAAAAGCTGTCTAACATGGCAGTGAAGCACTGCCATAAATTGCTGGGGGAACCTGTGGAGTTCCTATGACAGTGCTTAGGAGCAAGTTAGACAAATACTGGAACAGCTACTCTGCCTCAGAACAGCAGAACGAACTAGATAATCTCTTGAACCTTTACCTTCCAGCCTTAATTTTTTATGATTCTATGCTATTTCCCATCAGTATTTCTCAGGGACAAATACATGATCATGTAAGACACAGATGGCAAATCCGACGTTTTCCAGCCATGCTACACATATAGTCCCTGAACGGTTCAACTGCTGAGCATGTAACACAATAAATTTGACGCTTCCAGGAAGCACCAGAATGAGAGGACATTCTGCATTCTCCAGTTGTGCATGCAAAGTGTCCATGCAGCTGCAGCCACTATGTAGCACATGCACAGTATACTGGTTAAGTCTAGGAAATGTTTGATTCTCTGCACATGTATCACTCAATGCATTTGCAAATGTATTTTTGAAATAACCAGGACACCCAGAAGCTTGTCAGACATCTGGAAATCTTTGGACAAATGTAAGAAATTCTCAAAATCTGGCTGGGCAAAAAGGGAGATGGCTAGTGTAGTCTGGATGCCCAGTCACCTTAGGTGTAACAGCAATATAAAAGGGATATTTACAGATTGTTGGTTTCTAATTCACTGCTTGTGAGGGAAAAAGGGAGTAATGGGGTTGGAGAGGCTGAAGAGTCACCTTAAGGCCTGACCAGGGACTGAGGGAGGATTCCTTGTTTAACTCCCTACATAATTTTCAGCACACCCTCTGTTTTACAGACGTGATGGTTAAGCTGTAAATGTCCTGCTTAAAGAACAATGATAGTTATCTATGTCATGAAATTGCATTAAAATACTCTCTCTCTTTTCATCCACTATAATTTCCACTCCTGAAATAGCCTTAAGGAGAGGCGATGACGATTAGATTATGAATTAGATTCTAGATGACAGAATCAATTCAAACTTGCAATAGCTGACTTTTCCCAATTTTGGACACGTACGTATGATATGAATTATATTTATGACTGTTGTGCATTTTCCATCCAAAGACAGAAGGAGGCACAGAAATTACAGAACCATTCTGTGTAGGTGGATATAGTAGACACGCCGAGAATGATGACTGTATGCAACACTGATCAGTATCTCGCAGGAATGTATGTATGCACACTAAAGCTAGAGGAATAAGATGAATATGAGAAGCATAAAGTGCAGCATAACACTTTGTAAGAATAAACTGAAAAACATAAAGGGCCTGATTCTTACTTCTTTTACATCAGTTTTACATACTATTGTCAACAGTGAAGGTAGTATTGATTGATAATTGCAGAGGCAAAGCATGAATTTGGTCTGTAAGGCTAAATTCTGTTCTTAAATTATGTATGTAGGATATTCCTACACCTGGGATGGTTGACTGGAGTCCTGTATTAAGGTCTTCTTACGAGATTAGTTGTTCTCTGCATCCAGAAAGTTACGTGATCATGACAGAGTAACAAGGTATTTTGCATAAGATAAGGAAAGAGAAAGACACTAACTGGAAATAAAGAACAAACTTTTGACAGGGTATTGCCCTGTATCATAACAGTACTGCTACTGGTTTTACAAAGAGTCTGGACAAACAGCAAGGGCAAAATATGGCCCTAATGAAAGGGAGAGGAAAGTAATGTGTTTAAATTGCAGTAAGGGAGGCTAGGGTCAGGCATCAGGAAGACCTTTCTAATGCTAAAGAGAGTAGCCTAGGTTGCCTAGGGATGTCAGGGAACCTCCATCACTGAAGGTTTTTAAGAACAGGTTAGACAAACATCTGTCAAGAATGATATAGGGACAGTTGATCCTGCCTAGGGGGAGGGGATGGACTGCATGACCTCTTCAGGTCCTTTCCAGTCCTATTTTTCTATGATTCAGTGAAAAGGAAATCTAAGAGATGAAGAAACACAACAAATTAGAGAAGACAGAGGTGAAAAAGACAAGTATAACAAAAAGGGCAAAAACCATGAAACTAAGAGGAGTGGCACAAAGAGCAGGAAATACATTTTGAACAATCCCCTTTATGATAGAAATAAAGATTTTCAATTTTTTCTGATGTCAGCTAGTTCTTCCTGGGAAATATGGACATTAGCTCTAGTAAAGACTAAAGTCCATGGAAGGTGCTGAAAAATAAATACCTCGATATAAAAAGACATTCCCAAACACTTTGAAATGCCACAATAATGCCTTGCAGAAGTAGTAGTTTAAGTGTTTCATGCTTCTGTTTTTCTTGTAAATGGAATTCTCTGCTCTGTCTACATTTCCTAAAACGTGCCATACATTTGTTTTTGAGAAAGACTGGTGCTGTGCTGTGGCCACTGCGTGATTTGAAAGCACCATGGCAGAGGAAGTCTGTCTTCAAAGCTTCTCGTACTGCATGACCAGGCATGGGCTTCAAAAACTTTTTCTTGAATCTTCTAGCAAATGCAGAGAGTAAGTTATTGCACATATCCACACACGTCACGCCAAATCACTTTCACAGTCAACTCTGCCAGAATGTTTCCACTGTGGCCCAAATACTGTACCCCATCACTGTAATTTAGTTTACTCAAATAAATTCAAGTAAGTAAATATATGAATCTGAACATGAAAGCTATTTGATGCTTAATAAGTATCTTCTCAGTATAATATAGTATATATAGTATAAAGGCCCTCTATACACATTGCTTAGACTGACAGAATGGTTACATTTGGAAACTAGCATAAAAAAGCTCTTTGGGTTCACACAGGCTGTGCACAACTCAGCTCAAAATGAAGACCACAGCAAAGAAGTGCTGGTGTGCTGTGGACTTAACTGGGGGCAGGACTTTGACAGCATCTACTGAAGTTGTTTCAAAGCCTTTCTGTGGGGTCAGAACTACGTTCAAAGTATACACTGTAACTGAAGGTCTCTGGGCTCCGTAAATGATGTTGAGGGCACAGCTGGTCTCCTGTAGAAGATAAAATTTTATATGCAAATCAGGTGCATCAGTCATCTTTCTGATGATATGATTATATCATCTTTTCTGAAAGATATAATGTCAATATTACAGTAACAGAATTAAATGTGTAGGTAAGTGCATAATTCACAGGTAACAGTAACAGCGAGCAGTGCTTTACTCTCTCTGTGCCTCAGTTCCTTAGAATGACAAAGGTAGCATGGTGATATCTTCCTATTCCCAATGCTGTGGTGCAGTTACATTGACTTTTTTGAGATATCCTATTCCTACAAGTGCAGATGTCACAAAGAAACCTGGTCAGGAAGAAACACAAGTTACAAGTCAAGTGTTCATGCTGTGGCAAGGAAAATCTGATGTAGTCACTTGTACTAGTAAATAGTCTGGTAATCTTGACTTTCAAAAATGTAATTTTATCCATGGATGAAATGGAATTATGCAATGCTGATGGTAAAGAGAAAGAAGTAAGAAAAATTGTCATCCTCATCACTGAAAGTCATATGAAAAGCAAAAGAAAAACAAAGTTAGAATGAGACAACACAGTTTAGTGGCTATATTCAAACACAGAGAAAGAAGAGTGCATTTCTCATAAAACAAGACAGCATCAAAGCAGTAAGAGCATCGCAGAGAGAAAATGATTGAGAGCTGGTTAGATTTTAATGGGAGAGAAAAACAAGAGATGGCATGGAGTTGTGATAATGAGATGGTAGGGTGTATGTGGTAGGTCGAGACTGTAGAAAGAAAACATCTAGGATGAAATTTGGAAAGCAGATATACAAGAATGACCACACGCCCATCCGAGAGCTGTCTATGTCTTTTCAACAGTTTATCTGGAGCATGATAGCCAATGACAAAGCAGATGGGGAACCGAGTACATAAGAAAATGCTGCCTAGTAGCTCATTTTATTGTGTTAGAGTTGGCAGAAGCCCAAAGCTGGTAGTGCTGTAAGACATGATGAAATATGAAAAGTTCTGGCGGGCAGTGTAGATAAAACAAGACTGAGGACAACTGGGACTACAGACCTGATTTAATGAATCTGGTATGTAGAAGGAAAGAGCCAAACAACAGCAAGAAGGGAACCTGATGATGAGGTACGCTGGAGAACACTATAATGTGTAGAAGTTTCTTCTGTGTGCTGTGGGCAAGCAAATAGCTATGAAAACACCAATTATTAGGAAAACTGTTTAAGGAATTCATAAACAAGAATGTCTTTTGAACCCCAGTGATCACTGGCAGTTGGTTTCCTCTTACCTAATTTCACTCAGTTAAGAATTAATTGTCTATCCTAGAATACCTACCCTAGCCCCCTCTCACGTCAATGGAGACAATGGATAGCTTAAGATACCTATTAGAGATTCCACCCATCTAAAAATTGTTCTATTTTGACAGCTTGAGTTGCTCCTTGGACATGCATATGTCTCCTTGTCTATGTCTCTTTGCCTCTATGAGAAATCTACTGAACTAGCATCCACCAGAGACTGAACTGGTGAATCCTCCCCTAAATTTCTTAAGACTCCCGTTCATGGTTCAAGTTCTTCTGTCAGTTGTGTTGGTGCTGACAAGTGTAGTTAAAAATATGAAAGAACACCTTAAAACAAGATTTTCAAATCTGATAGCAAAGGACAATGCTACCAAGTTGTTACAATAAGCTCATCTGTTCTTGGGGGGGGCGGGGGGGGGGAAGTGCATTTAGCCATGCAACCTGGATTTTGACAAAATCCCTCCTGAGAGGCATGGAGAAAGTGCGGAAGTTAAGGTTACAAGGTACTCTTCTATTATGAGATATAAACAAACACCTTTAAAAAAGCAAGAAACATAAAATTAGGGAATAAATCATCCTTTTTCAAGAAAGGAGACTACAAGCAGAGATCAAGGGATTTATACCAAATTTTTTGAATGTTTTAGGAAGCAGCAAGAAAAGATGGTGAGCAACGGTGAAGTTGAATCAGCAGGAGGAACACATGAACTTCTTAAGTTAGTACAGAATACCATGACTAACTTAGAGATCCTGTTTACAGCACGCTGCGGGAGCATTATGACAGATGAAATACAGAGTAGAAAGGTGCAAAGTGATTCAGATTAAAAGGAACCATTTTAGTGACTCACATGGTAACAATCAGGGAAGAAAAGGTGTATCATGGTGGATACATCTGCTTATTGAAAAACTTGCTCAATGAGCAGAGACAGTTAGAAAAAAGCAGGAAGTTAGGCTGTATTGAGATAAAGACAGAAAATAATGCTGAAAATATTATAATGTTATTCTGTAAAACAGTGATGCATCCTCACTGTGATCATGGCATTCAGTTCTGATCACAAAATCTCAAAGAGATTAATGTGGAAATTGAAATGGTTGGGAGATGGGCAGTAAAAATTATTAAAGGCAAAGAAAAACTTGTTTATGAACAGAGATAAAAAGGACATAGACTACAGCAGGAGTGCAAACAGCTGCCTGCTTTAGAAAGCCATTACAATTTCTAGGAGAATTCTCATTGCGTGCATAGATGCTGTTGCTTAGATTAGCAAAATCTTGGAAAACAGTGAAACCACTGAAGCTTTAACTACTCCATGTAATTTCAAGAGGAACAATCCCTACTGTGGGTAGTTTAAACATAAATCAGAAACATCTTTCTTAAAAACAAGAGGAATAGGATTACAATGGAATTGCTCGTGTACATTCAAAGCAATCTATTTACAACACAGAAAAAGAAGCACTGCTTTACACTACACGTAAGTACTCATTTCCATGAGAAGACATGGAGATTTTAGTCTGTCAAGTTTGAAAAAGTTCTATGAATAAATAACACATGTAGTCTACCTAAGTAAAGCTGACTACAAACAATATCTGAGGCATTTAAGTCTTCAGGCAAAAAGGAAGCACTAGCATGCATTACTTAGCAACTGAAACAGGCTACACAGGTTCAATTATTGTGACTCAGCTAACAAGCAGCAGCTTACTATCATTGCTTGCAATCACCTCTCTTTCTCCTGCAGTACTTAGTTTCCAAGGAAGTGACAAGTTGAAAGTTAAACTAGGATCATCTGCAACTGGAACATTTTACTACGTTATTTATTTCCTCATTTATTTCTCTGTGACATTCTCAAAACTTTTCCCAAACTTGTCTTGTACTCTTCTTTCCCCCTTCTGAAGCTTCTTTCATGAAGTTACAAGATAACAAATGCCGTGTGACGCCATTTTCAAAATATTTTAAATTCCTGCTGAGCCCTCTGAGTTTGAGCAATCAGTTCTTCTGAAAAGGTTTTAAACTTATGACTAAATACGCTATCATTAGCCAAACACTACAGCGTGGCTAAGTCTTTACCCAGGCAATATAACAAATTCAGGATCTCTTTATACTTTGTGTAATTCTAGTTACTTTTCAAATGATACGGCAGTTTGTATAGTACTAGCTCAATTGCTTTTGACTGTCCATCAGCATTATTCCCATGAGGAATCTGGCTCTCATACCTCTTTTCCGCTCCCACGGAAATCAGTGGCAAATTTCCTGTGACTTCCTTTATTAAAAGCACAAGAGCCAGTAGAGGGAGCACAAATACATAGAAATAATTTTCTGTGGTTCCGATAAAAATGATAATGTGTACTATTTCTTCATAGAGTATTTGCACTACTTTTTTTCCCCCTGATCAAAAATACTGTCTTGCTCAGGCTCCAACAGATGTAGGTAAGGAGGCTCTGTGCTGTCTGGTGGCCCTTCCTGCAGCCCCTGGGACCATCAGGACTTTTGTGTGAGGGGCACAGGCTGGACCCTGTGAAACTGATCTTGGCAAAATAATGTTTTCTACCTACATAGCACTGCTGGGCAGACCAGCACAGTATGGGGCACATCTTTGGCTCTTGGACATAGCCAGAGCTCTGTTGACTGACGATCTCTGCCAGCTGCCTGTTGCACATGAGCACGCAGGGTGGGTGAACCACTACAATATGGCTACACAGCGACTTTCTACCTTGAACCCCTGCTCATTCAGCAAGCTGCAGCCTTCAGCAGCAGTTTGTCCTTTTACGTGAGCCCAGCGCCACTAACTGTGCAGAGAAAGGTCACACCTCTGTCCCCTCTCTGCCCACTGATACTATGGCGGATGTTGCCTGGAAGAGGTTGCTTTGCTGCAGGACTCAGAAGGTGCCTTGCTCTGCAGGTGAGAAAGTCTCAGGGAATAATACAGGACCCCTATCCTCCTATTTACTTCTAAATTTCATGGGTTTCAAATGGGATCTCAGGATTGCTATGCTTTTTGAGAGCTTCCCCCATACAGGAGGGAAAGATCTAATCTCTTCAGGGGACTGACCCCACCCCACACACCCCCAGGAAACAAATATAAACTGCTGAGTTTCTTATTCCATTGTCAGGCTTTCCCGTGCTGGAGAACAGAGAGCCTGTCCTGCCATCCATCCTGCTTTGTTTGAAACCACATACATGCAACAATTGCAAAAGCACTTGCCACTAGTGTAAATCTGCTCCCATTAAAGAAAATAGAGTTAGATAAATGACAAGTGCTTTGGAAAATGCCTCTGCTAGATACCACAGAGGACAGGATGGAAAAAAGAATATGTAACCAATTGGTTGTGAAACATTTTCAAAACAAACAAAAAAGTCACCTTAGAGATCCATTGGCTCTCCACTTCTAAATTTAAAAAAAAAAAAAATCAATTTGGAGTTCAGGGGGCCCTGGGATTCTCAGAAACACACAAAAGGCTGCTACCTGCAACTGGAGGTGCAGGCCGGACTAGCAAACAAGCACTACCAGCAATATGATTGCTAAGCTGAACATTTAAGTGAGTGATGCTTTTATAAGTACCTTTTTGGTAATCACATCTGACGTCTTTTTCATCCTCAGTTTCCTCTCTTTCAGAGAAAAAAGGTGGCACTACAATTCTTTGCTCTACAGATGTAGACAAAACTAATGAATTTGACTTTAGAGTACTATAAAAAAACCCACAAATATTTTCGGACCTCAGTGAAGTTGCTGCACCCATCCTGAAGTTTTTGAACTACCTGGTGCCTTACACTGAATAATAATAATTTCCCGAAAAATACTTTCTGTCTATGCAAATATGCACAATTGTATCTGATTTTCCAGTGAAGATGACTAGCACGTTTTTATATTTTTGTTTTCTCTGCACTTCCAAAACATTTCAAACTGTGGTCTACTAGGTGACCACTAACCAAGGAACTGAAATTTATAGGCCACCAGATGGGCCTCTCCTGTCTCATTCCTACTGCGCTTTCGCTGCAGAACATATCTCACTTGGCCCTATATTGACCTTTAAAAAAAAAAAAAATAACTGGATAACCCCATAATGTATAAATAAGTTATATGACATTATAACTACATATATCATAGAATCATAGAATGGTTTGGGTTGGAAGGGACCTTAAAGATCATCTAGTTCCAACCGCCCTGCTGTGGGCAGGGACACCTTCCACTAGACCACATTGCCCAAAGCCCCATCCAACCTGGCCTTAAACACTTCCAGGGATGGGGCATCCACGACCTCTCTGGGCAACCTGTTCCAGTGCCTCACCACCCTCACAGTAAAGTATTTCTTTCTAACATCTAACCTAAATCGACCCGTAGTATTAGTATGCACTAATACACTATGTATGATAAATTCATCTTTTGTTATTAAAGAGTCTGCAAGGAGTAGAAGATTTCTGTGCATTTGTTTTGATAATTGTTCAGGCTACAGATGCTTTACCTGCTGGCCTGGTTTGAGCGGCGATAGTGTTATTCCCTGGGTATTGATCACTGGGAGTATCTGGTTGCCGATGACAGTAGCGATGATCTGACCCTGGGCGTTGGTCAATAACTGTGGAGTTATCGGCTGCACCTGAAGTCCCTGAGCTCCACCTGCCGCCTGGCTGGAGGGGACTGGATTAGGCATCAGTGGGATTGTTCCAATAATCTGGGAAAAATGACATAGAAAGGGAAAATGCACACATGCCACATATACTTGCCACACATAATTACTTGGTTTATGCATGTTAAATCAAACTTAGGTGAAATAAGCACAGAGAGACAGATATGACAGGCTGAGGGTGGGAAACAACTGTTCCTTTACTGGGGTGATGAGGACTTTCAAACTCATTTGTCGCGTCACATATCACCCGTACGTTTTACCACCATCCACTGTCATCTCCAACAAATCTGCTGTGGCCAACAGTGCGTGAAACAAATGCCAGACCACACTCTGGCCGCTGGATGATGCTTTGTTCCCACCTCTCATTTGAACACAGAGTGAATGCAAATCAGTCCTGTTTGTCTTGCTAGCTACAACTCATCCATATAATGTTATTACCTGTGAACCGATGTACTTACACAATTTTCCTTGACTTACTGATACCTAGTACTCTAGATGACCACCTATGGCTCCCACGCGATCTCAGGGAGGAACAAAGAGATACAGGTGCCTTTCAGGACATGGCTTATTAGGATACGTTCATAAAAATGCAGGTGCTTTTGGATGACAACTAAGTAGTACAACACAACGGGAGGGATGCTGTTAGATAAAATGTTTTAGCTAACATTTCTGGGGCAAGTACTTGCAGAAGGAGACACTTGTGACATCTCAGATTTGAGAATACAGTGATATCCCAAAATGTGAATGTGCCTGTAAAACTAATATTAGAATGAGATGTCAAGTAGATACTGTAAGAAAGCTTGTCAGTCAATAAGCTGCTGGATTGAAGTTACTCTGTTGGAAGACTTTTTACAAGTATTAAGAGCATCTGAAGCAAACTTCCAACGAAACTTGGGAATAAAACCGAACTTTTTTTTTTTTTGCAAACAACAACAAATGAAGCCAGAGTCATAGGATTATTGCAACAGGAAAAGTAAAAAAAAAAAAAAAAAAAAAAAAGGCAAACACATCTCTCTTTCCTTCACCATCTCTCCTCTGACTCTCAGCCCCCAAGAAAGCATCTATTCCCTTGTAAGGCTTCCAGTCTTCCCTGTCCAGAAGTCTTGCTTTCTCCTCTTTATCCTCAACATCCACCACACTGCATGCCCCTGTGGTCCCCCACTAGTATGATCCCAGTTGCATCACATAACTTGACTACTGTAGACCTACTTGGTTGCTGAGAAATAGCATGTATTATGGCTGAGTTCTCCCTCTTTTTCCTCAGTGGGGATATTAACAGGGTAGCTTTCCTCAGTCTATCTGCTGATTCTCATTCCATTTAGGAGCTTAATCATCTTTTTACATCTCTTTTATTTCTGATAAATTTTGTTGAAATTGGTCAGCTGTTTCAAAGCTAATAGTTAGGTACGGAGAGATGGATGGATGGAAAGATGGAGAGGAGGATAGACAGCACTAGCCAGAAGACTCGTTTCCTCAGGAAAACAGGCTAAATTGTTTCTAACGAAACTTGAAGGCGAATTTGTCTCCAAAACAAACATATACCATTTCTATTGATTTAAACTATTAATGTATATTATTCCAATGGGAACTGTACAATAAGGTGTAAAGTAGCTCTAAAATGACCGTTTAGTGAAAACATCAGTGGCTTTGTGGGCAGACCACTAAGTTACTTTCTGAGAGTGCAGAGCTAGAGGAACAACTCTGAATCTCTTGCTAAAGATATAAAAAGGATACATGTATGAACTGTGTTGTGAAGCACAGCAGTGATCTGTGAAGACCTCTGCACATTTAAATCACCAGGGGTGATAAACAAGTGCCCCCAGAAAATCCATCCTCAAGAAAGCATCATTCAATGATATCCAACTAACTCAGGCACAGATGGAGGAGCAAGAGGCTCTCATCAGAGGTTCACTCTCTTCTTTCCATTATTAGGCTAAGATACCAATCAAGTGACAGTGTCCTAATGAGTGACTGCTCCTTCAGCAATAACAACCCGATGGTGTGCCTCCAGGTAGGCTCAACTGTGAAGTACAACGTGACAACTTAAACCTTGAGTGAAAAGAGTGCACTTGGTTAGCTACAGCAGCTCAGCTAACAAGTGGTAAGTGCTGAAGTCATCATCAATTTACCAAACTTGCCCAGTTAGAAGTTTGGATGGGAAGACCAGAGAACCATAAAGAAAAGCAGGACAGCTCTCCTATGGCAGGACCTGGTAAAACGGCAAGCCCACCTACTAAGCTGTATTGTAAGAGCTGCATATATCAAAACTGTTCAAAACACTGTAAAGATATCATTTAAGCTCTCCTTAATGCATTCCTAAAAGGTAGACAGATCAATAAAGATTATTACCCCCATTTTACAGAGCATGAAAGTGAAGCACGATGGAACATCTTCAGACAGAGGTGGTGATTTGGAGAGTTAGCCTTCTAAGCTGGAATTGCCTGTGAGTTTCTCTCTGCAATCACAGTACTTTTATATTTTTTTAAGGCGTCCCTAGCTGAACTGCAGCTGCTTTACTGACTATGTGAGAAGATGACTGTTCACTGAGGAGGGAGACATTTATTTACATTATTATCAGATTTCACAATGTTTTCTAAAATCTCACTTTCAGCATGTATTAAATACAACTTTCACGCAGTGCAACATGTAAATTTCTCCCATTTTTTGGCGACCTGAAATATTTATGGGCCACAAATATATTCTTTCACTTTTAACAAAGTGAAACCAAACACAAGGGATAATAATTCTTAATTTTATCAGCAGAAACATAGCAAAGGCCTCTCCTTCCTTTGCCATGTTAGCGAAGGACTTGACCTTGGAGTGTCATTACTCCAGTGTAACTTTAACTATCAAGGTCCTAATCCTAGCAAAGCAAAAAATGCTGTGCTGGTGTTATCAGTAATGGAAATGTTTGCATTCACATTTAAAATGCATTTCTTGGATTGCAGTTGGACATTTTATAGAATGACAGTGCTGAAGTGGACAGTTTGTAAGGTCAGAAGCAGAAGGCTATCTATATGTATTAATGTGTGTCATGCACCATTCTGTACGTGCACACAGCCAGAAAAGGAGCAGGGAAAACACAGCTGGGAGAGGTGTTCCAGAAGGACAAATGAACAAATGCCCTTAGGGGTGTCACCCTAGGAGCTGAGGGTAAATCAGAATGGGAAACAGTTTTCCCACTTTCTGAAACTTACTGAGATTGCAATATTTTTTTTCCCCCATTTTATACCAAAATAAAGTCAAATCTTGTCTGGTTAAAAACAAGACATCCACTTGTTTCTACTTAACCAACTCCTTATGGCATGCATGTTTGATATGGCTAAACCCAGATTCAAGTTTCCCCTTTCAAGTTTCCCCTTCTTCAAGTACCTTCTCCTAAATACCCTCACAGCTCCCCGATTCACACATAGGGAGGAGTACTGAAACTGGATCCCCTCCTCAAACCTTGTGTGACTGTCCTGATGCTGGGCTAGATCCCTCTTCCTCTACTTTTGACATGAAATTTCACCCTGGGCCTTGCTATCTGTCCTGTTAAAGTATCATAAAAGCTGGAACTTCATGAAGACAACTTATGGTTTTGATACATTTAAATTTTCTGAAGAAATAAAAAAGATCATGAGACACTCGCATGCCACAGTATAGACTATTTGATTGCCACTGATTTCCCCAATGGGGAGGCATTGCTCCCTTCTAGCGAATGCTGTTATTTCAGATTATATTCAAGGACAATTCAGGAATAGCATGTGACAGAGACTTATCCCACAAGACACTTACAGAATCACACAATCACAGGATGGTTTAGGTTGGAAGGGACCTTTTAAAGATCATCTAGTCCAACCCCCCTCCCATGGGCAGGGACATCTTTCACTAAATTAGGTTGCTTAAAGCCCTGCCCAACCTGAACTTGAGCACTTCCAAGGATGGGACATCCATAACTTCTCTGAGACATAGCAGAAGAGGCTTCTTACTCTGTCGATGTTTGGACTCAAATTCAAAAACAATCCCACCTGTCAAACACGTTCTGGAGCAAACACACACATCCCTAAAAGTGCTCATGCTACAAAAATATAATTAAAATAAGGTTTGGGGTTTTTTACACTATGGACGTGACTTTCACTATTCCTTGTATACCTTGTACAACTGAAAGCAAGCAGTAAATGTTCTCAGAGGAGCTGCAAAACAGGTATCATATGCAAAGGAACAAATAGGCAGTTTTGAATGTCCAAGGGATGATTCAAGGGACCCCGTTGTCAATGCTCCATAACCTCTAAGCGAGTCAGGCACAGTAATCCACAGAGCGCTGTTAATTAAATTAAAATAAATTACACCTGGTTGTATCTGTCTGAGGTACAGGTTCCACATATAGGCACAAAATGTAGTGCAGATGTGACACTGGAAATCCGTCCGAGATATTTAATGTAAATTCAGACCTCAGCTTTTTTAAAGAGACAGGGCTTTGGTCCACCTCTACAACACCAAGACTGTAATTCTGGCCCTGTTCAAGTGACAGAGTATTGCCAGAAGCCTTGGTGGAGTCAGATTTTCACTTCAAGTATTCACAGTAAGATTCTTTTTTTTGTTTATGGATTAATAGTTCATCAATTGCATCTTGAGGTGCTTATAGAGCAGTTTTTACAGATGTTAATTTAGGTTTTTATGCTTCCCATTGTTAACTAAATTTTAAAACTCAGTGATTTGTTTCTAACTTCAAAGGAAATTCAGGTTGATTTTTAAGATCATCTGAGTATCCTCCATTGATTAATCTGTTAGTGTCATTTTAGCATCCCAGGATTACAAGATATCTGAGATCAGGCCTCTCAAATCTTACAACTTGAATATGCCATTGCCAAGACAACTTCCGCGATTAACTGTTATTTATATGAAATAAAGTTGTAAGGCTTGGCTTGCACATGAAGTTAATTTGTGGATCAGCTCCTACATACCATCTGTGGGCTCAGTGGTCTCTGCCTACAAAGTCCTGCAAACTGTAAAGTCATCTGAAATGAAAGAATAAGCACACAATTAAAGTGAAGGTAAAATCCCAAAGATTTTGGAGCTGATGATGGAGAGGAAAAAACCCAAACCCTCAGCATATCAACAATACCTGTGAGTGTTACCCCCAATGGCAGGCTAATGTCCTAGCACTGATAAACAGATTTTGGTCCCTTGCTTTGCTCAGTGAAGGTTTCTTCTTAGAAAACAAATTAAACATCTGATCTCTTAAAAATAATCCCTTAAACAACTGATCCTTAAGAAAGAGTAACATTAAAAAAAAAATCCGTTTTTATCCTTTCTTGACTGACAACACATCTTCATATTTAAGTGCCTTTGTGGATTACTTCTCTGTAATTCACGGGCTGAAACTGCGGGCAGAAGCTGAGTGACTGCTCAGAACTTCTGGGGATAAATGTCTAATTGTAGCCCCATTTGCGCTGTAGATATAAAACCAGATTTTGCATAACTGTATGAAGGACTAATTGCTGATTTCCCAGCCGTGAGTCTTTTCTTGTGGCTCCTAATAAACCAATTGTGTTTTGACATTAGGTGAAGTTACTATGATACTCTAAAATGAAGCATACAACTGTTTTTTATTGAGAAGTTCTCCCTCCTGCCTCATCTGAAACAGGGATGGCTACCTTGCTTCATTGTTTTCCTAGCACAACCAAAGGAATATTACAAACTGTAGCCAAAATGGATGGTTCAACAACTGCCTTCATTTCTGCTGTGAAAAGGCGAAGTAAAATCGAACACTGACTACACAAGCTTGTTTCTACTGTAAGCCAGAGCTGACATAAAGCAAATAGTGCCAATTCATGTGAAAAATGTCTTTAACTATGAAAAGGAAGTGTTAAGTTTTTTCAGTAGCATCATCAAAATGAACGTGTGTCTGATTTTATCAATGTTACAGCTCTTTAAATATTGAAGGTTAATTTTTCAGTTTTGAACAGAAGAACAATGTAAAAATAAAATAGAAGAACAGGGAAAATGGAGCAACAGACAAAATGTTCAGTAAAATGAGGCAAACCACCGTATACACATAAGCTAATTTAACATCTCGAACTGTGAACAGAATGCATGGAAGTCTTACTTTTATGTAGTGAGACAAAAAATCACTATTTGAGTGAATGCTTGCTCATTTAAATATGCTTCACTCATCTTCATTTTCTAGTTCTCAGCATATAATCTGAAATGAAAGCTCACTTTGGCTTCTGTTGCATGATGTAGTATGTTTAAACTAATTTTTTATAGTTTTACAGGGCCAAAAGCTAATCCACCCCCAGCAGTCATACCACCTACAGTGGACAGTGTTTGTGGTTTGGTTCATTTTCTACAGTTTTGCAAATTTCCTTCAGAAGCTGCTTCTGTTCACAGGTATGTTCCTTCTTGTATGGTCACTGTATCAGCATGAAGTTCTTTAAGGAGATAATCTAAGGAGAAAATGGCTGAAGAAAGGACAGAATAATGAGAATCTGCACAGGATTTTTTAGCCTCAGTGCAGCTGCCCCTTTCTTAATCATACATATATATATATATACACACACACACTACCTATATAAAGTATAAACACTTTTTAAAAATATATATATGATTTATTATTTACCAATATCAATAAACTCACCTATTTATGTACACTATACTATATATACTACCAATCTACACACTGAAAAACTGGAAGCATGAATAAAAGCTCTATTTGCAGACTACTTCCGAAAGAAATGCTACTCCATCTAGTTCTCTGGAGTAACAATAGTATGATTCTTGAACCTCAAGGCAGGATGAGGCTAAGGCTGCCTGTGTCTTTTGAAGTAAATGCCGTATTAATTTATGCAAGGCTTGCAAATTTCCTTTGCTGTACTGTATTTCCTGATGAGAACTCAAAAAAAAAAAATGGCACAACAAAATGCTATTAGGAGAAGAAATCATCAAATAGTGATACTAGAAACAGGCACCTATGAAACTGTACTTCTGAGTCACCATTTCATGTAAAGAATTATAATTTTCAAGTATAAGTATTGTTCTTACATCATACCATATGTTGAATGGTACATTGTTTGTAAGCATCATAATGGAACATTGAGTCTGACATTCTGCCCTAATTTCTCAGTGCTTTATTTTTTAGAAAATCATCTTTGTATACAAACATCAAATTATACAGGACTTTATTTGTCATCATTGTAGAAATTATGTGGTGAATTTTTTTTCAAGCAAATACTGTTATGTTCTGTTAGCAGGGGCATGTATACAGTCATAAAAAAAGAATCTATCATTTCTCAAACATCCCAAATAACAGAATATAACATTTTCTCATTAGAAAAATCTAAAGATACATAATTACTGAAATAAAGACTGAACATTATGTTGAGTATCTGCTGCATTGTTCTTTCTAATCAATCTACTTATCTGATTTAGCTTCCTTTTAAAATAACAAGTCAGGCATAAGGGCCCTTAGAGGTCACAGTTCTCTGAGTTGAGCAAAGCAACTGTTGATTTCAGTTAGATTTACAGGTCCTGAGCACTTCTGAAAATCAGCTAGCTAGATTCTTATGAAAGTGTTCATTACTGAAAATTACTTGATGGACGACTTGTATAAAATATTTTAGCAATATTTTTGCTTGTTGTGATGAAAGATCCATGATATTATGTTATGACAAAACAGCCAATACTGTCATAACAGTATTGTTGTGACAAAACAGTCATAATTAATAATAATGCAAGATCACAAAAAGAAGTCACAACTTACTGTTTTTAGCATCTGACTGCTTGTCTCCCAAACCACAAACAGCTTTCCTGAGTGCTGTGCACATCCTTGTAGGGTGTATACATGCAAATGCATTTTTTTATGTGTGGTTTTGGTATCTTTTTTTCTGTAAATACTCTTGAGAACAAAAAGTAATGGTATTAATTTTCTCAGGAAGTAAATAGAAAGCAACTGAGCCGCAAGCATGAATTTCTAGGTTAAATTACAATGAAAATATGTTAGTAAATATTAATTCACCTCTACTTTCTTTACATGCAGGCTGAGATTTTCATAGCTGCCTACAGAAGTATCATCGGCGTCTCTGAATATTTCAATCTCAACTAAGTATCAAGCATCTTGGAGACAAGAAATCCCTGCTCTGAAATAAAATTTCTCAACCTTTGCAAGCTTGGTATTGCTGTGGAGAAGGAAGTCTATGCGTTGCATCTGCAAACCCTACCATTACTTTGTGTCTTTAGATTACAAACCATTTAGAATAAGGATAGTCTCTTTTGGGTATTAACATAATATAAATATTTACTGCTACTTCTCCCTCACAGCATAAAGAGTAGACTTCAGCCATATCAGGGTCTAACGTACTGGACATCCGTAGAAAATGTAGGCAGCCCTACAATTTGCAATACATGCCATGCTGAGCAATTCAAGGCTAGCTTGGGAAACAAATTGCCCTTTCTCAGCAAGCCTAATTAGGCCAAGCACAATGCGCACCAATGTGATTAGGTTGCTCCCATGCTATGGTGACATTATCGGCTTGTTTGGAACTAGCTTTGCTACTTGATGTTGTATTGCACTGTACCAGACTACTACAGAGATGCTATCAAGAGGTCGGGAGCCAGAATGAGGCAGGGTTTAGTAATTGCTCTTTGATCCTGTGGTTTTTAAGTAAGAGCTGCTATTGAGACATAATCTTGCATAGACAGGAACAAGATAATGTTCTCTACTGCCTCAACAGTTCTCACTGAAACAGAGCTGTTTTAACTTTTCAAGTTGTAATATTACTCTTTTAAAAAAGGGATGTTGCACACCATTGTCAATGTCTGTGTCTGGGTGAGCAGGAGAATTTTTGTTGCTCTATTTTTATTTCTTTCTCTTGGTTACTCTCTCAACTTGTTTTGCTTAGACAAGCAGCTCAATTAAGGAGATGGCATGCTCTTAGCTGCCTGCAGTAGGTAGTCATTGCTGTCACTGCTTTACCTTGCGATGCCATTCCTGAGAAAGTTAGTCCACCAGAAGTATTATGGTCTTGCAAATATATGTTAAATTTGGAACCCTCAAAGAGTTATTTGTAATTTTCATTGATGAAATTTCCTGAGGAAACAGAAATGTATTCTGGAAATTAACTTTGAGGGCTTAATAATGTTTTATTCTAGCCTTAACTTGTCCATTTAGAATACCAAAGTACGTTTTCTTGGACACTTCTCCATGATAAACCGGACTGAAATCATTAACCGTCAAGTAATCTTCAGATGCAATCTTTCAGACCACAGTTCTTTAATGAGATTACAGGTCAAAGAATTTCTAGCTATCAATATATTCTTGAATAATCTACTCTCATCTTCTATCACATTATATACACTATATAAAATATTTATCAGAGATCACCAGATTTCTCAGTCTGCAACTCTTAAAAGGTGAAATTAATTAGGCATGCTGATTCATTCAATTATTTCAGATTTAGCCAAAATTCACTACAAGAAGGCTAACAGATATTGCAACCAATCAGTAGCAATGATATTCAACATAATTGTTATACAATGTTATTTCTCCAAATACTGATATAAATCTTGAGCTTGCTGCCCAGATACAATGACTATGGATGACACAGTAGTTGTCTGTCAACCCGCAACTTCAACATTGCACCCGTGCAACAAGACGTTCTTTAAATACAAAGTCATGCCCTACTTCAGCTGATGTCTCTATGATTTTAGATGACCTGGAATTTTGTTAAATGAAAGATAAAACTGTTGGCCCTATTAATTAAGAGTTGTAACTTTTAATGTGATAGTTTACAAAAGCTCAAGGCAAGGCTGAAGTCAATACCTGTGCAAACCTCTGCAACAAAACATACAAATGTACTACTGAAACTACCATTAAATTTTACAATTCATGCATTTCTTCAACAAGCGATTTTTCACAACAAACCACAATGCTAATCACCAGTACGACTATGGTGGAACAAACCATTCTAGATTACCTTGCTACCATGGACCTTCACTATGGAAACCAATATTCCAGCCTATAAAGTGGAATTTTGTTTTAATGCAGCACAATTATGTGGACGTTCAGGACAAGAAGGAAAAATTCATTTCACTGAAAGGAAGTGGGAAAATTAAAATGGGTCATATGCAAGCTCTTGGACGGAAAATGGTCTTAACTCCCAGATTCTAATTCTGGATCTTTAGGGAAAAAAAAAAAAATCCTTCCTGGGATCATATATAGTTTCCCTCTGTCACACAATCATCAGAAAGAGGGCCAATTCTTTATTTCAGTACCAATGCCTCCCTGAAAATTTGTCAACCAAATATAAGCCAGACTTAGTCCTTCTTACCTTGTGAAATTTGGTATGGCTGCTGGTTCAGTGTGCTGCTCTGCTAATCAGTTCACCTTTGGAAGGTCATTAAAATTCCAGTCCATCATTCAATCATCTCTAATATGTTTGTATAAATACTGTTTATCTCCCTGCCAGTACTCCTGTGAGCCTTAAGTCATTTTTTAAGGCTACCTTAGAGTTATCAAGAAAAGATACCATATAAAGGTGAGTGGGGGGGGTTATGTCAAAGGTGGGTCTCTCACTGAAAATACCCTCAGCTGGTTCTTTTCTTTAATGTTGGTAGTGGGAGCGGATGCTTCACCGCTTGAAAGCGCAATGGCTAAATTATCTCACATTATCAAATGCATCATTAATCCATTTCACCTGACTTGACAGATAGAAGGGAAAGAAAGGTGTTCTGCTCACATCCTAATGGCTTGACTTAAATTTCAACTCTGGCCACTAGCCAATACAAATCACGGTTATAATAATAAGTTTTGTAATACAGACACTTAGTATATGTGATGGTATCTACCAGAAATGACTGGTCCTAGCATCTCTCTCAGGACAAAACATTCTCCTGATGTAACGGCACTTAACTAAGGAGGTAGCTGTCTTTGGATCTGGAGATGAATATCCAGCATTCAGTCACTACTTCATCTCCATAGGCCAAAATACATTTGTTTACGGTAGTTTATATACAGATTTGAGTCCCTCTCAGGGCTATGAATTTGGTTTTGTACACTCAAGGTGTTCCTAATTGAACAAATACTCAAAAAATGACAGTTAAGTCAAGCTAAATTATTCTTAAATTTGGGGAAGACATAGCAAGAAACTGCGTTTTATGAACCTATGAGGAGAACATGCAGCTTAATTACAGTTTCATTCAGGGCTGGTCCATAAGTTTGCTTAAGGAATAGTTAAATAACTATGATTTTCCTATTAAAAGCAACAGTGGACCTGAGGTAATCCCATCTCCAGCACCTACACTGCTACTGTACTGAAGCCATGCTCCTGATACAGAGAGGGACACTGAAATTTCTCTTTATGTATTTTGATATGAATTCAAACTGCTTCATCTTTCTCTTCTGCTGGCAGCAGAGCCCATATCCTTGAGGCCAGTTCTGTGGAAGGTGGAGGAGAGCAGACGCTTTGTACATTTTCTATCCTTGTGTGTTGTCTCTGTATCAGTCCTAAAGAGATTTCCTTTTCGACTGTGACCTGCATAGAACCAAAGGTGAGGGGCTCCTTTACCCTCTTAAGTCTAGAGGAGGGCGAGGATAAGGGCAGAGATCAGCTGGATCCCTTCTCCATTTGTGTATTTGTCATTTGTCTTACACTTACATTTTAAGTTATTTTGGGCAGGCCATTGTTTTTTTCTATGTTAGAACCAGGCCTTAGCACTGTATTCCAGTCATGATTATGCTGGTGCTGTAGACAATAAATAGCAACAATCCTGTTTGTTATTTAAAAAAAAAAAATTGTATCATGTTATATTCTCATATTTCCTCTTAGTTAAGATAACTGAAGACTGTGATGCATTCTATCAAAACATGCAAGTGGGATAATACCGCTGGGCTTTTTGATAAAATTTACTAGGATTACGGGTTCCTGAGGCAAGAACTAAGGGGGTGCTACTTTACCGTCATCAGCGCTTAAACACTCCCGATATACAAAAGGAAAATACATGAAGGTCACTTTTATACGCTGTGGAGAATGTTTAAGAACCTGGCTACAAGCTGGGGGGGGAAAAAATCACACAGTAATGCTAAAAGAGACCCTCATGCTTACAGTTTATTTAAAGTATTTTCCTACAGCTACTGTTTTGCACAACTTAGACCCTTGTAACTGTGGCAGCTGAGACGTCAGTGGACCTCAATGAATTGTACTGAAAAAACCAAATCCTTCCCAAGTTCAGAGGATATCGTTCACAGTTACAGCTGCGTCCTTTTTACCCCAGGTGTTCCTCCCCAGGAACACCCAGAGCTCTTCCACAGCGTGGCTTTGCCAGTCCACGCTGGGCCAGATTCAGCCTCTCTCTCCTGCTATGCAAAGCCCTCTGCGAAAATGATCCAAATGAAGCAAGAAGGCTCCTTCCAGAGTGATGTACTATTACTCGCTGCCTGAAGGAACCAGAGAACCTCAACCCCAGGTACCTTTAGTACATAAGAATTTAAAACTATTAGTAAGGACAGTCAGACGGTGCTTCCTTCATTCAGGCTTTGCCTTACTTTGAGTAGTCTCCCTGATACCAAACAATGGAGCAAGCCGCTAGTTAATAAACTAAAAATGGTGGAACCATCTATAAGGAGAACAAAGCTGATATGAAAGGGGAAAACAGCAACTGCAAAATGTAATTTTAAGTATTGTCAAAATGCATATTGTACTTACAAATGTCCTTGTAATACATTTTTTAAAAAAAACAACAAAGTCTCAATAATATGAACCCTCCGTAAAACACTTATTAAATCTTGGAGCAATAGTGGAGCAGATTCCCTGGTGTATGCGAATTACAGCAGAAGAGGATGAATGAAGTGCAAATGCCACAGTATAATTCGTATATGGAACATTTTAATTGTGAGTAATGGCAGATTTTCAATTTTGTAAGTCAAGGAACTGTGCTCATTTCTGAGACAGAACTGAATATATTAACTGCCCTTGAAACAGTATCAATATTTCTTCCTGCACAGAGCATAGCACAGTAAAATGCATTAAAAGATGAAAGCTCTTTGATCCTTTTGAATGCTTAAAGATACCAGAACAGCGCCAATAAGTTTTGAGGAAGAGGCTAGACAGAAAAGAAATATTATTAATTGCCAAGATAGCACAATATCCCAAGACAGTGACACTGAGTGTACTAAGGACTACAAAATATTTATTGTTCATAGTTCTACCCCACTGAGCCTCTCAGGCCACAATGGGTTCCTTTTTCCCCCCTCTTCATTCAGGTGAAGTCATTAGCATGCACACGTACTTGATCTTGACATACACAATAGCTGCATCTTTTTAGCCCTCAATATTAGTGAGACAAAACTGTCCTGGACTATATCACAGCGTAGATCTTACGAGTCAGGAGCAGACTGAATAACTGGAATCCCACAAGTCATTTACAAGCACCATTGAGCTTCACTCAATGGTCCACTGGTTCTGCTGCACTCAATGGTCTGTTGTGGTTCTGCTGCCAATTGCCAGGTAATATTTTCTAGGAAGATTTCATCTCTGGGCTTCTCATTCATTGATAATAATGCCAATTATCTCTGGATTTAATTTTAGTTTGGAGCTATGCTTGCATAATATTATCAGGCCTTACTCTGATTTGACTTCTACTAATAAAAATCAGAAGTAAATCTACTGACCTGAATGCAATGGCCCCTGAGACTTGAACAAGGCACAGGCTGATGTGTGGGTCTAGCTGCAGTCCACAGTTCTTTTTAAATTATGAATGGTCTCAGGCTAACGTGTACCCTGCACAGCCAAGGTCTGGTTTTAACTGGTTATCTCAAGCTTTGGTTTCAGCTGAACCTAGAAAAATGTAGGGACTCTCTCTCTTTTTCCTTGTTCATACAGAACCCATCCCAACAGAGCAGCCCCATGCAAACCAAGCGGATGACTCATGAATAGTTCTGTAAAGAAAGTGGGAGATTATGTTATTTCATTTTTGGTTTAACTTCAAAATGGAACTTAAGCTAAACTTAAGATGAAATACAAATCTGAAAAAAACTGTTCTGGGTAGATTGAACCATTCTGATCAAAACTGAAATATTTCATATTCCTTTTAACCTTTCTAAACTTGAAAAAATACCCACTAAATTTTCAAACAGAACATGTAAAAAAGAGACACTTAAATCTTATCCAGACATTGTACTTTAAATTTTTACTGAACAAAATTTGTCAAAATGACACATTTTATATTTAGATTAAATGCCATTTTTCCATCAGAAGTCAGCGATGAAAAAAAAGTCATTCAGTTCTGCTCACAATGCTGCAGGAATTTATGCTAAAAGATTGATAAATGAGGTAGTAAAATGTAATTATACCTCACTCTTTAACATAGATTCAAATGCAATGCTAGAATCCTGAGGGATGCTTCTGGATACGTAATAGATTTCCTTCTCTAGAGCCCACATTGCTGATAAGGTCTCCAAGAGCACTTGCACTAGGGCAGGCTCCAAGAGCTCAGCTAAGGACTAGCCTGAAGTGCTACACGCTGGAGAAAGAAAAGGTTGAAGCAGTCCCTATTTTGAGAAGGGAGAGGAAGCCCTCATGCTGTCAGGACAGGTAGTATGCTGGCATGCTCCAACGACACAGAATAAAGTCCTTCTGCTTCCCCAGTGAATCTGTGCCTGAAAAATGCAACAGAAGAGGACAGTCCCTTCTTTACTTGTTTCCCTCAAAGCTCTATGCATTTGTTGAGAGCCTAAAATTTCCATTTACTCTGTAGCGTTTAACAGGGAGTCTTTTTTAACCTCTTGGGACACGACAATCTGGCCCCTAGTTTGAGAGTTGCTGCTCAGTGGGGGAAAATGTAAAGGACAGAGTTCTTCCTCCGGCCCCACGCGTGGAAAATACTTGCACACATTTCTCATCCATCACCCTATCCTGCATGATGCTCAGAAAACTCAGTGATGTCTAATACGATAGTTAAGAGAATCTGTGCATCTACCAGCCTCTCCTTCCCCCTCAACCCTCCCCCAAAAGAAAAGGAACCCATTTCTCAGATTAAAAAGAAAGTTCATCCAGGCTGAATGTGCGTAAGTTGTCACCCAGGCTGCTTTGCTCAGAAATGAAAATGTAAAGATGAGTAAACAACAAATAACCTCAAAAAAGAAATGAGCATCTCAAAAAAAAAAAGTTATCAAATATGCATTTGTTTATCACAGTCAAGTTTTATGATTCAAACCTGATTCATATATATTTTATGAAGAGAATATCCATTGTGGTGGCAAAATTAAATGTATTTTGAAACTTGTATGTGACATTTATCTATCTGCTCTATCAGAAAAAAGTTGTCATATTCATTCAGACATATATTACTTTTTCAATTTCCTGTCAGTAATGTTTTTTTAATGTTCTTTAGGGTGAGACCACAGCATTTCTCATTTCTCACAACAAAGACCATTGCTCATTAGAATTATGTTGATGAGTTTATGCCTAAAAAAGTTGCATCACTTTTTTTTTCTTTAAAAGAGGTGAACAATTTGCACTCTTATCCATGACAATCATGGCTTTTCTTCTTTCTTTTTTAAAGATATAGAGTCCGGTTGTTGGCTCCTTTTTTTCCTTCTTTTATAGATGTTCATCATATAAAACACAAATTTATGGTGCAATTTTATGATGATTCAGGTTCTATTGTGAGCCACAAGAGATAACAATGATAGCACAAGTATTGAAACTCCTTATCACATATCTTCCCTTCCAAAGGGATGATTTTGATAGAAAGTTTATATAAAACCAGTGCTTAAGAATAAGCGGCGCTGTGCAGCAGGCAAGGCCGAAGGGTCATAGTTAGAGAAGAAACAGAAACCAATTAAAGTGAGTTAATTGACAAGAGCTCCCATGCAGAACACCGGATGGAGAGGTACAAAGTGGAGATGGCAACTTCTTTCTTTGAGCTGCTATTAAAGCTATGCTGTAATAAGAACCTTATCTCATGTCCCATACACTCAACGCATGTCCTGCGAAGCATGGTGAAGTGCAGTCGGTCAAGCCCTGGGTAGAAAGGCCGTTTCGATTCTTACGGGGTTTTTTTGATAGGCTAGTAATGACACCATCAACAAAACAGACTAAAGTGCACTCTTTGTTGGTAAAAAATGAGGAGGATTCCATGAACAGCATTCAAGTTTCATTTCTGAACAAAAGCAGAATATTTGGAATCAAATTAGAGGATATGCCTCCCCTTCTAAGAATATATAATATCTACAAATACATGCAAATTTAAATAATACTTGTTAAATCTGGCAATAATTATGATGGCCCAGCTTCAAAAGGCTATTGATCAGTTTGGATTAGATATGTACCTAAAATTATGTGAACACTGGCAACTTAGGCTATTTTTTAGGACAGAAATTCTTATGTTCTAAGACTCTCTCATGACATCTGTGGCACCTGCTAGTTAGGAGTTGTGCTGGAAATACTTTTAAGCTGGCCTGCAGTCTGAGGATTTAGTGCATCCCTTTCCTGACATAACCAAAACAGCAGGGTAAATGCCCAGAGAAATGTAAAAAGTAATCTGTCAAAGGGAGAGATTTCTTCCTCACCTCTACAGGCTCAATGTGTTGTGTTTTTTTTTAAACCAGAAGAACCTCAGAAATGCGAAGTCTTCATTTATGCACAACTGACTTTTAAATAACAACATCCTACAGATGGAATACTTAATCTTACTTGAAAGAAAAGATACTCAACAGAAAGACCCTCCCTTCACATTGCTATCCATCATTTAGTTAAAGTATCAGTAAAGTTAAGTACATTTTAAATAATTCAAACAGATACCATTACCTTGGTCTCTGGGATGCTACTTCTCTATTTATTCAGGAAACACAAAGTAGGAAGCAAGCAAAACCGGAGCACAATTTTCAGAAAAAATTGAAGAGTTCCTCTAGTCATCTCAAAAATAAGGCAGGTCAGCCAGTGTGAAGCTCTGTGTGGCCATCATCAGCTGCTACCAGGATCTGAGTTTAAACTCCTCTGAGTGCCACGGGGAGCTTAAGGATAACATTATCAAAAGGACTCAAGTCCCATTAAAAATAACTGGTGTGTGGTATTATGTCTGGTATGATGGAATTTATGTCATTTAATGTTAGCCACCTAACATTAGAAGTCCAGTTAGAGACAGCCATTCAACCTCTCTCCAGTCAATGCAGAGAGTGAAGAATCTCTGCAAGGTGATTCGATTCAGCCTAAAACGCATGCCTGACACCAGCAAGATGTTTCATTCTTGAAGAGTGCCTATTTCTTTCAGTGATGACAGAGAACACCAAGCAACTAGCTTGGATTTGATGCAGCCTAAGCTAACATTCATGTGGTTAAGATTAGGGAAAATGAATTCAAAGTCAGGAGTCTAAAGAGGTGTAGGACTCTGCTGAGGACCAAAGTCAATTCTAATATTGACCTACAGCCTCTAGGTCATTTGGAAAACAGTTGCCTTTTTATTGACCATCTGAATATCTCAGCTTACAAAAAAAGGAGAAAAAATAATTTTAAATAAACCTAAAAAAAAAAAAAATAAAATCACAGAGGCTTTTTCCAGGGAAGAGGCTCAACCTTTATTTTTTCCTTTGTGAGTTACTATTAAAATAAGACAAGGCTTTGAGAAGACCTCACTGGTTGAAAAGATGTTCGACACATTAACAAAGTGAAACCTGTTTGACCATCCCTGTCTATCACAAACATAAACATGGAGACAGAGATGATTCACTTAAATGCCTTCAACTTGACTGGTAATATCTTGACACATTTCACTGGGAAGGGTATAACTTACACAGCTCTTAAAAAGTAAGTTTAAAAAAAGGACACAGCAATGACTGTGGACTGAAGATTTATTAGAAAGATTCCCTAACAATCTCTTGGAAGTCAAATTTCCATGTTCTGTGCAAACTCAGTGAGAAATTGCCTTCTTGACATGATGCTCATTTATCTCCCCTCACTCTGTGTTTTTGAGGGCTCCTTTTGCATCATTTGTTGGGTAGTATGAGGCCGATTTAAACATTTCTACATTTGTGCTGTTGCCAGAGATCATAGTGATTTAGTGAATCAGGCATGCATCATTCATATTTGTTCCCTCTTTTCACTGCATATGGTTTTAAGGAGAAATAAAAGGCAAGAGGGAGCCAAGGGTACAACTTGCCTCAGTAAATGCTTTTTAGGAGGGGCCCTTTACATTGATGGATCAGGTTATGAGAATTTGAGCTTGACTCAGTAATATTTAACATATATATTTTTATCTGCATTAAGAAAAAAAGGCTTTTGTTGTAGCATACTTACTCGTGACATTTTATTCTCAAAATACAGAATGCAATACATTGTTGATTAAGGACTTCCATGTCAGCAAAGCTCTAACTATTCATCGTTGTATATAATAGAAGCATGAAGGTATTTGAACAGGCAAATGTTTCTGTATATTACCAACAGTATTTCTATTCAGATTTTAAATAATTAAAATATTTATAGTAAATTAAAAATTTAAATAATTAGCCTGAGAAGCTGGCAAAAAGCTTGTCTAGATTTTGTCCTGTAGTCCCTTCCAACACCCCATTATACTCTGATAAAAACATAGTTTGCGATTGCAGTTTCAGAACATTTTCAATCAGCTCTTAGACTTCATAGATGAGAATCGTATCAGGGCATCCTTTGCCTTTCTGTATCTGTTGAACTGAGCATCAGGTCGTTTTGTTCTCTTTGGACATTTGTGAAGAAAACTTAAAAACTGGAATCTTAACTTTTCTAAGGAGTCATTAAATATTTAATCCCAGTCTCCAGGCAGGTTTTTGTCTTGGTTGTTGTGGCAAAAATTCTCTGATGTGGTAGAGAAGAATGTGGCATTCTTTGCTAATGCCAATTACATGCTATTCTCATTAAAAAGTGGGGACCTTATGATTTATCTACTCTCTGTGCCCACAGATTCTTAAACTTTCTGCCTTAGCTAAAGGAGTATCTTTCAACAATGCCCATCAATGACTTCTGTTTTCAAAATCATGTATCTACTTGAGAGCAAAGATAGGTGACTGTCTCCTACATGTGCCTCCACCTCCAACAGTAGGTGTGCCGGCTAGGACATTTCACTGTATCAGAGTTATGAGAGACATAGTCCTGGGTATAAATATAGACTATCCAGAACAACATACAGATTTAAAGATACAGAGTGGTGCACTAGGTGCTAATAATGAGAGACTGCACATGTAAAACCCATCAGTAGCTGTACAACTAAACTTAGCAGATCTATAATGCAGATCCCAGATGATGTGATTTAAACACCTAAAAATGGAAGTCACCTCCCAACACTTTGGAGGGGGCTGTGGTGGCGATGTTTATCAACATGAGAGGCACATCAAGAAACAGGCAGACCATGCCATCCTGTGGGCAGGGGTTGGGAAATCTTTCCCACACAGTTCTGCTAACAAACCTCAGTTTTCTTGACCTTTTAAATACTTCACTCTGACCTCTTGTGCAGAGCTGCCAATAGTACCAGTCTACATGGTACCTCTTAGTAGTAAAAGGATAGAGTGTTAACACACAGTACTCGTTAACTCCCACTTTGCAGTCATTCACTGATACTCCATCAATGGAAATGGTGTAGACATCTACACTATTTGAAATGTTTTAGGATTTTATCAGGATATGGCAGTAAGACTTCAAGAGAAGAGCATTTTTCTGGATTGGCCATGGGAGGCCTAATGGAGTATTGTACAATATCTAAAATGGGACTAAAGACCTGTGTTTAACTAACTGAATCCCAGATACAGCCTGTGGCAAAGAGCTGTTGTCAGGAAATAAAAATGGTAGAGATATGGGAAGTAGAACAGCAACGAGGGAATCGGATACCTTGGGATGTCTGGGGATCTGTCCCTGACAGCGGCACCAGGTATCTGTTCATCCGTACTCTTGCTTCCCATGGTTTTATGATTCCGCTTATGGAAGGAACCAAAAGAGCAAAACCAGGACAGGTGACAACAAGCTAAGGCTAATAAAAAGAATTGAGAAGGAAAGAAGAGGGAAAGTTTAGCAAGGCAAATGGCGCTGATTCCCCCTCAAAGCTAGTGCACTGCATAAGCCTGATACCATCTTTTCACTTTGAGGCTGTCTATCTGTGCTATCAAATAAGACATATCTCAGCTTAATGCACAGCCTGCAATGAAGGGAGTGGATTAGGCCTCTGGAGATGATGACTAACAAGTTAAAATTAAACTTTTTTTTTTCAGTTGGGCTGCAATGACCTATTTATACAATTTCTTTCTTGCTAGCTTTTTTTTTAACATTACAAGATGTACCTGGCCTCTCTCATCTCTCTCTAAACTGTCTCCCTGATGTCCTGATCACTCTCTGATCTATTTCTCTATCTGCTGGGTGGATGCTAATATGACATATCCAACCTCTAAAACAAACCATTTATTTTGAAACTTGGCTATGTCAGAGTATTTGATGCGTCAAACATTAAAATGAATGTGTATTTGGGTATTGGGTACATCATGTCTTGATATTAAATTATCTCCTGAAAGGTGGATTGATTTTTAAACTGGCAGGATATATGTATTGCTTCCTTGAATCTCTAGCATGAAGCTAGACATGAGGGGAGACTAGGAAAGGTTCTCTACGAAGCACAGACAGAATTGCTCAAGGGCTATGAGTGTTTTCTTTATATTAATAAATTCTTTTTTGTGCTTAAGGAAAGAGATTCTGTCATTCTCTTCCATTATTATGTGACAATAATACATTAATCTTCTATGAGATATACTTATCCTAGAGATAATATTTAATTAATGTGCAAAGAAGGAAGTTTAAGTGAAAAAGGTACTTTAAAAATCATATATATTTAATAACATTGGCATAGATATTTCAAAGTCCTTTTTTTCTTTTTGATATCTGGGCCATTTGCATACACACACGCTGAAGCCTAACACTGTCAGTATCTGAAGAAAAATGACAAACTGAGATACACTTTTAGAAAGATAGATTGACTGTCCATTCATGGTAAGGACTGTGATTTTTTCTGCTTAAACTTTCCCTGCCACTGTTCACAGAAGCAACACATAGGAAAAGACATTGCACAATTCTTTTCAATACTCTAGATTCAAACCAGAAAACGGGGAATCCTTCCTCTTACAGGACGACAACTGTTCAGTGTGCTACGTGGAAACTTGTGGGTCTGTATGTAGAAGTCTATGGGTCTGTATTTGGCTGCTTATCACTATGAATGCTATGAATACAACTCACTTGTTGACTTACTATCAAATGAGTTAAGTACTTCTGCAATTTTCTCCTCTTCATGTGAGGACTGCTTGGGGAAGACATAATTTTTCATTTTCAAAATCTTCACAAGATGTTGCTAAAATATGTGGACTTACTCTTTCAGATTTCAAAACAAATACTGACTGCACTGCAAACAGGGTAGCTCCAAATTTCCTCGTCACCTGTATCTCCAAGACACTGACATACAGACATCAAGACTCCAGCCCAACAAGAAAGCCAATGGCCTCCATTTGTGCATGAAGACTTATGACTTGTGACCAGCAGGTCGAGGGAGGTGATCCTGCCCCTCTACTCCGCTCTTGTGAGACCCCACCTGGAGTACTGCGTCCAGCTCTGGGGGCCCCAGTACAAGAAAGACATGGAGCTGTTGGAGCGAGTCCAGAGGAGGGCCACGAAGCTGATCAAAGGGATGGAGCACCTCTCCTGTGAGGACAGGCTGACAGAGTTCAGCTTGTTCAGCCTGGAGAAGAGAAGGCTCTGGGGAGATCTCACTCTGGCCTACCAGTACCTGAAGGGGCCTACAGGAAAGATGGTGAGGGACTGTTTATCAGGGAGTGTAGTGACAGGACAAGGGGTAATGGCTTTAAGCTGAAGGAGGGTCAATTTAGATTAGAAGTTAGAAAGAAATTCTTTACTGTGGGGGTAGTGAGGTACTGGAACAGGTTGCCCAGAGAGGTTGTGGATGCTCCATCCCTGGAAGTGTTTAAGGCCAGGCTGGATGAGGCTTTGGGCAACGTGGTCTAGTGGAGGGTGTCCCTGCCCGCAGCAGGGGGGTTGGAACTAGATGATCTTTAAGGTCCCTTCCAACCCAAACCATTCTATGATTCTATGACTTGTAAGAAATTCCAAATCTTCCCAAAACAACAGCAGTGCTTTACCAGTGAGTCAAGGAACTTAAATATTTATCATTTTACGTTAACTTCCACTTTTGACAGAGTGATCTGGCTTTTTTCCCCTTTGCCCAAATAACCCTTCTTGGTTTCATTTTTTCTGATATCAATGCCAGTTGAGCAGAAAGTAAAACTCTGACACTGGAAAAAGAAAAAGATATATACAGGATAAATTAGATTAAATCTAAATAAATCTAAGCACCATCTTACACAAAGAACTATAATCTGGGTTTTTCAGAAATGACGCACATCTGGAAAGGTAACTCTCAGATTTGGTCCACTATTCCCTCCTCATACCTACAGCCTTCCTACACTCCAACATGCAAAGCATTCCCTCATAAGAAGCTTTGGACAGCCTAAAGGAGAAATACAAAATTAAGAATAGTCTTGGATTCCACTCTAACATGTGTTTCTCATACAGCAGGATTTTCATCATCTCTGGTTGGACTATGAAGTGGCCTCAAATTATTCTCAACTTTGTCAACTCCTGAAGGCATGCAGTGATGCAATATTCCTGAGCATGACATTTCCACTGCTTGGGAAACATCAGTAATAAAGAAAGCACATTTCTTGGCACCATCTACACGCATCAACTCCGTCCACCGCTTTGTTTACATCATCTTAAAGAATTTTCAGTGAACTTAGAAAAACTTCTGCCTTTGCCTTCAAGATCTGTGATCTGGTTCCCAGGAATCTAAATGGCCACCTAATGATCCTGGATGAAAGCTAAAACTGCCAAATTCAGTCTTCCAGGATAATAATGGTCAAACCTTCTCTGTGTGCAGCAGAGCTTGTTTTCAGGGGAAGGAACGAATTCCAAACATAGCTGAGGAACATTTCTGGGTTTATCACCCCTGTCTTCACCACATTCTGCTGCAAAAGCTAAGTCCATTTCTGTTATCTCCCTTTCTCTAATAGAAATATAAGCAATATGCATCTCTAAGAAACCCCTTGATAAAGATTTTTATATCCAGATGAAAACAAAACTTTAAAGGGAAGTGAAACAAACAAAAAAATTCTTAACAGAAAAACCCAAATGCCCTTATCAAACATGTGGCTCTCTTCTACAAGCTTCTCCTGGGAGGAAGAGCAATTTGTGACAGTCACTAGTCGTGTTTCTTAATGCGTTACTGGAAGGTGATATGACGGTAAGGAGAGCAGTGTAAACCTCCACAGAGCAGAAAGATTTCATTGACTGTGATGTGTGTCACTGATGATAACAATGAAAATTTGCTATGCTTATAACCACCTCATGATGCTAAGATGAACAGATCATAGGAGTGGTAGGTGTTTCTTTTAGCTACTAGTTAGCTTTCATGAAAATGGTAGGTAAGCTGAACTAGTACTTAGTTTGGTTTTCTCCTCCGTACAAAAGTAATTAAGAAGGCAATGACAAAAGGACAGGTATGTCCTGTATTTCTGACTTGAAATAAATAATTTAGATTAGCGAGTAACATTTTCAAAAATACCTAAATGCTTCAGGCTTTTAAGGCTCTCTTCAAAGTATATTTACTCCACATAATACAGCATGCTAAGACGCCAGAGCTAGTAACTAATGAGCTAGATCCTATGTCACCTTGTTGAGAAGCAGAATTAATTAGTACAGCCATAACACCATACTACCAAGGTTTATGGCTTCTGGGATCTGTGCTAGTATGGCACTGAGACATTTAAATGCACTGTCTCTTGGAGTTTGTTTGCAATGCTCCATTACAGTGCACAGACATGCCTTCAAGCACTGACTCCTAACACTGACTGAAGGAAACTAAGGCTCTTACAGGTATGTAAGTTGCTTTTGAAAGTAAGATGTAGGCACCTCTGAAAAATTCTACGTCAGAGATACAGTACCTTGGCAGAGATCCAGGCAAGAGGCTACAAATCTTAAGTGTGAAGCTCAGACTAAGATTTGTTGTAAGCTAGACGAAATAAATTTTGGAGGCCTTTCTGGATAGCTGCTGCTCATTTTTAAGCTGAAAGATATTTCAATACACAATTATCCTTTCCTTGGTATCCGACTGGAGACTTCAGTTGTGATCCAGCATGGCTCCAGTACGTGTTGTGCAGTAAGGAAAAGTTCCACACTTTTCTTAAATAACAGTGTTCCCTTTGCAGTTCCTATTTGTAACAAACATTACTTAACATATCCACTCATGTCCTGGTAGTTTTTTGGGAATATTAGAGCCTCCTCTACTAGAGGTTTGACTTCAGCTCATCAGCTAGTCTTTAACTACTCCTTCCTACTTCTCATTGTGCTGGAGCTTTGGAGGAAAGTGGTAGTGCTTCGACTTTAAAGCCAGCCTCTTTGTCCAAGTAGGTTGTGAGTTGGTCATACTGCATTTTTGCAATGTTTTTGCAATGGTTGGTCCTTTAGATAATTAATTTCTGAAATTTTTTTACCCTGCCCTTTTTTATATCCTATGAAAAAGTTAGATTCCCTCCATTAAATATGGTGGCACCAGGGTGGTTCGGAACTTCTTGTTGTTATGAGGGGCTCATCGAGTATCACTTTTCCATGTTGCAGATGGTAACTGTTCTAAATTTCACCGCTGTTTTAAAAAAAATGTGGGTATGGATTTCACAATTGTGGATATCCAAAATTTATCAGTGATCACTGCCTAGAATAGACAAAACAGACTAGCTGGCTCTTGTTTTGGTATGATTAGCCTCACTCTCTACCCCTGTCCATTTGTCCATGAAACTACCAATTTGCATGACCTGAGAGTTCGCTCCATACATTTTTACATTTATGCCACTGTGGCTAAAATTGAGGTTAGATAGATAGTAAAATAAAGACACAGTCAGCAAAAGTATGTTAAAAGAATTATTTGTCTTTTGATTCAAATTCACATGGGAGGTAATTAAACAAACAGCCTCCTCGATGTTTAGCTGTGGGGAGAGGAAACCAACGGAAAAAAAATCTTCCCTTATAATTGACCTTTTCTCATACGTGCCCCTTCTTCCTGCAAAAGCAGAACTACATGTATTTAGCCCAGTGAAACTTTGAGGGGGAAAACAGAGAGTCAGACACCACCCAGCAGAAATTCAAAACATTAATATGAAGGTCTGTCAAAACGGATTCTCCTGGCAAAGGGTTTTTCAAGCATTGTTCTTAAATGCTAGTATTATTTGAGAGTTACAATCCCTCTCTCTAGCCTCTCCCTCAAAATGCTCCTCTTTTATTATCTCAGGTTCGTCATGAAATTTCCTTAATGTATACCATTCTGATACCACCAACTCAGATTTCTATCAATCTCAGCCCTGGGAAGACATTGTTAGTAGCCACTGTTAAAACAATTATTGTTCAGATTTTTGTGAGCAGTGTTAGATGCTGTGAGGGCTAAAACATTAGTGGTTACAATGTATGAGAGTTGCATGGCTGAAACAGATGCAGCAATGATAACAACTGTTAAGAGAAAAAGCTAATGGACATCACACCTAGAGAACAGTAAGAACTCAGAAGGACTTTGCCTGGCTTTGGGCCTCCTAGAGCTTCTGGGAGATTTAAAAAAAAAAAAAAAAAAAAAAAGGACAAAAACCCAACATCCTCCTTTTAAGTCCCATGAGGAGGCCCAGCTTGCATTCCCATTGATAGCTGCCAATTTTATTGGTTAGCATGAAACAAAAACTAAGTCAGTTTTTGGACTGAATGCCAGTCTCTACATATCTTCTTGGAGATGACTACTAATTTGACAATGCTATGTTTGTATAGCTCTTTATATTGACCTATAGCTGTCAAGAGATTCTTGCATCTGTGGTTCAAGAGAACTGGAAGTTTTATAAGCAACTTTATGTATACATACTCATTTGCTCATCACAGCATACTCTACCAGCAAGAAAAAGGAAGAACAATTGGAGAGTTGAACAAGAGGGTAAAAAAAGCACAATGTATTAATCCCTTTGGTTTCATCTATACACAAAATTATACAATTGTCACTGAATATGTACTTCAGTGATTTAACAGAAATGGTATAAATCCCTGTAAAGATATATGTTTCAGTAGTAGAATATCACAATTCAGCTGAAATGAAACTGAAACAAAAAGTGAAAACAAAAAATAAAAATCAGGCTCTCCACTCAGTTTTTTCTCATCTAACTAAACTGCATTAAAATCTAGATTTTCTTAGATTTTTTTCTTAGATTTTGAAAGTGTATTTTCTTTTGGAGGTGACATAGCCCCAACTGAACATCATCAGAATAGAAAGAAAATGCTACAATCACCTTTTCCCACACCATTTTGTAATTAGCTCACCCTCCAAAAGGAGGCAACGGCCTTGTCTATGGGAACTGAGCAGTTCCTAGCACCGTGGCCTATCATATTTTTCAGATTGTGGCCTCAGCCACTTTCACTAAGGCAAGACAGCTGCTACACTTAGAATTATAAACTCAGTTTGCAAGTAATTCTTACCACTTCAGAAAAAAGTAGTTCCAGAAAACGGTGAAAACAATACTATCTACATTTACACATGTAATAGTAGGGAATACAGAAATTTCCTTCAGAATGAGACACTTCAGTGCTTTCCAAGCCAGTCCACAATGAGGACAATGCTATTTTTTAAAATCCTATTCCCTGTTTTCATTGCACATGACATATTACATTGTACTGTACAGTGTGTGGTGACGAGAATTTCCCTGCTGATTTAATTGTGATCCTTCAACGAATTTGAAAGGGAGCGCTTTATTTCCATTTCTTTAATTTACTAGTTCTTTAGCTGATGATTTTATTAACCCTTGTATTTGAGAACTGATGCTTAACAAAAAAAGAAGAAGAAAAAAAAGGCCCTTGGCAGTATTGTGAAGGCCTGGAACTGAATAATGCACTTTAATAATGAGGGATAGAGCTATGGCTTTTGCTGATGGCTGTGACCGGCTCTGTGACCTGATTATGTCGCAGAGTGTCAGCAGCTGAGACACTACAAAAGGGAGCGCATCCCATCAAATCTATCTCCATTGTAATCACTCGCACTGCTGAGAGGCTTGTTAGGAGCAGGGAATCCATCAGGCCTCATTAGCACCATTTACCATCAAGAAGCTCAAAGAGCAAACGTGTGCCCTCTCATCAGAATAATGAGAACCAAAGTACTCCTATTATCTAATTGGATCAACAATGCCTCTCCCTCTATTTAGTTTCCTGAGCTACTTGTGGACTACAACTCTCAAAAATTAGTTATTTTTTGTTAATTGCCAGGGCGGAGCTCTGCTCAAGGTTTTTTATATACAGAAGGCTTTCACATCTAAAGAGCAAGGCACAGGCACAATGAAGCCTGAGTTCCTCCAAGGGCATTCTTAGGTTATGCTGATGCCATCCCAATTAAATTCACTGTTCAATTAAGGTATGTACTGTACAATTACACCACACTTACTTAGGTTTTCATATTAACCTAGCAGGAGATAGAATGTATTGCCCTCTTGAACCACAAGACAGTTCATAATGCCAACTCTTATCATGCTACTTTTTACTCTTATGGTAAAATGTTATTTTGCAACTGCTGAATTAGGATGTATTTTTCTCCTATTAGACAACTCCCATCTTTGCAAAAAAAGAAACTAAACTTACTCAGCACCTGTAGTTAAAATGTGTTTGATGCTGTTGAAGTCAAGGGACTTACACAAATGCAACTGATGACAATTAAGCACTATGGTTTAGCCAAGTAGGAAGCTGGCTGGCAGGTAGCACTTACGGAAACCAGAAGCATCATCCCTGCTTCCATATTTCTGTGGTTCATCTCCTTACAAAGATTAAGAAAACAGCCAAAATACACATTTCACATACTTAATACATGTAGTAAAAACCACTCAAGACTCCTAATATTTGCTTTCATTTGCAATAACAGAGGGGGGGGAAAAAGAAAAGAGAAAAAAAGAAAAGAAAGAAAAGAAAAAGAGAAATGTCTGGCTGTTACATCTCTGAAGAATCCAAGTGCAGCAATGGCACTAGGATCCTACCGTAAGGGCAGGCTGAAGCCGAGCGGGTAGACAGCTTCTCTTTGAAATCAGCAGTATCTACTGACAGGGTGGAATCTAGCAATTCTGCTACTCTGGTTTTTAAATTTAAGATATGAAAGCCCAGTCCTGCAAATGCTTTCTGGAAAGTGCTGAGGGCAAACAGAATGTAAGCAGCGTTACATGGGCCAACAGCCCTTCATAATGTGCCTCTGAAAGTGAAAATTTGATTTAGAATCCTCTACCTGTACTATATCAAATTAATCGGGTGATCTAATCATAGTATTCCAATGGATTAAATTAAATAATTACACTAATAAAAATATGCTATATAAACGATTGTTAATATATATAATTTTATTTCTGTGATTGTAAGAACTTCTAGAGTATTGGGAATTAAGGCCATGCCATTTGTCATTTAAAAGATCATTTCCCTAAATTTGCCATAGGATCTTGGATTTGACCTATAGCTTAATGTCTCCAGGGACTACTGATCACCATATATTTAGCTAGACAGATGGACATTTACCAGCCCTGAATTTCTATAACAGAAGCAGCGTATAATTACAAAGATTGCACATACAAACACTCTGGTAAGTCATCCAGCCTTATATCTGCGGGAGTGAATTTTGGGTGTCACACTTGTGATTCTTTGAAAGGGGCAATTTTCAAAGGGCAGATTCTTAACATAAGATGGAAATCTGGCTCTTTAATGAGTCCAAGCAGATTATTCAGAAGCAGAGTATCCCAAATTACTATTTGCTTATGCTCCCAATTTTGAAGAAACATACCTTTCAGATCTTGTTTAGTTGCCGTAATTTTATTAATTTGCAGGGAATGTAATTTAATTTCTGGAATGCAGTTTAATTACACTGAATAGTCCTGTTCTGTAGACAGATAGCTTCAGAAGTGCACTCTAAGCAATATGGGTTTATGCTGAATATTATAAAAATGGGTGTTATATTACACACATTATCAATATTTATCTATATTGTGGCAAGGTCTGCAGTACTGATTATAAACCAAGGAACAATTATAAAAACAAGTAATAAAAAGACAGGCCTTATTTAAAAGAGCTAGGCAAACAGATAGATTCTGTAATTTTATCCAACAATAGGGAAGATTCTTCCTTTCTCTTCTCTTTCTCTGCAACCTGTGGAATTATTGGACTTTACATTATGTGTGGAATAAACAAGACTCAGCCTGAGGGAATCTATAGTTTCATTCAGTGATATCTTCACAGTAGTATTTTATTTAAACATACAACAAATGGTCACACTTCGCTTATGTTTTCTGTGTAGGACATGTAAAAGGAAAACTATCGAAAAACTAGTCTGGGTTTATATCTTCAGCTCTTACAATGAACGTCTGTAGTACCAAGTGCCTCGTGAGTGGTGACTTTGAACCATTTCTGGAGCACAGATAGAAACAAGCAGGCTTCTAGGTTGGAGCTGATCTGACTATGAGTTATAGGTATTATAACCAACTTTTCTTCCAAACCAATACCCCATCCCTCCAGAAATCTTAATAGGCTTTTGAGAGCCTCCATTTAAAGCTGGCTGCATAAAATGATCCTTTGATGAAAAGGGATTGAAACAAGGGTTAAAGTAGACATTGAAAGGTTATTGTAGAGGGCACATTGTTCATACAATCCTCCTTTAATATGTGTGGTGTGCACCTGCGATAAGATGATTCATTAGATAAGGCCTCACTTTGACAAGCTCCATCGTTCAACCCTCGGGGTAGTGATGGAACAATTCTGCACCCACCCAGTAAATATAACAAGGTCAGCATTTTTTTTCCTGGGACTTGGATGGCGATAGTGAAGCTCAGGATGCATCTTTGTTTGTGTTGTGTTAAAAAAGGGGGGGCTCCTATAAAGTGTTGTCTTTTATTTTTTAATGGGCCAAAATAAAAAATGTCGCCCCTGTTCTGATTAAGTAACATGACGATAGTAAATTACTAGGGAAAAAACCTGCTCTTCATGTTTTTTTTTCCATGTAGTAAAGAGTAAGAGTAGAAACGAAACTTTAGATTCACATATCCAAGCTACATTATTTCAATAAATGTTTACCAGGGCCTAACATCCACAAAAGCACTGTGGGTATCACCGTACGCCCAATTTGTAGCATTCAGAATAATGACATTCAAATTACTCTGTTACCGGGTCCAGTCATAAGTTATATTGACAGATTTGTTGCAGTGACTTTATGTGAAACAAGCAGTTGTGTTAATTTTAGTCCTAGTAAATGCAATAAAGAATGACAGTGGCCACAATCTGAAAGCTACTTAAGCATGCTGCATCAATGGAATCATTTATGTATAGATGCTTATCCTTCTGCATCATATTAAGACTAAAACTGAAATAGTTTGCAACAAATAAACAGCTCCCAAATGCAGGTAATGCGCAATCTCTCTCTTAGATACATCATAAACATTGCTCAAGTTTCTGTTTGGAAAATTTTCTTTAAAGCCAAAGTTTCTCCCAAATTTGCATTACAGACTGACAGCTCCATTGCAAATTGCTTAACTTAGTTAATCAGCAAATGAGTAAGCCACCCAGTTAAATCTATCCCAGATACTTCATCACAATTTGTGTTCCTTTACTTAAAACATTTAATACCTTTTACAAATGAAGTGATATAGAAACGCTACAGTTTGCAAAAAAAAGTGTAGTCTTAAAAGTACCGTAGCACTTATATATTACTAGGCATACGTAAGTGGAAGAAGACAGCTGGTATGTTTTTAAGAATCACAGGGTTGCTAGACTTTTAAAATACCATATTATTACACCATTGTGATCTTTTCAAAAGGTTGAATTAAAATAAAAGAAAACCTAAGCCTTTTCTGGCTTGAAAACACTTTCTAACAGCTCCTAACTTCCTCCAGTTCTCAGACTTCCCATTTCTTACCTTGTCTGGCAAATCAATATTTATTTATCTTCAATATGTGCACTTTTAAATTGCTGTCATACAAGCGGAACTCATTTTTGTCCCAAGATCAGCCTGCCATCAGAATTCACTGTTTGCTCCATCTTCTACTCACCTGTCCTTGTGCATTAGTGACGAGTTGACCTGTAACCCCCTGAAGACTGGAGAGGGCATTGCCAAAGGCCTGGGAGCTTGCTATTGAGCCCATGGCTGCCGCTGCTGCAGCCGCTGCTGCTTGACTTGCTAGTGGATTATTAACCAGCTGAAAAAAAGAAAGCAAAGATCTTGGTAAAACCCCCGATAAACACAGAAACACAGAGTGCTAACTGGATAACATAAAAGTGATTGGGCTAACATGGGTAAAAAACTGTCTACTCCAAGAGCCTGAGCACTTTTGAGAGATTCTTATTTCTCAGGCTTTGGTGTTTTTGACAATGAATGGTTTTTAAAAAGCCAGAGGAAATTCCATGTTATTACTGAAGAATAAAACTCTTTTTTTTTTTTTTGAGTTATGCTTGATGTGTTTTCTTTAGGCTGAACATGCTAATGCCACAGGTGTAGCAGCCTAATCCTGCTGTAAACAGCAATCAGTGAAATATTAGCATTTGATTTGGAGTGGGATATTTACTTGGGGATATTCAGAACAGAGACTATTTTACTAATGATCCCAGCAATGAGAAAAAGCTGCAGATCCTTTTAATTTATATCATTAAAGAATTGGTTTCAACATCTAGATATATCACAGCAGAGGACTGAACCCTGTGATTAAGTTCAGTAGAAATCGACTAAAAATTCAAAATTCATTTGCAAAATATGATACTAAGCAACTTACTGCCTCTCAACTGCAAATGATTAACTGCAGTACTCATAAATTTTCAGGAAGTGAGTTGTACTGCCCACTTCAGTCAGTTCTACCTGGGTGCTCCATATAAAGCATACAGCACAGTTGTGGCTTTCAGCTTAGGAAACTATGGGAATCCCACAGAGGAAGACTCCTATCAGCTTCTGGGTTTGTCAAAGATACAAAATGTGCGTGCCTCTGTCAGAATCAAATGTCCTCTGGGAGATGGCTTGTTCACTGGATTATTGTGAAGTTTATATTTTCTCATCCTTTTCTGAGAATGAACAAACTTTGAACCAAGCACACAGGGATAATAGTAAAAAAAAAAAAAAAAAAAGCTCAGAACCATCATCACTGGGACAGCTGTCCTGAGAACAATCAAACAAACAGAGTTCAACAGGCTGAAAATGTATTTTAGAGTGGGTTTGCCCCCTAAGAATCATCGCGTTTTAGCAGAGCTTGCAAAATGCACAGTAGCCAGAAGTCTGAGGGGGGAAAAGTCTGGGGACAGCAAAGACATTTTTTCTTAGGCTGAGGTGAAAATGCTGAAGCTAACTCATAAAAGCTTAATGTTTCAGCTGAAATTAGTCGGAGTTCTAAGTCCTTAGATGACAAGTAAATTATCAATCCTATAGAAATGAAGAGTCACAGACACCAGTAAGGGATGTACTCCACAGACAGGCTCTGCTTCAAAATAGGTTATAAAAAATTAATCAGTGATTAGTAGATGTTTTAAGCATGTTACAGATATGAGTAGTGTGTATGTTATAGATGTTTAGAAGCCCATCAGTAGAAGATGTCAGATATGGTTATAATCTATGCTTATAAGAAACCTACTTGTCTGTTGGACATTGCGAAATCTACAACAATTGATTGGTCATACATTAAAACATCTATTAATCATTCATTAGCCCTTCATGAAGTATTTATAAATGGAACCTTGATATAAAGTGTTGCCTAAAGGGGCGCCTTGGGCACATCCAATCCCTCTAGAAATTGTAAAGTAAATAACTAAATAAAGATTAGTAGCAATGTTGGACAGAAAAAAATGACATTGTTGGAGGAAGTATTTGGATTTGCAAAAAAATTGTTATATGAATCTCCAAAACCAGTCCGCGGCATCCCATAGCAAGAAAACCAAGCAGGAATAAAACACAAAGGGGGAAACTGCAATGACTGCTTGATTAGCAGTCCTGATGAGCTGTGAAGAGAGCAGAGCTGGGCACAATGACAAAGGCAAAGCTGGGTCCCTGAATGCAGAGGGCAAGCAATTCCACTGACTGCACAAGGTGTGAGCCCAAATGTAGTTGCCAGCACTCCTCAGTGACTTCGGGGGCAGTGCTGGAGCACCGCAGTATAATGCCAGATAACAGAATAGATAAACTTGTCAATTTGCTGCTCAAAGCAGCAACATTTCTTTATTGTCCAAATCAGAAGCTGGTAAACCCTGCCTTTCTCCACAGCACTTCATGGGCAGTACTGGGACGTGGAGTAATCCCCTTGTAGCTGTAAATACCTGGAGAAGGAAGGGGCAGCAGCAAGAATGTAAGACTTTCAGAAAAGGCCTTCTATTGTCTTATTAGGCACCCACAAACTACTGCACCTATGATCCTACAGTATCTGACTGTAGGTATAGATCATAATCTTTGTATGGTTACCTGACATCAGCTAATAAACTACACCAGCTACTCCAGTTTATGGCTTCAGTTGCATATAGGAACAGTTACTCGGGGAGCATGAGTAAGCTTGTGAGTCTGGCAACTACAAAGGGTTAAAACCTTCTAAAAATCAGACTATCATCTCCTAGAATCTCCTTTCCATTTTTCTTGCTCCAGTTTTCAAAAACTGTACATTTTCAAATACAACAATAAAATTTAATTACAACAAACCCTGGAGACACTCAGGATTGCTTTTAGTTGCATCACAGAGATAAGCTACTTATTAAAAATGATGGCAGAGACTATGATATGCATAGGTACCCTGGGTAGTACCATGTTCCAGGAAAAATCACAGTGAATGGGCCAACTCACAGGGTAAGAGACTTCCAAGTGCATATAAAAACATCCCTATCTATTCATAAGTCTGATTAAAAAAGAGAAAATGCGTTTTTCTTTGAGCGCTTTGGGAAGCTGTTGACTGCAAATTACACTCTGTTAAATTGACCCCTTTTATATCGTGTGCAACTTGGGAATGGAGAAATACACCTCATTTCATTACATCTGGACACTAAGGTAACTTCTGACATATTATATCTTGCTTTTATTTAAGAAATAAAATCTCTGACTTGAGAGGTTTATGCCATTTCTCAGTGCAGGCTGGATCCCTGAGAACACTTATTGGAAGTATTAGAAATACATTATGAAAGATCCCACAATGGGCTCTTCCCATTTTGTTTCTGTATTTAAATAATGATTTAATTTGGAAGGCTGATACCTTCAGAGTTGTCAATTCCAGTGCCCAAATTTTTGCTCCCACTCAAAACACCAGCCATTACAGCAGGTAGTAGTGATCTTCGTTTAAAGTGACAGACCAGCCCTCTCAAAGATGCCTCCACTAATGACACGATTATTTGGAGAAGCAAACTTTATGAGGAAGAATCTTGTAATAACTGAGAAGCTTCAGTACATTTTTCTGACTTCCCAAAGCTGAACTTTTAAAGGAAAAGTGTATGAAAGTTGTTCTGCTCTAACTCAGTATAAAGCAGGAGCCATTCCACTGCAGCAAACAGAACTCACACAAATAAAACTAACCTGTAAAATTATGGGGGATAGAAGAGGCACTACTTTCAAGATCCTAAAACTGTGACATGTGAAGTGAGAGTTTCTAGGCTTAAGAAATAGTCTTCAAAAAGCACGACTTCAAGAAAAGTGTGGTAGAGTCAATGCTGCAAGCAGCTTTCTTGAGAGCCACAAATACTTTTTTCTTCTGGAAGAATATCCTCTTCCTCTGTTTTTTTCCAAAGCTAACTTAGTATCTCCCTGAACTTAGTGTGAGAAACTGATCAGGCGTTCAAGTATCGTGAATACAAGATCAGATTTGATAGCCTACACAGTAATTTTACTTTTCTCTATAAAGGGCGTATCTTACTGAACTTTCATTCCCTAGTCTGGAAATCAAAGAGCCAGTTTTACTCATTACAATATCACTCATTCAAAAAATATAAAGAAAAACCCAAACCGTTTGACTGATGAAATGAAAATCCAAGACACTTCAGGATGCTAAGAGCATCATATGAAAAAATGGGCATGTAATGAAAGGTAAGGTCACTTTATGTAGTGCCAGTATAAGAATAAAGTTAGATCTTGTGTATTTTCTGAAGGACTTGTGGGTGAGACTAAGAGTGAAGATACCTAGCTGAATGCAGCAATGGAGAATGGAGGGAAGTATCGTGGAGCAACAGCAGGCAAAACTTCATTTTATAAAAAAGTATCGGTGTTTTTCAGGAAGGCTGTTAAAAAAAACATTTCTGGATATCTCCTAGACATTAAATTAGTGAAGAAAAGCTGTATATTTGATTAGGGACCAAAAGATCCTCAGTCTCTTATGTTCTCAGACAATCCTTTCTGTAGGGAACATCACACTGCTAGATCAGCTACTGATTAGCTACTGAGAGTGTCTGCCTAAACCAGTGCTTTTCAAGGGAAAACAGAAAAATCCTTTGATTTAAATAAGTCTGAAAGTTGAGAAGAATTCAGCATGGCTGTCAATCAGAAACACATGACATTTTTCTTTCCTATCAAGACTATGTGAAAAATGAACACAGAAATGAAATTTTTATTAGCATGGCATTTGCTTTTGTAGGAATTTTTAACTATCTATATGAATTTGATCTGTGTTGAGATTATGAGAGAATTCATGTTAAAATCTAGTGGGCTTTATTCCTACTTATTCACATTGGCTTGTAAGACAGATTCGGGGTAGTAGTCACTCGGACTTAAAGGAAAGACTGTTTCAAACTGAGCACAGGCTTCTGAGGATATTCTTGTACCTTCTTTGTTACTGTGACCAGCATTATCATCGGTATCGGGGGTAGACGGCAAGGTTTTGGTAGCTGGGGAACTGCAGGAAAAAAGGGTGAACACAACAGAGGGAACACCAAGGTCAGAGAAAGGAGGAGGAGAAGGAGGTGTTCCACAGCAGAGCTACTGTGTCGCCACTGAGGACCCCACACTGGAGCAGATGGATGTTTCCTGATGAGAACTGTGATCCATGGAGAGCCAACGCAAGAGCGGGTAAAAAGTGTGAAGAGGAAGGAGCAGCAGAGAGGAACTGTTCTGGACTGACCACAGCCCTCCAAGCCCCCTGCACCACTGCGGGTGGGTAGAGGAGTCAGGAGTGAAGGAGTGAAATGGAGTCCGGGCGGGGGGAGATGTTGGTTTAATGTTTGCCTTTTTTTTGTTTCTCACTGCTTGAATCTATTTTAACTGGCAATAAATTAATTATCCCCAACTTGAGTCTGTTCTGCCCATGACAGTGACTGGTAAGCAGTCTCTCTATCCTTACCCATGAGCTTTCTCATCCTATTTTCTCCCCCATCCCACTGAGGCAGTGAGTGGGTGCCTGGGTGGGCATCTGGCTGTTAGCCAAAGCTAACCCACCACACCATCCCATTCTGGTAACCGTAAACTGTATCTAACAACAACAACATGAAAATGTCTGCAATAACTTGAAGACAGAAGCAGAGCATTCCAACCTAGATACCCCTACACTTGGTTTCTAAACATGAACGGACTGACAGAGTAGTACAGTTCCCCTGGAAGCCCCTAGTAGCTGTTCTGGCAAATTCTTTACATTGTATTAATGCTTATATTCCTAATTGTATTCAATATGCATATATACCTTGTACCAGTTGATAGTTTCCTGGACGTGCATTAAATCCAAAAATCCCTAAAGGAATTTTAAAAATAGACACCGGAAAGACTGCTTCAACTTAATCCTGGGAAAGCACCTAGATACCACGGCAAAGAGTGCCAAATAAATGTTTGTAATAATGAACAATAAGAAGACCACTTAGCATTTATATAGAATTTTGCAGCCAAATTTTTCATCTATGGGTGCCTTAGCTCTGCTGGTTTAATTTATTTTTAGGGTCTTAAGCAAAAGTCAAATTTTCAAGAAACCTGTGAACATGCAGGTACCAAGAAAGCCAAGAGAGAATACATAAAACAAAGTAAGTTAATTTTATCGAAAAAGATACTATAATCAAATATTTTGGGAACACTGTATGTTTTAGATATTGGGTAGAGACTTTTTTTTTTTTTTGACCCTCCCCTCCCTTCTTTTTAGTTTATGTAATAGGATAATTACAACATTTAACTTTTATAAATGAACAACATGGTAAAATGTCTAATAAAATGGCTGTCATCGAGCCTAATCATGCATAACTCTTTGAGAACATGCCCCAGCAGGCAAATGTTTGAAGCAAATCCCGAATTATGAAAAAAAAAATCTGTCAACATTTGTTATTTGTTCAGTGCTGGGATATGATGAACCTATACAATGCAGTTACAATATCCAGGCCCATCCAAGAACGATGCCTGGATATTTCAAAACTGCACGGGTCTATATTTGCAAATATTTGTAGATGGTAAGAGTTCCAAATAGGGTGCTTAGACAGACATTTTAGTATATGCATATATATCAGATATTTATGTGCAGGATACAGTGTAGAGACAAGGATATTGGAATATCTGAAAGCACTGACTTGCCAGGGACACTTAAAATATCTGGTTCTCAGAGATACTTAATCTGCTCATTATATACATTTATTGTGGCTGAGCTATTTGCTGTCTAAATCTATGCTGAATTTTCTATCAGGAGTAAGTACTGATAGTGGTATCACTGATGCGACATGACTTGATTCAATGCAAAGCGACGCGACCTGAGGTGATGGGAAGCACGCAGTGTTCATGTACGCCTTGATATGACACGGATAGAGGAGGATGCACAAAATTTCTCACAGTATCTTTGTAAACAAGGTGATGCTGGTCAAATTGGAACCAGTCTAAAAATCTACGATAACAATTTACAAAATAAAAAAAAAGGCTTGTTTTTAATAGAAGCGTGGCAAAGCAAATAAAGAGCAGATACCATTCCCAGATCTGTAGGACCAAACTACTGGAGATGTGAATAATGAAGAACACATTAGGGCACAGGCCAGGAATGAGTGGAAACCACCCTGGCCAATTTCATTTCTGTTCTATTAGTGACAGACAGAAAAAAAGAGAAAAGGAAACTAGAGGAAAGGGATCCTGTTTGGGTCTAATCCTACAAGATAAACTAAATGGAAGGTGTCAGCATGTCTGAGGCTGGGTCTTACATGTTAACCAAAAAGAAGAGCGAATATATTTAATATATTTAAATATACATAACTACAAAGAGTAGCTGGCTGACTCCTTTAGCAGCAGGTCAGTACCTACAGACTACCCACAGAGTCTAGGCCCGTGGGTTTCTGGCTGTCCACATTTATGAGTATGAAATGTTCCAGATCCGTATAAGCTGGCATACAGTGTTCCAGATTTTAATTAAACAGAGCCATCTTGGTTTAGTCTGGCTAGATACCTTTAGGTTTACGCAGTCTTTAAAATATCTACAACTGTTTATTTTATGCATAATGTCAGCATACTGTAAACAAACTGCCTCATCTGACTTGATGAAATCTTACATCGCTACTAATCATAAATTGTATTGGTGCTCATAAGAGAGGAAAGAGTACTGAAAAAAACATCTGAATTCTCTCATTTTCTAAAGTAAATGTGTGGCAAGAATGAAAGCAAAGAGTATCTCCTAAACTTTCTGGAAGGGGCTGCAACTCAGCTCATTTCAGGTTGATTAGTTCCTCGGTTCCTGTGTTTGTCTATTTTAGAATGATTTATCTGGCTTCTGAAAGATGCTTTCCCCACAAGAAAAATGGTTACTTCAGGGCTCCCTTGCTGCTAAAAAAATGAACTCTTATCAAAAGGAAATTGCCATCTGTCTTCTCGGATAAGAGCCCAGCACTTGGGTCTCAGTGATCTAGCCTCTGTAGAAAGTGTGTCAACCGTGAGACACACCAAATTAATCTTCTTAATCTAAAACATTTATTTGCCTTTAATTTAAATGTGTGAATGGCATGTGCACATGTAAATATGACCATTTGCATATATAAATGTTAAAAATGCAATGTGAGGTCACACTATGATAATATGATGCTTCATGTTGGGTATTTGAGAAAATATTTCTGAAGCAGTCTTGTTTTACAGTACAATATGCAATCACAGTACACGTGCCTGGAACTGTTTATTCGAATATTCATATTAAAAATCAGACATTTACGTACAGACATTCTCTTTTGCCCTTTGAAGAATAAATCCTACTTAATACTTAGAAATACAATGTTTACTGAGAACATATTTAAGACTTCTTTAAAAATTCTAAGCCAGTTGCTCTGCAAAGATCCTCATTTTTGAAGCTGGAACTACATCTGGATACTTTAATTTATTTATCATGTAATAGCTTCGCCAAATAGGTCTGCTTCCATGTAAAATAAGTGCTTACTTTTAAGTCTCATTGACTTGAATGTGAACAAGATCAGATCTAAAACTGGAACTGTGTGGAATATTTTTTCTATTCACTGCTTCCAGCTCCAAACTTGACCTTACTAGATGCACCAATCTGATACAAAGTTGAAGAATGATACAGATGACTCCTGAGTGCAGTGGACAGATTGCTGGCAAAGATACAGGTCAGTCCAAAATCCAAATCTGGTTCTGAATCCAGGTATCTAGAAAGCTGGAAGGCTTTGATTCTCTGCAGTTACATCAGTTCGCCAAAAAGTCAAAATGACGTAAACACCACAATTGATGTCATGTGTTTAAGAAGTCATCTATTTGCCAGGTTTCATGGAAAATATATGAGATATCACATCAGTTGAGACACTAATTTTTAATTAGACATTTTGAGTTTTGCTGAAATCTCAGTATACAAAGTCAGATCTGAGAAGTGTGAACAAAGTTGAAGGAAGCATTTTGTTTGAAAACCTTGAAGTCAAAACCACATTTCTCATAAAAGAAATATAAGAGGTGAGTGATAGCCACTAAAACAAAAAACCTGAGTGAAAGTCTGTGTGAAGGGAGAGGGCATGCAAAAAAGGATGCTGGGGGTCCCTCAGCAGGATGCTGTTAACATTTTCCTTGGGGCACTATTTTATTACTTTAGTAACATTCTGAGTGCCCAGTGACGGACTGGGAATGTGACTTTGTGCAACTGTTTGCTGTCTGCATGTCAATGGGGGGATTACTGCTGCTACTTCTTTTCTAAAGACAGAGCAATGAACACTTACGAGCCTGCACTCCCCCTCCTTGCACCAGCACTACGTGAGCATATTGCATCTCAGATGGTAGCAACCTCCTGCCACAATCACCTTTGGAAGGCTTAATTTGACTGTAAACATCTAAGAAGCCACCAGCTAACACAGGACTGACCACAGCACTTTAAAGCCACTGTTTATACATACACACACCCACTATTCTCTTTTTCACCAGCAGTTCTGCTCTGTACATAAAACTACACATAAACTGGTAACAATTGTATATTTAACATGCCAAAAATTTTGCCCTCAATGCAGCTCCTACAATAGAGGAAAGGCAGAAGGGTTAATAGTGTAATGCAGCGACGTATGAAACGTTTCCACAGACAACCCTCTCTCCTCCCAGGCACTTCCATCTCATTTGGTGTCAGCAAGAAACCTGCTCCCAAAACAAGCTGCAAGTCCTGCTGCAGAAGCAGCGCTGCCAGAGCGTGCTTACGCATGCTGGGCTGCACTCACCATCAACTAGGTCATTCCAGGTTTAATTTTGTTAATGTTCTTGTGAGTGCTGAACAGAAAATTTACCGGTTATTTTAAATTTACCGATTGTCTTGAAAGATGATGATGATGGTGATGATAATAATAATAATAATTAATAATAATAATAATAATAATAATAATAATAATAATAATAATCCAGCCATTTCCCACCTTTCCTGTGATGACTCCTTGGGTTTTTTGGAGGGGTGGGTGTAATTTTTTTCACCACGATAGTCTCTCGTTCTGCTTTTACCTATTTGATTCCTTTTCTCTGATCTCTTATGCCCAGCCTCAGCCACTTTGCTCAAGTCACTCTGGGTCTGGTCACAATAGGTTTTCCATACGGGAGTTCACACAGAGCTGCAAAAGCAGCAGTAAATCTACTGTGTCTGTAATGCTGCCATATTAATTCCTAATCAATTTCAAAGCTGTATTTGAAACTCATATATTTCACCTCAGCAAAATCAAAATAACGTCAAGTTGCCAACAGCAAATGAAACTTGGAAATATAATTAAAAACATATAGGCTAGAAATGTATTGTTTCTGAGGTCTTTGCAATTGCCACTGTGCTAGGCACTATAAATTGATGGCAAGAGGGTATATGAAACTGAGATCCTCTTATAACAAAAGCATAGCTCCATATTGCTTGAGGTAACAGAAAAACTGCTGTTAGCTGAATGTGAGTGATGACTGCAAGTATAAACCGAAGAATTTTTTTTGCTGCAAGGATCAATTCCAAATTGGTTAAAATCTGAGGCTGAGATCCTGCAAAGACTGCTTAAAGTTAGCCTGCATGCAAGTCCTAACGCAGTCCTGGGTAAACTCAAGTGTTTGTGTTAATATATTCTTGGGACTGTTATTTTTCTACTTCACAGACGAAGACGGGGTGTGACTTATACTCCACGTTCTATGTGTCATTACATAAAATCACATGCAAATACTAATTCAGCCCCATGCTGGTATTACTGTATTTTAAACAAAAGTCATGGCAAGGTTTAGCTCCTATCATCTTTTTTCATGTGGAGGCAGAATGTCAGAAATAATGCCTGTTATTATTCAGTATCTGCTACTGGCTGAATGCATAGCCTGAGGAAAGTCTAATTATCATTTACAATAAATAATTTCCTCCATATTTATTATCAATGGAAATCTAGTCATAGACATTCAGCCAAGGAATTCTGCTATATGGGCAAAATATGTACTATCTTTTTCAACCGCAGCTCAGCTTACAACCTGAATGTCTGTAGCTTTTTCATTAAATTCATTATTGCCTTATTGTACCTAGACTCTTGTTCTTCCATAAGGCACTGTCAATAGACAGACAGATGAATTTCTTCATGTTCTAAGTATTTTCTACTTTTATCTGTTGACCAGATTCACAAAATATTTATGGGCCCTGCAGCAATTCTTGTGCTTTACAAAACAAGGGATTTTTTGTGCTAAAAATAATGTAAGGTCCCAGTTCTTGGTCTGATTCTGATTTCTCTCCACCAATATATAAATCTGGTGTTATTTTAATAAGGTCAGCAGAGAAGCAATTGGTTAAAACAGAGGTAACGATTTGTCAGAATCAACCCCTTCAATTTCTTATAGACTTCAAATCTGCAATAAGGGAGAATGACACTCTCGTTTGAAAAAACAGAATTAGCTAATTAAACTGATATTTTATTTAAATCAATACGCTCAACAAAGGCCTGATTTTTTTTTTTGCACTTACGCCACTGTAAATTATAGAAGCTATCCATTGAAGCCAGAAGTCAAAACATTTACACCTACAGCTGTGAAACTAATGGATTTTCCTGTTTGCAGACTGAAAAATTCCCTTGAAACACAGTACTCACCCCCTCAAAAAAAAAAAGAAACCCAAAATAAGGTTCAGACAGACCTGCAGTGAAAAAAAAAATGGAAAAGAAATAAATTTTAGGTCACATGAAACATTTAGTTCAGACCAAAATGATTTCTTGAAAGGAAATGTAAAATGGATCACCCTCACCGATGGGTGTTTTATGAATTGAGTGGAAATACTTCATTTCAAAGAAATCATTGTTACATGCCTTTCCCTAATCTCACCCATTTTGGGGTGGGAGGAACGTATAAGCGTTCCTAACTATTTGCCAAAATACACCGTTGGAAAGGTTGTTGCAGACCTCTTTGCAGCCACTGGTACTGGTGCATGCTACCGGTAATTCTGGGGTAAGCCAAGGGTCAAAAAATGTTTTTGCAGGCAACCCAGTCAGACAATGCAGTTGTTCCAATGCACCTCCCACAAGGCACAAACTGTGATGAATCCAACCTGAGTGCAATTAAAGCGGGATTCTTTCAGTACACCTATCACATTCATAATACTTGTACAAGCAATAAAACAAATACTCACTATAAAATATGAGGTATGTGCTGTTTGCTTTTCCCTTGAAAAGAGAAATTTCGCAGAGGGCACATGCATGGTTTCTTACCATGCCAGGAGAAAACAGACGAACAGAAAAGGGATGGACTAGTTTCAAGTATTAACTGAACACAAAACAAAGGTGCAGTCATTCTGCATCAAAATGTTTCCTCTTTCAACAACAGCAATCAGCAGGCAGGTTAATAATCCTCTTGGTTATACCTCAAAGAGACAGACAAGGACCGTGACTTGCAGAAGACCTGGTGAACACCAGCCAGCCAAAAGAGGCAAACAAAATCAACAGCCTAAACTAAGCCAAAGCTGTTACTTTTGCGTGGGTCCAGAAGACGTTTGTATCTGCAAGAGAGACACGTGAGTGTGCTGAGGGGGAATTTCCTTTCTCTCCCCTGAAGACCATGAGCCAGCTCAGCAGTGCAGGTTGCTAAGCCATCTGAACCAAGATCTGCAGGGAGCAAGGAACAAGGGTCCATTTGGCGAGGTCACTGTAACTCGGGGTTCTCTGACATTTCCACGGGTGATTCCCACACTGGGGGATAGCAGAAGGCTTCTTCTCCCCACTGGTCTGGCAAAGAACTAATTTAAAGCAGATTTACCTGATATACTGTTAAAACTCCAAAATATTTCCTTTGATTTCAAGAAAATTACGGTGCTTATTTAAATCAATGTCAGTTAAATCAGACCTCTTTGTTCCTAATTTTCTTCAAATGACAGCGTGCCTCTTAGGAGCCACCAATGTAACAGGTGGAGTCCCACCGAGGTCAGCATAATTGACCCAACTTAGAACAAGGCAGAATTTAGCACATTGATGCTGGCTTGTGAAAAATAAAACAGAAACATTACGGATATTAAAAACAGTGTTAAAAAAGGGTGTTTTATACAGCAATTATCAGGTTATTTCTCAGTAATTCAATCGACCGAGGGTGAAAATATCTTCTTTATTGTTGCCTATGACGGTAGTAATTCTCTCTGGCATCTGTAAAAGCAACAATAGCTTTTCATTGATTTTGCTTAAGAGGAAAGTTCAGGGTTAGAAAATTAATATTTCAAGTGGAAACACAAAAAACTTTCTAAAGTGTATGCGATGGAGATAGTAATAATTATGTTTGAGGAGGAAGTCAGTCTTGTGATTAGGGTCCCTGGGTAGAGATCTAGAAACCTCACTAGGGCTCCAATTCTTCTATATATTTTAATGTCTTTAATTTCCTGTCTGAAAAATGAAAATAATAAAACTCCCTTTCTTTCATCCTGTTTGTTTGTTTTCTCTTTAGATAATACACCTGAAAGTCCATTAGGACTGGATTACATATGCACATGCATCAAAGTAAGGCAAGATCCAAATTAAAACCAATTTTCATAGTTCAGGGTAAATCTGCATGTGCAATATTTCTTCCTGTTTGCTACACAGTACCTAGTGATTTATGTATTTATCTAGTATTTATGTAAGTTGGGCACTTCAGCCATTGCCATAATATATACACAGGTAATATTAATGGAGACCAAAAAATTCCTCTGAGGTACAGAAATGAACATCTAAGTGACTAGCAAAGCTGCTCACAAAATGTAGGTCTTTAACTAAGAAGCACGCAAATGGTAAAAATAACTACAAGGGGCTATTTCACATAAGGCTGACTTTACACAAGGAAATGGTAGATCTAGGAGAGCATAGTATGTATGTCTGGATCCGCTGCTGTTTATAAATTAAGTGGTTCAACTTTGTTGGCTTACATTACCACAACACCCTGCATGAATGAAAGCCTTGTCTTCTCTCTGAAGTTGCAATCTGACAACATATATATTCTTTAGAGAACACTAATTTTACCATTAATGTTCTGGACACTTTTTGTAAGATAAATCAACTACTCAACTTGCCACTGCAGTGGTAGGGAACTCCCCGGTGCATCCTCCCATTCCTTCTGGCTGTCTATTCACACTCTTGTAGAAATGTCACGTATGATACTTTGCTTTTATCAAGTCCTATTTTAAAATGAATTACAGTAACTCATATAATGCTTACTTGAGCTCTGGACCTATCACTCTATCTTACTATGCAGAAAAGATGACTCACTCATATAAATTACCCTCATCATACAGCTGTTAAAGATAATAAAAACAGGGGGAAAATTGTATGTCAAGCCACATGCCCCTTATTTATGACTGGCACTAACTTGCCTCCAGGTTGGTGGGCAGAGATGAGCAGTCACGGATGCAAGGCCTCACCTACTCATCCATACGAGTGGCTACTGTGGAAAAGCAGCGTTGCTGATACGGTGGGCAGCACCAGGGAGCTCCTGTTCTGCCTCTCATCTGTCACTGCTGGGACATGGATGCTTCTGCCTCCAGCTGGAGCTGCCCTGGTGGCAATGAGTTCCCCACATCATCAGCAGTGTCTTGGGGATGTCGCAGGAAGGATGGCTCTAAGTGGCCTAATTTGTTTTCTTGTTTGTTTGTTTGGGTTTTGGTCAGGTTTTTTGTGTGTGTGTGTGTGACTGCTGGGCAGACATTTTTTGAAATATTAGCAAACCTATTCTGCTTCTGGGTATTTTTACTACCCATGATCTACTTTGACTTCCTTACCACTACTTCTTCTTTGCTCAGGGAAAGACGTTGGAGAGTCAGTATAGACTATATGCTACTGCTATCCCGTGGAACAGTCTGAGTACAGGGTGCCTTTGAATCTTCAAAATACATTAGCCAGAACCCAAACTGGAGGTGGTGCTTCACTCAGAGGAACTCAGCAGATGATGTTGGAGTGCCATCTAAAGTTAAGATTCTTCTCACACAGCTGAGATTTATGTCTAGTGCTTACTAGCTATTCTTTACAAATGTCCTGGATTGGATATGTAGTAATAAAGGCAGTGGGAAAAATGTGTGTAATCAAATTATTCTTGGGGTACCCTTTACCTCCGAGAGGGGGTAAAAGTTTGTTAAAACCTAGTACAGCTGGAGGCCTGCTCTTTCCTCATACCAGTGTAAGTAAGGTAAGAGTCAAGCCCCAGCACTATAAATCCAGAAACTTAAAAGTAAAAATAGATGGACAAATAATCAAATCCCAGTATTACAGAACAAACATGCAGCAATAAAAAGGAACTCCACAGCATTGTTGTACATGGAACATATTTGCCAAACCTGTATCAAAAACATCCTTGAAGCCAAATTACAAAAGACAACAGGCATAGAAGGAAAACTGAGAAAAAAGAATGTAAGAAAGAAATAAAAAAGCAATCACAGTTGAATTGGTTGTCTTTAGGTCTGAGCCCTGGAAGTCCATGAGTCTGAATGTGTGTGCATGTGTGTTTGTGTATAAGAAATGTGCAAGAGAAAATATGTGAAATGCAGAGTCGCTCCATGAACTTCAATGAAAAAGTAACAGCCTAATATAGGCTACCACCTAATATAGGTGGTATGCTATATCACAGGGAAAAAAAAAAGTCATATATACGTTTTGGAATGTTCCCATTACCCAAGCAGAACACAAGTAAAAAAATGTATATAGAGATTAATCTCATCAAGGATAAAGAAAATTACAGGTCTTGAATTATATTTACAGAAGCAAAGCACTGCTGAGCTACTGAAAGAAATAACTATTTCTAATGTATCAACACAGAAGCGCTGAAACATAAAAAAGTGGAATCACAAGAATGACTACCGAAATAATTATTTTAAATCAGACACACAACATACAACACATCATAAAACCACTAAATCCTAGATTAGGAATAGAAAAGAGAAGACTATAGGTAAATCAAAACACTTATGTATTTCTGTCATCTTTCTGCATCTCATGAAGCCTATACACCAGTCCTGCTGTGCAGAAGATCTAGAAGGAGAGATGATAGGCATACATAAGTCATTGCATAAGAGATGAGCCTTTAATCTACATGTGATGATCTTAAAAACATGCAGTCTTTTTGACTAGTGTTCTTTTTAGTTTTACAAAATAGTGTCACAACTATTCTGATATACCTTACTTTAGTACAGGAGAAAAATCTTGCAATAATGCTCCTCTCAAGCCCGTATTCTGTCACAAAGCTATAAAAATGGCCTGTGTGGGAATACTATTAGCTCACACTGCAGTCACATTTGTGTCTTCTTTCTATCTCTTTGGGGAATGCCCCCAACACCTACTCTCAGACACTAAAGGTACAAAGCCAGTCTCCATCATCTCTATAGCTGGTAAAGGCAAACAGATACTCTTGGGGGTAATTCAGAGCTTACAGGACAAAGTCCTTTTCTAAGCTGTGTTTCAGAGAGCTCTTCTTCCATTGACCAGGGGGGAACCAAGCATACATTTAAGTAACTGGCTCAGTTGGATGGCATCAACCAAAGGCACGTGTCAAAGGCATATACCTTGTACCAGGACCCATTGTAAATGGAGTTTTGCAGTTTTCCCAGTTTTTGGCCATGCTGCACACCAAGTCCCACTGCCTAACTTTGGGTATGTCTATGTGTTACTTTGCAATTTAGATTTTAACAGAGAGAGGTAAGAGCCTGCATTAAGGGTCCACCTCTGAGCCCTAACTATATAGGACGATATAGCCTAGCTCCAAATGGCACATTTAAGTCAAATGATCACTAAGTTAAATGACAGTGTGACTATCTCTGCATCTAAAGCAGATGATAGATTCAGGGCCTTGCAGCTCTTCTCTTCAGGAACCTGTGACCAGTCTCTGAGCATATATGCTGACTTTTGGGCCCCTCACTACAAGACAGACATTGAAGTGCTGGAGCGTGTCCAGAGAAGGGCAACGAAGCTGGTGAAGCGTCTGGAGCACAAGTCTTATGAGGAACGGCTGAGGGAACTGGGGTTGTTCAGCCTGGAGAAAAGGAGGCTGAGGGGAGACCTTATCGCTCTCTACAACTCCCAGAAAGGAAGTTGTAGCCAGGTGGGTGTCCCTCTCTTCTCCCAAGTAACAAGAGATAGGACAAGAGGAAATGGCCTCAAGTTGCAACAGTGGAGGTTTAGGTTGGGTATTAGGAAAAATGTCTTCACTGTGAAAGGGTTACCAAGCACTGGAACAGGCTGCCCAGGGAAGTGGTTGAGTCGCCGTTAAAAAGATGTGTAGATGTGGCACTTAGGGGCATGGTTTAGCGGTGGACTTGGCAGTGCTAGGTAAATGGTTGGACTCAACGATCTTAAAGGTCTTTTCCAAGCTAAACAATTCTATGATTCCATGATTCTATGAATTCTTACAATGAAAGCAAACTGTAAAGAGCAGCAATTGCAGAAATGCTTGTCTAGGCCAAAGAAATCATAGACTGTGCTTAACACGGTAGTCCCCTCTCCCTGCTTTTCATTCAGCCTAGTTATCCTGGTTACCCCATTAATGAATACAGATCTCTGCACCAGCTTCAGTACCCCCACGCGGCTCTGTACGGCACAGGGCAAGCACAAGTACCTTAGGCTTTGGTACAGAAAATCTGCTGTTGTGCTTACATTATGTTTCACGTTAACCACATGCTCATTTCCCATGGACAATAAAGGTGCAGTCCTGAATGTATTCCACATTATAAGGAAAATGTTAGTAATTTTGCTCCTGTTTTTAACAAATTAATACATAAACCTCTGACATAATAATTAAAAATTAATCCTTAGATTATTCCTTAGTGGTTGTTCTTCCCTGAGTATCCCTGGTTGGTTGTGATCCTGTTTTCTGCAGCTGTTGTACACTGGAATATTACACTGGAAGGGAACTCACAGAAAATGCTGACACACACCCCCCATCTTTGCTTTTAAGCACTACTTATGCCTATAAAAAAAGTAAAGAAAATATTTCATCTCCTAAAAAGAACAGCTGAATTTATGCCCATTATGGTCATTATTACTAACAATAGGACTACTATTGGTATATCTTCTCATCACAAACTTTTTAAGCTGGGGTCAATAATCTCTCTGGGAGTTTATAAAATGCTCAAAAGCAAAACAACAAAATTACTCCGTATAAATCAGCCTGATGCAGATGAAATCACATTCCATTTCAGAGAGAACACAAAACAATCCTACAATCTTCTGAATGCTGCTTTAATGTAGACTTTTTTCAAGAACTTTAGAAACTAGCATTCAAACAGTAATAGCCCATAGAACATTGTAAACAGCTTATTTTAGATAGAAATCACATCACTTCTAAAATAGGGTTCATGTACTGACCGGCAATCAAACAGGGTGAACCAACTGAGTTACACTGTGGAAGTTTTCCCCTCTGGTTTCAGCTTTTCTTAGAGGATTAAGGTCTGGAAACTCAATTTGTTCTACTATTATATTATCTATAAAGGGTGGTCTCTTGCTAGTTGGCTCACCGTCGTGCCAAATCCTAGCACTTTAAAATACATCTATTTGATATCTAGAAGTTATCGGCCAAAAAAAAAAAATCCCCAAACAAAATCTACCTGGAATTAATCAAACTTTTTTTCCCCCATTATTACTTTCTGGAAAAAAAAATGATTCAAATACTCTATATTATAAAAGGAACTTGCTTTATTGTTGTGTTGTGAAGAATCCATTAATCAAACTGAAAGGTAAAGAAATTGCATTTTTACTTTTGTAACGTTTTAATACAAGATTCTTTTATTAAGAAACATAGCTTAGGACACTATTTCTTAGAGATTGATCCTTCCTTAGGAACTCAAAAAATCTAGGTCCTAGTCCTATGCCTGTCAGGCTCCCTGAGTGACCTTGGACAAGCTAGTTAATCTCTTACTAACTCATTTCTCCATCTGTAAAGTGGAGATAATAGTAATTCCTTTGTCTCGCTTGTCTGCTAAGACAGTAATGTCTTTGGGAGCAGCAAATGTTACAGACTACGTCCTTGCATTTCATCCAGCCCAGTGGCCTGTGATCTTAGCCTCTTCTTCTAGATCCTTTCCTAACACCCACTCCTACTCCGTATCTTATCAATATCATCTTTGTTTTGCAGGAGCAGATGGAGCTGTGAACTGCTTTAAGATGGTGACAAGTGAACAGCCAGAAGAACTGGTGATCACTGTGATTTGGTTCTGACACTCCAGTAGGGCAGTGTGATGGAGGCAAGGCAAAATTACTGTGCTAAAATACGAACTAAGGCGTAAGAAAAGTCTGGATAAGAAAACATCTTTGGAAAAGATAGTTTTTAAAGCTGTCTTTTCCTTGGTCTTTTTATTATTAATACTTTAAAGCATACTCATCTTAGCAGAGTTGGGGCAATAATTCATGCTAAATAGATTTAATGTATTTTTGCTTTTAGTGTTGTCTAGATTGATGAAAAGAAACTACCTGTATATTAAAAACACTAATGACAGAATGGAAAAGCCTGCAAATAACAATGCCTCCCAGCCAGCTAGAAGTGGAGTAAGTGCTAACAGCATCATTAGAGCTTCAGAAATCTCTGAATGCTGCAACAAGAAGAGTGTGAGGCTGAGAGCGAGCCGGGCTGCTGATGAAGAGAGGCAGGTAATGCTACCTTGTGCTTTATACATTACTCTTTTCCGCCCAACCTAGGGATCCTATAATCCCCCATTTCAGCTGACTAGTAGCCTGCTGTTTTCTGGTAAGACTTTCCTGTGGCTGCCCAGGCCTGGTGGCTGCACGCTCCTAGGCTCTCTGGAAGGAATTCAGCAAAGAACAATCAAGGAGAATTACTGATATGGCAGCAAGGCCCACTATGAGAGTCCAGAGGGGATATGTTGGGCTGGAGGAAATGGGCTGAGAAGGGGACCCTCTTAACAAAAAGATGAGGGGTAGGGTTTAGCTCCACAAGGGCACTTCTGCTTGTGAAATTACAGCAGGGTGAGGTGCAAGCTGGGACTGTACATTTATGGCACACATTCTTGGACACTTCTATGCAGCGCTTGCTTGTTCTGCTGCTGTGCCATTAATTCTAGCTGGCAGTAGGAGGGAGAGAAAAACCTTAAAATAATTGCTATGAACATCATTTGCATTTAGGAGATCACACACTAAAGGTTATGCTGAGGTTTCCTGTAGAGATGTAGAGCAGAGAGCAGTAGTGTCCTGGCTCTCCACAGTTTTCAGCAGCACTCAACCGCTTCCTGCAGGCCAGAACCAGGAACAAACACCATTTCCAGTATTTATATACTGCTTTTATTTCTCCTATATTTAGATACTTTTTTTATTTTCCCTGGCTGCTCCTTGAGCCTCTGAAAGTTTTAGGAATTTGAGTGAATTCCTAACAGCCACAGGGAATGTAAAGACCCAACCTGTGAGGCCCCATGGGATGGAGGATACAATACTCCTCATCCCCCGTTTGTCAGCAGGGCAAGACTTGCCAGTGACAGACAGGACAGCCACAGCCCCTTTGGGCCATTCATGTATTTAGGACCCTACAAGCACACATCTCATGTTCCTCCTCATTATAGCAGCCCACCCATAAGCCTTTCTCAATTTGAATAAGATGACCCCAAGCTGACAGTGACATCAATATTTAATGTAGCCTAGCAGCTGTGGGCAACCCCTCCACACATCTTAGGCACTTTTGTGCCTTTCTTAATAGGCATAATTAAATCTTAGCCCACCGCTTTGAGACTGGCTGATCAGTTTTCACACATTTAGCCCCTAACATGCGTAACTGTTCCTTCGTAATACAAAGCACACCACGGAGAGAGATCAGGAGGTAGAACACCTTTCATTCCTATTCGGGTGTGTTCCTAACCCAGTGATTTGTCACTGCTACCTAGGAGAGAAAAACAAACACAAAACTGCCAAGTGTATAATCCAACTCCCAAAGCACTTGATGTGGAGACATTGCTGTTATTTTTAAAGTGAGAGTACATCTTGCCTTGCATGCCAAATTTAATATAGTGTACACTTTCCCACTCTAGTCAAATAAGAAATGCTTGAGGGAGTGCCTGTCTCACTAAGGGCTGCCAGTACCAGACGCTGATTTACCAGTCCTGGAACCAGGGTAATGCTTTTGTGTTTCCAGGATCAGATCCTGCCTTACAGCATGAAGGACTTCTTAATGTCACCAGGCAGGAAAGGCTCTGAATGTGGTGCTGTGCTGAGAACTCTACCAACATTTCTCACGTGCAAAGCTTTTAAGAGAAACTCCAGGATGAAGACAAGTCACAGTCATAAAGTTTTAGCTGTGCCATGAAGACAAACTTCCCAAAACTCACAGCCACTCAGATCAATCTCGCTTACACTGCTTTTGTACTGATGTATCGTTCTACAGAGTTGGTTGGTCCTGATTTACACTGGCATGAAATCAGACTTAAGGTTTGATTCAGGGCTGGACAAAAAATGACTAATGCTGTCAATAGAAAAAGGAAGATCATGTGTTTGCAATTGCTTTGCAATGAATATTGATCTGTATTGAACATATTTGAATTAATGTGCTGTCTTTTTATGAAGTCTTCATAAAAGTTAGCTATAGATGGAAGTATGAATCGAACATCAGGACACTGCAAATAGTGAACAAAGCAGGGCATTGCTAATTATAATAAAAAGAAGTGTTTCAGATTGTCAATCTATTTTTTTGTAATTAATTTGGGCAAAGGTATTATCTGAGCTCTATTTCATCAAGCAGTATTTGAGATTGCTGCTTTTCTCTATCACTACACTATCTAACTTTCTCATTCTCTCAAATTATAACTTTCCTAGGATCTGACAGATTTGGCAAGTCCTACAGTGTGAGGGCAGTCTTCACTCTTCTTTGCTCTTCCCTCCTCCGTGCTCTCCTTTCCTAGAAGGGAAGGGCCAGCAGATCTATCTTGATCCACTCAGATTTTGCTCTAGTTTATTTCTGTTCATTTTAGTGGCAGCATGAATCCAATTTTTCTTACTCATGATAATCATGTATAGAGTAAAGAGAATACAGAGAGAAAGAAGCCCTGGGTAAGAAATAGGCCTCAAAGAAACATCTGCCTTAAACGACCAGAAAAGAAAGGCAAGGATGAGTACCAAATAGTTTAATATAGAATTATAAAAACGGCATCTAAATTAAGCCTCCCATAATGCTTAATAATAATACAAAGGAAATGTTCCCTGCAATTTCAAGCATTTCCCCCCCTACTGACCTTGTAAACAATGAGTTGCAGACATATGGACATTTCTGAGTGAAGGAGCAGATCAGAAAAAAGTCACCTGTCAGTATTATAGCATGCCACTAATGTTGGAGGCTTAAAAAATTTCTCTGGTTAGGCCACTAATTGCAGTTAATGAGATATTATACTCTAGGGGTTACAGCATGATCATGTAATTTAATATGCCTTGATTTTGCTCCCCATATTATTATTAACTATGGGCTATTAACACAGAATTAAAGCAATGACCCTGAAACTACCACTCACCTTTCATACTTCAGCGATTTGCAGCCAGACACTTGATCCAACTTGTCTTCTATTTGGAATGTTTTGACCTGTGCCCTTTTCCAGGAACTTCTGGGTATTTTCCTAGCACAGATGCCAAGTGGCAGATAGGTCTACACTGTAATCAGGAGCAGGTGGAGTCCTACTTGAGCCCATCTAGTTCATGCCAATGCCACAAGGAAGATGCAGCAGTATGGACTTCAGCATCAGCTGGATAAATGTGCCTGAGATCCTGCATGTTTGCTTGGGTGCAATGCTCTTTGTATTTAATGCCCTGTCATAGTGCCTTCACTCTTCCTGGCACTGAATCTTGCTTCACAGACCCTAGCTTGGGGAGGTTAACACCACTGCAATGCTACTTCTGCATTTGCAGGGCAGATGTAGTCTGGACCACCATGCATTGCTAGAGGCCTCAGGTTCTACAGGGAGAGAGGTTTATTCTGAAAGACCTGGAAAGAACAAGTGAACAACTCCTATTTCTAGCCAGATGTGCTGCTGTTAAAGACTCTTCGGACATAGCGCTTATTTGTTTTGCCCATAAATGCAGGATTGTCTGTCTTACCCTGTCCCCAAAGGATGATCAGCATTGTAGTACTATACCACCAGCCTCACAAGAACAGGCTGCAGATGTATGTCCATCTTGAGGCTCCCCCATCTCCCTGGCCTGTAATGAATCTTAAATTTTCTCAAGATCATTGCTCATCACCTGAACAAGTAGTGAAGAGTAAACGAAAATAGCCATCCCATGAAAAAAACCAAAAATCATTTAATGGCTGAAACAAAATGCCATCACTGCTGTGATAACAAAAGGTTTAAAGTGCATTACTGTTGCTTCTCTATACACTTGAGGGCTGGCTACTGGGTCAGATGGTGCAACAGTCCATGTAATCTCCTGAATGGAAAAAAATTAGGCTCAAAGTGCCAAATAGACGCCCACAACATAATATCAGGTAAAACAAACACATTCCTCCTATCCCCCCTCCCCAAATGTTAGAGAAATAGAGAGAAATTCCAGTCATTTCTCATTACTGTGAAGGTCAGCCTAGCTGGGAAAATTGTTTCTGCTTTACAATTCCCCAAACTGTAGAAAGCCGTTAGAGTTCTGGACAAAAACTAATGTTGCATTCAAAGGGAAAAGAGGCTGATATGGCATTGCTGCAGTAATAAGAGAATTTTTTACTCTTTCCACTTCCCTGTGAACCTAATCAACTGTGACATGAGAAAATATACTGGGCTCACCCAGCCAGAATCTGACTGCCACCTGAAAATGTCCTCAATATTCCACTGTTTGGGACTTTACAATGATCCTTCCGACATCAATTTTGTACATGTACATCAAAATGCCATTAGAAATGCTTACAAACACCTCCTGCTCACAGGCCTGCACTCAGACTCCAATCGAAGCCAGGCTGTAAAGACTCCCCAGTGGTTGACTAAAGGTTTCTTTCGATTACTCATATGAAAGCATTTGGTTATGGAAAGGCATCTTGGGGGAGCCTGGGGGATCTAAAGATCTCCCCCCTGACCTCCCTTGTAAGCGCACTTGAATGTCATTAGGAGCAATATATATTGAAGGTACTTTAAAACCTGCCTTTAACATTTAATTAATATCTGTTGACTTATTAAGTTTCCTCATTCTCCTTGAGATTCAACAAATAAGCCATACCTTTCCAGGGTTGCAAGTGCGTGACTGGGAGTGAGAAGGTGTACTGAAGGTAGAGAACGAGAACACATGGTATCTATATCCTATCACACTCAGTTACATGGATGGGTATGTTCCTGCCTTCATATACATGAACTAATGACCACATACACCACATACATGATGCAGCTATAAATTAATTTAGGCTTGATAAATGCTCGGCATATTTAATACATTTCTTAGTGACACTTTTATTGTTTCTCAGTGATGAAAAGTTGAATAAATCTAATGCAACTGAACACAATGATATTATCACCCTCTTCTTTTGTTCTAATATTTACAGGAAATATTACAAGTGTTTGACATATAAATTGAGCATTTGACTGACTTTAATAACCATGTGATCAATAAGAAGTGATATTTTTACAGTCTAAGTTCAATATTTAAAGGGCCAGGGGTCACAGATCTTTATCAAAGCACTACGGCTAAAACTTTATTTTCAGAACCTGTAATTCATCTTTTTTTAAAGTCTGTATTGACTTAATATCATTAAAAGTCAAATTTTGCTCATAAAGTCTCAATCCAATTGGAGCTAGCATTTAGATATTTAGGGATTAATTTTAACTGTACTTTCTAGAAGCATTTCAACATTTCTTTATATTAAAATGAGTGTTGAGTGACAAGAAGTCACTTAACACCTACATTAAAGATTATTCTTTATCCTCGGAAGATACCAATTATTTTTAAAAAAATCTGATCAACCTTCATCATACATATGGGCCCTACTTATCTTATACTCATCTTTCCATATCAATCATCTTTTAAAAATTTCCCCCTTAAAGTAGCTTAGGAAGCATCCTTTCATTTTGCATGATTGCAAAATGAAAATCAGCCAGATGCAATCCAAACACCAGCCAGCCCTCCCAGGAAAAGCAGTGCCCGTGCTATGCCAAAGTGGCAGCTCGCCCATCCAAACATCTGACCGAGTATCATGTAGCCTATACGTTCAGCCCGTCTTCTCCCCAGACAGAACAAAGCCAAACTAGTCTTAGCTTACATCTGGAATACTTACAGAGCTCCTTGTGGGCTTGTCTAGCACTTATAGGAACTGTTCATTAAAATTTCCAGACAACAATTCTCAAACAGAAAAGACATACATACTTACACATTGTAAGTTACAGGCTCGTGACCTTCTCTGCTGTTATTTAGAATTGTTTCCTTTGTAAAAGTTACCATGTGCTTTGGGACAAGTAGGAGGATAAGTTATCTTTCTGGCCTGATGAACAGTCAACTATTTATATTCCAAGATGGAAAAGCAAAAGCCCTCAAGCATTCACTATTCTGCCAAATCAGGGCACTCCCCAGCATGTGGACACCCGGGTTGAAGCCTCACATCTGAATCAGGTGCAGTGAAAGGCTTGAACCTGAGGCTAAGATACTGTTTCATGAGATGATTTCAACAGATGCCATGAATAGACTTGCTTTTCAATGACTATATAGTTTTCAACAAAAACTAATGTAAAAGAAGTCTTGAGTTGTCCAGCTGTTGCTAGGCTTTTCCAAAGGAAAAAATTGTAGGAAAATTAGGGTGGTTATTGCCCTGATGATTACAAACCTCAGTTCTTGAGGTAACGCTCCTTTGCTCAGCACTGGACCATTTCACTGGCATGGCTGATTTTATTTCATAGGACAAACACTGGTCTGTCAGATGTCAGAATTGGGAAGTGTACTGATCTCTTCTTTCTGCTTTGTGAGGAGTTTCCCCCTCAGACCATTACTCCTGTTGTCTTGATGTACTGAATCATGCCATGGGAAATTTAAAAACAGCACCCTAATGTGAAGGTTACATTCAACAGTGTGCAGCTTTCCAGTTTACTGGAAAAATGTCAGATTCTGCTTTTCTAAGCACCAGGCAGTATTTCTGAAGTCCACGGTAATTTTAAGGATAAGGATTATTTTTTTGCAAATAGGGTTTAAAAAATTTGACAAAAAAAATTATTGCATTCTTATTATTTCCATTAGAATTGAAACTTTTTGAAAAGTGGTGGGCATTTTTATTGTGTTTAAGAAGTCTCTCCCTCCACAAGCTCCCAAAGAAAGTGTTTTGGTAGTACTGGAATTCCCGTTTTGGACTCTTCCTTTTGAATCCAACTTCTCAAATGGTATAGGGGTGCATGTGCACATGGTAAAGTAAAAGGGGTGAAATCAGACTTCACATTTCATTTCATCCATGTGAAATTTTGTCAGCTACCCTATTTCTTCTGTTTTCTTCTTCTGGTTTGGAGTAAATATTTGTTGAGATCATGGAATATCCTTAGGTCTGATTTTTGCCTGTTCCTAGTAGTAAAACTTTCTCCTGTGAAGAAATTACAAACCCAAATACTGCATGTTCTGAAAAAATTTTGCAAACTTCAATATCTGAAAATAAAGCAACTTTTTTTGGACAGTCCTGGAAAATAGAGCAGCATCTGGCTAGCCATCAGACTTCCAAGCAAGTCTATAACCAGGACTGTGATTTTATGATTTGAAGTAATAGATATTGTTAACCTAGAGAATCAGATTAAGACTCTCAAAACCACACACTGAAGATGAGGCTTGCATGTCCTTATTGATTCACGAAGGTAAATGGAGATGATGTATACAAGTGCTGAGCATTTTAAGGTTCTGTTTAGGTTGATGCTTGTCAAAGAGTATAAAGCCAAAGAGGTGGGAGACATTTCTACATTCCCCTAGGTGGTTTGAGGTTTCTTTATAGGTTTTCCATATAAATGAACGCTATGCAAGCCATAGTTACCATGAAATAGGCAGACGGTATCTAGTGCAAAATGGCAGTAATGACTTTTTTCATAAGTAATGGCCCTACCAAAGGCATCTCAGATGTATATGCTGACACTTCTAACCGCTATCCTCATTTTTATTTTGTGAATAATTGCTCTTTCTGTATGTGACTGCTTCTTTTTCTGCTGACTCCATTCCCCTTTTGACCTGCAGACCCCTCAGATAAATATCCCAGGGATGTCTGCTTTGTGTTCCAAGACATAGGGTAGTTTAATGACTTGTGAAAGTGTCTGTTTCAGCCTTTAAATAATTTACATGTTACCATGTTTTCCTCAGTAAACTGTGGTAATCTCCCTTCTAGGAATAATAGGTAAACCCTTCTTGTAACTTACACTTTATACACACTACAGTTAGAAAACAAAACCAGGAATTATCACCTGCTTGACAGGATCAGTAATCTTTGGGAGGCATAGCGATCTCTGTAAAAGAAAAGAATGAGGGTGTTTTGCTAACAGGCAACCTAAAACTTATTATTATACTTCACTCAGGTATAAGTGAAAAACAAACGAACAAACAAATATCAGAAGGCAGACTTATCACCTGCCCACCTCCCTCAGATAATTGGGCTGCTCTCTGGACTCAAGCAACAGCACATCCCAGGGAAGAGCACATGTGCAGTTGCCTTCAAAAGCCTTTTATTTTTCTTTTATTTGCTCACTATGGTCTGATGGAAACTTCCTATGGGTCAGACCTGGCTCACAGACCATCAGTTGCTCAGCTTTGATCTAAATGTGCTTTACTGCCTCTTCTGGTTTGTTTCTTGCTGGACCACTGACTGACGGTCTACACACAAGGCTTTGTACTTTTCCTACTATTTTCTTTAGTTTGTTTTTACCAATGCAATCCTTAGTATCATTAGACTAGTATAAACATTAATTGCTTAGAGGACTTATAAAGTACTTATTATAAAGTTTCTTGATGATGATATATCAATATGCCTATCTGTGAAGTTACACATTTAAAGAGCTTTGTAACTTGGATAAACACAGGATATTTTATGAACCTGGCTGGCTTGGTCTGAATTTTGGCATATGTAAATTGTCAGTTTCCTGTGATATAACCTATAGACACAAGCAAGATTTTTCTAAGAAATCCAGGGGTTGAAATCCCTATTTTCACTCCTTTGAGGGCTAAGTAATAATTTCTACAGTTCACATCAATGGGAGTGACTCAACCCTTCTGAAAATTAGATCAATGCTTATTCAAGAGACTAGCATTAGACTTTTGCACAGTATTATTTAATTTAAACTTGTCTACACTCCCTTTGTCCAAAGGCTAACAGAATATAATTACACTAGGCTAGGAAAAATTTGATAATGCTGTAGGCAGCCTTACATTCAAAAATCCCTATTGTCACTTTCCCCCGATAACTCTGTCAGTGACATGCTATTGTATCTCTCAGTCATAATCAAGTGAGATGAAAATTATTCTGAAAAGTAAATGTATGAGGAAACAACAGGAGGTACACATCAACACAAAGGATGCAATGGCCCACAGTGCACATACTAAAGCAAAGGTCTTCATTGCCTTACTATCATAACCACTGGGTTTAAGCCTTTTTTTCACAGATGTCAAAGGACGTTTTAAATTAACTTCAACTATTGCATGACCAGGCTTGATTAAGAGATGGTTTCTGCTGGACCTGAGCATGCTGAGTAGTGGCAACTCTGGGAACAGTGTAATGGAAAGAAAATGGATGGGAATGGGAGCGCATTTGGTACTTCATTTCTAGCATTTCCTCATTCTCCTCAAATCCTGATGTAGCCAAATATCTTCATATCCACTTCTGAACAAGGTTTAGGCTACAATAACATAACACAAAAGTATATGATGAGCCTACTTAACCAGCACAACACTTCTGCATAAATTGAAAAGTACTGCCCCAAGAAGATACAAACCTTTAACTAACTCAGTCCTTTACAAACAAATGGTGGTTACACTGGGATAATTTCCATATATACATAAACTCTCCATAAATACTTTACTACGCATTTGTTTCATGGCACGGATTTAAGTTTGAGAAGTTTCCCTCTCTTTTTGAAAAATTAATGTGAACATTTTGGGAAAAAGAAAAAGAAAACACACATGAAAACCATTAATTCTGACTCTTCAGTCCCAGCAGTTGATCTTATACATTTGTAGTTAAGTACGTTAGCAAGTCTCAGCTGTTTTCAGTTGCCTACAGATTACTGACATTGCTACAGGTTAAGACTGAGTTCTAAAGCTGTTTCTCGTACTAGTGAGTGCTTGCTTTTCAACATATTAAAGTGAAGATATGAACAAACCTTTGAAAAGTGACTGAATATTTCAATGCCAATATATTTTGCATGTAAAATATAAAAATCTCTGTGTGTTGCATTTGAAATCTGATAAATATTTATTATCAATGCTGTTTGCTTTTAATCTGTTCAGGATATCATTCCTCCAGCTCTTTAGTACTTAAACAAAAATGGCATTTACATTACAATATTGCTTGCCAACAATCTCATTTTCTGGTTTAGTCAGCAGCCTTCATGCTTGATTAGTCTTTAATTATACAAATACCTACATATTAAAAAAGTTTTCTTTTTTCCATACTTTGAGCATGTAATTATTTTCTCTTGCATGCAATAACCTTTAATTTTAGGATTAAGCAACTGATTCTCTTTAGTATGGATGGATTTTTTCAAGTGTTAAAGCAAATTTGGTTATTGTATTACGAATAGGAAAATTAACTTTAGGAAAACCTTTCATTAGTGCATTTGACAGCACACTGAGCAGCTGACAGAAACTTCAAAATATTCAATATACTTGAAAACAAAATGGATACCAATTCTATGTCCTCTGAAGTCAACAGCAATACTACACTGAATTCAGCAAGCGAGTGACTGGAGCTATGCGATTCCTTTTTTGAATATTCCTTGCCTTCGTAGTATTAATGTTACAGCAGTACCTAGAAGCCCAATGCAAGATCAAGGCCTCATTGCATTGTAACAAAAAACTGTGAAAGTTTAAAGTCTAAAGAGATCAAACAACGGTGGGAGAATCAACAAAAGAACAGAAAGGCGAAGTGACATGCCAGGCAGTGACAGAGCTGGGACTGCAGTCTGGTGCTCCTGACTCCAACAACCCATTTAGTAGAGCACTTTGCTTCCTGATGCAAATTAATTTTCAAAAGTGAATTCAGTAAGCAAAGGCATAACTTGATAATGAGATTAGAGCTAAATATGCAGATTGTATGTGGCGGTAAAAGAACTCCCTCCCCTCCTTTCCCTGCAGTTTTCACTCACGAGAGCATGGACTGCCAAGTTTGGGTCTACAGGACTGACATACGTTATCTCTATACCTGCTTGTACATTTGAAGTACCAGTGATTTCCCCCTAGACATACTCTTTGAATGTCTATGGGGAAAACATCAAGGATTTTTAGAATGGCTTGGTTTTCTCAAGTTTTGTTTATTTTTGTATTTGTTTTACATGAACTGAAAATTCTGTCAGACACATTCTGATTGCATGGAGAACATGTTTCATAGTCAGAAGGCAGTTAAAAAAAATAGGAAGCTGTAATTCTATAAAGTTGGGGAGGGAGAAGAGGGGGAAACCTTCCTAATGGCATATTGAGCTTTCTCCTGTCTCATTTGAGAGCTATGAGAAACCTCCTGCCAACTTCCCTAGGATAGTGTTAGGTCTCATTATAAAGTGAAAAGTTGCAGACAGAGGTAGGATGTAAATGCACCAGCATCTTATTCCAGAGTGGTGATCAGTGATACAATTTCAGCCTTTCACAATGCCAATCCTTATGGTTTTTTGTGTGTCTCTCCCAGTGGAAAAGGTCAGTAGGAATAAAGGCATTGTGAATAACAAAGACATTGTTTTTCTCCCGTCTTCTCCTCCTCTCAGCATTTTCCTTTTCCTCTCTAAAATCAGGCCCTGTCCCTGAGGAATGTTACACTGATGGAAGCTGCACCCTCAGATGAATCCTGGACCTTGATCCCAGTACAGCTCTAGTCCTCATCATCTGCCCCCTGCCCCGTAAGCCCATGGAGCACCCACACTGGCAGCTCTGCTTGGCACTCTGCGAGGTGTGCCCCACGCCCTGGGGAAAGGTCGAGTGAACGTCAGCCCTCTACCACCTCTGGTCCTGATCCAGCTGAAGCCACCAGTGGGTTAGCACCGCCTAAAATGGGAGTAGAGCAAGAAGAGACAGCACTCCAGCTGGGTTTGGCTGTCCAGCAGGTTGTAAATAGGATTGTAAGGTTACTATGGTCAAAATCCTAAGAGCATTAGCAACTAATGTTTATATCACTTGTTATCACATTCATTCATAATCATCTGATAGCAATTTATTGGCCATCACTACTACAGACTATTGCTCTATACTGTGACTGGGCTCATATTTTAGACTTTTCTTTATAGCATCTGTACTTTTGCTATGTGTCTAGGATCCTCCCAGGTCTGACTGCTTCCCTGATGCTTTTTAGAAGCATGCAAGTATTTCTTAACAGGTATACAAAGATATTGCAGCAGTGATTGCTGCTTTAAAGAGTCTTAGTTCCTTTAAGAACCAAAATGCACCATCATCATTCCTTTAGTAAAAAGATAATCCTAGCAATATATGATGTGCTATTTTCATACATCAGTTTTTCTCTTCTGGAGACTCAGCTTTGCCTTCCAATCTCTTTCACAAACATAACCTAGCTTGGTTCTCCACGTGGAATCCTCACAGGATATTATCTGATCATGTCTATTCTATCAGAAATAAGTCAAATTCCTGTTGTGCAGGAAATTCTCCCAATTTAAGTCATAATTTCTGACACAAATGCAGATAAATATGGAATACTGAAATGTTGCATCAAACAAAACTTAGATTTGAAAATGAGGAAGTATTTATTTCAGCAGATTTCAAATCATCGCCATGAATTAAAATGTTTTCAATTTCTTTCGTTAAATCACTGGGGTTTTTTTGGCAATTCAATATAATAAATTGTTTATATACAACTCAAGCTGATTTTAAACAAAAGCTATCCTCAGTTCTTTCCACTTCTCAGGCCTAAAATAGAAAATTAAAATGAAATTTTGGGCAGGGGAGAAACCAACTTTGTGGAATTATATGATTGTTGGAAAAGAAAAATCACTCAGAAAATTTCTGATCAGTTTAAAGCTACTACAGTATCAAAATAAAAAACTGGGTGTATTCCAAAGGTAAGACAATTTCTGAGACTGACAGTGCTCATCTAGTTTCTTGCTCACTTTCCTTTACTTCATTTCCTTTCTCAGCTGGTGGCAAGTATCTTCATTTCTTGACTTTGTCCTGGATCAGCAGCAAAAAATGCAGTGGTACTACAAGGCAGGTTGTCCTAAAAATCTTTCAAACCTTGCTGGTGGAACAAATACTACAAAAGTTGCAGAAGACTTCTCTTCCAGGTGAAAACATTATGGTGGGGCCCCTTAAGACCCCAAACCTATCTATGTCTAACGTAGATTCAACCGGTGATTTGTACCTTTTATTTAAAAAAAAAAGTTTATAGTAGAATGTAGTATATTAGAAGCACACAATTTTAAAAATAAATTTTAGGATCATCACATCTATAAGATATCATATCTGACTGTTGATTTCCTACCTACTAGGGCATGCCTTCTCATCTCATGTGCTGCTATATACCCATTTGCTTAAATAATCGTAATTTCCTCATACCCTAACCCACTAGGAGCTCTTAGAAATACACATTGTGCCTGAGGTGGTAACCTCTGACCTTTTAATTTTCCAATTTCCACATAATTAATTGTTGGTTACTTCAAACAAGAGCAGAAGGTTGGTAGAGAAAGGGGAAAAATGAAACAAGAAGGATTTGGAAAGCTCACGTTTCCAGTGCGACCCCTTGGATAAAAGGATATTTTTTTCTTTTGCCTAATTTGTTTCTAGTTGCAGCACTAAGGTCAGAATAAGCCAAGAGAATGAATGGAATAAATGTCCTGATGGGCTGCCCGAAGCTGCCTGGTGTTACGGATCAGCGTAAAACCAGCTCTCTTTCCTCTGCCTGGGCCGATGTAACTCACTGGAGTGGCAAATTACATCAGACCTACAGCTGTAACCCGACATTATGATTAATTTGATCAGTAATTTCTCCTGTTTTTCATTTTAATCGGTGTGACTATTCTGCTGTGGCAGGTCTTTCAGATCTAATTAAGATAAATTTCAGAGTAAAAGACTTGGCAGAATTTTCGAGTCAAATCCGAGCGTCAAGTGTGAAGACCTGCAGCACCAGTCAATCAATTTCCAGTACAGACGGCAGGCTGTAACTCAGCAATCAACCCATTAACACTTAAGCAAATTTCATAATCTCCAGGCCTGTGCTTAGTCACTCTCTCAAAACATTCTGGCTAGCAATAAAAAAGAGAAAGTATTAGTATTTTTTTTTAAACACCTGCCCTAAACTGCATCTGCTAAAACCACCAACAGAATCCACAAGTGGACACTCTGAGAGATCTCAGCAATACTGCTGAAAAAGGCTTAATTTTAAACTTTAAAACACAGTCTGGAGTGGCTTTTTTTTTTTTTTTTAAAGGCAGTACCAGAAGCTGAGCAACCTCTTTTAGGTGCTTATTTGTACAAGGAGCCTTGAATGATATAACATCAGGGCTATACCACTTCCAGAATATTGCTCCTCAATCACATTCAACAAGCCCACAAGGTTCTCTGTGTTCACTTGGTCCACTTGCTTCCAAGTAGAAGAATTTTTTTTCTCGCAGAACTAGAAACCTGTGATGACTTGCAATTTTTTTCTTTTTTTTTTTCCCCTCTCTATTAAAGAGGTGAGGGGTATGAGAAACAGGGGAAAATAAATTAATACTTTGGGATATTCTCTACTTCCCTGAGAATTTTTGGAAATATGAGTGAAAAGAGAAATTAAGATAAATGAATGCTAGCAAAACAGATCCACTGGATTTAGGAGTATCTGAGGGGCTGTGTCAATTTTCTCTGTCCCTGAGATCCCCACGGGTCCTTGTGTCTGCCTAGAGAGGCTTTGGAAATAGAAGATCTTACGGGATATGGATCCTTTCCCAAATTTGTCCGGGGAGGATATTATTTATTTATTTCCCCATTTATTAAATACTTCAGTTGCTTTAGGGAGTTTATTAAAAGCTCCCATTTAAGAAGCCAGAGCTTGGTGGGCAAACAGCTCCACTTTCCTCTCCTTCAGAGAATTCTCTAGCAAATGGTTTCCTATATTAGCCTCAGCTTCTGCCCCTTGGGTGCTAATAATGCCAGTTGTTTTGCTCGAAGATTAATTTCCTTTGCTTTAAATGTGAGTCAGACACCAGTACTCCTTCTGCTTCTGAAAATAGCAACACCTGCAGAGTATATTTGGATGGACCAGGCAGCCGGTGCTCCAACTGAGAGAAGGTTTCCTCAGGGAATGAAGAGACTTGCTTATAAAGTCTCTTTGAGAACCCTTAAACATCTCTTTGCTCTGTTTAAATGCAGTATTCAACAGCTTTACAGTGTGAAGACCCAATGCCTCAAAGACCCAAAAAAACCCAGTGAGCTTCTGGGAGAAGGAAGACAGCTGAGGAGAAGATCTGAAACCCTACTCAGTCCTGTGGGTGGATGCAGTCTCATATGTAAATGAAACTAGCCTTTCTGTGGAAATGATGCCCATGCACCTCCAGATAGACACGAAGAGTAGCAGCCTTCAAACGAGCTAGCTGAGCCAGGAAACCAGCTTGCAGATCTCTGCACTGTGCACGGGGGCCAGGGAGCATGGTACAGCACGGCGCAGAGACACCCAAGTGTCCAGCTAGGACAAACTGCCATGTTCCCATATTGGAGTGGCCGAACCGGTGCCAGACCCAGAAGGGATCAGAAGGATCATGGAAGTGCCCAAAAGAGGTGAGAAGAGGAGAAGAAGAAAGGAGGCCCTGGATGCACTGAAAAGCAAAGCCAACAATTTCTCAAGCGAGGTTCAAGTTTGTGAACATACTGTCTGTGTGGTTCACAGAACTACTGCAGTACCAAAAGGAAAAGCATAAAAACTAAAGGAGGGGACCTGAATCACAACAGTGTTTGCAATGGGTAATAAGCATGCTTGTGTGTGTAGTACACCAGTATGATCATGACTTTCTAGCTAATGGAAATTTTTACACAAGTACTTGCCTCTTCCACTTAAGAAATTACTTTTATCAATCCACAAAAATCATTAAAATACTGTAAGAATACTCAGAAATCCAAACCTGTCAGTAGAACAAGATGTTTAAATCTTTCTAGACCTGTTTGAAATGAGCAGGGGATGAAATATGCAAAATATTCTCAACAGTTCACCAAGCTTAACTCAATTTAGCTGACTGCAGGGGAGTTTCCATTCTATTAGTTTAGAGCTGAGACCTAGGTCTTGCCAGTACCTCCTGGAAATCCACCTAAGATCAGCACTTCAACAGGCTCGCTCCAAGCAGGTGATGGGCATGAACCTTCCTGAATAAATGTCCACTGTATGTGTCTATATCACCTGTTGCCTTGCGATGTGCACATACCTCATTCCCTATTGATACCAAAAATTAGGAAATTTTGGAAAATGGATTCAAAGCACAGCATTTGCTCACCATTTATAAAATATTTGTCAAACTGATTACCAAGTAACTTGGAAACAGATTCAGACAGTCATACACTGCACTGTATCATATGCAGGAAGAAGGCTAGATAATTTTAGCAAAAACCAACCAATCAACCAAACAAACCCCAAAACCAAAAAGAAACCCTCAGTGGGATTACTGGTGTCATAATCTTGATCAAGTTCTCTTCATCTTGGGATTCAATAAGCATGAGAAAAATACAGCAAGTCGTGGATTTGAACACAGACACAAAGACAGCCCATGACTATAGTCCTTGTAAAACTTATCCCAGCTGCCTTCCTCAAACCACCAGACTTGGTTGTTTCTTCTGTATCATAAATATATGTAAATTAATCAAAGTGTCAGTAAACATTGAGATTTCATTAAAGTAGATTTTTCCTTAATGAGCAGCTAACCAGGCAATGAGGTTGGGGGGAAAAGGGGCAGTTTTGTTTTTGTGACTGTTGGAGCCTCAGGCATCTGTACACATTCTCCCTCATTTACAGCTGAGTGTTTCAGCCTTTCTGCTTTTCTTTTCTCCTTTGTTATAAAAAGTGTTGAGGTTCCAAATACATTATTTAAGATTAGTATGAAAATTTAATCTGAAGGAGGTTCTGGTTTTGCTATGCTAGAGTTTGCTATTACTTGGAAGATTTTTCTGCTGTTGCCATCTCCTCACTTCCCTTCTTCCCTCTTTTTATTATTATTTTTTTCTCACTCATCATCTTCCATCAGCTTCAGTTCTTGTAGGTAGGCTTCTATGACAAAAAGGTGCTTTAGGAAAGAATTCTGAAAACGGTCAGAATAATTTTATAGTGGGGCAATCCCTGGGGGATTTCCTGTTTGTCTGTTCCTATTCACACACAAACAGCAGTAGAAATCATTGGGAATTCTTCTATTCCTATAGTGCAGCTCTCCCTTTGTAGATCTGGCTGTGGCTGTTCATCTTATCCATATCGCTAAAACGTACAGTGAGTGACAGCACCAGAAGCTAACCCCCATTTGGAGCCAGTTACATATATGTTGCTGATACAAAGAGCCTTATTCTGGTAGTCAAGCAGAGTAATTGGCTACTTAGTACTTGGCTCATCTGATTTTATACAGCATATAATCAAGATCTTATGGCTCCCGAAATTTAATTGAATGGAAACTCTGTAAGAGGTGCTAACTATGCTTTGAAGTTGCAACATTCTGACCATTCAAGAACGCGTATAGTTTGCCATGTAATAACATTAAACATTCACAGGAGAAGCATATTTGGAGAAGTGTATTTTCCCAGAAGTAAAGGTTTTGAATTTTGAGAAGTCCCCAGTTTACAACATGAGCTAGGTTGTCTTTCACCTCTGAAATCTTTTGTCTCAACCAATTGACACAATGAAAGTAAAAATCAGACTATGATTGTCTACATGAGGAATTTCACCATTTTAAAATGAAGGGATGAAAGTCTTCTGTCATCTACCTGACCCACCACCTCCTGAAATACAGCTCTGCTTTGGAAAATTCTCCTCTGGTTTGTTATCTTTTGCAAACCAGTGATGATCCTGTTTCTGCAGAGTTTTGCTTTTACCAGTATAAACCTGGAACATCATCACTAATGTCAGCACACAATCCAGGCCCCGGAACCCAAAGTGAGGTTTTTCATCTTTCTACACAATCATTAAAAGACTTCCTAAAAATGATAGCTTTCTAACTACAACCCAGCCCACCGAACTGACTAAAGAATAGTGATAAAATTAGAGCAGAATATTACAGAACAATCTGACAAGAACCATTCTGAGACTTTTAGCTAGTATACGCTGCTCCAGTATTATTAATTTCTGATCAGCTAGCAAAAGTACCTCACCCAGGTATACCTAAGCAAGTCACTTTCATTTAATTTGCCTTCTGAAGGACATGACAGCATCTGTACATTTTGAGATGTAATTGCTGTTATCCTTCAGAGTTTTTTGAAACAAACACAATCATCCTCCTGAATTACTGACTTTCCATGACAATTTTTTGAGGTTGCATTGTTCTAAACTAATATCTTTCAGACAGATCCTGAATAATGTAAGAGGATAAAGCCCACATGAAAAAATCAAGAATTCAGAAATGAAATTTAAGCTGTCAAACTTTAACTTAGTTGATCTTTATTCCCTTAATATTCTTCAAACAAAACCCATTTCATTCCAGTTCATAAAGAACATTACCTTAGAGGCCATAGTATCTCTGAATTTTGTTCTAGGTCGATTTTTAAGTTAAAGTATTAGACATTTAAAAAACCCACATTCTAAGCAGCTATTATGAACTGGATATATGAGCTGCTGCCAAATTTGTGCTCCCTCTTTTTTTTATGTTTGTGCAAAAGAAAACAATTTCAGATCCAGTCCTCAAGCTGGATGTACAGGGGTAAAACAGTTTTTCTCTGCAGGATTTAGAACGAAAGACAAATTTCATGGACGAGTTCTTACCACTGCTCTGCTTTAGAAAAGTACCTAAACACATCCTTCAACTATATATGAAGTGCAACAGCAGTTCCTCTGGAAATATTTCTGAGTGTCACTTGTTTGCATATTAAAGAGTCTCACCATTCTCAGCATTATGATAGAGCATTTTTCAAGTTGTTCTTAAGTATTTCTTAGGGAAGCTTGAGAAGTATTATGCTTGCTGTAGAAATGGCTAGAAGGCGGAACTAATGGCCCTACACACACTGCTAAGGTGAGGCCTGAAGTACCATGCTGAATTCTGGCTTCTCTTCTGGACGTCAGCACACAGCGTATTTGTGTCTGTGAACAAACTTTGGTTTTTCATGCTATTTAAATGGCAAGGATCAGAGCGGAAAGAACATTAAAAATACTTATCCCCCAATTTATTAGTAACTCTTTAATGCTGAGCCAGAGCTGACAGCTAATGACTTCTAATTCCTTGACCGTTCTGAAAGTGTCCCAGTCATGCAGCTGGCTTAGCGGTACTGCCTTAGCTCAGCCCAGGGGGAATACCAGACATCTCACGCTGGTGTCTTTCATTAACTCTAATCCCAGTTCCTCAAAGGCTTAAGGGATAGCATCTGAACTAAAACCGCCTCAGAGTACCCGGTTCCCTCCTTCCACTTCTGTTGAGTCTGCCACGTCCAGACTGCTCTCAGAAGGGTAGTTGTGAGGATACGCATGCTAAAGAGAACAATGTGCCAAGGTATCTCCATGTAAACACTGACATAGGCCTCTCACATGCAAGGAATTATTTGTTTTACTTACTTTTATTGTACTTCTGCAAGTGAGATGTAACCCTGGAGAGCTAACAGTAGTCTGCTTGACAGGCAAAACTGGAAGAACTCAGATTCAGTTGAGATTCAGACTGGGACCAGAGGCTATATTAGAGCTAAGACTTCAGATTCAGTATTAATATAACCCTCTTGAGGTATGTTCACTGAGATAATCCCACTTCCTCCCTACCCCAATTCTAATTTATGTGTGCATTTGCTTTGTTTGGAAAACTGAATACCTTTTGAAGCAAAATATCTAGCAGGCAGTTTTAGCAACATACAGTGTATACAGTTAGTGTGCATACATTACAGCTGCACCAAGACAATAAAACGTAACAGAAGCTCCTCTGGAAATATTCCTGTCTCTGTATGTCAATAATCTGCATACTAAGGAGTCCCAAAGCACTCAGTCGCATGATAGACTGGGCATTAAGTGGTGCCTAAGTAGCCCTTAAGACAATACACAGAAGAAGCTCTAGAAACATTATGCTCTACTACAAGAAAAAGCTCAGGAAGCAAGGACACATCTCTTGTGGACTTTTAAGTCTATTATGTAAACCATTAAAAAATCAGATTTGTTGCAATTTCCTTGAAGCTCAGATTAATGCAGGTTTAACTGCCCACATGGTAAACACAGCTTCTTGTAAACCAATTCCCTTAATTGTATGAAAAAGGATTTTTTAATTATTAAGCTAATGCAGTTTAATTCTGCAGGAAATGGAGCCGAATCCATCAGTGTGGATAAAACCTTTAAAGAGGGGTCTCAAAATTTAGAGAATAAAGTGAATAGAGACTTTGCTGGTTTCTATGTGCTGTTCCACTGCCCAGTGAAAGAGACTCTGCTCACTTCACAGGCTACCCTGACGTTTATTCAGAATCCTACTTGTGGGTAACAAAGCTGTTCTTGCAGGACACCAATATAGCATGACACATGTGAGAACACCCGGGCATAAGAAATTAGGAACACTGGATCAGAGCTCTCCTGTTTTTGCCTGGGAATTCCAAGACGGGCAGAGCCCAGCTGATCAGTGTGGGTGCCATAGCTGTTGGTCTATTAAAAAACATCCGTGTAATTTGAATGAGCATCTAGGAAAGGCATTAACTGGCATTCTTAGCTTTGGAGTCTATACTGAGACTCTTAACAGAAGTATTTGATTCTTAGCAGGATAAACATTAGGACTGTGATTTCAAGAGGAAGGACAGCCCATCCATCCCTTGCACACATACACCAGCAGAAACTCTTTCCTTTAGGGACACTCAGGATCATCTGCTAATGAACAGCTAACTTTGCTGTCCTCATAAGTTACCATGAAGGGTGACTGCTGGACACAAAGCGATTTGCGAAGGTCACGTGCTAAATCCATAGAAAAAATTAGGTATTCTATGGGTTTTACAATATGGACTTTAAGAACAGAAGATGTTTACTCTTCAGAAAGGACTAGGACCATCATTAGTTATGCTTTTCTGGCTTATCAGGCCTTGTAACTTTTCTAAGCTACATGTCTGTGAGGATTAATAAATTAATACAAGGTGGAATTTCTCAGCCTGTATGGTTAGAAGGTGTAACCTTAACTTGATTTCCCCTTGCAGTGGGAGAGTATGCACTTTCTGTTATTAGACCATTAGAGATTTCTATGTAGCATCCTACCTGCAACGGATTTGGTGAAGTAAGAGGAGATGGAAGGCCATGCCCTGGTGACTGGCTGGGTTTCTGAGGGGAGCTCGAGGACTGTGGGGCCGGAGGTGGTTGGCTCTGGCTCTGAGACTGTGTTTGGTTCTGCTGCGGTGCTGCTGATGGCTGTGGCTGTGGCTGCTGGGTCTGCTGGGGTGGCTGTGGAGTCTGTGCTTGCTGGCCTTGCTGCTGCTGGCTTTGCTGCTGCTGCTGCTGCTGCTGACCTTGCTGCTGCTGCTGCTGCTGCTGTTGATGCTGGAGCTGCTGAAGATGCTGAAGCTGTTGAAGCTGGGAGTTCAGGGATGAGGTAGCTGTTAATTGAAGAGAGGGAAGGGAGTTATGCACGTTTCAGTAATACCTACTGTGTTAAAGATATTCTGGATTAAATTCTGGTTCTGTTACATTGTGGGGCACATTGCCCACTGAGGTTAGCTGGCCTCAAACTTCAGGTTGCGGCAGGAAACACGTTCCCATCAATAACAGCCTGTGGTTCTGCCAGTGCAGTTCTGTGGTTAAGAGTCGGACTTCACTGGAGGCAATGAAAGCAAACCTTTGGAAGGGCTACAGCTCTGCCCACAGGACGGGCATCAGAGCTGACCAGCAGTCTTTGCTCAGACAAGCTTACCAGAATTTTGCCTGCCTAGAGAAGAGGTGAACAGGATACCACTGTACATGGCATAGCAAGAACGCATAACATGAACTGGTGCTGTTATATAAAGGAGGAGAAAACCATAGCTGTAAAATAAAGGATGCTCTGGAAAGAGCTTTGTCATGTCTCTATACAGCAGGGGTCAGGAAATAAAACATTCAGCTGTGAAATTTCTTGTTCAATGCATAGGTAGCAAAAATACCCAATAAAATCTGTTTGTCTCTGAAATTAGAACTGCTCCTTACAATTCACATCTAAAAGCTATAAAATTCCCCTTGTGAAATAGGTTAGGTATTCTGTGAAATTGCACTGCTCACTTACTCCTGGTAGTAAAGGTCTGTTGTGTTTTGCTAGCATGTGCTCCAAATGTGAGTCTTGGCAACTGGTGCTCCTATCAACCCGCTGCACAGAGGAGTAAACTTTATCTCCCAGAGACACTTTCAAATTGACTAAGGCATTCATTAAATTCAGGAAGGCAAGAAGTGAGCCACAGGGATGTCACTAAGGAAGAACAGCTTTAAGCAGCAGCCAGAACATCACAGGAGCCTGATGCTTTCTGGGGTTATGCTCTAAGTCACCTGGGTCTCCAGCCTTACCCACTTTAATCAACATCTTAGGGGTTGCATTATATGGCTGTAAGATCCCAAGAGGAACAGCTTACAAGGTCATCGCAGTATTTTGCACTCTTGTGTACTGCTTTGCCAACACCACTCTGTATTCTAATTTCCATCAGCAGAAGCCAAAGTAAACTGGGAATGAATCAAATTTGTTATTTCTAAAATGGCATTCAGATTTCATGGCCAGAAACTCTGTTCACCAAGTTATTTGCGGATTGGCAGATAAAGCCAAGTCATCTCCACTTTCTTTTCATGCCGACATCCCTATTTCAGCTTTCCAGATGTCTCTGCCCTGGGGATGAACCTCAGGTCTTGGTACGTCTTATGAAATCAATGAGCCATGTACTGTAATAAGGAAAAGAAAAAAAGAAAAGAAAACGGAGAAGGATGAGGCAGAATGGGTAAGCCAGAAAAGGCTGTATGAATGAAAAGTAAAAGGCTTGGTAGGAACAGCTGTTGGTCATCCATTCCTATACTCATAGCTGCTCTAAATTTTCTTTCACCAGAGGCGGTAATCAAACTACAAATATGCCTTTGCAAGAATTACGGTCATGTGTACGTGACTTCAACAAAGAAACTGAATAATGGAGAGAAGGAGGACTGGTAACACCAATATATTTCCATCAGGAAAGTTGCTGATGGAAGTTTTGTGTTTCAACATAAACCAGAGTGATTATCAGATTAAAAACATGCATGGTATCTCATGCACAAGATATCAGCCTGGAGAAGTAAGGGTACACTCCCATCAATTCCATGATCAGAACTTGTACATAAATGCCCCAAAACCAAGAGGGCAGTAAGTGGACATATAATCTAAGGCATATAAGAACAAAAAATGGAGAAGGCATATATACAAGAAAGGAACTGCATAGACAAATATTAACCATAGCATGAAATACTATTCAGCAATTCTGTCTGTAGGTATGTACACAGAGGTGGAAAGACCCTTCTCATTCCCATGAGGAAAAAACTAATCTAGATCAGCTCTTTATCTCGTGCAGGCCATTTCCTCACCTGTGATAGCTTAGCAGTCTGGACAAACCATTGATAACCAGAACCAAGACTTCGATATAGAAATGAATGCAATGACACTGAAGGAGGGTAGATTTAGATTAGATGTTAGAAAGAAATTCTTTACTGTGAGGGTGGTGAGGCACTGGAACAGGTTGCCCAGAGAGGTTGTGGGTGCCCCATCCCTGGAAGTGTTCAAGGCCAGGTTGGATGAGGCTTTGGGCAATGTGGTCTAGTGGAGGGTGTCCCTGCCCATGGCAGGGGGGTTGGAACTAGATGATCTTTGAGGTCCCTTCCAACCCTAACCATTCTATGATTCTATGACGCCCCACAGAAGCATAACTTGTACTCTACACAGCTCACAGAGAGGAATGAAGAGGTCATTTTATATCCTATGTGCACAAATGAACAGGACAAGACAAAACTTTCTCTATAGCAAACTAGATAAAGTGGAGCGTTTTTGTACTGCAGTGGTCCCCAAACCCTTTTGCTCCCCCAGGGCTCTCTTAAAGGCCATGGCTTGGAAGAATGGATTTGTCAGAATGGCATACCTTGTATGTAGGGCACAGGGTCATGTAATAGGGGACAGGCAAAAGCATTCAGGGTGGAAGGGAAGCCATCTACTGAAACATTTTTGAAGCACAAATCGTGTTTGGCTCTTTGAGATACGCCTTTCAGTTACAAGTTGAGAAATATGGCCAATAATTACAAGAATGCTGGAACTATCAATCTGAGATAACATGAAGTAACATAGAATGGAGGGATCACTGCAATTCTGCTAACATAAAAGTGCAAAAACAGGTCAGCGCTAATTTTTGTCAATGATCACTGACTGAACTTATGGTATGCAAAAAATATCTGTTGATATAACACTGAAGATAAAAGCATCACTCTCTGGACTTCTTAAAATAGTAATATACAAGACATGAGGAGAATAGTAAAGAAAGTTAAAAATAAAAATTAAGTTTCTTGACAAACTAAAACAAATGAAGAGGTGGTTACATTACCTTGCAAAAATTTTATTATTTTGTGTGTTTGCATGTAGCTCAAAGCAAACAGAAGACTAATATTTAATAATTATTAGTATTAGTGTTCACCACAGAGCATTCGATTTTCTTTCAGGATGCCTTCATTGAAATGTTGCCAATCAGTGGTATAAAAAGCCCTGCAGAGTGACAGAACCTAAAGCACACATACAGATATACAGAAAGAGTATTGATCTGTTTGTTTACCATTGGACAAAATTCCAGTTACTGAAATGTAGTTTTACTAAATGTATGAATCTGCTTAAGAAAGAAAGATTATATTGTTGCACGTGTTGGGATTTACTTGCCAGAACAGTTATCCTAATGGTGTAGGCCTCAGTTTCATTAACGAGTCATGCCTTTGATCAGCTGTTGAATTAAATTATTAAAAATTAAATCTTCATTAAACTTCTATTCTCCACAAGACCAATACTCTGTTTAATGGACATTTTGATTTGCACATTCTTTCTTCTACCAATACATAAACCAATGGACAGAATCTGGAGGGAAGAAAAAGGTGGGGGGAAAAGGCCTCAAGAGCTTTCTTTTTTTAACCTAAAATTTTTCAGGTTCAGGTCCTACTGAGCTGCTCACGTAACCAATGTCGAATGGCCATCACCAACACACTTCTGTGCACTGCCAATGTGAGCAGGTGCAATCACTCAGGCAACCTGACTTGTCTGACGAATGAAGAGCATCTGAAGTTGACTTGGAACACATGAAGTTTGTAAATTCTGTGGGCATTCCCAGTACTCTCAGATGATGGCTTGATATGGAGATTTTTTTCATTCCCCATCTGGGAATGGGAAAGTTTTGCATTCGGTACTGCTCAGTACTTGAATGTTGGGGCCAATGCAGGAATATCAGTATCTCTACCATTCACTTTTGTACTGGAAGCGCACTTAATCTTGCTAGGGTGAAAGGTTGTCCCCGAGGAAAAATTTTGTTGATGGGGAAAAGTTACTTCATGGAAAAGTTTCCAAGTTCATTGCCAGCAACTGCACAAAATTATCCAAATAACTTCTCCTCTTTTCACATACTTCCTTTAAAAAGCCCCTCCAAAGCCTGCTATCATACTGAGCTATAAATTGCATTGAAGTGACTTAGTGAGGTATGATTGTTTTAACATGCTGAAGCTAAACAAACAGGGAATTGGAAGAAGGACTGTTAGATCAGACAAGGCTTTCCCAGAGCCACACAGTAGGTGAACTCAAAGGTGGATTTAGGGCTCCAGATCATGCCTGCAGTCCAGTGTTCATGCTGCCTGATTGCACTGCCTCTCACAATGTGTGTACTATCCACAGCAGGGGTTGTGTCATATTATTGTTTGTAATCAAATCCAATCCAACTCCCAGAGCTTGCTTGCATACCTCATCCATTATAAATCGTATACCTGTCTAGCATTTGTCACTTTCTGCAGAGCTTGGAGCCTGATGGAATTTCAGGTGGTACAACAATGCTATGTCTGCATGTATAAAAGATAACATGCACTGCCTACTTCACAGGAATCTTTTTATGGCTTACTGGCTAACAGCTGGGTAAAACTTTGTCATATTTAAGTGAGAAGTGCCTACTTTCTTTCAGAATTGCATTCAACAATTAAAAAAGCTTGCAAAAAATTGCAAAAAAATTCTTTCTGTGGTTAAAAAAGACAACATAAAGCACATTACTTTAAAAGGGAGATAACTAAAAATGCATGCAAGCTATGAAAAACTGCGATGAAAACCCACAAACTCTGTGACATTTCAACTTTCCTCAACAAAAAGCAATGTTGAATATATACCAAGTATCCAAGAAGCTGGTAAGAACTTATACCTACAACGAAACAATGACATGAGGGAGTTTCAAACTTGAGCTTTAACTATAATTTCTTGGTTTCTGCAGTGCCATGGCAGACTTCCCAAGGGATCGCCTCATGTTTCACGATCCTACTTTAAGCAGATAATGCTTAGCCACAGTATCAAACCATTTACATTAGAATAAGATATACAGAGTTAAGTGGTGCAAATGGATGGTCAAGAGGCAGTGAAAGCAAACTTTGTGATCTCCCAGGTCACCTACTTCTGTACTTGTCACAGACCTCAGACTACTTTAAGGACTTAGAGAAAGTTATGATCTAAGGAATGCACTCCTTGACTTTCTTTGGCACAAAATGCTGCTATGCATTTACAATATTTACATAAAATGTTGTCTTTTCATGTTTTCATTGTGTCTTCTGTTCCTCTGCCAGTTGCCTACACAGGAAACTGAAATAAAACTAAAATGCCTCTCTGTCAAGTAGAGTGGTGCAATGGGAAAAATTCCGCTCTGATGCAACCGTGCTGAAAGGAGCAGTCTGATCCATGCAGGGAGAATGAGTGAATCATTTTCTTAGTAGGAAAACTGAAAAGGCTCTGTCTTCAAATCCCAAACCTGGTTGTATTCATTGAAAGTAGCATCAACTGCCTGCTGCCACTGACTAATATATTATTGCATAAGTATGAGAATGGGTCTGGTTATATTTTAAATAAAAATATGTATTTGAAGTTTAATCACATTTCTCCAAAAAGCAAGGAACATATGTAAGCTCGCAAATGTTTACAGAATGAAAACAACGTACAGATTATAACTCTTTTTTCACATCTCATTCGCAATATAAACTCAGATTCTTAAGACCTCTCTACAGTGCTTGGCAGAAGATCAAATTAATGCTCAGGGATTCAATTTGTATCTAGAATCTGCTCTTGTGGATAAGCTTCACATAATGTCTGATTTATTTTATTAATGTTTTCTGTGTGTTTGTTTCTGTGTAAAGAGGAAGAAGGAGTGGAAGGAATAAGAAACAATTTTAGCCTACAAACTACTGTGCTACTCTATCCTCTATCCTCCTATTTACATAATTGCATAGATGTTCGGTGCCTTGATACAATGTACAATGGACTAAAAAGGAGAAAATCATACATTAAACCTTTTCCTATTTGACTGAGCACAGAACTTGGCTCTTGCCATTTCTAGGGCCTAATGCCTTTTTCCACTTCCCCAGTAATGGAGAATGGATTTGCATTGCCTTAAACTGAAAAGTGTAACTAACTTAAGCATCTGGGCTCGCGTTTGAACTGACATGGCCTGTTTTTTTTTCCACCCTGTTGTTTCTCTTCTAATGAGGTATATGCCTTTCTTTTCTTTGAAACAGATTTCTGAAGATTGAATGCACACGCTGAACAGTCTAATGCAATCCTGTGTTTACACTCTCTCCCTCCTGGGTAATGAGGGGTAGGTTAGCCAAATACCCAATGTGTTTTTGCATACGCTTGAATTTTCTTTCTAAGAGCAAAATGTGAGTTGTTTTAAAAGTGTTAGCATCCTCTTTGTGGGGGGAGAAAAAAAAAAAAAGGAAGGTTTGGACTTGTGGCTGAAGAGATTAGTAATGGGATACAGAGCATATTATTTCTAAATCACTGGTTCAAATCCAGTCTAGGTCAATACAGGGAACAAAAGTCATTGCACTTTAATGGTGCTTTTGAGTGTTTTCTACCTTATAGAAGATGTATTAGATGTATAGGAGATGTATTCACACACAGATACCCACAGAGAGCTTGCACTGGAAGCAGTCTGCCACACAGTAAAGGTAATAAATTGATGGTCTCCCAATACCTATTAGGAAGATCATAAAGACTATAGCCTTGGATTGCATCAATTGACATCTTTATTTGCACTTTCAGCATATAGGCCAAGGATAGAAAGAGTATGGAGACCAAGTCATCTTCTCCTTCCTAAAGGTGATCCCTCAAGGTCACAGCTGCAGAACGTAGACGGGGTTATGGGGAGAAACTTGCACTGCCAGTTCTCCTCTGTACCAATTCTGCAGATAAACAGCGGGCTTCACTTTCTACTGTTGTCATATCCAGCATCTTTCATGAGCACTAAATTCACTTTAGAGAATATAGGCAATAAAAAGGAAGTATTAAGAAGAAAACCATCATAATTTATATGGTGCCTGTGGTGTCTCCACATTTTGATGAATATTGGAACTTCCCTGAAAAATGATCCACTGCATTAAATAAATCTGACATTTTTTTTCCTTACCAAACCTTAAAATAATCCCCTAAAATCTTAAGAAAAAAAAAAAGAAAAAGTTGTTGTTCTAGGTAGAGAGCTTGACTAAGTATCAGGGCGAGTATATGTGGAATACTTCCCATTTTGAGATAATCTAGGGGCTATTTTCCTCTAGTTTATGACAACGGTCTGTGAGTAAAGTTCCCTGAGTGTATTGTAAAAATTGCATTAACCTATTTAAAATGCCCAAAGGCAAGAACAAGCTGGAGAAATTAGACTTTAATAAGCTATTTGCTTCTTCAGCTCAAATGGGACCTTAGGCCTCATATTGTACAGATGGCTGAAACATTAACTGGAATCAGGGTATCATCAAGACACAGGGGATCAATCAGGGAGTCGTCTTGGGACTCTCATGCAAAGACAGGCAATTAAAAAACCACCATAACATAGTCTGAGGGCAATGTAATTGCTTGAATGCCAAAGGCTAGGTGTTAAGCAAGTGATACCTAGATCTGGTAAACTAAATTTACCAGCCTGGGTTTTTGGTTTTTTTGGTTGGGTTTTTTTTTTATGGGGGGGTGGGGGATGGGGCTGATGAAAAAAGGACTCTCCTAGTTACAGAGACCATGACTGGTCCCAGATTGTCTATGAACAGAATAGTGTTGGAATGGAAAATCAAATTGAGTGGCATGGTATTCCTACAGATTGGATTTCCAAACCATATTGAGCGCATAAGAATGTTCCTATGGACAAGAATTTAAGATAACTTCCTATTTCTTGGGAAAAAATCTGCAGGACTCCTTTGAGAGAAATTAATTGACAGAGAAAAAATGATCATCTAAAGGACAAAAGAGCCTAATACAAGATTTCACAGCCGAAGGGATGTGACAGGGAACAGATGAATGACACAAAGAAATTAAGTTTGAAACAACAGTCTGCTGACTCAGAGAACAATGACCATGATTCATAATGGACATCAGACAAAGGCTGGGCACTCTCTGCACATACAACCTTAAATAACAGGAATTGCTGCGTATTTTTTCCCCTCGTCTCTTTCAAATGCTCTAATATTGATGGGAACCATAATTTGTATGGCACTTATGCAGACTATGTGTTTGACGTACCTCTAAGTAGCAGTGCTTGTAGAAAAAGCAGTGCAACAACATACGGCCCAGGGAGCTTTGGAAGAGGACACGCAGAATCCTGTCCTGCAGTTCAGAGAGCCACGGGTCCCCAGTCCACCAGCTGGCCTGCCATTTCTGCTGCAAGGTGGCTGTGTGAGGTTTTGGGGCAAAGTCTAGCCAATAGAAACTGGTTGAACTGCCTGGTGGCTTCAAAGGGCGATTTTGCATTCTTTCAGATAACAGATCTGCAGTGGTGTCTTCTGTAATTGTTTATGACAAATGGTTCTTCCAACAAAGAAATATTTATCCAGGTATAGCTTCAGCAACGGTTCTTTGAAGATCAGGAATTATTAGAAGTCTCTTCAAAGAGTCTTTGAAGTGAGTCATGTTTCCTTAACTAAAAGTGAAGTTACCGTAAGTGAAATGTATTCAGGTTTTTGTGCATGTGTGTGTTTGGGTTTTTTTAAACAATACAATTGAATAGTGGATCAAAGTGTTTGTGGTTTAAAAGGTTGGCCTTGATGCTGAGCTTATGGAAGTGTCCTGAGAATGACAATGTCACCTTTCCCCAGCCTCAACCAAGGGAAGTAGCAGAGGGTACCGTGCCCACCAGGTGATGTGGTATAACTGGTTGCTTTCATCTCTCAGACTCTCATCATATCCATGTTTCTACCATTTTCCACTTCCGGTCTATTCTGAAAGCTGATAGACCCAAGACAACTCTGTTTTCTATTAAGAACTCCAAAATTCAAGCAGCTGCAAATTCTGTTCTGAGCATGCAAATTCCAGCCAGAGAAATTAGCTGAACAGCATTGAGAACAGGCCATGGAATGACTCAGAAAACAGCAATGTGTACGCTGTAAGGAGAAAGGGAAAAAATGTAGCCCAGCCCAGTCCTTTCCTTTACAATCAGTAAGACTACAACAGCAAGTATGAGAACCAGGTGCAAAAGTGGCAGTTCTACCTTGCTGCAAGGCCATGCACACAAATGCTCTGCTGGGCAATGACTTAGGCTTCAGCCTTGTTAACAATGGGCCTCGTTATCCTCAATATAGCCTGGAACTTCTCCTGTTTTTACCAAGCCATGAAAAATTAAAACCAGTAGCAATAGGGTGAAAAAGGTGGGGAAAAGAACAAAACAAAACATGTGGCCTGATCCTGCAAGGGGTGTAATGCTCTCAGTCCCTGTGCAGCTCCCGGGGACTGAAGGCCATTCCTCACCAGTTGGGACACATGCACAGTACCATGTGGAACATAGGATTCTTCATCAGTGTGTTGGGTTTGTGTGGCAAGGTTTTGGTAGCGGGGGGGGCTACCTACAGGGGTGGCTTCTGTGAGAAGCTGCTAGAAGCTCCCCCTGTGTCTGATAGAGCCAAGGCCAGCCGGCTCTAAGACGGGCCCGCCGCTGGCCAAGGCCAAGCCAATCAGTGCCTCTGTGATAACATATTTAAGAAGAAGAAAAACACTTAGGGAGCTTTTGCAGCCGGAGAGAGGAGTGAGAAGATGTAAGAAACTCTGCAGACACCAAGGTCAGTGCAGATGGAGGGGAAGGAGGAGCTCCAGGCGCTGGAGCAGAGATCCCCCTGCAGCCCATGGAGAAGGCCATGGTGAAGCAGGCTGTCCCCCTGCAGCCCACGGAGGAAGGATGAGGGGGTGTAGAGATTCCACCTGCAGCCTGTGGAAGACCCCATGCCGGAGCAGGTGGAGGCACCTGAAGGAGGCTGCGGCCCGTGGGAAGCCCACGTTGGAGCAAGTTCCTGGCCGGACCGGTGGACCCATGAAGAGGGGAGCCCACGCCAGGGCAGGTTTGCTGGCAGGACTTGTGACCCTGTGGGGGACCCCATGCTGGAACAGTCTGCTCCTGAAGGTCTGCACCCCGTGAGAGGGACTCCATGCTGGAGCAGGGGAACGATGAGAGGAGTCCTCCCCCTGAGGATGAAGAAGCGGCAGAAACACCGTGAGATGAACTGACCGTAACCCCCATTCCCCGTCCCCCTGTGCCGCTGAGGGGGGGGAAGGTTGAAGCCGGGAATGAAGTTGAGCCCAGGAAAATGGAGGAGGGGTGGGGGGAAGTGTTTTAAGAGTTGATTTTATTTTCTCATTCCTCTACTCTGTTTTGCCTAGTAATAAATTAGATGAATTCCCTCTCTAAGTTCGGTCTGTTTTGCTCGTGACAATAATTAGTGAGTGATCTCTCCCTGTCCTTATCTCGACCTGCAAGCATTTCGTTATGCCTTTTCTCCCCTGTTTAGTGAATGAGGGGAGTGAGAGAGCGGCTCTGGTGGGCACCTGGCCTCCAGCCAGGGTCAACCCACCACAATCAGTCATTGAAGAATAAAAATGGACTTAAAAACTTTCTCTAAGTGACACGAGATATTGCTTAACAGCTGTGATACAGGACCAATCTCAAGCACAGGTCTCTGGGTTGGTGAAGAGGTGCTGTGCTAGGTGCTGTAACCTCAATATGTGAGCAGAAGATGGAGATGTTCTTTCTTTAGATAAGGGATCAATGCAGAGAGACTACACAACTCCCTCCATATGAGAAATTGTAGAAGAGCTCAGAAGCAAACTCTAATTTGGTAATCTGTCACACCACAAGCCATTCCTGAATGTAGGTACTAGCAAGTTACATTATGTTTGCCTGCTGTTGACTCACAGTAGCTCTATTTTGCTGTCTTTAAGAACCTTCCATGATTTTTATTATTTACTGTGCTGCATTTAGTTGTGTGCATTTCAAAACAAACCACAGTTATTACTAGCTGTTTTCGTAAGCTTTAAGCTAACTACAGGTCCATTTAAGGTGATCTGCCTATATCCCTTTTTCTAGTTTGTTTACTGGCAGAGAGATTAAAAACAAAGTTAAGCAGTAGGTGAGTGGCAGTTCTGGACTCTGCAGCTTGTCATCTGCTGCAGATGGACTGACTGGTCATTTTTAATTTGCAGTAAAATGAGGGAGGCTGAATATCAGATTTCTCTCCTGTCCCCACTGCTCATCAGCCAAACATCTTGCTGCTTCAGGTGCTAATCCTAGCTCGGCTGTGCTTGTCTACCACCTTCGCACAGCACCAGTGAATTAGCTGCTCTTTGAGTGCCCATGTGATGCCACCTACCTAAATTTCCTGCTCACCATCGAAATAAACAACTTGGTTATTCACACAGAGAAATTGCTCATCAGTAGAAAATTTAAGTAGGAGAATTAGGGAGGAGATTTTATAGGCACTCCTCATTCACTTGCTGTCAAGTCAGTCACACTTCTATGTTAGGATGAAGCTCCATCCACAGCCGAACAGAAGGGCTGCAGAGTCCAGAAAAGCAGCTGCATTGCTCTGCCCAGTCACTGCACTATCCACTTCACGGGTTTCAAAAGCACTCCGGGAACCCACGTGCTGTTTGATTATTTCATACGTTTGTGTACACTGCAAAAATAGTTAATAGCAGGTCTTTGAACAAACTGCATCTAGATCTTATTTTTGCTATTAAGCTGCTTGTTCAAGGCTAATTAGTTTTAATTTGTAAGGAATACACAGCAATTAATAAAAGAACTTCCACTTAAATAATGTATTTACTTACATGGAGCAGGAGTCCCCACTTACAGAAAGCGAACAAAATTCAAAGCATGAGTTTACAACTGGCCAATAATCTACTTAAAAATCATTCACTATTTCTGTCCACATATTCAGTCAGAACAGAATGTTGTTGCCCTTCTGATGCAGTAACTAGTACCTTATTAGCCTTGTCAATGGGAATACTTGCTTTTCCAGAGCAGATAATGGAAGAAAAGTGGAATTTGGTTGCTAATCAGTCGTTCTCCAAAAATAAAACCTCACAGGAAGCCAGTCTTTGCTTTCCTTAAGGAAACATTGCCTTTATTTTAATATTCAGGATAAGGAAATATAATTTTAAATAAGGGATTAGATCTCATCAACTGCATGTGTTTAGCTATACCAAATCTGAATGATGGTACAAAACATGTTCTCATTGTTTGTCATCTCCAGGTTCCTCAGCCTTTTAAACAAATTCAACTATGTGTTAATGCACACACAAAAAAAGTGTTTACCAAAACACTAAAGCTGTTACAAATATAAAATACACCTGCTGTTAATGTTATCCTTTTGAGAATTTTAATAGAATCCTGCAGAACTTGCTCTAAAAATACAGGAAATTCAAAAAAGAATGTATCCTAACAGGTCTATTTTATTCATCCTATAGAAACATAGTGGAGTGATTTAACTAAGTTGTGTGAAGCTTCGATAGAACAATTATAATTTTCTCTGAAATTTTTCTTTTGCTATATATAACCTTTTCATAAAATAATGCAAAAGGTAACTTTTAACTATAGAGAATTAAGAAAAATTTGAAGATAATGAAAACATCGTTCATTATGTGAAATTGGTTGCTACTGTATAGCCATACATAACGATGTTTGGCTGGCGGGGGGGAGGGCGAGGGGAGTGAATTTACTGCTCACAAATTTCCTTACTTGTGAAATTAGTGGATTTCTCATCCTCCTGTGGAAGCCCAGAGAAGCATAGGTGAAAATACTACATAAATACTGGGCAAACACCGTTGCTAGATTTACTATGGTAACTCCAATGTCAATTAAATGGAGATAAGCTTGTTCCAAAATAGTGTATTCAAATGAAAAGCCTAGACCATTCAACAGTACAAAATAAAGAAACACATGTTAGTGCTGATACAAGATCTAGCTTTTGCTTAAATTGACTTCTGATTTGAAAAGTTAGAGGAAAAAATGCTTCTCAAGTGGGATGAACTATCTATCACGGCAACCCTGAGAACAAAAGTTGGCACAGTCAGTGCACACGGAAATCTGAAACCACTACTTTAGATTCGTTTTGCCAAGTTTTAACTAAGTAGATGCAAAAAACTGTTCCTTTCATTTTCAGTGCCAGGTATTTTGTCTTTACTCTGTTGATTTTAATAGCTCGCTCAGAAGCTTGGAAATGAATGGTTCTTCCATCATCAATTTAAAAACTTTTCCATTTGCCAACTATGGATGTTTTTTCTACTGTGTGTTTTCAATGAAGCTGAAATTAATATGGTTCCCTTTGATTTTCCATCCAAGCACCAGGGAGCATGGGGCAAGCTATGCTTTCATCTCCATCCTTGAGACAGAGCCAAGTCCAGCATCACGTGACCACGACAAACTCCTTTCTTTCCCTCTCTCCCACAATCTTCCAAAAAAGGCAATTTTTGGACTCATGTTCGTCTACAGACTGCCTGGAAAGACCAACTCTACAGGGGTCCTCCAGCATTCTGCAGGTGAGGGCAATTCCTATGGCGGTCATCTCCAGTAGTTCAGCTGCTGTTCTTCTCATACAGAGTCCTCACTTTGAGCAGATATGGCCCCAACAGCTGCTTCTTCCTAACAGCTGTAGATATTTACTTCTTTATAGCTTATGGAACTATGATGGCAGTCCAGAAATCCTCACCTTTGAAGAGAGGACTGAAGTGAAGGAAAATTTCTCTAAACATTGTCAGAAAGCCTTGTCCATGTGACTGTGGGCAAAAGCAGTTATGTAAATTCCTGGCTTTATTTTTTCTGGAATGTTTAGGGTTATTTTTTTGCCCAATAGCTACCCAATCATTAGAGCTGACGAGAACTGCATCAGAAAAAACACCTACAAAGATAAGACCCATAAGTGAAGGCAATCGTTCTTTAGGCAATCAAGCAATCATCCAGTGCAACACCTTTCACGAGGAGGTTTGCAGCATACACTGCTGGCTATTTTATGCACTCGGATTACGGATCACATGGATATTCAATTCACAAAGAAACTAATACCAGCAGAGCATCTTATGCTTTAATATTTTGCACTGGGAAATTAGGAGACGAAGCGAAGAACATAAGACCTCTGATGTCTATGAATCAACACTGGTCCACAGACCAGTACAGACAAAACCAGAAGTAATTTCCATCTCTGGTTTTTTTTGAAGCGGTGGTATTCTTAAATAAATTAATTCCATTAGCCCTTAATTATCTTGCACAGTGTCTAAATTCTTGCAATCATAGTGCTAGACGCATTGCTGATTTAACTGATGCTGCTAAGATTTTCACATTTGATCACAGTATATCCACAAAATAGATAAGCTTTAGATGCCTGCAAATTCCATGACTTCTTTCAGCTGCAACTGGGAGCGACCTTTTTGTCAGGTTGTCACTGACGAGTGCCTTGCAGACCTCTCACTTGGCTGAGAGGGCTTGGTTTGCCCCCTGCCGTAAGAGCACTCTAAAGAAATAGCCCCGGGAATACCCCCAAGAAGCCACTGCCCACGCCTTGTGCCAGCCAGCACAGGTATGAATACAGAGCACACGCCACAGAGCAGCTCTCTCTGCTGAGATTCACAAGAGTGCCTTTGGCTTACGTACTGATCCGAAACTTTAATCTCCCTGCGGAACACTTTAATCAGAAACCATTTTCATAATTTGTAAACACTGGCAAATGTTTGATTTCAGGCTGTTTAGGTGATCAAACCTTCTGGTGGAAAATAAAATAAATAACAATCAAACCATCAGGCAAAGAAAGTAGTTATAAATAATTAAATATGCTGTACTGACAAATACTATTCCCACCTGGATGCTGTGCTTCCAAGATGCAAAACACATTTTCCTCATTAGAAAAAAAAAGATCCTGTATGACAGAACACATCAGGTCAGAAACAGGGAGTTAGGACTGTCTGTCTCATGGACGAAGATCAGGACCTGGGAATTCAGTTCTGTTCCTGCACCACCTTGGGCGTGGCAGTTAAGCTCCCTGCCTTGCTTTCCTGTTCTATAAAAGAAAAGGAGGGATAACAAACTTCACTTCCCTCACCACAGGAAGGTAAATTAGTGAAGTATTGCAATGTGCGCGAAGATCTTCAAAATGAAGGTCAAAGATGCACAAAGTTTTATTTCCACATGGAAACGATTGTTATAGAACTACCTCCTACATTGTGTTAATGAGGTAGATGGTTTAAAAGCACTCATTTATTTTCTTTTTTCTTTCTTTTTGATAATGTCTGAGTAATGCTTTTATTCCCAGCAGCTCATAAGACTTTTTGAGATTTCCAATAATAAAGATGTCTTTTAAGAGGAACTCTCAGCTCACTTTTTAGGCACTTGTCTCACACCGGGTTTAAAGGATACCTCAGAATGAAAAACAATCCCAGATTTCCTGGAAGACTAGTACTTAGAGGCATTGCACATCACTGTGAGCACCTCTATCATCAAACAAGACACACTGACAGAGCCAGCTAAACCAAACTAGCTAATGATAGTAACAATAAAAAAATCCACGAGAAATTTTCACCAACAAGACATCACAGGTAATAAAGCGATTCCTCCAGTGCAGTAAGCTATGTGAAAGAAACAGGATGACAAAAGAAAATGAAGAAAGGAAAACAAATTCAAAGGTGCTAACTATAGGCCCCCGGTGGGCTTGTTATGTGAACAGACTGCAGGTAACCTCATCCTGCTGCCGTGATGCTTCATAAATTCTGTTAAGAGGCTGAAGACTACTGACCTCACTTCCTCCGCTAATAAGGCTGCACTGCTTTGTGCCCACACTTTTACTTTGCTTATGAAATTTGAACCATCACATGAGCCTTTTTCCTTCCTGCACCAATGATTATTACCTCCCAAATTACAGCAGAAAAAATGGGAAATGGAAACTTCTCTCCCTTTCCTGTTCAACAGCCCCCTCTTTCCCTCTCCCTACCTGCTTGCAAAATAATTCTCAGACCCTCATGACCAGCAATGCTAAGGCTTGTTTGGTTTTGTTTCTGAATATATTAAGTAATAATTGTAATAAACCAAGAAACTGGGGTCAATTTTATGATGTTCACATATAGGTGAGATACTTCCACATGCAAGAAAGACCTTCATACGTTACAAAGCTTGTGCAGGCAACATTCAGCCATTTTGCCCAGGGAGAACACATAGTGAGGGGCAGAGAGCATAAGAGACAGCAACCATATGAGGTGTTTTGGAGGTGCTCTCCAAGCACAAAGCCTACACAGGCTGTACACTCACAGCCCTCCTTACTGCAGCTCAAAATAGGAGAAAACAGTTTCTCCTCGTAGCACGTACTTCTGAAGAACAAAATATGCAAAGGTTACTGAGACCAGGCCCAGCCCAGCTGGCTATGGCCACTCCTGATTATAAGAATACAAGAAAATTCCTCACACACGACAGGGCAAAAATGCGTTCACACCATCAGCTACTAGGTTTGCACGTTCACTTGTGTAAGTGTGCACCAAGGATGTACCTTCAAACTTTTACAACATGCAACTTAAATTAATGACCAGTCATTATTTCCTTTCTCTATGAGACTAGTACTTTCACAGTAATCACTAGCGCTGAAAAAAAAAAATAATTAAAAAAAGCCCTCATAGACCCCTCCTTTTTACCCAGAAAACCTCTTGCCCTTAAAAGATAAAACCTTTGGAATGGTCACCTCTAGCAGCTAGTGAACCACACTACAGATGGACTTGCTGACTAGCCTTACCTTTAGTATCTCAAAGCAAAAATGATGCAAATAAAAATATACAAATCAACATGGCTGATGAGGACAGTGGGACAAACTCCTGAGTTTCACAGAGCAATGAGAGCAGTGTCAGGGAATTTACACTGCTGAAACCAAGACGAAAATGTGGCCTTTACTTCTTCAGTTCTCAGAGCTTTCTGTCTTGTGGATCTGATTTCCTCTTTGCTTCAGTTGTGCCACTAAAACTGTGCTCGGTACTTGCTTTGCCACCCTTAATAGATAACACAGGACACGTCTGCTGTCTAGACTTACTGTCCTTTCCAATAATGAGGGTATGCAAACTCTTAATAGTGTACACAGAAATAAAACTTGAAATAAAACAGTAAAAACCAAAACAAAATACTGTTAGAAGTCTGAAAATTCTGGTTTCTTGCTGGCTTTCTCACAGCTCCCACATGGGATCATATTTCACCTTTACTGTGCTGTCGCTCTTATTAACCAAAGGCAGCTTATATTTAACAATTCCATTATTTTCTGTTCTACATTACATTAGGAGCCTGCTGTGTGTTTTTGGGCAGACCCAATCTGTTCTGCCTTGCACAGTCCAGGCATTACCTTCCAAAATGACCCTGCCGAGCCTTAGGCACCACCACCAACTGCTCTGCCTGGCTCTTTGTGCCAGGGACGCTGCACTGCGCACCGGGCACTCAGGAGGGGGATGCCAAGCTGCTGTTTATTTATGTCGCCCTCCAAAGCCCCAAAGATATCACAGGCATTTATGAATTGCGTGTATAAGCTGTTTTATCGCTGTATTTCCTTTAACCTCACCCTGCCCCGATTCTTCATTTCCTCCATCCTTTTTCTCTCTCTTTCTTTTTCAAGACTACCTTCTGTTTTGTGTGGTCTTGCATGCAAACACATGTTTATTTTTCTTGGACAATGGAAAGAAAGAGAGAAAGAAAGAAAGAGAGAAAGGAAAGAAGGAAAGAAGGAAGGAAAGAAGGAAGGAAGGAAGGATGAAAGGAAAGAAGGAAAGAAGGAAGTAACATAGAACAGTAAAAATCCAGAGTCAAATGTGAGTGGCACAGCTATAATTCTTTATGAAGCAGCAGGTAAGATTGATTGTCAAGGGTCAAAAGGCTAGGTCAAACTCCGCTCATTCGTCAGCTGAATGTCATTTTTGTTTTCCCTGTCACCAGATAGCTTTAAAAAAAATTGCAACTCCTTCCTCATTATCTGGGACTTGGCTCCTTTCCTGCCATCCAGTATTAATGAAACTGTGCTTCAAGTCTGGCCTTCATCTTTGAGGTTCTTCTTCATGTACTTCTTCCCGTTCTTAAGTACTACAGAGCGAGGACAATTTTAAAGATTGTTTTCTCGCACAGAGAAGTTGGAAAATTGCCGCTACAGTGAGAATGATTTGAAAACATACATGCAGTATAAACGTCTGAATGAACAAAAATGTAATTAAATCATAGCAGGTCCAAAGCCCACACAGCGATGTAATTGAATCATGGTTAAATCCGTGCACCTCATATGGAATCCTTAAAAAAACAACACGATACAATATTTTGAAATCATTTACGAGGAAAAAAAATAACTTTTTGTTATAATTACAAGCTGTGCACCACTGGCATAAAGCTAATACTGAAATTATCCATCGATTTACTGTGAATATGATTTATATATGCCTGATTCAGATAAAAACAGCCAATAATTCCCTTAAAAAGAACTAAACGTCTAAATTAATTGAAGTTAAATTACACCTATGTCGTGAAGTTTCAGATGACCTGAAATGGGGTGCCATTTAGAGCCAGCAGTTGGTGACCCAAAGGATGCTTCCTCAAATAAAACCATTTTGTGTCAAAGGTTAGTTGAGGTGCAATTATCCTTTTGTGCATTTATATAATAAAGGCAATACTCTTGTGTTTATTGAGTGCTTTTCACAAAGGGATCTCAGGGTAAATTACACAAATAATTAAACCTCATCTAAAGCCTATCCATATGAGGACTGCCTCTGTGTTGAGAGGAACAGAATCAGGAACCCTTCGGTGACAGAATGAGAGGATTTACTAAATTAATTTTCATTAAACACATTGCTGCACAGGGTGATTTAAGTATGTTGACTAATTGACATAATACCTCCTTTTAGCTAGAAAAATGACCTTTTAAAATATTTATAATCACTCTTGGGCAGAAATATCCTGAAATCCTGTGCTAAATCTGTATGGAGTAACACTTCACACTAGCCTTAAGTTCCCTGCACAAGCAAACGTGGTGACTTCAGTGAAATGATCTGCATGAACAGCATCTCAAGATAGGAAATTCAAAATGTTTTGTGAAAACAAATCAGTTTTAACTGTGAAGAGAAGATCAAAATAAATGTCAACTCAAAACAAAAAGAAAAGGTTCTGATTTCAAAATACTTGGTGGATGATCCGTCTACAACTCGGGAGAGCTATTTCAAGGCCTGGCTGTTACAGGAACACAAGCTACTCTCTCTTTGCCTCCAGTCATAGGGGTAAGATAATACCTATTAAAAATGCACAGAAATCAGTTTACAGATTAGTGGATTGCAGAATTATTTAAAATAGAGACAAGTGTTTCAGAGGTTGAATGTAATTAGTTAATCCAAAACTTGAGAATACCTGGTTGTCCCTTGACAGCAATGGTGGAATTCAGAATGGACCAATTTTGGGAATTACTGATATTTTTTGACCTGACTCTGTTTTCAGGGCATACAAACCTGATGTGTGTCCAAAATTTTAGCCAAAACAACTCAGTTTTGACTAACTCTGAAAGTTAATATGAAGATAAAATAGAAAGTTAGAAGATAAAGTAAGAGGAAATTTCAACACAAGGAAAGCAGCAAAATGAAGAGAAAAAACACTCCTATTGGAAAATTAAGTTTTCCTTCAGGATGCTTTTCTTTACTCCAAATCTCCAGTGGCAACAAAATTTGAATTTTCAACTTCGAGATGGGATGAGGATGGTACCAATTAAAATTTGAATGGAGGGCTTGTCACTAAAATGATTTTGCTTATAGCACTGTGTTTGACTGTACGCTGCTTTTCTAGCCATATTACATATCCTTCTGCGTGTGTGCTGCAGAGTTATCAGTTTAAAGCCTGGAGTGACTCTACATCACTAATGTGGGAAGCAGCACTGTGGGATCAGGCCAAGAGCATGGATAAAAGTAATTGGAAAACAGAGTTGGGCACTGTCTAGGAGAGCCTCTTTTCATTACGCAAAATGACTGATTATGAGATCCCAGCTGGGTTTTGCATGGGGCCTTGTTCGCTGAAATATTAATAGATGACATTTAGCTAAACAGTACAACAGAACCATGATACTGTGCTGAGAACTGCCACCATAAACACATTTTACTTCCTCGAATGCATACTAATTTGTAGCAGGCTGTTGTCAAACTGCCATGCTTTCTCCCGACAAGCTACCGCCTTCTCTACTACCTACACCTCTTAGGAGTTACACGGTTCGGTTTTCTGGTCACATCTAGCACAGAAATTAGCTGAGGAGGCAGTGAGTCCTTCTCTCTCATTCAGGTGGGAGCGAGGAGCATGGAGAAGCCCCTGTGGATATAAGACAGGCAGCTGCTTTCTTCAATAGTTTGGAAGGGATGCAGATTGTCAAGCGCTATTTCCAGGTGCAGTGAAACCCAAAGTTTTGGCTCTGTAAGTGCCAATCAGCATTGCTCCCCTCAATTAGCTGAGGAACATTAATTAATTATGTGGAGCACAGTAAAGCTAATTATTTAGTGAAGGAGAGAAGATGGTACATGAGCTTTCGTACCTGCTGAAATTCAGTTAGTTCACCCATAAGATACCTTCTTCTTACTCTGAACTGGCCCCTTTACTCCCCCCTTCCTCAAAAAATTACCTTTTACGTTTCCTTTTTGTTTGTATTTTTTCCCTCCATTTCCTTTCATTCTGCAACTCCTCAGGGTTCCCCATATGGATTTGCTGTAGACCATCAGGCAGCATCTTTACAACTCTCACTGCATGAAACTGAACCATGTGAGTGAAAAGCAGTTGAATTCCTCTCAATTTTGGCAACAGCAGTTTGAAAGCTGTCCAGTGAGATGAATTTTCAAAAAATTTCTATGCTATTTTCCATGTTATTGAGGGCTTTAGTTTTACAGGGAGACAACAAACTAAATTTTACTCTGATCTCCCTGAAGACTCTTCCATGCTTTTTGGTCTTTCAATTGTTGTATAATTAATACAGAAGGAGAAAACTGTAGTAAGCTGCTCTACCCTTGAATAGGGTTATTTAAATCAGATACTGGTTACATTTCTACTGCAAGCTGACCCTACCTGCCTGGTTCTTCCGTGTTATTTTTAAAACTGATGTTCATATAATTTAAAACCATTTCTAAGCAGATTTTTCCTCACAGACTCTTGCTCTTTCACCTTCACTTTTCTTTCCTTTGCTGTTTTCCGCAGTATTATGACCAGTTGCTAACAGCCTTGTTATTGCGACATGAACACCACTTCTCTGATTGACTTCATTCTTCTACTTAGCTGTGTGTCACCTCTACATGTTTTGCAGATTCACATAATACAAAACAGCATCCCTTTTCCCTGACATCAGAGTCTTATGCTGAGTCTGTTTTCCTACATGGTGGAGTACCTTTTCATCCCATCTGCATATGGCATCCCATCTCATCTCCTCCACTGCCCCTTCCCAGCTCACATCCGATGTAGTTTTCTGCTTTCATTTTTTTGGGGGGCGGGGGGGTTGAACCTTAATGCACTGATATTTCTAGTCTTTCCTAATTCTGTATTCAGTTCTTTAAGGTTTACATTTCCTTCATGAAATTTACATAAACCTGTCACTCCAGCATTTTTACAGCTCTCCCCAGTCATTACTCGGGCCTGATACTATCTTTATGTCTTCTGTCTAATCTCCCATGATGAACCCCAGGTTTATGGCGAAACAGCACAAAATGACATGTATGTTCTGATCATGCTGATTTATCTCTTTCAATACCTCACTTCCTTCTGTGGTTGTACTCAAGACAGTCCTAAAATTCTACATCATGAATTCTACAAATGAATCCAGAACTGGATTTTTCTAAAAAATCAAGGAACCAACAACCATGGACTTTACAAGACCGAAGAGCTGGCCCTAGAAAGGTACAGTGAGAGCCTTTCAAATAAACCTGTGACGTGAGCAGCAAGCAATGTAGGGCTGTTATTTGTTTAGCATCAAAGAGGCCAGAAGTATGCAAACCCAACAAAATGAGCTTTGATAGCAATATGGTCCCTGAAAACTAGGGGTTTTACAGCCTCCCTCTAATCTTGGCTTTGGCGCAAGCTCTGAGCATGTAACCAACTGCTGGCGAACTCAGAGCTCTTCCCCCAGCCTCACAGCAAAAAAACAGTATACAAAAATTAATAGATCAAAAAGGCAAGCAGGGGTTCTTCCCGCTTCAACTTATTGCTGCTTCTAAGATCTTCCTGTCAGAAAGCGACTTCTACCTATGTGTGAGAGAAAAAGAAGCTCTTTCTTGCAGCTGCAGGATGTGGGGAAGTGAACAATAGGGCAGAGGACTATAGATATCGCTTCATCACATCCTAACATCACTTGAATTGAAAGGTCTCTAAGTACTCAAACCCTGAGCCAGATGATGCAATTATCACTTGAGCATAATTCCTATTCACTGAAGGAAATTTGCCCAAGTAAGAACTGTAAGAACTTATAAGCTTCCCTTGTTACAAAATTATTCTTTATGCCTTGCATGTATCATGAGTAGCTGGGGCAGACAACTACATAAAAAAATCATTTAGAGAAATACTATGGACAGAAATGATTTCTTAGAATTGGGGTGTAAAGCTTTATAAGAACTTTAATGCAGAAAGCTGTGAATTGTATGAATTTGTCGCTTTCATTTTAACATTAAATGGAGATTTAATATGACTACTTTCATTTGTCACAAATGCACATAAACAAGGCTGAAGGACTAATATGCAGAGACCTGAAATAGATTTCTTCAACAGGAAGCTTCGCATTTCTGCAGGCATAGCAATACCACTATTTTAAGAAATGAGGATCAAATTAAATGTTTACTGCTGTAACACAGTGTTGCCAACAGTGTCAGTAAATTTATGAACAGTTTATAATTTTAACTGTCTTCCAGACAGTGGGTCATATGTGCATTAAAGTAGTCATAATAACCTGTCAGTAAAAATTTCCTGTAGCACATTCATAGGAAAAAAATGCTTGTAAGTTGAGCGGCTTGCTTATGCACTGGCGGAACAGTTTCTCCTATGAAGTGGTACAGCCAACCTCTCCAAAAAATAATTTCAGTTTGATCTGATCTGCTAACTGGGATTTTAAGTTGTGGGTTTTTTTTAATTTCCAGAATTCCTTTTCAGAATGCACCAAATATCACTTTTAACCCACAGTCATTAACTAGAAAATTGCTTGGTCTTGCCACTGTATCTTGCCCCTAGAGAAATAAACAATCACCCATATTTTATTTATGAATTATTATTTATTATCTATACTGGGTAGTGTGTAGAAAGTGAGAGAGGCTTTCCAAACACTTTGGGAGGCAGCAGGTGACATCCTGAAACCAGCCAGCCAGTGCACTGTCATTGCCGCTACAACTTTCTCAGGATTCATACACCCTCATGTTCTCTTCCCCCATTCGGAACTGCTCTCACTCTCCCTCCAGTAAACTCCTTTTGGTGGGATCAGGCCCACCACGATGCTCTCACTGTTTAACCTCAGCAAGCAGAATGCTTTCCGGGCCTGCATCCACCCATGATGTCACCATGCAGAGTACTGAAATCTCAAATATTATCCATCAGTCATTTCTAGTGCCACTTGTCCCTCCTGGGAGGTCACGGCATCAGCAAGGTCAGCAGCAATCTAAACTGCAATGCTCACTCACTAAAACAGCACCAGGGAAACATCTTGCTTCCCCTCTTACTAGCTTAAGAAACACAGAGAACAGGAGTGAAGGCATTTGCCTTCGAACCATTCCGCAGTGAGGTGTCACTTGCTGGGATATTAGGAGAGTATACTTCTCTCACACACGCGCACGTTGGCTAATGCATGAGATTTGTGTGTACCTTTGAGAAGAAGAATTACCTCACTTTACTCAGACCACTACACAAAGTGGATTGAAACAGTCACGCAGTGGGTCTGCTGATGCCGTATTTCAGAAGGCAGCATTCACGCTGTGGTCAAGGGGAGCCCAAAGAAGGTGGCCCCAGTATCCCTGCTAACAAGCATCCCCTCTCATACTAACAAACTAAAGGTTACATGCTTCCATTTCAACAAAAATGAGGTAAACTTACCTTTGCCTGTGCAGTGACTCTCTGCAAGAGACAGTCAACATGTCAAGTATTTAAGCTGAGCATTTAGAAGTTACAGGCCGAGTGCCTTCCCTTCTGTGCCTTGCTTTAAAAATCCCAAACCAACCCAGCCTGAAATAGCCACTGATAGAGACCCTTCAAAAACAGTTAGAAATTCTGCTAAATGGGCATGGACGATTACATAAAGTCATGTTAAGTTGATCGTATTTCTCTCTAACTCCAAATGGAAGTTTATTATGTTGGAAAAAAAATTACTGTCCTTGATTCCAGTCCCACGGCTAATGCCTCCACGATTCAGACACCAGAAATTCAATCCACACAGCCAAGGACAAGTTTGGTAACTTTGTCTCTAATTTACTTAGGTAATTGGTAAAGTTATTAAGCACATACCCTGAACATAAGAACATACAAACAAAACACATCTCCACTGAGTTTAAACAGACTATTTCTAAATTTATATACATGTTAAGTAACATTATGGATGGATGCTTAAAGACTCCAATTATGAAAAAATGTGGCCTTTGTTTCTGCTCAGGCCAAACTTCAGTCTCAACATGTTATATATAAATTCCTGCTCCTTTTGTTAAATGGCCATTCTTTCATTCCTGTTTTTGCTTGCACTGTGCATTAAATACATATTCTTTAACTTACCTGGAGTGATATCTAAACATTTTCATGTTAGATTTCATTTAGAATGTTTTATCCTTTGTATGTAGTTTAGAGTTTTATATCTTAAGTTTATTATCTTGTATTTAACTATACTGAATTTTATTCTCTGGTGTACTGGCCAGTTATATAGGTCTGGTAGCAGGGATGGGACAAGGAGGAGGCAAAATAACCCCTTAGAACAACGACTATGACTGAACTCTAAAGGCAAAGCTCTGAAATGTAACTGTTAGTATCGCTTTCACAATTATGTAAATGTAAACTTCTTAGCATCTTCAGTAAGAGACAGAAGAAAAGCACTTGATTAAACGAAAAAAATGGCAAGTTTAAATACAACAGTCTATACAACTTTTAATATTCAAGTTTAGGTTCAGTCTGTTCTTTACAGAACTGAACTAATTCAATATAAAACTTTTAATTAAGGGTGTTCTCCAACTGGGTATTGTTGGCACACAGATTTCTGTACAGCATGTACCTGTTGATCAGAACGATACCCATATCCAGCAAGATAGTTATCAGAACAATAACAGACAGGCCACAGCAAGAGACAGTGAAATAAAATGTTTCCATAATTAAAAAAAGAAGTATCAATAGTTCTTCTATATTCAGGACAAAATGGGAGAACAGAATCATGTTAATAATTATTCTGGGAGGCTACAGGATACTTGTTATTGATGAGCTTTCTGGCCTTGTCATGTTATACTATTCACTGTATTGCATATCTCATGTGCTATCGAAACCATAAATTCATTTACCCTGCTCCTGCTACTCTAGATAGAATGGCAGGCATCAACACTTCATAAAACAATTGTTTCCTATTGCTTTTTAATATTTTGTTCTTCTTGGAGCAGCTGCTGGGATAGATTAAATGGAAAGCTGACACAACTATGCTTAATGAAAAGGACTGTCCTTTCTTGTGGCAGCTGGTGCTGGGCAGAGAGTTAGAGTCTACAAAACAGCTTAAACAGATGTTGCATATTTCTGCAAAGCAGCTGATGCTCCTATTCAAACACCAACCTAGGGCCTACGTGCAGGATCTGATATTGTTGTTTGCACATGGAAGCAACAGACTTGTTTATCTCAGCTGGGGTTTTCTTGCCTCCCTTCTGTTCTCCCAATTTACCACATGTACTAATTCCAGTGATGCTTCCTTGTTGGTCTCTTCTCTGTACCCTCGTTTCAGCAGCTGGATCTGCTATGAAACCTATCCCTGTTTCTGTCCCCACACTGTTCCTCCCTTGTTGCGTGCTTCGGGTTGTAGATGTACATCAGAAACACTAATAAAACACTAATAAAGATACATCTCCCAAGTAAAACCTAACTACACGTGACGAGACATCCCTGAGAAGCTCCAGTCTTCTTCTCTTGTTACATCCATCTGCACAGCTTCATCCATTTGTACATCCTGTGTTTAGGGTCTTATCCTGCAGTCAATTCTTACATGAAAAATTTATCAGTGAGATTACTGTAAGACATCATTTTCCAAAGGAGGTCAATGCTGGAGACTGGACATTAAGGTAGATGGATGCCTGGCCCAATGCAGTATGGCAATTTCTATATCCTTAGTCTCACAGAACGACTCACTTTTCAGCTGGAATGGTGCTTTACTGCCACAGCAGAGTGCCGGGCTGAACTTATGGAAGTTGTTGTCTTATTGCACCTGACTGGAAATGCTTTAGTATACTGCATACCTAACACTCTTTGGTGTGCACTTAATAGGAAAACTATGGTAGATCTGGTACCTGCCTCATCTGCCCTTGGTTGCTCATATAAAGGGTACAAGCCAGGAAGCTGTCCTGGATTTTCTTCTTTCTCTCACCCCCAGAATCTACCCTATGGCTGTGACCATTCAAATAACAGGAATTACAGAGACCATATGTAGGCACAGTTGTTATGGTACATTGACTTGGTCAGCAGCATAACCATTAGATGGCTTTATGACTCCCTTTTCACGTGTAGAAACACTTCAGGTTAAGGAATAATCAGTCTAGTTATCCTTTGTTCATCCTAAAAGTAACAATACATTTCTAGCATATTGGAGAATAGTTATATTCCAAGAAAAGCCCAGTAACACACAGTGAGCAAAATACCTGAATCCGTTCTTTCCATTATTACTGAAAATTATTTCCTGGGAAAATTACTCCCAATGTGAATACTTCCCAGTGCACTATTGTTCTCGCTGAGAACACGGGTATCGACAGGAATGCTGCGAGAGGCTTCTCCGGCAAGAATAACGGAAGAGCACAGCCATCTTGCAGCTGTGATAATTCAGAGTCACCTATGGAGCTGCACCTGCAGCATCCCCTTTGCTGTCAGAATATTAAGAAACAGTGCTTTTCACATAATTTTGTGGCTATGAAGTAATTCCCTGGATATAGGAAAATATTCACAGCACCAGCTGAACACAAAGCAAATGATCCTAGCTCTTTAATCCAAGCAGGTGAATTCCCTCCGATCTGTCTGTACAGACTAGCACAAATGATACATCACCCGGCTGGTGCTGAGACACATTAGGTGCTTGGCAGGTGGAAGATGGCATGTTGTTTTGCATGGCGCGTTGGAATTGACCCTTCGAAGCCTGAAACTATTTGTTCTTTCATTTACAACCCCACCTAGTAATGAAGTAGCAACTTGTGGTAGCACTTGCTACATTAATCATATTTTTGTGTGGTAAGAGCATACACTGGATGCCTGATCGCTGCTGTATTGCAGCACAAAAGCTCAGGGATCTTGATCTACTGCACCTGCTTGACATAGCTGGTAATTTTCTCTTTTTCCACACAACATTCTTTGGCTTTCCATCACTTTCTGTTTCCAGTCACCTTCCTAGGGCAGAAGTCAGTGTGGTGGTTGGGGACCTATTTTAATTACCCAGATGGAGAAGACTGCCAATGTATTCTTGCATTGTGGCACAGAGATACCACCTTAATTACTTGCTGCTTTTCATACATTCTTACTGTTTTTCTTTCTTGCTCCTAACAATTTTTCACAGTTTTTACACAGCCCTTTTGGGTTGTTTGCATTCACTTTACACCTTCATCTATAGTTTCTAAGCTTGTGATTCCTGAAGAGGTTTATTCCCCCCCAACTGTCACTTTCCATTCAATCTGCCCCATCTTCCCTCTTTTTGGGAGCCTGTTTGCTATTACAGACTTACTATCTGCAGAACATATGATTGATTCAGAGTCATAAACATGCATGAAGTTTTGCAGAGAAATAAAAAAGACAGATTTCTGCCATGAGGAATTTACCTTGTAAAAATTACTTTATTCTCTTCCCTAATTCTCCTCTTTTTCTGTCAAGATTGACAACATCACCACAATCCCTTCTCCTCAGGCCTCCAATGTAATCTCTAATTGTTCTTTTGCCCTGGCAAGAAGATTGTGTGTATGACTGACCTTCATAATTTGCTTTCATCCTCACTGGGCAAAAGCACCTTTCTCATCTCTGCCTTTCTGACTACTCATAACTATTTGCTGAATTGCTTCATCCTGTTTCTTTTCCCTGCATTTCAGAAAGATGCTCCAAAATCAGCTAGTTAGTCTCTCCTCTCATGAATCATCTCACTTCACCTCTCTACTTCCATACCAAGTTCATGTCTCTCATTATTTTCAATTCTCTCCTTGTGCTTGACTATAACGTTATTTTTCTCCAATATCCTCTATTCAACTCTTGCCATCTAGCAATCTTTTCTTTTTAGCCTTTTTCCCCTCCTAGTTCTGGCTTCTCACTTCTAGTCACCTACCCTGGTATTGGATCAGTTACCTAGTGACTGTTCTCCACAAAGTTTCCTGCTCTCAATCTGGAAACTCCTAAATACTCCCCACTCCATCAAGCTACAAATGAGATGGTCCATACCTCGCCCCAAGTACTTCCTTCTTCAATCCTCCACAAAGGTCAACCACTTACTGTAACTATTGTATGAACTGTACTGCACACATTTGTGTTTTTTTTCTGGAACTGCTAAAGTTGCTATGGTTTCAAAACAATTAGGATGCCTCTTCCTTTAAATTTATGGAATCTGAATCCCTGTTCTTTGTTTGGTGCAGTGCAAAGGTTGTAAAGTGCTTTACAAAACAATGCAGCGTAACACAAATAACTAATAATGTCAAGCAAAAGATAAGCAATAGAGACTGTACTTGCACCTGGGCAAAATACACTGTGGAAGCTTTGTATTTAACTAGCATTAGTCTTCATCATTAAATCCATAGTTAAGTGATACTGGAGCCTGAATCACAATCAAATATCAGCACGTGCTGAATTACATCAAATGATGTAACATAAATCGTAAAATGCTTCAGGAAGTGCCTAACTGCAGTTATAATTTCCTTGTACCTTTAATATCCATGCAATGTGCATCATTTGCTCATTATAAAAGCCCTGGTAGGAGTCTATTAACCAGTCATGGCAGGATGCTTTTGTCAGATGCATTTGCATTTAATATATGAAGGGAGGGAGGGGATGGATGGAAGAAGTGACACATTATGGGATAAATTTCTATAGTTACTTAGCAGGAAAAAAAACCAAACCAACAAAAAAGATCACAGTTTCTAAAACATGCAGACAATTCTTTGAAACAAAATATATTGCTTCTAAAAAGCAGTAACCCCAATTTAGACCCCCTAATGACTAGTGAAGATGAATTAACATCTGGACATCATGCTCGTGAGTGATGAGGGACCAGAGATCATGACCAGATTAGGTTCATCAGGTTCCTGATGTCATATAGAGGACTGAACTCTTACTAACATTTATAGCTGAAGATTTGAAAGAGAAATTACTGAAAGCTGAAAGAATTTCAAAAAAACCTGACAAAGAGAGAAAAGCATGATAAAAAAATATGATGAAAATATAATAAAAATCACCATTTGATAGCAAACAGGCATAATTAAGAGGATAGTTTTGACTAAAATCCTGCCCCTGTTTAATAAAAGAATCAAAGAAAAAAATTGTGAAAGGTCTGAAAGCAGCAACAATAACATGATTTTAAAGGTATATTAAGAGTAAAAAAAAAATAAGTCCAGTAATGTGCTTATTTGACAAAGGTAAAGTTGTTAAAATTAAGCAGAAAAAACAGAACTGTTCTGTAAATAAGATGCTAACCTGACTTCAGTCCCAAGAAAAATAATGAAAGAGATGGTATTGGATTCTCTTAATTAAGAAACAGGAATATAAATAGCGCCAATCAATGTGTCTTTATGAAAAACAGGCTTAGTTGGACAAGCCTGACCAGAGTCTTCAAGAGAACTACAAGTTTGCTGGACAAAGAAATTGTGATGACATGAACTCCTTACACTTCCTTTTTAGAAAATCAGGCGTATACCATAACAATATAGTACATGTCAAATGGATTAAGAACTAGCTAACTGACAGTTTGACACTTGGGCATAATTCTCTGAAAGGGGTATTTTTAACAGTCTCTGCATTGATCAAAAGTAGACACAGAGGAATACGACCGCTGCAATGCCCAAAGGGGTTTACATTTTCTCTCATAACATTTATTATTTTCATTCAACAAGCAAATATGTAATCACTACAGCAAAATGGCAAATATTGGGAGGAACTTGGCAGTTATAAAAAGTAACCTGACGCACCTGGTAAGCTGGGTCCAAATCCACTTTAACACAGTACAAAATGTACAATGATACACCAATGGATAAGGTAAGAGGACATACCTACAAATGGAGAACTGCCTCTTGCAAGCTAAAGCTGTTTATTTTAATGCTTTACAGAACTTCCAGGGCACAGCTGCATCGCAAAGAACTGCTGGAATCAGAAACATGTGCAAGAGGACAGGAGTAACATTATTGCTGTGTCAAAGCCACTGGTGAGAAAGGTACTGGAGCACTGCATTAAGTTCCAGTGACCAAAGAAAAAAGTTCTTTTAAAGTTCTTGAAAAATAGAAGAGGTGTGGAAAAGAGCTGCTGAAATTGTTAGAGAAAGTACACTACTGTGACAGGTTGAAAGAGCTTGACTTTAATTCATCTGAAACAAAACCAAGCAAATAGTGAGCGAGGTCATTTGATTTTACTAAAAGATTCCTCAAGATAGGCATAAGAAGCTGAATTCTAGGTATATACAAACAAGAATTAAAGCAGCTTGGAAGTAATGAAGGCTGCTGCATCTCTGGAAAACAGTAGTTCTGAATTCAAATTCATGATTTGACACCCTTCTGGAAGAAATACACCAGCTTAACTCCAGAGTCTGCTGGGTGAAATATAAGAATATTGTGGACAAACAAATGACTTAGTTCTAAACTTCTGAAATTATAAACCAAACTGGAATGTAAAATGTATTTTCTAGGTAAGAGAGCAGATGTTATGTGCACCCAATGACAAAATGCAATACAAACAACATTTTAGAGCAGGAAAACATGTCTCTCCAAAATCTAACACTGGGTATTTTCTATTTGCTATATAGATTTTGTGGAAGAACTCAAATACACAGAGAAGAATGTTGATGTCAGTCTTTGACAATCAGGGGGTTGAGGCTGTTTGCTATTCTTCTTGCTGAATCACTATATTCATTTCATAGGAAAGAGGTTTTTCCATTGATTTCAGAGTAACCATCATGTTGTTATGTGCCTAATTTGCCATGCTTATAAAGTGCTTTGAAAATTGCTAAAACCTAGTACATCACTCCTTTTTCTCTAAACTCCTTCTGAAGCTTCAGTTACAGGATGGGGCAGACATGACTTGGTGACTTGTCTGTTCCTGAATGTGCAGATACATCATCTGCTTAATTCCATGTACTGCTTCCTCTTATTCCTACTATAAATGCTGTCTAACAGTCAGGAGCTGATTAGCACCTTCCCTTGTTAGTGAATGTATCCTCTTCACTATAGGCCCTTGATAATAACCTGTTGTTTAGCGTTCCTTGCTCTCCTGCTTGACAATTGTCCCCCCCAACAACCCTCCTAATATACTGCAAAGTTGAATGCATTGCAGGAGTTTATTGTTAAAATTTTGTGTGAAAAAAACAAGAACTGAATAGTTGCTGAATATAAAAGCAACCAGCATACTTTGAGTAATTCAAAAACAAGGAGAGAGAATAAATTTAAATCTACAGCCAGATGCTAATGTGGTTCATAGGCTGAAGGGATGCCTTTATGCTGCCTTGTGGAAATATGTGTGTATTTCTGGAAGAGAAAAAAAAAAACGTCTCCAGCTGTACATGTCTGCTTAGTCTCTGTAGAGAAACCTAAGAGAAATTTGCCATGAGCTTGGATTCCAGGGGATATCCCATATTAGTGTGCCCTGACAGACTCTGGTGACATTTTGTGTTGGTCTTTTTTTTTCAAATTGAAAATTGAAATTTGCCATAAAATTCAGCACCATCACTTCTTACAGTGGTCGCCTGCCACCTGAGAAATACCAGGCTGCCTCGCTCCATTGTCTTACCAGCAATTACTTAAAAATGACTTGTAGAAAATCTCTATTTGGTACCTGAAGAGTTAATCAAACCTTAGCTGATCCGGGGGAGTTCTTCCCTGCAGGTCCTCAGAGACAGTTGTAATTAATTTGATCTTCTCCAGTCATTAACTCAGATTCATAGTGAGCTCTCCACACACTGCTCTATTAATTCACTGGAGATCAGTTCTCAGGATTCATTTAGTTAAGCAGCACTGCTGGATTACATTTTAAAACCCTTTAAACTGGTTGTAATTGATGTCTGTTTATAGAAGCTTACTTTAATGGAGTCAACGTGAGATGAAAATCTACCATACTAGTCTAAGATAGTGCCTTGCTGTTTAAAGCATGTCTCCAGAGGCATCCAGTTAAATAAGAGACACTGCAAAATAAAATAAATTCCTCATTAATCACCAACCTACTCTTGGCATTTTTAAAATAGTTTTTGGTCCTCCTGACTGCTGGTACCTTGGAAACGAATCTAAAGTAGATCTTCACTGTGCAATAACATACACATTTGTTAGGTATTAAGACTTGATCCTGAACCCAGCCAACAAAGCTCCTGTTGGCTTCACTGTAAAGTCAACAAGGGTGAATGTAAAGAGCAACACTGTCTTCCATTAAAATCTCAATGGAGCCAGCACAATGGCTGCACCTCTTACTTGTCAGATAGCAAGGTACTTGCAAGAAGCTCTTCCCAAAGTCCAGGAACAACAAGATATGGACATTACCACTCTGAAAACTGCATTCTGCTGTTGCTGTTCCGCAACTAAAGGATGGGTCGGATAATGGTGTTACTGCTGCTTAAATAGTTTGACTTTAATTTCTGTCTTCTGTGTAGCAGCAGATACAGTAATGGCATTTAAAACAGAAAGTCTAAATATAGAGTCTGGTCAAAAATACACAGCTTGGAGCCACCTTTGAAGCGATGTAAGATGAAGAGTGCTATTTATTATATTTCAGGCAGAAGACTGGAAAGTCAACCGATCCTCTGTGGGCCATTACCTTTATGCATTCTGCTTCCACACTTGGACTGTCTTATACCTGGCCATCTCAAAGCAAAGTCAGAGGAGCTTGGGTCTATTTGTATCTATGTGGTTAGACATAACCTGCTAACATGAGACAAAATACCTCAGGTAATGTTTCTGAAGTAGCCCGTTGACCACAGAGTCCCTGTTTATGGGAAACTAATTTGAGAGCACACACGCTTGGTTTTCTTTCTAAGCACTCAGAATTTCAGATGAAATGAATTTCAGGTGTTCATTTTCTCTGAAAATGAAACCCAAGCTCTCTTAGTTTGCCATCCAAAAACTGCAGGCATCACAAACTAATATTCATCCAGAAAATAAAACAGGGCTTTGTGTTGGTCTCCGTGACCACAGAAGAAAGATAAACCCATTATTAAGTTATCTACTATTACATCTACTGTTATCTACTGTTCATTTGTAACTTCTTTAGAGAGCTGTTGTGAGGCTAAATTAATAGCTTTAAAAACTTGCAAGATCTTGGGTGGAAGATGTTATTTAAATGCAAAATCAAACCATTGCATGACATGGAGAAGAGATTCCTATCTTGCAGCACCCTTTTCTAGAATAATGTGTTTCAGACATCCCTGCTTTGTGCACAAAATGCAAAGAAAAATGAGAGTTTTAGTAGGTTAGTTTAGTAATGACAGTCTTAATATTCACAGGGCCAGATTCTCTTTTGTTTTACAGGCAGCAGTTTTGTGTTGTTCTGCAGGTAAACCCATACAGAAAATGGCCCTCAATATGATATATTTTTCCAGGCTATTTTATCTGCTAAGTTTTGTGTGTACAGGGGAAAGATCATGTATACCTTTTATACACAAATGGTAAAGGGATGGAAAATATTGGATATGTTTTTTTTCTCAAACCCTAATTGCAGCAACATATTTACTCAGCATTCTTTAGGTCCACTCAATCACTCATACTTAAAGTATGGCTTGAGTGCATAGGGACAGTATGTGCTTTCACAACAAGATGAGACAAATTGCAACAATCTTCTTTAATGTGATCTCATACCAGATGAGCTGAACAATACTAGAGGAAACCAATGGCAAACTTGACTGTTTACTGCCAAATAAAAGTGAGGTGGAAATGGGAGGTCGGTGATTTTCTTGGTGATAGTGTTCTTCTTGTCAGAAGTGAAAAGGAACTGGGGTGCTGCTCACAGCAAATGCAGTGGGTAATTTTGTTAAGTATATGTTATTCACTGCAGCTTATAATATACAAAAAAGCCCCGACAATATTGTTTGATTCTCCAAGACAGTAAAGAATCTACAAATAAGGCACAAGCAAGAAGTTGCAAAATATAAGGAGGAGGTGGCTTGCACTTTTCTGTATTTAGCTTTTTTGGTTTTGTGGGATATGCCACCCTATCATCTCAGCATCATGGAGCTGTTAATAAGTTAATTCTGTTAACAGGTATGGGATGATGCATCCCATTTTACTGACAGGGAAACTGATGCACGGGGTGGGTCTGTGACTGGCTCAACGTTGCACAGTATGTCTGCAACACACCGGAAAGAGAAAGCGAACATCTAACATTCATACCAGGGACTTCATCTTTTTCACCTACCGACCTTCAAAAGGTCAAACTGGTGCCTAAACAGATGCCTAACGATTATTTACTCAGCTTTAGTTGAATTTGGTGTAATTACTCACTATGCTTTACTGGCAACACTGGAGATCACACAGCTTGCGTCCCCTACATACCTACTGCGTTGGAGCCTTACTGCCACCAGCGGGCTTCGCTTCCATTGATGCAGAATTACTTTAAGGATGCAAAGATAGTTTGAGAATCCAGAAGACTTTGCATTCTGAAAAGAGAGACAGTTTTAGTGGTATGAGGCACCAAGTCCTAGCAGGCAGGCAGATGATGGGTGCAGTTCCGTTGTCCTGGTTCCCTGTACTCAGTTCCCCTGCACCGTGAGGGATGAAAATGTGGTTCCCACACTGAGTTACACCAGGGACCAGGGGCAGGGTGTGAGCTGCTGGGAAATCCAAACCTCTGTGAGGAAGGAGCTTTTAAGGTCAGCAGATGGCACATGGACCTTAGCCCGTCTTGCAGTGGGGCCCCTGGGGAAGCACTGACATCTCCTATTTATGAACTACTCCAGGAGCTCCTCATTCACCTGGCCATTGATCAGCTCCCAGGGTCATGAGCACTGGCCGGCAGGCCTGCACCGAAGAACAGTCTGAAGCTTTCAAAACCTTTCAGGCCCTCGGTAATCAATACATTACTACATTCATTTACCGCACACATGCTTCCCTCAAAGGACTGTTAATGGAAGCATTCCAGATACAAACATCCATGTTAGGGATCAAAAGTCTAGTTCTCTGCACAGAAAAGTAGCACCTTTAGCATTACCCAAGTGTGTCCAGTTTGCATCTATACAGGACATTTGCAACTAAATTCTGAGAGCTCTGAATATCTGGCCTGGCAGCATAAAACACATTAGCTATGTGAAATCCCTGCTCGTCATCTTCAGGAGACTTGACCAGCATAGTTTAGCTCCAGATAAACTGCTAACTTCAGTGAATTCATCTGCATGTCTTTTAGGGAGTCTTTTGAGACTGTATCCCACTCCGACTCTACTGCTGTGTCTATACTCGTGCATCTGTCACACTAGGAAGGAGCAGTGCATTTTCTATTAGGAATCAGTGACTTTCACTTGCGTACAAAAAATGTCACCTTATTTCACATGAACATCAGCTCTGTGAGTGAGTTTGGGTATAAACTAACATTCTCGGTTAGATGTATCATGCTGTTTCCATGGGGGAGGGTGGGTGGGGACACATTTCACATATCTGCATGTAAATATCTGCACTATTCTTCCTGTACAAGGACAGGTGAAGACCAAGTGCCTCCCCCAGCTGGAGCACTGGTGCTGGAAAACGTATTGCTGTTGCCTCTGACATTTGCCCTGAGGCCTCGCACCCACAGCAATGAATGGGAGGAGAAACGTATTTTTGCCTGCTTTGTCGTGATGGAAGAGGAGCCTTTCCCAAACCTGCTTCCTGAAGAGCCAATTCAGTGAGGCAAAATTGGAAACTGAAGGGGTATTTCTTGAAAGATTTAAAATGCTGATGGTTACATAAAGGGTGGAAGAGAAGAGGAGCGAAAGCAGGTTTGTGATACAATGCAAGCTCCAGTTACAACTACAGAGAGGTCACCACATTATAAAATAAGTGCAAAATATCTTTGCTTTTTATTTAGGAGGAGAACAAGAGGAGTTAAGGACTGCAAGAGAGTTTCCCTTTTCAGAAGACGTAATGCAGTGTTATACTGAAGTGAATATATCTTTCGAGTTTCAAATGTGAAAAGTGGTGCCATTTACTGCCCACAAGCCATAGAGCTCAGTGCGTAATAACAAATAGTTCTGTCTTCATCAATCCATACTGTTCTCAACAATCCTGCCCAAAGCTGCTTCTGGGTGATCATCAGAGTTTGATAAAGTGATTACTAGATAATGCTATCAAATAACTATCACGATTAAACAAGTTACATGAGTCCTGAAGCACTGAAGCACTTTACCTGAGGAATGAGTTTTTCCTTCAAACTGCATAATAAAAATACATTAAACAAACTGGGGTTTGAACAGCATGTTGGAATTAGGTCAAGAAGAATTAAGTTTGCATTTTCTGAATAGCTACAAATACTACAAACTACCTTCTTATGAATAATGCAATTACTTTAAGTAGCAGAATTGTCTTCCAGTCCCCTTTCTTTGGTATGTAGTTACACTCTGCGTGTGAAATCTGTAGGAAGGTTGTTACACCTGTCACTGTGGCTTTCTGCACACCTGGGCTATTTTATGACATTACAGATTTCCTCTTCTCTACCCAAAGTACAGACACACAAATCAGCCAGAAGACAATTTGCAGCTATTCATGATTTTTACATCCAAAATGTCAAAAGCTGTTAAACATAATTTGAGCTCAGATCCCCCATGTAATCCTGAGGTTGAGATGAAAGAATTAACAGTCAGTCAGAGCGCTACTGATTCAGATTATATGGGAAATCAGAGTGACCTGTGATATGAAACATTTCCAGCTGAAATGACCACCAAATAAATTGATGGTGCTGTTTATTATGTATGATTCATAAACAGAAGGCAAAAGAGTACAAACATGATTATCCTGAAGACAGGAAAGGACTTTGAATAAAGGGAGACGACAGAGATTCTAGGTCATCAAGGAAATCATCAATATAAATATGATGGCTATCCCCTCTGCAACTGTCCTCTTGATGCCGTTCATATACAGCCCATTTAAGATCTTTTGATACCACTTCCTCCACAAAATAGACTAAAGATCAGTAATTTTCCAGCAGTAGAGAGACTTGTTCTTGCCTTCTCCTCTCTGCTCAATTTAGCCATTTGTGGTTCTCTCATGCTTGTTTCTAGTTTAAGCAACTCCTTCACTTCCAGGATCTGTGTAACTGTGCCCCAGACTGAAATTCACATCTTAATTCTTATCATATGTATTTGTCACCTTGTGGCACTCTATGTCCCTTTCATGCCCTCATCTGACTTCTGCTCCCTAACTTCCCAAGTCCTGTCCCCAACGTGTCAACTATTGTTCAAGCCCCAGTTACCTCCTCTTCATCCCAGCCCATTCGTCAGATCCATGCTCTTGGACTCAAGCATCGACTTATTCCTGAAATAATAATGCAGTATTTCTGAACAAACAACCAGTACCATACACCCAAGCTATTACTCCTCTCTGCCTTCCACGCAGTAAGTCCTACAGGGCATGGACTCCCTTTATATTTATGTCTTGTACAGCCCAAAGCACACTGTAAGCATTTAATGCATAAAATAAATAACAAGAGACATGCAGCTCTGCTGGAGACAAGAGGGGCACTGAAGAAGCCAAGTTTAGCTAATCAAACTTGTGTGGTGTGAGGTGGGGCTTCAACTTACAAAACAGTCAGAAAAGATAACTGGGGCAGAGAGGAGGAGACAGACAACTCTTAATATTGACCCAGCAAAGATCCTGGCATGACTCTACTTTAAAGACCTGAAATAACCCTTCTGAGCACCAAGGCACTACCCATACTTACAGGCGTTTTGATACTTGTCTGTGCAGCACAACTTCCACATGCAGGAGATAACCCTTTGGGTATCAGGGTACTGTTTTAAAGACTTCAAGAACAGAGAAATTTACCACAGTCCTGATTAATCAATGGTTAATTACCACAGCTTTTATCAAAATGCATCTTTTGACCGCATAACTTCATCTTCCTGTCATCCGAAGCTATAGCTTGTCTGTTAGACTGATTTAATGTAAGTCTTTTACTGTAAGCACAAAAGCTCCTCATTTAGGCACCTGTAGGCTGTGATTAATTTTCTTTTTACAGCTGGAGGCATCAGACTTTTTGAGTTTCCAGATGTAAAGCAAACTTTCCAGCCCTCCAGCCATTTTTCAACCTCTTTCCTATATCTTTGCCAATGCAACCGTTTCTGATGGATGTCTATCAAAAATATGCTACTGGTTTTGTGAGGATCCTAGTAGTGCTATAAACAGTGATACAAACTCCCTGCTCTTGTCCGCACATAGAAATAGCTCCACTCACCAGTTTTGAAGCAGTTAAAATAGTTTACGTTGATTTAGTAGTTCCCAATAAGCTTTTACTTCCCATTTCACCATTCAGTATGACACATGCTCAGCCTTCATCTCGGGCAGTATTAATCATTTAAACAATAATGTTGCACAAAGCAAAATTAAACGCCTCAACGCAGATGTGAGACCGTGGTTTTGTTCTTGCTTTTTGTGGGGGGGTTTGTTTGTTTTTACTGTTAGAGCACTAATACAGCTAAAGCATCTTTGTGCAGACATGGGAAGACAGCCTCTACTGTGCTGATGGCAAGTCAACCCAGTACCCCACAACCAGGTACGAACTGGCTTAGGGAAGTGACATAACATACAGAGTCTGGTGTCAACCAAGACATGACAGAGCAGCAGCCACTGCATCTTTGTGGCTTCACTGAAGAAAACGCACCTTTTCCAGCAGGTTATCAAAACCACACCTATCCTATTGACAAATTCTTTCTGTTGACTAAAGTTCATCAAAATACCAGAGAGAGATCTTCTACAAAAACCAGCATCAGTTAGGAAAAATTTCATTCCCATACTTTAGTTGTTTCCAGTATTAGCTTTCTATTATTTAATCCATGATTCCACCTTGATGGATAAATAGGATAGTACAGTAAGCAGCCTCAGGCTCTGAAGTTGTTCCAAACTTATAGATTATTATGTCTTGAAATCCAAACAAATAATAAAAAACAAACAAAACCAAGCCTCAACCAAATACTTCTGTTTATTCACGTATGCATCTTATTTTCCACAAAGTTACCGTGAATGCAAATAAGAAGTATGGGAATTATTAATCAAAAAGTCCTTGCTTGGATCCATTTTGACACCTTTCCAATTTGAGTGACGTGGCTCAGCATCATTATTATTATTATTTATACATCACTACAGGTGAACCTGATGCTTTACAGAGAACTAGAATGACAAGACGCTGTCCTGAGGTGCTTACAGTCTAAATTAGATGTACACGGTGAAAGATGACAACAAACAGCAAAGAGAGGTGTGGATTAAGAGTGTTACAACAGGGAAAGAACAATACGTGACACCTCACATTTCTAATATGTGTTAGTGTATCTGTTTTCCTCAGTTCATTGATTTATATTTCAGATTATTATATACAACAAATAAACTTCAAGACCAGGAATTAGAGGAGATGTCTGAAAAAGGATAGAGAAAAAAATATGACTAATTAAGGTCCAACACAGTAAGGGAAGTCATCTTGCCCATTTCTGTTCTGTGCCAGGTCCTACCAAGTGAATTATGATGGGAAGAGACTTAAGGGAGAGAAACCACAGTGACTTGTCTACAGAAAGGATTTATCACTCACTCACAACACTACGGCACATGGAAGGCCTGTTTAGTTTCTATGCTCTTACAGACGGATGTACCATTTTGGAAACCATTTATACTTTGGGAGAAATATCAGCATTTCAGAACCAGAAACTATTTTTTCCTATGAAATTAAAATTAGAAGAAAAGGGAGAAAAACCCACACATGAAAAAGATGAGGTCCTCAAAACATTGCACTTGAATAGTTTTGTAATTTCTTTGCCAGGGCAAGGAATCTCTCTTACTAAGTGTTTTCACAATGTCCTTATTCTTGAGTGGGATCCCTGGATGCTACAGTAAATCATAACAATAGGGAGGAAAAACACATAGCTATATCTTAGAAATCCACCTGAGACAAAAATATGCAAAGGGCACATATTAGTATCACTATTGCTGATAGAAATTTCCCTAAGATGTGACACAAGATCTGGGTCTCTCGGGTTATTCATATAAGGAATAAACCATGTGTGGGTGGGAGTCAGGGAAAAGGACTCAGAGTGTTTGTTTCACAAAAGTGTAAGATTTACCTTACGGTATCAGACCTATTTAACATGGTATACAGTCTCCAACCATGGCCACTGGCAGACTTTTACGATGTTCAAGGGCACTGTTAGAGTGATCCTTCCCTTGGCACGTCATCCCAGGATCCAGAAATCAGCAGTCAAGGGACTTCCTCAGCCTGAGGTCACATCTAAACCATTTAATTTAATTACTATGAAAAACTACCAAGCCAATCCTTCATTAATTCATCTAGTCCCATTTTGAACTCATTTATACTTTTTGCTTCCACAGCTCCCTGTGGCTACAAGTTCCACAATTAAATTACACACTGTGAAAAAAAGTATGCGCTTTTGCTTGTTTTGAAGCTATTTTCTGACAATTTCAAGGGGCAGCCCATGCTGAATAATGCTTTCCTATTTAGCTGCTCTATGCAATTCATGACTTCTATACCCTAGTCTCTCTTTTCTCTTTTAAAAGTGAAGACAACCAATCTATTTAGTTTCCCCTTGTCTAAACCCTGGAATTCACTTCTGAACATCTTGATCACCCTTTTCTGGGTCTTCCTAGTTTTATTACGTCCAGCGTCTGGCGTCAGTAACCAAAACTTGGCAAGATACCCAGCATGGAGGCAAACTATCTGCAAAGTAGCATCATGATGCTTTTTGCTTTTTCTCTCTCCATTTCTTTCTAATAATTGCTAACGTTTTAATGGTCCTTCCTAATAAACTGATTCTGATGTCCCACCTCACTGCAAAACTCATCATGGCCCTCACAGATCTTTTCTATTTATTTAATTTCCACATACTCTGGGATGCAGTGAGACAGAGGACTAGATGAACCATCAAGGTAATTTTGAGTGTCTTTGCTATTACATTAAGAAGCATCTCCACAAATATTATCAAACAGGGCTCTTAGTCAACTTATAAACCCCTTTTCCGAGATTTGTTCTTGCTCCTCACATGATAGTGGCTTCATGATAGAGAACTGAAGTTGCAAAGTAGGGAAACAACAAACTCACAATTGCTTTTGCTTCTGTTTTGCTCTTTTTTAGTTGTCCCTGTTAGTCCTACAGCAGCGTAATATGATTATTTTTTTTTACCAACAAAGGTGAGTCACATCATGACACCAGATTCAGAACCAAACACAAACTGTTCTTCAGTTCTAAATGCTGCCTTTATCTGATGAGCTGAATCTTTATTGTCACACACTTAAGATAGGGAATTCAGAGACGTATTCAAGTGATAAATTTCTCCAAAGCTTACTTTCAATAGATTAAGTTCTGTCATGCTTACTAAGGTTCTGTAGTTCTTTATCCTGAAAATACTTCATTGATAGCACTGAGAATATTTAAGAAGTAAGGAATTTTGCAAGATAGGTAGCTATGGGAGAAACAAGCTTTGAGTCATTAAAATGAAATGTGTATCCACTTTACCATTAGATCATTCTTCCTGAGAATTTTCTCAATTTTAAAACTTGAATTAAAAAGAATCAAACACCTACTTTTTTGAGAACGAAGTTGTAAGAACTGTTTAGCAAGACCACACACATTCAATTATTTTAATCTTCAGTCGTAAGTCAATACTTGCAGCACTTTAATCATTTTTGATTCTCTTCCCTGAACTCCCTTCAATTTATCAATGCCTTTTTAAATACAGATTCTCTAAGATGTAGTGGAGTCATTTTTTATGAAGAAATGAGCAGTCATTAGCAATCTGCTCAAGTGAAAATAAATGTTAAAGATGAAATATACTTTTGAATAAAGAGTAACTATTACTCCATGTTGCTGAAAATCAGCTTTCCCCCCTTCCTGAAAACCAAATAAATCTTTCATTAGAACTGCATTCACCGGACTTTTTGAGGCATTTGTATGGATGTGAGATTGAGCTTTTGTTCATGTGTATGTGACTGGTTGTATTTTAATCTCAGAGAGCTGGTTAGTGTTAATGTGAAACTGATGGAGTCGTCACAGCGCTCAGTGTCAACGAGAAGTCAGAGGGAACAGGCCAAAATACTCCTGATCAGCAGATATGTAAGCTTTGTCAGATCTGACTTACTCTACAACTCTGCTGAAGAGTCAAACAAATCCTAGTTTCAACAGGCTTTAGGAATCTATACCATTTTCTGTATTATTTACAGGCTGGCTAGTGATGAAGTCCAGTTTGGGAATTTAAAAGCAAGTTAATATGTCCTACTTGTGCATACTGGTCTATGCACATTAAGGCAGTGCTTTACTGTTTGTTCCCTGGTCAAGGATATCTTGTTCCTGCAGTGTGTAAAACTATTCAGTTGTTCCTCTCAAAGAAGACACATTGGACAAAGTTAACTCATAGGAACTGCTGTGAAGCAGCAGGTGGGTGAGATAAGCAGGAGACAAAAATCAGTATCAGCAAACAAACACAAACAAACGACTCTGCATTGTCTTCCAAAGTGACACTGATGGAATCCAAGCCTTAGTTAAGATCTGCGAAGGCAGCTCACTGCCTTTGCCGACTAGACACAGGCTCAGCACACGTGGTGGTACAGGACCAAATACAACAACCTCCGATTCCTTGAAAAATCAGATCACAGCAGCGAAATTACCCCAACCACAGTACTGCTTATGGGATGACTATTTTACAGGACTTCCAAGCACTCAGAATGATACATCTGGAAATACATACATACTTGTATACTCCTCCTTGCTGCTGACTTAGAACAGAAAAAGAAACCCATTGGAAGAAGCACCAGTGGTTCCACATTAGAGCACAGAATTTGAACCTGAAGTTATACTCTCAACTTAGTTACTACTACATCTATGACCACAGATATTTTAGATGTAATTGCACCTGAGTCATATTTAAGGCTGGTCACCTAAAAACTGAGGCATTTGGAGCTTGTGCCTTTCACTTCACTGTCCTTATTGTCCTATATCCGAAGAGCTCTCAGGGTTTTGGGAGGAAAAGCTTTTGCACAGAAGGAATGGCTACCTTTGTACTCAGTAAAAATATTTCTACAATAGATGTTGATACTTGAGGCCAAATGCACCCACCTAAATCTGTGCACCTCCGTTCATCTTAGACGCCGTTGGTAGCCAGTGGAAAATTACAGGCACTTCTTGCCTGTGAGTGACTCACACCTCAGTCAGCTTATTCAGATTCTGCGGGTGCCTCTCCATGTGCATTAACTCCAGATGGCACTTAGGGGGAATCATGTTCCCAAAATACATGCCTCAGGTAAAGTTAGGTGGGAAGAACTGAGGCATTTGTATCCTGTAAACTGAGTTGGAAATTTCATCTCTCTTCCAACAGACAATGCCAGGCTTGCAAGACTTTTCAACCCAGGAAATGGCTGCAGTGACACCACCTTTGGGATTATGAGCCTTTCCGGAGAAGCCATCTCCAGGCATCCTGAGTCGAGGTTTTACTAGAGGCTAAATGTGATGCTCACCTCCAATTTCAGTTCTGGCACTCCCCTGTGCTTCTCAGTGCTCCTAGCAAAGGAGAAAAACACCTCGAGACTGCACCTCAGTCAGGTATTCCCCCTAATGTGAGGAGGGAAGATGAATTTTAAACCTGGCACAAGGAAAAGAGGCTCTGCCTAAGCGTATATATACTTACCCAGATATTGCTAAAGCCACTCAGGCTTCCTGGAAAAGACTTATTTCTTTGAAGGTGGACTATGCTGATCTTAAATTGGACATGTCTATATTACTTCCTGCAAAACTGCGTATCCTTTCTGAGGGGCATAAATTTCTTTTTTATGACTATGACGATGCAAAGCAATTTTAAATGCCCGGAGGAGAGAACTAGAAAAGACGAATGAAAAGGAATTGAATGATTCATTAGACTCTGAAGAAGATTTGATGAGGAATTCTATAATTCTGGACTTTTAATTTAATTGTGTCTCTCTTTATTACTTTTTCCCCTTCTTTACCTTCATGGAGCTTCATAAAAATATAATTTTTAAGAGCTCCTTATCTTGCAGCACACAGTAAGAAATATAACACTGTTTATTCTGTTTGGACAGTACATTTGGGTTTTGAGGTTGGTGATTTATCAGTCTTCTCGGGTACTAACTATACCTGTATACCTGGAATGTCCTGATTCCTGTTTCAGTAAAATTATGCCTTTGACATAAATTTCTTACTATTTTTGAACTTTATAGCATTTTCTATAGGTAGGAGATGAGTGCTATGACCTCTCTGCTTATTTGCTCAGGTATTGGCTAAAATCTCTCCTCACTCACATTGCTCCAAGGCACAGGAGTGCTGCTGAAATCAATGGAGCTGTTTTGGATTTACACTGACTTGTGAGCACAATCTCGTCAGTGTCTGTATCTAACTATTCTTGAGGATATTGTTATTGTTTGGATCAAGCTATGAACTTCATCATATTAATTATTAATCTGTATTTTGGAGGTCTGAGATTTTTCTTGATACTGTAACTCTGCATACCAAATTCTCAGTTGTTACAAAGAAAACTCTACCAATTTATATGAGATGAGGTTCTAGCCTCCTAACTACAAATCTGATTTAATTTCCCTTTGTTTCAACAGGCTTTGGTTCAGTCTTACAGCATTCCTCTAACCTACCTTTTCTGAAACCTGTTCCCTTTACCCTTGCTTCAAAGGTATGGTTGATTACTGTGTTCATAACTATTCTTGGCTAAGGATCACCTGCAAACCAACTACTTAAACAGAAGTAAGCAAATGCTAAAAGAGACTTTCTTAACATCAGACAAGGTAACAGAAAATAGATTAAGTATATAATTTCACGTTTATAAACTATGAACAGTTGAGCAGAAGTATAAATTATTCACATGTGCAGACATTATATGCATAAATTATCCCAAGCACTCTGCCAGATCTGCCAGCACCTCAGAGGAGGCAAGATGGGAAAGATCTTTCTGAGAGAAATGCAGAGCAAGAAAAACATATATAGGTGCACTTCCCCTTGAAGTACCTTCTTTAAAGTGACTTTTGCTACTCCATGCTGAGTTTCTGCAACAGGTAACAACCATCTCTTCTCTTCTCCTCGTTGTTTTCTCACCCCTGTAAATTTTTCCTGCATTTTCCAAGCAGCTTTTCATCTCGTACAGAATATTTCCCTGAGCAACTTTATTATTAAAAATCTTCTGATTTTTTCCACAAGTCCTATCACCTACATTTTCAGAGAACCCATGCCACTTGTCTTTCCTTCTCAGCAGAACAACATTACACATTCTTTTTTTTCTTCCATTTTACAAGTAGTATGGCTAACATTTGATTTTAAAGAATCATCTCCTGTAAGGACTGCACTGTACTTCCACTACACCAAAATGCAAAGTTTATGAAAATGAATAGTGCTTAACAACACACTGCACAGCTAAAGTTCCTGTAAATTCATTAATAATCAGCTAGGAGAAAACAAGTTACAATACTTCAACAGTGACCCTTTGTTTCTGAAACAGTCCAACAATAGGCTTGGTTTTTGTTGACTATTTTAATGTTAAACACTGAAATGTAATTCCCCCCACCCCTCAACTGTACTTCAGTAATTCAGAAAACCACTGACTTGGCAATTTCATCCCAGACCCTATAAATGTTTTCTCAGCATGACTCAATAGAACTGCCTCTCTCCCTAATATTAGGTACTTATGTAAGTGTTTGCATGATTAAGAGTGTGTGAGTATATATATGTCTATATAGAGAGACATACCTCTCTAGGTACAGGTATAGGAATAGGTATAGCTATAGATATCAAATCAATCACATATTTGTATGAAAGGAACCTAGGATGTAGGTTCTGGGACTTACGTATTTTAACTAGTGATTAATGTCATGAATTTAAAAATATGTATGCAGTTGTTTACTATTTTATAACAAATGAACTGTTGTTCTTATATGCTTCCCAAACACCAATAAATCTGAGAGAAACCTCTACTGGTATAAAGAATAGCACCAGATTCCTGAAAGTCACCTTTCAGTCAGCCAACCAAGAAGCAATTTAATAATTAAACTACTTAAAGTTCACTTAAATCATTGAAAAGTTCCTCTCCGATGGCAATCACCATTATTCTGCAACACCATGAAAAAGCTCAGCTGTCTAAACAGGGGCACACAAAGTGAAATGCCTCAACATCTAAACGAGGGCTCAGAAAGGGAAATGCCACAACATATGGAGGCAAAATATATGGTTATCTGAAGTAGTCACCCAGATCCTAGGATTTCAGCGAATTCAGAAAGGATCCAAATGTCATGCCACATTTGCTAACGCATCTCTATTTCCTTTGCTTTCACCTGAACTGTGCTTGCTGGTACAAGGGCCATAGCATGCAAACTATTCACCTGGTCACACACCTTAACGATTTAAAAACAAAAACAACCTCCACAAACAACTCTTCTGCTCTGCCTCTAGCAGTCTCACAAACAGCCAGCCTACGGACAGTCATAACCCAGAGTCCTTGCTCATTCCACGAGTAGCAGTGTAGCACAACATGCAAGAAGCCTGCATTTTGCGCTTGGAAATCCAGTGTTCGTGAAAGGACCCAGACTTCCACCCTTCAGAACCGAAGCTGGCTAGAGCTATGACATTATGGAGAGTCGCAGTGTTCATTCAGGTGGTAACCTGCTGGGGTAGTACAACTAAAATGCATTTCAGAGGACAATTTACCCTTCTGAATGTGACATCAAATTCTTCAAATAATGGCACCGTTGCCTACACTGGATTTAGGCAAACTCATCCCTCATCTGCAGAGCTAGGAAGATAGTTTTTGCCTTCAAATTTTCTCTTTTACGGTACTTGGCTTTTTACATAGCCTTCCTACAGCAAACAGAGACACAACCTGAATCTTTTTAACTTGGCCAATCAGCCGAAATTCTTAAAAAATGCCCATCCACTGTTCTAAATCTGTACAGTTGTGTTTAAAAGCCAGCCTTCCAAAATGCTCAGGGCCATGGCTTCCACCATGGAAATACAAATATCTTTGCTTAGGACCCTTTTAAAAACTACCCATGAATTCAGATGCCTGAAGATGTATTTAAAAGCCAAACGTTAGTCGCATTTGATAACTACATTATCATCCAATTTGCTGTTAAAACTGGCAAGTTGTGCTCTTTTTTCAGTACCACTTTTAATGCTTTTCTCATCTAACCAGATTTTTGCAGTGTGAGCTGTAGTATATAGATATATTTGTATCTGAGAGCACTTGTGAACCTGCCTCTAACTCCTAGGACTACTAAAAATCCCAAACTTGCTCTTGTCCTGACTTGTATTTCTTGTAATCCCAGTCTCATTAACAAGCGTCTGCAGTAAAGCTCATGTATGCAAGTGACATTATACTCACTGTCCTTCTGGAAAAAAGCTCATTTCAGAGAAAACAATTCACTGTAATAGTGTAATTCCTTTGGCTAAAAACCAAAACAGAACAAAAGCACTACCCAACCTCATCTTCCAAGATATGCTTAACTTGAAATAAAAGTAATATTAATTTCACAACTCTACCTATTAGGGCAAGGTAGCACTTACACAGTCACTGTATTCAGTACATTATTGTAACCTCAAGAGAGGAGACAGCCAGAGTTGGGTGAGGAGGAAGAATACAAATCTACAATACTCCTTCTGACCAGGGAGGTTAGAGCTTTTTTTTTTGTCCTGGCAGAGCGTTTTCAAATGAAAAAATGTGAGTCTTCTTTTAATGCACTGAACACCAATCTGCCTATACTACAGACTAACTCCTACTATTTAAACATTAAACATTTATCAGGATTTTGCATAAATAGAAACAGAAGTGGTGTTTCTAACATCTGTCGTTGCTGGAATAATCACACTGCTGTGCAATGATTATGTTGGGATCCTTTTACAAAATGAAAATAGCATTCATTCACAATTACTCATTACAGTAGGGCCCGCTCTCCTCCTGTGACTGTTATTTCAGATGAAACGGCTCTCGTTTTCACTGACTAAAACTGGCTTATCAGCGAGCTTTTTGCTTACGGATAAATTTTCCTCTGGGTCAATTCAACTTAATTTTAAGAAGGTGCATTATATTATATTATAAATTAATTACATCAACTGCCTGTAGTTTAATGTACTTTAACTAACAGTTAATGCACTGCTGCAGTTCTTAGTGAGAAATTACTCCTTGTACTGTTATTTCAGACTCACGCTGGTTAGGATTACTCCTCTGTCTCGTTCCATTGACGTGATCCCATAACAGGATGAACGTATTTTACACTAAACATTTAAACAATAAAAGAGGAGAGAGAGAGAGAAAGAGAGAGAGAGAGAAAGAGTGACTGTGGGAATATTAATGAGCAGGGGAACTTCAGCAGGGCAGCAATGAGATGAAAGCAACGTTGCTATTAAGGAATGTTTTCACTCCTGCCTGTCTATCACAAGGCCGAATCTTTAGATAAGGGTTTTTCAGCATGATACAAGATGTTATCAAACGCTGTTGTACAATATTTAGTCTCAAGGGCTGACTTAAAAGAAATGGCATCAACTATAAAACAAAACAACACACCACCACCAAAGAAAAGTGGAAGGCGAGTACAGCAAAGGGTTCAAGTTTGATGCACAGTTATTATCACAGCTTTGCTTTTCCATAGAGCTGATTTTTATCTGGACTGGATATCAGCGATAAGTACACTTTATGTCTATACATGTTTGTGTGTGCGCGTGTGCATTTCCTCTCTAAAAGGGGAATGTGAAAGTGTAGGGGGGGAGAGAGAGAGTATAAAATTGAATGCAGGCTGCCAAGATGGAAATGATATTTGTTTTCTATCACACCAGAGATGCACCATTCCAGCTTTTGTCCTTCAAAGCTGTGAGAGACCACGCTTTAATGCCTGCAGGTTGACCATGCATTGTTATTATACAGTCTTCATGTTCACATCATGTGTCATCTGACCAAAGGAGAGTCTACAAAGTGAAAGCCTCATGCAAAATTTATGCTTATATGGCTGTTTCAGTCAGTGGAAAAATCAATACTGCAGGCTTGATGCACAGAAATGACTGAGTGCTCTCTGACTGACACTAAAAGCACTGGGAGATTGAGGGGCTGCATTTGCCGTTCAAGGAATTGAGTGTATTAGAGCTCTTATAATAGTCTGCTCACCTTATATTAGTCTTTCCTTGGGATTATTTTTTGATAACAATTATGATTGTGGGGTTTAAGGCAATTACACTATTACAAAGAAAAAGCTGCTTTTTATGTCCTGTAAAGCTGTCATATATTTCACACCGCAACTGCCTTCCAATTATTTTGCTACAATGCACTTTGGAAGCAAAACGTCCTAACTGATATATATTAGTCCTTTATGTTTTATAAATAAAAATCAAAGCTGTAATGTAATCCTTCAAAAGAAGCTTCTCGGTTTCCCAGATGTTATTTTAAAAAGAGTAAAATGCAGTGTGTGTTGTAAGTCTTAAAAAAGACATACACAGTATCTGTTTTTATATGGGAGGACAACACAAGCCAGGGACGTTGCACAGATTGTGCAGGCTGTTGTAGCTCAAAATGGTAATACTGCCCATTAAACATTGGCATATGTGGTCCACAAAGATGGAGTTTAACAACAAAAAAAAAAAGAGGGAGAGAGAGAAATAAAATGCCATCAACAAAACCTAACTCCTCAAAGATTTTTTTAGAAAACAGGTTTCAAAGTGGAGTTTAATGTTAGGGTGAACATCCTGCAAGAATTTTTAAAGACTCAATACTTCTTTGTTAGACATAGAGGAGGGTGTCAGAGAATGGTCAAGGAAAATTAATGTTTGAAATAAGAAAAAAAATCTGGTAATCTACTTGAAGAAAATTACATATATTCCCCTCCATCAAAAAATACCTCTGGTCATAACAGGAATGCATTTGCACTGCATTTTTGTCACTGTAAATACACAGAAATATTTTATTAGATGGTATTATAAGCTTTTCATCAACATTGTCTACTTTTGTTAGAACTCACAGGTAAGGAGTAAAATATTATTAATACAGATTATAAGAAATGATTAAGAAATTCCTTGCTGGTTGGTTTAGAAATCCCTGAATTCCACAGCAACTGTCATTATATTATTACAAAATATACTTCACTCCCATATTCAGCTTTTTGACATCTATGCACCTATTTAGCTGTGGCTCACACTTTTAAAACATTCAGTAATGCTGATTAATTAGAACAGGTCAAGTGGGTGGCTTTATTTCAAATTCAAACCATCGAACGTGAGGTGGGTTAAAAATACGGCCCTTTCTAGCCATAAACCAAATAAAAATTGATGAAAACAAAACACACAAATTACCTTACAAAACACTGGTGTTTGCATGCTACAGAAATACAATGAATACTACCTCACTGGTTTCTCACAAATTAAAAATTACTACCTCTGGAGCTCCTGCAGCAGAGCCACAGCCACCTCAGAGCAGCTGAGTACAGTGTATTTCCCAAAAGTTTCACAAAGGAGTTGCGTACAATAGATAAATATTGCCAGCTGAAACATGCATCCAAGTATCCTGATCACACTGTTTTAACCCACTTCTAAAAAATTTCTGCGAACAGGGCTTGTGAATTTAGACTAAATTTACCATCAGGTTTCTGTATTTTTGTGTGTGTTTGTAGTGGGGGTGCATGACCCTTTTGAACTCTGAACCACCAAGAAGCAGCTGCCATCCACAGAAGCTGGACTGGCACAGCTGTAAACCACGTCTGAAGCCCCATTCAATATGCTTCATTTAGGCACCACTTCCCACAGGTGAGAGAATCTGCTTGCAATGACTTCATTAAAAGTGCTGGAGTGGCCAACCTTCCTCAGATCCATGTCTCCCACTCTGTTTTCTTGTTATAGTAATCCTCTGCCTGAAATCAGTAGAAACTTTGTCTGTGGAATGACTGCACCTGCTGGGGCACAGAAGGGACCATCACAAGGACTGGGCTGATCAAGTAACCACATGTAACCTACATGGGCAGTGGGAAGGAGATTCAGCGAGTTATTTTTGAGAGAGGCTGAATTTTCATCTGCTTGTTGTGAGGAGCAGGAAGGAAGAGGGAAGGCACCTGCTGACTCAGAGGGTAGATAGCTGATTGATGGCCGATAGGAACTAGTCAACGTAGAGTCACATTGTAGCTCTATGGGAGGCGTCTGTCAAGCCTTGACTACGTTGTCTCTGAACAAATGCTGAAACTGACTTTTTCCTGCTGATTGAAAAAAAAAACCCCAACAACAGGGAACAGACACTAGCAATGCCTTAGAGTATGGGTGGTGTCACATAAATGCCTAGCTTGCCTGTTTCTTCCACCACCACGGGGAGAGGTTATACACACATCTGGCAGGGCAGAGGAATATGTGGGGTAATGCATATTTCTACCTACAGAAGTTGTAACCAACAGCACAGGAAAAGGTCTCAAAAGAGTCTGAGGGTCTCTTCTGGTAAACTAGGTTTCTGTGTTTTAAAACCTCTTCCCTCTATTTTTTTTGCTGTGTAGTGATACACCTCTCCAGTAGGCTATACAAAAGAAGAAACAAAAAGAAGAGGAACGATCACAGAGAGTTTCCATGATAAACTGATTCTTTTGATAACTCTTTTCTCTCAGCCTGAATGATTAACAGTGTGAATAGGTAATGTCCATTAGCAATAAAAGAGCACAATAGCAGTGAAAACTGCCAGTTTCTAGCGTTGAGTGGAAGTATGTGAGGACTGAGGAGGCAGACAGATGACTGCTGCTGGAAGGAATCAACACTATCCTACTTACAAACTGGTGTACTCGTCTTTATTAGCTTTCATGCCTCATCAGGCATGCCAAATTAAAGAACAAAGTCTGTGTAACAGAACGTTCTCATAAGTTGAAGGTACCCCACCATCAGATAAATGCTGAGGTGAAGACCAATGGCTCTGTTCTCAACCCTTTCCCACAGCAACTACTCCTCTGGCTGCAGTGGGTTCCTCATCAACTTAGAAGATTTGGCTTAAGATGACAAAACCAAACTGGCAAAAATTCCCCCTGAAGGGAGTCCAGACTTCTGGGTCCAAGGTAACTGAGGAGAAGACAGGGCTGGCTGTTTCTACAGTGTGGCAATTTCTTCCCTTGTCTCATATCAAAGAAACATTCACTATACCTGTGAAAGAAATCTGTGATTTTCTCTGCTCAAAACCAGAAATTCTCTCTCTCCTAGCATTTCTCTCCCCAAAACAAATGAACTAACAAAAATGGCACATTAAAGCCACATTAGAAGCAATGTTTTAACACTCAAACACTGAAAAGTAACAGCGACTAAGGTGAAGCTTCTTTGCTGAGCACTAATGCACTCAATACTGTATCAAATACACAGGTTTTTCTTCAAGGCTCTTACAGTTTAGTGAGAAAGTATCTTCTCACCCACAGACATGGAAGATCTGTATTGAAGTACCCATAAACCTATCCCACTGTCCGCAAATTTATAAAGCTTTACTAGCAAACTTTGGTCAGGTAGATAAATAGATGGTAAACTAAGAACTTGGCTTAATACACAGCAGCTTGCTTTTCTTCCATCATGTGCTGCTCTCATGCAGCCTATCTGATCATAGCTGGAACTGAGAGCTGCCGAAGACAAGAATAATTGCGTTAATGTGCATTTGCGAAGTTTCTAGCACATGAGGTCTTTGAGCAGTGTCTCTAAGTGCTACTGGAGTACAAATAAACCCCAACTCTACCAGCTCTACTCAAACAGCTAGACATTACCTAATGTGAAACGTACTATAAAAATACAAAGGAAAAAATAAAGCCTGTGAAAGGGCAAAAAGGAAGAAAGGACAGAAGGAAAACAGGAAATTGCAAACGTGGTGTACTTCAGCCTGTTAAATGAAAATCCTGACAAGTTTTTGAAAATATTTCAACACATGCATATACACACAGTGAAATTTAAAGGTAGCTGAGGTTAATCTTCCTCCCTGCCACTATGAATAATCATTGGTAGGATGTCCCTGGAATGGATATTAGGTAGGTGCCCTGAGAATGAAGGAAAGAATAGCATATCCATACAGGTGACAGCTAATTCAGAAGATACTTGTTCCACACTTTTTACAGACGTATTTTTAAGCTGCATCAACAAATTGACCAAAAGAAGGGAGGAAACGTGAGAAAAAATTACAGGGAATGAGCAGAACCTTAATGACATGGAACACAAACACTGGCAACAGATTGGTGGCAGTGCAAGGCTTCCCAAGAGATCAGACTGAAACATTTAGATCCTATTGGCTGAGCTTGGAAAAGACATGGAGCTTTAACAGGGTTTATTATGGGAGAGAAAAAGATCAAAATAAGAAAGAAAATGCAAATTAAGATTTGTTAATGGTAGAGAACAACTATTAGAACTATTTGGAAACTTTAAAATGGCAAGTTTTGGGGAAGGCTTGGATATGCAAGGGAAGAAACAGGGAAGTGAAAGACAGGTTAAATCAAAGACAGGTTGAATGACAAACTAGTGGAGGGGATTGTTGTCAGAAGTGACAAACAGTGGTGAAAGCATCTTTGGAAAAACAAAATGTCAGAGAGACAAACTAAGACAGGTTTAGGGAAGTCAGGAGCAGATGGATATACCCGTAAGTCCCCACTGTGAAGACTCTAGGTGAAGATACACTGAGGGATGACAAATCAGTAGTTTAATAATTAAGGAGTATTTCATGTTATCTCTGTAAAAACAATAGTTTCACTACCTCAAAGCAGCATAATTTGTGTTGACTTTTTTCCCTTAACAATATAGTATATTTATTGTTTAAAACATTGAGGGGGGCGGCGCAGTTCCGGGACAGGCTGAGCATCCGGTCGGTCGTGGGATCAGTAAATTGTTCTCTGTTATCACCCGTTGTGAATATCTGTTATCAGTACTGTTGTTGATTGTTTCCCTCTCCCTTGCTGTCCCAGTAAACTGTCCTTATCCCAACCCTCGAGGCTTTGCCATTGTTTTTCCGTTTCCTTCCCTATCCCGCCGGGGGAGGGGTGAGCGAGCAGCCTCGTGGTGCTCAGCTGCTGGCTGGGGCTAAACCACGTCACTAGCACAAATATATTTTGTACAGTTACAAATGGCGTGGGGAAGGTGACTAGTCAGAGATATGAATAAGCTCCTCTAACTTTATCAGCTACTTACCTTCTTCCTGTCCTATAATTCTGCTTTTAGTGAATGAATGTAACCACCTTACTATTCTGCATAAGCTTAACCGTTGGTTTACTTTGTCTTGTTCTCTTACTTAAGAACTTCACTGAAAAAAATGTTTACTTGCCATTAACCACTGGTGTTGCATAAAAGGGTATGAGTCTGGTGCGTGGCTGAGGGAGGCCCTCCCGCTGAGTCACAAGGTTCAGAAAGGACCCCCTTGCTTTCTAAACTCCTCCTCAGAGAGGAGTCTAAGTGCGGCTAGGTCCAGTCTTAGTCCCAGACTTGGTCAACAGTTTATGTCTAAAGGATTACGTGTGTAGCCACTTACCAGAATCAACATTTGCCTGTTTCAGAGCCCTACCAAGGCCTTTCACCGAGACAGTTTCAGAAAGTTGAAAAAGACAGGTAATGTATTAAGCCAACAGATACAGAAAGTTCGGAATTGCTGTTGATAAATACACTTACTGCAGCAACGCTAATATAGGACAATGGTGCTAACAAAATGCTATCCCGAGTATTCTTGAGCAAAAGGTGAAGGCACAGTGCTTACCAAGAAGGCGTCCCTATCTTGGATGGAGGAGAAGGAGCACAGCCCATCGACTGCCTCTTCTGGGTCTTCAATCTCTTCTCCCCCCCTAGAGATATTTTCCTCAATATCCTTTATACCTAACTTTAGCTGTTCCCCTCCCTAGGGTGATGTTTAACGTGGTTTGGGTGGAGAGTACTATAGTCTCATATGTTTAGCATGTACTTCTTTAAGCTCATTATCATATTCAGGGAAGTTAACTTTAATATTAATTTCATGGATAATCAAGCAAAAGGTCTCACTCCGGGCACCATGGCCTTCAAGATTCTGTGTTGAAATGGTTTACCTGCTTATTCCGCATTCTTTAGCCAAAACAGGACCATGCTGCCACCGTAAGACTTCCTCCTTTAGCTGCTTCTCGTGCCAGCCTCGCAGATCTCCATCCACAATATTTGCACGAAAGATAAGCAGACGCCAGCATTTTTAACCTCTTACGTCCAATTCTCACTCAGTTCCCTCACAAAAATTTGTTGTGTTAAGTCCTATTTGACTATTTTTTAGCTTTTTCAGCTTTTCTATAGTAACATACTAATTTAACTGTATTTTCTTTCAAACTAAGAAAGTACACAATGGAGTACAAAAGACCTGAAACTGCCAACCTTAATTATGCTGAGTAGTACCACATAGAAATCAGTGGGATAATAATATTATACATTAAAGCAGAACTCAACATAGTAAAGACCATGTATTCTAGAACAGGAATACTCAACAGATGACATAAAAAACTTCCCCCGCCCTCTTAACATCTGTGAAATTAATACATTCTTTATAATATAAGCTGGTATGTTATAAGATTAACCAAGAAAGAATGGGAGAACCATACTGTTATAAAAACAAGAATCTTGCAGCTAGAGGACAAGCTGGATTCCACCCCTAATGTTAAATCATCACCTTCTGAATGATGCCCTCATGCTTCTGAATTCATAGCTGGATGTATACTGAACTAACGGTATTTTTTTATATCAAATATGTAACACTAAAATGTGATATACATACTTACAGGGGTGTATGTTTGTTGATCTGATAGATTGAGCAAGAACGAGTTGAAACAAGGTTGTATGGTTAGCTGGCTATACAATAAAATATACAGATAATTAGTTGACTCAAGATTTTAAAGAAGTCAACAGATGTGGAAAGTCATTATCCACTTCACTTCCACTGCTCTTGTAGTTGGAAAGGGACAGTGACAGAAGAGATTAGCTGCCGTGACACTCCTGAAAAGCCATTTGCTTCTGAAAATCAATATATTTCAACAAGTTTCAAAGTGGTTGCTCCCAAAGATAAGTTACAAATAAGAGGAAGGCAGCAAAAAAATGAAGCTATTTTTTTTCCAGATTCACATTCAACAATCAAGGAATTTGTTAATTTAATGCTGAGCATTTCTTCAGAGGCAGAATTTTAAGTACTAATTTTTGGGGAGAAAATTAAAAGTGATTACATTGCTCTCTGCCTTCTCTTCTTTAACTTTCTGGAATACACAGTGCATTTCTGAGGTAATCAGAAGAACTTGTGATTTGTTGGCATTTGTTGCTGCTGCTTTGAGAACCATCCTGTGTAGAAGCCTCTCCTATCCCAGTACTGCCTGATCTGAATTAGCCTGTGAGCAGAGTAAGATGCTTCTCCCATTCTGCAGTTTCTACTTCAAATCACAGCATCGTTCTTTTCCTTGTGCTTTTCCTTTCAACAACCCTGCATCTAATTCTTCTCTCCCTTCTACTGTATTGTTGATGTCTCATACCCACCCAAATGCTTCTTCATGAGGAAACTGCCAGCTTCCTCTTCATATTCTGCTTGCTTTGCTCCTCTTTCCACATAGTATTGCTCTGATGTCTTCCAATGGGAAGCTGACAAAATACAATGCAATTACAACTTTCTCTCTCCTTCTCCAACCATCAGTTTCTTACTGTTTGTGCCATCAGTCCAACTAACTACATCCTCTGTCCTCACTGGTGATACCCTCATTGCCTTTTGTTCATCACCTTTCATGCCCTACTGGCTCTTCCTTTTCAAAATACTAATTTTAGTTTTAGAAAAATAAATATAAAAAGTATCAGCCATGACCTCATCAGACACTACAACTACAGCTCCAGCTGCCTTCTTCAGTTAATTAATAATGAATCACAATCACAACCTGAAGTTGTTTACTAATTTCACCATATACCTCTACAACCTGTCTCCCATCATTTGCACTCTACTAAATCTGTCCAGATTCAGTGCTCCATCCTGGAGCACTTCACATCTCACATTTCTAATTGCTTCATTGGCATGCCTTGCAGAAGATCTTTCTAAGCCCTCATTCCAGCTTTCTGTAACAGTTTCTTCAGATCCTGTTCCTGGTCCTCCTAATACTTTATCCGAGTAATCTCAAAGACACAAATTCAATTCCGTCTATATGCTGACAGCAAACAAATCTGCCTGTCAACTCCTAAATCGTACAGTTTCTTTACACATAGCCTATTTTAAGGTTCTCCCTATTTACTTGCACAACCAAAACTCTTGTCCAAACTCTTATGACAACATTCTTCTTTTGCTCACAAGAAAAGAAATTGGTCTTCTTTTACCCATTTAGAGTGCTGCTGGTTCTCCAAGGCTCCTATTTGAAACGTCTCTTCACGTCGTTTAGTTACTTACCCTTTTTTCATCACATTAAATACAAGCTGGTTGTTTTCAAGGATCTGAATTGCGCACCTCTGCCCTTCCTCTTCTCCCATTATCTCTCATTTATTCTTCAAGGACAGACAGTGTATATCAAGACCATACTGGCCACTACAGCTTTAATGTTTCTTTGTATTCTCTATCTGACCATATTAATCTGTGGTCTCCCGTCTTACATGCATCTTTGAAAGCCCTTCTAGTTCCGTTATTTTTTAAGTGCACAGTACGATAGGATCCCAGTCTGTTCCTTAGGCACCAATATAAAATAAATTATAAACAAGCAACCAAACAAAAATAACGATCATTTTTTGTACAGATACCTCTATCTAGGAAGTCTACCTAGAGCAAGAACAGCTTGAGGGTAAGCTCTGCCCCACTGCTCTGTGGAAACAGAACAACAAAAAGATGTTGCAAACCTGTGAGTATTTAATAGCTACCTTCAGGATTCAAAGGGAAATCTTGTACCCTAAACCAAAACCGACAACCTTGAGAAAAACTGCCATCAAGTGTACTGAACCGTATGAATTTAAGACTCTCGGTTGACCATGTTTCTCCCCCTCTGTCCCCTCAGCCTCCTAGAAAAGCACAAGGGAGCAGAACTACCTCTAACTGAGGGTGGTTCTCCTCCAATACTTCTGTTAGGACTGTATTCTACTGCTCTGCTTTCACCAAGGAGCTCTGCAGTAAGAGCGTAGCAGCGCCCTTTCTGTCCTCCTCCTCGTTCAGAACTCTTTTCTGAACTTTAAGTACTGCAAATCTAGGACACAAACACAAAACACTTGTCTCCAGAAACATAAATCAAGGGGACAGCAACTAAAATCTAGGTGTTGCTGAGGAATACATAGCAGGAATGAGAGGTCTAAGTCTTCTTTAACGGAGGTTTCTTCTCTTGGTCTTGGAGTCTCCGTTCTTTCCAGGGATGCTCCTTTCTGTAGGTGTTTTTAGACTCTGAGCATGGAAGGGAAGAAAATACTGTGTAGAAAGGAAGGGGGATCACTGCACAGGAAAATGTTTGGATGCAGATCTTGGGTTCTATTGCTCCCAGACTTCTCAGCATTGTAATTTCCTCAGCAATGAAATGGATATAACATTACTTAATAGAGATATTGGGAAATCTTAATTAACGGTTGTAGAGCACGTTTAGATGGCAAATCATAGGCATGTAAACCATTATTTCTACACAATAAAGCCACAGTTGCCTGCCCTTTTTTTTTTTTTAATGTAGCTATGCACAGATTTTCTTTAAAGGCTATCTTTACATCTACAAACCCACCACAATAAAATCAACTGTTCTACTAACCTGCCTTGGATATCTTTCAGCAGAACAAATGAGAACATCATTGTATCTCGACAATCTTTCCTCCATAACACATAGGAGTTTTTTCCTGTCTTCTATACTCATATTAAATACACTCTGTTTTATCAGCAGCCTGAAAAAAGCAAAGTGAATGAGCATCTTTTACCACTTTAACAGCATATGAAAGAAACTGGTAAGGCAAGGAAGGTGAGGCATGTTCAGCATGAGAAGAAATTATTTCCATTCTAGGTTGATCCCTCACTGTGCTTAGCCCCTGTCTGTTTTATAGGAAAAAAAACATAGTTGTTTAAATTTCAAAACATTCTAAAGCAGGACACACATCCCCCACCCTAGTTGGTTCTGGCAAACCAGACGCGTGACCTGAACTTTTTTATTAATCACTTTGCATCACTGCTTTCTGAAAACTGCAGCAAATACTTGTCTCCTTGCACTGACCTGAAGTACCTGGTCATGAAGAAACCCAATGGTATTTTTTAATTGTGAAACTATCTGTTCGTGTGTAAAGTTCTTGTATAAAATGGATTCCACCTCCAAAATCCATAATTAAAACACTAGAGAAGTACATCAAATATAGAATGATGCATTTATCCAGTAATTTTTTTCATTCATGAGCTGAAGGAGCAAAATGTAATCATAAACACCAGCTAATGTAGTAGATGTAATCTCCTGGTTATAGAGGTACGTATAAACTACCAAACCTAAAAGGAGCCTTGGATTTCAGCAATTCTGTTGAAGCCATCCAGCTCTATACCAGAAACTTCTCGGTGTCTGCCTCTGCAGTCTCCTGGTAACTGTAAATGAATCTACATTAAAATTCTAGAGGGGAATTTGTAAGTCCTGAACCTGACTTGAGTTTCAACCTCTTTATCACTGAGTTTTACACGCGACAAAATACTGTTGTGTTTTTAAATAAACCTTGCAAACTTCCTCCTCTAATAAGCCAATCACAGCTATCGGTTTCAAATTTACAGCTGATAGGTCATACTGAAATTACAACATCTTTGTTCCTACGAAAAGATATAAATGTGTATTGATAGTACAAAACTCCTTGACGTGAAGTTTTAGACTAGATATACCACTTTATACAGGCCCAATTCTACTTACTTCCTTTCTCATCCATTGTTTAAGATATGTGGTGATTACACGAGGAAGTTACCTGGCTTCAGATCTTTCCATTCTCTTCATCTAAGTGAACTTTGTCTGCAACTCCACAACAGTTTTCATATTTAGATCACTTACATATCAACATTTTGTATTTCGTAGACCAAGCACGATCAGTTCTGATGGGGACTCCAGTGAAAAACCTCTCAGCTGAAAGAAACCTGTTTTGGAGATTCTATTCTATCACCTTAACTGGCATCTTTTCTAAAGCCAATGTTTTCAAAAAGTACAAAAAAACCCAACATGCAGGTTCCTTCCCCCTCCGCAATGAGACGCATAACATCTCAGTTAGTTTTGCTTTTTTATTCCTCTCCTCTCCCTCCCTCCTCTATTCTCCCCAGACATATCTGTATCAGCCCTGATAACCTAGTCAAATTACAGCTCAGGTAATTAAACTCTGTTTAACAAATCCTTCAATTCTAGTTCAAAGCTAGAATGCAATGTCACTGTGACCCATTAAACGCTTCTACTCCTCCCTAGAAATGGATATATATGAGGTAGTTGAAGTGACTCTTTTATGTACAGTTTTTAAAGGATACAGGATGAAACATGCTATATAAATGTAAGATAGACTTTTTCATAGTCCAGTATCTTAGTGAAAGGTTGTAATTAGTGTAAGCACTGCTTAGCATAAATCAGAGCTTTGCATTCAACATTTCAAATGCAACATCTTGACAAGATGTAGATTATTTTATGTTGGACATAAAAAGCAGCTTGTAGTAAAATATTGTAATGATGGTCTGAAGAAGCTTTGAAATCAATAGATGACAAGTCACTGAAATTAGGGAGGCCTGACCTGCTCTGCTACGAACAGCTCGTACATCAGATGGACTTGGTTTTATTTGACCTTAAATTTCTTGCAATCATTTTCTTTCTGGTGAGTTCTAAATTTGTTACATGTTAGAGGATTTTGTTGGTGCTGCTGTTCTGGTTGCTTTTTGAATCCAATTTTGTTGTATACAAGATATGGTGAACATTTAAACCAGAGAGAAATGCTAGGTGAGCAGAATGTTCCTAGCACTGCTGGATATTTCAAGCCTCTGATTTATTTGCAATGTAATTCAATTATTAAAAATAGACTGTATTTTTATATCTTTCAATTCTGCTACACACCAAATCACAAAAGCTAGATATTTTCTATTAGTGTTTGATAGCATGTGGTTACTGAGGCCATAAAAAAAAAGGGCACTTACAGTTTTAGTATAAACTATGATTAATTTTTATTAGGATGATACATTTATATATTATAAACTGACAATTTATTTGTAGATTTTTTTTTCCTGCAAGTTTAGTAGTTTCCCTTGGTGCAGAATGCAGAATTGTATATGAGATATTTGAGTGTCTAAAACGATGTATGATAAATGAAGTAGCATGCTACTTATACGCTTATCATGTTCCCTGACTAGCAACAGGTTCAGCAAAGGGCACAGCCAGTAAATGAAATTTTCCACCAGGACAATATATCATCAGAAGAAATGTATGCGTTGGAAACTTACAAGCTTGCTCGAGATGCGGACAAGGTGTGAAATGGTAAAAAATGAAAAGCAGAACCAGCATATAGTAAATTTCAAATCCAGCTCTATTTCCATATTGGCTGAGCCCGGTGCTTTAACTGTTTGAAGTCATGTAGTTTAGAAAATAAGAAACATACACACAAATTTATATCAGTTTTACTCCTAGGATAAAATTCCTTCATTAGATATCCTATAACTTCTTTTGAGAAAAGAAATTGTTAAGTGTCTAGTGAGAATATTTTTTTAAATCCCCTTCAGAGTCAAAATATAGAGCAACATCTTTAAATGCATATTTCTTCCTCAGAGTTACAGGTTGAAAATCTGCTCCAGGAAATGTTTATCATAACTTTCAACACTCTGTGGAGAGCACTAATTAAAAATAATAATAAAAACCCCAGGAAAAAAAAAGGAATAGTATCTGTATATTTCCCAGTGGAATTTAGTTTGTTTACAAAAACATTTCATAATAAAAATTTCTGACATATAACTATGGAATCCTAACACGCTATAAATACTCCTGTTTTCTTGCAAAAAGGTACACCAAATACCAAGGAGAAACTTCTTGGCATTCTGGTGATAGGTGGAATCATGGCTAAAAATACACTGAGTGTCTGGTTTTATGACTAGCAGCTGTACAGCCTCAGTGAAGAGAGATGAGCATTGGAAAAGCTTGTCAAATTCTGGAGTTCTATCTGAAAGAAGCTTCTGAAACTTCTTGAAATTTAATTGCTACACTGCAAGAAATCTAGCATAATGACATTGGCTTCTGTCTATGTATTATGGTAGTGGCTGTATTTAAATGCTTGAACAATTTTATAAACTGAGTAGCAAATCCTGCTTTTTACATCCTTACTGGATAAAATACGCCTCTGGAGAGATTTGGCTGATTTAGTTTTACTGTGCACAGTAATTTTAAAACCAGCAGAACATACTTTGGGCCATAATGTCTTGTATTGCCTTTTTTTTTTTAAACCAGAAAAGTCTCCCTCTCTTATCTTTCTCCATCTCGCTTCCAACTAGCAACACCTCTCTCACATCCCACCCGAAGCAGAAGTAAAACATGTTTACAGTCACACTCAAGTATTTATTTCATAAATGTTCCATTCCCTGCCAAAACATGTTGTGATGGACATCTTGTTTCCATGGGCTGAATTACTGCCACCCTATTCCAAAGACGTTAGTGACAAAGACTCACAAAGAGACATATATAAAGAAGTAATATTTCTTTAACGAAGCAGAATTAGCCCCTCTTCTGGACATAGACTCTCTAAGCTATACGGCCTTTCCCAATGGCAGTGCTGATGCAATTTAGCCAAGCATTTTGTCTGGAGAGCAAAAAAGACTCTCTGGTGCACCATGCCTCCAGAAAGAATCCATCTCACATTCTCAGGCTAGCTCTCCCAAGTGCTTCATTTTTCATCCCATGTGTTTAGGCTTTCTCTATCCCCCCCACAATGCCAAAATATTGACCTGACCTAAATCTAAGGAAATTCTGCTATTCCATCCAACGGGGCCAGGACTTCTCTCCATGTTTTTGCTTAATTCCAGGCTTTCATGATTTATGTTCTTTGGCTTTATGCTTAACATTTTTGTGCCTCACCATCTATTTGGATTTACTGTTTCTCTGTCCATCTAAAATCCAGATTTAATTTTCATTTTGTGATTTTCTCTTTTATCCTTGTAATACTAATTCAGAACCAAACTTTTCCTGCTTAGACAGACTGCTGTCTTTTGAAGCACAGTGAATTAAAGTCTAAAAACAACCAACCAAACAAAAAAGGCAATGAGAGCTTTTGGGGGTTTAAATCGACAAAATTCAATAAACTCCATGCTCTTTCCAGAACATGAGTCATAGTCGTCTGGAAATTTAGCTCCAAATTCCCAGTTTCAGCAACAGCAGTCTAAGAACTAAGTGAAATTAATTAATTTTGCAACTCAGAGGAAAATGAGACCACTCACTGCAAGCCTCCAATTTGTGTCCTTTGCTCTCTCACACAAGTCTAGTGATCTTTGCTACGTCTGGAACAAAAGAACTCACGTCCTTGGTTGATAGGAAACGTCGAGGGTTTATGCGCTGTCTGGTCAACTTTGTCACTAAACAATGACTGTTGTCTTCCAGGGGCAGGCTCCCTCTCAGCATTGATGTGAGGAGACCCCATGGGCTGTGTTACCATTTTCAGAGTGTCAGTATCTCCTGTGCCAGCTCATTGTGACACCATCTTGAGTTCAAACATGCAGGCGCGGCTCTGTAGTTCTAAAAGCCAACCCCTCTTATTCATTCGCAAAGTAGTTCCTCTACTATTTCTCTATTCCTTTCTTGCTGTATATCATATCTACCTTTCTGGACAGCTGGCATATATCCAGTGCCATTTGTTTCATCCTGCCTTGCTGCATGGGTTGTGACTTCCATGAATGCTATCTTCTATCCAGTTTCTATGCTTTCCCCCAAAGTCTTCCGTTACTTGGGATTGTTTTCTTGTTCCGTAACATTTTGGTGTTCTTTTGTTTAACTTATCAAATTGACATTAGCATCCTTGAAACATTCTGTATAAATACAGCCAAAGATAGATCTTGTTCATTTTCTTCTTGTTTTACAGAGGATAAGCAGACCTGCAGTTAACGCTGGCATCATCTTTTTTATTTGCCACTCTTCTCAGGGGTGTAAATGAAGATAAAGACAAATGAGCTTCATCACTACTGCCATGGCATAATGCAACATGAACGACTTAAAAAAATTACAATTTTTTAACATATTGTGAGATAAAATCTTTTGGAAGGACTGTAAGAACTGATGATTTTAGTTGGCAAATGAATATGTTTCTTTTAACGGTTTTGTACCTTTTTGCTCTGCTACTTCAATACCTTTCTAATACTTTGTTCCTTCTGAGACAAATAATGTACTTACCATTATAAACGCACTATTCTATAAATTATCATATGGGGAATCACAGGATGTTAATTAAGGGAGATAGCAATGATTTAAACTTTTATATCTGGTTTCAAAAGCCTGGGGACATTTTCCTCTCAGTCCACATGACACTGCTGTCTCTAAAAGAGCCATTTAGTATCTATGCGGCTCCTAAAATTCATTCTTTCTTCCTTAAAAACTTCAGCATTCTTATCTTAGTTTGGCACTACGTACGCTTGCCTTTATGGGCATAATTAGTAAACAAAACAAAGCAAAGCAAAAATACCCCACGCCTATGAGAAAGAAGTGCTGAAAAAAATAGAAAGTTTATGAAATAAATTCTCTATTGCAGACTGTAGAAAATGAATGAGTTGCCCATACAAAGGCCATGTTTATCATAGAATGGTTTGGGTTGGAAGGGACCTCAAAGATCATCTAGTTCCAACCCCCCTGCTGTGGGCAGGGACACCCTCCACTAGACCACGTTGCCCAAAGCCTCATCCAACCTGGCCTGGAACACTTCCAGGGATGGGGCATCCACAACCTCTCTGGGCAACCTGTTCCAGTGCCTCACCACTCTAACAGTAAAGAATTTCTTTCTAACATCTAACCTAAATCGACCCTCCTCCAGCTTAAAGCCATTACCCCTTGTCCTGTCACTACACTCCCTCATAAACAGTCCCTCTCCATCTTTCCTGTAGGCCCTCCTCAGGTACTGGAAAGCCACAATTAGATCTCCCCAGAGCCTTCTCTTCTCCAGGCTGAACAATCCCAACTCTCTCAGCCTGTCCTCACAGGAGAGGTGCTCCAGCCCTCTGATCAGCTTCGTGGCCCTCCTCTGGACTCGCTCCAACAGCTCCATGTCTCTCCTGTACTGGGGCCCCCAGAGCTGGATGCAGTACTCCAGGTGGGATCTCACGAGAGCCGAGTAGAGGGGCAGGATCACCTCCCTCGACCTGCTGGTCACACCTCTTTTGATGCAGCCCAGGACACAGTTGGCTTTCTGGGCTGCAAGCGCACACTGCCGGCTCCTGTTGAGCTTCTCATCAATCAATACCCCCAAGTCCTTCTCCTCGGGGCTGCTTTCAATCCATTCCTTGCCCAGCCTGTAGCTGTGCTTGGGATGGCGCCGACCCACGTGCAGGACCTTGCACTTGGCCTTGTTGAACTTCTTGCAGTTTGCACGGGCCCACCTCTCCAGCCTGTCAAGGTCCCTCTGGATGGCATCCCTTCCCTCCAGCGTGTCGACCACACCACACAGCTTGGTGTCGTCAGTAAACTCGCTGAAGGTGCACTCGATCCCACTGTCCATCATCAACAAAGATGTTAAACAGTGACGGTCCCAGTACTGACTGCTGAGGTTTATTCTTGCTTCAAAGTGCTGTACAGATACTAGGTTTATATCCCAGGTTCCATGTTCAAAGTAGCATTTAAGCACTGATTTTTCCCAATTCTTTGAAACTTACAGAGATTTTCCTATAATCAGTTCTGCTTTACTACCTAACTAAAGATGGCTAGGACCTTTGTCAACTAGCAGCTTTACAGCTCAGACCAGGACAACTCACACTGCCCTGAAGAAGCTCTCTTGCCCATTTGGAAGGCCCTAGGAATCCATCAGAAGCAGCAAATGCAGTTAAGATCTATCTTTACCATCTCTTCTAACTCCCTGAAAACTATATGAGGAATCATCAACTAGTTGTGGAGTAGTGCAAGTACCCTGGATTTATGGTATTACAATATTACCTTGTTGTTTGTCAGTTCAGACGAGAAAAGGGTCCAACATGGGACAGCACTCAGTCTTTTATCGCTCCATCTGATCAAAGGCCATAGACTACTACTCCAAAGGACATTAATAATTCTTTCCCTTACAGACTGCAAGTCAACTACTGATTTTAATAATACAAGATTATCTCTGATATTCACCCTTAGAACTCTTAGAAGACAGCTAGATTATATACCCTGAATTTATGGACATTACAGGATTCATATACTTATTTATTGGGGGGAGGGAGGGATGAGAGAGAAAGAAAGAGAACAGAATAGTCAAAGGAATTAGACCCACTCTCCTATGTAAAATAAACTTCCCAGTCTTTAAAAGCCTACAGAAATTAAAACGATGTCAATAAAGATTTGGTAGCATTTTATATTAACTCCAGCAGAAACAGAGTCCACTTAACTAGGGTCAGGAGGAAAGACAATAGAAAAAAATTGGCTTTTGTGGTTCATTTAAAGCACAGCCTCAAAAGTAAAACCTGCTGATTTCAAGTGCTATGAGTCTGAGGTTACATGAACTTAATATTAACTTTACAAATCAGGAACTTTATGATGAAATGGATCTGTTCATTAGAAAATCCCCAATCTACTTTGTGGTCTGTGGAGATGTTATCCGTTCAGTGATGTACTTGTGGTTTGTAAAAATGGGGACCCTAAAGATCATCAGAGCCAAAGTCTCTTCCCTGGGGCCTTTTTACTCTGCTGACACTTACTGAAAATCTAACAGCAATACGCTCTCCAGAGCAGCAATCATTAACTCATTCAAAGTCACAGGCACAAGGGTCTGGGGTTAGCAACTATTAATTAGTGTAATTATTCCCAGGATGACAATTACCAGCTGCAGGATCCACTTAACATCTATTCTCAAAACTTGTCTTTCTGCAATGCTAATGTTTCTAATAGGTTCATTTACCACCATTTACTGATTACATTCACTATGGTATATTGTTTCAGATGGACAGGACGGAAAGCCAATACCTAATATTGACCTTTACAGTATCCTGTGATTAGAAAGGCTGCTCCTACCATCATTAGCCACATCATTCTATTGAAAAACATATATACTGTTTGTGATAGATCTGTGATATTTCTCCCTCAAATATGCATACAAAATTAATTTCCTGGAAAAAATAACATGGTGTTTCAGACTACATTCTTGTATAACGCACTCATTCATACTAATACATTGCATATATTAGTTGTATAATTTGATGTTTAAGACTATTTCAGCTAGTGGTGATATGCATTTGGTAAAATTTCAAACCTGATTCTCCAGTCCTCATTAGAAAAAAAATAACAATGAGAAGAGGTGCAAGTCTACAGTCTGTGTTTGCTCGGTAGTATCCAAATCCTGCATGGTGCTGAGCCATGTTGAAGCCCTGTGCAGTTCAGAGAAACTAGAATGCTTGGCATACATTTAAATCAGACCTATATATTTCCTAAAGGAACAGAGAAAAAGAAGTAGCATAAATGTAGTTTCACCTGCTTAGGGAATCTAATACACCTCTCGTGAACAGGGAGAGAAGATGTCCACGACAAACAAGACTTTGATAGGACAGAGCTAATTCATTTAATAACAGAAGGAAGCGAGCCTTTGATGGGAAGATTTTTCTCTAGATTTTCAAAACTGAAGCTATTTTAAATCTAGGATGGTACTAATTTCACCAAATGCTTTAACAGATCCTACTGATTGCAAAGAATATTAATGTCCTGCCAAATCAGAGCCCTACATTTCAAAGTGCATAAAACTATGATAAATCAGAATTTGTCATACATGGAGACTACAGGAGAAAGCTTGTCTGTTAGAAGGTAGTACAAGAGTTCCCATTCTAATACCAGTACAGTCTGGATTACTGAAACAGGAGAAAGATTTTCTAGTACAAAAGCAAGAGAAGAGTGCAGGGAGTATGGCATCATGTTATTCCGACACGTTTCTCTTTCTTCATTCTCCAAGAAGCTGATAGCAAGAGCAATCAAGTATGTCGTACACTGAGTATCAGAGTTCAAAAGGAACAGAGGAACAGCAGTATGGCAGTATGTTTTCTGGAGAAGCTTTAATTCTTTACTTTTACTATACTGATAAGTCACAAATCAAAAGACAACATATTTTTTAAACTGTGTTAATAAACTGTTTCAGAGTAGTAACATGCTATTTTAGCACATATTTTAAAGGGTCTCCTGGACAGTGCCTCAACTATGCAGGAGTAAGTGGAAGCAGCAGTGTTGCTTTTAAATGTGCTGCTAGATTGTATTTGTGAGCATTTGATGTTCTTCTTTAATAACCTCGAGTAAAAGGCTGAATGAATTCAACAACAGTAGCTGAAAAAAGTGCAATGAGTCATATTATAGGAAAATGGAGAAAAGGATACAGGACTCTCCACTGAACACAATCCTATATTGTAGGCAATCTGTGATAACACCCTTTTCATTTCAGTTCAGTCCCATAAAATTACCACTAACATTACAACTCATGCAGAACACAGATAAATGTAAAAATGTCACAGAATTCTTCCAGATGGGACTTTTAGTTCCACTAGATCACCATCTACTTTTTTACTTGTCTAATATTTCATTACAACCTTCCATAAGTTAATTTTCTTTCCACTGACCATGTAAATCACAAATCAATTTTCATTTAAAATGCCTGACTACAGATTGCTCCTGAAAGCTCAAAGCATATGCTTCAGTGAGCTCTCCAACATTCTTAATGCACATTAGAAAAATGTTGTGGTTTTTTAAAAATCTTTTTAAAGGAATTAATTTTACATTAAAGTCTGGCATGAGACCCAAGTAGTGGTACTCCTCCCCCACCTCTAAAAAGCAGGTACGTTTTTGAAATGCAACCGTATGTAGGGCTAAAAGTGGTTCATGACAATGACATTTTTCCCTAAACCAAAAATTTAGGCAAAAATATAAACTACTTTAGATTTGCAGAAAGCAGACATGATTACTTAATCCCAAACCCCTACTGCACTCATATACTTCTCTAGGAGAAAGACGACAGAAAAGGAAGAAAAGGAGGACAAACATTCATAGTTCAGCCATTGGCTGTGCTTTATTTGAACCATTCTTTTTCTCATATTCTAAGAGGACCTTTGTTTACACTAAAATATATTGCTGAATATTGCTAACTTTACTTACAGAAGCAGCCACCCTATAACCAATGGGATATGCCTGTGAGACAAGCAGGATTCAGCCTTTAAAACAATCTGTAAGAAATGTTACTTAGGAATGCCCAGAAAATATCCTGAAACAGTATTCTCTTAAATGTTCTTCTCTTATGTTAATTTAAACACAGTGCTCTCCCCCTATGAATGTGTAAACATACATTTGGCAAACTGGACTTGGGGAACATGGTTTCTATAGTTGGTTTAGCTATTGTCCTGCTGAGAAACACAGGACAGTCACTTTGCTACTCTGTGCCTTAGTTTCCCCAATAGTAAACAGTGGATCATTAAAATGACCCTGTTTTCATATTAAACAGGACCACTTAAATGCCTGAGCTGACATATGCATAAGCATTTGCTCAATCAGTAAGAGGCAGGAGTGATCATGTGGTCATTTAACTCTTTCTAGGTAGACTACGTTTCCTCACACCAGGAATTTCTATGCTGTTTAATCTCAATTTGTTTTCACATGTTCTTGGTACTGGAGAACCTCATCACCAAACCTTGAAGGACAAATACTGCAATAGAGCAACCTGGTGTGGTGGGAGAAGGGAGGCTGTATCTTCTCTTGGAACACAAAGGAACTGTAACCCTTTCTACTGGCATGATCTCCCAGGTCACTGAAGTCTAATGAATTGACTAAGTGCAAGGGAAGACAGAAGCGTGGCTCCTGATCTGAACCCACATGCAAGCCTGCCCTTCACTCTCTTTTCCTCTGCTTACCTGGCACATCCATATTTACCATGTCTCCCTCCACCTTTGGGATTGTCCTTCCATCTCTGAAGTTCACTTCAGTACTGTTTTGCACCACTCTATCACAGCTCTCAGCAAGACAGTACAGCTTTGAATCCCAAGTTCTTGAAGCACTCTGACATTGGGATTCTAGCTTGGGGGTGATGGAGAGGGTGTCAGTTTAAATAAGGCTGAGTGCTCATGACAATTGAAAGTAGTTCTGCATTAAGTGGGGCTCTTCCTCATAATACAATATGTCAGTGCTGACCACTGAAATGGGGGAAGGGAAAGGCTCTTGAGCAGTCTGTAAATAGGGTCTTGCCAAACCATTTGCAGGTTATAGTCAGCCAAACCTTGAGGGTCTTCAGATAGGGTTTTTTAAAACCCACACTCCCAAATGTCAACAGGGCCTCAAGCATCACATCTAACGTGAATCTGCCTCACTAAACCTGAGAGTCGAGGGCCTCCGGATTTGGCTCTGTGCTGGCATATCACAATCATCACTTAGAGCTAACCACTTACTTGTAACGATGTGGAATTACTTCAGATATGAAGAGGTGTGGGGAAAAAAAGTTTACTTTGTTTCCTGATTTAGATAAAACCTATCATCTAAGGAGGAAGTTATACACAACAGTGAAGTCTCCAAAAACACATCTATTAATAGTCACTGGAATCTTTATGGAGTAGGGAATACTATGAAGACAACCTGTCTGGTCCTCTAACAAGAATTTAAAGTTAACTACTTTATCTGTAACTAAACAAACAAGTAGTTGGCTGGGTTATCTGACCAATCAGTAAAAGGCCCACAAAAATAGTCAGTGTGTGAGATGCCTGTGAGTTGGTTCAATTGCGTGGCTACCTTACTTTTTTTTTTTCTTTTGCTTTTGCCTGGCCAGCTAAGGGCCAGAAGGCTGTGCTTTTTGGATTTTACCTCACTTGTCTTTTTATTTTTCCACTCATATTTGCTTTAGTGGCTTTTTGTTCCATCAGCAATGGATTGGCAGACACCTCTAACGATCAAGAGGTGAGCAACCAAAGAGGAATCTCAATTACGGTGGCCAGAAAGCACCCTAGACACTTGAGCGTGTCTCCATTAACTAGATCCTCTACCTCCTTACATTTACTTTGTGAAATTCTTCTCAGGAGGAGTTTGTATTTCACAGCCTACTTGATAGAGGCTCCTGGATGAATGTGCTAGCTGAAGCTTAAAGAGGGCAGTAGAAGTATATGCACATGCTCATAGGTACGAGCTGGGATGTGAAAAAGAAAGTATCTGAAGGCCTATTAGAAAGAAAAAGAAAGTAAAGATTTCTCATGAAAACCATGCACTCTCCTGAGAGACTTCTCAAACCATCCATGTTTTCATGTAATTTTGAGTACTTCTTGATGGGGAGACTAACATCCATACAGAAAACATGATGCTTGGGAAGCCTGTGCTTCCAATGCCAATCACACACTAGCAAATACAGATCAGAACTTCAGATTTACATGTTGACGTGCCCATTTCAATGCCTATCAATAAATTTATATACACACAACATTCAGGCATTCCATTTTCAACATTTTGCCTACAATTACTAAACAGAACATTATAGCTTCTGGTGGCTAAAATCAGAGCTGCCAAGTTAAATTTAACTCTGCAGGTGCTGATGGCAGAGTTATTTATATATAAGCTGCACAACCCTGCAACATGGGCACTCAGTGCTCCAATGGAAGCCTCTACCTAAATAACATTGTTCTGAATCATCAGCAATAAGGATTTGCTTTCATTGCATATACATCAGTCACCAATTACTTGTTCCAGAAGCACTAATACAGGTTTAAGGCTACGTCAACATTAGCAAGTGATTTGCTGCAGTATGAGATCACTAGATGGAGGCAGCTGGTTCCAAGTCCCTTTCTTTCACTCTACTTGCAGTTCAGGGGTTTTACTCTTGCACTGAAGGTATAGGTCTTGAAGCTGTCTAAAGGGCCAACTGTTGGTTTGGACCTTTGTATCTCCACTTGGCTGTGGAATGCAGCCAGCATGCACCTGGAGTGGAGCTTCAAGATTAGTTTCCTCCAAAAGAAACCTGGTCTGCGCACATCAAACTAACATGAGGCAAATGGTGAAAACAGAGGGATTCATTTCAAGTTTGCTCTACTTCTCTCAACCAAAATACTTCAGCAGATCCAGCCTGCTATACAGTAAGATTTATTTTACAAACAATGGCTTACCTGCTGCCTTCCTACACCACTTCAATGAAAACTTTTCCCTTATTAATACCTGTAAATTTTGGTTTCTCAGCCTCGGTTTCTAATCTCCAGCATGCCATTTATTAAATTATCATATCAGGAGACAAAGACAATGCAAGTGGAATGTGACTGTGTATAAATTGCTCTGTATTGGAAATCTCATCCCATTCTGTTATTTACTTTTCTCCAAGTAAGATAATTATATTTGTATAGGTATAGATATAGATTAGATGTTACATTACAAAGCCACAAGGGTTCCTGATCTTGTTAACATGATGGTTGTCATAGTTTGTTTTGTTTTGCATAAGCAAGAGCTCATTACTGAGAATCCTTGTCATTCACATTGACTTGTGTCTTCTTAATGGAGCATTTCTGAAAGGAATGGCAGGACATATACATTTCAATTCAAACTGCACCTTGGACTCCTACTGAAGTCAATGGGGCTTCAGGACAAAGGAAGTTTTATAGCTTGTGTTTTTACAGGCACGCCCTAGTCTCTTGTTCAGTGTGCTTTTAAGGAAGGCCAATAGCGATTGTCAAATCATTTTGCTTTCAGGTATTTCAGCTGGTCTATTTGGCTACCTTCCACACTAGGTTACTTGCACACTTACACTCTCCTAGTGTCAAAAGATGCTGTAGTTCTCTGTATTCCTTGCACTGCAGTGGGATGCCATCATGCAAATATACAAGCCTTACCCTGTCTCAGTTAGCCAGAATGGGTATAGTTTGCTGTGCAGAAGAGGTGAACTAAAAACAAGTCTCACTGCTGGGGAGGGTAATAGCAGCACTGCTTTTGCATCAGTCCCCTGCCAGGCAATCCATAGACTGACACTGATGGTTGCTCTGGAGGGAGTCACTTACCCTCCAAGCTAGAGGTAAGATGCCAGATAAGCAGTAGCCTGTAAAAAGGGATTAAAAGAAGAGAGAAAACCAGGGGGAAAGATTAAGATAATTTACCCTTGTATACTGTATCCATCATAAATCCCATTGTCAGTATCTATTGTTCAAGTACCTGACAAACTTCTGTTTCTATTCCCTCCATAAAAGCCTCCATCATATAGAAAGTTGCGTACCTTTCATGGTTTTATAATAAACTGGAAGTGGGTAACAGTGTGATATCAAAGGAAATAAAACTCCAGTTGCTATTGCTGCTGGGGTTGCCTTCTGAATGTGGCTTATACAATATTTCATCTGTGCTGACACCTTTCACTCTCAATTATTTGGCTGCTGTCAAAACAAATCAATCATATTATAGCACTGTGTCTTCATGTTACCATTCCACTGCAAGTTAGCTGCATTAGCTTTGAAATATACGGAGGTATAAAATTTATCTCTATTATTTATTTAATACATCATTCTCCCTTGTGAGTTATCTCACAAACATAGCAAACTCAAATTATCTGATGTCAAACGTTGAATATATATAAATACCACTAAGAAATTTTAAAATAATGGCACCCATGGGAACATAAATGCATAAAGATACACTTGATAAGTCTTACACTTACAACCAATGATATTCTTCTGACAAATGGAACCAATAGTATATGTTTTTAATTTTGGTTGCAACTGGCCGAGGTGCTCATATTAGATAAATGTAATTTCATAAGACATAACTTTGAACTACCACTCCTGCTAAAGCAGAGTAAAACAAAGATTTAAAGAATTGATTTTGTTACCAGTAAAATGAACAGGGGGAAAAAAGCTGGGACTGAGGGGTTTGGTTTTTTTTTTTTTTTTAAAGATGTTACAGTGCTGGGAGGGGAACGTAGTCTTCCTTTACAGTTCACAAGCATTGACTTGGGAAAGGAAAAGCTAAAATTTCAAAGAGAGAATCTGAAAGTGATTGTTCAGATTGCTAGACTTACAGTTTTCAGAGAACATGTACAAAATTTGTTCTTGAGAGGTTTTATCCTTTTAAAAATCAACAAAATAAAAGAAACAACTTTCAGGTTGCCAATAAGTGAATTTTCTGAAAATGTACTACTATCATTTCCTTGCTTTTTAGACAGGATTCCTGTCCTGTTACAACTGCATCTTCTAAAATACAGAAGCCCAATATACTGGGAAAATTACAACAGGTTTATCACCTCCAGACGTTTACCTCTTCCTTCATTTATTACTGCTGATGTAATGGGAAATCAGCTGCACAGTACAAAAATCCATTCAGGAATATTTGGGTTGTGAATAACTTAAAAAACCAAGCTGAAATATACAGGGTGGACAGAAACAGTGCTAGATGAAGAAAGGGAGAAGAGACTGAAATGCGATCTGAAAAACAAAGGGAAAGATATTCAAGGATCAGATTATGTAAATCTAAAGTATCAGCATTGACTTGAATAGAATTAATCACAGAAGTGAGTCGAGAAACTTGTCTTTATACTGAAGATTTGTTTTTAACATTGCACAATTTATCACAATAAAACACAACTAAGTGAAAGAAGAATCTGTAAGATATGTCAAATCTACAGCTGATTAAGTTTAAAAGCAACATTGATGTTAAAATCAGTAAGCAAAGAAACCTATAGCAGGCAATAGTCTAAGAATCCATATTGTGTGGCATCATCTTAACCTTGGTGGAAGCTTCCAGTCCTTCTATGGGCTGGAAAAGGTCACTGAAGGTCCCAAATAAAGAAAATTCACCTTATTATTGCAGCTACTGAAAAAGAGCCTAGCCTCTTTTAGGTCTATGAATGAGAACAAGATTTAAGAATTTAGGACGTTTAGCAAAGATTTAGCTGAGTCTAAGGAGCTCAAGGCATCTAATACTAGTGATTTTAAGCCATTGCATCAGAAAGCATAGTGCTAGCTATCCACACATTCATTTACAGGTGGGAAGACAGCTGCAGAGAACACGTGCGAATTGCCTACCATCACACGGGACATCTGGGGCAGAGCAGAACTGAACTCTCATGTCTGTGCTCTCTGCTACGTCTGTCAGAGCAATAGGCTTGTAAAGACGAAAAGTTCAAGGAATGAAAGCAGCTTCAGGGATCAGTAGCAAAATGAGACCGAGGCCTGAAGATCTCCATGAGTACAGATTTCTACCCAAAGGCCATAAAATTGCATAGGGGTCTGGGGATAAGAAAACTCAAGAAGTTTCACTTTCGTCATTTCTAATGTCACCAGACAGGTCCTGTTTGCATTTCTAGAGCAACCTCAGTGGCAGACAGAATTTTTTTCTCAAAAAAAAAAAAAAGAAGAAAAAAAAAGAAAAAATGCTGTAAAATGTTTCAAGATCCATAAACTTTAAGATTTTATTAAGAAAGTTGTAAGACACCTTCAGAACTTTCCATGACAATTTAAAAAAAAAAAAACAAACCACAAACCAACCAAACCACAACAGAGGAGATCTCTATAAAAACAGGAAGTGTATGGTTCTGTGGTACAGAACCACACAGACTTTAAAAAAAATTTCATTTACAAAATTGGCTCCCAGGTGGTTAAACTTGTATGTTCCATGCATTCAAATTCACACTATTAAAAATGCCTGTAAACCCAGTTGGTCAATAAAGACTTTGTTGTTTTTATTAGTCCCTAAATATATATGTGCTTGATTAGACTCTCACTGGTCTATCAGGAACACAAGTTTGTATCCAGGGAGTTTTTAAAACATGAATCATAGGGATTTTATTAATACAAACACCATGGAAAAACAAAGGAAATTAAACCACAAAAACTATAAATGTCTGACTTAAATCCACTAAGGCAAGGAAACTAAGAGCGAAGGCTGCAAATCCATCCTGGTAATCCTTCTGCAACTATTGCAGGAAAGAGTATTGGATCAGCATGAGAGTCATATATGCATATACCATATAGATGTACCTACCTATTTGCATGTGATCTACACCAGTGCAGGTAGCATGCATGCTACAATGCAGAGGTGAGGAACAGAGTGACAAACACTAGCTAGGATTTTCACTTGCATTTGAAATTTCCTGGCTTTTGTGAGATTACTGTAAGTTAAGTGCTTAACATTATTGGAATGAGTTTTCTCTACATTAATTTAAATTGTCACGGTCTAAATTCAGGAAGAAGATTAACAGCTCCTGGAAACAGGTGCAAAGATATACTTTAAAAGCAGCATTAAAATGCATCCATGTTCTGGTTGACAGAAATTTCATTTATAATCCTGCACGCACAATATTCCTGCCAGGAGCAGTATCAGTCTGAGTCAGGGCTGAATGAAGGGGTACGTTCCCAGAAATGCCTGGGTCTCTCATACCAGTCACGCCACAACTCCTAACCTAGTGGTCATGTCTGCTAGAGGGTAGTTAACCAATAGGTTTGTCTTTCCCATCTGCTTCTTGGCATGCAAGTCTAGAAACTCAGACTCTGCCAAAACTTGGCCCAGAAAGTTTAAGTAGGTACGAACACTTTGATTTCAGAATTAATTTGATCTACCTCACATCATAACTCCTCACTGATGTCATTCCATAACCATCAGTAATGAAAAAATAGGCATGTCTGAGGTCTACTTTGGGTCAAAGTCTACAACAGAGCACACAAGCATTAAGACTACTGCATTTTAATGCCTCTGACGCTAGGCCTTTAACTTATGGGGCAGAAAATCCAAACAACAAATAGCTAACACACTGGGAGTGATCAATAAACAACTACTAACTAATAAAGCCCTGAACCTTTCACATTCCCTCTGTGAAGGCAGCAATTTTCCACTGAACAAGACGAGCAATTAACATGGGGCCACAGCATTCCCACAGGAGAAGCCTTGCATGGTGGGGAAAAAACAAACAAACAAACGAGCCCAATAAGGTTCTCTCTGTACTACCTTCGGAAAAGCAATTTTTGCCCTTTCTCCCAAAAGCAACTGTTAGGCCTCCCAACAGTACACTTCCTAGAAGACCACACAGAGACACAAAACCCTCTACCTACCCCATCTTTGGGGTTCTCTGCCTATTACTTCAGTTCCCCAACACCACAGTTTGGGCAGGATACAGCTGTTAATCTGAAGAAACCTGCTGCAGTGGCTGCTAATCCACAGTTGCTCCGTGCATGCCAGTGTGCTTAAGGATACACAAATTTCTCCTATTTCTTTCCATTTACTAAGGTAGGGAAGTTGGTCTTAGGGGGTGGCTAACCCCTTTTTTGTTTAAGTGAGCCCTTCACAGTGACTGCATTACGTGAAGCATTTATACAGTGATAGGGGAGTTATATATGGTTTGAGGGCTTCACAGAAATTGCTAGTGAGCGCAGCTCCTTTTCTTGGTGCTTGTCATTCTTGTTCTGGTTATGTTACTACACTGCAGAAGTACCTGGGAATAAACTATTCCTCTAAGTGAAACATCATTTTGATTATTACTGACATTGGTGCTCATTAAAATACATAAGTGAAACACTGCCTTTCTGTAGACTCTGAAAGCTATTTCATGTTACTTGAAGGGGAATACAAATGAATAGGGACTGCATCACTTTAGTTAAAAGGGGAAAATGTTCTAAAAAACTGGAATTTGGACTCTAGATCAGTAAGCAATTGAGGTTTGTAGTTTACTTCTTTTCAGTCTTTTTTGTTTTTCATCTCTCTCCGATTTCTGATTTTTAAGGGGTGTGTGTGTACACATGGAGGAATGGAGACAGCATGTTTACTTTATCTGTTGCACAATTAATGATACAAATTTATGTTCAGATGAAACAAGATCTAATAAATGTAAATAATACTTTTTTCCGTTATGTTACTACCGTCTTTACCTAACATTCATTTTGATTGATCTCCACATAAAAAAAAGCCTTTTTAATTTTTTTTTTTACCACCATCTATGTCTATTGTTATCTGTATCAGTGCATTTTAATGGCTGTCTCCTAGCTCTCAAGATGTTTAATACGTTTCCCCTTCCATTGTATTGCAGCTAAAATATGACCTGCTGCTGTTTAAATAATGTAATTTAATGATTTCACATTTTCAGCCATGCAAGGCTTCCTTTCAGCGCTGAAGCCTTTCACTAATGATTTGGGGAGATAGTTTGTTCTCATTACTTTCAGAACTCAAGATTGAGAAACTCTGACTTGGAAATAAATTATTGACATCCACTTTAGGAACAGTACCTTGTGTAGTGGAAATAAAATACACAAAGTTTCAGTGCCATGAGGCTAGAGTCTCCAACTTGTTGATTTATTTCAAGGTTCAAGTGTCATTCAAGCTCTGTAGCCGTGGAGATATCCAAAATACTGTTGTGCCATTGCTATGTGATGTAACATATTTAGGCCAACCCTTTGCAGACTCCTGAATGGTTATTCATTACAAGCGACCAGCAGTGAGCTGGAAGGCAACACCATGCTAGTTTCTTCTCATTTCAAACATGTATACTATACTAAAAGGATACCTAAAATACATTAACTGTGTAGCTAAAACTGCTTTGGATGTTATGGAAAAGTGAACAAAATGAGAGGACAGCCTTTAGCAGCTCCTCAGCACTGGAATACCTTCCCATTTCTCAGTGATTCCAACACAGAATCATCAGGGCTAAAAAATATATTAAGAAAACAAGACAGAACAAACTCAGCCCCCCAAAAAGGTATCTTTCTGTACACATATACAGAAATATTACAAGTTGAATGTTGCTGAACACCAGTTTGGATGCTAAGAGGCAAGCTGGCAGAGTGTTTTCTGCATTAAGTCAGTAAGGACAGGCCAAGAAGTAATGGACTAAAAGCAACAGAAAGGCAACACATTGTCTTCTATGGTACCTGCCTCACTTTTTCCCTTCTCACAACCTCACCATTGCTATTGTCACACCTTCAAAATTTTTGCTGGTTAAGAAAGCACATCTATGTTCCAGCTGTAATTCTAAGAAATGGTATGGGGAAAACAGGTGTGTAAATTTCTTGGGACAACAGCTTTCTTGGATGGTTTTTAAACTCTTATCTTCAGTGCTTTTAGTGGATTACAGTAAAAAGTTATGGTTTTTGATTTTATTGTTTTCTTCAAAGAACTGTTGGTGGAAAGCCAAAGCTCCACAGGTCAATCTGTGTTATGTTCAGGGATTTCTGTTTACTCTAAAGCAGATGGCTCTATTCTGCCACCAACCCTCTGGCATTTCAGTAAATTGTATTCTTTGCATATTCCTTGTGCATATGAAATTTGTTTAATGGGAGACAGGGAAAACATGTAAGTTTCACATCAAGAATTTACACATTCACCTTCCTTCTGCTCACACACATTTGACTTATTTGCTCAGGGAACAGGTATGGTATAGCAGTGTGTGGCAAATGACATAATGTAACAAACAGAAAATAATCAAGTATGTATCAAGAAAAGTAGTTTTGAAGGAGGCTTAGCTAAACCTCTTTTCATTTACAGCAACAAAATTCCTATTGACTTAGTGGTGGATCAGGACCATATAGCAACTGAACAATTTAACACAAATATATTTGAAAAAAATAGTCTTACTTATGAGTAACTGACAATTGAAGAATAGGTAATTTCACTAAGTTATACCGTGTAATTTCCATATCATTAATCGCTCTATTTTACCAATGTCTTGAATTTTTAAAAAAAACACTCGTTCTCTCATTGTAAGTACTTAACATACCTCTTCTATGATTCCTATCACTCTTTTCTCTTTCCAGAAGCAAGGGTTTTCAGTATTCTACCCAGTCACCCTGAGGTCTCATACTTACCGCCCTGAACCAGACCTGAAAGTCTACGAGAAGAATGTCAGTTAAACATGTATGTGGATCGCATACATTTAGTCCCTTCATCAATGTTTAGTATGAATTCAAGTACTCTGTTAGATCAGAACTTATCAGTTATTCAAAAAGTCTTCAGGGTGTCTTCAGAGTTATCTAGCTGGGGTGGTTCGTGATGAAGAGGTTTAGAAGTTTACTGATGAGAGAAGAAAAAGAAGACAGGAGAAGACCCATCTCACAGGAGCTGTGGACATCTATGCTTGACTGCACTGGAAATTCAGGGACAGCAGACATGACAACAACAGGAGTAGTAAGGTTAGAAAACAGCATGAAAACATGTCCCCCAGTTGTCGAGGTCGACCATGCCACAGAGAGGTTTAAGAGAGACAGATGGAAATTTATGAATATAGTCTGATTTGCCCAAAGGGCAGGAATTACCAAAATTGTGCTGAAGAGTGGGCTTCTATAAAAGTGCTGACTACAAAACAGAAGATACATTCTATGATTATCTTTCAAATAACCACAAAAAATAGGCACCAGAAGTCAGTCAAGTTCAATGGAAGTGATGATACCTCACAGCTAAAGATGTCCTCTAAAACACAGCACTCTCTCACCTGACTCTTACCTTCATTCACGCGTGCATTGGGTAGCAGGCTCTATAGAAAGCAACAGAAGCTTTAAGATTCAGGGCTCTTAAGAGCCATCTTGACCAAGTTACTTCATTTTCTTGTGTATCAGTTTCACTTCCAAATAACGAGAGCAGTGGCACTTGCTTAGAGGATCACGAGGGAAGGGTAGAAAAGATGACAAACAGCAACACAACTGCAGAATTTGTAGGTCCTGTTCCTTTCAGCTATTTTATGGAAGGTGTGATTGTCTCCATAGACAGGGAATTGCATCTGATGCCCCAGCAAGTCCCTGTTTTAACCCATGCTTCCATCTACCAGTAAAGATTATAGAGGAAACCTTTTCATCTGGTAAGGTCATTGCTTGCAAAATTTATTTTGCAGAGTTACACCTTTTAGCTAGCAATTAGACACCCATGACTAAACTAAAGAGCAAAGGTTGCCTGGCTTAATCCCTACTCTCCAGCTTTGCCACACAGGGTGAATACATGACGTAAGAACTGCACGAGCTTATGTTTATTTATAATACTACATACCCAGCAACTATAACCTGGAGCACTCCAGAGTGGAAGGATACATTTTTATAATGCCTGTTTCTTCATTAAGATTTCATCATCCACCTACGCTAAAAAGCCACTTCCCCTTCACTTTGTTATATCTGCTTTTACTCGCTCCTGTTCCACATTATTTTTTTAATCTCCAGTTCCCTACTTTACATGTACTCTCAAATTTTAAACAAGCAAAATTTGTGCATTAGTGTGTCCTTTTCATCTATGATTTATGAATGACAGGTTCTTCGATGCAGCTTAATGGTATGAGAGAGACATTATTTTAAACATTAAAGTGAAAACCATTTACAACTATGATAAGAGAGGTCTGTTGACATTAAACTTTAAAACATGCACAAGGTAAAGGCAAGTAGCTGCTCCAACAGGTGAGAGTACTACGCATGCAGTTTGTAAGGGAGTTTGTTCAACACATGAGCTGTCTCTTCCTTTTCCCTGTTTCACAGCCTGTAGGATTTGGTGCTTCAAACAATTCACCTGGTTATCAGCAGCCACCAGAGTTTAATAACTAAAAAGTACTTAAGGTGCAACGCAGAGTATTAATTTTAAAAAATTACCATTCTGTTTGAGGAAAACTTTTCCTACCATTTCCATCAGCAAGAAATAAAAATAAATAAATTGGAAGAGCTAAAGCTTTATTTTGATACTTCCTGCTCACACTTTTATCACTTTCACACTGGGCAATCACTTCCTTACCATCCTCTTCCATTAAAGCTGTACAACTCTATTATAAGATATTAGCTAATACTTATTTCGCTATACTTGGTTCAGTTCTTTCAGCAGCAACTGCTTTCTGAGAAGCAATCAACATAATTAGGAGTAGTAAATAAATACATCTGTATTTTACATCATATGTGTTTGGATTGAGTACCATTTCTAACTGTTAGACACACTAACAAAGAATACTAAGGAAGAACAGGTTTCTTACAGAAATGTTTTTCAGTCTGATTTTAGAGCACAGGGAGAATGCAGCAGGTATCTTAGAGTAGAACTATTGCAAACATGGTACAGCTCAGACAATGAGGAGGATACATAGAGAGATGAACTTTTTGCTTGTGACTTTGGAGTCACGTAACTCCCTCAACAGCTTGGATGAGGATGGCCGAACTTTATTGATAAAGCAGACCTCCCACAGCAAGAACGAGAACACATATTTGGGGCACTGCTGGCAGCTGACAAAACTCTGATTTTATAATAAAAGGTTTTTTTAAAAAGTGATTTTCATGCAATACTGTGCTTTTAGTTGCCTCTCTTCATTCAGCTACCCTAAACAGCAGTGGTGAAACAGAATACTTGTCTTCATGCTGCCATTTGAAATTTTAAAGTGAACTCTGAGTAGGGAACATTGATCACTGATGACAGAAAAGCCTAATGAATCATTCAAGTACTTTACATTACAGACCCACAGAATCGAAGACCCAACCTCCAATATGTTTTTATAAAAATGCAAATATCCCTTAAATATCTCTCAAGTATTCAAAAAATCATCCAAATACTAACTTTCAATACACATCAAGAGCAACATTTCATTGGAAAAAAGATCACTCGGTTTAAAAGAGAGAGAGAAAGTGAAACAGGCAAAAGAACCTATTAGAAAAACACTAAACATGACTTACCTTGTAGATTTTGCAATGGCAAAGTCATGATGCCTCCTGCTGCAGCTGCTGCTACCAGCCCTTGGATGTTGGTGAGATTCGCTGTAGGTAGAGTTAGGACAAGTCCTTGTTGGCCACCCAGCTGCCCAGCCATGTTGAAAGGAATAAGGATCGGCTGATTCAGGGCTGGAGTGCCTCCTGGCATCACCCCCGCTACTGCTGAGGCTAACTGTTGGGCTGTCAGTAATGGCTGTAACAAAACACAGACAGCAAGCCCATTTCACTGTGCATAGCTCAGTATTACACACTTACAACTCTTCTTGCTTTGGATCCTTTCACGTTGCATTATAGACATGCACTGCTTCCAGTATCTTAAAGCATACATTTTCACCAACACAGAAAATTTTCACAAACTTGACAGGCTGAAGCTGTATGACTTACAGTCATGTAGCATGGTAATAATCCCAGTTAAATCTAGACTGGAAAATTCATTACACATGCACCAAAGATAATTTATGAACACAAGAAGGCCTAACTCAGACTACAAGCACCTAAATGCCAACATTTCCCAAATTTTCCCAGTGGTATACTGATTAGTAAAAGCACAAAACACTACAGTAACAATTACTAGAAGCTATGTGGACCAAGACTGTCCTAGGAAGTGGAAGAACATTGAGTACCTTCTTAAAGTATGGCTGAACTTGGATAAAATTGTGAACTGGTAAGGGAGATGGTTTATAATGTTATACAGTGCCATACTATTACGCCTACATTTTGCTCTAAAGAAAATAAATACCTGGCATAAAAGATAATGAAATGCCTTTACTAATGCAGGAGTTGTGTGTGACAGGCAGAACTGTCAGAGCCAATAAGGCTGCATTAGAATTGCAGAAGCTTAAATATTAAATTATGACATGTATTTCAAACATAACTTATACAAGAAATTCCAATAATTTAACCTCCTAAATATGCAAAACTGCTTAGATTTTAGAAAAACATACAAAAAGCTAATCTTTCCAAACAGGTAACTTCTAAAACATACACAACACATACATGCTCCCTTTTTGTAACACTAAATGCAGCCAAACAGAATCACATTTTCTACATTACACAGATCAAAGATGATCAATCAGTTATTTACTTTTCATCAAACAGTACATCTCGATTAGTCAAAAGGAAAGATACTGACCTGAGGCCCAACAGGGAATGCAGGATGGGTCTGACTGGGTTGGTGCTGGTCTGCTGGGCTCGTGTCAGGTAGTACTGTGTTTCCTCTGGCCTCTGAAATCCAAAGAGCGGATTGACTTTAATATCAAGCCTGGGGACTGCCACATTACCTTCTACTCTGATGTCACATAACATCAAGCTGAAAATGATATGTTAAAGTGCTTTATCAATAACTCAAGCACTCAAATCACTTATCAGCTGCATAAATTATGCTAACATCATTCAGACCAGCCAGCTCATTCAAGGAGCTACAAAAATCTGACAGCAGTGAAACTGAAGCTATCATCAACCCAGCTAATGTGGGTTGCATTATACATCAATTTACATACAGTACATGAGCACTCTGCATGTGTGGGAACTGCATTTTTTACGCTTAGGTGAGCATCAGCCATTCTAATTTCTGAAAGCAAAAATTATCTGAAAAACAATCAAGTCACATCCACTTCGTATCTTAATATTTTCTTTTGTCAGTTACTGAGGCAGCAAAGGCTGCACTATGTGCAATAAAAAGGCACTATGAAAACTGAGAACAGGTATGCTTCCAAATGACAGCTTCTTTTCTAAATTGCATGGGGGGGGGGGGGGAGTGCGAGCAAAATTCCGTGAAATTAAGGATTTCCAGCATTTATTGAGATGATCAATATCCAACAATTGAACTATATGCTTGGCACTAATGACTCAGGCACAGAACATAGTCCAGCCCTACTGGATTTTGCTGAAGTCTGCAACACAGATTTGAAAAGGAAAAAGAGAAGGAAAAACTTCCTATCAGCTGTAAGAAAGTACCAAGGTGTTTTCAAAACTACGTCCCAATCCTCCATTTCCTCCGTGTGAAGGACTCACATCGATTCACAAAGTTTTTTAGCGCTGATGACACGATCAGGCCCACATCTATCTTTGAAGCTGAAAGAATGACAGCAAGTATCAAAAGTAGCTGCAAGAGTACTGTGGCCTCTTAAAAAGAAAACACTAGCAATGGCATCAGGTTTCCTGGTTGGTAGATAGCTCCCGTTTTGTTAAGTTTTTTCTGATGAGCAGTTTAAATTCCATTCTAAGTAAACCTTAATGAGATGCTCTTTTCCAATGTTTGTCCTATGAATAGCAAGTGCAAGGTAATTCAGAACCAGTTTACTGGCACACCCTGACGTGGTAAGGAAAAAGGATACGATTCTGTCATACTTATAAATTTTAAAGAGAGTATTATCAGCTCATTTAAAAAGGATTCTTCTATATATTCTCCAAGGGGACAGACTTATAAATAATGGAGATGTGGGAAAAAAAATACTTCAGCACATTAAGGTACAAATAAAATTGACTGCTACATATTATTCAATTGACTTCTATCTCTACAGCAAGGTGTCAATCATAACAGCATTTTAGAATAGGATTAAACAATAAATGTGCAGAGTTATTATGCAGAAATCTGAAAAATCTGATTAATTTGTATTATTTTTGTTTGGTCTCAAAAAATGAGAAACGGACATTGCTTTGGGAATACTTACAAACAGTCTATTGAAATATCTGATTCGGAACTAATAAAAACATATAGACTTGCTGACATTTTATGAAAGTGAATTCTATAAAACCACATTTGGCATTTTAGTGACCACTGTCATTTAATAATGAGAATAAGTTGACCTACTATAATCGGTGAGGACTCCAACAATTGCCTAATAACATGCAAAAAGAAACCCTGCCACTAAATTTTTTATGTGCAATTTACTCGTCCAAGTTACCTGAAAAGAAAGAAATATAACTAGATACGTGAGATTCAGTAAAAACTCTTTCTTTCAAACACATTACAAACCTAGTGCTGCTGCCATCCTTAAGACCAAAGATACGTTTTCTTCAGTATGAGTTCCTCCTATACAAAATAAAGTGCTATGTTACTAAACACAATTTTACTTTTGGTAATTTCCATGTATTGTTATGGGGCTTTTTTAATCTTCTCATCACAGCTGTACATATCAAGTGATATTAGATCAAAGGCTCAATACCAATGAATGTATCACTCCCCATTAAGATCAAATCTTATAAGTCAATTTTGTTTACGTAATTTTAAGGGCTGAGAATTTTCTCTTTGTGTGTGATTTAATTAATATTAAAACAAGCTCCTGATAATCTGTCACATCATTAAATTGTCCTATGAAAGCTTTGGGAGAACAAAACTGGAGTCAAATACTCACTAGAATTAGATTTTATTGCAATTACTATAGCTTGAGCTCTCAGAAATAAGTAAGAAGTTCTGAAGAAATATGCCTGTGCTTTAGTATTTTCTTCCACAGTGCAGCTATCCTAAGAACCACTGTTTTCTGTTATCTGTACCCTAAGGATTTTGCAATATTTCTTCTCACAAGCTGTATGTAGTACAAGTGCGTTATACAGAACCATAAAGCCAAAATTAATTACACTCCTTTCCTTTTGCATTGCACTAATTGGAATCACTTAGGACTACATTCCTTTTGTGAGGTCACTCATCGCAGATGATGTATTTTTTTTATTTCAGTGCTCAAATACTCTGCCTGCTGCTTCTAGCTCACTTTACATATGATGCAGGCATCTCAGCAAAACAGCACACACTTTCACGTGCATGAATTTGGCCTTGCACCCTATATGAAATTATGCACTCCATATTCTCGGATAGAAATTCTCACATTTCCTCTCGTGCCCCTTCTAATCTACCTGCTGCTGTAACAGCTACTCAAGAGTCAAGATTTTTTTCCAAAACGCACAGGAAAATCTGCCTGCTGGGCTGGCAGTAAGTACAGCAAAGTGAGGATTTCAGGGTTAAGTTCTGCTGCATCACACACAGTGACAGCATTTGTTCCTTGCTGTATGCTGTCCAGCGAGACGCATAGGTCAAAGCTCCCAGGAAGGCGAAGCAGAGCACAAAACACTGGTAGAAGGCTACTTTTCCTTTTCTGTCTTATAATGTTGGCTGGGAGTATTCCTTTGATTTCAGAGGATCTGAGGAGTTGGGAAAGCTCTATGTGACAGCTACTATTTCTGATTCACAGACTCATTGCTACCAATTTGAAAATACCTTCATTAAGACCATTGCCCTAAATTGGCAGTGCACAATCCCCCGCATTGTTTTTCCCCTCTGTTTTACCACCTTTGAGAGTTCATTAGTTCCAGATGCTGGAATGACCTCTACAGGTAACTTATTCCCCTGTCCAAATTCCAGTCCTCAGTAATAAAAATGGCCTGTCAAAATCTAGCCTAGATTTTCCACTTGTCCAGATCCAGGCCATTACCTCCTGTTAGGCTACTCATCAGCGCTGCTCAGCTTTCTATCAGCAAGGGGTATGGTGGCAAGGAACCAGGGGTCATAGCAGCCCCTACGGAGCTGGGGAGCTACACCAGCACCTTCTCTGCTCTCAACTACGCTTTGGAAAGATTGTACTCTCGTTACAACTCCGATTGCTAGTGCACAAGGGGCAGGGAGAAGGAAGTAACAGGGCACCTACTCTGGAAAAAAGAAATAATTCTCCCTAACACCATTTGACTAGACAGGAAGCCAAGACTTCTCTTGTAAGCAAGCGCTGCCATCACAGCCTAAGTCAATAAGTTTGCTCAGTAGTACCCTATGAACGGACAGGAGTGCTACTGCCATGGTATGGCCATGACTGTAGACAAGGCTTTAATATTTAATAAGCAATATTCATCATATGTGATTCATCATAAATTAATTATAAATTATATAATACATACACTCACCTCTCATCCCACCAAGGGGCTGGAAGGGCATGACACAAAAAAAAAATTGAAGTGCACTGTAAACATTGTAAAATAACCCTCTTAAAATAAAATACTGTTTAAAATAAAGCTAAGTAAAACAAAGGCAACCTTCTTTCCTCCTTAACAAAAAGAAGAGAAAAAAAAAAATCCCCCAAACCAAGCGAAAAACCTTGTTGAACAATACCTGGTTTAAAAATGAGAAAACCACAAGAGAAACATCAGAAGGAAAAAAAAATTCCACATCCCAAGGCCTCTGAGCCTCATACAAAATTACAACTGTAAGCACTCTAGTTATAAACAGGCTTTCCACAGTTTGCTTCCTTTGTTTCTTACACATCTTCAGCAACACAACAGGTAATTCAGTTCTAAATGTCTTTATCTCCCAGTGTCCCATGAGGAGGGAATGCTCTAATCCCCACTTTATAAATGAGCAACTAATAGACAGAGGGACTCGGATCTGGATTCTCAAATCAGCATTTAGGCCCCTAGACCTCCTCAGCTGTAGTTACACTGTTTAGGAAAGCATGGGTGAAAAAACAAAACAGCTCAGTGACTCCTTGGCTGCTCCAGGGCTACCTGCAGCTCTGGCAAGGTGAACCTGCAGGTGTGTCCCAGCACCCTGCACTCAGATGCCCTGCCCATCCCAGCAGCTCTTGCCACCCATGATGTCCAACGCTTGCAGGGAACCTGCAGCTGACTGGCACACGTGACTATACTGAAGAGCATTACAGGATATATGATGGAGTGCATTACACATGCGGATACAGCTCGGTCCTGGACCTCCTGGTTCCTCTGCAGATGGGTGCTCATGCCTGCTCACAGGCGTGATGCACACTGGCATCTCCTCTCAAACTCTGCACCAAACCTCACTCAGAGCCAATGCTCAAACCACAGCATAGGACTAACCTCAGCAGATGATCTGGACATAAATAACTTCCTCAGAATTCATTCACACAAGAATGAATTCAATGTGTCTCACATTTGTATCAGAACCAGGGAGATGCTGGGCCACCTCTCTTCAGTACTCAATGCTTTGAAAACCAAGCAGGATCAAATCTGAATAATACTAGATTTTTCAGTAATGAAAAGAATATGTAAATCCTTCTGAGACGCCCGTTTAAGCAAATATTTTAAATGAATCAACATTAATAAAAGAACACAGAATTTTAAGCAACAGTTCATATTAAAATCCTTATATACAGTTCCACAATGTGTCATCAAATTACTTGTATTTATCTCTCAGTAACTGTAACAATAAGAAATCAGGAGTAGACTGTTTTCTTACTGGTTGAACCAACTCACATTAAAGATACAGCTTTAAGAATGCAATCATTGAAGAGAAAATACTGCCTGTGAGAAAAAAATAGTCTCACATTTTTAAAACTAATAAACTCACAGTCTGAGCATGTAATATACCTGCATTTAAATCATAAGCCCTATTATCAGGAGGAAAAAAAAAGATAACTTTTTTAAAGAAATTTAGCAGACTGGTAATATTCAAATTATTGGGTATGGTGAAAGACCATCATATCTGATTAAAGTAACTCAGTTCTTCATTAAATGAACCCTTATTTGTCAGCAATTATACCAGGAGCAATCTTGCTAAACAAAATTTAATAGCTGAAAGGAAACAATGCAGCTGATAAATGAAAAAACATAACATTCTCTCCAAACAATCCTCATTCTGCCACAAAGCACCATATTGTGGCTCTTAATTTCACTATGTTCATTTTCCTGCTGCCTCATAGGTTAGATGTGTAGGTAATAAGTCTCTCCAAATCACCTCAACGTAAAACCTTACTAATCAGATTGCTACACAGAATTTCACAAACACATCTAAATTTTACAATACTTGCAGCAGAGAAAATTGAGATTTTATGCTGAATTCGTTTTACATCGGTATTATCCTACGGTTATCAGAGGAGATATTCCTGTTACCTCAGCAAAGAAAATCAAGCTCAAATTAAATGAGAATAATGAAACACCTACTGAAAGGTATGAATTTAAGCTTGGACTTCTCATATTTAAGTAGTCATAGTTGTCTTCTTCCAGTCCATGACCACGATGTGCCATACAATTCACTCATCTGGATTGTATGAAACTTCTCTAAGTATGAGGTTATCCCACAGATTGTTAAGCAATTCACCTTTTCCTGCTGACCTCTACTTCCGATTCTAAGGTTTTATTTTTAGGCAGCGATTTCAGCCTCACAAAGAAAACCAAACAAGTAGAGATCTGTGTGTGTGCAGAATTACCACCAGCACCTGTTAACTCTGAAACCTAACAATGTTGCTATGTTGATATAATTATTTTACTGTTTGATCATTTTAGCACAACATACAAGTACTGTGCTTATCTTCCACAACATCAGATTGTCTCAATTTATATAACTTAAGTCTCTCAATTTTTCCCTACCTATGTGCAAAAACCTTCTAGTTTACCTTTGAAAATGTTTGTGGTGTGATACGGAAATGCCATATTGATCTACCGTATTGACATATATGTCAATGCAATATCCTGTACAGAAAAGCTAAAAATCCTGCATACAAAATGGATTGAATTAGACAGCAGAATGAATAGAGCAGATTTGCTTTACTGACTCTGTCATTCAGTACTTAAGTAAAACCCCACAGTTTTATACTTATCTGAAACTGCCACACAATTGCTGCTGCAAAGCTACCAAAATCACTGCAGAGCTCAAAATCATTCTGCCAGCAGAGTACAAAAATCTCGCCTTTGCCTAGTCCCTGGGGATATTTTCTCCTAAAGGATCTTCTCCCGCAAGACACATAAAGGTAGCCAAAATCACTGTGCTCATTACCCGTATGCACAGAGCTTGGCTTGTATTTACGCACCTGCATCTTTCTGGATCAGGACTGATAACATTAAAACTCCATGACTGTTTATAATGAAAATACAGCTATTAAAGTGATTCACATTACAGGGAACTTCTCCTGGGCAATCACCAGTTATATTTACCACCAAGCAAAAAAAACCTACCATACCAAGGCACAAAAATCACGGATAACACAAAAAACCAGCTCTCCCAACTGCCTTAAATTTTCTTCTTTCCCATCCTTATTTTTAGTCCTCTCTCATTGTCTTCTCTTTTCCCTAACTGTATTTTTTTTCTTATTGGTGCCTATATGAATATTCTTCCACTTCAGATACTTCATGTGAGAAAAGAAGCATTGCTACTGCAGAAAAGGTGAAGGGATATAATTGCAAAAGTATGTTCTTTATTCAAAATAGACTCATTCTACTTTTCTTCACCCCCTAAGTACAGTGCATAAAAATCCCTTGTTAATGGTACATACATTTTTTATGAATTGGACCCTTCATATTGAGAGTTCTAGTTTCTTTTATACTGTATGCATTAGCCCAAATATAATCACATTAAGGTCACAAAGATCCTATCAGTTTTCCCTGAATTCATACAACATTTCATACTCACTGTTTGCCGTTAGTGCTGGTGAATGCAATGATGATAAAGGTTACTTACCAGAAGATGGACAGTTGAATGCATTATTATTTCATGTTGGGCAGCTGATCCCTAGCTAAGAAGGGCAGGAGGCTTCTCTAAATTAAACTTCCCTTTCTTTCCATCCCTGGAAGCTCACTAAATGCCAAAGAGTATGCACATCAAAGAACATCTATTTTGGAACAACTGCTACAGTTTGCCATCCTTCTACAGCTAACTAACATTTCATTATGGTTTTTACATTTATCTATGCACGCGTTTTTCTTCCTGACAGGGCAGAGGGCAAACTTTCCATCAAAAGCCCAACTTCCTGACACTCATCCTCCCAATCTGATTCCTGTATCCTCCCCCAAAATAAGGCAGACTATGATGCTATCTTAGAAGAATATACATTGCTGTTTGCCTGGGGAACCTTGTACAATTTCCATATTATGGGCTTGACTGCTGGCACTACAGGCTACTGAAAGCCAGGCAATACCTGTGGTCAGCCTCCTGGTGCATAATAATTCAGGCTTCTGAGGGAAGAAAAGGTTAGCATGGCTGACATCTTTTGCTTTTTAGACATTACATTGATAGACTTATTTACAAAGGATAGGGCACAGGTAGGTCATGATAGAAATTTAACTCGCAGCTTTGACACCTTGTAGGGACTGAAAAAAAAAAACTGTAAGGTAGAGAAGGGATGAACCTAACCAGTCCTATGAGAGCCTGTTTAGAAATTCAAATCATCTGGTTCGGTGAGTGGGGAATATGCAGTTGAGGGAGGAAGTGTTCAATTAGACCCAGTAAAAGCACCTGGCACTTAACATCTTCAGCAGAGCCAGTGTTCAGCAAAATGCACTCCACAATATATGTAAACTCCTACTGGAGCATCCTGACCAGCAAGTATGGTCAAGCAACAGTGGTTTATCACTCTTGCTACCAAGTTCACTGTCTGGTTTCATCCCTGTGGTGTCTTTAACAATTTCACACTCTCTGCTGTGGTCTTTACACAGCCCTGTGGGGCAGCTCCATCAAGTGTCTCATTACACGTTGTTCGGCTGCTCAGACTTTATTGAGACTCTTGAAAGAGCCATCCCACAGAGCGGCGTACTGTAGGAGTCCAGTCAAGATCCAGGAGGAAACCTTAACAGTGGCAGCAACTCTGTATGCAGGAGATCATGCTCCTAGATCAAGACTAAATCGCAAAACTGGTAAGTCTACATTATAAACCTATTTAGCTGCACATGTACCTTCAGAAATTCCTAGCTACAAAAATTCAGCCTTCCCCCTTCAAAAGCAGCCTGTGCTGTTCGATATCTGCAGCAAGTTCTCATGACATGGCTCAGCAGGGTGAACCTTTATTTCAAATGGAAGTGCTGGCTGGGAGCTGCAAAAACTCATTGGTACGCATGCCTCCTCTTGTAAATCCTGAATGGAATTAACTTTTGTCTCTTTATTATTGTCTGAAATCAATTGTCTTGACTATTTACAAGGAGCTTTCACCAGGAGTTCCCAAATACTTTTTATTTATCTGCTTTTAAAGAGCATTCAGTCTGCTGGCCAGGCCTTGCAGGTTATGTCAAGCCTGACTATTGCTAAACCAAGTTTACAACACACAGCAAGGGCTTTTGGTTCCCACGCACACACTTCGGTTCCCTCCCTTCCCTGTAGGCCAAAAGCTAAAAATACAAAAAAAAGACCTAAAGAACTAGTAGTCAGCATTATCATCCTGTCTGCCTCCTGAATTTAAGCAGCTATTTATGAGGCAATGATAGTGAAACAGTCCGCAGCAACCACTAAGATGGCTCTTTCACACACTAAAAATACCCTAAAACAGATCTACGGGGAAATAAAGAACCAAGTGGTTTACAAACATTTGGACGCTGTTTCTGTAATAGTTGATCTTGCCTTTATGTCAGTCAAACTCCCACCGGATTTCACATGTGTTAGATTAGTTCTCTAGGAAGGGTTTAAGAATACAGCACAGGTTAAAAAAGCTTTACACATAACAGGCATATATCCCAGGACAGTCATATTACATGAAAGATCTCCTGGTTAGTAACGCCTTGTCATGGCAAGACCTCTTTGTAACAACATGCTGTGCAGGAAGGAAAAAAAAGCAAAAAGAAGCCACACAACTTAGCTTTGCCAAAATAGCAAGTGGCAGGTAACTTGCTTCAAAGAGGGAGAGAGGGCACTGCGATACATCCTAACAGGATTAAATTATACGGAATATAGAACTGTTCCTCATCCATGAGAATGCTTGTGTTCATATATATATGTACACTTCTCTATATATAGATGCATATTTTTAAACAAATTAGTTTCCTACATCCCTTTCATTTTTATATTATTGCTCTGTTTATTTTTTCAGCATTACAGTAATTGAAAAATATCTACTGGTAAAAGATGCTATTAATTTAAGTGCATCCATAGTGTGTTATGTCACTAATAGACTTAGGTAACATTATTCTTTTATCCTTTTTACAAAGCATTATTTTATTGTCCTCTCATTTCTAAGATTTTACTTCCACTTAAAGTCAAGCAGAGTGAGGGCTTTGCAGAATTCTATTATATTATTGTCCTGTCATTATTCTAACTCCATTACACAACACCACAAAACCAGCATCAGCTTCCATTTGTCATATTATTTATTTTGAGGATTATGTCAGGTCTCAGACTATGTGTACATGCCTACTAAACATAATTTGGAGTTAGGCAAAAAGTAATCACCGATTCCTTCTAAAAATGCTTTTAAAGAAAACATTTTTTAACCATTCTGTATTTCTGTAAGACCTGTGTCATCTGATTTTGACCCATACAACCCTTCAGAAGAATCTAGCTCTATTTACAGTAAGACAATGTGTAGAGGTACATACAAACAGATTTGAACTCCTTTGTGCATACTCCCAATGAACTGACATAAACTAGTCCTGGTGTGGAAGCTGTGCTCACATGGTGCTCTGTACACGCACGCTGTACGTCACTAACACAGCTGTGTTTCTTCTAGGCAGAAGCTGGCTTGTGCCTGGCCACAGTGGAGCACAGCAAAGAACCATAAGCCCACCTTTCCTACAAGTCAGATCCTTCAGCAGCCAACAAACAGCTCAGCACACCTGATGTGCTTTCCAGAAGTGGACTGCTGTTGCCATCTTGGTACCTTCTTTTAGCATCCTGGGCTTTGAGGATATGCAAAAAACCAGTCAGGGTTGGTTTGAAATAGCCAACACTTTCACCATCCGTTCCTTATGGCTGCCATAAAGGAAAGAAAGATCAGGAGCTAATTCAACACAAGCACGATTTAGGTTCAATGCCCAACTGTCACAGATCTCCTGTGAGACCTTCACCAGTTCATCTCACACACAGAGAGCAGCGTTAGACCCTCAGAGCTTAAAGAAGTCCTGCACCAAAGAGGCATGTCAATTAGAGTGGCTGCATTGGCAGGTAGAGCCAGTATACAGCTTCCTCCAGTCACAGACTTGTTATCATCTGATAGTACCCTACCTTTAGGGCAAACACCTGTGTTAGACATGGTGCAATGCCTGCGTAATCGAGTTCTAGAGTTGCCTTTCCCCCACGTTGAAGGAATCTGCACTCAGCTCTGGGAAAAGTTCGTGTTGTCTTTGAGAGAAAGCTGCTTCATGCCTTCCTTGCATCCTCATATCCGCACAAAAAGCTCCTACTCTCACTTTGCCTCTCCTTAACTCTCTCCACACGATGGCTGCTGGAGGAAACAGTATTTTCTCACTACCAACTATATAGTCCCAAGTGAGATTCTGGTCACAACCAAGTCATTCCATTAACCATCTCACAGACTGCTCCCCTTTTTATTCTGTAGGACCTGTTGATTATATAGATAACAACACATTAAGTAGATTTAACTCAGCAAGAGATGTCAGAGTTCAAAACTCAGCTTAGATTAAACACTAAAACAAAACAAAAAAAGACTCATATCCATACTTACTGTCTTCTCAGTTAAAAAGGTATTTAAAGACCATCCAGGGAAAATCCATCTCTTTACCACAATAGGTATGATTGACATTCATAAGACAACTGTATACAGAAAACAGGATGCAGGTTTTATTTCAGTCATTGTGAAGCACACCACTTGTATCTGTTAAAGTACTTCGCATGTGTATTGTTATAATAGCACTGTTTCCACTTAATGTTATTCTAATGACTTTCCTCTGAAGAGCATTTGTGGACACTAGGACTCCCTAAATGGTAACAATGGATAAACATCAGCTTGAGAAATGCAGGTCTGTATTATTTATGAAGCTGCAATTCTCCTGTAAATAACCCAGTTGTTAAAATGATATGTATCTATGTAATTGAGTCTTCTGTATACAAATAAATAAGGCTTTATTGCAATGTCAGAAGTTAACAGACCAGTCAATAAAATCAATAACTCACTTTTTCTTGCTTATATATCTAACTTTTCTCTACCTTTCCTACGTCCTCTGTTTGTTCTGGTTACATATTAACACTCCAAAGGATATATAGCTCTTATGATATTGTTTAGTAAATGGTGGTCTGAAGAAAAGTCTGAAGAAACACCGCCTCAGCAATTTAATACCCTGTCTATTTATTGTGTACTTTAACATATACCTATTTGGTATAAATCAGGGAGAAAGAAACTGTCTTGATCTACACATCAGAGTTCTACAGATTTTTAACGTGAATGACTACATGAAGGTCTAAGTAAATTAGGTTCATATTGATACATTTAGCTAAAAGTGCTCCAGGCCTGGATTGCATTATCGTATAATCACTGTCAAAACAGCACTGCCACATTATAACACTGTGCTGCTTATGCCTCTATGGTTAAGGTTGTGTCAGCATTTCCATTATGCTCTCCATTTTTCAATTATTTATAACTTGGCTGTAAAATTTGCTTTGGCCTGAAACTTAGTGAACCAGTAGCCAGATCCTACAAATCTCTACTCAAGAAAGTCAACCATTTTATTTCAGTGGTAGCATTTCTATTAGCCAGGTCCTGCCAGATTACAATCCAAGGTCAAAGTTTATGAGCCTGTTTTTTTTATATTTTTAATGAAAAGAGAATTGGGTCCCTTTAAAAATATTAAGGGGGGGAAAAAAAAATCTGGAAGCACTGGAACATAATACTTGATTTTGTTATGTGATTAGGTCCCTAACTTGATAATCGCGTTTTCAGTACTTCGAAGAAGAAAAAAAATTAACAGCAAAGCTGCTGCAATGTAAAAACTAGCCGTGGGGCATATGCACTAAATTTTGTTCCACTAATTACATTTTCTTGTGGGTTTTCATCTGGGATCTAGCACACCTCCTAAACAGCGTAAAATTGGGAGGGCTCCAAATGAACCATTCTCATCTATCAGGAATACAAACATGCTCACAAAAGCTATCTTATTATGTATGCTCCATACAGACTCTTCATTCAAAAATATTTTAACAAATGTCATGCTGGATAAATATAATGGCTCATCTGAGGCTTAGAAACACTTTACTCACAGTAGAAACAAATTTGGGCAGCATTTTTCAAATTGAGTTAAGTCCTTAATACACACCCACAGGCTTACTTAGACTTATAGATATAATATCTTCTTCTTTCATCCTCCTTAGCTAGCTGAACACATGATCTGTTATCGATGAAAATTTTCCTGTTCTGATGCTGCTCTCTTGGTTCATTGCTGAAATATGTCCTAACTCTGCATTTGGCTTTTGGATAAGATTACTGCGGAGCACTGGTCAGGGGACAAATGCAAGCCCCTCCTGCATGGCTGCAGCAGCCTACATGCTCTCTGCAGAGAAGTACAGGAGATGCACGTGTACAACAGCATCCTCTGAATCTTTTTGAAAGCTGACCACAGACAGGGCTGCCCAAAACAGCAGAGGGTAGCAGCACATTCCTACACTTTGTTAACCTAAGCAAAAAAAAAACCCCCAACAACAGGAAATGCTTGTAAAATAGATACAGAGTATAAAACCAGTTGATGAGCAAGAGAAGACTGCAGTTCAGGACTCCTTTTGGAGTTTCATTTGAAGGAAACTTGCGCTTCTACTTTCACTGTCCCTGGTGCGGTGCAGAAGAGCATGCTGCAGTATTTGGCTTGACACTGTAAAGGTCTCAGTACACAACTTCACCCTTGTGAGCAGAGACTCACTGAAATAACATGCACGTGAGGTACTAGTGATGCTTCTTTATGCTCCTGGGGTAAGACCCCTTTGCGCACAGAGTGTGTGGTACTACTCTTAAAGAGGTTGCAAGGCTTCATAAAAATTTAGATATGTTCTTTTAGTTTGCACAATTTCATTTGGCATTGAAGAACCAGGCTCTGGCAGCTGCACAGATACAAGTACACAATTAATACAGACTGTTATCTATTGTGAACAGGATGAAAATTCCTTGCACAGAAGTTACTTTCTTCCCCCTAAGTTTCATTTCATGTCACATAGCTACGCCAAGACAAACTGTGGCAGTAAGCTACACACTTGCTGTTTTATAACAAAGTAGAAGGTTTCTTTAAAGTACCTCTGACTTTTGCAAAGTTTGAGATCTTAAGCACTGGGTTATATAACGCTGCACGCACCTGACATGCCAACTTGCAGGATGGCACGATGGTTGTTTTGTGTCATGTGCCGGGGACAGAGGTTATCACAGCAGGTTGCAAGCAGGGATGCTGGGCTTTCTCAGGGGAGCTTGCGCTTGCGTCTGGGGTCTCTAAGTACAGTTCTTGCCTGCAGCACTTCTGTGCTGGGACCCTTAAGCAGCAGTCCTGGCAGAACAGCTGCTCTGAAATACCACTGGGATAAGCCAGAGAGGGCTGCGGTGCTGCTCTGCAGCACACAAAGTGCCAGGCAAGAGGCCGAGCAGCACAAACATCAGTTCCTAAGCCACGAGCAGCAGACTTACAGGCTGACAGGGAGCAATGCGATGGAAGGGAGTTCACCTAGCAGCACGTCTGCTGGTGCTTGCTGTTTGTAGTAGGTGTTAATCTTTCTGCAACAGCATTTCTAGGGATAGCTCCCTGAAACATTAGACCAGCATCATCAAGTAAGGCAGAGCCAATGCTGAGACTTGGTCAGTTGTTTGAGCATCCTACACACGTCAGAGTGAAGGCATAGCAGCGTTGGCTGCTGCCTATTTGGAGCATCAGGCAGCATGTGAGGCCTGGCTCTGTGCTTGAGCTCCAGGCATTGAAATAATTTCATATCAGAACTTGAGGGTGACCTGCTACAGGGGGCACACAGGACAGGGGATAGAAAAAAAAAAGTGGTTTAGTCACTGCAAAGAACAGCGACATTTATGTCTCCTATGTAGGTAAAACAGGCACTGTCTTAACTGGCATTCATTTCCTTTTGAAGCACACTGTTCTACAGAGGAAGCAAGAATATGCACCATTTATTTATAATAAAGCAGTCACAAGACTATAAAAATAAGGGTATGGGGTGAAAAATCTGTGTGTTGGGTTTGCGTGGCAGGGTTTTGGTGGCGGGGGGGCTACAGGGGTGGCTTCTGTGAGAAGCTGCTAGAAGCTCCCCCTGTGTCTGATAGAGCCAATGCCAGCCGGCTCTAAGACGGACCCGCCGCTGGCCAAGGCCAAGCCAATCAGCGCCTCTGTGATAACATATTTAAGAAGTAGAAAAACACTTAGAGAGAGAGCTTTTGCAGCCGGAGAGAGGAGTGAGAAGATGTAAGAAACTCTGCAGACACCAAGGTCAGTGCAGATGGAGGGGGAGGAGGAGCTCCAGGCGCCGGAGCAGAGATCCCCCTGCAGCCCGTGGTGAAGGCCATGGTGAAGCAGGCTGTCCCCCTGCAGCCCATGGAGGAAGGATGAGGGGGTGTAGCGATTCCACCTGCAGCCTGTGGAGGACCCCACGCTGGAGCAGGTGGAGGCACCTGAAGGAGGCTGCGGCCCGTGGGAAGCCCACGCTGGAGCAAGTTCCTGGCCGGACCGGTGGACCCGTGAAGAGGGGAGCCCACGCCAGGGCAGGTTTGCTGGCAGGACTTGTGGCCCCGTGGGGGACCCCACGCTGGAGCAGTTTGCTCCTGAAGGTCTGCACCCCGTGAGAGGGACTCCATGCTGGAGCAGGGGAACGATGAGAGGAGTCCTCCCCCTGAGGACAAAGAAGCGGCAGAAACACCGTGAGATGAACTGACCGTAACCCCCATTCCCCGTCCCCCTGTGCCGCTGAGGGGGGGGAAGGTTGAAGCCGGGAGTGAAGTTGAGCCCGGGAAGATGGGAGGGGTGGGGGGAAGTGTTTTAAGAGTTGATTTTATTTTCTCATTCCTCTACTCTGTTTTGCCTAGTAATAAATTAGATGAATTCCCTCTCTAAGTTTGGTCTGTTTTGCTCGTGACAACAATTAGTGAGTGATCTCTCCCTGTCCTTATCTCGACCTGCAAGCATTTCGTTATGCCTTTTCTCCCCTGTTTAGTGAATGAGGGGAGTGAGAGAGCGGCTCTGGTGGGCACCTGGCCCCAGTCAGGCTCAACCCACCACAATCTGTAATTCTGAGCTCTTTATCTCCCATTCTGATGATCTGTGACAAACGTCACCATCCCTTCTTAGACAAGAAGACCTTGATGATCAATGGTTTCTTAATCACCTAATCTCAAAGATATCCTGTAATCCTTAGAAAAATCCTGCGGATATCAGGGGACAAAAGCACTCCTACAGTGATCCCTACATTTTTCTCCAGGGATCTTCACTGGGGCTGCACTCTCATAACATACATACACTTAAAGTCTGACACCTGACATACTCAGGTTCTAAGACAGAATCGGTTTCAGGCTTTCGTTGGCTCCCCTTTCCTGTGCTGCTTTCCTCCTCTTTTATGAGGATTCTTGGACAAAACCCCTGAAATAGTGGCTTCAAGAATATTAAAAATATGTGGGGTTAATTGCTTTTGTTTTTAAAGGTGGGGTGACTCTTGGGAAAAAAACCTCAAATGCAGTATATAAGGCAACTTTTAACCCCACAATTTTCTGAGAATAACTTTGTACTTGGAATAAAAAAATATTTTGCATTAAAATGGGAAGAGTGAAGGAAGTCAGAGTAGATAGATGGGTGACAGATCTTGCCACTAACACAACAGTTTAAAACATATCAGGGCATCCTTGAGGCTGGAGGCCCCCCACACATCACCCTCTCATGCTGGAACAGAAAGTAGAATTTCCATGTTAGGAGCAGCTCATCTTCCAAGGATACTTTTCTGCTCCACAAAGACAAATATTTTCAAACACTGTATCACATTCACACTCTTCTCCTGTACTTACCAAAGACATAAATATCTTCATATTTCAAAACTATAATATAATGCAATAAGATTCAGCATAATAACATCCATCGGAAAGGACAACTTAAAAGAAAAGCATTGCATTTTCTGTATGAAACGATATATAATGACCATTGCCTAGAAATGGATCAATCTGGCTCCAGCGGAGCAGCTGCATAAGCATTCAAAATAGCAATAACCACAAGCTTTGGTGAGGTACTTTTCTTCGCAATGTCATCTCATTTTAACCCCCCTGAGCAAAGCTGAAAGTCATGCTGAAAAAACATCCGAAGACAGCTTACTCTTTCTCTTCCTGCCCCCATTCCTGAAATTCTCAATTTTGTTAATAATTCTCAGTTGGCTAGCAATTTTCAGCTGTAACACTAAGTCCAATTACAACCACCACAAATCCTATTTTTTATGGGTTTACAGCATTTGGGGGGTAAGAGTACACTCTGGGACAAAATTACACATACAGAATTTTTGTACTTTAGAAGTTTTTTGTTTAAAAATGTTTTTGCCATTTAAATTTTATACAATTGATGGGAATAATGACAATGATGCTTTTAATTACCCGCACCATTCTCCTCTTTTAATATACTTTTAAATTATTTCAATGGAACAGAAGAGCCAAGACTGAGTTTTCATATTTGGATTGCACTGAATTGCACTCCAAAAAGAGCCAAATAAAGTTTTCCACCACATTTCTACCCTACACTTTGTCAGACAACTTGATTCCAAACCAATACTTGAATTTAAATAACCCGTAGCTTCTCTAATATGCATCAGTTTGTGGTTATTCTCAAGGGGTATGCTTGAAAGTTGCAAAAGATCATGATGGGAGTGCCATATACCAAGACAAATCCCAAGCCATGCTTAGTCAGCTCTTGGCCTCCATGCACCACAGGGTTTCAGCTTGTGAACTCCCAAACCTTTTAGTCATTCACACAATATCAGTGTAAGTACAATAGCTTATTTTTCATGGGTCCCCACACAAACCAGGGGCTAAAAACCCTTTCCTACCTCCTCTAGGAAATCCACAGGTTCTGTGCCCATTCGTTTTCTAGAACTCATCTGATAAGCTTATACTGATTTTGCAACAAAAGCTACAGGACATTCCTACTGTAATGCAAGTGAATATCAAGGAATTATCATTTTTAATAAGTGACAAGAAGTACTAATGATGTGGTAATGGCAGCTGACAGGATTATTAGCATGAAATCTTTTCTGCTCAGTTTACCCTGGGGGCCAACTTCCCAGAACTAACAGAGGCCAGGAGGAGTGAAGTTACATCCCAAACCAAGCAAATGCAAACCACTGTCAGGAGTTTTGAAATGGACTCACTTATCTAATAGACCTGCAGAGTTTTCTCTCCATGTGCTACTGCAGAGGTAAACACCTGGGAACATGTTGGAAGTTACAGCCCCCATCTTTCCCACTAAAAAGGACTGTTTTAAATTGCCAAACTCCCCAGTCAATTTTGTATCAAACTCCCCATCCTCTACAGATTAGACAACAGCAGTGAACACTGAACAGGGGGATGCACCAAAGTAAAGGTGAGGTTTTTCCATAGTCCGCCCCCTCACCCAGCAGGATTGCAGCAATGCTCCCCAGTGGATGCTGGAGTTCCTTAGACCCCATCATCACCATAGTAAGTACACTTCAATAGTGCAAACTGCTTAGGGCCTCGCTACCGTCCACTAGGCTGAAAAGTTTTCACAATCACTTGGCATCCAATTTCCCCCAAGTTCATTTCTTTGGCATTCCCTACCATGTATATAGACTCATGACTATTTCAGCTAGTCCCATTGTATCACCAGGTAACTCTCTACTTTCACCCAAAAGCTCAACACTCTGTCAAGCTGTTAGGGCCCATTCGCACAAAAGACCCAAGATGGTGTGGGAACCCCTTACCTTGTTATCTCCTGAGACATTGGTCTGAATTATTTTCTGCCTAATAAACCACAAATAAAAATGACAACAACCTTTATTAGAACTGGGATGATTAGCAAAGTATTAACTTTTATCCCTGACAGTCATTTCGGCAGCAATGATGGTGCTCCATTAAGTTTTCCCAGTCATTTACTTCCTATAGTTTAAATTCTTCCATGGACTTCATGTAGCTACTTCATATGTAAACAGTACATAATTATTACCACGCCATGCTGATCTGCATTACAGATTAGGCAAAAACCCTGCCACGGTTTTTCCTCTCATAGAACTTGTCAGCAAATACTTGTTTTTCCTGAAAAAGCTAAGTCATGGAGTGGTAGACTTCTTCCCAAACTTACATCCAGTTGGCCAAATTCTGCTGACATTCATGCAGTTCAGCTGAATAAAGCAGAATTCCAATGGATGGCTCAAAAAGATGAACCCTCTGAAGATCTGACTGTCCTCCAGCTCTGCTGGGAGTTTATAGATCCGGTCCTCACACATGTTATATTAGACAGGCATGCATCAACATCTTTTACTGTTCAATTTTAAGCCTACACATTTCTGTTTAATTTCAGTATAGTCACATGCAGACACATACAGGCATGGGGATTAGGTGACAGCTAAACAAAACCCCTTCTGCGTGCATATTTTTATGCTTAAACATCATGTCCTCTGCAAAGAGCGTGAAGGTGCAATGGCATATATTTCTGCACCTAGTCCACCTGTTTATGCATCTGCTACAACATGATGTGCTTGCATCCCTTTTCAAGCACCTGTGTGAAATTGTATTGGCTGGATTGGGGACAACACAAGAAAAATATTCTTTTCAGTAAGCTAGGCCCCTTGATCTGGTTCACCACATGGGTTCAGTGCAGAGGGCAAAACAGGGTCAAGGTGGAGTGAGGAAGCTTAAACAGCAGTACTACTAAAAGTGTTAATGGCTACTTCTACAGAAAGGATCAATCTTTGGGCATCCACTGATGTGAACGGTTCAAACATACGGGGAATTACACTGACAGTATATTGGACTAGTCATTTTTATGATCCTGACCACAAAACCCAATCCTGTGAGATTCTGCTCTGGCAGACAGAACTGGAAACACCTTTGAGCAGCAAACCAGACTGAAGACGTTGCTTTCAACTTTTCGGACAGGCACATCGTAATACAGTTGAAACACCTTTGTACACTCTTATCAGCTTTGGATATGTTCAAACCAGAGGGTGGGAAAGCTTGACAATGTAAGTTTTATTCAAAAATTCCTTTTCTCATGGAACATTGCTTGCTTCCAAATAGCACAGCAGAGCAGCACAGAGGGGTTGTCTGCCTTCTCACAAACAGGACAGTATACATTTCACCAACAGCAAGCAGAGCTGCCATGTCCAGATGCACAAAGGTATAGATTACTCAGGCTGGCAGCATGAAACATGGAGTTTGGAAATGAACCTGGCAGCAGGCCAGGAGATAAGATCCAGAGTAGCTCTTTGTATTCGAATACACATGTCTGAATCAATGCTCAAACCAAGAGACTCTCCACGAGTCTGCAGTCTTCCCTGACACTCTGTTTGTTGACATGTTGCTCAACTCCATGCTGGCCAACACATACACCACTCTAAGGGTGAGTTTCCAGGGAGCTTGTCCTGGTTCCTAGCGCTCAACAGTTTTTAGACCTTTCAAGCTCTCCCCTGCTGATTAAACAAAAAAACATGCAAGAGGATCTAGATGATTAACACATGCCTGTTGGATGAAATTACAGTTTTGATCCCGAGTTAGATACTTCTGCTCTGCAAAGAGAGCTTGTGCTAAGAGATTTGCTGTATTCTGGTGGCCAGGGATGCTCTACATGGGTAGTTAACTTACTTCTGCAGGGCATGACACAAACTTAACTGATATCAATACAAAAGGCATTCATTGATTTCCATAGGTTTGACTCAGCATACCAACATCAAGCCATCTTCTAACAAAGACCAGGAGTACATGCAAACAGTACTGTTTGCCAAGGTCCCAGTGAGTGCTGAACCACTCCCTTTTTGCCCCACAGGAGGGATTTGCATTCTACCCACTTCTGACTTGAACATTTCTTTAGACAAGCTTTCATAATCCCTGGAATCTAGCAATTCCCTCTTACCATAAATTTATCATGTACTTAAAAGTGCCTTGGTTTTCAGATCTGTAGCAGACACTAGCAGACAATTCAAACAAGACAGAGAAACCACCACTGTTTAAAATCAGCCTGACATGAAGAAGATAATGTACTTCCCCATCACTGCTAGCCACTGAGAATTACTCAGCAAAGCAACTCATGTGACTGGCATTACCAAACTGTGTACACATCCCTTTGCCAGCCTGTTCTAAGTTCAAGACCATTGTGTGCCCTCCTGTTTGGAAATTTTGTTGCTGTTTTTGGGTCATGGCTGAGCTAGTGGGAATTGGTCCCCATGTCCTCTGAAGGTGACAATTCACGGCTGCCTTTTTCCCCTCTGCATCTTCTTCCCCAAGTCTCCCTCAACTATCTCCCTGTCCTGCTAACAGGAAGATGAATTTATCGTTTATGAAGTTTTCAGGGACGCTTAACAGGCAAATCTAGTTAATCATTAAAAATCCATTTCTTGAATGTCAAAATTCCTCCTGTTGGATAGCAATTGCCCAATTCTAATGACACTCGGGGGAAAAAAAAAAGGACACAAAAACTTATTTCTCTTTGACCATTCAAGATCTGTGGAAATTCCCCATACATCTCTGGTGGCCCTCAAATTAAGACTCATCCATTTGTCTTATTCCCAAGAGAAGCCAGGCAAAGCTTGAACAGGAAAAAAAATAAGCATGCACAGCAAAACTATTTTCTCTATTATGTTTCTCCCACCTGTAATGTGAATAGAAAAAAAAACACAAAATAACAAAAAGAAAAAAAGGAGTTCATAGAAATTTAGGAAGTCTAGAAGCTCTGCAGTGACCACAGTAAGATATGGTTCACATCCAACCTACTGTCCGAAGGCTTAGCAACCTGAAACAACAGAAAAGTTCAGCGCTCTCCTGCATCTATTTGTTTAGACCAATAAAAAAAAAGAAAAAAAGATGATGTCCCCCACCTATTTCATTGACAGGGAAACTTAGGCATAAGGAGTAGATTGATCATGATCTTGTCCAAGATTGACCTGTCCAAGACAATGCAACAAATCCATGTCAGAATTGGAACTGATCTTTTCTTCGGAGCTGTTTTGTGCCTAGACCTAAGCTTAAATGAAAGCAAAACTAAACCACAAAACAACGATAAATGTTACTGGCAGCTGGAAAAGTAGAAAACCAACTCATGAGGACAAGAAGTTGCACATGAGATAAATGCAAACATTCTTCCCAAGAAACCTAAAGAAAATCATGCTGTATAAACTCAAAAAATTCCACACAAATTGATGAGAAACAGCAAACCTAGTATTTTTAGGTTTTTTAGGTTTTACAAAGTAGGTGGTAATAGATGCCGTCTCCCAAAAGGGCCAAGTATAGCATGTAGTAAGATACAGTAACTTTTTCGAAGGTTCTGAATCCTCCGTGTTGTCCATTTTTCTCCTCAGAAGATACAAGATGCCTCTCTTCTCGAGCCACAAAACATCGATTGGATCCAAACTCTTTCCACTTCAGCCTCTCTCTTATCCAGTGAAGTGTATGCAGCACTCTGATCAGGAGGACCAGATCATTCTGTAGTCATCCAAGGTATTTGTCAAGGGGTGTATTTAAATATGCATTGTTTGCAACAAAGGAATAAAGCTATGAAAGGTTATTAGAAAATTAAATACAGCTATAAATTAATTTCTGTAATCACTATTCATTAATATTTAATATATTTATATAAAGGATAAATCTCCTCAATTCTCTAGGCATCCTGCATTTAATAATGTGGAAACAGCTATCTCCATCTTGTTGCCGAGACTGGATTTGTAATAACTAGTAATGTTAAATGTATTTTTTTAAAATCAATAATAAATAAATACATAAACACTTCCCTCCAGAATGCTCCTGATGTTATTTACAAAATTAAAAAAAAACAACTACAGAATGCCAAGGGACTTCATAACCATTTCATTACTACCTTCCTAATTGTATGTGGTGGAACTGCATAATCAGTTTATTGAAATTGAAATCTTTGGAACTGATTCTCCCTGCAGACATCAACAATAAGCATCCTGTGCAATAACCCAGTACTTAATGTAATATAAACATTATATGCACCAAGCTTTAAACATCCCTTGTCTTCGCCTGCTGGAATTGGACATTTTTAACACACTTGTGTTCTGCCACTGCATTGAATCAAATATCTAATTTACAGACTGCAAAATACAATATTCCTGTATTACAATAAATAAAGGAAGATACATTCAGAAAACACACACACACACAATCGGTATGAGGATAAGCAAGACTACATTTAATAAAGTGGAAATAAAGCAGACTCTTCTAGGAAATCTGAATGGATTTTGATGCACAATATGAAAGAAATTGCTTCTGCCTCCCACTGTGTCCCTGTAAATAACTAGGCTGATACTACACAGTCCAGATCCAACTTACTTCTACTTAGCAAGGGGACTTTACTCTTGTGAGTAGCTCCATTCATACAAGCAAAAGTATTTTTACTCAAGTGTATACCCAGATATCAATAGGATTAGCTCTCTAAAGAAAGAGGTTCATATCTTAGTTTGCAGGATTTAACATGGTAGCAGGTAGTGATAAGACTAAGAAACATCTGCACATTCTCAAGTCAACATTAACTCAAGACAAAAAACTCAAGACCAAGAAAAATGTCATACCTTTATCTGCTTTCATTTTCAACACCAAATAAAGAAAAGCTGAGATTTACTATTAGTACTATTGCAAAAGTTTTTGTCTTTTTTAAAAGATCAGGAAAAGTTTATTCTTGGGGAGAAACTCTGACTGATGGGTTTTGATAAACATTTTTTTCAGTGCCTCAAACACCACAGTTAGAAAAAAGTCTTTACCAAACAAGAGTTCAATACTTCAATTAAAGGGGACTAGCTGGTACCATGAGTATTTCCAACAATTTAAAAAGAGCAGAAATAGAAAACAGTCCTAAAATAACTTTTAACATTGTATAAGGAGTGGAGAAAATAGTTTCTTCTTTATGGCTCTGTCATCACACACCTTTGATGGCACGTGAACCTCTTAAAATGTGTCACCTCATCTTCATAAAGACACTGAAAAGATAATTAAGGTTAGGGCTATTAGATCTTGGGACTGTTCAGTTGTCTTGTAGCCTTCCCCTGGATTCAACACTGATGGTGCATAATAATGCACCGGGGAGATCTAATTGCAGCTTACCAGTTTCTGAAGGGGCCTACAGGAAAGATGGTGAGGGACTGTTTATGAGGGAGTGTAGTGACAGGACAAGGGGTAATGGCTTTAAGCTGGAGGAGGGTCGATTTAGGTTAGATGTTAGAAAGGAATTCTTTACTGTGAGGGTGATGAGGCACTGGAACAGGTTGCCCAGAGAAGCTGTGGATACCCCATCCCTGGAAGTGTTTAAGGCCAGGCTGGAGGAGGCTTTGGGCAACGTGGTCTAGTGAAGGGTGTCCCTGCCCGTGGCAGGGGGGTTGGAACTAGATGGGCTTTGAGGTCCCTTCCAACCCAAACCATTCTATGATTCTATGATAATGGGGCATCACAACCAGTACGGGACTTCAGAACCAGAGCCAGCCAGCAGAACTACCAGCTCTGCTTCTGGACAGGGGATTCCAGAGATGAGCACAGCATTTTGTAACATCATTTTCTACTTTTTAAGAACATAACAGTTTTGCAAAGCTGTGCAAGGTACCAAACAGAGCATTTGCAGCCAGGTTCATGCTCAAGCAAAGCCTCAAAACAGACTCGCTCCTACCACAGGGCTGCACATCACATCACGGGCAAAGGACACAGCTGGTTAATGTCTTAAGAACTGCAATGACAAAATAAATTGAAGATATTTTTAAACATAGAAGGTCCAATCCAATATTGCTCAGTACTTTCTGGTGCCAGCACAAGCCACAAGACATAGCACTCTTGTTTTGGGAGGAATGAGAGGAAACATTCTTCCACAGACTTGACAAGAGTGTGAACGACTGCAGAGGGCATGAGACAATGCAACGCCTTGCCCACAGTGTGCTACGTTGATCACTTAAACCTCAGTCTGACAACGCACTTGTTTGAAACACATCAGCCTCAAAACAACAGAAGGGCCAGAAGACAAGCAAGGCCAGAAGACAGACTCTCATTGATTTGAAAGACGATTGTTGGATAAGGACCATTTGGCTATATGTGAAGTATTGGTTAATAACAGAAAGATATGCCTGCCACTTTTAAAATATTAGTGTGCTAAAAAGGAATTAGAAACAAAAAGATAAGGGGAAAATGCAGTCAACCAAATGTAACTACACTTCCTGCTCAATGGGTCCACCCTCAGCTAAAACATCAAGCAGAGGGGAAGCACTGTACACTCGCACCAGCTAAAAGCCCACTGAAAACAATCTAAGAAAGAAACAAACGAAAATGGATGTGACAATCAAAATACCACAAGCAAAACAACAACATTAATGCAAGCTTAATGCAAAAGGGATGCAATTTATTTTGTTGCTCATACTGGCTTTTCTGAATACGGCACAAACCATTGGAAGTAGGCCGGGTGCTTTTAACAAGTTTTATTTTATTCACTAAAAGTTTTATTTATTCTGTAAGTTTTGGAAATAATCCACTTGTCTTAATACACATATGTATATATATCTCCTCCCCCTCCTTTTTGAGGAAAACTATCCTCAGATCACCTCATACACAAAAATTCAAGCAGACTGACTCCTACACAAGCAGAAATACAATTTCCCTCCTTCCTCCCTCAGTGTTAGTTTATGCTTCAGCATCATTCTGAAGGATAAAGAATTATAATAAAAATATTCCTCTAACAGTCAGTCCCCTCCACTGTCTCATCTTTAAGCAAAATTTTGCATCTGCAGTTTGCAGTAGTTATGAGTATCTAGTTGTAAAGGTGACTTAAAGTACTCAAACTGTATCAATATTTTGTTTTTAAATGCCTATTTACATTCTGTAAATCATTCACTTCAAGAACCTGAAGCATTTGCAAGGTCAAAGTAGATTCAAGAAATAAACTGAAGGGGGAGTTGCAGTTTTATGACCTGAATTTTTTTTCTACCATCCGAGAAACAAGGAAGAGATCTGAGTTGCAACTCTCGCTCCTTCTGTTTTGGTAGATCTAGCATTTCCCACCCAATCTCTTAAAATCGAATGCTAAAATATATCTATAGCTGGAATGGGAAGAGAAAAGATTTTCAAAATTGCACCACAAATCAATGCCTTTTCAATATACATGTTCTGGATGGATGAGATGCAGAGAAAAGAGTATTTAGGATCAGGAAGATCACGTCTAACTCTGGCATAAAGAGGTGAAACGCACGCGGGTTAATCTTGTCATGGCATGGAAAGCCTCTAAAGAACTGAAATTTCTGTCAAACAGCGCTGCGTTCTCCACTGAACTTTTGTCATTGAAAAATTAGCATTTAGTATTACATGCAGCTTTAGGGAGAGCATGTGCAATGTCTTTCTGCACATAAGCAATACACCCTGCTAGCAAACATGGACTCACTGAGCTGGGAGAAGGGGCCAGCAACAAGACAGCTAGTCCTGGATTAGGGGCATGATGAGTTGTGTATTCAGCTGCAGACTGGAAGTGCACAAACCTGAGCCTGAAAAAGGAGGTCTTTGACTTACTTGCTAAGAAACCAAGAGGCAATTGGCCCAGACTGTAAGACAACTCCTGCTGAGGAGTGCCAGCTTGTCATGGAGGCAGCCACAGAGGTAAGTCACCCCTGAAGAATTATCTGATCCCCTGATGGGAGCAAATCAGATCAGTACCTGATACAGAAAGGCAAAAGCCCTCCTCTACAGCTCCTCTTGTCCCAGGAGCACGCAGAGGCAGACAGAAATACTTCCCAACTTACCACGAATTCAGTAAAGGGCACTCCCAAGGGAAGCTTGAACTAGATTGGGTTTGGAGCTTGGCAGCAGAGCCGCTAAATAGAAACAACAGCATGGTTTAAATAAAAGCAATGATGTGTTAAAAATCCCCATGCAAACCTTGTTTACCTGTCTGATTTCTTCATGTTTCTTTCTCTCTCACTTCCCTTCCACACCCCAAACAAAAAAATGAAGTAGATTTGAAGGCAGAAGGCAAATCTGACACTCTGCCAGACTCCAGAAGCTCATAAAACACGCAAGAGTTCAGCAGCTACTTCTTTAGACTGCAGTAGGGTAACTTTCTAAGAGGGTTTGGTCAAGCCACATGCTAGCACAGAACTGAGTCTTTAGTGATGGATTTGTACCTGAAAATGGTAACTAGGGGCGAAAGTAGGTCGATTAGAGTATTCATAAGACCCCAGGAAGATTTTAAGTGAGAATATAAAAATCAATCAGGTCCTTCCCATTACTCCCATGCTTGAACTTTTTTCCAGTAAGGCCAGTGAGAGAGGCTCCAATAGATGCCAATAGGACCTATATCAAACCTCATGTCTTGTAAACTCAGAAGCATACTTTACTTCAGAAGCGCTTTCTTGACACAAATGCAGTCAGGCTGTGACAAGGAAAACTATGCCTTCTTAAAGCTGTAAAGCAAAGCTAGTTAATAAAAATGTTCTCCTCAGGAAGACAGTGATCTAAATTTTTTTAAGTATGGTACACTATTTCCTTTGTACCAGCTCAGTTCTCCTTTCTATCCCTTAGTCAGCATGCCCAAATTGTCACAGAGAGTGGCAGCATTTCAACAGCAAAGGCCACTAAAGCTGCTTACTATTATGTATTGTCATGATGTGCAACTACATGACTTGTTTTTCCTACTTTCCTTCTCTCCTACAAAAAACACAGGGGAGAAGGGAGGAAACTCAAACCAGGACTTGATACCTGGGAAAACTCCATTTTCCTAAGGAACTGATTCCTTTTGTTATTATTTCCATTACTGTCTTCAATAAGATACATCACCAGAGGACACTCCCACATCCCTGAGATGCAGAGACACACGGCAAGCTCTGGAGGGGAAGGCACATTACTTGGCAGAGAGACAAAGGACACAGGGCTGCCTCTGCTGGGAGGCAACATAAGGCCTCCGGGGATGCTGAAGGGAGCCGCCCGCAAGCAGTGGCGCCTAGCTCCGATCTGCAGAGCAGACATTGGTTCCAGAAACACAGGCACTATCTCCTGCGACATGCTTATGCAGTGTCTGACACAAAACTTACCTTGGGCCTTTGGCTGCTACAACAATACAACTACTACAAAGCAAAAAAAAAAAAAAAAAAAAAAAAGCAACAGTGTGAAAGGGACACTCACAGACCAGAATAACAGGCAGCAGCTCTTCTGCACATACAACATTTTAAAATTCCTTAAACTGCCTAGTAGATACTTGACATCAGACCTGTAAGACAGCTAGTATGAAGTATCTCTCTCATCACAATAACAGGTAGGGAAAGCAAGAAAAGAAACTCAGGAGTGTTTTGTCCAACTTATGATTCGGGATTTCTTGACTACCAGTCCCCATGCTCCAATCACTAATCCTTGCATCCAATAGCTGAGGAAGCTCTATGCACGTAACACTAATCTTATCTTGATGCTGGAAGAAAAACAGATCAATACAATATTCATAAGCTGATGTACAACCAAAGTATTGATGCAATTTTTCTTGTGTGTATCAATACCTTGCTATTTCTATTTTGCTTGCTTTTCTATGTATGTAAAATACATGCTGTGTTTCTAGCTGTTATATACTCTACTCTTTTCCATCCTGTATGAACAAATAAGAAAATGCTTTAACAAAACTGCTCATCAGCATCATGGTTGCTTCAGCATTACAGAGTTCAGTCCCATCAGACACTGAGCCATACCGTAGTTTATGAAAATTGGGAACATTTTGGCACATCTTGGAATTAATTAGTGCCTAGTAGGAACAGCACCCAAAATTCTTTACCTTTCATTCCCACTAATTTAGTATTCCCAGCATTGTTAAGTTTTCCTTATTTTTTTTTAAAAAATGCTGCAACTTCTGGAGATAGCTCCATCTTTTTGTCCTCTATTTATACAGCACCTAGTCCCATGAAATCCCTTGTACAAAGAGTGGGATTACAAAGGGCTAATACAATAATCAATTTGACCAAAAGGAATGAGCTAAAAATATGTAACCATTTTCTTATTTTTTTTTTTAAAAAAAGCGTCATTCTCTTAACTAATTAAAAATACTTTTTTTTTTTAACACCACCAAAATTTTGCTAATTTAATTTTCCCTGCTTGGTTATAAGGACTGCTATAAAGCCTGTGTTCCATGTCTCTGACATGGAATTAATTTGACCTGTAGAACCAGACAGTAAAATTCTGATTCTATGCTATTTTATTTTTATTGGAAAATGCCAAAGCACCTAAAACAAATTAACTGAATTTCACCAAAACTCCATTTTCTGAAGAGGAACAATACAATCAATATATAGCAGAACTCTCATTTCTAACATCTAGAATGAAATTTCAGACTGAAAGCAGAACCTGAGGGGGGAAGAAATGGATCAGGCTTCCTAAGAACAGCCAGTGCCCCAGCAGTTTCTGTACTCGCTTGAGTCTGGGAGCACTGAGATTCGATTCCTGACACAAAACTGAGTCTCTCATTTCCCAAACTGATGTCCCATGACATCACACCCTCATGTTCTTGAAGATGCACATTCCTCTCCATCTTCTTTTACTCAAATAGCTCCATTTCTTTTCAACAGGAAGAAAGCCAGGCACAAACCCTCGGTATTTTAGTGAAGTGGGACTTGTGTGTCTTGGTCAGCCCCAGCATCCTTTGGCCCTCCCGGAGCCCAGCGCCAGTGCATACAGAATTACTCCACATGTGCTTCAGCATCTGGAATGCAGCATCAGTGCACAACTTGTGCAGTGCAGACCTCAAATTCAGGCCCAGCTACAGCGGAAAGAAGCTGCTTGCAAGAGTCTTGGTCTCACATGAGGCTAGATATGGTTCACATGCAGACAAACAGGAGGACCAAGATCACCCTCCCATATTGCTTCTATTAAAAAACCAACACCCAAGTCAACGAAAAATTAGCATTTAATTGTGAAAATTAACTGGTATTAATTTTACGCAGAATTGCAAGCATTTGAGAAGTGTAAGTTTTCAGCGCTGGTAATACTGTCAAACAACTACATGCTGGTCTTTCAAAAACTAACAATCTCACATCACGCATAAAAATAAATAAATATGAGTAGGTATATATATATTTTTAAGAAATGTTAATTTTACATAATAAAATTTATTTCGTTATCAGTTACCTATTCCTGTGAAATGTTTATTCCATTAAAGAGACCTTTCCCACGCTGTTACAGGAAAATTAAATGTAACCAAGCCTATTGCTGCTAAGGGCGACCATTGTATACTCCTATCCCTGTGTTAGTTAATTAGTACATTGTTTAGATATATATTAAGAAGTGATTGTTAAGAAGCAGAAGCATTAACTGGCAAATTGTTAGTTTGACCAACAAGCCTTGAAGAATCGTTGAGAACTGCCAAAGGAGGAGGAAAATAGGGGAAAGGTAATTCCAACAGGGGGAGATCGTGACCGCCCACCCTAATTATACCACAAAAGACAATGGCAGAGTAAAGAACTGCGCGTGCATTCTAGTTTGCGTGCTAGATGAAGAAATCTAAACCAATCATTTATGTTAATTTGTATGTATAAATAGCCACTGATTTGGAGCTTTGGTGTGCTGTCTTAGGACAGACACCCATATCTGCGCAAATATGCAATAAAATACCTCTGCTCTGTGTGTATATTGGCATGTTGCACAATGGGTAAACGAACCCCCAGTTTTGGGACACCACCACCTTCAGCAGAAGGAATTCTTCTGCGCTGCCTCCCAAGCTCTGCAGAGACAACTGCGCAGGGTCCCTGCAGGGGGGACCGATCACGCGGGTTGCTGGACACCCTCGTGGGCTGATCCAGTACATCATCCCTGCTCTAAAAACTGGACGTAAGTGCCTTGCTGGGTCACAGTCAAGGGACGCTCGTCTCACGCACTCGGTGGGTTGCGAGGAAGCAAAACTTTTTATCGCCCAAAGGTCCGAGTCCTGCCCAGCGGAGCCGTGAACTGAATGAGCCACAGTAATGACTCAGAGGAACAATGTAAGTTTTATTAACAACCTACGGGCTAGGCATCAATAACTGGCAAACTGTGCGGATAACGGGTAAAAAACACTTGCTACGAACAACAACTGTTACAACCGACTACTAGGCAAATCGATGTGGCAAAGGCAACAACCGGTTTTATAACGCATAAGTTTCTTAAGAGGAAAGGAAAAGAAGAGCAGAAGGAAAAGGGAGAATAAGACGGGTATCACCAACACTTGGATCCCGCGATGTCGCCACAGGAATAACGCTCCGGCCCACAAGTGATGAGTCGACCACAGCGTGGCGCACGTGCTCGTCTTTATGCTGTTGTGCCCTCAGGGCCCACCGTCGGGGCGGTAACAGGCAGATCTTTGCACCTGCGCAGTCCGTTATTCTGGAAAGTTCAGGGGTTCACGTCTGCGCGGGTCGGCATTCCAGAGAGTTCTGGAATTGGGTTGGGGGGCTCCTCTGGGGTCCCAGGTGTCCGGCGCAGGCCCAAAGCAGTCGCTGGAAGGTTACCAGAGATAGAGGGAGGCAGCTCACGGCCCCACCTCCGCCAGCGCCCGCGGCAAACACGAGTTGTTTGAGACAAAGCAGGGTACTTGTGGCTCTTCAACAGTCTCTGACACCATCCCGTGAGACAAAACAGGGTATTTGTGGCCTTTCAAGAGTCTCTGACAACGCTGTATTGTGCGGGGCTGTGAACGTCTTTCTGGAGGAACAGCATACTGTGTTTACCCATTTGGTTAAACCTTGCAACCTTAGCAACAGTTCCTCTGTATGTCAGTAACATTAATAATCTGATGCTGAAGCTACTGGTTGCCTTCCCCTTCAGAGGGGTTTCAATCAAAAGGGAAGAGTGGCACTAATATTAATCACTGGGCAGACTGGCTCCTGGGCATACACCTAAACATCTTTATGCAGGACGTGAATTCTCTCTTCAATGCTATGGAGTACAGGCAGAGCTGCTGCAGTTCCAATATGAAGTGTCACGCATGTCCCATGGATACATCATACAATACACAACATGTCATCTACCAACACACATTTCTCTTAAGTTTGCTTCCATTGCTCCTTCCTTGGATTTATTATAGTCATCACAATACATATTTTCTTCACTTTCCTGACCAGCTTTCCAATGCTTATAAACGTGCTGTAAAATAATAGGCAATCCTTATTGGGTTTTTAGAAAACAGTGCAATACAAATATAATATAGAACTATATAATCTAGGTGGATGCTTTATCCATATGATATTACAAGGCACAACATCTGTTATTCAAATCTTGCCATATCACATACAAACATTTCATTAATGCATCTTTCATGGATTCTTTTTAACCTTTAATCCTCTGATTAGCTGACTGATTCAATGGGTAATTATTTGATTCCAGACTCTCTGCCACAGCAACATGTTCTCCTTTGTCACTCTCAAAAAACATGAAACTTCTATCAAAAGCTAAATTAGCTCAGCATATAGGAATAGAGTATCTTGCTCTAATGGTAAGTTTAAGGTGAAAGCCTTTCACAACACTCTTCTAGAAAAAATTAATAATGTTACCCTAAAAGGGAGTCTTGGCTTCCCAAAGCAACACATTTTCTACACTAGAAAGTCTCCACTGAAAACACTTCAATATCATTACGATTTTATGTAGAGAAAAGATATTTTAAGATTTTTTTTTCCCCAGAAGATTTTATGGATCCCTCTGAGCCTTTTTCAGTTCAGCTCGATCCCAATACACCTGAGAATCAAAGAACAACTGCAGGAAAACGAAAGCTGAGCAGCTACTAGCTCTGATTCTGCAGGCACATTTGCATGTGCTTTCTTTTACTGTGGAACTGATACAGTGGATAGAGACGTTGTGGGGTGGTAAGGGGGTGGCAACCCCCATTAAGTATTGCTCCTACCTCACGTGACATCAGTGGCAGCAAGCCCTCTCTGCACCTGCACTGCCGTAAACCGGGGAGGGGGGGGTCTGCTCCCATCCGTGGAATTACTCATGTCAGTAAGGTTATGGACACATGGACATATTTATGAAACCAAGAACCCATGGTATTCACTGCTAGAGAAGTGTGGCACACAGATAACTCAAAGTTCACTTGTCCTATTGGCCCATCCATATTTCACCATGTCAATAGACTTAAAGATCCATTGGAGGAGGAACAATACAAGTGAGAAATATAGCTGAGGCCATTAAGCACAAAATTTCTAAAATAGTGTCGGCAGATCGTCATGGCTTTATCTTATATACTCTGTCATGCCAAGTTTCTCAGGCTTTCACTTGAAGGATTAAGACTTTCTCCTGAGACGTGTCAGACCAGGCTCCCATGAATTCCAATTGCAATGCTAGGGACTGCATGGGACTTGGGATAATTTATTATGAAGCTGGCTTCACAGGTCTTTGATAATTTATTACAGATCTCTCAACCCTGCTTAAAGAGCTGTCCTTGATCAGCCAATTGTCTAAGTTAAGGGAAAAAAAATTCAATCCTAGGCTGCATAAGTAAGCTGTAATAAGAACTAAACACTTCATGGACACAAAGAGATAAAGACAGCACAGAAACCTCACTCAGCTGGCTGCACTGTTTAAAATGTCTCCAGTGACCACAATACATCACTGCAAGTCTATCAAGGATATTTAGTTTTAATTCTCTGTTACAGTACTACACAATAATGAAAGTGATGAAATGATGTGAATGTAAAGGTTACATGTAGTTATTTAACTAGTTCCTCATCTAAAATTCAGTACAATTATTCTAGCAAATTGTAATAAATTCAGGGCAGAGTTTGCTATTGCTCCTGCATCCTATGAAGTCTAGAAAAAGTTAATTGACACAAATTTTGAGTAGCTGTTAGAACTGCTGTTTTCTGATGATTAAAAAATTCAAAGGGAAACACTGCAAACATAGGCTTGCAGTTCTAAGGACTAGATTTGGGGATTTTGTCAAAAATTTCTGGTGCTTTGGAACTTAGAAGCTGAAAGGTAACTGAATTCCTTAACCTTTATCCTCTAAAAGGTAAAGGTGCATCAAGTAACGATGAAGAGCTTTTTATTTTTTAATCTTTTTTTTTTGCAATGAGTCATGAAATCAGATGAGCATTTCTGAGTTTTCTCTAATAATGCAGCATGAAAATGATACTCAGATATATCCATGTAGTCTACTCACCTTAAATTGAGTCGTCTTTTAACTTCTTTTCATGAGAAAATGCCATTACAGGTAAAGCCTCTTACTGAAAAAAATGTAACCATATGTCTTATCAAGTGCTTTGAATTCCCTACCGTGAGTGAAAGCAGACTCTCTAAAACTAGAGGCACTATTCAGATGTGGATCCAGTCTGAAACATGCGAAATTAATTTCACATAATTTATTCTTCCTTCAACAGATTTTGCAGGTGCTATGAACATCCAAACCACCCAAGCACAATTGCTGAAGAACTTTTGTGAAAGTTACTCCAACCACTGCATAGAAAGAAGAGAGAAAGAAAGCCTTTGTCTGTGCACTCTTTTTCTGTTGCCATCATACTGCAGTATGATGTTTGGTATTCACATGCTGTTTACATTCTTCATCAGGGCATTTCATGAAACCATCACCAAGTTGTAGGACTTTCAGATCACTTTAGGCAAAGAGAAGGGGTACATCTGAGAGAGGAGGGGTGAATACAGCATTTGTATGAAGGAAGGCCACATCATATTGCTGCCTTCTTGGTGGGTTGATCTTTCCTGATAGAGTTCAAAGGCCTGGCCACAGCTATTTCTTTGAAGACGCAGGAGTTGTGTCCTATTCTTTTCCCAAACTGTACAGATTACCACTTCTGTTGTGCAATTATGTCTCCCTCCTGACATCCCATCTGTCAGTAGGGTTCTTTAACCCCCAGAACGAGCTTTTAGTGTTCACACTGAGACTTCAGATGTACAAGTCTACTGGGAATTGTCATGATGGACAATTAGCTTTCGACTTCAGCATAGGGTAATGTTTTCCAAGCATTGCACATTTCCAGTTCAGAGGCGTATACCATCGATGAACTGGTGTTTCATGACAAGGATGTGGAGAAGGTGGATTAGCACCATCATTGTGTCCCACAGAGCTTCAGACTGCAAGAACGCAATTACTGTGCACAGGTATCTGCTCCTTTCCTACTGGGGGAATGTTTTTCTACTAATAATCTTGGAAAAACTCATATTCCACTCAGAAGAAACCTGTCTGCTTCTGTAATGTTGCCAGAAGTGCAAGTAAGCAGCATAAGTCTTTTCTGACTCTCTCCCCCCTGCGACTAGGTTACTGTGTACATTAAAGTTTTTTCTCCCTCCCTCCATCTTCACAAGGCTTGTGAATTAAAGGAAGGAGCCGTAGAGGTGTGATAACTTGCCTCAGAGTCCCTAGGCTGCATACAGCACAGCAAATCTTGCCATTGCGGCTGCCACAGGCAACAACAATCTACCAGCAATATCTACACCGAACTTGGGTGGAAAGCTTTTATTATACAACTGTAACATCGGAAAAAAGTAAACAAAAAACTCGCCAACACAGCTCCTCCTTGCTTTCCCCTAAAACCGGGGTGCGCAGCAGCCTTTTGCTGCTGATCACCCTGGGGTGCTCAGGCTGCCCCCAGGAGCATCGCAGCCCGTGTCGGCACGTGCAGGAGCACAGCCTGCCGGTGCCATCGGCAGCGATGCCCGTGCTCAGCAGCCAGCAGATAAACAAAGAAGCAACACCCACTATCAAAGTGTCAAATATCTATAACCTCTAACACAACATAAAGATTACAGCAAACAAAATAGACGTCTAAGAGGCAAAGAGCCGTAGGAGCAGAGAAGTGATTGTGAGCAGGTGAGAATGCCTTCCCTGACACTGCGAATGGTGCAGAAATGCAGGGCTGACATGTTGTGACTAGGAGTTACCGGTAAGATACGCTTTTTACAAACCCGGGCTCCTTCCTCTTATGGTACTTAAAAACATTACCAGGTTTGCAATCAGCCTAAAAGCAAACCGTGACTCGTAGGTCAGATCAGAGAACTCGGCGGCGTTAAGAACAAGTCTCCCCTGCAAATATTCTGGAGCAATTTGCTCAGATATTTCAGGTGCTTGTTAGGCATTTGTTTCCAGCACGCACGGCAATTATTCCAGATAGCTGAAGATTTCATAATGTAAAATCTTTTGTATTCTGACACACCAACAAAAGGCCAACAGCTAAACTACAGATGCAAAGCTAGACCTCTATAGAAGTGATTCCTGAAATGCAGACTATTTTCAAGTGGTATTAGCAGAGAACCTCTTAATTGCTGTCTTTATCGGTTTCTTTACCCTCTGAACTGCAGCCACTACATGACGACAGGATATATACCCTGCACGAGACAGATATGTTGTGCACCAGAAGGCATGGACCTAATTCTGCTTTCCTGTTTCAATGTCGGTAGTGCCCTGTACTCCACCGTTTGGGTTCGCGTGCTGGCAAAACTGCCTGCAGTTGATCAGGATGTCCATGGTCCCGTGCTAAGCAGTCTCCCTCCGCTCCCAGCCTGGGGAAGCTTCCTTATTACTTGGAGTAACTTTCATAAGCAATCCCCCGTGCACACACAGGGAGAAAGACCTGACGCCCTGAACCAAGAGAGAATTTGCACAGCGGCGGGGGTGGGGTGCTGCGTGCTTACAGATTTCTGACAACGAAGAGGTTAAGTTCTGCAAGTGTTTTCTAGAGTGAGGAATATTGTCAGCAAAAATAAAAAAAATTATGTTAGAAGCAGATGGAGCGAATAATTTCCCAACCTTTGCTACATAAACACAGAGTCTAAAGGCTTCGGGCGACTTTTACCCTGGACTCTGTTTTTGTCAGATCAATGACAAGTCACGTTAACAGCGGTGTTTAATTCTATCAATATGTGACCAATTGTGTTAGATTGTTTGGCCATTGATTTCACTTAGTGCTACAGTTGAGCTCTGAAAGGAACTGCTTTCCCCTGCATTACCACACACGGTGACAAATGCCCAGCGCTGACTTTTGGTGCGGCGTGCACAGAAGCTCTACTTTAAAAAAAAGCCAGACTGCTTACATGCTGGGGGAATACAGCGTGATAGTCATATTCGTGTTATTCTTTATTTATTTTTCCGAATTGCCAGGCCATCCCATTCAATCCTATTTAGGTTTGAATGAGGACGTTCACAGAAACAGCTGAGCAGACAATAAGGCAGATGACAATTTGGCCGCATGAAAATGATAAGGCAGACCTGGGAAGCCACACGGCTGAGGAAACCAAAACTGAAAAGGCTAATTCCTTTCATATTTACTGTGAATAGGCCACATCCCGAAGCGCCCGCCTCAGTTTCTAGCAACACTTGCTAAGGCAAACTCACCCTGTGCACGAGAGTTTTGATCAGCAATGACTTAACTGCAGTGGTCTTTAGTGTATCGTATTTGCCACGGAAACCCCCTACACCAAATTCCTAATAGGGATTTATTTGGGGCTTGTATGCCTGCCACAATACGTACAGTTCTCAGGCTCAAAGAAGAAATTCAGGGTTTGGCTACCCTTTCTCCTGTACAACAAAGAAGTTTTTTATAAAATACTTATTAAACTGATTAAAAAAAAAAAGCAAAACCACTGAAAATCATGTAAATAGAATATTTTTAAGCAATATTTTTCCTCCTGGAATTCTCTGAAACTACAGAGATTTCAAATGACACAAAATAGCCCAGAAATCCTTAGGTTCTCACTAGCAACAGGGTAAATACATGACACATAAGGCAGATTTTAACTTAAGCTACTTTTGATAAACCTGTAGTATTTAAAGCAAATGACATAACAGGAAGACAATATTCCACATGATTAGGGTTTATGCTTCTTACAGAAATATTGTACTTTTCAAGAAAAATGATGTTTCCTCCAGGTACCAGGCTTATAATTTCACAGCAACCTACCCAAATCTGCTCCCATTGTCAGCATACCTGTAAGAGGGAGCCGTGCTACAGAAAGCCTGGCTCTTCACAGCACCTTAGTGACAATGTCTAATTTTAAATAATCCCATCTGCATCTCTCTCCTGAGTCGTCTTAGAGAATAATAAAACTGCCTTGATCTCTTAAACTCCAACGCATACATTTTTATTTAAGCATCTTCTGATAGTTTCTCTTTTTTATGTAGAGATTAAATAACTTAAACGGCTCTTGTAGCTTCCACATGCCCATTCACCATCTCCAGAAGTGTTCCTGGGTCACAAGCTGATGGGATGCGCCAAGGCTCTGCGGGGAGCTCGCAGGGCTTTGCACAGGGAGTTCAGCCAGGCAGCATCCTGGGCTGGGGACTGTTTCCCCCTGGCTAGGAGCGCAGCTGCTACGCAACTTCACTGCTAACGTTGTCTTGATGGTGTTCTGCGTGCCACCAGCTTGGGGCATGCCGGAAAGTGCAAGTACGTGATACACGAATCCACTAATTGTTCACCCAATTTACAGCTTTTCATACACGAATCCACTAATTGTTCACCCAGTTTACAGCTTTTCAGCTTTATGGCACATCAGGACTGCCACCAAGACTGTCAAAGTAAATGTTCCCAAAAATGAGGAGTTAGGCTGGAAGTCTTGAGATAACAAATCACAGTTTCTATGGAAATACTAAGTGAGCAATTCTTTCCTTTTCAGATCCTTTAGACACTGTTTTCTGGCATTTCTCCCCAGGAACAGAAATATATTTTAATGTTCTTTATGAGTTCTTTTCTGTGAATCTAAGAAATGTTGCTATATAGCAAAAACCAAAGCAAAACCCTGATAAGATTTGCAATAATATGAGTCTTATTTAACTCTTCCCTCTTGCTCTGCCCAAAACCATGTTTCAGAAGATTTCTATGGCATTTACTGGCCACCTTCAAGAAGTAGTATTTGCCTGGACGACAGTAACGTTGGACAAGAAAACCAAACATGACAGATTCCCTGGACCCCTCATCCACAGCCTTTATGTGGCATCAATCAATACCTGATTTTTCTGAGTCAGAAAAACATTATAGCAATCAACTGAGATGATTAAATAAAATTAATTTTACCTGTCTTCCACAAGGAAGGAGGTTTGTTTATTCTCTCTTGCTGAATTATCAAGTAAGGATCTGCCAAAGGTCCCACATTGAAGGGAGTTAAGTATAAGGCTTGGCAGAAAGGAAAGCTTTGGTGGGACCTGTCATTTGAACAGTCTTATATTTTGGTAAATAAGTTATTCTGGTTTACTTTTTACAGGAGCCTTACAAGTGCATTACAAACTTTTTGTTGATTCACCTGTGATAACTTTATTCTTTAAATTATTTAGCTATTAAAAAAAAGAGGAAAATAAACATGTACTGCTAGCTGATTTAAAAGTGAAGAACAAACAAATATTTTTTCCATCAAAAAAACAACCCCAAGAAACCCTGAAGAAAGCCGCAAATAACTATTTGGTGCAATCCTGCTCCAAATAAAATACATGCCAAACACTCTAAAAGCTTAAGTCAAAGAAAGAGTGGATTTATAAACCACAGAAGTCTCACAGGGAGGTTTTCCACTTATCTCAGAAGTCCAGGATCAACCCCAAAGCAAAGGCATGCATTTGAAACACAGTGCAGCCGCCTTAATTGAAAAAAAAATACAAATATATACATTCCCAAAAGGACTCAACTCTGCTCTCTCATTGACCTGCATGCCATTATTAAAGGTGGGGAAAACGGCTCTCCAACCTGACCTGCATCCAGCTCCACTGAGTTGGCAGGGAAAATTTCCATTGATTTTAACCTTGTCTAACAAGTTTCTGATCTGACGGTGTTCATTTCTAAATCTGAAAGGGAGGAAAAGTGCACTTATTCACATCCGTTGCATCGCTGCCATAAGAGAGATACAGCGGAGAGTTTAATTTGAGTGTGCTTCTCATCTTCTCCCTCCTCGTAAGCCGTGCTCTGTTTAAGGAGGCTGGAGGACAGCACCCACAGACCACTCTTAATTAAGATGGTCAGTAGGTGTGCGCGTATTGAAACAGCACAGTCAGTGGGCTGTTGTGTGCAGCTTCCTAAAGCCTTTAGCCCTTGTGCGCCTTTACAGCACTCAGCTTATCAATTTACTTGCAAATGGCTCCCTGAAGTATTAACCCAGGTTAATTATTCGTCAAATATGATTATGCAGTGGTAATGTAAAAAATCGGAAATGCGGGATGGAATTTTTCACTCCAGCGGTTTGGCAATTGTGGCAGCTGGTGGAGAAGCTGGAGTAATTACCAGCCCATTCCAGCTGGTGGATCAGCACTCTGGTTCAGGGCGGGTGGGGGGAAGAAAAAGCAATAAAGAACCAGAGGAGCGGGAATATGAGCCGTGCCAATCGACGTGGGGAAAATTTCACAGCTGCTGGTGGTGATAAATGAGAGACGGTGGCCCTACTTCTAATCAATACATGTAAATGCTACTCATTACAGCTTTTATACACACTTCTCAATTAGCCTTTCCTCCCACTGGTAACAAGGAATGTCATGCTTTCTGGACTGTGAAAGTGGTTCAGCAGTAAGTTCACCTGCATCGGTGAGACACGCGAACAACGCTTGCAGCTCAGCCTGGCAGCAGGTGGTAGCAGTGGAAGTCTAAATTCCTCCTGTAATGTGAACTAAATGAAATCCCCAGTGTTGTCATTTAATTAAATGTTTTTTTAAATACCATTTCCTCCTTCTTGCAGCTAGAATAACCCAGTGCCAGACACACTCCTTTGCTGCCCCCAAGTCCTTCAGATGGCGGGGGGTTTGGGGGGGAAACCAACTAAGATAAAACATTTAGACCTGTAAGATCAACTAAGTTCATCCTGTGAGAAACAAACACACAAAAGAGACTAAAATTAGTCCTGCAAAAAGCTGCTTGCTTTATTAGAGTACAGAGTTAAAAGTTTGCCTGTTTAATTTCCTCCTTGACAAAGAGGTTATTTGCCCCCATTTCCACCCTCCCGCAGTTCCTGGTGCCAGGCTAAGTAGGCTCCCCAAAGCTCACCTTGCATCTGTAGTGGCTGTCTCTTGACACAGGCCAGCAGAGAACTGAACTCTAAATGCAAATATACCACTATGTCCCATCCCAGGATACATCTTTCATCACAAGACTTGCATTTTTGAAGAGTCACAAAATCTGCTTGCTTCTTTATTAATCCTAGAAGTATAGCCCCAGTAACAAAATGGAATCAACACATCTGCTAATTTTTTCACAGGGTCCTCAGTCTAGTGATCACATGTAGCCTTCACAGTCACCTTGCTTCACTGAGACTGAGGGTATTTGATGCTTTTCTAAAGGTCCTGTTGTGGGACTCAGGTGAATACAAAAGATGAGTTTTCTCTCTTCCCCCTCCCCCACCCCCCCTCCCCCACCCCCAAAAAGAAAATAATCTCAGCTTTTTGTAGTTTTAGAGAATAGAAATGTGAATACAAGAACCACAGAGCCTCAAAACTCAAGAAGCAATAAATTACTATTTTAAAAAACCCAAAAACCTATTATTTTTATATTCATGATTTTAGGAGTTGATGTTCCCAAAGTTATTCTGCTGTTAACACATTCTGCTCATATGAACAAACACAGAGTACTTATTTTAGGAACATCTTCTTACGGGTACACAGCCACTATATATTTCTGAAAACGTGGGCACACACGTTGTCCTTCAACTTAAAGAGTAAACTACCCCAATTTCACCACCTAAGGCCCGATTCATCTATCATCATCAACTGGATTCTTCATGCACATCCAAGAGCAGCATCTGACCCTGCAATTTAACTCGCGCATGTAACCTTTCCACTTGAAAAACTACTACATTGCACTTTGGGGGAGCAAATGTCCAAAAAAGGCCACAGGACAGGATCTTCAGTAGGTCCTTAGTAGTTAGCTAATTTTTCCACCTTACAGAGAAGTCAGAGGTGAAAATAAAATTTTCTAAGCACCATTAAGTACTATTAATCCATAATTTTAATTTATTTTGAGATACTTGTTTTGCAAACTACTTCTGAGTATCACAGACAACGTAACATGCTGTTTAGAGCTTCAGTACTCAGACTGCTTATGCATTCAGCCTGAGACGCAAGACACCTGTCTGGGTGCTTTCTTGTCTTACTCTAGAGCACAGTGTATTCTAGAAACACCACGCTGTTGCGTAAAACTAAATTTTCCCAACAAAACAGAGAAAAAGTATGATTTGAGGTATATCACCAGGCACAGTGCTAGTCTCCTACTACTACAGATGGGTCTGTTTGAACCAAGGTGTGATAGTTTGGGAGTATATGTGATACTAACTGTATTTAAAAAGTCTGTCTGCTTACAAATGTAATTCCAACTTTTTTAATCATAACTCACTTAACTGGCTTATTTAAATTTATTTTAAATTTTTCTCCTTTTCTGATAGGTGAATATGGGCAAATAACGATGAATAATCACCATACAAAGGGTTCATTTGGCCCTTTGCACTAGTTTAACTACAGAGACTTTTCAAAGCTGTGCTAGAAGTGGGACATGCACAATCCTACATTCAGACAAGCCCTGAGGCACCCTGCGATTAGGAGGCAGCAGCTCCCTGGCAAAAGATTATAGCCCGCAATAAAGACACTTCCTCAAAGTAGGAAGTCCCGCCAAGCCATAGGTCGGTGTCAAGTTGCTATCTAGAGAAGACGATGGCTGCTACTCCTGATTTCTGTAAATCAGCTGCCTCAGCTAATGTTGAGCCACTCTCCTACTCCTCTTGTCGCTGTTCTCGGAGAGATCTTTATGTTTAGTACGAGCATTTTTGTAAGCCCAAAATATTAATTCTTTGTGGCAAAACTTAATCCAAGTCTATGTACTTGCACTAGCAGCTTGCCACCTTTAGGAACACAAGCTTTTACTAAGATACAACCCCTCAAAGTGTTTGTATTAATGAGGATTCACTGTACCTTCTGTCCATTGGATGCATCAATATATACTTACTACTTTTCCATCTTAACATATTTCTGATACATACATTTAATGCAATGATACATATATTTAATGCAATATTTTAAAAAGTCAGTTATTGATCTAGCCAACAACCGTCTTCTGCGTATATCGTGTGAACATATTTATAATTATACATAATCTTATTTGTTTCCTTACACATATTACCATGGACCTGTATCTCATTTTGTTTCAGAAACTGAGCTGTGCTTCCATTATTTATTAAATGTGTATGCGTGTTTTCTTTTTACATGTTGACATTTCGTACTGATAGAAAAATGAGTGAGGAACAAGAGGTGTCAAAGGAACATTGCAGACAGAACAACAGGTTATGAGCTCTAGCAAGGTGTTTTACATAATACTTTACATATTTTTAAATGTAGTTTTACTTGTAAAAATACACTGTTGATATTGACAATATATCTGCTCTTTTTATTGGACACTAAAATTACATTTGCCATCCTGCATAGGTGACTTCCCACACTTCAGTACTTCCTCAGTGATCTCATTCTGTACTGCCCTAAAAACATGAGATTCTGGGTTTGCCTCCCTGCCTGCAGGATATTACAGAGCATCACTACCACTTCTCACTACAAATCACCTTGCTCTATGCTGCTAACTTATTGATGGCATTGTTTCAACTCATCTACTTTACTGGCCCAGGATTTGCACTTTTCTGATCTTCATTAAAAAGAGAAAAAATGAATTAAAAAATTCTTCAAAATGGAAGCTTTCACCTTAAAATAATTGCACATCTTACAGCTTTTCATTGACTCATGCATGTAGGCTGCAAACTTTAAATGTAACTACATCACAGTTTTTCTCATGATGTTAGCCATATCTGATGCTCTTTATTTCATGCACTAATCTAAACTTCTCATGGCAATTAGACTCCAGTCAGTCTCACAAACATTCAGAAACAAGACTAGGGAAAGAACTTAAATGACGACTACATGCAACTTGGCTGCCTTTTCTCAGCAAGGCACACCCCAAGCTTCATCCCTCAGGATTTGCATCTTTCAGAATCAGGACTTTACATGTAGGGGTGACTTTCCCATTGGACTTTTCAAACTTCTCATTCTGCCACTGTAAATGCCACCTTCAGCAAACGCCCGCAGAATATTATATACTCTCTGTTCTGAGACCATTCTGATGCTTCATACCTTCAGTTTCACTGAGCTGAAAAAGTATTGATAAAAACCTGAACCATTAAAAACTACGCAGCAACATTCTCTGAGTCTACCCTAACTGTGTACTTTTGTTCCACACTTTGAACCTACTCTGACACACTCAGATCCAAGATGCTGATACCAAAGCACCACAGATATGTTCCCACAAAAGGGCAAATATCAACATTGCTTCTGATTTGGGACACCCTTCCAGGGTTCATCAATTATGTTAGGATTACTAGACCACAGCTGGACAGTTCTTGCCCCTCTCAAAGGGTTGAAGGATGAGGAACACCAGGATGCTCTGGAGCTATTCTACTATTCTATTCAACACAAAAGATCCTTCTGGAAATGGAATATCCAGGCTTTTCTTTCCTTGCTTTCAGTGGATTTGTTTTTCCTAACAAAAATTATTTTAAAAAATAAACAAAAGAAAGTTGCTTTAAGGACTGCGAACCCAGCCAATACAATTTTCCCTATATACACATATGCTAGAAACATAAACGTTCCTGTATAAATTAAAGCAAGAGTTTTCCACTGATTTTGAAGATACCAGAGCTGGCTACAATTTCCTAGTGCTTACAAAAATACACAAACATGAACCCAACCTAACACAACAAAAGTTATGCTAGTTTTCTTGCCCATGCTTGACAGACATAACTATGTCCTGTTATTCCACGTGCCTTAGAGAATTTGAGAACTTTCCCTTAATTTTCCAATTATTTTCTTGAATTATTTCCTTTTTCCTCTTCCCCTGTCAACTATCCTGACATTTCCTAAATTTCCTGGAAAGCTTTCTTTGTTAGGTGCTCCCTGCTCTTCAACACATTATCACTGGTCTTTCACCAAGCAAATAAATCCCTGAGTTTTCTCAAGTTATTCTGAAATATGGACATGAATTGTTCTGCCCCAAGATAAGTTTAAATATACTATCTGTTTTCCCCTGGTATCTAAGACATGCATTTATTATGCCTGCAACTATGCTATTTTATAACTTATCCAAAGGCTGAATTCTAGCTTGCGCACAGATCACGGGAATATAGCATATGTGAAGACATGGTGCATGCTGGCTTTTGCAAAAGCTGTTAATGAGCTGTACTGAAATGGTAGCTGTCACTTTGCATTGGATCAGAGCAATCTGTACAATGTAAGGAAATTAAAAGCTCCCAGTGGCAATGGATCCTGTTTCAGTCATTAGCTGCTAGGGAGTGACAGAGACCATTCAGAGGACCAGCCCCCTGTGAGGTTCTTTGGTCCTCAGGGGATTCGCTGCTAATGCTGTTTTATGCCCCACTTCTTTGTGATGCAGAGTGAGCACAAATGAATTTCTATTTAATTTATTTATTTAGGTGCAGCTAACATTGCAGGGGAAACAAAAAAAAAAAACATTGGGGGGGGGGCCGGAGGAAACCCCCAGAAAACACAGATGCATTAATCTAACAGTCAAGATGGCCACACAAGCTATTTGGTGAATGCCTATAAAATACCTACGTGTATACGTGCGAGGTAGATATATTCTAATACAATGAATACCAAATATATACTTCCCAGTCCTTTGCTATTTTCCTTTGAAGTAGGTCCACTGAGACTGAATTAGAAAAGCAAAACCTCCATTAAGTCTTATTTCAGTATGAGACATATGGGAGAAATATCTATCTATCTATCTATCTATATTTTAACAGAGAGTCTGAGAATACTTGCTTCAATCTTTGTGTTTCAAAAGAGAACGAATCAGGCAGAAGGACAGAAGGTTACAGATTAGTCCTGGTCATTGCTCAAAGAGTGTGGGTTATAAATAATAAAGGAGAAAAGGGTGAAGGACACTAAAATATAACTTGGGGCCCACAATGGAATAATCAAAGCAATGAATCTAATTTCAGCTTAAAAATACCAAGCAACTTTGGACTGCATGTCTCTGTGCTGCTCTCTTCTGAAATATAGGAACTGATACGCTAACACACATTTTTAACAAGTTCCATAAGGAGAACAAACTAAAATGTCTTGCTTTTTAATGCACTGTAGATGACAGGAATATTTGCGTGCGTGCATGCGGATGCATGTATATGTGTATACGTATATATATTTATAGTCCATATACATTCTTTAAAAGTTCCATGCTAAGCAGAAAACAGTGAATTGTCTTGCTATCTAATGTACAATAGATGACAGTGAGTCTGTACATACCTGGTGTGGGTGCATGTATATATGCACATATTAGATATACACACTGACACATACATACACAATTTTTCTGTCATTGTTAGAGAACAGTTTTTAAAGGGCAATAGGTGGGGCTAATCCTGCAAACCTGCCATATGACAGTTACAGATCTGACATACTTGCAAGACGAGGCATATTAGGTGAAATGCTGCAAGGTGCTGAGAGGCAAATATCTTCAATACACAACCCTTCTCCCTTGTGGAGAGAGGGCTCTGAGCTGCTAAAGAAGCAGTCGCCCTCTGGCAGGATCAGCTTCGAAAGGGTCTTTTGCAAGATTGGTTTTTAGCCAGATAACTCAGAGTCAAAATGAGGCAAGGAAGAAGAGAATCACTCAGTGAGCACCTTTAAAATTATGAAAGGGTCTGAAAGATAATTTTCTCCAGCCTCTTGGTTCAGAAGCTTCTAGGCCTGACCCCTGTATCTATCACTGTAATGGAAAATCTCACTATTCCAGGAGGAGCAGGATCAGGCCATCTGTTTACCCAAAGTATAAGCTTTCCTAAAGACGACCACTGACTACAGGAGATGAAATTTACAGACAACCCTGGGGCTAAGGCGATTTTCCTCCTTCATACATCTCATGAAAATATGCTTAGTGCTTCATGTACTCAAGTAAAGTGAAAAGCCACATCCTCACTCAGATCACTAGGTCAAAAGAAAAATGAGATTTTAATCAAGCATGTAAAAACAGTGAAGTACTAATATTAAGTTTATCTGGGCCTTAGGGGTGCCATCTCATATCCTTGAAGTGATGAACAGTGGGATTTTAATGTCCTAACAGAAAAAAGCAAACTGAGGCCATGGAGATGGGATCACACAGCACAGCCCTGGCTCCAAAAAGGGCCCGCAGTGGGACTGGGACTTCTTGGTTCCACACGCAGGTCAAATGAAAAGGCAACAGGGATCCTCTGGGCAGCCCAGTCACTATGTGGATAAGGTGCATTTTGTAGGAGATTTTGAAATTATTTATTTCCTAGAGTAGTTTCTGAACTGTAGGAAGAAGTAATTTTCTTCAGTTGCTATTGTTCAGCCTCTTCTGTACCTGTTTTCTCTGTTTTTATCTCCCCCAACCTATCCCTCATCAAACCTGCTCTCTAGACACAGTGCTTTGTACCAGAGCAGTCACAGAATCATGGATGAGCAATGGCAGTCGTCCTGCTCAGTTTCTGTACACCTGAAATACATCTGACTGGTGGATGCAAGATAGACTCCTCCAGCAGTTTAGCTGCCAGCAACTAAAGTCTGAGTGTGATGATTTCTCAGTAATGATAGAAGAGCCAAATTTTGGGCAGATTCTAAAGGAGGTGTTGAGAGGACATCACCTTGCCAAATTTTGTTCCAATATATGACAGATGAACCATAAATAAACAATACTGGGCAATACATATTTTCCTGCTGTTAGGTTCAGGAAATGGTTGAAACCTTGTTGCAGGCAATAGTTAACCTCAGGCAATCATATGACATGGAAAATTTTAATTTGAAGTTTAAAAACTTAAGACTGGACTTAATAAAGACATAAGTTTCTGAAAACATGCTCTTATAGTAGAAAATATTAGGCAAGCCTTGCTATATGAGTTTCTTCCAGTTCTTATGACATAAAAAAAGTTTCAGAACCATTCTTAGCTAAATTTGCTGCTCTAATCAAACACACATGTACCTGTGCACCCATTACTATTACAAGACAGTCTTGTACCCTTGCTGCAAGTTCCAATGGCATGCCATAGTTAACAGAAGGCTAATCTTATACATGCACAGGCACACACAATTTAAAACAAAGTCTGAAAGAGAAAATTGCCAGATTTCTGTCTTTGACAAATGTGAAATTGTACAAATGTCAGTACGTGTAACTGTAAATAAAATAGAGAAGTAAAAAGCTCAAAATAAAGGTCAGTGAAAGCTGAAATTCTTCCTCCTAGACATAATACAGTATATAAAGTTATTACCAGGCCTTCCAGGCCTTGTGCAACTTTGCCCCTTTCTACATCTCATCTCCAGTTGCTCATGACCTCTGCTTTGCCAGTTCAACTTACCTTTCCACTATCTAAGGTGTTTATATAGCCCCCATTAGTGTAGTACTGGAAAAAATCTCTCAATCTTTTAATGTTTTTATCACTGTGAGACAGGGACAAGCTATTATCCCTACTTTATACAGAGGGAACCTAGGAAAAGCAAGGATAAGGCACATTTCTTAAGTGCTTAGACTCTAGTATTAAGCTGAAGTGCTTGGAAACTCTTAGGAGAAAGTCCATATAGATACATCAAACTGCCTTAATTTATGTCCCTTCACTCCCTTCTTTTATTTGATCCTCCTCAACTATTTTGAGGGTCCCCCGTTCTATAGCCATTTTCAAAAGTGACTACCACAGACAGTGAATAAAACTCAGTGAAAATCAATGGAAGTTAATTTCTTAAACTCTCATGGACCTGATTTTTAAAGGTGTTTAAATACCTAGCTCTCACACGTGACTAATCTGGACCTAAGTCACTCCCAAACAAACAGCTGAGATCTTACCTTGCCTACAAGGGCAATGTTTTAATACCTGTAAAATTTGGGCTGTGCCCACCAGTGTCATAAGAAGTGTGAAGAGTGTGAAGAAGCTGCAGCTTAAACCCTGGATTCTTGAATCCTTCAGGAAGACCTTCTTTGAGGCACCATCTTTTCTCTGTTATCTGTCACAAATTAATTCTGTTCACTGAAACAACTGCCCAAATATGGGAGCTCACTCATTCATTCCTCTGCCAAAGCCCCTCTTTATACTAATTTCTGGCTAGCCAACTGCTACTGACTGTCTTTGAGTTCAAGTGAAATAACGTCATTTTACACATTAAAAATTAGAGGATGCATACTAAATACTAGCTTATATCTTGTCTATACAAAGAGCTTCCAGTTTTACCTTAGATAACACAGCTTCCTCCCTGGCTGAGCCCGCCTGGTCCAAGCTCCGTAGCAGGAGTCTGAACTCTGCTGTACTTCCAATGAAGTGCCAGAAATCTTGAGGCAGTTCAATTTTAAAAGTAGCTGAATGAAATACAAACATAAACGATAAATCCTCCCCGCGCCTTTAATTAATTTTAAGCTTCCTCTAAATTTTTAGCAGCGTACTACAGATTTACTTTTTTTACCCTGACACGGATCAGTGCCACAAGTTTTGACAAAGCAACGCAACACTGAGGTTTTAACTACAGGGCACAGAAGAAGGGGAACACATTTGGTGAGCAAGAAGGTACCTTCAGAGTGTGACAAAAAAACCCCAAAAATACACTTTCTGCTTCTGTTGAAATAATTGGTAATAGCAAAAAAAAAAAAAAAAAAAAAAAGTCATTTCCAGTATCACTATCAAGATTCAAAGATGCATCTCAAAGTGAGCCACATCCCCTAGCTGAGGCTAAGCAGATTCACAGACCTCAGGTAGATGTCAGTGCATTGCTTTACACTCTGTTCACATTAGAGGTTTGCGTTATGGCTAGGAAAGGTTAAGATCTTTCACTTTTTAGTACTTTATAGCAGCTCAGACCTGGTATTCACTATGAGAAAAAAAAACAACAAACCTAATGGGAGGCCAAATCCTCCTAAAGACATGGCAGTTTTAGTAGTAAGTGTTAACAGGCAACAAAACCCCCTAAGCGCTTCCTCAGTGCTTACCACAGTATTTTCAAATGTAAAAGCACAAAATTTTACCATTTTTCTTTCTAATGACAGAGCAAGGAAATGTGATGAGCAAAGGTTGCCTCCCCTATTTACACTGTCAACTGAAACCCACTTCCACCTTTGACTAAATATGATGTTCTTCAGTCCGTGCCCTGAACTACTTTCTAAAATTGTGAACTACTGAGCATAGAGAGTATTGCAGATGCAAATCAGGCAAGACAAGTGTGCAGCCTACATGAAAATTTTTAACAATTGAACTTTGTGGTAAAAAAAAAAAAAGTCTGTAAAATACGACTGACATATTTTCCTAAGAAATGCTAAATTAAGATCTCACTTTATGCTTGCATGGCTTGCAAATTTCAAGGTAAACCATTCTGTACACAAACCATGAATTCATGAAAATTTGGATTAAATGAGGAGGCAACAACAAAAGAAATATAAAAATGATTGCCTGTAAGATGAACACCCTAGAACACTGGCTCAAAATAATAATCAAAGTGCCTTCCTGTTAGGCTGTTATGGATATCTACTTCCCCAAAAAGGGCTTAAATGAACTATTTCCATTAATCTACTCTGTACGAAAGTCCACATCATCCCGAACTTGTGGGGATGTTATGTCTGAAACGCAGCTTATTAGGAAATGTAGCCTGCTACTCAGTTGTTTTGGTTGGGGTTTTTTGGGGTTTTTTTTTGGTTTTTTTTGGTTTGGTTTTGGTTTTGGGTTTTTTTTTAAAGAAACATGAAATACTAGTACAGTACCTTGTGTGTAAAGAGGCTTTATTAGAATAATCTCTCCCTAAAGATGCTTTAAGACTAACCCATCCACTGACCCATGAAGGGTAAATGCTAAATTCTTACAGTCAAATATTCATTGTAACTCTTTGAAAAAGATGGATGAGCTGTGGCTCCTCTTTAAATTACTGAAAGATGGATAAGTAGGTACTATCATCTGGAAGGTGATCACCATCACTGGAAGCATCACCTCCCAGCTGTTAAAGATGACTGAATTCTGACAAAGGAGGTTTGTTTACATAGCCATAAAACTGCTATAGTACCTCACTCTCTCTCACTGTACGTATTTACCCACTCTCATGAGAAGGTAAATTTCAGATGTTGCAAATGAAGCTAGAGAGTGGACTTTTATTAAACCATCTGTTTTTCTCATGAAGCAACATAAGCTAATAATTTACAAACTGCCAAACCTTTAATTTTACATCAGGAAAGAATTTATTAAAACCATAACCGTGCATGCTTTGAAACGTGAGGCTTTTTGAAGACTCGCTGAAGGCTAAACACAGTGAGCTTCCTTAAGCTGAGCCAGTAACAACAGTTCTGTAGCATATGGTGTCAGGGCTTGGCCGCAGCAGCATGTGACTCAATACCTGTAGGTATCAGGGAAGACCAGTGGGAATTTTTGTCTCAGGATCCAGCCCAGGGACTTGAACTCCATGAACTGAGAGTCCTCAAAACACTGGGAGCTTCATTTGAACCTGAAGGAGCTCAGAGACTAACCCTTAGCATATTGTAACTTTGTCATAGATACCATCAGTATACAGGCTACAGAACTCATTCATGCTGAGTGGGGAGCCGGGAGCCAAAAGCTGCTACCTCTCAGAGGCACAGACAAGATCTTGGGCAAAATTGTTAGCCTCTAGCTCCCTCTACCAAGTGAGCTCTAGACAGAGGCCAGTTGCTGCCACTGAATTTGGCTGGAACCAAGAACCACATATTGTAACCGTGGGATAGGGGCCATGAGACAGAAACTATAGAATCAGTTTGGGATAATTAGTTTGTAACCAAGGTAATAGGTAATGAAGCTAACTGACCATGGCAAGGTACAATGCTGCTATGTTCCATGTACAGTTCCTACCAAACCGAACAATAGGTTCGGAGATATTAATCTTATGAAGTAAGTTGTTATGGACAGGTGCATCCACAGCAAGGATACCGCGCATGCCTGCAAGAAGAAGGTTATCCGGTGGACACGGGTGCGCGACCACTGATGACCACCAGAGACCCCTTGAGGACCACCGACTCAAATCACTGAGCATGCGTGATGGGGAGGAGAATATGTAAATCAATTCCAAGAAATTATTATCATAGGACTGCCTTTTCTGAGAAAAACGATGAATATGTATGTTTTGATTCTATATAACCTGTGTGTTGGTGATCACCTGGCATGCATGTTGGGTGGAGCTATCCCCCGTGCATCCAGCACTGCAATAAAGAATGCCTGCCTTCTAACACTACATTGGTGTTACGAGGTTTATTCCCGGGTTTCAGTGACAATATCAGCATGGTCTCCCCTGCTCTGAAAAAATAAAGGTACAAAGAAACCACCACCTCCCCACCACTGTCATTGCCTTGTAAGAAGCTCAGAATAGTGCAGAGCTACTTGATGGATTTTTACCAAGATTGTGGGTTACAGCTCATGAGTTGTGCTGGTCTGGCTCATCACTGCATTAGGTCTTTGAGGCCAAGCACCTCAGATGCTACTCGGACCAATGACAACACTAGGTACAAAGGATCTTCCTCAGACATGGGAGAAGTGTCCAACACAAAGCACATCTAAACAAAACCTACTCTTACTCCTGCAGCTCATCTAAGTCTGTGGTTTCAGTAGGATTGGTACTGTGGAGTGCACTATTCATACAACTCTCCCCCTATTGCTGCCTTGAATACTAGGTGGCTTTCAGAGGTTAACCACCCCAAATTTCTGACTCCTGTTACCACTGCTTCAAGAGGCTGTCCTTGATGCAATTGACCACATTTGCCTAGTGAGGTACCCCGTGTACTGAAAAACCTGAAAACAATGCTGGTTTTGATTTGGACAGGGGTGGGGTGTGTGGTTTTTTATTTTGTTTTGGGTTTGTTTGTTTTAAGGTTTTGAGACAGATTTAAATCATACAACTACAGTACTTAAGCCTCAGAATTACAAGTTGATGTCTTATTAGAAATACAGACCAAATCATGTTTCTGTTGCCATACACAAAAAACTATCCACTACATTAATGACAGAGAATTGCCTTTAAATGATAAGCGCATGTGGTCATAAGTGCTAGAACCAGAATGAAAACCATGGCTGTTTGATAAACCCATGACTGCTCCTGGTACGTGTCCCCAAAGCATGAAGTTCATTAACAGCATAAAGAAATAAGTAATCATAATCTACTGAGTCAGAGCAGACAGCTCGCAGAGACATCAGTTCTCAAGTTCCGCCTGCTCTCCAGGATGCTTGCAATTATCTCCCAGTCACCCAAAGTGGTTTAACTCTAGTTTAATTAAGAGTGCCCTTATGTAATACTAGGGGAATTGTTTGTAAAGTATGATACAGATAAAAAGAGTAATTAAATCTGATGTTAATTTAACATACATGAGCAACAGGTGAAAACTTTTTCCTAATTTTTTTGGTCCTCAAGACCTATGTGTCTAACTGTATAAAGTAAAATGATACTCGATGTTCTGAAGCTTTTTTTTAAGAAAGCTTCAAAATCTAGAAATAGAATCTACTATAAATGGGAAAAGGATCACTTTATTAAAATCTAAAATACTGGTGTAAGTCTAGAGTGACTTGGAATGAGCACAGTACCAAGTAAATGCAAACAAAATTCAAGAAGAATAAATTAACTGTTTTAAAATTGTAAATATTTCTATTACATAGCATAACCTCAGCTGGTAAGTTCACAGCTGCACTTTCAACCACAGGTCTGCTTTCCCTGTCACAGTTTTCCGAGTACCTGAATTTGACCTCCAAACTGTCTAACACTTTTTTTTTTCTTTTTTAAACATAGGAAAGCTAGAGTACGCTAAGTGCTTTACCTTTACCATCTCATTTTGTTCTCTCTTCCATATGACCCTTGGGTGTATAGGTTGTAATAACTCTGTTTCAACTCCTATTACAGTTAGTGCAGCTGTGGGAATCTAACAGTCAACGTCTATGATATCAATAACTACTGCATTCTTAATCAGGAGGAAGAAGCTAAAGGAGATAAGTAGTTGAGATTAGAAGACTTAACTTTCTCCATCTTAATAAATAAAGGCAACTTTTCTGTCTCATCACAAAGTCTGAGGAGCCATGTAAACACATGCACAAGAAAACAGTGCACTCTTCTTTAAAACATAAGCATTTGCATTCGAAGCTGGCTTTTGGGCATGTCCTCAGAGATCAAATTTAACTTCACCCTTGGAAAACATAATGATTTCCCTTATTCTTCTGTAAATAGTGCGTGATAGTTACAGTTTAATAAATTTCACTCATCAATTTATACCACAGATCGTATTTATTCATAATTGATTAAAATGGGAGGTGTTTCACAAGTAGTAAAAGGGAAACAACTCCTAAAGATATATCACTGCTTTAGTTTACATTTCCCATAGCACAGCACACCAGGTCTGTAATGTATTTTTCACTCTCTAGTGTTTGCTCAAAGACTCTCAAACACAATATAAATTCCTCTGTCAAACCACACAATTATTTTTACTAATCCATTGAGAATGGCAAAAGCTGAAGCATTTGAACTGAGGCAGCCCGGTACAATAATCTAAGAGTTCATTCAAGCAGGTGCAGGAAGTGTTATGTAAATTTCAACTAACTTCTTTTTTTATGCATGAGCTCCTCACATTAATATTCCTCAGGCATAAAATTCATTCCTTTGACAATCACCACTAACTCGCCATAGCCAGTTATCACCAGAGCAGTATCAACCCATACATGCTACAAATGGAACATGTTTCCCTAACTACTTTAGTTAAAAGGACAATAGCTGTAAAAGACGACCTGGGTTTAACACACAGAAGAAATAATCAGAAGTAGCAGTGTGGTGTTCCACAGCCACCACCAGCAGAGATCCTTGGAGAGTTGGTCCTGCATTCCAAGATAAGCTTGAAGGGCCTTCCACTTAAGAAGGACACAAAGAGTATGAAGATCATCATTAGATTTTGGGAATGAAGGTGTTTTTCCTATACACAGTTCATTCTTATTTTAATTGAAAATGAGCATTAGAAAGTTTTGCCAGGCTAAAAACCCTTATTTGTTATTCAAGGTCTTAACACAGACAGTGCAATCAGTCTTCACAGGCTCATAAGGTGAGGAAAGCAGATTTGAGAAGGCAGCTTTCCCCACAGCTTGAGGTTGTGGGGGAAAAAAAGCCCTTCCACACGTCAAACTTCATGAATCAACCAGTATGGAGAAGTTTGCAGAGCATCTTACCTTAAATCTAGGCCACACAGACTGTGAAAATAGCATCATCCCCTGGCTGGAATAATCTTCATATACACCACTGCTGAGCACCACTGGTCTGAGTAGAGCAACAAAACCTGCCCCGCTGGTGTCCTACTTGCCTGTACCAGATACACTTCATTACAGGGCTCCTGTTCAGTTGCTTATTGCAGAGTGTAACTACAAAGACACTTCAAAATTCAGCTCTAGCTACCAGTGAGAAAATGGTGGCGTCAGATCTGTGAGTGCACCAGCAGGCCTTAATGTCCCCAGTCTGATGATCTGGGGCTTCTCCCTACATGCCCTGCCCATGGATTGGGGATCCTGAGTGTTCAACCCTTGCTTAAGTTGCATTTTAGTTGTACCAGCCTCCAGCCCTGTCTCTGGCCCTGCCACCTGGATGAGCCTTGGATCTACACCACGGGTAGCTTGTCTCGTGAGCCAAACTCTTGTACATATGTTGTAGGCTTGTCTCTAGTCCTGTCTTTGGCATCATTTCCATTTGTTCCTGTCTGAGCTCCCTGGGTAGGCCTTGGACCTGGTTTCAGACCCCACTAGGAACCCCTCCCCATCAGTTGGGGTCACACTCTACTTCTGGCTCACCTTCTCTTGGGGAACAGCCAGAGTTACTGCTCCCTGTGGACAGACACTAAGGACAGTCCTGAGAAAGATCTCTAGTCATCCCAAATCATTCTTACTGCAGTAAAAAGACTTCAGCAGGAAGCCTAAAACTCATATCAACACTGTATTAACATCTGTACCCCACTGTTGTACACCAACCCACCTTCTCACCATCATAGACATTACATGCCATTACTCCTTTACAAATGCTTCCCTTCATCAATGCTGTTCCAAGCATGAGACAATTCATCCACAGTAGAGGCTCCTCTCATCCAACAGACACCCAACAACATGGTGGAAAGAACCTTTCATTGATATCTGCACTGGATTGACCATCATCATCAGAGTCACACCATTGTCTGGACTAACAAAAAGACTTATAATGCCCACAAAGTTCAACATCTAGGGTCTGAATTGCCATCTTACTCTCCAAAGACAACAAACAAGTAGGATAACTGCATCTACTGCACTCACTACTTCCCCAAGCAGCCTCCACCACCCTAGACTCACTCCAATGCAGCTCCTAAAGACCAAGCCACTGTCGCAACATGTGTTTTTTACCTCTAGGTTATGGGAAAGTGCAACTGGCACTGCCTGAGGCATGCAAGTTAAATCAAAACTCAGAAATATGTGCGTTAAAAGGGGCCATTGAAGATGAATCAGAGAAAATGTCCTGTGTCGAGTAGGATGTAACATAAAAGTATATTTGTGAACAAATATCAGTGTTTATTGTTAAGACATTTTGAACAATTTTTAATTATCTAAACCGTAGTTTTTATTTCAGCTGTGAGTGTAATGTATTGTATTAAACTTAACAGTAGCAAGAGCAAAGGTTTATTAGCTAGTTTACAAAATCTCACAAAACAGGTCAATAAAGAGTAGGGAATGTCAGCTAAAACTGTGACTTACAGCAATACATGATTATAAAAAATAAATGGGTTTATGGGTTTTATATTGCTGTGCTGCATTTGAGATAAAAACATAATCCCAAAGTAGAAAAGTCTTTCCTGCATTGCACCATGGGTAGATCTGTGTTAAGTCGGCATAACACATTCCCATCCTGCTGAGATAGCATTTTACACACACTGACTTTGCGTGTAAATGACCTTAATGAGGTTAGGTAGAAATTAGCTCGTGTCATAGGAATACAGGCCAGATACACACAATCTTTATTAAATTCATATAAATAAATATTCCTTCTAGCAATAGGAGGTAATTCTATCCTATACAGGTAAATGAGAGAACAGGGGAGAGGAATATCACCCCACAGGTTTTCATTGGAATTCTCCCCAAGGAGAGAAGGATCACATCCCAAAGAACTGGTTGGCTTTAAAGGTCATAAATACTTCTTCAGCCATATAGCCATTGTGCTTTACTAGACACACAGTCTCCAGATATGCCAAATCCTTGTGTGGATTTCATTCGGCTACCTTGCACCTCTTGCTCTCTCTTCCCAGGATCTGAGGTGCTGCTTGGTGCCCAGATCAAGGCCTGGTAGGATGATCACAACACTTCTGCTGGAGTTATTGCATACTGCCACCATCCTAGGCAAGCCTCCCTTAATTTCCCTTGACAGTTCATCATCCTACAGCAAAACTCCTCTCTATCAGCTTACAGGCCATGTGTCGCCATCGCACAGCCTGGAGTAGGAGTTTCCATGAACCACAACTAAGCAAATTGAGAGGTGAGTGTTTTAGCATTTCATGCCATTGAGTTTGATTCTATTGCTTAAGATCCTATTTAAAAATTTTAAGCAATGCAGCATGGTATTGCTATGACAATAAAGATATTTTGATGGTATTTTGTAATCTCTGCTTTATCTAAAATACATGAATATGACTTCAGCTAAAATTACATTATAGAAAAATAAAGCATAGCAAACAAGAACAGTTCATGTAAACCACCATGCTGCTTGCAGCTAAAATATGCAACATTGGCAGCAGCTAATGTGCATCACAAAAGTTCCCTCTTTGGACAGAAGCAGTCCAAAAATTGACCTACAAAAAAATCATTCCTAAATGACTATTGATTGTTTTAGAAGCACTACATTTATAAGTTGTATTTTCCAGCAGGAAGACACATTTATATATGTTCTATCTGAATCCACTGTCATTTGTCACCTCTCATTAAACAAGCAGATTTGGCTCTTATCTGCACTTACATGACAATTCTCTCTAAGAAAAGGCAGGTTGGACTAGAAAGATTGGAGAGTTATTTCAGAACCAGTATCACAGCATGTGAATAGGAAAGGCCACTGAGTATGTTCCCAGTGTTGCAACAGATCTCACCATATATTCTATGTGTTTTATGACATGCTAAGTAGTTAAATTGTCTTTCTGGAAGACTGACAAATAGCCAGTCTTTCCTGCTTCTGCTACCATACACAGCCCTTTGCAATTAAAGGAATAAAATAGAATAGTACTAAACCCCCTCTTCCCTACAGCTGACTTGAGAAATCCCTACATTCAAAATGCCACAAAATCCCATATCCTGTTGTTTTATACCACCACCTGAGCTTCACTGCAGGTGAGAGACAGCCAGTCTGTAGGCATTCACGTGTCTCCCTCTAATTTATGTTGGAGCCAAAAAGACCCTCTAATCAAAAAAACAATCAAAGAAATAGTTGTAACTATATTAAAGAGGCTTCGTTTTGTCCGACCAATTCTAGCTGCTACCTCTTAAGCCTTTACTTCCTATAGACTGACTTTTTAAAGCTGCACCCAATGTCACTTGTTTTTACCGAATTTTAACTGACTTTATTGAAACATATTCTGAATTATTTAAGGAGGAAGGGTGCTTTCTGAAGTCACTTCTGGGTTGGATTACACACTTGAAACCTGCAGACTCTATCACATCAAACACATTCAACATGGACTGGCCACCTCCAAAAAAGCACCTTTCCCATCCTCTAGAAATTGTGGTATGTCTTCCTACAGACACAAAATTATAGCAGAAATGTAATATTGCCAAGTAATTCCAGCATTCACTGAAATTATTCACAATTTGCAAAGTACAAGTGAGACAACCACCTTCAACCCCTGCTATTGTACCTGACTAATATCAGCACATGGTTTTTCCTATGTTCAGAACTGTTAAGCTTCCTCAGTGAAACTGAACAGCTCTGTACCTGTGTTTTTCAGGGATCTATGGCTTGACTTCTGGTGTCAGAGCCTGGCTTTTAGGGACCAAAGGATGCAGTGACAGAAGTATTTGCAAAACTAGCTCTTGTTGCTTTTTTAGTTTGCTACAGTGTGTTCCTACCTCTGAGGGAAGAGCTGATGAAAATCTTTTTAAGGGAGAAAGTGAGATATACTTAAAATTTTTGCATTTTAAAATCATTACCGTATTTCTTATTTCATAGCTATGGGTTTCATCATTTATTTAGCAGCTAGTTCAATAATTTCAATAATTCTACTAGGCCTGAACAACAGCTCCACTTCAAAAGAAAACCCACAAAAGCATTCACAGAACTGGGGAAGTGCAACTTTTTGTGCATGTGCTTGTCAGGGACTGATACCTTGGGTTATCCGGTGTTTGCTTAGCAGAATCTTATCAATGATTTAATGAGCTGTTTGTTGGGCAAGAATTTTCTAAGAGGAGATGCCACAGTCAAAGACACAGTTTGAAAAGAAAAACAGTTGAATGGTAACACAACAAGGTTGAATTGTATCTTCAGAAACACATTTATGCATGCTTATTCACTTCCACTTACCCATGAAAACAATGCACAGTCAACTCATGTAAACGCTAACCCAGAAGCATACAGAATTACTCAAAGTGTCATTGTGCAAGAGCTTAAACAGGTACTTACTTTACATAAGTGCATACTCCTCCCAGCCTCTTTGCATATTAGTGCAGGCTTTAGGGGAAGCATGCCTTCATGTACATTGAAAATGCACAACTAACATCAAATTTGCTAGTCCAGCTTTTTCAGTTTGATTTTGAAATTAACAAAACTTCAGGTTTTAACATTTATGCTTTAGAAACACTATACTCACACACACCAACTGCAGTCCTCCTCCTTACAACTTTACAGGGGAACTTTTCTATCACATGATGCTCTCTTCTCTAAAGAACCAGGTAATTCTTGCCAGAACAGCTTAGAGAGTAGTTCAGAAAGCAGCTGGGTGCGCAGCACAGAGCAAATCAATACAATTACTTTAGCAGAAGCTACTACCTATCCCTGTTACTTGTAGGAGGATAGGTAGAAAGATAAAACACATCCATAATGCCTTAAACATAGTGGCTCCTCTATCTTCATTTATGGGAATTTATTTTCATTTCCTGGATCCTACTGTGAATGCTTCCAATGGAGTGCACAATAGCTACAGTTTAAATACTTTTTAAACAGAGTTGTTGCTCAATGTGGGGACAGCTTGGTTTGTTCACTGGCACTGAGCATCTGCATTAGCTTCCTCGCATGTATCCCTACAACTTCCACAGTCTGGGGTCTGAGAGCAGATGGAAAACAATTTACAGGCCTGTAACAGTACTTGTTACTAGTGTTTGTTTTCTGCACATTCATGCTTGAGAAGAGGGCTGCCAGGACAACATCCCCAGGCACAGGGGAAGAAGCCTCCTAGAGCACCAAGGGACTAAGGAAGATACACAGGCAAGCTAGGGCAGAGTCAAGCATAGCTGAATTTACACTGATGGTCCTGTAACTTCACAGTCACTCTTCTCTCCGCTCCCCGTGCACCACAGCATTTCAGGATCTGATGAATATGAAATCTGGGCAGCAACTTCACCAAGATAGTGACACACACACAGCAACCAGAGTCAATATAAGCCCATATGCTTCTGCTGAAAGAGATGATAATGAAATGGGCCTGAGCTGGCCCACAGACCTAGTAAAAACTTAGCAAGTCAATCCTGTCCTATTAGAAACCAAATTCTGTTCAGAATACAAGCCTTTTAGAGAGACCACTTGCACTCTCTGGTGATACTATGGATCTTACACAATTACATTCATGCTGCCTTTTGGTCATATTAGCCCTTCAGTCTTTGTCACTCCTTAATGTTTTGACAATGAGCATCCTGCAAAAGAATCATTTCCCTGCCTCCCCACTCAGTCTCAGAGGATGCTGGTTTTCCAGTGGACAGCGTGCAGCAGAGCAGAAGTGGATGTACAGAGAATCACACTGATGTGGAAACAGCCATAAGTTCTCCTCCAGAATAATTCAGCAGAAAGGAGACAAATTTCTGAATACAGATAGGCCTCCTGAATAAAGCAGGAAAGCCTTTTCAGTGAGAGCAAAAAAATGCTGTTTATTCTGGACATAACAGTCTGGCAGTTTAAACATCTGCAGCTGTTTAAATGCACGCTCACTTCTCCTTATAAGTTCCCTAGAAATACTGCACACTACATTGATATATTATATACACAAAGGCATTTACATGTGTAGGAGAGCAAATTCCTTTGAGAAGTCACTCTGCACTGCAGCATAAATACCGTACCACTGAGGTGGAAGTTGTTAGTATATCTTACCAGTAGGTCAGTCAGCGATTCCATCTGTCTTTTTGACAATTTGTTCACAGCTTCCCAGTTCCCTTGTGGTTTCTTGTCCGGTGAAACCCCTTGGAACACACTGTGATTGCAGGTTACCTTTTCTTCAGTGTCGTGCAAAGGCAAGCCATAGAGCAGAGGTTTTTTTTTCCATGAGGCCAAACACACGTTCCTTCACAGTTCTTTCCTATCGGAGCTGATAAATTCTAGATTCAAAATTCAGAGCAGCTCCAGTCGAGTCCTTTAGCAGTGGCTCCTTTTTAAGAAGGGTTTAACAACCTCACATCGTCATTAGTTTCAATGGGAGATGAAGATGCCTACCCCCCGCCCCATGTTAGATGGTCCATGTATGGTTTGTATACTGGAGCCTGTTTCACACACAAGGTGCACTGATAGCATAACCTGTCCATTTTAGTAAAAAGAGCTGTGTAATGGCAAGACAAGAGGTGGCAAGATCCAGATGACATGAAAATAATACATGCCACACAAGAAATCCTCTGAAAAGTTTCATTCATGACATCCAATAGAGATGCCAAAAAAAAGCTTGCTAAAGCACCGGTCTTATTTTCTTTCCTGAAAAGCTAGAAGCCTGTACAAGCTAAGTGACTGCACATTTTAAACAGATTCAATATCCTTCTTAGGACTCGACTTTACTTAGGAAGCTGAAATTGCAAAGAGCTAAATTCTGCCCTCCCTCATCTTTGGGGGACCCACATTGAATTCAGTAAGACAGATGTGAAAATAAATACAGCTTTTGGCCCATCCATTTCAGTGAGGATTCTGAGCACCAGATGTCTAAAACAGGCTTATTATCATTTCAGTTCTTGGTCCTCTATATCAGTATTTTCCAATGTGGGGTGCGCAATACAATCCATTAGGGTGCAGAAAGAAATTTTTTTTTTTACCCCAATAAAAGATATTTTTAAAATCATGTTTATTTCATCTTCATCACATCCTTTTCTAATATCTATTTTTGCATACACTTTATGATGTACATATTACTACAGTAGTACATATATGTGTATATTTATTTATAAATTATATATTGGGGGTGCATGCTCAAAAGCTTGTTACTGATAGAGGATTACAATTCAAAAAGTTTGGTGACTACTGCTTTGCAGGTGTTATTATGTTTTACTTGAGAACACTGTCACACCAAATTATTTTACTAGGATTAATAAAATTGTTTTTCAAATGCTGTCTCTAGTAATTAGTACTTTCATCATTAACCTAAGCCACATGAAAATAACCAAAAGAACTGCTTCCGCAGTCATGTCCCCTTCCTTCATTTATGCCTCTCCAAAACACAGAACAACTGCCCCTCAATTCACTGAAAAAGTTATCATGAATAGCACATATAATGCCATATCACAAGTTTGCAGAATGGATAGGGGAAGGAAGAAACTGGAAATACGTCCTCAGGCAGCACACATTATCACAGCTCTGGTTTCCAGAAGAACATGGTCCAGACAGCTGCCCACGCAAAACTGAACGGGATACAGATAGGGTGCAAAACACCAATGTGCCAAATCAAAGATCTCCTGTGATATAATTTAAATTGTATCATCTCTAGGTAACTCTACTGGGGCTGTACTATTTTAGTCTGTACTCAGGTATGCCTACATAAACTGTTAAAATGACTCTCTTTATATTGATATTATGCTGAATTCAGCTTCCTAAATCCTTACCCAAACAAAACTTCAGAGGATGAAATGACCAGTGAGTGAAATCCTAATGAGTCTGAGTGGGCCAAGATTTCACCCCCAGAGCTCTTGAACATCCCACTCTTAAAGGGCAAAGGGAAGTAAAAATGTATTTTAAGGTTCTATTAAAACAATGCCATTTAGAATAGCTCACTGTTCAAAATATTTGCTAAATAGTAGAGTGTGTGTTGTTTTAAGCAAACTTCCTTTTTTCTCTAAAAAAGATTTTTAATGCTTCAACAGTGTATTACTAAATAAACTGACAAAACATCTCAGTACTAACATAAACGTGCAATTTTAATGCCTTCTAATCACACAAATCAGCACAAGATTTTTGTACTTGTGCATGACCTTCTTCAAATTATCCCTCCATTTTGGCTGAATCAGAATGAGCGTGGGCTATTTGATAAAAAAACCACTAAGTGTGTGAAATGAGGGGCCCTCATCGCTTCTGCCAGACTCCTCTTGACAGAATGATGATAGAAGCATCACATCCCTGGGAGAGTAAATGCAAACTGACAAGAGATGAGCCTTTAGATGTTGAATATAATCTTGAATTGTGCTTGAAGTGTCTTATTATCTTGTCTTTTGATGTCTGAAGGGGTGGCTCATTGTTAGAAAAAGGAAAGCCCTTGCACATCTTTGCCATCTTTAAAAATTGTTTGGCCTTTAACAACTGCTTTTCCAACTAATGTCCATTTCTCCTGACAATAAATATGGCAGGTCGTCAGCAAGTGACAAACAATTTACTTTACATGCCAAGCTTTTATGGTTTTTGAGAGCTCATGTGGAAGCATATTTTAAAAAGCAGTAGGAAATTAGCACCATTACAAATGTTAAGATGGCTGTGTGTGTGTAGTTCACTCTGTGGTTATTCATTACTGCTACGTTTCTGTTTTAAAGTCCTGTCTTTCCTGTATTCAGACTGCTGTTAAAGTTCTTTATTTATCATTGACTAAAAATAGTCAATGAAAAATAAAGAACAAGAAGCAATTTTCTTCTGCTCTAAAAAAAGCACTATTATAGATACAGTACATGGGTAATGCATAAAATCATATTTATTAATCATAACAAATCAATATCAGTAGTGGTATGGCACAGTTTACCTGTATTGCAGACCCTCAGAATCACATCACTGTTTTTTCCACCTTCAACCAGCTTGACTTTTTTTTTTTCCCAAACTTAAAAGTTTAATGACGAATCAGATCAATATGATTCCTTAGCAACTAAATCACAGGCACACTAGTTTTTCCTGTCACAGCACCAGTTTTGCGAAAGCAGTCAAGTTCTTTTTTCAGGTCTCCGTCACTCTGAGAATCCATAAGAATTCTCAAATGGATCATAAACTGTTACAGGGTTCAGGTTATTGTATCATTATAAAAATGTATTGATACAGTACAGATGACAAGACATGCAGCTCTTGTGCTAGTCTATTACAACCATCTGAATACCATAAGAAATATCAGATATAAACAAAATAAAACAGTCAGCAGTAAGCTGTCTTTTAGGGAACCTTTTTTTTTTTTTTTTTAAAACAGTTTTAACCTGGTTTGAAATACAGCAGTTATATGAACGCACAGAAAATAATACAAAATCAGAAGAATGGGTTATTAAAAATAAAAAAACAAAAAACCTGACCAGAGCCTATTTTTTTTTTTTAAATCATTGCAAGAAAGGGCCTGATTCTACTCCTTGTGATAAGCATGAATGTTTTGCTCCTGAGTTTTCAGATGGAGTATAAAACAAAACCCACCCTCCACCCCTCCATCTTCCTTCCAGTACAGCCCCAGACCGCCCCACTGCTGCTGCTAGGAGGATGCACCGTGTGTTCTAACACACCAAAAGCACACCAGCCTTTACACTAGACGGGGGTCTGCTGCCACATGCAAGCTTGAAATATGTAAAGTGCTATTCAAAATACACCAGCCATCATTTTACACAAATGAGATAACGGCAATGTGAGAAAGGCTCAGCCCCCAATCTCAATCCCTTTGAGGTCCAGGGTCACAAGCCGGAGTCCTGCAAATCCAAAGTTGCTCATTGACTAAGACATCTCATCTGAGTAAACCTTTGCATCATCTGGTCCCTCTTTTATTCATTGCCTCATAAAAGCAAAGAGATGAGGGGGCTGGGGGAGAGTGAGCAGGACCAGCTGATTGAAAGATTTTTTTTTTCTTGTCAGCAACTGTTATGAGAAGGTTCACTGTGCTGTTTCCATGCAGTTAAAATAAGGAGACTCTGAAAGCAATGCATCAAATCCCAGCAACAGAAGCACATAAGAGTTTCCTTTGCACTCTTCATACCAAGGGAAAAAACACAACTCAAATGACTTATGCAGATGCTTTTCTTGCTGGATATTATCATTAAATTTACTGTGCTTGTAAGAGTAAAGTATATTCAATTAGTGGAAAAAATATCTTGAAAATATTTTCATTTTCTGATTTCTTCCAGTTGTAAATTTCATTTTTCCTTCAGAGAGATTTGTGGCTTGCGGTCCCAAATATTTATGATTTCAGGCAAGGAAGCATAAGAAAGGAGGAGAAATATCAAGCCTGTACATTTACAATCACCTTTGAGCTCATATATATCTATCTAATTTCTTTCCTCCCCCTATTTTAATCACTGCTGATTTTTCTAGTCATGTTTTCGTTTCAGTAATAACTACCGTTTACGGTCCTTAATTATTTTTGAATGCCTAATTATGATAATCTGCTCTACCTGTCCCATAAATATACCCTAAAAACTTATCCACCTTTATGGAAGCTTTACATAGGTTCCAACATCGACACGCTGTCCCTGCCCGCAGCAGGTCAGATGCCCTTCCTGCCACAGCTACTGCCTGTTTCCCCATGGTAGAACGGCGGAGGCGGAGTCGCAGAGCCTTTGCAATACTTATGCATACTTACGTGGTGTAACAGAAACCCACAGTAACCCTGGGACTGGTTTAATAATTCATCTTTTGTTAAATATGAAGGCAGCATAATTATATAGTGGTTGCTCCTTCCTGTCAACATGTTTGCTTAGCTGATTTTAGCTCCAGAACATGAGAAGCTGTAGAGCAGTTGCCACGTTCGAGACGTGGAGGCCACGGACTAGCATGCAACTATTGATAGGACAAACACCCCGTTGAAATCTACGGTCTTCCCGTGTACGTGATGGATGATCACCTGAGACCTGTCAGAATCTGGTCTCATGTTTATTCAAATCACTGAGTAAACATGACATCTCTACACCATGTGAATAAATCCTAATTGTATGCAAAAGAAAATACAAAAACTGCCCCATGTTGTATTTGCTCAAGAGATTAGACTGAATTCAAATGATCTTCCTTTCCAGTTAATACTGCGCTATCTCAAGAAATAATTACACATACTTAATAGTACAATATATTAAAGTATGCCTTAAGGTATATTTACCAAAAAGCAATTCTGGCTTCTGGATTAAACACAGATTTTAGATCATCCTCTTCAAGGAACAAACCCCCTCAAACAGTAAGCTTCAAACAAAGCACAGAAACCTAAAGCAGACCTCGACAGACAGAGGCAAAATGCATAAGAGTAAACCTGAGCAACAACTGCCCGTGCACAACTGTATACACTTCCAGCTGTGTGCACACATTAATGAGCAGAGGAAGAGAGGGGAAGGGCTCCAAACCTGGCTGTAAGGAAGGAGAGGGGCAGGAAGGGAAGGTGCCACTTTTGTTTTTACTGACTTTCTACTTCATAGGCCTTGGCATTTGTGGTGAGAATAACAGGCTAGGCTGTGTGTCCACTGCGGTCTGGGAGAGGACTTCATCTTCTGCTGGAATGCTAATAATTCTTTATTCAACAACTTAAAACCAAGATTTTAAAAATCGGGGCTATGTCACATTGGAGACTGAGCTAGAAAATGAAAATGACTTCAATAGAATCTCTAATGGTCAAATCGTACAACCACCATCTGAACTGAAAAGCACAGATGTTTTTAAAGGCTAGTATTAATGCGCTTCTATAAACTCCATGCTAGTTTTCAAAGAAGTAATCTAATGATAGATTCTGTAGTGAATACTGTTCTTAATATAGGAAAATCTTTATTTCTTATTTGTGTAACATTTGAAACTTCAGGCTAACATAGAATTGTTTTAGCAGTCTGATTTTTTTTAATTGCATTAAAAAAAATTACATCATATTCCAGTCACACTGACAGTTTTTATATATATATATAAATATATAAACTTCTGTAATTACTTTCAAGTAGCATCATTGCCGTTTTCTGAAACATAACATTTTCTTTAAGAGTACTCCAAACTGTTCAGAAATTAAAATGATGGTTTATCTTTCTGAAAAGAAAGGACATTTGATAAGAAAAGCAAAATTCCCACTCTCCCAACAACTCTTCTTATATATTCTAAAATAAAAATAGAAATCCAAACTACTTTTAGGAATAGACAAGCAGTAGTTTAGTGTTAAACAAACATGTTTAGAGTGGCAGGGGTGTGGGTTGTACATTGATTTGGTAGATGTAGATATGCCTGGAATATCTAGAGAATGTGTCCTATTTCAGTCTCTCTGAAAACAGCAGGTTTTATTTAGCCAGACGGGATGAAGTACAATTCTTCTCTAGATGACCTCTGCCTTCAAAGTAAAAGGGCTTAGTCCTGCTTCCGAGAGCATCAAAGCAGTATCACAACTTAAAGCAGGACATGTCACAATACAAATCTTCCTTTGTTTCATACTGATATTGATTTTGATTTTTATATGGTGGAAAAAGAGGAAAATGAGACTTTATGCTAACAAATATCAAACCATTTCCATGACAAAATAATATTCCTGTTGAAACCCACAAACAAAAAAATTATGACACATTTAATTTTATTCTGCTTTTGCCCCTGTTCAGCATTAATTTTCTCATTTAGTTGTCATTTTAATGTAACTTCTACCACTGAGCTCATAAGAAATGATTTTGTAACTAGCAAAATAATGTTATTTTGGTAGTACTAATGGTAGTACTAGTGGTAGTCATCTAAAAAGTCAGAAAATAAGCCATTAATGGAAGATACATTAATATACTGAATACGCACTTAAATCGAAGTATAAAACGCCATAAAGCTGATCTTCCCATCCTCTGACCATCTATCCCCAAAATAAGGGACCACACGTGATGGATGCAACAGAAGAAACAGCTCAGCAAGGAAAAAGAATTAAAACGAAGAACCCACAAATGTCAGAAAGAACAAAACCTAGGAAGACAACACAACAAGGAAAACCAAGCGCTACATAGGATATTAAAGAGAAAAATGATCCACAGGAGAATGGCAACTGTTACTATGAGCTTCCCACAGCTACCTCTGCCTTTGGATATTTTTAAAAAATTTATTAACCTGACAGCAGGAAACTTTATACAGATTGCCCCCTGACAGGGTGCCAGCTTGGTATAAGCACTTGCTATCTCTTTGTTTAGCATAAGGAAATCAAGAGAGGTGTTAAGTGGTGCCATGTGCAGATTTGGGCAAATCTAACTTCGCCTCCATCTGCCTCACCTGCACATTTCCATGGAGAACTTGCTTAATCATGTGAAGTCCAACAGAAATATCCAATTCTCCATCCTTCTCTTTTCTATGTTTGCTTTCCTTTTTAATGTGCAAGTGTCTGATCTATTATTAATCTCAAAACACAAACCGGCAAGGATCTCAATCAAAGAAAGTAACAGTTCTTTCACAAATTACCTGTTTACTGTCTAGTAACCAGCAAGTCCCCTTTGAAACAGCCAGCCATTTATGTTGCTTTTAAACAAGTTTGTAGTTATTTTTATAACTTCAAAGACAGGGAGAAGAAAGATTAACTAATTAAAAACGAACTATTTGTCATTCAGCCATACCAATTACATAGTAGGATTTCATTCTTTTTTTCCTTCCCTCTCTAATGTTATTCTGTATAAATATATAAATACAGAAAATCAGACTTCAAGCCTCATTTAAGAAGCATATAACATACACTTAGCTCAAAAAATTTAGCAAAGAATTAGAAATTCATGAGAACAAACAGAATTGTCTTTAAAAAAAACCCCACACAATTAACTTTCTCCGTACTCAAAATAGCTTTTGTTGTTTGTTTGCTTTTTTAAAATAGGCTGTCTTTGTCGCAAGTCAGGTGCAGCAATAAGAGACTTATTTATTTCCATACAAGCAAGGGATGGGGGCTGCAATATTTGCCCTTCATCAGCCCAATATTGCTTTCATCAAAGGTTAAAGGAGTAAGACTCAGTCTCCTCAGAATTGGAATATACGTGCTAGCATCAGTACCACCACTGCCTGAGCTACCTGCAATACCTAGGCACAGCAGGAACACTGAGCTAAGGATGGATTTTCTGTCTTACCATTGCATCGTGCTTTGTGTTTAAATAGTCATAACATCTTTTTAGGCTTTAACAGGCATTTATTCTCCATTCACAAGTGCATCCCCCACTGACTTCGGTAAGAACTCCACCAAGGAATCGGACAATAACATTATTCAGAGTAATTACTCAAGTCCCTAACTGTTTGCAAACACCTATTTAAAAATGCTCATGTCCAGTATATCTTTCAGAAATAACAATCAATCACATAGCCAGATCTTCAGATTCTTTGAAAACTTATTCATTAATTGAGCTAGACACCACTACATTTTAGAAAATGGATTTACAAGCCTGTATAATGACCCAGTTCTGTAAAAACATGCCACCCATTAACGTTCCTCATTGACACAGTCTTTGTAATCAAATAGTGCTCCTAATCCACAGATTACTTGCTTTATTAGAAGTATCACACATTCAAACACTAGCAGGATCGGTCCCATCAGAACAAAGCATCCACAATGTGGAAATTACTGAATAAAATTGTGTGAAGAGACAGGAACCTTTATAGGCAGATTAAACAATTTTCAAATGTTTGCTGCATCTAAAAGAAGGCTCTGATTTTAATATTGAGACCATTTGGGCCATGAACTTCCCTATCAGAACAGAAATATTCACTAGAGCTTTAAAATGCAGCAAGAGCGACAAACACACATTGCTTCCTTTCACTGAAATTACCAAACCTTATCAAAGTGTTCCTGACGGGCAGGGATCTTATGGCCTTTAAAATTTGAGGATATGACCAAAACACCGAGAATCATCCTTAAATACAACACTGATGAAAGGAAAGCTCTTGTCTGAAGGCCTTTTCCCCCCACAGGCTAGATACGATGTTAATGACGATAATGTGAGCTTCCTCACAGCAACCTGGCAATGACCTCTGCTCTGACCTGCAGAGACCACTGTCTCAAGAGGTAAAAGACAATTTAGTCCTTTATCCTTTGTAACCAAAATGACTCCAGTGCCATAAATTCTAATCAAGGCAACTCCCATTTAAAAAAAATAAAAAAATTGAATTATGTATGTTTCCTTAAAGAGCAATACAAGGGATCTACTAGCAAAATACAATCAGCTAGAAACAACTTCTATCCTGTTCCGCTACAGCATATACATGTACACATATATTGAAAGACGCACGCAGTTCTGAAACATGGGTAACAATATAGGAAAGGAAAACAAAATCCCAAAGCCAATGCAGGGGTTTGAAAATAAACCCTTGTTTATGGAAATGTGAGCAGATTCATTTAACTTGCATGTCCCTGCTCCCTATTTCAAGCATACACAGCATTATGAAAAAGCAAAAAACTGGTAGTGAACCAAAGGAAACCACAGTCTTCGGATTCAGCACAGGAAACCTAAGATTTAATTCCACCAGAACAAAACCCTGCCAGCAGTAAAAAAAAAAAAAAAAAAAAAAAAAGATTAGCAGTCATTTTTTGCTGTCCTGCAATTATTAAATAGGAAACACTCATGCTCCACAATTATAGGCTTGGTCTTGCACTCACTATATACTTATAGCTTTATTTATTTCAGTAAGTTTGATGCATAGAACTACAGGCTGGATCTCAAAGAGCAACTTTTTATAATACAGTAAAATTACCTTAACATGCAACTGCATTCCCGGCTTTCTTTTTACCATCATCTAATTATGTCACAAATTACCCTCAGTTAAGGATGATTTAAGGACTGGATCTAGGTCCAGGAAAGCCAGCCTTAGTCCACAGGGGCTTTTGGTGCTTGGACTAGCCACTTCTTTCCTGGGATTTTTACTGTACAGAGAATTTTATGCATGACATATCCCTGGTGTCTATACCAACTTCTGAATCTCAACAGTTATAACATTACACAGCTAAACATGAAGGGTATTTTTTCCCTAATATTTTTTTTCAGACCAATACTTCATAGCTTATTCTAAACTTTTTTAAAGATACTGTATAAAATGGCAACTAGGATTAATTAACTTAGGATCAAATCCCAATATGTTTATTGAAGTGAAGCTACTACTTAGCATTAACAAAGGCTTTCTCTAGTAAGAGCCATGGCATTTGGCCTGGGTTACTATTTTAAAGCATACTGCAGAATAAGAAAAGTTGATCTGAAAATGACACTGCCAGGAGTGTCAACAGCCAGATGCCATTTCTATGTTTCTTAATTACATCACATGATTAAAATAGGAGATACTGCTTCCCAAATATTTTAAAGAGTAAATAACACACCACAAGATCTCTTGCAAAGCAACTTCACCTCATACTGCTCAGCAAAACTGGGATTTCTGTAACCAAAACACTGTAGCTGTGCTAATTCCACACTTCAAAACTCTACTTCGGAGCTAATGTGTTTCAGGACAGAGTCCTTTATCAACATTTTGCACTTCAGAAAGTATTTTCACCATGGTTTTTACTCCCTCCTTGTTTCACGTGTTTTTGGTATCAAAAGTCTTTAGCACACAGGTAATGTGGATCGCAAAAGGTCCACTGGTATAAAAGCGCACAGGAAGGATTACAGATGCAAACCCCCAGACTACAGGACAGCCTTTTCTTTCAGGGGAAAAAAACCCCAGACAAACAAAAAACACCCACCACCACCAAGAGAAAGCACGTAGGCAAACAACAAGCAAGCACAACCCCTCTAATCACAGCTGCTCCTGTCATCACTCACAGGTAACAACTGCACCGCAGTGACAAAGTGCATCTTCCCAGACACCTGTGCACCAGTTTCAAGTGGGAGCTATTTCAGACCATCAGAAACTTATCCCAGCTCGTACTGGTATTTCTGAGACTGAGGAGCTGCAGCATTCACCTGCTTTGTCACTGATAGCAAAGGACCCATAAGAGAAATAAGTTTACTGCATATCTTCCTAAGTCAAAAATAAGTATAATTAACTGTACTCCTGCCCTTTCCTCACCTGCAGCAGGGACTGCTGTTGAAGAGGTGCGATTTTTAAGATTAATTGTTCTATTGGCTACCAAAACAAAAAAATAAATACCCACTCTTTCTATGGTATGCAGCGAAATACTGAAACAAGGAAGTTTGAAAAAAAGGAGGTGGATTTTAGGAAAAGGTACAGGTGAGCGATGCAGGTCCTTGCAGAAATAAACCCATCCATCAAAAGAAGCTAAGCAGAATGTGTCCGGTGAGAAAGAAGAAAGCTCTTCGCATCTAATCATTCAACTCTGTTCATCTATATGAAAATAAGAATCATGAAATATTGCTAACAGCAAAACACTCAAATGCTGGTCATTCATTCCAACTAAATCAGTACATGATTTTCACAATTTTTTCAAAAACAAGTGAAAGCTGCAGTCTAGAAAAACTTTTTTCTCTCTGGACCTGTCTCCTCCCCTTGACTTCCTAAAATGCTCCTCCCTCTCCTGCTGAACAGATTTTGGGCAAATTTTCACACAGCATGTATTAAACGTTATATTGTAAAAAGAAAATTATCTCTGATCACATGAAACAAAGTTGGAGGAGAAAACTGGCAATCTCTACGCCATCGCATGTCAGTAAGTCCACAAGTAATTTAATTTCAGAGACTGTAAAGAAAGGCCCAAAGTATGCATTCCTAACATGCTATTCATAACATTAAACAAAGAGAAACAGCTATAGAATAATGGTCCATATTAATGTATCAAAGCTTTAAACAAAACTTAATCATTTTAAATATTTGCTGCAAATCTATCTTAAGGGATGCATCCGTGACATAAAGGCTGATCATCTTTATTTTAAATAAATTTGCTCAGTTTGATCCTCAAATGTATCAAAATAGCCCTATTGTCCTTGCTGTTATGTTCTCAAAGCTGCTAAAATTAACTGACAAGGGCTGTTGCTAAAAGATCTGTAGCATCCGTGATAATTGTAACAGAACCTCAATAACCGGTACATAAGTTCATACTGAGGCAGTTGAACTATTTCACCTACTTTTGTTTACTTGGAAACATCTTTTTGGCAGTACAAGAATCAGGCTAGCAAACATCTTACACTGGAAACAGCACAATATATTAATTTGTAGCTTTTTCATTAGTGCTTTTAGGGACATAAATTTTATTTGCAGTTCAGAAAGAGACAAGATATTGTAGCACATCATTTCGATATCCCACACGGCAACTCTAATGAAAGTATCTCTCTATATTTCACTATCACTGTAGAGCATCCAAATGACAATGGCTCAAAAAAATATCCTGTCTTTTATTACAAGACTTGCCTGATCTAAAACCAAACAAACATATTTCACTACCATCATATTAAAAGTCCGGTTTTTGTTGTGTATATGCCTTGCTATACTTAATAGCTGTACCCCAAACATGTGAGCAAATAAAATACATAAACACAGTTGAAGATATTTATACAGTTCTAGACAACTAATAGCCCTCTGAATTTTAGGCATTACAATTCTTTCCTGGATGAAATGGACTAAAATAATTATTATATGCTTTTTGAACATTCAAACTGCTAATGGAAATTATGCTTTTCATGGAAACAAAGATTACTAAGAGGGTGCTTAAAAATGGATGTGATATTCAGTAATGGTCATTACTGTAATCCAGAAATTAAATTTTAGGATTTTTTAATTATTATTATTTTCCCATATCTGTAGTGAAGTTGTTTAAAAAAACATTTTGTGCTATATCTTTTAGTAATGGGTAGAGAACATTTTAAAAAAAAAATAATTCATGTATTCTTTTGTTTAAAAAAATCTTACTGTAGCTGGAATACTGAAATCTGAACACTGCTACAGATTTCCTTACAGATTATGAAATCCAAACTTGAATCTTAGAAAATGGGCTCTCACCCTCTTTCCTTAAAGCTGCGTTCTCTTTAAACAAGATCTTTTTCCCTTCAACTTTCACCTATAGGATCCTGTAAAATAAGGAAATGCTCCATTTGTATTAAGGTTTGTCTCAAGTCACAAATGGAAATAATTAAAAGGAACTCCTTCAGGAAAGCAGTTCCTCTAAACCCAAAATGTCACTATGTACCATATAGTGCCGCTCCAGCTCAGACATCTATCAACATCTATCACTCAAGCACGCGCCTCAACAACTCTGCTCCCTTTTCTGATTAGAGATCAGAGTTGCTTGAGTTGGCTTACAGGGTGTCATCCGTTTGAATGACAGATGTCTGTGTTGGAGTGCCACTCTTGCTGCTTTTGTTTTGATTGTAAAAGGTTTCGCTTTTCCTGCACAATTTAGACTGTTTAAAAATAAATAAAAATTCAAAAGATAATTTCTCTTTGCACAGGCTTTAGAAGAAGTATTTCATTTCTAATTTAAATTCTAAAAACATTAGCTCCATGTGCACTACCCTTGGTAGCCTTTGTTTACTCAGTACAGAGTGTTTTCTATGGGAATGTTTCAGCTCTCTTCAGCCAGCTTTATCTTTACCATATAAAATGGTAACTTTTCAGTTGAATCCAGCCTTAGAAAAAACTGGTAGCATAGGAGACACATCAGCACCCAACACAATACATGTTAACAAACTAATCCAAGAAAATGATCTCTCCTCTGTTATTTTTACATTAGGGACCATGGATCAAAAGGAAACATAAAATATCTGCAACTTGCATAAAATAAGTTCATCATTGACAAAAGTTTTCAGGACTGACGCTGTCACTCTGGTAACCAGTTGCAATGGGAGCAGAGGGCTGTACGCCTGCACACTCCAAGCTACTCCTTCGTACTTACAAGAAAATTGAGCGAACAAAAAAAAGAAAAAAGAATGGGGGGAGATTGCTCTTCCGGACAACATGGTAGCAGTGAAATGAAATACCTAGACAGACTTACCGAAGAGCTTGCTGGGAGTGTCCTCGCTGTCATTTGATTCCACAGGCGCAAGCAGGGGCTCATTCAGCTCGTTGTCTGAAGTAGCTGCCTTGTCCTCACCTCTCAACTCTGCATTCATTTCACTCCGCAGTGACAGCAAGGGCTTACTGACTTGTCCAGCTATCATTGGATCCTAGGATGGGGGGGGGGGGGGGGAAGAGTGAGGGGAAAAAAAAAGTGGCAGCTTTGGTGTGCGTATACTCTCTTTTCCACTCCCTCTCTCTAACACACACACATACACATACACACACTCTCTCTCTCTCTCTCTCTCTTATCTCTGGCTGCTCCTGCTGTTATTGCTGGCTGCAGTCAAGTGAAGAGCTATTACAGATCCAATGAGTTTTCCATTACTCCCCACCCTATTAAAGCTCAACTAGCATGTGAGAGATTCAGGATGCTTTGGAGAAAAACTTCTATGAAAGCAACATAACCAACACAGCTTTAATTGTGGGATGTGCTTTTTTTGTGTGTGTATGTTTTTACACCTCTCCCTGTCCTTAACGTAGTAAGAAAAGAAATTCCTGTATGCTCCAACGGCACGGAAGAGGAGCGCCCTGTGAGCGCTCCATAGTGATTTAAAGAGGCATCCTCAGCTGTACAACATTAACAAAATCAAATACACAGTTTCTAGCATTGCAGCATTTCTATGAAAATACACAGCAGCAAATAGCCATTTCATTACATACGTTCAACACAGATACAGATTTCTTCTAACTATTCCTGTCTTTGGGATACTATACTCCAAAAGTCCATAAACACACACAAACAGACATTTTTCTTCTGAAAATAAAAAACACAGAAACCATTTTTTAAAAGATAAAATTAGGGAAGATACTTACACAAACAGTTTGCAATTATTCTTGTGTTTGGGACATTATATCCCCCATAAAACATTATAAACATACATATATTTAAATTTTTTCTTGATGATTTGGATCTGTTTTATCTTCTGCTCAATGAGGACATTTGGGGGTCAGGCATTATTTCCAAGCATACTCTATTACTCCGTTTGCAAACTAGTAGGAATAATATCATGACAGCATGGAAACCAGAGTAAAAAAAAAAACCAACTAAATAAAAGGAAAGGAACAAGTGACCTTGTTGCGCTCTCTGGCAGCTATTTATTGCAAAGTTCATGCCTAAATGGTTCTTATGCAGAGAACAGGTGACCAGCGAGCAAGTAGGTTGGTTAGCATGTTCCCTCTGTCCCGTCCTCACATTGGTCGATGTTTGCCTATGGGTTTTTTAATGTATTCATGTCTGAAAAGTGAATTTGATATGACACATGATAATCTATGAAAATGTTAATCAATACAAATAGTTTAAGCTGTCATCAAATGCACTTCTTTAGTCAATACTCATATCGCTGAAAACAATGTCACTGTCACCAGGGCTTAATTTGCACAGCACTTAAATATTGGACTCTGTGCATCAATGCACTCCTCTTCAAATACTGTAGGTAAACACATTTTCTCCCTATTTAAGGCTGAAGCACTCAGCACGCATTTAGCTGAGCCGAATCCTCCCTTTTGAATACCTTGATAGGTCCACTGGAGGGCAAAATTAATACTTAATTGAATCTCACAGTCATCAAAATAATCAATACTTTTTTATTATTTATTCTTTACAGTCTGTTGACTGTTTCAAACCTCTGAGGGAATGGTGGAAAGGATTCATGGCTTTGAAACACTGTCATTTAACAAGGTAATTTTCAGTGGGGCATTAGGGGTTGTGAAACATATAATAAAACAAAAATGGTGGCTTATAATAGGAAGAAAGAAAAGAATTATATTTCTGCCATCTAACAAAACAGGATAAATAAAAAAGCAAGTGCGAGAGGGAGAGGGAGAAAGGAGGGGGGAGAGGGAGAGAAAGACTGGCTTTTGAAGGGTTTTATCATATCAAGAGCAGAGCTGAGCTTTCATAATGCTGACATTTCTCATCCTGACAATCCTAAACAAGTGGAAAGGATGAGATCGCAGATATCATCTTTCATCACATTCCCCAGCTTAAGAACCAACATGACAGCTTCTCTCCCCTTTACACTGTTAATTACTAAATAAAATACTGCTCTCTGTCAGCATTAGATTATTGCAGATAGCAACCACAAACATTACTCCATTGTTTTGTTTTGCCTTTTTTTTTTTTTTAAACCAGTGATACCTACCTTGAACTCTTCAGAAAATAAATTAGGCTTCTGTCTACATATTGTAAATATATGAAACATAATCAATTTAATCAATGTGGTCAATCCATGTTATCGTCAGGCTAAATTGCTGGTGATTTATTAACATTTCATTTACTGTATTTATTAGCCAGCAACAATCTGAACATTTCTTAGATGTTTCTGGGGAGGAAACAGAAGTTAATAAATTTCTTTTGCAGATGCTGTAAAAAACCACCTCTGACTTGTTTTGCCTCATATTCATATTGCATTATGGACGTTCATTTACTGAGGCAAAAATGTTGTTTGTTTGCTTTCATATACTAAATAATGTATTTTAGCAGATTTTGCAGCTAAAGGTCACTGTGAACACAAACAGCATTGTTTCAAAGTCTGGACTGCTGCCCTCAGTTTCAGCTTTTTAAAACTAACATCAAGAGTGGTTCCATAACAAATGTGAATCAGGACAAAATCTGACCCTTTTCAAAGTAGTTTGGGGAGGGAACTAATCCTGTCCACAGAGCTACCCTGCTAATCTGAGGACTAAGAGCAAGTTAATGGAGGATGCTGAATCAGTAGGATTCTAGGTTAAAGTCTCAGCTGCCAAATTTTGAAGTTAAAATATGAAAAATGGGAGGAAAAATAATGTAGGAAATATGACAGCACTGGGAGAAACCTCAGCCCTTAGATGTCAGTGAATTCCCAGCAACTTCAACGGGGCCAGGATTTTAGCTGTTATGTACATTAATAATTCGGCCTCATCTGGAGTACTTTGTTCATTTCTGGTTAGCCTATCTAAGAAAGATACATCAGAAGGAGATGTGTGGTAAGAATGATAAAGAGATTGAAAGTATTGGGAATGTTTACAGAAAAAAGTGAATAAGAACAAGCATGATCAAAGTATACAAAATAATAAATGGCAGGGAGAAAAAAAAGATCAGGAACTATTCACCCTACCTCGTCTGAGGAGAAAAGGAGCCTCTACTGAAATGGCAAAGTCATAAATCTAATAATAATAAAAGATACTTTTCTAAACAGTAAGTGGTGAAAACCTGTGGAACTCATTGCCGCAATATATCACCAAGACGCGCACCACAGTAAGCATCAACATAGTCAGTCATGTGGCTGGGCAGACTCCTAGCAGTGAATTTAAAACAGCTTTACAACCACAGAGCCAAGGACTATAAAAACTGAAATAACATAAACTGCTGCCCCCTTCCTCAGATGGTACCAGAACTTCTAGTTAACCCCCCAGGGTAGTGCTGTCTGTCAGGTGGTAAATGAAGGACAACTTTCTCTGTAAGCAGACAGATTAGGTACTGTCTAAAATTCTGGTCTACCTGAAGACTAAATACATCACTTAAATGATGGGTTGAGGGAAGGTTTGTTTCCTTCGAAAACATACTTTTTAAAAATGGGCATTTTTTAACTTCAGGTTGTTTCCAGGCCTTCAATTGCTTTCCGTACTTAAGAAAGTGTCTCTTCTGCAGTGGATTATACATGATTAAAACTATTCTTTTTACAAAAAGCGTAATACATTCTAATTCTAGTGTGCAGCAAGTGGCCTAGTCTGCAAAATCCCTTGGGGACCAGAGGGGCTGTTTCTATATTTCCCAATAGCCTCCTTAAAATCTCTGGTGTAGCTGCTGTGCCAGCTGCAGGCCCAGCAGCCTTCTCCTCGTGCTCTGCTCACCTACAAAGCCCAGCCCAGACAGGATCCAGGGCATCGGAGATGGTGTATCGAAGCAAGAGTTGCATGCACACCTTTGGTGGATAGTCCCATCAGGATCTGTTCTCCTCCCTGCCCTGGATGTCTGTGAGCCTGACACTCAGCTTTTGGTTTTTGGAAGCTGTTAAAGGTCAGGATATGCTTTGCATTGTAACACAGGATCTTCCATTGACTGACAACCACACAGAAGTTTTAGCTTTTCGTACACAAAATTGAAAAGTCTAAGAATGCATAAAAACCAGCAAGATGAACTTTGTAAAAAGGGTTTATATGCTTTAAGAGGCAAGGGTACATAAAAGGGATATAATGCTTCAGAATTTCAGATGGCACAAGAGCAAAGTTCTAGTTGTGAGAATTTAGGAATTACAATCCCCTTATTAAAATATACCTGTATATACCACACATCTAGTGACAAATTTTGCACGCCCCTCTTGCAGATACTCATATAACTTGTCATCTATTTCTTGTCCAGCTAGCACTAGTACTTCCAGACTTGCCTGTTTTCTCTGAGATTTCACTACCAGTTTTGTGCAGCGAGTGGTCCTCCCTGCTGTGTGTCTTCCTTAAGGGTGGTTTATACCTCCTGTAATTCAGTTGCAATACCTGCTACACCTCTGTTCAGCTCTACCACTCCCCAATGACTTAAACAAGCTGTTTGGCTTAATTTCACAGTAAAAATCATGTGGATTTGCAAATGCAAATTACAGATCTGGTTACACACCCTCTTTTAAAAGTCAAAACCTTTACCTTTTTCTTATCTGCAGCACTGTATGGAGTATAGGAGAACATTTATCACTATGTTAAAAGCTTTGCCTCTACACTTTAAGGTTAAAGGTGGAGTTTCTGAGCAAAATTATTTAGTAATCAAAGACAGCTTTTAAAGGAAACTATATGGTTTTTGTGTGAAACATGCCCTAGGCAGAAATCTAAAAATGGGAGAACTAACTATTTTTATCCTTAATGTAGGACTTGGGTGATAATAGAGCTTTATAAAGGCTTCACACACTGATTTAGCCACTGGTCTAAATTTTGTACTTATTGCACCGTAAACGTTGTCAGTCTGAATTTAATTACTTTTTAAAAATTTAATTAAGAGAAAAAGTAAATCCTTTGTTTTGCTTTTTATTTTGCCCTTATTTTGAAATTACTTTGCTCACACTTTATTTCTCTGGCTTAGAAGTACTTGAAATTAATTTTGTGATTTTTTTTTCAAAATATGAAATAACTCCTGCCCTCCCTCTAGGATTCTGATCTTGCACAGATTTCTGTTTGGGCAATACACAGTGCATATGTTTGAGTAAACACTCCAATTATACTACCAATAAACATAAAATTTATACGGTTCATACATTATTCTAATGACTGCACAAAAAAAAAAAGTACTCAAATTGTAGCTTTTTAAAAATTTTAATCAAGACAGAGCACCGTAACAACCTTGGATAAAGCTATTCTAAGATGTAATTTAGCTTATAGGTTTTGAGTGAGGAATACATTAGAAAGACTCTATTGGGGGCAAAGGATTGGATTTATTTTGTGTCAAGTACCAGTGAAATTTAGGATTACGTTCCTGTTAGGAACTAGTCCTTCTTCCTTCCTCTTATTGCTTTTAGAGGTATTCAATTTTTTTCCATAAATAATGATTTCTCATAGACAACCTTCTTTGATTCTTTCTTCTTTAAACATTATCTGCTGTCACTAATGTGCTGATATTTCCATCCCAATCTACCCATAGTCTGGTTTATGCAAACTACTTTGAATCAACCTTTTGTCCCTTGTTGGCCTCAGACTATTGCTACCTGTTGGCTGTCACTTCCCTGGAAAAAGTTACAGAGAAAAATCTTCTAATTTTTTTCACAGCCACCTGTACCACCATCCTTTGATGGCTGTTTCTGTAAGCAAAACAAACTAGACTGCTGATATATGATCATTGATCTCTCTTCACTACTTTGATCTTGTACTTCTATTTACTGCATTACATATTTACTTATATTACCTATTTTACTCACATTTGACTTACTAAAATCTTCAGTATTGTCTCTGCTTCCCCTTATAGCAAAAAGCTGATATATCCCCAGCTCTTCTCACTCAATATGAATTATTATCACCCAAAACAGTGCCTTCTTTTCTTCAGCTACAATGGTATTTATTCTCCTCATTAAAATCTCCGTAGCAGAAAAAACAGTTTTCTTCCTTTTCTCAATACTAGTGTGACTTTGGACATTGTATTTTTCCAGTGATACTCAGCTTCACATCTAGTGTCCAGGTTTCAGTTAAAAATGAGCATTTTCTAGTTAAAAATAATGTAGCTAACTATCCAGTGCCTAATTCTACTCATGTTATTAACAGTACTGAACTTTAATTAACAAATTAATTTGGTAAGTTAGAGAGACTATCACTGCCCATGGTGCTTTCTTTCATTTAAATATTCTTCTCAGGTTAGACAGTAATGCTAGCATGGTCTCCACTTATCTACTGAATTTTAAGTCCTCTGGAAATTGAAATGGTTAGTGCTGGTTAGTATAACATAGCTTCTGACAGAAATAGTGTCTTTCAGAAACTCATGGAGGTTTTAGTTGTAGCTTTATGAATTTTAAAGTTGAATGAAACCTTTTTTTTTAAACCAAGTTTTATGTGGCAATGTCCCTTGAATTGCTGTGTCTTGAGGTTGAGATACTACAATGTGCTTTCAAATCATACAAAAAAATCTCACTAAACATATTTTTTTCTCCCCCTACTGAACTATTTTCCCTAATAAAAATGTTTCACATATTTCTTACACCTATTGAGAGCAAGTCGAAAGGTTCACAAGAAAAGTCCTAGTCAATTTACTAGTCAGGTTGCTCTGCAACATGCTGTGACTAGAGACTGCAGGATGGGAATATGCACACAGCAGCTGCACAGTAGTAAAAGGCTAGGTCACCATTTATTTTATAATCAAGTTGGTTTTATTGCTCTAAATGTACCCCAGCAGTCACACTGCATGCTTCGAACAGGAAAGGTGAAGTATGTTGGTTTCACCATAGAAAAAGTAAGAGACTGCTGCATCTCTGGTCCAGAAAAGCCATTTCTGGAACTGGCTGGGAAAGAAAGACTTCCATGTGTGAACCAGACTGTGTTTTTTCCCGACCCACTTAGGAATCACCAATGACAGACTATACATGGCACAGAAGTTTTACTCTAAACGTTGCTTTCAACTCTTGGAATTTACCTTAATGCTTCTGATCCAATTATTAATCTGATTTGAGAATCATTCTGCTCTTCTTGTTGCAAACCATTTCATCTTTAGAGTTTTCTACCACGTACAGGGTGAAGCTCTATAAAAACCTTCCTCTATTAACTAGGATAAAAAGAGTTGTAATTTTGGCCTTGGCCCAATTATAATGATTCCCCATTTAAATGACATTCTGGCTTACTGGAAAGGAGCTTGTTCATCTGTGCACCTGTAGCAGAAGTTTGTATGCATACAGAGGTCAAGAGCCAGAGAAGCTACTATTCTGGGAAGCTACCATGCTCCTCAAACCACATGATAGATAATAGCGCACAGCCACCAGAAGAAATAACAAGTCTTGAGAATGGTGAGAGAAAGCAGCCTTCTTCTAGTTAAAGATTCTTCCAGCCACACAAAAGCAGACCCAATTTTTGAGAAACCAGAAGATCAGGCCCTACTGATCATGACAGGACAAAAGTGAAACAGGCAGGAACATTTTTGATTGGGGCCAACATGGCAGGATAGCTCTTCAGAAGACTTTCCGACACACTTCATAGAATCATTTAGGTTAGAAAAGATCTTTAAGATCAGCAAATCAAGATATTTCCTACTCTTCCACCATGTGGTCTCCCAAAAGGAGGAGATGACATAGGAGAGCAATTAAATCTGAAATTAGAAAATGGTTTCTATCAGGAGTAAGAGTTCGACACATTTTCTTCATAGGAGTAGCTGATGATTCCCACTGCTCTGTCAGTTTTATTCCACAGGGAGCCATGTCAAACATAAGAAACCATCCAGAAAATTATAAGCCTGTAAGAATAACTACGATTTTCTAAAACTTGCATACTGTGGGGCCAACTTACCAGAAGACTTTAAAAAAATTCCATTATGAAGAGAAAGACATTATCTTCCATTAAAAACCCCAAACAAACAAAACCCCCACATTTCTATAAAGGTATTCATCACTTTTCGGGAAAAAAAATACCATTCTACCCTAATGTAATAAACATATTGTAGCTGTCTAAAAGATCTTTGCTATCAAAACAAAACCTTCCCATTTACCTGAAAATTATTTCAGGTTGGGTTGTTTCAGTCTCCACAGTGACCACCTAAAGGAGATATGATCCTGTTTACCAAATTATCTTCGTGAGTGCTCTTTTACAAGCCTGCCAGTTCCATAACTTAGGTGGTGTCTTTTTTCATAGTTGCTCAATTTCTGTTTTGAAGGGGCCTTAAGCACAAGGCTTCTCTTTCCAGATCGTGTTGCTACATATATCAGAAGTTTCTTCTAGAACCTACAGCACCCACTTATCGACATGATCCTGCTTTCCATGAGGAAGAACAGGCCATAAATGGCCTCTTTGGAACTACAAAATGTAATAAAATACTCCATGGGGTACTCCGAGTTAGTCTTTCTTAGGTGAAAGATAGCTCATCAGAATTTCTACTGCAAAGCATTCAAATTATATTGATTTGGCCTAATCAGAATTCAAACATGCTATCACATACAGTTTCTCTATATTTTCATTTGTCAGGCTTTGTCTACCATGCATGCACCAGAAATTACTTTTGGGGAAGAAATATCAAAGCCAGAATTCAGTTCAAATTGCTTTCTTTTAGAAATCAGCACATCCAGAACCACACCAAAACCAAACTTAAAATAACTTTTGATTGTTGATCATGTATGAGAGAGAAACTTGACTAGGCAGCATAGAAGGGACTCAAGCAACTTTAAGAGACTCCTTTTAGTTAAACAAAAACTTGATTTTACATAATATGTCAGGATTTGCAAGTTGTAAAACAAAGAAACCATTAACTTGAATTTTTTAAAATCACAGCGTGGGTTAAACAGTAACCCAACTCAGCAGTTAATTCGATTACTTGCATTTGGTCTAGGAAAACCCAAATCAAGATCTGTCTTGATGGACTTGGCCATATCAGGAAAGTCACCTTCTGTTTCAGGATGGGTCTTCCCTGGCTCTCACCAGAAATTTCATCAGAGACACACAAAGTAACACCTTCAAAAGAAAATTTGGTGAAACGGGGACACATCAGTTTTAGTGCAATGAAGCAACCTTCATTCAAAAAAGTGAAAACCTTTTACTGAAGATTTTTAAAGTAGTTCTAATCTAATTCGAGTTTCATCCAACTCTTGGTATGAATGCCACTTTTAAAAACAGTTACAATCTATAATACAATACAGTCACAACCTAGACCAGTTTAGAAATTGTGTATATATTTTTTGTGAACCTTTCAAAATCCTTTATAAATAAGGGTATAATACTTAAACAAAAAACATACCAAGCAAGTAAGGATTTTGTGAGAATATCACAATCAAAAATTGCTGGAAAATCTTCAATATCAAATTGTTCTTTGTCAGCTTGAAGCAAGTGAGAAGGTTTGCCTTTAGGAATTCTTCTTCCTGAATAAGACTGAAGGCTTCCAAAATCTGAATCCAAACTTAGGACAGCTCCGCCTTGATTTTATATATTACATGATTAACAAGGTGGTCAGCTCTTATGGGTGCTCTTCATGGTGCTTGCCTTAATACAGCATGCTTGAATTCTAGTGACAAGTATGGGAAATTACTTCTCTCGCAGCATTTCTACTGATACCATACCTTCTAGGGGTGGACCCTCAGATTTCCTTTTATCTACTCTATACATAGAATAAAATAGCAATAATACCCATCTATTGAAGAAACTGAAAGCTTCACCTGAACAGACTAAAAGGTTCTTTTCTTCTTCCAGATACTAGAAGATGCACTGCCATAAAATGTGCAGCTCCCAGATTAAGAGTAAGAATCCCAAATAATTTTCCTATGGTTCTCCTATATTGAGCTCATCTGACAGGAAAACCTGCTGTTACAACTGCTAAACATACTTAATGCCACAAATACTGCAGATCAATAGTGTTATGCTTTTTATATTTTCCAAGCCTTTCCCATTGATAAATGAGTGCAATTTTTTTTAATCATTACAGAGAATCTTCAGGGTTACTTTTCTTCATACCAGGTCTTCATCAACACCTGGGTACCACATCTTTCTTTTCACATTGTAGAACACAACATATTAATTTCTAATTAAATGTATCCCAAATTCAATATGCCTTTATCACACAGCTTCACACTTCTAATGCAATTTGCATAAGGACTTGGTTTTCTTTAAGAACTTGAAGCCCAAAGGGTGCTTCACCTTTTTGTCAATGGCCTTAATCTGCTGGAAGCTGCAGATATACTTACAAACTCCCAATGTTTCATTCATTGTGCTAGGGTAGGATATGTCACACACCACACGGAGTTAAGTATTACGTGTTGGACATACAGGAGGATCACTTCAATTCAAAACAGTGTAACAGCAGCTTTTCTGTTTAATGCCTTACAACAGGAAAACAGCATAACACTTACTGATCATTTTAGCAGGAATTACAGTAACTAACTGGATTATCAATAATCAATGAATGAAGCATTTCTCAGATCTACTAGTATTTTCCTACATGGACAATTCTATTCTTTATTAGATACTCTTTGGTTTGGGTTTCTATTTTGACTTGGGGGTTTTCTGGGGTTTTTTTGAGGGAGGGGGTAGGTGTTGGGGGTTTTTTAACAAAATAGTTGCCATGCAATGATTTGTCATTGGCTCCCTGTTGTTTCTTAAGCAAACTCCTTCTAAACAAACAATATTTTAAGGCAGAAAACCTGATCAGAGAGTAAAACAAAACATCCAACTACAGCAACGCTTTGTTGCTTGCTCCTGTTATTTGCAAACGGGCCAAGATCCCTGGGCTGCTCAGTTTCACCCTTAAAGAGTAACTATCACCGCAGTCCTTAGAGAGCACAGTCACAAGTAGTGTTGATTCCCTTCTGCTTCAACAGTGGAAAAATATTTCCAAAGATCTTGCTATTGTTTATCACATACATACATATACACACATATATGTATATGATAAACATATATCACATTAATTAAAAAGTTTTTAGCAGTCCTGATTCTCTTCCCAATGAAGCCGTTTGGATCGCTGCTATCTACTTCAACAGGGACAAACACATACTCAGTTCTCTGCATGAAAAATCACTGAGATGTATGCAAGGGCCCTGATCTTCTTGTTACTGCAACCAACAACAAAACTTCAATAGGTAACCCTAAATGTAGTTTAGTTGTTTCAAAAAAGTGTAGGTCAACATAAACAATCTCATAATATTATTGGTCTCAAATTACTTTTCAAATTGCTACAAACAATATTATTTTAAAAAAAATTAATAAATGTAGTTTTTGAACATAAGTTTCTTTCAAATAATTAATATTATTTAGAGACATGGCATAATTTTCAGATTTTTTGCAATATGTAGGATTACACTAAGTATGCACAACATGAGCACAAGTATGCATTCCATTACAAGAATCTGTGTTTGGAAACACTAACGTACCAAAAATTAATATTAAAATAGACAATAATAACTTCAGAGTGATAAAAAAATTACAAAAATAAAGCAATAAAATGCAGAATATAACAGTTTTGATCACAGCCTCACATCATTTGTTCATTATAAGTTATTTTCATGCATCATTCGAAATGGAAGTTAGTTTTGTGTGTTTGGCATATAAATATATATGAAAAAAGCATCTTTGCTTTTTACTTTTAAGAAAAAGCTAATTCCTATGTCCATATTTATCATTAGTTTTCTGAACCCAGAAGCTACGTGTATTTACAGTTTGTGTATGCAGAGAGCCACTTGGGTTTCCTCCATCAAGCTTGAGTATACCAGTACAGCTATAAGAGCATACGAGCATTCGAACCATTTTCCCCCTTCCCATTGTGTCCTCTTTTAAAGAAAAATAGCCTTTTCTTTGTGGGAGGGGAAGTTTGCCACCACTTGTTTTATATATATTATCATTATTATTATTATCTTCCTTTGTTATCCTATAAAACTGTCTTTATCTCAACCCCACAAGTTTTTTTTCCATTCTCCGCCGCATCCCACTTGGGGGCGGGGGGGGGCAGAGGTGAGCAAGCCGCCACATAGTGCTCAGCTGGCAGCTGGGGCTAAAACACAACAATGGCTCAGTTTTGCCACTGAACCTCTATGCATTGCCGGTCAAGTCACCTAATCTCTATAGTCCGTTTAACCAATTTGCAAAATAGATCAGGGAAATAGTGTCTGGTTTGACTTTCAAGCATTCCTGTGAAAATGGGCAAAGTAATCTACCCTATCCCTACAGAGCCTCTACTGAACTCTTTCTTGATCGATGCTTTTCTAGAGTTTAATAATATCTACAAAGTTTCCTAAAAAACTCCTCAAACACTACTTACCAAATTTTAATGATATTTACTTCTAGGACACTTTCCACTGTATTTAAGTGACTCATTCTTAATTTTGTCCCATTACTTCCATTTATTCCTTTTGTTAACCTACTCCTTTGCCCATTTACCTGCTTCAATATCCACAGGTATCATTCATGTGTTGAGCAAATAATCAAGCTATGCATACTTAACCAATTTAATCCTTACATTAACAAAAATCCATCTCTCCCTTTTCTTAACCTGGTGGTACTTCTGATCCATTTCACTGCTTTTAAGAAAAAATAGAGTGGGATGGATCAAGTAGCATAAAAAGAACATAGAGCTGCTGCAGGTCTTGATTTTGCTTGGGAAATCCAACACTGGGGCAACTTCAAAGGGTCTTCTAGGAGCACAAGATGCTTTTTTGTTGCTCTCTTGCTACTCACTGGCATAATGTGTGCCCTCCATCCTCCCAGCCTGAAGATCTCAAGAAGAATTAGGAAAGCAGATCTTCATTACAGAGAAGATAGACAGGAAAGTAAAACCCTGTAAAACAGGAGTGGACCAGAGCTCATCTCTGTTGCTATCAAGCCCTATCCTTGTTCCTTTTTCTTTTCTTCCATAGTTGGAGCTAGCACTGCTGTTTCCTCAGTAATACTCCCTTTCCAAGCAGTTATTAATGTGACTTTCAGAACAACTCTCCTTATAATCCTAGTAGATGGTTCTTAGTCCTTAACCTACTGAGATTTTCTTCCAGCACATTTATTCCTGGTTTAAGTGGTTACAGCAGTTGCTCCCTCCTGAAGATTTGCACTATTGTGGTGAGTTGACCCTGGTCAGCAGCCAGGCACCCACACAGCTGCTCACTTGCTCCCCTCTCCCATGGGATGGGGAGAAGGTAGAAGGAAGGAAAGAAGACTTGTGGATCAATATAAGGACAGTTTGATAGGGGAAGCATAAGATGCATGTGCAAGCAAAACAAAATGAGGATTTTTTTCCACAACTTCCCATTGGCAGGCAGATGACCAGCCAATTTCAGGGCAGCAGGGCCTCAGTACATGTAACAGCTATGTGGTAAGTCAAATGCCATAACCACAAATATCCCCATGTCCTCCTTCTTTCCCCTAGCTTTCAATGCTGAGCACTACATCATATGGTATGGAATATCCCTTTGGTCAGGTTTTTTTTTTGGCCAGCTGTCCTGGCTGTGTCCTCTCCCAGCTTCTTGCCTACCTCTAGCACAGACACTGTGGAAACGCTGCTCCGCAATAACCAAAACACTGGTGTGCTATCACCGTGGTTTTAGTTACAGATCTAAAACACAGCACCGTACAGGCTGCTATGAAGCAAGTTACCTCCAGCCAGCCCACCCCAGTACAATAATTCAGATCTACAATTTAGGAAACTGAGTGGAGCACCCACCTGACTGTGACAGTCCTTGAGCTCCCTTTTCACACAGCCAGGCAGCAATACTCAGCTCGCAGGCCTGATGGTCCCAGCTCGTGTGCTTCCTCTGGAGCCAAACACAGGCTCCTTTCTATCACCTCACTCCAGCCTCTCAGGCACTAGCCTGTAGAGCACTGAACAGAAATCTTGGTGTAATGAAAGCATAAGCAAAGAGAGTTAGGCAAATACCAAGTAAGTAAAACTGGCTAGATTTGGGGTGAGTAAAGCCAGTGACTTAAACCATCCCCCCTTTTTTTTTGCTTGTTTACATTTTAGACCAAATGATTATTCATAGATTTAAATTAACTTTCTCATTTACATTTACCCACATTTACTTCACTCATTTATTTCTTGGGTTATTTAAGTATTTCTCAGCACTATAGTATCTGAATGCTTAATCACATCCTTTGATCTCTGTTTCCATGCAGGCTAGAGTGTCCTCAGAATTTGTGTGGATATTAAAATGTTCTCTTTGGCCATAAAATCAAGTTGGTGGGCAATTACTTCAATGTGACACCTTATATAAGCTTACCATCATGCCTTCACTTTAAACGTTGTAAGTAAATGAAATTATATTGTAGCCACTGACAACACATACAATTTTGCCTGTTTGATATCCCATTACTGCAATAGCAGCCACAATGGTTTTGGAAAAAGCTCTTTTTCCATAAGAATGTGCTACCATTTTTGTGCTCACAAGTAGGGCATATTTGTAGGGAGCATAATAACGCCACTTAAGTGACTATCACAAAGTATTTGCTTGTTTCCAAGAGAATGTAAAGTAATACTCCCACATGCCTATATATAGAATTATTAGTAAAAGAAGACCAACAGCTCCTACACAGAATCAAATCAGTCGCACAAACAATTGATTCACCTGTGCAATCAAAATAGCAAAAGCATTAAATATTCTCAGACTAGATACTTAGCTAGGACATGGGATCAGTTGTATAGCAGCAGGACAAGCATACAGATCTTCCCTATAAAGTATGCAAAACTCTAGCAGAAAAGAGGAACAGTTACCTCTACATAAGTAATACTATTTGTACCATTCTACCAGCAGTTCCCAAAGTTCCCTCTTCTGCTTATCTTTCAGTTTCAAATCCTAATATACACAACCAAATTTCTGTTGGGCTCAAACATACCTCTTCATGTGGAAAGCCTAGAAACTCACAAGCCTTCAACTCTGAAGGGAACATACTTCAAGGGAAGAAAACAAAAAAAAGAAAAGTAAAAAGTAATGTCAGTTTTAGAGGACTATGAGGACTAAGCACAGAATATCACTTTCATTACATTCTAAGGCCAAGTGTTGTATGGAATAAAAGTTAATAAAATAAGGAGAAAATCTAAATCCACAACGATCCAAAAAAAGCTGGACTGCTTTTCAGTTTTCTAGGATCATATATTAAATGCGAAGAAACACTGAATTCTGTTCCATGTATCAGTTAAAGAAAAGCTACTGAGGGGCTATGCTATAACCCACTTGGATTAATCAGCAACTCACCAGGGACTGGGGTGCATTAACATGACTTGCATGCTTAAGTAGCAATTTCTTGGACTTTATCACATCAAAATCTGCCTTATCTAGTAGTTTAAAGCCTTTATGATCTTAGAAGTCCCAGACGACCACATGCACAATCCTTTACTCAGAGAACTGTTCCCAAACTCTACATCCCAAACTCTACACTACATCTACTCCCCAGCCTGATTCCAGCATAGCAACTGAGTGTAAGTAGTAATAGGAGGAGAAGGATAGATGATCTAACAGTTGATCGAGTTACTGGGCTTGTTTTCTGAAGATGATTTCTAGCTGCAGACTTCCACTATTTTTTATTCTGTTTTTAGAGACATCAGGAAAGAAGTGAATGAATGCGCACTTATGATGAGAAACTGTTAATTGAAAATTCTTTAATTTCCACCTCTCTCCCTCACAACAACTAACACAGGTAAGGTAATGCTTTCAAAAGTACCCGTCACACAGTTCCCATGATATCAAAGTGATTTGGAAGTCCAGAAACAAAGATGCATGACACTGAGAAGTGACAACAGAAATGAACGCTTACACTGGGCTTCAAACCCCAGTTTTTAGGAGTCTCATCATGTTACCCTGCTTGTGCAGTCACTCCATCTATAAGATTTCTTTCTCCTAGATGACCTAGTGTCTGTACACATTTTTAAGGGTCTTTAAGGAAAAGATGACAACATACTAAAAAGCTCTACAAGAAGCCCAACCAGATATGTTAAATTTATTGTGACAGAGGAACTGAACTGCTGTGATGAAAACAAAGCTATGTTTATGCTGTGGTTAAATTATGGCTTTAAGATATGATAATAATTTATCTATATCTGAAGGGTACAAACTGGTCCTTCAAGCATGTAACCCTGACTCCAGTATGTATACTTAGTGCAATGGGACCACTTATATGATCAGATTTTGTGAGGCTGGAGCACAGCAGTGGGGGCAAATTGTTCAAAGGTAATCACAGAGCTAACTAGGAGGAAAGGATGAAAATGACATTGAAACATATATAATGGGCATTATGAGTGGGGAAAAAAAACCCAGAAAAGCAAGTGTTTAGACTACAACCTTCTGAAAAGACAAGTAGAAAAAGCTCATCTGTTTGTGATATTTGAAGCTCTACTGGAGAGAGAAACACGTAACGCAGGAGTGCAGAATCATGCATGGTTCTGCTGTCTTCTAAGCTACATCACCAAAGGTCTTTGACTCAAAGCAAGTTCGAGGTTAAAGATATACTTTTTGCACTATATCCAGTGAAAAATTTTAAAATGCTGCACTGACAATGAAAGTAAAAATGAAAGAACATATGGTTTTGTGTTTATTTTCTCTCCAAAAGTCTTTCTCAAGTTTGCTTAGTTTCCCTCTAACTGCTGTCTCTACAGACTCAGCCTAGGTTCTCACTATCAAAGTGGGTTCCCTCCTGCCTCGTGTACTGTATTAACATCATTAATAAGTTTTGACCTCAGTGACACCTATTCTAATCCTATTGCCTTCACTAGGGTTCTGCAAGTATAATTTAGCACTTCATTTAAGGCAATGAGATTGCAACAGCAGTCTAGGAAGTGGAGCACAGTTTATAACATTGCTGATGACAATGCACAGCAGAGTCCCTTTTAGTCTCCCAGCTGGTGTCTCAGATACAACAGTAGTAATATCTGACTTTGCTTAGTATGCCTGCTCCACATACATGTTTACACTGATATGATACTTTTAACAAAGAGCTATAATGTGCATAGATATCATTTAGGAAACAATCTCATTTTAACTATGAGCATGACAATTATATCATTTCACAACAAAGTCCTATTTTTGGCTCTCTGTATTGCTTCAGATCCCATTGCTTTGGCTTGCAACATTTATTTGCAAGAAAAAGGTGCCAGATACATTCTGAAGACCAAAGAGGAAAAACTTAGACCAAACTTAGGGAAAATTTGTCAGATAATTCCTGTTTGCAACTCATGGGGGTGGGGGGGGAGTATATGCTCTCAAATTTTTCACTTATGACTAATGTGCTTTGGGTTTCCTTGTAGCTCAAGAAAAATTATTACCAATCCTGAATATTTTTATATAATGTGAAAATATTTAATGTTAGAGCTTAAGTCTACTGAAAGAAATAAGCTGTGATTAAATCATATTATAACTGAATACAGCTACTCTGTGTGAGAGAAATTCCTTTCTCAACACCTTTTGGAGGGCATTCAGAGCAGGTACTGTAATAACACCCAATTAAAAAAAAGCCCTTCAAAATGCTGAACAGCTGTAACTGATGACTCCATTGGAGGAAGAAACACAATACCTTGGAAACAATGCAGCTGAAAAAGAAGTTTTCTGTAGATTGTTGTCTGTGCATGGAGACTCCAGCCTTGAGGTTTCACTTTTTGTATCAAATTTTGAAAGCTCGAGGTAAAGGCACACCATACCAGGGGTTTGAGTGAGGACTAGACAAATTTACCAGATATGTACTCCCTAAGAGAAAGTTGGAGGATCTCCAACCCGTTCACAGTGACCGTACTGCCATCCGGAGGTAGGCTGCAGCTTAAGAGCAAGGAAAGTCTTCTTGAACTGTCATTAAGCAAAGACCTCCCTTCAGCCCACACGGCAGAGTCCCGTTTTCAGGGAACCATACAACTGATGAGGCAGTTAAACCCTGTGCCCTTGCAGAACTAAGCTACTGTTCATGCTGTTGAACACGGATCTGTTGCAGAATAGCCTCTAAGCAGGTTTTTCTAGTTTAGCTTGTCAGAAGAGGTGATTAACTCTGTACCAGCAGTCTCATTTTTCAGGACAGTTAAATGCATGCACACAAAGCTTTGTGGGGGCAAAGTATTGTTGGTCTAAAAAAACCCAACAAAACCCAACCCCCCCCCAAAACCATAAAACCCCCACAACCAACAGCATGGGAATAAGTTGGGGGGGGGGGGGGGGGGCTTTTATAAATATGTTCAGGGCAGTCTGAGATTTATTTTTGGACGGTAACCTGAAGAGACATGGAGATCTTATTGAGTCATACCAAGAGATCTGGTTGATGGAGAACTCTCTAGGAAGTAGTACTGGCATTCATACATTTCCTTTCCATGCTTCTGTGGTGAACATTTCCATTTATAAAGGGAAGGCAAAAGGTAGAAGACAGACTCTCTTTCTTTTTATTTTATTCAACAAGTAGAAGGAACTCAGAGAAAATGTGAGCAATCATTTAGACCACAGGAGGAGGTAGGAATAAGGCAGGATAAGGAAAGTAAGCTGCTTTATCAGTTGGTGACTGTGATCCAAAATCTGACCTGTAAAACACATTCTGTGGTTGCACCTGGCACCAGTAAATGAGGGGGGCTAAGTAGCTTATTTATCTAAATGAATACGAGCACATTCTTAACTCTTGACCTAGACCGAGAATAAACTGTCTTTGCAATAAACATTTAGTGTTGAAATATGCAGTAAGGTATCTTACAGTTTAATACTAAAGATCAAAAAATGCAAAGTTATTTAAGTATTTTCCTACCTTCTTAATACAGAATTTTGCATGCTTGGAATTCTTAAAACTGACACATTGATTTTAGGTTTAATTTAAAAGGTAAAAGGAGAAGAAGGTTTGTCTGATGAAACAAACAGCACACGTCACAAAAGGAATTCCCACTGTAATCATCTTATTCTGTTGAATGGAGGCTTGACATAAGATATCTATATTACTACCAATAGTTTATAGACTCTTAGCATAAGAGGTGTATCAAATTACTCAGATATAGTAAAGGGCACTGAAATAATTACTTGGAATCCAAACATGATTATACATATATACAATTACATCCTTTCCTCAGAAAGAAATCTTTTGTCTCCACACTATCCGCAGCCAATGCCACTGAAGACTCTGGAGAGATGGAGAAAGAACTCACTCTGGATGAGGACAATCAATCAAAATCTTCTCTGGAACTAGAACTGCTGTTATAACAGATCAATAAATGCTACCTGTTGATCTACAGCAGTAGAATCATGAAGGTGTCTACTCAAATAAAATGATACATATATGCGTATTAACCACTGCATGTGTGTGTTTATTTAAACATTAATTTTAAATAAACTTTAGAGGTTTGCTTTTATTAATGCATCACATACATAAGATGACATTGACAAAGACCCTCTTACTGCTCTATCATCCTGAAATTCTGCAAGAGAAAGAAACAGAGAAGTCAAATATTAATGGAAAGTGGGATTTTCCTTGCAATAGCCTCAATAAATATGTCGGTCGGGGGAAAAAATAGGTCAAAAATAGAAAGCTTATATCTCCAACATCAAAGAAAAGAATGTTTGTGTCAAATCTATTGGAGAAATTGCCATGAATGGTTCATCTGTGTGAAAATATGACCCTTGTAATGCTGCTAAAATCAGCGAGACCTAGGATGATATGTTGAATAAGAGCTGGTTGCAGAAGTTAAAAATGTCCATGTGAAAGCTTTAATTTACATGTCTGTTTTCCCAGTTTTTTAAAATAGGTAGGAGAGGAAAGTGTAAAAAATTGTTTGTCAGGATAGTTCATTAATTAGTATAAAAAGGAAAGTATATTAGCATGAATATTAAGGTGAAATCCTTATAAACGACATTCAACATTTTCCCAGTGTGCAAAATTTTTCATTTGAACTCATCTCTGTTTCCTCAGTTTTGGATTATTTGTACTTCTTTTCCCTGTGGCCCATTCACTCATGCTGTTGTATACGCAGTTCATCTTCCACCCTTTCCTAAAACACTCAGAAAGATGAAGCACAATAAAATATACAGTATCATTAAACCAGAGAATCAGAAAAACACCTTATTAGCCTCATATGTGAGGTCTGCTTAGGGAAGTGTGCGCTAATTCAACACCTAATTCTGCAGCAATCCTTGCACAAACCCAGTTGCCTCTGCTCCAGATTCTGCAAGCAGATATTTCACCATAAATCTCAAAAAACATTTTCATGAGTGGAGACCTGGGAACTTGACGCTGTTCGGGTTGGCTGTAACAACCAGCAGATCTCTCTGGGGAGGCCAAAAGAGGCTGCATATGCTTAACTCAAAGAAAGTATCTTAAAGGCCAGCAGTCATCGAGTCTACAGCAAAACACATAATTTAACTCTGAGTGACTCTTCAGTGAGAATCATGTCAGGCTGGCTGTCCCCAAAAGACAGACACCTCGATATTGGCTAAAAAAAGTTAGTTGTGCTACAAATTGACAACGCTTCTGTTCGATTGAATTTGTATGTGCCATGGTTTATCACCTTCCTATGTTGCAGCCAAAGAGAAGAGAAATACTGATAACCAAGGCGTGTCCAGAGAAAAGTGTTACAGATGTTGCAGTATTTTCTTCCTTCTCTCCTTTTCTGTATCACCTTCTGATTTATTTTAGGTTTCACAGAGAATCTGATGGCTCATGGTGCTATTGTTTGAGTTTTATATAATCTACCTGCAATTGCTTACTCTTTCCATTATCTGCCGGATACCTGTTTTACAATAGAATGTGGTTACTGCAATGGGCTTTTATTGCCAATATCTTCATATACAAAATTCAACTAATATATTTTCTTCTATGCTTTATCAAAAAGCTGGAAAATGTTTAACACATACTAAGAATGCAACACTAAGGACTATTAAGAGAGGATGCTGAGGTGGAGGATGTTTTTCTTTTTAATGAGAATAATACAAACTGAAGTGTTCTTACTCAGGGCATACATGAGAAACACAAATAATCATTTCAGGTGAGCATAAATTCTGCTTGAATTGTAAATGACCCTGCTAACAGAAATTAGATTGAGGCAGAAGCTTAAGTTCTCTTCTGTACGCCTACTCTTCTTTGGGGCATTTTTCAGATTCTGGCAAACAAATTTAGACTTGAGCTGTAGAAAAGCTATGATTCTTAACGCTCTTCTCACAAATCTTCAATTACTCTATTTTTAAGATGTTTAAATGAAAAAGACTGTCAAGGCCTTGGCTTGTTTCTTCATTTTTGGGGTTGTTTTGTACCTGTGTTGAGGGAATAATTTGATTTTATTTACTGTCATCAAAAAGCCCATTTTTAATAATAGATTGAAAAATACAGGGGGCCAGGTTTGCTGCTTCCCCTTTTCCTCCCTCATAGCCACTGGTGGACATTCACGTACGCAGTGATGTAGGATAAACAGTCCTTCAGACTGAATACTTAAATTTGTGAAATGGAAGCTCAGAAAAGGCAGGATGCAATCTACTGACAGAGGATTATTGGGGGGGACGGGGTGGTGGGGTGGTGTTAGCTGTTTTCTTTTTACTTTTTAAAAACAACCAATCAGATCATTTAAATCCCAGATTTAAGTGGACTCTGATTCACAAAGTACAGTCCAATAGCTGACTTGCTTTGAAATTGAAAATGGTGTCAGGACCTGTGTCTGTTAGGGCAGTGTAAATTTAGAACAACTCCATCAACTGCAAAGCAGTTAAAATCATATATATCAGTGATTAGAAATTGGCCTAGAACATGCTTTAATTTCTTAACCATTTCACAACAGAGATAAAGCTCCTCCATATCGGTCAATTATTTGCTGTTGCCAGTGTTACAGCTATGTCAGACTCACTGATCACATTCTTCTTGATTGCTTCCCTCATCCTAGAGAGATAACTGTACACAATAAAGGCAAAACAACAGATGATCTTTCAGCTGCATGAAAACTTTAAGGAGAAAATTATCAAAGCAATTCTGTCCCAAGTATCCACTTACTAGCCAAAAGAATGAAGCTTCTTAACCAAAGGCATGTAAGAATTTGTTTTAATCCATGGAAATGTGAATCATTTCCAAAGAAATTAAGGAATTGGCTATAATGAGTATAGAGGACTAAGAAATTAATAGTAGAAAGCATATTTTATAGAACAGCTAAATCCCACATGATTTTTAACCAAGTGATTCAGTAATTCTCTAACCATATTTTAAGGGTTATCTAAATACCAGGCAATTACAACTCTACAGAAACAGAATAAAACTCAGTGTAATTAACATTCAAAGTAGTTGCTAATTTGTCCATTTATTTGCAGCTCATGCAACTTCATAATAGAGTGTGCCAGGCTAACCTGTTTAGATACACACCCCTTGTGCCAGCAGAGTTATTAAAACAAACAATACATTTACAGTGCATCTTTCAATCTGCTAAAGCTGAGCAAAACCACATTTGAAGCTCCGAGACTCGCACCCAGCAGTGTCCACTTTAAATAGAAAAATCTCATTGATTGCATGAAACTCAGGTCTCATTTTTGTCCATCGATTCCCCTGGTGACCTTCTGCAGCATCAAAGCCCAGAGCGAACCCAATCTGACCCCGACTTTATGTGCATTATTATATTGAGAGACAGGAGCTACTTACAGTCCATGCCATTGTCTCCGTAGATATGTAATAAAGTATTCTAGAACTGCTCCTGCAGAGAACACTTCATGCACTCGGCATTTCCTTTTCTCTGTCTCTCTCTCTCTCCCTCTCTCCCCTCCAATCTTAAAATTCTTCTCTTTGCTGTGCCGAATGCTTCCCCCCCCTCTTACAGTGGACAGCTCAAATGAGCAACTTCAGACTTTGACTAATACTCACATAACTCTCAGTAAACAACATCCTTCACGCAGATCTATAACTAATAATAATGCTCTTTATTAAGCTCTCCTGTGAAACAATATGTCTAATAAAAGCTGCTCTCCATGCTGTTTTAATTATAATAAATCACCTTCATTATGATGCATACTTCAATATAACATGCCTAATGCTTAGCTACCTAGGATACTACAATAATGAGGACAGAGAGTAGACACATCTTGAAGAAAGTTATTTACACACACCGAAAAATTCTACAGTACCCTACTGCTTTGCAACATGAATTTCAACAACTTTTATCTTACCTTACTGTTCATAACATCAGAGCTGAGAAGAAACACCCCCCCTGAAAAATGCTGTTTACACAAATAACAGGACCCTGAATACATCCACTAGCATGGAAAAATAAGTCCTTGCAGTGCAATCATTTCTCTATAAATGTATAAAAGTATTTTACCACCCTGTGCAACAAATCAGTGATGAGACTATAGGCTGTTGTGCGCCGGTACCTAGGGATTTCATGTCAAAGTCAACTTCCTTGGCAATCTCTAGGGAACTGTGCTGTGCACATTCTCATGAAAGGTGTGAAAATCTGATTTTCTAAAATGGATCAGTAATTCTCTATGAAGGGGAAAAGGATCGATAAATCTTTGCTAAGTAGATTGTAAAGGAAAAATTATTCTTTCAGTGACAGTACATTAGGATCCTCCAAACAATCTCAATAAACTAAAGACATAGCATTTCTCCACCAGCTACTTTTGACTTCTGATATATTTTTGTAATCTCAGATCATTCTGCAATGCACATACATTTATATTTGCTAAGCAATGTTCCATGTTGATGTTGATTTATGAGTATATGCCATTATAATGCTTGCCTGTGAGTAGAAAAAGAAAATTATTAGCTGCTTGTAACCTGATAGATGTGATACGAGGAAATGTCATTACACCCATGCACACATATATGTTTGCTACTATATCACTCTCTCTGTACCTACACAAATATTCTGTACTCTATATATACACACAAATATTTACTACACTATTTTTATGATTTTTTTTGTACATGCACATATATAGCTACATTTTCAGGCACTGAGAGTTAATTATAACATATATAGCAACTGTAACTCTACTTAGGTGCTTCACAGACCTGAAAGCTGTTCAACCAGTTACTGAAGTAGCACACGCCATCTGGCATTTACACGTTCAAATCAGATAGCCACGTTGTTACACTTAAACATGTGATTTTTACATACAAGCAAAAGCAGCATCTGCCTGAAGACAGCATGATAATAAGGCCTACAGTGAGCAGTCCAAATGTATTGCCAAGTCAGAAGTGGGCTACACACGCAAGCAGAGGAATTCATTTGTCCGTTTTACACAATCGCTTTCTCCTGCTGCAGAGAGTAAGAGGATCCTGCCAGAAACGTCTGTAGTGTTGTTTCTGCAGCAGTGGTAATATGCACAGTGTGGGCACTTAAATGTCCATTCCAATTCTAAATGCCAGTGCTAGTATGAAACTTAACATGCTGGGTTGCATTTCTATTCCTGCCGCTCCCAGCACAGAAGTATTCTGGGCGGCAATCTTTGAGGGGATGCATGCTGAGGAAAAAAGAGCTTTGTCCCTCTCCCTAAAGCTGACAAACCAGAGAGGAGAGGAGGCAGCCTCTGCTGCCCAGAGAAATGTACAGTCTGGAGACCAGGCTCTCTCCTGCAAGTAGATTTTGGAACGAACACAGAAAATCAAGTCTAATGAAGCCCAGAACAACATGAGAAACCAAATATGATGGGAAGGCACAGGGAGGAAAAATTTTGAGTTCAGCACTCTGAAACCACTTCATGTTTGACTGAGGCCTTCCCCAAAAGAGATGGGGTTTGAACCCAGTGGTGCAGTTCTGAATATTTTAAGATGCAGAACTCTCATGGAGCTAGTGACATGCTGAAAACCAAACTGTGCACGTAAGTTTCTCTAGTATTTTCCAGATGGTGGAAAGATGGTAGAAGCCATCATTATTTATACTCAGAAGACCCAATGCCTTGTATACTTCCACAGTTCAAGGAACTTGCTTACACAATTTCCTTAATCCTTTCAGATTTTCTTTTGTTGGTACGTGTGGGGGTTTTTGTTTGTTTTGTTTTTATAAACAAGCAATACTAACAAGAGTACTCGAGAACAGATGCTGCCCTAAGTCCTAGTTGAGCAGAGGGTATCAGAACATACCTGAACAGGTTGGGCCACTGCACTGTGTCATGCTTGAGGGAACATGTAGTTAAAATTATCTCTTTTTTCCCTCTTATGTCTACCATCCCTGTGTCCACCAGAACAAATGAGAGTGGAATAAGTGGACTTACAGTGTACAAAAACATATAGAGTAACAAAATGTGGCATATCAATCCCTGATAAAATCAATTCATATCATTGACGTGATGGACAAAAGGATAAAATTAAAGTTCTCTTGGAGTAACAAATCTCATTTATACCCAAGGACACCACAGTAAGCAATCCTCAGGAGGCCACTGCAGCTTCTTCTCAGACCTGTGTATTTTGAACCCTTGCAGTGGAGCTTCTGAAAGCACTTCACACTTCTCCGATAATGAAGCTTCACAACACCTCCTCAAGGTATGGCATGGAACAGAAATAAGGCCCACGCATGTACATATATATGTGCACACACACTGGGGTACCACAGGGAGGCAGGGTCAACATTCTAAAGTTGGATACCTAATCTACTCTAGTCTGAAATTTTGACCTAGGTGACTAAGTGAAAACCACACAGGAAAGCAATGCCAGACTAGTTCTTCCCTCTTATCCTGAACATGTGGAAACACACTTGAAAGCAAGAAGGACATAGCTAGTAAGCAGCAGCCCATGGCCAGTACTCATCAGAGGGGAGCTCTGGCCCATACAGATACAGTAATATACATACACACAATAATATACATGCTCTCATCCATCACAGATACCCCAAACAATTTTTGGATATCTCAGAGAAATTGTCTTTTACCATAGGTTTTGGAAAAGGATATCTTCACTGAAACCAAACCATGGAAGCATTCCATCTCCCTGCTGCATCACAAATCAGAAACAAAAAATGGAAAGGGCCTAATACTACTTGCAAAGTAGCACAATGGTGCCTCATCTGTTAAAGAACGTGCCTTGACTTACTGAACTAGGATTTCATGATCCACCACACCAGCAGGATATAACAGTTGCATTTTGGGCTCTATATGTCATACTGAATAAATCCCATTCTCTCTTATATCAGTATGTATCTTGCACTACACTTCTGAGGATAACCCCCTCCTGAAGTCATAGTTCAGAGCCCTGTCCAGCTGTGACCGACTGACCCAGAGTACCATGAAATCACCCGGTTTAGTCTGTAAGCATTTATTCAGACCATTCTCTAACCCACACAGCCAGCACCTCTAGGTGTTTGGTTTCCTCTGTTGTTCACAGAAAGGTTGGATTTTTTGTTTTGTTCAGTGGCATGGTTTTCCTGGAATGCGGGTAATATCATTTGCTTAGAAAAAAAACCCCAACTTTTTATTCTTTCTTCATGTTTTCTAACATCACAGATTAGGAGAACAGTGAATGTAAGAATACTACTGTATTTGAAATTTGGTAATAGTCTCCTCAGAGGGAACAACACTTACAGCTCCCTGTCTGTCTACCCAGGATAGGCCTGTTGCTGCTGGACAAGAGCTATTTGGGTCAGGAAAGGGATGAATAATTTTTTTTTTTTAAGGTCTTAATCTCCTTTGGTTTTCTAATATTCAAATATGATGTAAATTCTGAATTAACAGTACTGTAACTGTTCAGTCCTGTTTTAACACAACTTTTTTTATTTACCCATTTTTGCTTTCGATACTGTGCCCTTTCACAAGCCATACAATGGAGGTGGATCCAGCATGCCTGGGTCTGTTCCTGGAATAATATGCAGTGGAGGCCAATCCCAATTGTAGGATGCTGCCTAGCAGGAAGTGTTTGCATGATTATAGCCAAGACAAATGATGGCTTTCTATAGTCACCCCTTTGAGACTACCTATCTATTCCTCATCTGCACTAAGAAAATCAGATACTAAATAGTATGGATCTCTGTTTAGAGATAGTGGCTAAAATGCCTTAACACCAAAGGACACATACACCTTCAAAGATCAATGGTTGTATCTTGCAGAAAGGACCAAATCCTGCATCCACCAAAACACAAAATTCCCATTGCTTTAAAAGAGGGGAGACTCCATCCAAGAAATCCAGATGGGTGTTCATCAAGAGGAAGCCCATGGAAACATTGCATCTGAGGGCCAGGCTCTTTTTATGTCATCAAATACCCACAACAAATTACACCAGTGGTGTGATGCAACTAACCTTACACTAGGCACCTATCCTGGTTTCAGCAGGGACAGAGTTAATTTTCTTTCTAGCAGCTGGTACAGTGCTGTGTTTTGGATTTAGGATGAGAATAACGTTGATAACACACTGATGTTTTTAGTTGTTGCCAAGCAGTCAAGAACTTGTCAGCTTCTCATACTGCCCTGCCAACGAGAACGCGGGGGGCACCCAAGAAACTGGGAGAGGACACAGCCAGGACAGCTGACCCAAACTGACCAAGGGGATATTCCATACCATATGATGTTATGCTCCATACATAACTGGGTGGTTGGCCAGGAGGCAGCGCAGATCCAGAACTAGCTGAGCATCGGCTTCAGGTGGTGAGAAATTGTGCTGGTCATTACTTGTTTTGTATATTCTTTTATCATTATCACCTTCCTTTTCTGTCCTAGTACACTGTCTTTATCTCAACACATAAGTTTTACGTTTTGGGGTTTTTTGGGTTTTTTGTTGGGTTTTTGTTTGTTTGTTTGTTTTTCCTGATTTTCTCCCCCATCCCACTGCAGGCGGGGACAGGGAGTGAGCAAACAGTTGTGTGGTTGTTATAGCTGCCAGCCAGATTAAACCACAACACCACCTTTAGATATGTTTTCCAGAATATTAAAAAGTTTCTTCCAACTACATTTGAAAGCAATATTTTTGACTCATTGCCCCAAACAAATTATGTTAAGGAGATTAACTGAAATATATTCTCTGAACCCTTATGTGAATGTTATATAGGATATCATATATACATGTGCAAAATTCCGGGATATAATTCTGTAATGAACTCCTAGAAAGTTTCAGAACGGAACTCTTCTATGTCACGAGCTAAAAATTGCATTTGTAGTCAAAGACATGTTACAGTCATGCTAATACAACTAGACAATGTGAATTTTCAAATTAAATTATGGAGCAACCCTGTAGTAAAGGCTGAAACTTTCTTCCTCTCTTAATGCCATAAAATTTCACCTGATTTCTCAAAGAAACCCAGCTCAAAAAGTTGTATATCATAGCTCATCAGAGAGTAGAGATTTTTCAGAGAAGTTTAAAAAATATAATATAAATAAGGTTTTGAAAATGAACCTATTCTATCCTGTTTTATCTGTCCTGTAGAAGAAAAATTTTTCAGAGGGACCTTGACAGGCTGGAGAAATGGGCTGACCTGGAAGTTCAACAAGGAGAAGTGCAAAGTCCTGCACCTGGGGAGTAACAACCCTGTGCACCAGTACATGCTGGTGGCAAATCATCTGGAAAGTAGCCTGGCAGAAAAGGACCTGGGGTTCTGGTGGACACCAGGTTGAACATGAGCCAGCAACGGGCCTTTGCAGCAACAAAGGTGAATGGTATCCTGGGCTGCATTAGACAAAGTATTATCAGCAGGTCAAGGGAGGTGATCCTTCTGCTCTAATCGACACTGGTGAGGCCACACTTGGAGTACTGTGTCCAGTTCTGGGCTCCCCAGTACAAAAGAAAGAGGAGCATGCTGGAAAGAGTCCAGCAAAGGATCACTAAGATGGACAAGGGACTGGAGCACTTCACATATGAGGAAGGGTTGAGAGAGCTGGGACTGTGCAGCCTGGAGAAGAGAGGGCTCAGGGGAATCTCAGTGTATATAAATACCTGAAGAGAGGGTGCAAAGACGACAGAACCAGGCTTTTTTCAGTGGTGCCCAGTGACAAGACAAGGGGCTCACACTGAAACATAGGAGGTTCCCTCTGAACATCAGGAAAGACATTCTGCCTTGAAGTGAATAATTTCAGCTGTGAGCACAGTGAAACAAAGTGAGGAATGGTGGAATGTTGTTTATACGTTCTTCCATTATATATTTTGCAAATGGTCACCTTGGAATCTGCAGGACATCTACTTCAAATGGCCTAGTAAGCCTTTCACTCCTTCATGCATAATAAAGAAAAAAAAGAGTTAAAATTACTAGAGGGGTTGAGTTCAAACATCTTTTCAGTGCAGTGCTATTATCACCCTGAAACACTGCAGTAATTTTGTAAGTTTTTAAAGAACAACTTTAAGGTGAAGAGTCCAAGAAGGAAACTTTATGGTTTCCATCAGTTTCTGGCAATTCTGCACTGTTAACTGTACTATCACTTGTTTATATCATCCACCTTCTGTAGTCACCCTTAGGTTTGGCTAACCGTCCCGGTTTTCCACTAGAATAGAGTTAATTTTCACAAGAAGCTGGGAGGGGACACAGCCAGGACAGGTGACCCAAACTAGCCAAAGGGGTATTCCATACCGTAAGATGTCATGCTCGGCATATAAAGGGGGCTGGCCAGGGAGAAGGAGCCAAGGCTCTGGAAGGGCTAGGTATCCAGTTAGGTGAGCAAATTGCATTGTGCATCACCTGCTTCATACATTGTTGTAAGTACTGTTGTTGCTCTCCTCTTCCTTTGCTTTCCCAATAAACTGTCATAATTCCAACCCACAAGTTTTACCTTTTCCTTCCCATTCTCCTCCCCATCCCACTTGGGGAGGAAGGGTGAGCAAGCGGCTACGTGGTGCTTACCTGCCAGCTGGTAACTGGCACAACCGGTAACAACACTAACCACTAACACACTAACTCAGTAAACACACCAAGAAAATGTGTTAATTTCTGAAGCCTATGTATTTTTTCAGAACCTTATACCTAGGCCAATTTTAAGTGGATGCTCTTGACCCATCTCAGTTGCTTACACAAATTATCTGGTTTAGAAATATCAGAAATTTAAAAGTTTTAGAAATCGCATAGCAGGCAGGTGCTCCGGAAAAGACCTTTAAAAATCCCTAGGGACTACAGATTGCAGAGCAGGCCACACCACTGTAGAGCACACATACTATTCATATTAACTTCAGTAGACTTCTGCATAAACATGCTTAGATGTGTTGAGGACTGATTAATGCAGATGAACATCTAGGACCTGATCTAGGTCACTGACATTGGTAGAAGCAGGTTTACTGTACCTTATATGCAGATTTGGGCAGAATTTTAGGATTTTCACAAGATGTGACATTCTTATTTTAATTAAAATACTGTCAGAATTTCCACAATACTTTACAATGAGCAAACTTACTAACCACATTTGTGACAAGCACAGATGATGGCAAACAAACTTCATATTCATAAGCATTTGAGACTGGAAGTAACCATCTTTGTCTCATTCAGTTGATTGTCAAAATTATCCTCAAAACACAGAAAGAGTTACCTAGGCCTTTCTTTCCCCACCTCCATTCATTTCTTCCCTAACCTTCCTGCATTATAACCAAAATCTTCAGTAAGTATTTGCAGTTACGTCAACAGCTCTACCCACCCTGCTGAAAAGTCACCTAAGACTTCCTTCGTGAGCACAAGCCGTTGTTGCCAGATAAAGATAAAGAATTTCAAGAGCCATAACTGAGGAAGAATGGGAGGTTGGGCAGAGAAAGTTTCTTTCTGGGAAGATAAAGAAACCAGCTTTGCAGCTGGCTCTAAGCAGAAACTTCTGCCCTACTGAGGCCATCCATGACAGTTTGATAGCCCTACTGAGCCCTAGTTCAAACAAAATAAGCAGGGTGTGCATTTGAAATAGGAATGGGGCTAGTGGTGATTTCTTTTTAACATAAATAATTTAACTTTCCTTAGCTACCTAGCATACCACCACTGCGTTAGAGCAAGGTACAACTTGAGAACAAGCAGAGAATCAAAGTAGGTAGAGTGTGAAAGATTAGGCATTTTGTTCAAACGCTAAAAAAAAATGTAAAGGCCATTGGAAATGGCTTCTCTGTTAAGCTTTCTCTCTCCTCCTGTTCCTCCATAGTGTAGCAGCATGAACGAATCAGAAAGCAAGACTGTTTTTATAAACCAAACTGAAACAGCTCAAGTCTGTTTTATTGACCAAGCAAAGCAGGCAGATGGCACAAAAAGAGAACAGCATGTTTTTAAATACTTTTAGAATGGGAAAAAGTTAAGTAATGCTGTTGCTAGCAGCCATGCAGTTCATGCAAGGAGTGTCTTTAAAAGGCAGGGGATGTGTAAGAAGAATGGGCTCTGCAGAGCAAAGCAGCATCACAACACACCTCTGGATTACTTCATGCACAAGGCTGACAAGTCTTTTAAATATTAAGGACCATGTTCTACTCTAATTCCACACATGGGACTCCCATTAATGTCAGTGGGTGTTTCACACAAAGCACAAGAATAGAAAACAGCCCTTGGCATCTTTTAGTATTAAAGAAAAAAAGATTTCAATAAGTTTACTTAATCCATCAAACTGGCAGACTCTAGCATTAGCTCCTGTGATAGTGCTGTCAATGCTTGGTCAAGCCTAAAAAACCTTCAAGCTTAAGCAAGTCTTGACACAGCAGAGAAGCAGAAGCTCAAGATGGCCAACTGTAGGAAGTAAATAAACTTTTAAAAGCAAAGAGAATAAAGGATTAAAGGATAAAGAAAATTTTTTTCCCCTTTTATATCCTTTTTTTTCCAGAGAAGAAATATATGTTTCTGAAAAAGAAACTCTGAGCTTGGCAGGCTGGGTGGAAAAAGAAAAGCAGAGACAAGTTTCATGGGTTGGGCAGAGTGGGAAGCAGAGTGTAGCTGCTAATCCTGCCAAGGGAGTTTTGCATTGACTTTAGTGTATTGGAGGCATACAAACTTTTTGACCATGCACTAGCTACTTCCCTTGATAGCCCAGAGGAACTAGAGTTAAAGGTCTCTATATATCTTAAGTCCACAGGAAGAGTGAATTTTCCCTGAAAGTATTTTGCTGTTAAATGCCCAAGTCAGAGCTTTAGCACATGCTGCCTACAAGGTTGCCCCCTTGCAGACAACTCTGCTAATGCCTTCCCCCCATTCCCAATAGGAACAGTCTCTTGACCACTGGTCCCTAATGCCTTTTTAATTTTATTTTTTGCTTAAACAAAGAGGCCCATGCACTTCTTTGCCTAGGATGTTGTTGGCTTGGTGGCTACTATTTTGGGTGGAGTGTTCCTGGCTCTGGGGTACTAGCCCTCATGATAATTGCAAGCAACCTAGTTACTTTGAAAGACGGTAGAGCCAAATCTGAAATATTAGGTCCCATTCTCATTGCCATATTTAGTATCCATATGGTTCAATTATCACTCAGGTCTGCACTGTGGGATTTCTGTAGCAGAGAAACTGACACAGGTATACGGTCCAGCTGACAATTCAGATAGACAAGCCTGTTGAAATTGTGTAAAACTTATAGGATACACGGCATTAGTAGTCTGACCTTGCTACATAAAAGATTTGAAGCAATTTAAACTGTATTACCGTCATGCAAAGGAAAAAATTTGAAGAAAGCAACAAGGTAGTTGTTGGACAGTGTTATGCAGGCTTTCTCTCTCCCCCTGGATATATCGATATACTTTATTTATAGCAGTAAAAGCATCTGAGCACAAATGGCATTTGAAGACAAAGTTAAAAATATTACAGAATGACGAGCCCTACAGCCAACTGTACTAACAAGTCTGTTCTCCCTTTATTTCTTTCTTCTAATTCAGTATACAGCTGACTTATTTGCACCTATCAGTTCAGCACATGAGCAGTAACAAAGCATAGCAGTCGTCATGTTCTACTCCCTTCTTGTTCAGTTGCTCTTTGGGATGAACTCCTACTTACTCACCACTGTCTTTCTTCCCTGTGTAGTTACATCAATCTCTCCTTGGATTGCTATTGAGGAAAAGCAATTGTCCAGAAGTGGAAGTTACATGTAGCTTTGAATGGGGCAGCTTCCCAGTGTTCATTATAATCAATGGATTCTCTTTCATTGACTTCTGTAAGAGATGGATCAAAGCAAGACCCTTTCTTTAAGGTTCTTCTGAACAAATTTCACCTGAAAATGCCAAGATGCTTCCTGCCAGGAAATCTACAGAGATTTCAGGTAGAACTCTATTTTCGGTTTCACAACAAACTTAGATTAAATGAATTGCCTTCTGTGGTTTTCCAGTGTCAATTCCAATTATGGCTAATGCTGTGTAAACCCTAGGCTTAAAAAAACTAAATCAAGAAAAGTAGGGTGAAGGTCAGCATGCACGTAGGAAGCACCATAATTTTGGTTTTAATTCCTTTTGGGGTAGCAATTTTCAAACCTACTTTGTTTACAATTCATGGAAGGTGGAAAGATTACACTGGCAGCAGTTCGAAAGTCTTTGTAAAATGAAGAGACAGAGGCACAGCAGAATATATAGTCATTCTAATGATATGCACAGAAAATAGTCACCCTTAACTACTTCTTCAGTAATCCACCAAAAAACCTAACACAAGCACATGCTAATTCATGTCCTCTGAATTCAATGGAGGAACTGAGCACTTCAGCACCAATGGCCTCTGCTTGAACAGGCAATTTGGAAAACAGACACTGTTACAAGTTCCCAACTAGTTCCAATACTATGTGAACCACTGCAACTTAAAAATATAAATCCACGCTAGTAGAAGGTAACTCATTTGGACCACTGAGGACTTGTTACTAAAACCTCCTTCCTCCTTTCCCTGCCTTCACATATATAGTCCTGTTGAATCCAATGGGACAACTCCCACGAAGAGAGCCTATTTTTGGAAAGAAAATTTTCATCATTGCTCAACAACCATACTAGATCATGGCAGAAGAATTTGATTTAGTAAATTCCTGCCAGGCATAAGCTTCTTAAACAATGTTGCAGCTTCTCCTTCTCTAGACTCTACCCACTGCTCTGGGAAAAAAAATAAAAATCAAGTATCTAAGTAAACCATTGGCTTTAGTATATAAATTAAGTATATACATTCTTTATAAACAGCACTCCAATAATACATTTAAATTATAACTTGCACTTTTGCAGCATCCCCATGGAGTTAATTTTAAAAATGAATGAAATAATGCCACAAAGACTACAGAATTTCTCACACACTCCCCTACACTGGCTTATCTAGTTTTAATGTCTAGGACTTACACAGTTGCAAACTACAGCTGCTTAAATGACAACTATTGTTCACTGCATGATATTTGGTGAAATAAATGCTGAAGTATGAAATCCATTAGTGCCACATATACCATACACTGCATTTGCAAAGGCTTAGTTCAGGGGGGAGGGAAATTCCTCTCCCCAGATAAATACAGCTTTTAAAGTTTTTTTATTATTATTATTTTCTTCCAACAAAATATCTATTTTTTGGAACATCTCTATCTGCTGGTATCCTGAAACTCAATGAAATACCTCAAGGCAAGTATTTGTTCGCTATTTCCTGTTGGAGCAGTGCAAGAATGTTCATGTTATTTGAAGCAAGCAGCAAAGATGGCAACAACACACTGGTGACTTCACTTCCTGGGGGGAAGAGAAATTCCAGCATATATTTAATATATATTTATATGCTGTATAATTAAAAAGGTAACCCAAAGAGAACAACAGGCACTTGTTATTGAAAAGAGCACATGAAACAAGAGGAGTATGCACCAAAATGCAGTGGAGTAGAATCAGAGGTGAGGTCCCACCAATCAGCTCCCATGGATACCACTGAACAGCCAGCTCCAAACTAGGACAGCAGTCCTGTGGTTTTTGCCTGGTTTAACTTCCTATAGACTCCAGTAACTGCAGAACACGTGCAAGTGAAACAGTAAGAGAAACTATAGCAAATCCTGTTTCTCTGTGGTCTTTTCCAAGCAGTTTGGAAACCAATTGTGCTACCACCTGCCACTGAAAAATGTTGTCCTGGGTTGCTGCCACTCCTGGAAACTGAATGTACACTAATTTGGATGAGGATAGCTTTCTTTTGCAATGCTTCATTTGCACTGTGATCCCAAGCTGAGAGAGAATCAGGCCAATTATACTGAGTACAAACACATTACAAAGAAGCATCATGTGCTTTAAAGAAAATAAAATATTCTTCATGTATTTATGAATGATCTAGCCTGCCTTTGAATGAAAATTCAAATACAGGGAACAAAAGCAGTTTAAGGAAAGCTATATTCTCATTCATGCCCAGTAAAACTGTGATTACCTCTTTTTCCCTTCATGAAATAAACTACTACTCCTCTAAAGTCAATTAGCAAGAGCCTCAGCTTACAAAAAAAAAACCCCCAAAAAACCAATTCCCCCTCCCATAAAAACATTCAAAACAAGCCTATCTAGACAAAAGGCCCGGTTTCCCTACTGCTTTGTGCTAGGGTGGAAAAAACCAGTTGTCTGCTACATTAGTGAGAAATAACAACTTCAGAGAGTCAGACACATGCTGAAATGTTTCAGTTGAAATCAAACTCTAAGAAATTTTTTAAATGTTTTCAACACATCAGCATGAAGCATCGACCTAGTTGGAATCACTTAGATCTAAAGCAAATGCACTGATTGTTTTCACAGCATGCTTTTCTTCTTCAAGCTGCAACAGGCAGGCTGGCAACTGCTGTTTGGAAAGGTTTTCAGCCCCCTGCCTTGGTCTACTGTAGCCTATGACACAATCAATACCAGGGTTAGAAGGCAGAAGCAGCTAAGGAAAGATTATGAAGATGAGGTGAGTGACAGAATTGCCTTACTGGATTTGTCCTCTCTCTCCCCTTGAGTCTTTTCTGCTGCAAACAAAGATGGAGAACCATCCCAATTCTTTCTCTGAAAGGGGGCAGAGATGGTGGGGAGACCATGCGGCGTGAGCGCAGACAGCACTCAGTGCACTTAGAAACATTCTGCTCAACAGATACAACAAGAAAGGAGATCCTGCCAGCAGATGTCTTTTTCTTTGTCATGATGGGATGGAGATACTGCTACAGAGAGCTTTTCTCTCATTAATCAGTATAATTAGTATGCATGGTGAGAAAAAGTTCACAGTGAAATAAAACTTGAGCATTCTCCTTTAATCATTTCACCTCAACCCAGCCTGTGCTATCTGCAGGCATCTCTGCTCCAGCCCATCCGATAGGGACCATCATCTTTCAACCAACCTCCCTCCCTTTGCACTGGTATAAGGGGAGCGCGCTCCACACACCAGTCCTGCTTAATATGTCACCGCACGGGACACTTTTGCTGCCACGTTATAAAGATCTTAATGGCTTTCAGTTTTTCAGGTACTATATTATTAACAAATTTTTACAGTAACTCTAACAATTTTAGTACAGTGCAGCTTTTGTTAGAGTCTTCATGATGTGATTTTAAGCCCCTTCTAGAGATACCATGTTGTTCTGCTGCTCTATCCTACCACCAGTTCATGGAGATAGGTAACTGTGTTGGGTTTGCGTGGCAAGGTTTTGGTAGCAGGGGGGGCTACAGGGGTGGCTTCTGTGAGAAGCTGCTAGAAGCTTCCCCTGTGTCTGATAGAGCCAAGGCCAGCCAGCTCCAAGACAGACCTCCGCTGGCCAAGGCCAAGCCAATCAGAGCCTCTGTGATAACATATTTAAGAAGAAAAAAACATTTAGAGAGGGCTTTTGCAGCCGGAGAGAAGAGTGAGAAGACGTAAGAAACTCTGCAGACACCAAGGTCAGTGCAGAAGGAGGGGGAGGAGGTGCTCCAGGCACCGGAGCAGAGATGCCCCTGCAGCCCGTGGTGAAGACCATGGTGAAGCAGGCTGTCCCCCTGCAGCTCATGGAGAAAGGATGAGGGGGTGTAGAGATTCCACCTGCAGCCTGTGGAGGACCCCACGCCAGAGCAGGTTTGCTGGCAGGACTTGTGACCCCGTGGGGGACCCACGCTGGAGCAGTTTGTGAAGGACTGTAGCCCGTGGGAGAGACTCACGTTGGAGAAGTTCATGAAGGACTGTCTCCTGTGGGAGGGACTCTATGCTGGAGGAGGGGAAGAATGAGAGGAGTCCTCCCCCTGAGGAGGAAGGAGCAGCAGAAAACACTGTGTGATGAACTGACTGTAATCCCCATCCCCCTGTGCTGCTGAGGGGGGGGAGGAGATTGAAACTGGGAGTGGAGTTGAGCCTGGGAAGATGGGAGGGGTGCGGGCAGGTGTTTTAAGATTTCGGTTTATTTCTCATTGCTCTACTCTTTTTTGCTTGGTAATAAATTAGATGAATTCCCTCTCTAAGTTCGGTCTGTTTTGCTCGTGACGATAATTAGTGAATGATCTCTCCCTGTCCTTATCTCGACCCATAAGCTTTTCATTGTACTTCTTCTCCCCTGTCTAGTGAAGGAGGGGGAGTGATAGAGCAGCTCTGGTGGGCACCTGGCCCCCAGTCAGGGTCAACCCCCCACAGTAACTTAGCTTGAACTTACTGCAGTAGTGTAAGAAAGGATGGAAAAAAACAGTTCAAGGGGAATTAGAGAGAGGGAGAAGGCCCAGTTTATGCCACTGTCTGTTCTTTTCAGTTAAGCATAGACAAATCCCAGGAGAAAAGCATATTTGGACATTAACAGCATGCAGCAGCCAGAATATTGTTGGCAGAGTCAATCCACATTTATATTTTAATATGATAAAAGATAGGAAATGGAACAGAGAACAGAAGAACCCAGCTTTTTTCCCCCCCTTTAGTGACATGAATTTTATATAGCTGTTTAAGTGCTCTACAGCACAAGTAAACTATTTAGCATAGGTTACGTGGACTGAAATTCAGTACATCACTCCAGTCAGGACAGGGCTTCCTAGACCCATGGCATGGGTTTGCATATGCACTGCTCCATAGAGATAATGGAATTAACCTCACTGCAGACCTTTTGTTCATAAATGGTTACAGCACTATTATTTGTGCTGTGCCTACAAGTATGACTTTGTGTAATTCTTCACACCTAAGCAGACAGAAAGCTCTCCTAGTTCAGATGCAGAAGTAAAACACAAGCTACCAGTCAATAAAGGATGAGCCCTCCAATATGCATCATCATGTTTTAGTCCTGCTCCATCATCCTGAACATTGTATTAGCAGGAGTTACAAAAGTTAGACACATTGCTCTCCTGAAGAACAGCATAGTGGAAGCAAACAGCAGAATAGTTTGATGAGGGCTTTTATTTTTTGTTTAAAACCTTTTAATAAAGTGACAGTGGGAGAGATGACAGTAAGGGGCTGCAGTGAGGAGCCCACCAGCATGGGGAGGCACAGCCCCAGGGTGAGCAGAGAGCACTCTGCCAGCACCAGAGCCGGCTGGCTCAGGCACCGAGGGGAAGCACATGCCAGCCTGGCACTGCACAGGCAAACACAGGGCCTCCTGCAGCGGCCACATTAACCACAGCAAGGGCTAGCAAACCTCCCCATCCTGCAGCACTCACTCCTATCCCTTTTTCTTCTACAATAATCCAGCAAACATCATTTCACCTCTCCCAACAGTACCTCTTGGATCCGCTTCCCAATAGCTTTGCTTAACAAAATGCACCCAAGTGACCTCCCCACTTCCCACACCTGACCACCATCCCTAGGTCTGCTCCCACACTCTGGGAGCCCAACTGCCCCAGCCCCTGGGGCTGACTCAGGGCATCATCCCAGGGCCCCGCTACATGGTGCTATGCAGGTCGCCAGTTCACAAAATTAGGGGAAGACACACACCCAATGTTTGCTTTGTTTTTTCCAAATATAAGACAAAAAGCATGATCTGGCTGTAAAAGGCCCATTGTCAAGCTGCCATCCACACTTCAAGAGGTCCCTGACAGGAGACAAAAAAAACCCCCATATTTGTTCAGCCCCATGAAGTTGAGGGCCTTTCTTTTAGGGAGGGAGTTGCCTACAGATGACTCTGTTACTTGACAGTATCATTCATGGCCAGGCAGTATGTTTGGTAATTGCATGATACTGACATCTGAGGTTTCAATTAATCCCACCTCAAAATAAGAGAGAAGTTTCACATGTCAGAGCATTTCCTCTCTTAAATTGCATTGAGCTGCTCGGGCTTGGGGCAGAGGGGTCTGTCTTGTTTTTTGTATGCATCTTTACAAAACCCATCTTTTAAACCTATAATGTAACATGTAGGCAGTAGACTTGAACTGAACCTCTTCGCTGGATGGATTTTTGCTAAGGTTTGAAAATATTTGGGAACCAATATATAGGGTCAGTACTGTGAAAAAAAAAATCACTGAAAACTTGTAATCACCGTCACTTCACAATTAAACGTGCGTGTATTTACTTCAACTTTATCCTGCTAAGTATCAGACTCAAAACACATCCCCCACTAACAGGCACAGAATTTAACTCTATCTCATGTGAAGGATGACTACAAAGTCTACACGGACTGGGGTCTCCCACTTAGCCCCTGAAAGTGACACCTACAGGTAGTTAATGAGAAGGCTCTTCTGCACAGAAATTATTTTCAACCTCAAAAACTAAAGCCAATCAGTAACAACATGGCAAAACAGCGGATCTGTAACAGCCACATTTTTGGTTGTTTATTGAATACTCCCATTACATCCTGAGGAGACAGACAGCAGAGACCTACACCAAGAGGTAGCACTAGTGTGAGTAGCATTGGGGGAGTGAATGAAAGGATGAAGGTAGCAGCAAAGCATCTTGCTCCTCACAGCAGAAACACCACCTGCTCTGGTGGGACCCTGGTCAGAGGCATGCTTCCACGTCAGGTCACAGGCACGACTTTAGATATCTATCTGATGGTGACAGTGGGACTACTGCTCAGAGCCTCAGCTGGAGACACCTTGTGTTTCCCAAGAGCTTTCTTCTCCAACTCCTCTGGCATAGCACCAGCACCACATTGGTTCCCTTTGAAACTCACTGGTTCTCTAGAGATTTCATATGCGGTGCTGGACAGCCAGAGGAGAGCAAGGAAGCTACCTTTAAGTGATCATGGCTGCCTACAAGCATATCAGCACTTCCAGGCCTTCTTTCCCACAGTAAATTTTGCCCAGACAATATCTGGAAATGCAAAGAACAACAAATGGAGAACTTGAACTTTTTACTGTAAAGAAACTTAGCAAACAAACTATTGCCTACAAAAAGCTGTTTAAAGTTGTTCATTTTTACCTTACCAAATGTAAAAAAAAAACCCGTGTATTTGTTATTACTACATCACACACCCTAGCATGCCAAGCATAAGAAAAATCAACACCTTCCATTTCACACTATAACTTTGCTTAAAAGAACAGTAAAACATGTTACAACAGCCATTGCTGATAAAAAATAGCAAACAAACCTACTCCAGATATCACTATGTGTACATACTAAAGAACTTCTTGCTGTGAAGAACTACGCAACTAGAACTTAGGACAGACCAGTAATTCTCAATTCATGAGAGCCCAGTTCCAGGCTCTACAAAAGGACTTGATTCTGGGGCATGGGGCACTTGGCAAGTTCTGAAAATAATGGTCAAAAGGAGGTTCAGATGACATGGCCAAACCAGAGGTCACCATTCACTAATTAATTGGCGTTTTTCTAGCACTAATCACTATGAAGTGATTATATATTATTATGAAGTAATATTTGAGGGGAAAAAGCTCTTTATAAAGAAGTTGAACTTTTTTGCAAGATGCTTTTCACTTCTCAACTACTATTCAACTCACATATGAATTATGCGAGTCAGTACTTGTTCTGTGAAAAATTCTGATTTTATGGTTATTTTTAAAAACTTTTTTGGAGGGAAACATATCCTCGCATACAAGGTGATAAAAAAATCAACATAATACTGCATATAGTCAAAATGTATTTTTTCTTATTTAATATAACTGAACTGCACTATGAAACACATGTGCTCCTTTTCTGATGAAGGAGAATTGGAGCATTTCCGACCCTCAGCTTTGGTACATTGCTTAGGACACTCTTTATCAGGTCAAAATTGCAGACTTTGGAAATTTATTTATAAGAATTAGCCTCCCAGCTAGAATTTCAAAACTAGCTTTTTAAATAATTATTTGTTTAGAACTGCTATATAATGAAAGGCACAGTTAGTATCTCCTAACTTAAGAGTTACTTCTAAGAGTTCAGTAAGACTCTCCAGTGTAGCTCACACTTGTTGCTTTCCTTTATAGTACTTAGAGAGAAAACAGGCTTTAGAGTGACTGGCTTGGACTTTGACGTATAACTTTTAAGATGCCTGAGTGAGAGTAGATGAATGCCATATGGGAAATTAAGCATCAGAAGACAAAGACACACATTAAAAAAAGTATAAGCATAATTACAGGTTGGAGGAAGAAACTTACAGACTGACAATTACAAGATTCGTAAAACATGCAAGAACATCTGGAAAACTGAAAATTCTTTTAAAGTTTCCCTTAATTATGTAGAGGGAGGTGTGCCAGGCAATTCTTCCATTAAAATATATAATTGTACGAAGTGCAACATCCCTCCAGTTACCAGAAACATGCTGTAGTTTTATGTTGGTCTCCTAATCTAAGATTAAGTCTCATTTGTGAGATACTTGTAATGATTTAAATTTATGAAATACTTGTGTCAATTTAAAATCCTTTCAGGTAACATTAACTCTACACTAATTCCTAAAAATTGGGATAAGTGCCAATTCCCATTTGTGCAGCAACAATCTTTTTTATCAGACGAAAATGACAAACTTCTGAGGAGAAAGAAAAATTACCAAAACGTGTTTAAATCTGATCTTGAAAAGGTATCACTGACTTCAGCATGGCTTCTCCCATACAAGCAGGGCTCAAAAAATATTGCAACTAGAAGACCATTATTGGAGCAGATCCATTTGAGCGTCACAATGTATCATTTGATGTTTGCTGCCATAGTAACTTCTAATTATCACAGGGTCCTAACGTACAGATTCCAAGAAAATGTTTGTATTAATACTAAAATTTACATAAAACATTAAAATGCTGTATTGAATATTGTCATAAATGGGATATTTAATTAACAGGCATCTTGCGTTGAATGTTCTTGTCACTCCTGAAGCAGTGAATGGTTACAGTACAACATAAGTACTACCACAAAGCAGAAGGCTTCTTTAGACTGCTGGGAATGAACATACCTCCAGGTTTTGCAGCAGTTATTTTTGAACTTCCTTCATGGTTCACTGGGTATTAGTCAAGACATAGTTTTTGGAAGGTAGAAATTTCTCCATAATCTTAGTTCATCGAGATCCTTCAGAGCAGAATTGGTATTGCTCCATCCCCAGCACAGACTTTCTGTACCACAAATTCTCCAGGCAATATCAGTTAATGAATAAATCCCTGTTGACTTCAGTGAAGCCAGGATTTTCACCCTTTTTCCACAGACTTTTGTAAACAAGCTTAACAGAGTTTGTAACTTGACAACAGAGTTGCATAAATGTCCTGTGTTTTATTTATATAGTTAAGTTTCCATTATGGCATTCTTTAGACAACAAGGTAGTGTTTGCTGCTGCGGCTTCTCTGCAGTCAGTCCATACTTGTTAAGAGCTTACACGTTATTTCCCACAAGGTAAAAACAGGTGAGCTTTGGAACATGGGAGAACTCGGGTAAACAAAATAGTCCCTCATTAGCAAGGTAATTTTCACAACTGCAGAGGCAGAACCCTGCTAAAATAGTGATTTATTCTTTACCTTGGGACATGTCCAAAGCGTATTGAATCTTGCCACAAACTTCAATAGATTTTTGGATTAGGCCCTAATTAGTATTTTACACTTGGTCTGACTGTGCTCATGATAAAGGTCTGTTTAGCAATATTGATAATGGCATGTTTAGCAACAGTATCAAAACCATGTCCATGCATGCAGCCTGTGTTTTGAACAAGGTTCTGTACTAAAAATGTAAACAGAAGTAAATTTGCATGCCATTTTATATTCTAGCTCTGTTTCCTTTGGTACAGGAACAGAGTGGGCTATTTTATTACATTTTGCTAGGAACCAGCAAATAGAAAGTGAATGAATGCCTGTTGTGAACTATAGAAAGAAGGGATATGAAGTGAGCCCAGCACATCTGAGCTCCATCTACTGACACTGTTACCCACCCAAAGTGGACCTGCAATACTGGGAAAGCACCTGAGGGAAGACAATCTCCTAGATTGGAAAGAGCACCTGGTAGAAACACAGTAGTAAAGAGGCAAATAGGTGCTTTGGAAGCCAAACACTACCCCATATTTCTAAGCACGCATTAACATCTGTGATCTATTCTCTAAATGATAAACATAGTTAAAAAGCAGCCTGCACAAGTGCAGTTGCAGAGCTACTTGCCTATCACCACCACCTTTGGTCTATGGGAATGCCCGCCCCAGAGCACTGCTGATATCCTGCCCAAGCTTCACGCAGGAATTAGTGCACTCCTTTAATCTCCACTCGTAACACGTTCACTACTTCCATACACGTACTGCCAAGTAAAATCACTAGGCTCAACTACATATTTTCCCATTTCATGTTACAGGTAGCTGAAGGGCTTGGAAGCAGGGGAATGTTGCATTTGTAAAACACTTTGGAATATATAAGTACACTAAAGAGAGATTCTTTAAGAAAGATGCAGATGCACTGACATAATATTATCCAAGAATAAACCCCTTTGATGTAGAAGTCCTCTACAAGTACAGAACAAAAAAGCAGTCATAGTGAATGCTAATTGTTGTAAGCCCAACGCGCATTCTGTTGGGAAGAAAGCTTGTTAGCAATACTGTAATGCAATGCTTGATACAGCACAGCAAAGGACAGATTCTCAAAATAATTCCGTTTTTGCCTGACTGTGATTCTGTTTAGCCTAACAGGAATTTTGCAAGTGGTACTATGACAGTTGAAGTAAGAGGATGTGTCTGTAAGCCTTGGCTTTCTCATTTCTGCTGCTTAAATGTCAAAACCTTCATCAGGCTGTTGGGAAAAAAACCCAACCCAATATAAAAAACATGAAACCCATACCTGGTAGAATAATTATTTCTTCGTTCCTCCTTTTAAGAGCAGCTTTCAAAGCTCTCTATTAATATTCTACTTTTTTTGTCAGTGGTACATCTCTCCTCTTTGAAGAAGATTTCCACCTATCAAAAAATTCAGTCATGAAGCTGTTTTGAGTTTTTTGTTGGCTGTGGTTTTTTTTTGCCTTTAAACAACAATCCATGGGAAAGTCAGACACTACCAAGACAAAGAAAAATAAACCAAACACTTTTTCCAAACTTGAACTACATGCTGCAGAAAAGGCTACATCTTTGTCATGGATCTCTAATCTGTATTTCAAAACTCTGATTTAAGAAGCAACTCAGAAAGAAGTTATAATCTTTTAACAATGGATGCCAGATTTCCTGAGCAACAACCTTTTGCACCAGTCTGCAGCTGCTCCTAGACTGCCTACACTCCACATGCAATTAGCTTCCCCCAATGTAAGACGAATTCAACTACCACATTCTCTCCAGCATTCCCCATGCACCTAGTACAGAGAATCTCACCTACAAAATTAAAACTCAGTAATGCTGTGATCGTGCTTAATCCACTTTTACTGCCTTTCAACTTTGAAGAAAACTGCAAAGAATTCCAATCATTTTACCTTATATTTACACTCACTGCAGGTAGCAAACAGATACACTAAACTGAGTACAACACATCATAAAATGACTATGGAGTTTTGTAAAGCTTGGCTGAAGAAGTTTTCTCCTTAATGTCTTATTGTTATTTGTATTTTACAATGACACTCTCTAGGTAAGTGGATCCCTGCACCATTTTAAGACCTGGGCCTTAGGACAGGTCAGTTAGGACAAGATGGAAGCTTTTGGCTGAAATTCAGCAGTAACCTTTCTGTTGTACTTACCCAGTTTTTAAATTACTCCAACACAAGATTGTCAATGAAAATACAGGGGAAATTCTTACCCCATTACAATTAATAAAATCTTTGCTGGTTATTTCATGCGTACTAGGAGACACCCCACAATCCAACAATACATAAACAGCTGTTGTCACCATAGCTACAATAATACTTACACAAGTTGTGAATCACCAGGAACCCAGAGCACCCTCAAGATATGACACTATCACTGAACCTGCATTTGTGTGCCTGTAGATCCCATCAGCTGCATGGCCAGCAGCCTTAGTGCTCTCTTGGCTGGGCCCAGCATCACCTTGCTGGCCTGGCACCAGTCACCCCACAGCACCAGGAGAACAAAGACTGGATGCTATGCTTTGCTCCTCCTAAGGGTACTCACATGCAGAGGACATTTATGCACCTCCTCCGCTCCTTCAACCCACCTTCCTTCACCCCATACAGACTCTCCCTCTTAAAAAAAAAAAAAAAAAATATATATATATATATATTTGGTCATAAATCCATGCTCAATATAAATCAGGATTTGGGGGTTAAAAGACCCAGAATGTCAAGCCACTACACCACTCAGCTCTTTATAGAGCAGGATGATGACCCAGAGGCTGGCCTGGTGTCTGCTGCTCACAGCTTCCTCCTAGGGAAATACCAAGCCTTAACTGCCCTAAACTGTATTGGGTTTGCATGGCAAGGTTTGGGGCAGGGGGCGGGGGCTTCTGCAAGAAGCTGCTAGAAGCTTCCCCTGTGTCTGATAGAGCCAAGGCCAGCCAGCTCCAAGACAGAGCTCCACTGGCCAAGGCCAAGCCAATCAGAGCCTCTGTGATAACATATTTAAGAAGGGGAAAAAAAAACCAAACAAGTGAGAGAGTTTTTTGCAGCCAGAGAGAAAAGTGAGAAGATGTAAGAAACTCTGCAGACACCAAGGTCAGTGCAGAAGGAGGGGGAGGAGGTGCTCCAGGCACTGGAGCAGAGATCCCCCTGCAGCCCATGGAGAAGACCATGGTGAGGCAGGCTGTCCCCCTGCAGCCCATGGAGGAAGGATGAGGGGGTGTAGAGATTCCACCTGCAGTCTGTGGAGGACCCCACGCCAGAGCAGGTGGAGGCACCTGAAGGAGGCTGTGGCCCTGTGGGAAGCCCATGCTGGAGCAGGCTCCTGGCCGGACCTGTGGACCCGTGGAGAGAGGAGCCCACGCCAGAGCAGGTTTGCTAGCAGGACTTGTGACCCTGTGGGGGACCCACGCTGGAGCAGTCTGCTCCTGAAGGCCTGCACCCTGTGGGAGAGACCCACGCTGGAGCAGTTTGTGAAGCACTGTAGCCCGTGGGAGAGACTCACGTTGGAGAAGTTCATGAAGGACTGTCTCCTGTGGGAGGGACTCTATGCTGGAGCAGGGGAAGAATGAGAGGAGTCCTCCCCCTGAGGAGGAAGGAGCAGCAGAAAACACTGTGTGATGAACTGACTGTAATCCCCATCCCCCTGTGCTGCTGAGGGGGGGGAGGAGATTGAAACTGGGAGTGGAGTTGAGCCTGGGAAGATGGGAGGGGTGCGGGCAGGTGTTTTAAGATTTCGGTTTATTTCTCATTGCTCTACTCTTTTTTGCTTGGTAATAAATTAGATGAATTCCCTCTCTAAGTTCGGTCTGTTTTGCTCGTGACGATAATTAGTGAATGATCTCTCCCTGTCCTTATCTCGACCCATAAGCTTTTCATTGTACTTCTTCTCCCCTGTCTAGTGAAGGAGGGGGAGTGATAGAGCAGCTCTGGTGGGCACCTGACCCGCAGCCAGGGTCAACCCACCACACCTGAGCAGCCACACCTGACACCTCCCCCACCCTGCTCACAGCCCCATTTAGCCCAGCAATGCCACAGTTGTGCTGGCCTCCAGTTCCCCACAGCCCTGCCATGGCCTCTTACATGGCTGTTGCCTTGCATGGAAACCTAGACTCAGCCATTCCCAGGCACCATTCTGGGCCTGCCTCACTCAGATGCTGTGGGGACAGGCCCCTGGCTGGTAAGGCCTGGCCCCGTTCCCCAAGGCTCATGGAGCAGTGGCTCCCTCACACCTCCCTCTGTGAAGGTGCTGCTTGATTTCTACCACAGGTGATATAAATAAATGTCCTTGCATGATTAAGTTCCAGCAGGTGTCCTCTACACCTTTTGTATCTTCTATATAAATTTAAAAGGATTATACATGTGACTAAGCTTACTCATGACCAAGATGCTGTAAGGGAAATGCTACAGTTAAAACTCTGGGCCTAAGCTTTTCCAGTGTAAGAATTAAAGAAGCTGAAGCATGGACCAGCAAAACTGGAAGTGTTATGGAAAAAAAATAACTTTCACTAGGAAATTTGCTGTATATTTCATGGCTCATTCCTCGCTGCATTGCATGACACTATTACAAATACATGTCTTGTGTATGCCACCCGTGAGCTAAAGAGCCAAATTTTGAGTGTCCCTACCTGGCATTTGCTGCCTCTGATTTCAGTAATGGCTGTCCCTGAGCACTGGGGCACCGATGTGGGGCTACAGCATCAAGTCGTTCAGTGACACAAATATCAGTGTGAGCTTGCATGTGAAGCCCATTCTTATCAGATCATTTGTGGGGAAAAAAAAAAAAAGCATTATTTTAGTAAAACTTAATCAAATAATAGTTGTCTTCCTCTAGCCTGAAGGGGGGGACATGTACTAGATGAAAGCATGAAAGAGAGGCTAAAACATATATGTACTTTATTCTCCTAGCATTACTCATGCTCAAGACAGCTGCAGATGCAGTGAGTGTCCAAGGTGGCATTTCCAAAGCAGAAGGACACTGACCAAAACCCGAAGTGTCTTTTAGAAAAGCAATTTCAAAAGGATTGTTAAATCCTGTTGAGGGGGGGATTGGTACCACAGCCAGCAACACCTCTGCTAACAGAAAGCTCTGGATGAAAGTCACTTTTAAGGACAGCTTCATAGACTTGTTCTTGGTTTTGTAACTTTTATCTGAAACACTGCAGGCCCCAATTTGCCACCAAACAATTCCTATGCCAATCTACCTTCAGTTAAGCCATAAAAATGGAATTTCAGAGATTAACATTAAAGTGGTAACAGCTAAAAGTTTTGCAAAGTCTCAATAAAGAACAGAAAGGTGATGGGATTGAGCCCTGGTTTTACACTTGTCTCAGTTGTTACTGTACCACCACTCCAAGCCTGCTTTGCTGACACTTGGTAAGATGGGTCCCTGAACTTGCATCTCAGCTGAACTTGCATCTCACAGATGCTGAATGGATAAAGGTGAAGAGAAAGGATATAACATGGATGAAGTTTTTTTTATCCTCAGTCTTCCTGTACCCAACTGTTACATCCAGCTTTCTGCCATAGCCTAATCCTGGCTACTAGTCCTAATCTTTCAACCTTTGTGAGTCCTCATTACCTCTAGTTCAATATATAAAACTGTAACAAACGTATTAAAAAACAATTCTGAAATTTTCAGCCTTACCAAAACACCTTTTCTCTAGCTGCCATGCCCTCCTTCCACCCTGCATCTCTCCCTTCTAATCCTGCCTTTTTCACACTCCCATGTTGGCAATTACTCCTTTCCCTTTGCAAGCCACTCTGCCCCACGTAAGTGGTTTGTACTAGCTACCTATTCCCAGTTCTCCTTCAGTATGATGGCATGCTCTTACTAAATCGTACATTAGATTATAGTTGCAATTGTAAATAATGCTGAAGAAAAGATAAATAAGTTTTAGAAAATTATCCCCCTCCCATCAGAGATAAAATTGGCGTAGTATAGGAATTAAAGTGACTTCAAGCTGCTGAAAGTACCAATTATATCTGTTCAAAGGATAATCCAATGTTGTTTCTCTGCAGTAACCTGAAGCTTTTACTTCACAGTAAGGGAACCTTATTAGACACTTGAAGTGAAAAAGCACTTGGTTTTGCAATGCTTCCATTTTTAATATTGTAAATAACTAATTTAGGCTGTGGGGAATTAAGAGCCAAGTATCACCTATTACAGGGCTTTCATGTGTCTTACTTTGTACAAAGACCAGTGTCTATATATATAAAAAAATCTAGATGTCAATCACTGTTCTGGCAAAACTACTGGATAAATTGATAGGTTTTGTCTGTTGGAAATAGTAATGGCAAGATATCTGGGAAATTTTTCATTCAAAATGGAAATTCAGCTATGTTAGAACCTTTAATCCTACCATTCTTATGAAAGAGAGAGAAAAAAAGTCCATGTGTTTCAGTTTGTCATTTTGTTAGCAGAAAAGTTTGAGTGCTTAATTCAAAGTTACTTTTTCCTTAAAAATTCTCTTTTTTTAAAATCTTTAAAAATTATGCAAATGCCAAACCACCCAAACATTTAAAACCAAATAAGACTTTTCTGGAATTTGGCCCAGAATATATATGTACATACATGTGTATATATGTGTGTGTATATGTATACATGCATACATAAGCTTTCTGCAATTTCTGAGTAACCAAACCCCATTATATATCAAATATAATATTCAGAAAGAAGCATAATAAAATATTATGTATATTGTCAAATACTATTTTGGAAACATAAGTGGAGGTGTCGAAGTACAGAAGTCACACTGAAGGAACCTCATCTGTATGGCATTACGTAGTTGTTTACATAATTAAAAGGTCTATTATTATACATATTTACAAGGAAAACAAATTATGACTGTACAAATTCTTCATTTGAATTATGTGGCTTAACAATACAAATAATGTTTTTCACATTTTGCGTGTGTAGCTTCATATTTTTTAAAGGAAAACTAAGATACTTTGCCAGTGGGATTTGCCAGTAGAAATTTCCGAGCAGCAAGGGAACTTGCCCCACAGGTTTTCTGTTTCTGTCTTTATCCCTAGCCAGGTCCAGTCCCCTCTCCATTGCTCCTCTCATTTCAGCTTGCCCACAGATGAGGCAAGTCCTTTTCCCTACTGTCCCTCACAGTTCCCAGCCTCTCTTGGACCCACTCTTCCCTCAAGCTCCTACTTTTGCTCCTCATCCTTCAACACTCTCTAGTCCTGGCTGACTACTTGTACACTCGTCATTTCAATCTATACCTATATCTTCCCTGGCTCTTGTCCTGTCTTCATTTGAATCATGCCTTTTCTTCCCCCATCTCCCCCAGAGGGTGGTCACTGAGTACACGGAAGAGTGAGGGTCCCTGGTGCCACCCCTGCCATTTTCCAAGACAGGCCAAGTTAGAAGCTAGGCTTTCATGGCAGGGACAGAAATAATCTGATATCCCTAAAAGAGGGAAGAAGATATGGACTTGGAACAAGAAAGATTCTTTTTGCTGCAAGGAAAACTTTCTAACAGTGTGCACTAAGGCAGGGATAGTTAAATTCAATGAATAGCAGAAGAATACTGTGGAATTGGTGCTGCTGGAGTTTTTCAGGAAACACTTAGACAAATACCTGTCAGATGTGACTCAGATAATCTGATCCTGCCTATGTGCAGGTAACTTTCCAAGGCTCCTTTCACACCTTTATTTTCTGTGAATCTTCAGGGGATGTAGCTGTTTAGAGTTGCCAACTACATTTCTCAAAGGCTTGGAACATAATCAAACATGGGTGGATTGTCACAGGATACCAGAAGAGACGTCTTGGAGACAATGCTCCTACTCCTCCTCAAATTAAAGGTTTTGCTCTTAAATATGGGATGTCTTTAAATGGGCAAAACTATCCTGTATTCCCCTGTCCTCCTCGGGAACCGCTGAAATTTTTGGCTGAAATTGTCTTAAAAATATTCAGGAAGAGATAGCCAACCAGGTGGAAATGCTAACAGCACCAAGGGTCTTAAGATAGGAAATACTGGGCTACTTTGATTATAGAAGGTTCTACAAGCCCTGCCAGTATTTCTCCCTTGGGCTCTCACAAAACGGGGAAGCAAAGACAGAAATCTCACAAACTTCACAGAATCCCTTAAGCCTCCTATGTGCCTGTTTAAAAGGGATAACAAAAGAAAATGGAGTAGGAAGCTTCTCAAAATTTCAGAGAAAACTCTTGGCTCAACCCCAAAATTGCTATTTTAATATTTTTTCCCCACATCTGACAAAGTTTTAGGGTCTTTGCCATTAGCATAACTGTCATTCTTCATTTTGCTGCTTCTCTCTTTGTTTGCTGTTTATAATTTGACTTGGAGTTGAAGAATTCATCTGACAATATAAAGTATAGGAAGAGGGAATTTAACTGACATTAATTCCTATGAATTTAATTTGGTTTCTTTTTGATGAATCCAGGGGTACTAACTGAAGAATGCTCTGGAAATATAGATCTTCATCAAATGTCACAGCAAGCAACACTGCAGCACATGGGGTTAAAAAAAAAAGGAAAGAAAAAAAAGAGAGAAATAGATAAGCCTTTTGTTTTAAGCATACTCATTTTAAAACAATAATGCACTTCATTGATTGAGAAAGCAGACTTTATTTGGGTTGTGTTGTCAGGTACTGACTACTATGGTTTGACTGGTGCTCACTTCCTTCCCTTTCGTGTTTTCATTACTGCCAGCAAAAGTATGGATGTCAGACAGTAAAACAAAATTTGGCCCTTTCACCTTGTCTTTTTTTTCAATTCAGAATGGATGTTAATGAACACCTATTTGTAGATAAATAAGGTTTACTCCTTCCTCTCTTCCCCCAGTCTGATTTCTGCCTATCCCTTTTCCACTTCCTTCTAAAAAAATGGAAATTCCAGTCCATCTATTTGGGCCAAACTCCTATTTATACCATAGTGGTTTTCCACCATTGTGGAAATATAAAAGAGCTTTGAAGTACACATAAATAAATTACTCTTACACCCACTTTACAACTGGTTTGTCCTGCCAGATGGTATAAAGAGGTCTCAGTATAAAGTAGAATGAGGCTACTATCTCCAGGGGCTAAGCTTCTCACCCCCCCCCCCCCCAAAAAACCAAACAAATCCAAACACAAGCTTTAAAAAAATGAAACAATAATAGTGATTTTTAATAAGATTTCTTTTTTCAGATGCCAATTTCAGTCATGGTTTCTCCAGAATTAAGGGAAATTACATGAGAATTTTTACAGTTTGCCTTGCAGGACTGATTGGGGGAAACAGACTAGTTTGGATACAGTATAATTAATATCAGTCAGGGCATGGAGTACACTGGGCACAGTTTTAGTTTCCTCTTTTGCTTTTTGTGCCTTGCTGGTTAGCTTGGTAGTCACATCACAGAGTTCATAATTAACCAAGCATTGTAGGCTACACTAGTAAATTTGCTCATGTAAGGGCTTCTGAATCTGATGGAACAAGCTTAAAAGCTACTGGTGGTCACATTTACCCAAATGTAACTCTGCTTAGCTCCACAGAGTTACTTGTGATGCACACTGGTAAACATCAGATCAAAAAGAGACCCCAAGAACACATCCTGAACATACTCATTTTTAACATCTGCTTGAGGTTTAGCATGTTTTTATTTTCTTAGGGAAATATGAGGCTATTTTGCAGGTTTTTTTAATTTAGAGAGTAACTGAAATTCACCTACATATCCTATCAAATGCCTGTTGTATCAGAAGTGAATGACATCATGTTGCCAGTAAGGTAAAAAAAAAAAAATCTCAACACACCAGATTAAAAGCACAGATCCTCATGCAGTTCTTAATTCAATAAAATGCTGTGGTGCTTCATGGTCAAAAGGAAATACTCCTTCGGCAGCACGTGTTTCTACTATGTCCTTCATGAAAGAGTCAAAGGGTACTTTACAATCCAATCCAATGCTGGATATAACCTTTTAAATAAATAAACTGTGGTTTAAGGATTTAGAAAGCACTAGATCAAAGAATGTAATCTTTGAGATCTAATAAGTACAGTGATGGGTCTAGCATAAGGACATGAGCAGAATGGAACAAAGGTTTGCTGAATATCCACGCTGCCTCTTAGGTTAAAATTCATTACAGAGCCACTCTAAATCCCTAGTTAGGGGGCAACCCTCAGTTTCTCCTCTTGCTAAGAATCCAGCATGAACTTAAAAAAATAAACAGAAACCAATATATTCAGTGGAAGAAACTCCCGTCTTCAGCCCTTTTTTGTTGTTTGACTATTCAAATCCAGGCCTCACTTTCCAAAAACCTGCTCATGAGCCCATTGCTCACCTCCAAGATTTCAGATGCAGCCTCCCAGGTTTTGCCTACATCACTACCACCTACCCCTACACGCACACACAGAGATTCCTATTCTACAGGATTAACTGCGAGGAATTGGAGAACTGGCTTTTTTTTTTTTTTTAATCTGAAACCCTCACGTGCTGTTTTAGAGCACTCCAGTTTCTCTTCTGTCAGGCTTTGAAATAGTGACCTTTGCTCACTAACTTGTACACACAGGTTTTCTACTACTTTGGTGAGAAGCTGGAGCAGGTGGTGAATACTGCATCCAAACTTCTGGAAAAATCTTACCTTTATTTCTCACCATGGGCATTACAACACACAAACCATCACTTCTGCCTACTGTTCAACCAGCATCTTGTCAATCTGGCTGCAAGATTAAGCTTTCCCAATTCTGAATTCAATACTGCAACCCTAAGGATATAAGAACCAAGCTGGAACATTCTGTTTTTTGGGGTTGTTTTTTTCCTCTTAATGGACAAAATTGTTTCAGCTCCGAGATCACGGTTTGCCCTGACTATAATGATAAATCACCATGAATGACACTAAGTGAAATGAGTTTGATGTTCTCTGCTTTATTCTTCCACATTAGAAGCCACTTTTACATTTGCCACAACTTGCAACCTTTCCTCCAAAAGACTGAGAGCTTCTTGTTTGCAGATATTATTTCTGCTTTGTATAATCCATTTGAAGAATGTGAGGCACGTTTTGTACACAGAAAGGGATGGGCACAATGAAGGGAAGGTAAGACTTACGGCCAGGAATCCTGCAATAGCTGTTTGTTTCTTAGAGCAGTATAGCTGTCCTTTATTCCAGATTATTTTATTTCACTTTAAACAGAACAATTTTCACGGGAAACCTTTTAAATTTTCCTTCATTAACAATGTCTGAGCAGGGGGGAAAAAAATCAAATGAAAAATTTCCCCTCGCGTGCTTCAGGGCCTAATCCTGCCTTCAAAGAAGACTGAAAACATTCAGGCCTTGCTGGAACAGAGTCCTGCCTAACAAAGCCAATGGGAAGTCCAGGACTCTGGAAGCATTCAGCACTTGGCAGCATCTGGTTCCAGTACCAACAGCTATAGCCATCACGACAGTATTTCAGAACTGACAAACCTACAGAGTATCAGAGTTATTTGCATCTTTAGCCCTTTTTTATTTTTAAAGCTGGATTGGTAACAATCAGGCACAGTTCTCTATTGTTATAAATTAAAAAAAATAATAATCACAGCCTTTAGTGTGTTATAATATGAATAAATGGAAGAAGATGCTAGTTTATCATTGATGGGAGACAATGTGATTTTAAGTCATAAGCTTGAGATAAGGATATGAAATGTTTAAGTCATGAATATTGTTGCTTTAGTCTTAGTCTATCCTGAATATTTTTTTTTTTTACTTTTTACTTACCCCCCCCGCCCCAAAAGATGACTTCCAGAAATGGGCTAAAGCCTCCAGCTTTTAAAAAATAAGACTTTTTATTCCAGTAAAACTCCTCCATACTTCACTGCACACGAAACATGAGCAAAGCTCAAGTAAAAGCCAAGTTATTGCTTCACAAGTTGGCTCAGTAAGTGGAAAAGCAGTTAGAGATGTAAACAGTTTAGTGAAGAGGACAACATTCTGATACAGAATTATCTCTTGTAGTATGTCTAACAGCAGCTATTCCATAGTACTATTAACATGACTTTCACTAATCTGCTCATAAAAACCTCATGCTCTGTTATTTTCTATTGCTTGAAACTTATTTAGCAGGGGGTGACTAAAAAACCACTTTTGTCTTTTACTGTTGCCCTTACAATATTTCCTTTTTGGAAGTGCCATTAGACAGCTGGATTGTGTCTTCTAAACACACACGAGTCTGAGATCCTTGAAAATGCTAAAAACTTGTAAAATAAAAATTACTGGATGGAATCAGTGACTGAAGTAGCATGAAGCTCCTTTCTAACATTTTTTTTCATTTGCCTAAGGACCTGTTCCTCTTTACAATGTCCTTCCCTATCTGTGGGTTCAGAGCCTCATCCTGGAAAGAGTTACCTATGAGAATAGATCGTACTTAGCAAGTAGTTTAGGTAACACTCACTGGAAATATCACAGGATCAGAAGTCACTTTTGCAAGTAAGATTCTGCAGCACCGCTATTGAATTTCTTTTACAGTAAGGTGATACAAGAAAGCCCATCAAGACAAGACAAGAATAGTTATCAGTGCCCTATCCTGTAAATCCTCATTCACATGAGCAAAAGGCATAGGACAGCTGTGCAACTACATCAGAGAGCAAGATCCACTTCTCATCTCTGAAACACATTGCCTCAACTTTAAGTATATGCACCAGTGTTAATGACATCAATTGCTATGACTCATGCGAGTAAAAGGAAGACTATGCATAAAAGTTTATCGGACCTAGTTTTGCTATAATATAGTATGGCATATACAAAATGTGCCATTCTTAGGAAAAAAACCAGGCTTATTAGTAATTACAAAATGTATTCTAAACAGCTCAAGAAAATTTATGTCATTTACCATGTAAGGATGGCTTGGAATAAAGATTTTGGGGTGTCCTATCCCCCCCCCTTTTTTTTTTTAAACTTTCTCCCACTACCACTTTGGAAAATGGCTAGAAATTTAGAACAGTCTCTTGATCTTCAAAATTTTCTTTTGATCTAACAGTTAGATAAAGCTCTCCTGTGGAACAGCACTACCAGTCAACAGAGAATCAGCAGCAAATATCAACAACTAATCTTTCTCTTTTGAAGAAATAGTCCTACATATCACAGAGGTTTCAAAGCCAATGATAAAACAAAAACCCTGAAGCTATAGTCCATTTACCTGTAGCCCTGACATCCTCAAAAAAAAAAAAATGTTCAAGACCCTTGAGTTACTATCTTTAGTCCTAATTATAAAAGAATTTGCATTGCAATTATTTAGCTAGCATTTAAACTAGACTTTGTTATATTTATTAGCAATGACAGTTACTCAATATGCAAGTTGGACCAGATCCTGCAAAGTGTTATTTACGTGAGGAGTCCCGTTGAGTTCAGTATTGTACTGTGCACCTGGAGATTTAGTAGCTGCAGACTTCTTATACCGGCTTAAGTGATTTGCTGATCAACTTTTAAGTGCACATTTAAGTCCTGTTAAGTTTAATGAGAGATAAACATGCATCTATTCAGAACTGACTCACCTGAGGATCTTCCTGCCATTTTTACAATTTGAGAGTAAAAAGCAGCATTACAAACAAATGCCACTAAGAGATGTAAATCACAGGAAAAAAGGATTTTTTGCCATGTCCTCATCTAATGTTGAAAGTGCTATATACAATTTGTCTTCGATTGTCCTTTTATTTTCTTCCATTTGAGTTGCAGTTCAGATCAGAGAAGAAAAATAAAAGTCTTGTTACAGCTACAGGTCAGTGCAAGATAAGAGGCTCAGCACAGTCACTTCTATGTACTGTACATACAAAAGTGGCCCAGATTGGTATTTAGTTTATCAGTCTAGAATCTAGGAAACACAGCAGAGGTACTTGAATATAAATGCATTGCCAAAAGATAAAAATCTACATCACTGGACAAGTGTTGCTTGCCCAGCAATTTAAAGGTCATCTGACATACTTTATTTTTCTCTTACAATTAGAATAATAGTGAATATACACAGAGTGTAAATAATGGCTTTTTAAAGATTTGACCTCTTAATTGGCCTGACCCACAAACTAACATGAGACAGCAGAGTAGCACAGAACAGAAAAGAATAAAGAAATTCAATAAGAAAAAATTACTAAAGATGTTTTAGAGAGCTGATTTCAATTAAAACCTGATTTTGGTGTGAAAAGAAGAAAAATCTCTTTATGCATGAATGAAAATGATAAAAATCCATCTTTTCTGCTGTAAAAACAAAAGTCAGAGAAATGCATTCTTTTGCTGGAATCCAGGCCTAGGACCAAAGAATTTACATATATTAAATTAACGAGATCCAAACTCCTCTACAACAAATATTTATACTGTAAAATATTACAGCCACATTCCTGCATCTCCTTACAATAATAATTCTTAAGGACACAATATACTAGAGAGTGTATATAACAGTGGGTTTCTGCAGAGATGGAATGCTTCATTATCAGAGAACCAGCTTGTTCATAAATATTAAAAAATATGTTTTTGAAGTTTTTCAAACACTATTCTTATTGTTTACATTGTCTCTCTACTACTGAAAACAGCAGTCAGGGTATACCTGTCCATAAGTCTCTCTCTCACAGTCTCGAACTGCAGAAAACAACTGCTGGTGACTGTAAAGGACAATGACGTTGGTGCTGGACATACACTAAGCAGACAAGGGGACAAGTAGTCTGACCTTACTTATGCAAGTAGTCATGCTTACAGTGATGGGTCTAATTCTTGCTAGAGAGAACAGGATTTGTGCCAAACTGTAGACAAAAAGGGCACAATGCCTTGCTGTATTATAAAAGTAGGTCTTATACGTACATGTAAGACAGTTCTTTACTGTTTGTATGTGTTATAGGCACGTCTGTATACTAGATTAGAGATAGAAACAGGTATTCCAAGAGAGAAAGACCTTCCCAACTACTACAAGATGAATCACTTAAAGATTGCTCAAGACAAACTAACATTATAGATCTGATCTTCATTTGGTAAGAATTAAACTCCTGGATATGTATCGATCTGCATTACAAAACAACACTGACAACAGATCAAACTTCTGAAAAGTGACCCATGACTTACGGAAATGAATGGCTTCTCTGAAACATTTATCCCCTTGCTCTATTGTTAATTGTGGGGCAAAAAAACCAAAACAAAATAAAAAAATACAGAACAGGAAGACCCACCTTGGCTGCAGCAATGTATCAGTCTCATAAATTGGGCTTCAGAGCAGAACTCTCTATGGGAAAAGAGCACATGTTTACCCTTGCATAAATAGCTTTTACTAGATGATGAGATCACATGGAGGATACCATTGAAATATAGAAAATAAACACGGTTAACATGTAGAAAGAGAACTCAAACATAGCAATAATAACTGCAAACTCCTGCTTATTTGAAAAAGAATGTTACCTAATTTACTTCCTCTCAGTTTACAGAGATCTAATTTAAGCTGCACACCCCCACCCCCCCTTCCTGTTTTAGTATATTTGCAAGAACCAGTGAACACAGAAATGTGCAGCCAGCCCGGGCCCTCAGGCCGGTGGATCAAGATGGCAGGCTGGCCTGGGCTCCCCTGGGGATAGCAGAGCCAGAAGGGTGATTGGACACAGTGACCTGTCTGCATGAGATGAGACAAAAACAGGAGGGCTGTAATGCTGATGAACTAACCTGTCACTCACAAGCTCAGGTCTGAAAAAAAAAAAAAAAAGAAAGATGGGGGGAAAAAAAAAAAGGAGAGAAAGGTACAGTACAGATTTTAGAAAGCATACAAGGTAGAGAAAATACAGCATGATTGGAATAATTAGATGACGCATTTAATTAACTGTTCATTTAGATGGGCTCAAGGTATATAAGGAATATGGCATAAAAATCCAGCTAACAGTTTATATAAGAGCAAAACACATTTGAAGAAATAACGGGTATTATTGGTTCAGTGTGCAAGGAAGGATGCTACAGACTATTGCTGTCAGGGATTGGGGTTTCATTCCAAACACTCCAGTTATGAATCAAAATCACAATGAGCAATGAGCTTCTAGATCTTGACACACTAGGCAAGAAGGTTGTTCTTCAGAGTACTTGGCTGTTTAATTGCTTGCTTGGGGGAGGAAAAAATCCAGAGGGAAGGTATACAAGCAATTCCGCACCTTGGAGCCAGTACACCCAGGTGCTAGGTAATGGTCAGGATTGTAGCACTCTGCCTACCATTGCCATCACCAGTGGGAGCCACTGCGGACACTGGTGCTTGGAGACAGACGAAATCAAGAATATAAAAAAAAAGGTGGAAAATGCGTTTAATGATGATCAAGTACTTGGTGTTAAAAATGCCTTTAAATCAGCATGCTCCTGCTATTACTTTCGTGTCATACATAGACTAGTGTTTGAACTACAAATAACTGCTAGTGTTTCTGATCTCCATTGGAGCAGAGATATACATGTATAGTTTGGATTTTTAATTAGGCAAGTTCACACTCCATTAGCAGCAAACAAGACGGAATTTAAAGCTACATCTACAGGATTAGTCAAAACAAAATTTAGTTCTCACAGCTGGAGAAAAATACAATTCTGAACTAAAAAGGCCAAATGATAAACATTTAAGTTTTTGCTTGCAGAGGTTTGAAAGTTAACAAGGACTCTTAAGAACTTTTTCTAAAACAATAGTGTCAGGAAATGAATGTCTCTTCTAAAAAAATACGCATACTGAATATGCAAATCTTTATTATTTATCAATACTAAATATAGACTTACAGTGTGGAAAGATTTTATGGCATAGGGTTTGTCTTTTGATAGTTATTTTCTCTTATCCGATGAATATTAGATTCCACAGAGAAAGTCTATTTCTATTTTCAGCAACATATGGTAATTATACTGATTGCTCTGCGCTTCCCAAGTTTTATGTAACACTTTTATTATACAACTAGAAAATACATCATTTTTATCTGAAAAAAACCCACAACATTTCGTTCTATCTTCACATGCAGCTAATAACAACCAAACACCAGACAATTAATCAAAACAAAAACATACTGGAACATTTTGTGGATTTATGAACACATTTGGATGCGCATACTTACACATATGATATGTAAGTATGGACACATACAGATCTAAAAAAAATGTTTCAAACATCTAACATACTAAGTTGCACAATAATAATATCCATAAATTCTGACATAAAAAACCCAAGGAAGTTAGTCACCTAAAATAGCGAAATGTATTTTTCTTTGAAGTGCATGCCCTTGTTATTGATTTTTAGGAAATGAAATACACTAACACACGATATAAACATTTTTCCAGACATACACTGAACTTTTTTTTAATTGATGAAATATGGAATGTTGCACACAGAAAAAAAACCCTGCTCCTACCCTTTCCAGCCTCAAAACCACTTTCTGAAAGCTAGCAGGCTTTAAACATAAAATAGCTAACTTACACTTTCTTACATGCCAAAGCAAAAGTTACATTAAAGAGATATTACAAGCTTTGAGATTTATCAAGCTTTCAGGGTACATTTTCTGTCAAGTGTACTTGCTCAAAACCTTGTCATTGTATCTGCCTTAGAATCATTAAATATATTTCTTTAAGACTGAACAAGTTTACACAAAAAGGTAATTAACCCACTCTAAAACATGTATTTTCACACAATGTAATACTGGCAAACATGCCCCACTTTTTAGTTATAAGCCAGCCTAATAGAAAGCTGTTAATGTTTAGGGGATTTTTAATAAAAAATGTATCTTCTATATTTAAAATATTTAGAGCAATAAAAGTCTGTGGTAAACATGGTATTACATATTTGACATTTTCTGCCCAGAAATGCATTACTGTGTACGATGGTATTAATAAACCATGTGCTTTGAGGGACTTCTGTGCTTTGCCATAATTTAGTTGAAAACAGTGTGTAGGATGCGTATTTTTCCACCATTGTATCAACATATAAGAAACACAAATACTATGTCATCACCTCAGCAGCATGCGTTCACTACACTGGAAACATATGCAAAAAACCACAAACTTTTGAGAGTTCAAAAAATACCCTTTGCCAGAGACTGATTTACAAGTCAGTGATTAATGAGAAAGTGTTGAGCACTTAAAATTTTGTTAGAAAAAGAAAAACAGACTCCCTGATCCGACTCCAGCTGCATTCATAGGAAAACAGCCCTCCGTGTACAACAGGACAAAATAATTTAATTTCTTTCCCCACTTCAGGTTATTATTTGAAGCAAATGAAAAGACAATGATTCTTCTCTCTTCTGGCTAAAGCTAGAAACAGCACGGTTAAAACACACACATAAAAACTACAGACTTATCAGAAATCACAAAACAGAAAGAGAAGGACTCACTGACCCATTTGGAAGACAAAGACGACAAAACGGAAAAGCTCTAAAAATCAGCTTGTGAGGCCTTTGAGAGATATTCTTCTGGCATTTCATCACAGCAGCCCCAGACCAGTTCACTTCCCTGGATACAGGGAGGGAGAACTAAATAGAGCTGTTTATTAAAGCTGTTGTGCTGGATTGCATTAGGAAGCACGAGCAGACCACCTGGACCTTTCAGATTGTGGCAGTGTTTAATTTGCAGGCTGCCCCTCTGCAGCAGCAAAGACTACTACATTTACCAAGCTCAATCACACATTATCTGGGTTAGGAGTAAAAGAAGAAAAAAAGAAAAAGAAAAAAAAAAATCCACAGCCTGTAGTACAGGAATACAGTCAATATAGAAATAATGAACAGCATTAGAAATAGAAAGCAACTCCCCAGCAAAGATAACACTTTCAGCTCTTCTACTTCAGCACATTTAAACAAAATACAATGGTAAATTAATAAATAGATTGATTTGGCAAAGCTCAGACTAAATTATAAACTGGGTTTATTAGAAGAAAAGCATGGTATTTTAGGTTTAACTAGTGATTCCCTGGCCAGATTATTGTGGTTCTTTTGCCTTTCTCACTTTCAGTACTATACTCGCTGGTAGCTGAAGATACAGATAGAAAGATGGTACTGTAAATATGAATTATGTGAATCATATGGTTAGACCCTTGTGGAAAAAAAAAAAAAAATAAAAGGGGAGTTGAGAAATGGCTGACTCCATACCTGACCAATTACAGCTTGCATGGTCCCTGTGTCCTGCTGAGCTGAAAGATCGCAATCCATCATATGTAGTCTTTGAAAAGGAGAATGGGGGTTTCTGGCATGCATCTGTCAATCAACTTCTGCACTCCCAACCATCACCAAAAGCAAGGGAAAAAAAGTCAAGCTGCTCCACCAAATAGGATGAAACAGTCATGTGACCTTCAGCACACTCACACACATACATACTTCCATAGAACGTATGAATTTTCTGCAGATATGAAATGACATTGACAAATACCCAATACCAAGTAAATAAAGTGAGACAAACAGCTACTCACCAAAGACAAAACACTTGCTGTAATCTTCAGCCTAAAGATTTAATAAACCTAAAAGGTATTTTAAAGGGAGGCTTTTCTTTTGAGCCTAAACTTTTCAGATAAGGTGCTACAATTTTATATATGCAGACAGTGGTCAGAACTTTAACCCCTCGCGTCCTCTTGCAGCCTCTATTTTTTATTCCCCCTTTCGTACTTCTACTTATGGCTGTTTGAGTTCCCGATTTTTTTTTTCTTTTTTTAAGTTTCTTTTGTGTCAGAGTGAAGAGGCTTGCGTTGCCTTCTTTGGATGTGCACAAATTATGAGAACTTGATAGAAGAAAATTACTAACAGGAAAAAAAGGAGCAGGGGCTGAGAAACCTGTGTCTGTACTCGCAAGCCAAAACGTGTCTCACTGCTTTACTCCACCAGAAGTCAAATGTTTTCTTTATTGGAAATATATATTTAAGTATTAGTTTATGCGAGCTGTGATGAGCACTCAAAATATAAAATATTCAGACTATGTAAATCCTACTTACAGAATCCTTTCCATTTTGAAGGTTAGCAGAGTTTTGGTTCATTCACTGCTCCACTGAACTGACATAAAATGTTGTTACTTACAAAGGCAAATATTACCATTTTTTCTAATGGAAGCAGTTTGTTTCATATATCTTCCTCTCTCTGAGTTAAGATTTGCAAGAATTTCCAAGACTATTTTTTCTTCTTGTCAAAATATATCAGCCACTTGTCTCCAAAAACTGAGTGTCGTGAACAACATGCTGCAGCATTGATTGCTGATATGTTATTGGCCAGTGATTGCTGAAGGGTGACATTAATGTAACCTGGTAGCACTTTAACCCTTCGAAGATCAATACAGTCCTCTGGAAATATAGTAAAATAACAGCCCATATAATTTTTCCTGTATTACAGCTTCATATAAATAGTAGCGCATCCTTCTGCCCTCCTAAAATTGCATTTTTGTTATTAATGCAAACAACCTGCTTTTCAAAGCAAAAATGCAGAAAAAAAGCAGTCTAGTCTCTAAGCTTAATATAATGCACCCTTTCCATTTTAAGTAAGTTTTTGGCATTATTTTGAAGTTACTATCTCATTTTTAAAGGTATTGACAATATTGATCTTAGTATGTGAATAGCCAAAGAAATGTGAGAATATCAACAATATTCCAATTATAGGCACAGCACTTGCCAGTCTAGTATTTCTTACAATAAATTTTAAGATCCAACATCCAGTAGTGAATGTGACGGAGTGCATGTTTATGTGTATGGATACGTGTATGTGTATATGTATGTGTATGTGTGTGCATGCACGTACAAAAGAGAATTTATGTTGAGGGGAGAGAAATGGGCAGGGAATATCAAGTTTACTTTGCATTCTTTGAGTTTTTTATAATACAATTTTTTTTAATTGCTAAGAAAAAAAGAAAGGAAGTTTCTGTAAGTATTTGAAAAATCAGAAAAAAGAAAAGAATTCACATGTAGATACATGGGGACCCAGAACTGCTCCTAGGCCAACAAGATATTTTAGCCTAAGAAGTTTTTCAAATCAAGCATTTTTAGAGAGATATGCAATATTAACACTGAAACGTCATCTCTGGGATGAGGAAGGAGTACGTGAAATGGTGCTTCCAACATCTGCTCTGCATTTCACTTATAAACATAATTAAAATGCACGATTTGTGCTGAAATCTTATCTGCTTCTTACTCGTGAAAGAAAATACACTGAACTAGTACCTTGGGCTGCCTTTTGGTCAGCTGAGAATTTGCTGCAGTCTCATCCCTCAGGACAATTGTATGGAAAAACCAGGCAGTGTTGTGAAGGCCATAATCAACATCCATATCATTGCAAGCAATCCAAAATACAACTGGTAAATGAGGGAGTGAGTAGAGGAGATTGCCTTAGCTGTCTCCAGGAAAGCAGACACGCTGAAGGCAAATACCATATATGAATTTGAAAGGAAAGTTAAGGATGTTTATTTTATAGTTTCTCATCAGGAGGAGCCTTTTTGCAGTGGATATGCACAAACACCTTTCAAATTCCTTTAACTTATCAAAGCAACTAAACCTGACAATTACTACTGCAGGGTTTTTATTAGCAAAGACACTGGCCTAGGCATATGTTGCAGCACACAAATAAGCACAGCGCTGTACGCACACAAATTTGCTGCACCCTTATGCACCAACAAACCAACCAGATGCTCACACACACTTGAGCTGCAAGAGCTTCTTCCTCCCAAAGTGAGATATATGCTGCCTCTCTTTTTACCATGATTAACCTTTCCCTCCACGAAATGCCAATCTACTCTGTAAAATGTAAAACAACATCCCTGCAGCTAATGCTTCTGCACAAGTCATGGCATCACTGTTAACCCGAATAACTGTAAGAGCCTCCTCTGCTACCCCTGGAGCTGCCCTTAACTCTATGGAGCTGGAGACCTTTTCTCTCGGCCAAAGCTACCTGGTCCTGTAGGGGCTGCACAGCTGGTCCCTGCACACCCTCCCAGCTTCACTGCTCATCCTTTGGGCCTTCCACTGGCCATCCCCTAAGAGGTGCCAGTCCAATATTGTCTTTTTACTCACTGTGAGAAATTGCCTCCCTACCCCCCACAAACAACCCCTTGGTTTGCTGCTGGAAAGGTGATTTAGCTCTCCCGTCAGCAGTCAAAAAGGTGAGGGAGCAAGGTTGCTCCTAATCTGTCACAGAGCAGACCTGGGTGGAGAGCAGGGTGCAAAGGGGAACTTGGCAGGCCAGGTTCACTCTAACGCTGCTAACTTGAGGAAAATTGTTGAAGGGCAGAATGAAAAATAGTGCTTCCCAACCATTTTTGCTGTATCCCTAGCAGGTACCTTCTGGTCTCATTTGACACATTTTATCTGTGGCTCCCCCTCAGCACACCCAAGAGGGAAAGGGTTATGGAGCCACAGCAATATATGGCAGCTATGCCTTCCTATATGCCACTACAGCTCCCAGCAGAAAGGGCCAGGTTTCCATTGTTGTACCTAAAAATTACTGGGTGGGGGTGGGGGTGTATGATCAAGGCTTACATGTGGAGCAGGCTCCGTTATCACTTGATCTGTGAGAGTGCAAATTCAAAGTGGTACAAAGCCTGTGTTTTGAGTGGCACACTGGATCTCTGGCATCCAGGAAAAGTGGTAGTCCTCGGTGATGCTGAATACTTTCTCCCTTTCAGATGCTACATTTTTCTCCGATCAGTTATCTGCAGTATACTTCCCCTGTTTAATTGCAACGATAAAAAATTAAAATGGTACTTTTGAATAATGTGCTTGAATTTACCTCTCAGCTACAAAGCTATGCAAAAATAGTATTATTGTATGTAATACTTTCTCTTCTTTCTTCCAGGAGAATAAATATTTCCTGGGTGAGAAAAGCAAGATTTAGAATTAAACAGTAATGCAAAACTCAACTACTTCATAGTTAAAACGTGTTAAAACACACATTTATTTTTTAACGCTCATTACTTATCATTGTTTATGTTTCCTTGCTTCAAAGACTACAAGCCTTGTGATAACAGAGCCCGGGGTTTTACTACAATACCTTCACGCAGCTGTTCACGTGCCATGGCAGAACTTGCAGGAGATTTAGTGAATCGAGTGAGATCCTCCTGCTTCTTACAGCACTGCTACACTAGGGGGACTATTTTTCCTCTTTTCTGGAGTGATGGATGCACAGGCACTGTCAGAGCAAGCTGTTGTACCTCACACTACAGGCCCTTTACTCACCGGTGCTGAACAGGTTAAACACACAAGGCTCGGTTTTGCACTCTTCGAAGATAAACAAGCCTAATTCTAAGCTGTCAATGGCTCTTCCTCCCTCTCTCCCTCTCTCTATCCATCTCTGCCAAACAGACACTATATTGCATTTTGCATCTTGATTTTCATGGATATGTGAGTGTGTTTTCTGTATGAGCAAAATCCTGCTCTCATTTATGCTAATTCCAAAAGAATTGTTTTGTATTGAGGCACTAATGCATTATAGTCTCTTTCTGTGCAAGTCCATTCTGATCAATTGTTTTTGCTTTTTCAAGGGAATTTTGCTATTAACCCCCCCCCAACAAACCCAAACTAAAAAACCCCTGCTGCTTCTAATTTCTGCTCCTACAGATTTTATTATGCATAATATCTGGGTCCCTTCCACTCCCCCAGAGGTCCACTTTTCAAAAACTGAACTACTAGGACATACTCACTTAAAAGAGTGCACTTCCTTCCCTTAATAAGTGTTTGACTACATCATGGAAAGGAAATTTGGGAAAAGAAAATGATGTGCCTAAATTGCTGGAACAAAGCCTAAGTATAATCTAAATTTTACTGATTTCTGTGCAGCCCGTTGGGACAGCGCTCTTTCCCATAGCACTATCCTGCACTGTCTAAAGGAAATTTCTGAAAAAGAACTTTCTTTCTCCTTGATATTTTAGACAAAAGAGGCTTCCTGTAATGTTTATCAGATGGGACAGGTGGAGTCAGGTGGGCATCTAAACAGCAAAGGCTTCAGTCCTCCTGGGCAGCTATCGTACGGGCGCTTAGGGCCTAGTAAAGAGAGGCTGTTGCCTTTTAGTGAAGCATGGCACCTGGCCAGCCACCTCCTCAAAAATATCAGCATTACAGCAACAACCTTCCCCTTCACTAAATGCCTGCACAGGTCAGTTCAAAAAATCGTCAGCAACCGTTAGTCACGCTCCTGGGGACTAGAGCAGATCCCCGCAGACAGCAGTGCCACCAACTGCGTCGCACTGACCCGCCAGGGTTGCCTCTCCCGTAGCTTTTGCAGCGCCTGGGCTGCTTTGGCACTTTCGCCAAGGAAACCTCCACAACGGAAGCTGGCTTCGTGCCGGCTGGGGCTATTTGCTTCCCCAGGAGGCAGACAGCCACTTGGGAAGTGACGGGACTGACAGCACCGGCTTCATGTTCGGAGCCCACGCAGACAGCCCGTCTGGTGCTCTGCGGGCCGGTGTGGGGCTGGCTCCGCTGGCCGTGACTGCCTGGAGCTGGACTCCAGCAAGCTACCATGGGGCGAAAGCCCCCTTAAGACGTCTCTCGGGCTCCACCCTTCACGCTTGGCCATCAGCAGCTGTAGGAGAGAGTGACGTTCACACTCAGGTCTTTTGAATTTGGATTGCAGAAAAGCATCGCCCAAGAAAGGTAGGTTTCCTTGTCCACATCATATTCTGGATTCCATGGCGTCCCTGAGGCAGAAAAGGCTCTGTCTCATGGTATGCTTCTACGGCCCCCATCCTCCTGACCAGCTGAAGCTCTGACAGAAGACATCTCCCCGACATCAGTAAACCCTGCATGAAGAACTGCAGGGTAGAAAGAGCTAACACGACATCAGGGGGAGCGCCATGAGTTTCTGCTCCCCTTTGGAAACCTTGGAGTAGGCCAATGTTCCTGGAGGCATGAGTAGGTCACAGGGGCACTAGGAGCCACCACCAGTGTGATCCAGGCAAATGCATTCTGGTGTGTCAGGCAAGAAAGGCAAGCAGCGTGCAAAGCCCTGCTGAGCACTCCTGTACCCATACCACTACGGCCGTTTCGCATTCCTCAGGTTCGAGAAAGACAAGTTCCCCAATTCTGGGACGAAGGCAGACAAAGATGAAGCGGTCGATGAGGGGTGTGGCAGGCCTCCAGAAGAAGACGACGGCGACGACTGGAAGGAGTAAGACAAAGGCTGAGAGGGCTGCCATGGCTTTCAAGAAAGGTTTCAAGGACGGAGGCCAAAGGAGGAAAAGAGCTATTGAAGTGCAAGGGAGAATATGGCCAAGAAGACAAAACAATTCAGGACTTCTTTCCCAGAAGAAGACCTCCCTGTAAAGAGTGTAGTAGCAAAGGTCCCTTGGTGCATTGGGAAGGAATGCTGAGGAAATCATGCACGCCCTCTGTGTCTCTGCAGAGTTCACGCAGAGGGAACCAAAGCCCTTTCTCTAAGCTCTAGCATCACCACGACCAAGCAAATGCCTGTGGTACAAAGGCCCTTCTTTATTGACACAGCCTGCAGGCACAGATGAATTGCCAGGAATGCCCAGCAGCTGTGCCCAGGGCAAGGCCACCAAGGCCAGGGACAGCCCCCTGGGCCTCCTGGGCATGGGGACCGCCTCGGGGCCAGCACCCCAAAGGCCGGCCTGCCTGCCTTCCTGCCTGCCTTCCTTCCTTCCTTCCTGTCTTCCTTCGTCCGAAGGATGCTGGGCGGAGGGCGGGGCTGCGGTGGGCGGGGCTGTGCATGGGGGGGGCCTCATCACCCCCATGTCACAATGCCACCGCCCGGCAACGCAGCAGTCACAATGCCCCGGGGCAGGATAAAAGGGGCATCCTCCCGTGTGCCGCTGCCAGAGCTGGCCCACGGGCAGCTCGAAGGCACACGAGAGAAAGTTCTTGAGGAGCCGGTGGAATTCCTTGGCGGAGGCTGACGGAGGAAGAACGGAAGCTGGACGAGCCTGCTGGATGGAGACTCTCCGCTGCAAGACCAGCTCCTGGCGGGGCCACCTTCAAAGACCATCTGATGGATGGATGGATGGAGGGATGGAGGGAGGGAGGGATGGATGAAAATCCTGCTTCAGCCTTAGGGGAAGAAACGCAAGCCCCTCAGGAGATGAGAACCACCAAGAACCCCTGGAAGTGCCTGAGGCCATCAGGCCTTTTCTGCTGGATAGCCGTGGCCAGAGCAAGGGAATGCCTTCTGGAGAAGCACTGCAGAGCTCGCCATCCTCATCCCCCGTGGAGCCAGGGGCAGCAGCCGTAAGAAATGGGAGGATGCAGAGATGTTGCAAGGGGTCCCGGTGCTTTGGAGCACCCGCCGGTGTCCCAGCGGACCCCCACGCAAAGGATTCTTGTCCCCAAGGCGGATCGGGCCGAGGGCTCTTGGCCACTCTGGGAAGCCCCTGAGATGGCTCCAGGCTGAGGGAGACCAGGGCTTGGGCATCTATCACCTGGGAGGCGTGACCAGCCTGCCTGTGGGAGGAGGAGGAGGCCGGTCTTGCTCACATGCTCAGGGAATAGCCGATCGCCAGCGCCGCTGGGGTCAGGAAGGAATTTTCCCCCGGGGCAGATTGGCACTGGTCCCCGGGGGTTTTTTGCCTTCCTCTGCAGCACTGAGCAGGACCACTTGTTGTCAGGGCTCCTCCGCTCCATTTTGGCTCGGTCACTGCCCGCTGCTCGTGCACCACGAAGATGGCCTCTCGTGCCCTGCAGCTGGGGGGAGGAAGGCTTTTTTTCCCCCCCGGTGGGCTAGCAGGTGTCCCCGGGGGGTTTTTTGCCTTCCTCTGTGGCTTTGAGCACCGGCCCCTTGCCAGGCCTGCTTTGGGCCATTTTGGCCAGGTGCCTGCTGCTCATGCTCCACGAAGGTGGCCCTCGTGCCCCGCATCCGGGGGGAGGAAGCTTACTAGACCCCCAGGGCGGGCCCCAAGGGAGGCCCCCGGGGATTGCTTCTTGTCCTCTGTAGCACTGAGCACAGCCCCTTGGCAGGGCTCCTCTGGCCCCTTTTGGCTAGGGTCTTCTTGCCTGCTGCTCTTGCACCGCCAAGGTGCCACTCTCTCGGGCCCTGGCTCTCTGGGGCTCTCTTGCCCCGTGCAGCTTCACAGCGGGAGCGAGCTCTGCTCTTCCCTTGGCTCCCTTTCCCCAGGGGTTCTTGCTTCTGCAAGACAGCCTGTGTTTTTGGAAGGCCTCCAGCCTTGCTGCACCACCAGCAGCAGCTGCCACTTTGCAGCTCTCCCTGCGGGCAATCCAAGCGCAGGGCAGGCGCAAGCGCGCTTTTCACGCATCGCTGGCCGAGAAGCACAGCGCAGCAAGCTTGGGAATGCCAAAAGTATACTTTTGTCATCGCTGGGCGCCAATCTTTGCAAAATAGCCCGCGGTACCACACACCTCCGCCTCTTCTTCTTCTTCTTCTTCTTCTTCTTCTTCTGGTGTGTGTGTGGTCGGTCCTGATCCTCATTCTTCACGTTGTCACTCTTCAGGACACGGGGACTGCTTGTCCTGTATTGCTGCTGCTCCTGTCTGCAGCTCCGTGCCTTGCCTTTGCCAGGCTGCAAGGGATGTTTTTTCTGAACGGAAGAATCCATCAGCCTGCTCCTGGCTACACATGCGCATTGTCCTCACGATTGTGAGCACTGGCTCTGGATTGATTCAGGAAAAGACCATAAAATAAAATCCCGTTTGCTCTTGTAACTTTTGTGTTCTGTGTTCTTGAACGTGTTTTTGGAGCTGAACAAGCCCTGGCATTTCAGCCAAATAACAGTCTCATCGTTACGCGACTCATGGGGAGCACGTTGAATAAAGAAGGGAAAGGAAGGGGAAGGGGAAGGGGAAGGGGAAGGGGAAGGGGAAGGGAGAAGAGGTGATGCTATGTTGTGCCTGAAAAGCTGTGACCTAGGTGTGAGGGCTCCATCCAGGAGAGGGGCTCTCTGCAGTGCAGGTCCCAGGCCCATCCAGGAGACGGGGTCAGAGATGAGCACACCTCACATGCTCTCCTGTAGACATCGATGGTTGGCCACGCTGGAGACAGAGTCTTGGGCCAGATGGACCTTCTCTCTGATGGAGTACGGTCGTTCCCAGGCTCTTGTGTTTCAGCAGGTTGGCTTTTGTAGCTTTCTGCACTCATTGCCCCAGTTTTGCAAACTAATGACCATGTGTCTGCTAGAAGATTGTTTTTCATAGTTTCTTTCATTAATTAAAAAAAAAAAGTTCCTTTGTATCTGAATGATGTCATCACGAATGTCATCACACCGACAGGTGGAGTCAGGTGGGCATCTAAACAGCAAAGGCTTCAGTCCTCCTGGGCAGCTATCGTACGGGCGCTTAGGGCCTCGTAAAGAGAGGCTGTTGCCTTTTAGTGTCGCATGGCCACCTGGCCAGCCACCTCCTCACCCATATCAGCATTCCCAGCAACAACCTTCCCCTTCACTAAATGCCTGCACAGGTCAGTTCAAAAATCGTCAGCAACCGTTAGTCACGCTCCTGGGGACTAGAGCAGATCCCCGCAGACAGCAGTGCCACCAACTGCGTCGCACTGACCCGCCAGGGTTGCCTCTCCCGTAGCTTTTGCAGCGCCTGGGCTGCTTTGGCACTTTCGCCAAGGAAACCTCCACAACGGAAGCTGGCTTCGTGCCGGCTGGGGCTATTTGCTTCCCCAGGAGGCAGACAGCCACTTGGGAAGTGACGGGACTGACAGCACCGGCTTCATGTTCGGAGCCCACGCAGACAGCCCGGCTGGTGCTCTGCGGGCCGGTGCGGGGCTGGCTCCGCTGGCCGTGACTGCCTGGAGCTGGACTCCAGCAAGCTACCATGGGGCGAAAGCCCCCTTAAGACGTCTCTCGGGCTCCACCCTTCACGCTTGGCCATCAGCAGCTGTAGGAGAGAGTGACGTTCACACTCAGGTCTTTTGAATTTGGATTGCAGAAAAGCATCGCCCAAGAAAGGTAGGTTTCCTTGTCCACATCATATTCTGGATTCCATGGCGTCCCCGAGGCAGAAAAGGCTCTGTCTCATGGTATGCTTCTACGGCCCCCATCCTCCTGACCAGCTGAAGCTCTGACAGAAGACATCTCCCCGACATCAGTAAACCCTGCATGAAGAACTGCAGGGTAGAAAGAGCTAACACGACATCAGGGGGAGCGCCATGAGTTTCTGCTCCCCTTTGGAAACCTTGGAGTAGGCCAATGTTCCTGGAGGCATGAGTAGGTCACAGGGGCACTAGGAGCCACCACCAGTGTGATCCAGGCAAATGCATTCTGGTGTGTCAGGCAAGAAAGGCAAGCAGCGTGCAAAGCCCTGCTGAGCACTCCTGTACCCATACCACTACGGCCGTTTCGCATTCCTCAGGTTCGAGAAAGACAAGTTCCCCAATTCTGGGACGAAGGCAGACAAAGATGAAGCGGTCGATGAGGGGTGTGGCAGGCCTCCAGAAGAAGACGACGGCGACGACTGGAAGGAGTAAGACAAAGGCTGAGAGGGCTGCCATGGCTTTCAAGAAAGGTTTCAAGGACGGAGGCCAAAGGAGGAAAAGAGCTATTGAAGTGCAAGGGAGAATATGGCCAAGAAGACAAAACAATTCAGGACTTCTTTCCCAGAAGAAGACCTCCCTGTAAAGAGTGTAGTAGCAAAGGTCCCTTGGTGCATTGGGAAGGAATGCTGAGGAAATCATGCACGCCCTCTGTGTCTCTGCAGAGTTCACGCAGAGGGAACCAAAGCCCTTTCTCTAAGCTCTAGCATCACCACGACCAAGCAAATGCCTGTGGTACAAAGGCCCTTCTTTATTGACACAGCCTGCAGGCACAGATGAATTGCCAGGAATGCCCAGCAGCTGTGCCCAGGGCAAGGCCACCAAGGCCAGGGACAGCCCCCTGGGCCTCCTGGGCATGGGGACCGCCTCGGGGCCAGCACCCCAAAGGCCGGCCTGCCTGCCTTCCTGCCTGCCTTCCTTCCTTCCTTCCTGTCTTCCTTCGTCCGAAGGATGCTGGGCGGAGGGCGGGGCTGCGGTGGGCGGGGCTGTGCATGGGGGGGCCTCATCACCCCCATGTCACAATGCCACCGCCCGGCAACGCAGCAGTCACAATGCCCCGGGGCAGGATAAAAGGGGCATCCTCCCGTGTGCCGCTGCCAGAGCTGGCCCACGGGCAGCTCGAAGGCACACGAGAGAAAGTTCTTGAGGAGCCGGTGGAATTCCTTGGCGGAGGCTGACGGAGGAAGAACGGAAGCTGGACGAGCCTGCTGGATGGAGACTCTCCGCTGCAAGACCAGCTCCTGGCGGGGCCACCTTCAAAGACCATCTGATGGATGGATGGATGGAGGGATGGAGGGAGGGAGGGATGGATGAAAATCCTGCTTCAGCCTTAGGGGAAGAAACGCAAGCCCCTCAGGAGATGAGAACCACCAAGAACACCTGGAAGTGCCTGAGGCCATCAGGCCTTTTCTGCTGGATAGCCGTGGCCAGAGCAAGGGAATGCCTTCTGGAGAAGCACTGCAGAGCTCGCCATCCTCATCCCCCGTGGAGCCAGGGGCAGCAGCCGTAAGAAATGGGAGGATGCAGAGATGTTGCAAGGGGTCCCGGTGCTTTGGAGCACCCGCCGGTGTCCCAGCGGACCCCCACGCAAAGGATTCTTGTCCCCAAGGCGGATCGGGCCGAGGGCTCTTGGCCACTCTGGGAAGCCCCTGAGATGGCTCCAGGCTGAGGGAGACCAGGGCTTGGGCATCTATCACCTGGGAGGCGTGACCAGCCTGCCTGTGGGAGGAGGAGGAGGCCGGTCTTGCTCACATGCTCAGGGAATAGCCGATCGCCAGCGCTGCTGGGGTCAGGAAGGAATTTTCCCCCGGGGCAGATTGGCACTGGTCCCCGGGGGTTTTTTGCCTTCCTCTGCAGCACTGAGCACGACCACTTGTTGTCAGGGCTCCTCCGCTCCATTTTGGCTCGGTCACTGCCCGCTGCTCGTGCACCACGAAGATGGCCTCTCGTGCCCTGCAGCTGGGGGGAGGAAGGCTTTTTTTCCCCCCCGGTGGGCTAGCAGGTGTCCCCGGGGGTTTTTTGCCTTCCTCTGTGGCTTTGAGCACCGGCCCCTTGCCAGGCCTGCTTTGGGCCATTTTGGCCAGGTGCCTGCTGCTCATGCTCCACGAAGGTGGCCCTCGTGCCCCGCATCCGGGGGGAGGAAGCTTGCTAGACCCCCAGGGCGGGCCCCAAGGGAGGCCCCCGGGGATTGCTTCTTGTCCTCTGTAGCACTGAGCACAGCCCCTTGGCAGGGCTCCTCTGGCCCCTTTTGGCTAGGGTCTTCTTGCCTGCTGCTCTTGCACCGCCAAGGTGCCACTCTCTCGGGCCCTGGCTCTCTGGGGCTCTCTTGCCCCGTGCAGCTTCATAGCGGGAGCGAGCTCTGCTCTTCCCTTGGCTCCCTTTCCCCAGGGGTTCTTGCTTCTGCAAGACAGCCTGTGTTTTTGGAAGGCCTCCAGCCTTGCTGCACCACCAGCAGCAGCTGCCACTTTGCAGCTCTCCCTGCGGGCAATCCAAGCGCAGGGCAGGCGCAAGCGCGCTTTTCACGCATCGCTGGCCGAGAAGCACAGCGCAGCAAGCTTGGGAATGCCAGAAGTATACTTTTGTCATCGCTGGGCGCCAATCTTTGCAAAATAGCCCGCGGTACCACACACCTCCGCCTCTTCTTCTTCTTCTTCTTCTTCTTCTTCTTCTGGTGTGTGTGTGGTCGGTCCTGATCCTCATTCTTCACGTTGTCACTCTTCAGGACACGGGGACTGCTTGTCCTGTATTGCTGCTGCTCCTGTCTGCAGCTCCGTGCCTTGCCTTTGCCAGGCTGCAAGGGATGTTTTTTCTGAACGGAAGAATCCATCAGCCTGCTCCTGGCTACACATGCGCATTGTCCTCACGATTGTGAGCACTGGCTCTGGATTGATTCAGGAAAAGACCATAAAATAAAATCCCGTTTGCTCTTGTAACTTTTGTGTTCTGTGTTCTTGAACGTGTTTTTGGAGCTGAACAAGCCCTGGCATTTCAGCCAAATAACAGTCTCATTGTTACGCGACTCATGGGGAGCACGTTGAATAAAGAAGGGAAAGGAAGGGGAAGGGGAAGGGGAACGGGAAGGGGAAGGGGAAGGGAGAAGAGGTGATGCTATGTTGTGCCTGAAAAGCTGTGACCTAGGTGTGAGGGCTCCATCCAGGAGAGGGGCTCTCTGCAGTGCAGGTCCCAGGCCCATCCAGGAGACGGGGTCAGAGATGAGCACACCTCACATGCTCTCCTGTAGACATCGATGGTTGGCCACGCTGGAGACAGAGTCTTGGGCCAGATGGACCTTCTCTCTGATGGAGTACGGTCGTTCCCAGGCTCTTGTGTTTCAGCAGGTTGGCTTTTGTAGCTTTCTGCACTCATTGCCCCAGTTTTGCAAACTAATGACCATGTGTCTGCTAGAAGATTGTTCTTCATCATTTCTTTCATTTATTAAAGAAAAAAAACCAAGTTCCTTTCTACCTGAATGGCGTCATCAGTAATGTTATCACACCGACATTCTCAGGTGGAGTCAGGTGGGCATCTAAACAGCAAAGGCTTCAGTCCTCCTGGGCAGCTATCGTATGGGCACTTAGGGCCTCGTAAAGAGAGGCTGTTGCCTTTTAGTGTCGCATGGCCACCTGGCCAGCCACCTCCTCACCCATATCAGCATTCCCAGCAACAACCTTCCCCTTCACTAAATGCCTGCACAGGTCAGTTCAAAAATCGTCAGCAACCGTTAGTCACGCTCCTGGGGACTAGAGCAGATCCCCGCAGACAGCAGTGCCACCAACTGCGTCGCACTGACCCGCCAGGGTTGCCTCTCCCGTAGCTTTTGCAGCGCCTGGGCTGCTTTGGCACTTTCGCCAAGGAAACCTCCACAACGGAAGCTGGCTTCGTGCCGGCTGGGGCTATTTGCTTCCCCAGGAGGCAGACAGCCACTTGGGAAGTGACGGGACTGACAGCACCGGCTTCATGTTCGGAGCCCACGCAGACAGCCCGGCTGGTGCTCTGCGGGCCGGTGCGGGGCTGGCTCCGCTGGCCGTGACTGCCTGGAGCTGGACTCCAGCAAGCTACCATGGGGCGAAAGCCCCCTTAAGACGTCTCTCGGGCTCCACCCTTCACGCTTGGCCATCAGCAGCTGTAGGAGAGAGTGACGTTCACACTCAGGTCTTTTGAATTTGGATTGCAGAAAAGCATCGCCCAAGAAAGGTAAGTTTCCTTGTCCACATCATATTCTGGATTCCATGGCATCCCCGAGGCAGAAAAGGCTCTGTCTCATGGTATGCTTCTACGGCCCCCATCCTCCTGACCAGCTGAAGCTCTGACAGAAGACATCTCCCCGACATCAGTAAACCCTGCATGAAGAACTGCAGGGTAGAAAGAGCTAACACGACATCAGGTGGAGCGCCATGAGTTTCTGCTCCCCTTTGGAAACCTTGGAGTAGGCCAATGTTCCTGGAGGCATGAGTAGGTCACAGGGGCACTAGGAGCCACCACCAGTGTGATCCAGGCAAATGCATTCTGGTGTGTCAGGCAAGAAAGGCAAGCAGCGTGCAAAGCCCTGCTGAGCACTCCTGTACCCATACCACTACGGCCGTTTCGCATTCCTCAGGTTCGAGAAAGACAAGTTCCCCAATTCTGGGACGAAGGCAGACAAAGATGAAGCGGTCGATGAGGGGTGTGGCAGGCCTCCAGAAGAAGACGACGGCGACGACTGGAAGGAGTAAGACAAAGGCTGAGAGGGCTGCCATGGCTTTCAAGAAAGGTTTCAAGGACGGAGGCCAAAGGAGGAAAAGAGCTATTGAAGTGCAAGGGAGAATATGGCCAAGAAGACAAAACAATTCAGGACTTCTTTCCCAGAAGAAGACCTCCCTGTAAAGAGTGTAGTAGCAAAGGTCCCTTGGTGCATTGGGAAGGAATGCTGAGGAAATCATGCACGCCCTCTGTGTCTCTGCAGAGTTCACGCAGAGGGAACCAAAGCCCTTTCTCTAAGCTCTAGCATCACCACGACCAAGCAAATGCCTGTGGTACAAAGGCCCTTCTTTATTGACACAGCCTGCAGGCACAGATGAATTGCCAGGAATGCCCAGCAGCTGTGCCCAGGGCAAGGCCACCAAGGCCAGGGACAGCCCCCTGGGCCTCCTGGGCATGGGGACCGCCTCGGGGCCAGCACCCCAAAGGCCGGCCTGCCTGCCTTCCTGCCTGCCTTCCTTCCTTCCTTCCTGTCTTCCTTCGTCCGAAGGATGCTGGGCGGAGGGCGGGGCTGCGGTGGGCGGGGCTGTGCATGGGGGGGCCTCATCACCCCCATGTCACAATGCCACCGCCCGGCAACGCAGCAGTCACAATGCCCCGGGGCAGGATAAAAGGGGCATCCTCCCGTGTGCCGCTGCCAGAGCTGGCCCACGGGCAGCTCGAAGGCACACGAGAGAAAGTTCTTGAGGAGCCGGTGGAATTCCTTGGCGGAGGCTGATGGAGGAAGAACGGAAGCTGGACGAGCCTGCTGGATGGAGACTCTCCGCTGCAAGACCAGCTCCTGGCGGGGCCACCTTCAAAGACCATCTGATGGATGGATGGATGGAGGGATGGAGGGAGGGAGGGATGGATGAAAATCCTGCTTCAGCCTTAGGGGAAGAAACGCAAGCCCCTCAGGAGATGAGAACCACCAAGAACACCTGGAAGTGCCTGAGGCCATCAGGCCTTTTCTGCTGGATAGCCGTGGCCAGAGCAAGGGAATGCCTTCTGGAGAAGCACTGCAGAGCTCGCCATCCTCATCCCCCGTGGAGCCAGGGGCAGCAGCCGTAAGAAATGGGAGGATGCAGAGATGTTGCAAGGGGTCCCGGTGCTTTGGAGCACCCGCCGGTGTCCCAGCGGACCCCCACGCAAAGGATTCTTGTCCCCAAGGCGGATCGGGCCGAGGGCTCTTGGCCACTCTGGGAAGCCCCTGAGATGGCTCCAGGCTGAGGGAGACCAGGGCTTGGGCATCTATCACCTGGGAGGCGTGACCAGCCTGCCTGTGGGAGGAGGAGGAGGCCGGTCTTGCTCACATGCTCAGGGAATAGCCGATCGCCAGCGCCGCTGGGGTCAGGAAGGAATTTTCCCCCGGGGCAGATTGGCACTGGTCCCCGGGGGTTTTTTGCCTTCCTCTGCAGCACTGAGCACGACCACTTGTTGTCAGGGCTCCTCCGCTCCATTTTGGCTCGGTCACTGCCTGCTGCTCATGCACCACGAAGATGGCCTCTCGTGCCCTGCAGCTGGGGGGAGGAAGGCTTTTTTTCCCCCCCGGTGGGCTAGCAGGTGTCCCCGGGGGTTTTTTGCCTTCCTCTGTGGCTTTGAGCACCGGCCCCTTGCCAGGCCTGCTTTGGGCCATTTTGGCCAGGTGCCTGCTGCTCATGCTCCACGAAGGTGGCCCTCGTGCCCCGCATCCGGGGGGAGGAAGCTTGCTAGACCCCCAGGGCGGGCCCCAAGGGAGGCCCCCGGGGATTGCTTCTTGTCCTCTGTAGCACTGAGCACAGCCCCTTGGCAGGGCTCCTCTGGCCCCTTTTGGCTAGGGTCTTCTTGCCTGCTGCTCTTGCACCCCCAAGGTGCCACTCTCTCGGGCCCTGGCTCTCTGGGGCTCTCTTGCCCCGTGCAGCTTCACAGCGGGAGCGAGCTCTGCTCTTCCCTTGGCTCCCTTTCCCCAGGGGTTCTTGCTTCTGCAAGACAGCCTGTGTTTTTGGAAGGCCTCCAGCCTTGCTGCACCACCAGCAGCAGCTGCCACTTTGCAGCTCTCCCTGCGGGCAATCCAAGCGCAGGGCAGGCGCAAGCGCGCTTTTCACACATCGCTGGCCGAGAAGCACAGCGCAGCAAGCTTGGGAATGCCAGAAGTATACTTTTGTCATCGCTGGGCGCCAATCTTTGCAAAATAGCCCGCGGTACCACACACCTCCGCCTCTTCTTCTTCTTCTTCTTCTTCTTCTTCTTCTGGTGTGTGTGTGGTCGGTCCTGATCCTCATTCTTCACGTTGTCACTCTTCAGGACACGGGGACTGCTTGTCCTGTATTGCTGCTGCTCCTGTCTGCAGCTCCGTGCCTTGCCTTTGCCAGGCTGCAAGGGATGTTTTTTCTGAACGGAAGAATCCATCAGCCTGCTCCTGGCTACACATGCGCATTGTCCTCACGATTGTGAGCACTGGCTCTGGATTGATTCAGGAAAAGACCATAAAATAAAATCCCGTTTGCTCTTGTAACTTTTGTGTTCTGTGTTCTTGAACGTGTTTTTGGAGCTGAACAAGCCCTGGCATTTCAGCCAAATAACAGTCTCATTGTTACGCGACTCATGGGGAGCACGTTGAATAAAGAAGGGAAAGGAAGGGGAAGGGGAAGGGGAAGGGGAAGGGGAAGGGGAAGGGAGAAGAGGTGATGCTATGTTGTGCCTGAAAAGCTGTGACCTAGGTGTGAGGGCTCCATCCAGGAGAGGGGCTCTCTGCAGTGCAGGTCCCAGGCCCATCCAGGAGACGGGGTCAGAGATGAGCACACCTCACATGCTCTCCTGTAGACATCGATGGTTGGCCACGCTGGAGACAGAGTCTTGGGCCAGATGGACCTTCTCTCTGATGGAGTACGGTCGTTCCCAGGCTCTTGTGTTTCAGCAGGTTGGCTTTTGTAGCTTTCTGCACTCATTGCCCCAGTTTTGCAAACTAATGACCATGTGTCTGCTAGAAGATTGTTTTTCATCATTTCTTTCATTTATTAAAGAAAAAAAACCAAGTTCCTTTCTACCTGAATGGCGTCATCAGTAATGTTATCACACCGACATTCTCAGGTGGAGTCAGGTGGGCATCTAAACAGCAAAGGCTTCAGTCCTCCTGGGCAGCTATCGTACGGGCGCTTAGGGCCTCGTAAAGAGAGGCTGTTGCCTTTTAGTGTCGCATGGCCACCTGGCCAGCCACCTCCTCACCCATATCAGCATTCCCAGCAACAACCTTCCCCTTCACTAAATGCCTGCACAGGTCAGTTCAAAAATTGTCAGCAACCGTTAGTCACGCTCCTGGGGACTAGAGCAGATCCCCGCAGACAGCAGTGCCACCAACTGCGTTGCACTGACCCGCCAGGGTTGCCTCTCCCGTAGCTTTTGCAGCGCCTGGGCTGCTTTGGCACTTTCGCCAAGGAAACCTCCACAACGGAAGCTGGCTTCGTGCCGGCTGGGGCTATTTGCTTCCCCAGGAGGCAGACAGCCACTTGGGAAGTGACGGGACTGACAGCACCGGCTTCATGTTCGGAGCCCACGCAGACAGCCCGGCTGGTGCTCTGCGGGCCGGTGTGGGGCTGGCTCCGCTGGCCGTGACTGCCTGGAGCTGGACTCCAGCAAGCTACCATGGGGCGAAAGCCCCCTTAAGACGTCTCTCGGGCTCCACCCTTCACGCTTGGCCATCAGCAGCTGTAGGAGAGAGTGACGTTCACACTCAGGTCTTTTGAATTTGGATTGCAGAAACGCATCGCCCAAGAAAGGTAGGTTTCCTTGTCCACATCATATTCTGGATTCCATGGCATCCCCGAGGCAGAAAAGGCTCTGTCTCATGGTATGCTTCTACGGCCCCCATCCTCCTGACCAGCTGAAGCTCTGACAGAAGACATCTCCCCGACATCAGTAAACCCTGCATGAAGAACTGCAGGGTAGAAAGAGCTAACACGACATCAGGTGGAGCGCCATGAGTTTCTGCTCCCCTTTGGAAACCTTGGAGTAGGCCAATGTTCCTGGAGGCATGAGTAGGTCACAGGGGCACTAGGAGCCACCACCAGTGTGATCCAGGCAAATGCATTCTGGTGTGTCAGGCAAGAAAGGCAAGCAGCGTGCAAAGCCCTGCTGAGCACTCCTGTACCCATACCACTACGGCCGTTTCGCATTCCTCAGGTTCGAGAAAGACAAGTTCCCCAATTCTGGGACGAAGGCAGACAAAGATGAAGCGGTCGATGAGGGGTGTGGCAGGCCTCCAGAAGAAGACGACGGCGACGACTGGAAGGAGTAAGACAAAGGCTGAGAGGGCTGCCATGGCTTTCAAGAAAGGTTTCAAGGACGGAGGCCAAAGGAGGAAAAGAGCTATTGAAGTGCAAGGGAGAATATGGCCAAGAAGACAAAACAATTCAGGACTTCTTTCCCAGAAGAAGACCTCCCTGTAAAGAGTGTAGTAGCAAAGGTCCCTTGGTGCATTGGGAAGGAATGCTGAGGAAATCATGCACGCCCTCTGTGTCTCTGCAGAGTTCACGCAGAGGGAACCAAAGCCCTTTCTCTAAGCTCTAGCATCACCACGACCAAGCAAATGCCTGTGGTACAAAGGCCCTTCTTTATTGACACAGCCTGCAGGCACAGATGAATTGCCAGGAATGCCCAGCAGCTGTGCCCAGGGCAAGGCCACCAAGGCCAGGGACAGCCCCCTGGGCCTCCTGGGCATTGGGACCGCCTCGGGGCCAGCACCCCAAAGGCCGGCCTGCCTGCCTTCCTGCCTGCCTTCCTTCCTTCCTTCCTGTCTTCCTTCGTCCGAAGGATGCTGGGCGGAGGGCGGGGCTGCGGTGGGCGGGGCTGTGCATGGGGGGGCCTCATCACCCCCATGTCACAATGCCACCGCCCGGCAACGCAGCAGTCACAATGCCCCGGGGCAGGATAAAAGGGGCATCCTCCCGTGTGCCGCTGCCAGAGCTGGCCCACGGGCAGCTCGAAGGCACACGAGAGAAAGTTCTTGAGGAGCCGGTGGAATTCCTTGGCGGAGGCTGACGGAGGAAGAACGGAAGCTGGACGAGCCTGCTGGATGGAGACTCTCCGCTGCAAGACCAGCTCCTGGCGGGGCCACCTTCAAAGACCATCTGATGGATGGATGGATGGAGGGATGGAGGGAGGGAGGGATGGATGAAAATCCTGCTTCAGCCTTAGGGGAAGAAACGCAAGCCCCTCAGGAGATGAGAACCACCAAGAACACCTGGAAGTGCCTGAGGCCATCAGGCCTTTTCTGCTGGATAGCCGTGGCCAGAGCAAGGGAATGCCTTCTGGAGAAGCACTGCAGAGCTCGCCATCCTCATCCCCCGTGGAGCCAGGGGCAGCAGCCGTAAGAAATGGGAGGATGCAGAGATGTTGCAAGGGGTCCCGGTGCTTTGGAGCACCCGCCGGTGTCCCAGCGGACCCCCACGCAAAGGATTCTTGTCCCCAAGGCGGATCGGGCCGAGGGCTCTTGGCCACTCTGGGAAGCCCCTGAGATGGCTCCAGGCTGAGGGAGACCAGGGCTTGGGCATCTATCACCTGGGAGGCGTGACCAGCCTGCCTGTGGGAGGAGGAGGAGGCCGGTCTTGCTCACATGCTCAGGGAATAGCCGATCGCCAGCGCTGCTGGGGTCAGGAAGGAATTTTCCCCCGGGGCAGATTGGCACTGGTCCCCGGGGGTTTTTTGCCTTCCTCTGCAGCACTGAGCAGGACCACTTGTTGTCAGGGCTCCTCCGCTCCATTTTGGCTCGGTCACTGCCTGCTGCTCATGCACCACGAAGATGGCCTCTCGTGCCCTGCAGCTGGGGGGAGGAAGGCTTTTTTTCCCCCCCGGTGGGCTAGCAGGTGTCCCCGGGGGTTTTTTGCCTTCCTCTGTGGCTTTGAGCACCGGCCCCTTGCCAGGCCTGCTTTGGGCCATTTTGGCCAGGTGCCTGCTGCTCATGCTCCACGAAGGTGGCCCTCGTGCCCCGCATCCGGGGGGAGGAAGCTTGCTAGACCCCCAGGGCGGGCCCCAAGGGAGGCCCCCGGGGATTGCTTCTTGTCCTCTGTAGCACTGAGCACAGCCCCTTGGCAGGGCTCCTCTGGCCCCTTTTGGCTAGGGTCTTCTTGCCTGCTGCTCTTGCACCCCCAAGGTGCCACTCTCTCGGGCCCTGGCTCTCTGGGGCTCTCTTGCCCCGTGCAGCTTCACAGCGGGAGCGAGCTCTGCTCTTCCCTTGGCTCCCTTTCCCCAGGGGTTCTTGCTTCTGCAAGACAGCCTGTGTTTTTGGAAGGCCTCCAGCCTTGCTGCACCACCAGCAGCAGCTGCCACTTTGCAGCTCTCCCTGCGGGCAATCCAAGCGCAGGGCAGGCGCAAGCGCGCTTTTCACGCATCGCTGGCCAAGAAGCACAGCGCAGCAAGCTTGGGAATGCCAAAAGTATACTTTTGTCATCGCTGGGCGCCAATCTTTGCAAAATAGCCCGCGGTACCACACACCTCCGCCTCTTCTTCTTCTTCTTCTTCTTCTTCTTCTGGTGTGTGTGTGGTCGGTCCTGATCCTCATTCTTCACGTTGTCACTCTTCAGGACACGGGGACTGCTTGTCCTGTATTGCTGCTGCTCCTGTCTGCAGCTCCGTGCCTTGCCTTTGCCAGGCTGCAAGGGATGTTTTTTCTGAACGGAAGAATCCATCAGCCTGCTCCTGGCTACACATGCGCATTGTCCTCACGATTGTGAGCACTGGCTCTGGATTGATTCAGGAAAAGACCATAAAATAAAATCCCGTTTGCTCTTGTAACTTTTGTGTTCTGTGTTCTTGAACGTGTTTTTGGAGCTGAACAAGCCCTGGCATTTCAGCCAAATAACAGTCTCATCGTTACGCGACTCATGGGGAGCACGTTGAATAAAGAAGGGAAAGGAAGGGGAAGGGGAAGGGGAACGGGAAGGGGAAGGGGAAGGGAGAAGAGGTGATGCTATGTTGTGCCTGAAAAGCTGTGACCTAGGTGTGAGGGCTCCATCCAGGAGAGGGGCTCTCTGCAGCGCAGGTCCCAGGCCCATCCAGGAGACGGGGTCAGAGATGAGCACACCTCACATGCTCTCCTGTAGACATCGATGGTTGGCCACGCTGGAGACAGAGTCTTGGGCCAGATGGACCTTCTCTCTGATGGAGTACGGTCGTTCCCAGGCTCTTGTGTTTCAGCAGGTTGGCTTTTGTAGCTTTCTGCACTCATTGCCCCAGTTTTGCAAACTAATGACCATGTGTCTGCTAGAAGATTGTTCTTCATCATTTCTTTCATTTATTAAAGAAAAAAAACCAAGTTCCTTTCTACCTGAATGGCGTCATCAGTAATGTTATCACACCGACATTCTCAGGTGGAGTCAGGTGGGCATCTAAACAGCAAAGGCTTCAGTCCTCCTGGGCAGCTATCGTATGGGCACTTAGGGCCTCGTAAAGAGAGGCTGTTGCCTTTTAGTGTCGCATGGCCACCTGGCCAGCCACCTCCTCACCCATATCAGCATTCCCAGCAACAACCTTCCCCTTCACTAAATGCCTGCACAGGTCAGTTCAAAAATTGTCAGCAACCGTTAGTCACGCTCCTGGGGACTAGAGCAGATCCCCGCAGACAGCAGTGCCACCAACTGCGTTGCACTGACCCGCCAGGGTTGCCTCTCCTGTAGCTTTTGCAGCGCCTGGGCTGCTTTGGCACTTTCGCCAAGGAAACCTCCACAACGGAAGCTGGCTTCGTGCCGGCTGGGGCTATTTGCTTCCCCAGGAGGCAGACAGCCACTTGGGAAGTGACGGGACTGACAGCACCGGCTTCATGTTCGGAGCCCACGCAGACAGCCCGGCTGGTGCTCTGCGGGCCGGTGCGGGGCTGGCTCCGCTGGCCGTGACTGCCTGGAGCTGGACTCCAGCAAGCTACCATGGGGCGAAAGCCCCCTTAAGACGTCTCTCGGGCTCCACCCTTCACGCTTGGCCATCAGCAGCTGTAGGAGAGAGTGACGTTCACACTCAGGTCTTTTGAATTTGGATTGCAGAAAAGCATCGCCCAAGAAAGGTAGGTTTCCTTGTCCACATCATATTCTGGATTCCATGGCGTCCCCGAGGCAGAAAAGGCTCTGTCTCATGGTATGCTTCTACGGCCCCCATCCTCCTGACCAGCTGAAGCTCTGACAGAAGACATCTCCCCGACATCAGTAAACCCTGCATGAAGAACTGCAGGGTAGAAAGAGCTAACACGACATCAGGTGGAGCGCCATGAGTTTCTGCTCCCCTTTGGAAACCTTGGAGTAGGCCAATGTTCCTGGAGGCATGAGTAGGTCACAGGGGCACTAGGAGCCACCACCAGTGTGATCCAGGCAAATGCATTCTGGTGTGTCAGGCAAGAAAGGCAAGCAGCGTGCAAAGCCCTGCTGAGCACTCCTGTACCCATACCACTACGGCCGTTTCGCATTCCTCAGGTTCGAGAAAGACAAGTTCCCCAATTCTGGGACGAAGGCAGACAAAGATGAAGCGGTCGATGAGGGGTGTGGCAGGCCTCCAGAAGAAGATGACGGCGACGACTGGAAGGAGTAAGACAAAGGCTGAGAGGGCTGCCATGGCTTTCAAGAAAGGTTTCAAGGACGGAGGCCAAAGGAGGAAAAGAGCTATTGAAGTGCAAGGGAGAATATGGCCAAGAAGACAAAACAATTCAGGACTTCTTTCCCAGAAGAAGACCTCCCTGTAAAGAGTGTAGTAGCAAAGGTCCCTTGGTGCATTGGGAAGGAATGCTGAGGAAATCATGCACGCCCTCTGTGTCTCTGCAGAGTTCACGCAGAGGGAACCAAAGCCCTTTCTCTAAGCTCTAGCATCACCACGACCAAGCAAATGCCTGTGGTACAAAGGCCCTTCTTTATTGACACAGCCTGCAGGCACAGATGAATTGCCAGGAATGCCCAGCAGCTGTGCCCAGGACAAGGCCACCAAGGCCAGGGACAGCCCCCTGGGCCTCCTGGGCATGGGGACCGCCTCGGGGCCAGCACCCCAAAGGCCGGCCTGCCTTCCTTCCTGCCTGCCTTCCTTCCTTCCTTCCTGTCTTCCTTCGTCCGAAGGATGCTGGGCGGAGGGCGGGGCTGCGGTGGGCGGGGCTGTGCATGGGGGGGCCTCATCACCCCCATGTCACAATGCCACCGCCCGGCAACGCAGCAGTCACAATGCCCCGGGGCAGGATAAAAGGGGCATCCTCCCGTGTGCCGCTGCCAGAGCTGGCCCACGGGCAGCTCGAAGGCACACGAGAGAAAGTTCTTGAGGAGCCGGTGGAATTCCTTGGCGGAGGCTGACGGAGGAAGAACGGAAGCTGGACGAGCCTGCTGGATGGAGACTCTCCGCTGCAAGACCAGCTCCTGGCGGGGCCACCTTCAAAGACCATCTGATGGATGGATGGATGGAGGGATGGAGGGAGGGAGGGATGGATGAAAATCCTGCTTCAGCCTTAGGGGAAGAAACGCAAGCCCCTCAGGAGATGAGAACCACCAAGAACCCCTGGAAGTGCCTGAGGCCATCAGGCCTTTTCTGCTGGATAGCCGTGGCCAGAGCAAGGGAATGCCTTCTGGAGAAGCACTGCAGAGCTCGCCATCCTCATCCCCCGTGGAGCCAGGGGCAGCAGCCGTAAGAAATGGGAGGATGCAGAGATGTTGCAAGGGGTCCCGGTGCTTTGGAGCACCCGCCGGTGTCCCAGCGGACCCCCACGCAAAGGATTCTTGTCCCCAAGGCGGATCGGGCCGAGGGCTCTTGGCCACTCTGGGAAGCCCCTGAGATGGCTCCAGGCTGAGGGAGACCAGGGCTTGGGCATCTATCACCTGGGAGGCGTGACCAGCCTGCCTGTGGGAGGAGGAGGAGGCCGGTCTTGCTCACATGCTCAGGGAATAGCCGATCGCCAGCGCCGCTGGGGTCAGGAAGGAATTTTCCCCCGGGGCAGATTGGCACTGGTCCCCGGGGGTTTTTTGCCTTCCTCTGCAGCACTGAGCAGGACCACTTGTTGTCAGGGCTCCTCCGCTCCATTTTGGCTCGGTCACTGCCCGCTGCTCGTGCACCACGAAGATGGCCTCTCGTGCCCTGCAGCTGGGGGGAGGAAGGCTTTTTTTCCCCCCGGTGGGCTAGCAGGTGTCCCCGGGGGTTTTTTGCCTTCCTCTGTGGCTTTGAGCACCGGCCCCTTGCCAGGCCTGCTTTGGGCCATTTTGGCCAGGTGCCTGCTGCTCATGCTCCACGAAGGTGGCCCTCGTGCCCCGCATCCGGGGGGAGGAAGCTTGCTAGACCCCCAGGGCGGGCCCCAAGGGAGGCCCCCGGGGATTGCTTCTTGTCCTCTGTAGCACTGAGCACAGCCCCTTGGCAGGGCTCCTCTGGCCCCTTTTGGCTAGGGTCTTCTTGCCTGCTGCTCTTGCACCGCCAAGGTGCCACTCGCTCGGGCCCTGGCTCTCTGGGGCTCTCTTGCCCCGTGCAGCTTCATAGCGGGAGCGAGCTCTGCTCTTCCCTTGGCTCCCTTTCCCCAGGGGTTCTTGCTTCTGCAAGACAGCCTGTGTTTTTGGAAGGCCTCCAGCCTTGCTGCACCACCAGCAGCAGCTGCCACTTTGCAGCTCTCCCTGCGGGCAATCCAAGCGCAGGGCAGGCGCAAGCGCGCTTTTCACGCATCGCTGGCCGAGAAGCACAGCGCAGCAAGCTTGGGAATGCCAAAAGTATACTTTTGTCATCGCTGGGCGCCAATCTTTGCAAAATAGCCCGCGGTACCACACACCTCCGCCTCTTCTTCTTCTTCTTCTTCTTCTTCTTCTGGTGTGTGTGTGGTCGGTCCTGATCCTCATTCTTCACGTTGTCACTCTTCAGGACACGGGGACTGCTTGTCCTGTATTGCTGCTGCTCCTGTCTGCAGCTCCGTGCCTTGCCTTTGCCAGGCTGCAAGGGATGTTTTTTCTGAACGGAAGAATCCATCAGCCTGCTCCTGGCTACACATGCGCATTGTCCTCACGATTGTGAGCACTGGCTCTGGATTGATTCAGGAAAAGACCATAAAATAAAATCCCATTTGCTCTTGTAACTTTTGTGTTCTGTGTTCTTGAACGTGTTTTTGGAGCTGAACAAGCCCTGGCATTTCAGCCAAATAACAGTCTCATCGTTACGCGACTCATGGGGAGCACATGGAATAAAGAAGGGAAAGGACGGGGAAGGGGACGGGGACGGGGACGGGGAAGGGGAAGGGAGAAGAGGTGATGCTATGTTGTGCCTGAAAAGCTGTGACCTAGGTGTGAGGGCTCCATCCAGGAGAGGGGCTCTCTGCAGTGCAGGTCCCAGGCCCATCCAGGAGACGGGGTCAGAGATGAGCACACCTCACATGCTCTCCTGTAGACATCGATGGTTGGCCACGCTGGAGACAGAGTCTTGGGCCAGATGGACCTTCTCTCTGATGGAGTACGGTCGTTCCCAGGCTCTTGTGTTTCAGCAGGTTGGCTTTTGTAGCTTTCTGCACTCATTGCCCCAGTTTTGCAAACTAATGACCATGTGTCTGCTAGAAGATTGTTTTTCATCATTTCTTTCATTTATTAAAGAAAAAAAACCAAGTTCCTTTCTACCTGAATGGCGTCATCAGTAATGTTATCACACCGACATTCTCAGGTGGAGTCAGGTGGGCATCTAAACAGCAAAGGCTTCAGTCCTCCTGGGCAGCTATCGTACGGGCGCTTAGGGCCTCGTAAAGAGAGGCTGTTGCCTTTTAGTGTCGCATGGCCACCTGGCCAGCCACCTCCTCACCCATATCAGCATTCCCAGCAACAACCTTCCCCTTCACTAAATGCCTGCACAGGTCAGTTCAAAAATTGTCAGCAACCGTTAGTCACGCTCCTGGGGACTAGAGCAGATCCCCGCAGACAGCAGTGCCACCAACTGCGTTGCACTGACCCGCCAGGGTTGCCTCTCCTGTAGCTTTTGCAGCGCCTGGGCTGCTTTGGCACTTTCGCCAAGGAAACCTCCACAACGGAAGCTGGCTTCGTGCCGGCTGGGGCTATTTGCTTCCCCAGGAGGCAGACAGCCACTTGGGAAGTGACGGGACTGACAGCACCGGCTTCATGTTCGGAGCCCACGCAGACAGCCCGGCTGGTGCTCTGCGGGCCGGTGCGGGGCTGGCTCCGCTGGCCGTGACTGCCTGGAGCTGGACTCCAGCAAGCTACCATGGGGCGAAAGCCCCCTTAAGACGTCTCTCGGGCTCCACCCTTCACGCTTGGCCATCAGCAGCTGTAGGAGAGAGTGACGTTCACACTCAGGTCTTTTGAATTTGGATTGCAGAAACGCATCGCCCAAGAAAGGTAGGTTTCCTTGTCCACATCATATTCTGGATTCCATGGCATCCCCGAGGCAGAAAAGGCTCTGTCTCATGGTATGCTTCTACGGCCCCCATCCTCCTGACCAGCTGAAGCTCTGACAGAAGACATCTCCCCGACATCAGTAAACCCTGCATGAAGAACTGCAGGGTAGAAAGAGCTAACACGACATCAGGTGGAGCGCCATGAGTTTCTGCTCCCCTTTGGAAACCTTGGAGTAGGCCAATGTTCCTGGAGGCATGAGTAGGTCACAGGGGCACTAGGAGCCACCACCAGTGTGATCCAGGCAAATGCATTCTGGTGTGTCAGGCAAGAAAGGCAAGCAGCGTGCAAAGCCCTGCTGAGCACTCCTGTACCCATACCACTACGGCCGTTTCGCATTCCTCAGGTTCGAGAAAGACAAGTTCCCCAATTCTGGGACGAAGGCAGACAAAGATGAAGCGGTCGATGAGGGGTGTGGCAGGCCTCCAGAAGAAGACGACGGCGACGACTGGAAGGAGTAAGACAAAGGCTGAGAGGGCTGCCATGGCTTTCAAGAAAGGTTTCAAGGACGGAGGCCAAAGGAGGAAAAGAGCTATTGAAGTGCAAGGGAGAATATGGCCAAGAAGACAAAACAATTCAGGACTTCTTTCCCAGAAGAAGACCTCCCTGTAAAGAGTGTAGTAGCAAAGGTCCCTTGGTGCATTGGGAAGGAATGCTGAGGAAATCATGCACGCCCTCTGTGTCTCTGCAGAGTTCACGCAGAGGGAACCAAAGCCCTTTCTCTAAGCTCTAGCATCACCACGACCAAGCAAATGCCTGTGGTACAAAGGCCCTTCTTTATTGACACAGCCTGCAGGCACAGATGAATTGCCAGGAATGCCCAGCAGCTGTGCCCAGGACAAGGCCACCAAGGCCAGGGACAGCCCCCTGGGCCTCCTGGGCATGGGGACCGCCTCGGGGCCAGCACCCCAAAGGCCGGCCTGCCTGCCTTCCTGCCTGCCTTCCTTCCTTCCTTCCTGTCTTCCTTCGTCTGAAGGATGCTGGGCGGAGGGCGGGGCTGCGGTGGGCGGGGCTGTGCATGGGGGGGCCTCATCACCCCCATGTCACAATGCCACCGCCCGGCAACGCAGCAGTCACAATGCCCCGGGGCAGGATAAAAGGGGCATCCTCCCGTGTGCCGCTGCCAGAGCTGGCCCACGGGCAGCTCGAAGGCACACGAGAGAAAGTTCTTGAGGAGCCGGTGGAATTCCTTGGCGGAGGCTGACGGAGGAAGAACGGAAGCTGGACGAGCCTGCTGGATGGAGACTCTCCGCTGCAAGACCAGCTCCTGGCGGGGCCACCTTCAAAGACCATCTGATGGATGGATGGATGGAGGGATGGAGGGAGGGAGGGATGGATGAAAATCCTGCTTCAGCCTTAGGGGAAGAAACGCAAGCCCCTCAGGAGATGAGAACCACCAAGAACCCCTGGAAGTGCCTGAGGCCATCAGGCCTTTTCTGCTGGATAGCCGTGGCCAGAGCAAGGGAATGCCTTCTGGAGAAGCACTGCAGAGCTCGCCATCCTCATCCCCCGTGGAGCCAGGGGCAGCAGCCGTAAGAAATGGGAGGATGCAGAGATGTTGCAAGGGGTCCCGGTGCTTTGGAGCACCCGCCGGTGTCCCAGCGGACCCCCACGCAAAGGATTCTTGTCCCCAAGGCGGATCGGGCCGAGGGCTCTTGGCCACTCTGGGAAGCCCCTGAGATGGCTCCAGGCTGAGGGAGACCAGGGCTTGGGCATCTATCACCTGGGAGGCGTGACCAGCCTGCCTGTGGGAGGAGGAGGAGGCCGGTCTTGCTCACATGCTCAGGGAATAGCCGATCGCCAGCGCCGCTGGGGTCAGGAAGGAATTTTCCCCCGGGGCAGATTGGCACTGGTCCCCGGGGGTTTTTTGCCTTCCTCTGCAGCACTGAGCAGGACCACTTGTTGTCAGGGCTCCTCCGCTCCATTTTGGCTCGGTCACTGCCCGCTGCTCGTGCACCACGAAGATGGCCTCTCGTGCCCTGCAGCTGGGGGGAGGAAGGCTTTTTTTCCCCCCCGGTGGGCTAGCAGGTGTCCCCGGGGGTTTTTTGCCTTCCTCTGTGGCTTTGAGCACCGGCCCCTTGCCAGGCCTGCTTTGGGCCATTTTGGCCAGGTGCCTGCTGCTCATGCTCCACGAAGGTGGCCCTCGTGCCCCGCATCCGGGGGGAGGAAGCTTACTAGACCCCCAGGGCGGGCCCCAAGGGAGGCCCCCGGGGATTGCTTCTTGTCCTCTGTAGCACTGAGCACAGCCCCTTGGCAGGGCTCCTCTGGCCCCTTTTGGCTAGGGTCTTCTTGCCTGCTGCTCTTGCACCGCCAAGGTGCCACTCTCTCGGGCCCTGGCTCTCTGGGGCTCTCTTGCCCCGTGCAGCTTCACAGCGGGAGCAAGCTCTGCTCTTCCCTTGGCTCCCTTTCCCCAGGGGTTCTTGCTTCTGCAAGACAGCCTGTGTTTTTGGAAGGCCTCCAGCCTTGCTGCACCACCAGCAGCAGCTGCCACTTTGCAGCTCTCCCTGCGGGCAATCCAAGCGCAGGGCAGGCGCAAGCGCGCTTTTCACGCATCGCTGGCCGAGAAGCACAGCGCAGCAAGCTTGGGAATGCCAGAAGTATACTTTTGTCATCGCTGGGCGCCAATCTTTGCAAAATAGCCCGCGGTACCACACACCTCCGCCTCTTCTTCTTCTTCTTCTTCTTCTTCTTCTTCTTCTGGTGTGTGTGTGGTCGGTCCTGATCCTCATTCTTCACGTTGTCACTCTTCAGGACACGGGGACTGCTTGTCCTGTATTGCTGCTGCTCCTGTCTGCAGCTCCGTGCCTTGCCTTTGCCAGGCTGCAAGGGATGTTTTTTCTGAACGGAAGAATCCATCAGCCTGCTCCTGGCTACACATGCGCGTTGTCCTCACGATTGTGAGCACTGGCTCTGGATTGATTCAGGAAAAGACCATAAAATAAAATCCCGTTTGCTCTTGTAACTTTTGTGTTCTGTGTTCTTGAACGTGTTTTTGGAGCTGAACAAGCCCTGGCATTTCAGCCAAATAACAGTCTCATCGTTACGCGACTCATGGGGAGCACGTTGAATAAAGAAGGGAAGGGGAAGGGGAAGGGGAAGGGGAAGGGGAAGGGGAAGGGGAAGGGAGAAGAGGTGATGCTATGTTGTGCCTGAAAAGCTGTGACCTAGGTGTGAGGGCTCCATCCAGGAGAGGGGCTCTCTGCAGTGCAGGTCCCAGGCCCATCCAGGAGACGGGGTCAGAGATGAGCACACCTCACATGCTCTCCTGTAGACATCGATGGTTGGCCACGCTGGAGACAGAGTCTTGGGCCAGATGGACCTTCTCTCTGATGGAGTACGGTCGTTCCCAGGCTCTTGTGTTTCAGCAGGTTGGCTTTTGTAGCTTTCTGCACTCATTGCCCCAGTTTTGCAAACTAATGACCATGTGTCTGCTAGAAGATTGTTTTTCATCATTTCTTTCATTTATTAAAGAAAAAAAACCAAGTTCCTTTCTACCTGAATGGCGTCATCAGTAATGTTATCACACCGACATTCTCAGGTGGAGTCAGGTGGGCATCTAAACAGCAAAGGCTTCAGTCCTCCTGGGCAGCTATCGTATGGGCACTTAGGGCCTCGTAAAGAGAGGCTGTTGCCTTTTAGTGTCGCATGGCCACCTGGCCAGCCACCTCCTCACCCATATCAGCATTCCCAGCAACAACCTTCCCCTTCACTAAATGCCTGCACAGGTCAGTTCAAAAATCGTCAGCAACCGTTAGTCACGCTCCTGGGGACTAGAGCAGATCCCCGCAGACAGCAGTGCCACCAACTGCGTCGCACTGACCCGCCAGGGTTGCCTCTCCTGTAGCTTTTGCAGCGCCTGGGCTGCTTTGGCACTTTTGCCAAGGAAACCTCCACAACGGAAGCTGGCTTCGTGCCGGCTGGGGCTATTTGCTTCCCCAGGAGGCAGACAGCCACTTGGGAAGTGACGGGACTGACAGCACCGGCTTCATGTTCGGAGCCCACGCAGACAGCCCGGCTGGTGCTCTGCGGGCCGGTGCGGGGCTGGCTCCGCTGGCCGTGACTGCCTGGAGCTGGACTCCAGCAAGCTACCATGGGGCGAAAGCCCCCTTAAGACGTCTCTCGGGCTCCACCCTTCACGCTTGGCCATCAGCAGCTGTAGGAGAGAGTGACGTTCACACTCAGGTCTTTTGAATTTGGATTGCAGAAAAGCATCGCCCAAGAAAGGTAGGTTTCCTTGTCCACATCATATTCTGGATTCCATGGCGTCCCCGAGGCAGAAAAGGCTCTGTCTCATGGTATGCTTCTACGGCCCCCATCCTCCTGACCAGCTGAAGCTCTGACAGAAGACATCTCCCCGACATCAGTAAACCCTGCATGAAGAACTGCAGGGTAGAAAGAGCTAACACGACATCAGGTGGAGCGCCATGAGTTTCTGCTCCCCTTTGGAAACCTTGGAGTAGGCCAATGTTCCTGGAGGCATGAGTAGGTCACAGGGGCACTAGGAGCCACCACCAGTGTGATCCAGGCAAATGCATTCTGGTGTGTCAGGCAAGAAAGGCAAGCAGCGTGCAAAGCCCTGCTGAGCACTCCTGTACCCATACCACTACGGCCGTTTCGCATTCCTCAGGTTCGAGAAAGACAAGTTCCCCAATTCTGGGACGAAGGCAGACAAAGATGAAGCGGTCGATGAGGGGTGTGGCAGGCCTCCAGAAGAAGACGACGACGGCGACGACTGGAAGGAGTAAGACAAAGGCTGAGAGGGCTGCCATGGCTTTCAAGAAAGGTTTCAAGGACGGAGGCCAAAGGAGGAAAAGAGCTATTGAAGTGCAAGGGAGAATATGGCCAAGAAGACAAAACAATTCAGGACTTCTTTCCCAGAAGAAGACCTCCCTGTAAAGAGTGTAGTAGCAAAGGTCCCTTGGTGCATTGGGAAGGAATGCTGAGGAAATCATGCACGCCCTCTGTGTCTCTGCAGAGTTCACGCAGAGGGAACCAAAGCCCTTTCTCTAAGCTCTAGCATCACCACGACCAAGCAAATGCCTGTGGTACAAAGGCCCTTCTTTATTGACACAGCCTGCAGGCACAGATGAATTGCCAGGAATGCCCAGCAGCTGTGCCCAGGACAAGGCCACCAAGGCCAGGGACAGCCCCCTGGGCCTCCTGGGCATGGGGACCGCCTCGGGGCCAGCACCCCAAAGGCCGGCCTGCCTTCCTTCCTGCCTGCCTTCCTTCCTTCCTTCCTGTCTTCCTTCGTCCGAAGGATGCTGGGCGGAGGGCGGGGCTGCGGTGGGCGGGGCTGTGCATGGGGGGGCCTCATCACCCCCATGTCACAATGCCACCGCCCGGCAACGCAGCAGTCACAATGCCCCGGGGCAGGATAAAAGGGGCATCCTCCCGTGTGCCGCTGCCAGAGCTGGCCCACGGGCAGCTCGAAGGCACACGAGAGAAAGTTCTTGAGGAGCCGGTGGAATTCCTTGGCGGAGGCTGACGGAGGAAGAACGGAAGCTGGACGAGCCTGCTGGATGGAGACTCTCCGCTGCAAGACCAGCTCCTGGCGGGGCCACCTTCAAAGACCATCTGATGGATGGATGGATGGAGGGAGGGAGGGAGGGAGGGATGGATGAAAATCCTGCTTCAGCCTTAGGGGAAGAAACGCAAGCCCCTCAGGAGATGAGAACCACCAAGAACACCTGGAAGTGCCTGAGGCCATCAGGCCTTTTCTGCTGGATAGCCGTGGCCAGAGCAAGGGAATGCCTTCTGGAGAAGCACTGCAGAGCTCGCCATCCTCATCCCCCGTGGAGCCAGGGGCAGCAGCCGTAAGAAATGGGAGGATGCAGAGATGTTGCAAGGGGTCCCGGTGCTTTGGAGCACCCGCCGGTGTCCCAGCGGACCCCCACGCAAAGGATTCTTGTCCCCAAGGCGGATCGGGCCGAGGGCTCTTGGCCACTCTGGGAAGCCCCTGAGATGGCTCCAGGCTGAGGGAGACCAGGGCTTGGGCATCTATCACCTGGGAGGCGTGACCAGCCTGCCTGTGGGAGGAGGAGGAGGCCGGTCTTGCTCACATGCTCAGGGAATAGCCGATCGCCAGCGCCGCTGGGGTCAGGAAGGAATTTTCCCCCGGGGCAGATTGGCACTGGTCCCCGGGGGTTTTTTGCCTTCCTCTGCAGCACTGAGCAGGACCACTTGTTGTCAGGGCTCCTCCGCTCCATTTTGGCTCGGTCACTGCCCGCTGCTCGTGCACCACGAAGATGGCCTCTCGTGCCCTGCAGCTGGGGGGAGGAAGGCTTTTTTTCCCCCCCGGTGGGCTAGCAGGTGTCCCCGGGGGTTTTTTGCCTTCCTCTGTGGCTTTGAGCACCGGCCCCTTGCCAGGCCTGCTTTGGGCCATTTTGGCCAGGTGCCTGCTGCTCATGCTCCACGAAGGTGGCCCTCGTGCCCCGCATCCGGGGGGAGGAAGCTTGCTAGACCCCCAGGGCGGGCCCCAAGGGAGGCCCCCGGGGATTGCTTCTTGTCCTCTGTAGCATTGAGCACAGCCCCTTGGCAGGGCTCCTCTGGCCCCTTTTGGCTAGGGTCTTCTTGCCTGCTGCTCTTGCACCGCCAAGGTGCCACTCTCTCGGGCCCTGGCTCTCTGGGGCTCTCTTGCCCCGTGCAGCTTCACAGCGGGAGCAAGCTCTGCTCTTCCCTTGGCTCCCTTTCCCCAGGGGTTCTTGCTTCTGCAAGACAGCCTGTGTTTTTGGAAGGCCTCCAGCCTTGCTGCACCACCAGCAGCAGCTGCCACTTTGCAGCTCTCCCTGCGGGCAATCCAAGCGCAGGGCAGGCGCAAGCGCGCTTTTCACGCATCGCTGGCCGAGAAGCACAGCGCAGCAAGCTTGGGAATGCCAAAAGTATACTTTTGTCATCGCTGGGCGCCAATCTTTGCAAAATAGCCCGCGGTACCACACACCTCCGCCTCTTCTTCTTCTTCTTCTTCTTCTTCTTCTTCTTCTTCTGGTGTGTGTGTGGTCGGTCCTGATCCTCATTCTTCACGTTGTCACTCTTCAGGACACGGGGACTGCTTGTCCTGTATTGCTGCTGCTCCTGTCTGCAGCTCCGTGCCTTGCCTTTGCCAGGCTGCAAGGGATGTTTTTTCTGAACGGAAGAATCCATCAGCCTGCTCCTGGCTACACATGCGCGTTGTCCTCACGATTGTGAGCACTGGCTCTGGATTGATTCAGGAAAAGACCATAAAATAAAATCCCGTTTGCTCTTGTAACTTTTGTGTTCTGTGTTCTTGAACGTGTTTTTGGAGCTGAACAAGCCCTGGCATTTCAGCCAAATAACAGTCTCATCGTTACGCGACTCATGGGGAGCACGTTGAATAAAGAAGGGAAAGGAAGGGGAAGGGGAAGGGGAAGGGGAAGGGGAAGGGGAAGGGAGAAGAGGTGATGCTATGTTGTGCCTGAAAAGCTGTGACCTAGGTGTGAGGGCTCCATCCAGGAGAGGGGCTCTCTGCAGCGCAGGTCCCAGGCCCATCCAGGAGACGGGGTCAGAGATGAGCACACCTCACATGCTCTCCTGTAGACATCGATGGTTGGCCACGCTGGAGACAGAGTCTTGGGCCAGATGGACCTTCTCTCTGATGGAGTACGGTCGTTCCCAGGCTCTTGTGTTTCAGCAGGTTGGCTTTTGTAGCTTTCTGCACTCATTGCCCCAGTTTTGCAAACTAATGACCATGTGTCTGCTAGAAGATTGTTTTTCATCATTTCTTTCATTTATTAAAGAAAAAAAACCAAGTTCCTTTCTACCTGAATGGCGTCATCAGTAATGTTATCACACCGACATTCTCAGGTGGAGTCAGGTGGGCATCTAAACAGCAAAGGCTTCAGTCCTCCTGGGCAGCTATCGTATGGGCACTTAGGGCCTCGTAAAGAGAGGCTGTTGCCTTTTAGTGTCGCATGGCCACCTGGCCAGCCACCTCCTCACCCATATCAGCATTCCCAGCAACAACCTTCCCCTTCACTAAATGCCTGCACAGGTCAGTTCAAAAATCATCAGCAACCGTTAGTCACGCTCCTGGGGACTAGAGCAGATCCCCGCAGACAGCAGTGCCACCAACTGCGTCGCACTGACCCACCAGGGTTGCCTCTCCTGTAGCTTTTGCAGCGCCTGGGCTGCTTTGGCACTTTTGCCAAGGAAACCTCCACAACGGAAGCTGGCTTCGTGCCGGCTGGGGCTATTTGCTTCCCCAGGAGGCAGACAGCCACTTGGGAAGTGACGGGACTGACAGCACTGGCTTCATGTTCGGAGCCCACGCAGACAGCCCGTCTGGTGCTCTGCGGGCCGGTGCAGGGCTGGCTCCGCTGGCCGTGACTGCCTGGAGCTGGACTCCAGTAAGCTACCATGGGGCGAAAGCCCCCTTAAGACGTCTCTCGGGCTCCACCCTTCACGCTTGGCCATCAGCAGCTGTAGGAGAGAGTGACGTTCACACTCAGGTCTTTTGAATTTGGATTGCAGAAAAGCATCGCCCAAGAAAGGTAGGTTTCCTTGTCCACATCATATTCTGGATTCCATGGCGTCCCCGAGGCAGAAAAGGCTCTGTCTCATGGTATGCTTCTACGGCCCCCATCCTCCTGACCAGCTGAAGCTCTGACAGAAGACATCTCCCCGACATCAGTAAACCCTGCATGAAGAACTGCAGGGTAGAAAGAGCTAACACGACATCAGGTGGAGCGCCATGAGTTTCTGCTCCCCTTTGGAAACCTTGGAGTAGGCCAATGTTCCTGGAGGCATGAGTAGGTCACAGGGGCACTAGGAGCCACCACCAGTGTGATCCAGGCAAATGCATTCTGGTGTGTCAGGCAAGAAAGGCAAGCAGCGTGCAAAGCCCTGCTGAGCACTCCTGTACCCATACCACTACGGCCGTTTCGCATTCCTCAGGTTCGAGAAAGACAAGTTCCCCAATTCTGGGACGAAGGCAGACAAAGATGAAGCGGTCGATGAGGGGTGTGGCAGGCCTCCAGAAGAAGACGACGACGGCGACGACTGGAAGGAGTAAGACAAAGGCTGAGAGGGCTGCCATGGCTTTCAAGAAAGGTTTCAAGGACGGAGGCCAAAGGAGGAAAAGAGCTATTGAAGTGCAAGGGAGAATATGGCCAAGAAGACAAAACAATTCAGGACTTCTTTCCCAGAAGAAGACCTCCCTGTAAAGAGTGTAGTAGCAAAGGTCCCTTGGTGCATTGGGAAGGAATGCTGAGGAAATCATGCACGCCCTCTGTGTCTCTGCAGAGTTCACGCAGAGGGAACCAAAGCCCTTTCTCTAAGCTCTAGCATCACCACGACCAAGCAAATGCCTGTGGTACAAAGGCCCTTCTTTATTGACACAGCCTGCAGGCACAGATGAATTGCCAGGAATGCCCAGCAGCTGTGCCCAGGGCAAGGCCACCAAGGCCAGGGACAGCCCCCTGGGCCTCCTGGGCATGGGGACCGCCTCGGGGCCAGCACCCCAAAGGCCGGCCTGCCTTCCTTCCTGCCTGCCTTCCTTCCTTCCTTCCTGTCTTCCTTCGTCCGAAGGATGCTGGGCGGAGGGCGGGGCTGCGGTGGGCGGGGCTGTGCATGGGGGGGCCTCATCACCCCCATGTCACAATGCCACCGCCCGGCAACGCAGCAGTCACAATGCCCCGGGGCAGGATAAAAGGGGCATCCTCCCGTGTGCCGCTGCCAGAGCTGGCCCACGGGCAGCTCGAAGGCACACGAGAGAAAGTTCTTGAGGAGCCGGTGGAATTCCTTGGCGGAGGCTGACGGAGGAAGAACGGAAGCTGGACGAGCCTGCTGGATGGAGACTCTCCGCTGCAAGACCAGCTCCTGGCGGGGCCACCTTCAAAGACCATCTGATGGATGGATGGATGGAGGGATGGAGGGAGGGAGGGATGGATGAAAATCCTGCTTCAGCCTTAGGGGAAGAAACGCAAGCCCCTCAGGAGATGAGAACCACCAAGAACACCTGGAAGTGCCTGAGGCCATCAGGCCTTTTCTGCTGGATAGCCGTGGCCAGAGCAAGGGAATGCCTTCTGGAGAAGCACTGCAGAGCTCGCCATCCTCATCCCCCGTGGAGCCAGGGGCAGCAGCCGTAAGAAATGGGAGGATGCAGAGATGTTGCAAGGGGTCCCGGTGCTTTGGAGCACCCGCCGGTGTCCCAGCGGACCCCCACGCAAAGGATTCTTGTCCCCAAGGCGGATCGGGCCGAGGGCTCTTGGCCACTCTGGGAAGCCCCTGAGATGGCTCCAGGCTGAGGGAGACCAGGGCTTGGGCATCTATCACCTGGGAGGCGTGACCAGCCTGCCTGTGGGAGGAGGAGGAGGCCGGTCTTGCTCACATGCTCAGGGAATAGCCGATCGCCAGCGCCGCTGGGGTCAGGAAGGAATTTTCCCCCGGGGCAGATTGGCACTGGTCCCCGGGGGTTTTTTGCCTTCCTCTGCAGCACTGAGCAGGACCACTTGTTGTCAGGGCTCCTCCGCTCCATTTTGGCTCGGTCACTGCCCGCTGCTCGTGCACCACGAAGATGGCCTCTCGTGCCCTGCAGCTGGGGGGAGGAAGGCTTTTTTTCCCCCCCGGTGGGCTAGCAGGTGTCCCCGGGGGTTTTTTGCCTTCCTCTGTGGCTTTGAGCACCGGCCCCTTGCCAGGCCTGCTTTGGGCCATTTTGGCCAGGTGCCTGCTGCTCATGCTCCACGAAGGTGGCCCTCGTGCCCCGCATCCGGGGGGAGGAAGCTTACTAGACCCCCAGGGCGGGCCCCAAGGGAGGCCCCCGGGGATTGCTTCTTGTCCTCTGTAGCACTGAGCACAGCCCCTTGGCAGGGCTCCTCTGGCCCCTTTTGGCTAGGGTCTTCTTGCCTGCTGCTCTTGCACCGCCAAGGTGCCACTCTCTCGGGCCCTGGCTCTCTGGGGCTCTCTTGCCCCGTGCAGCTTCACAGCGGGAGCGAGCTCTGCTCTTCCCTTGGCTCCCTTTCCCCAGGGGTTCTTGCTTCTGCAAGACAGCCTGTGTTTTTGGAAGGCCTCCAGCCTTGCTGCACCACCAGCAGCAGCTGCCACTTTGCAGCTCTCCCTGCGGGCAATCCAAGCGCAGGGCAGGCGCAAGCGCGCTTTTCACGCATCGCTGGCCGAGAAGCACAGCGCAGCAAGCTTGGGAATGCCAAAAGTATACTTTTGTCATCGCTGGGCGCCAATCTTTGCAAAATAGCCCGCGGTACCACACACCTCCGCCTCTTCTTCTTCTTCTTCTTCTTCTTCTTCTTCTTCTTCTTCTTCTGGTGTGTGTGTGGTCGGTCCTGATCCTCATTCTTCACGTTGTCACTCTTCAGGACACGGGGACTGCTTGTCCTGTATTGCTGCTGCTCCTGTCTGCAGCTCCGTGCCTTGCCTTTGCCAGGCTGCAAGGGATGTTTTTTCTGAACGGAAGAATCCATCAGCCTGCTCCTGGCTACACATGCGCGTTGTCCTCACAATTGTGAGCACTGGCTCTGGATTGATTCAGGAAAAGACCATAAAATAAAATCCCGTTTGCTCTTGTAACTTTTGTGTTCTGTGTTCTTGAACGTGTTTTTGGAGCTGAACAAGCCCTGGCATTTCAGCCAAATAACAGTCTCATCGTTACGCGACTCATGGGGAGCACGTTGAATAAAGAAGGGAAAGGAAGGGGAAGGGGAAGGGGAAGGGGAAGGGGAAGGGGAAGGGAGAAGAGGTGATGCTATGTTGTGCCTGAAAAGCTGTGACCTAGGTGTGAGGGCTCCATCCAGGAGAGGGGCTCTCTGCAGTGCAGGTCCCAGGCCCATCCAGGAGACGGGGTCAGAGATGAGCACACCTCACATGCTCTCCTGTAGACATCGATGGTTGGCCACGCTGGAGACAGAGTCTTGGGCCAGATGGACCTTCTCTCCGATGGAGTATGGTCGTTCCCAGGCTCTTGTGTTTCAGCAGGTTGGCTTTTGTAGCTTTCTGCACTCATTGCCCCAGTTTTGCAAACTAATGACCATGTGTCTGCTAGAAGATTGTTTTTCATCATTTCTTTCATTTATTAAAGAAAAAAAACCAAGTTCCTTTCTACCTGAATGGCGTCATCAGTAATGTTATCACACCGACATTCTCAGGTGGAGTCAGGTGGGCATCTAAACAGCAAAGGCTTCAGTCCTCCTGGGCAGCTATCGTATGGGCACTTAGGGCCTCGTAAAGAGAGGCTGTTGCCTTTTAGTGTCGCATGGCCACCTGGCCAGCCACCTCCTCACCCATATCAGCATTCCCAGCAACAACCTTCCCCTTCACTAAATGCCTGCACAGGTCAGTTCAAAAATCATCAGCAACCGTTAGTCACGCTCCTGGGGACTAGAGCAGATCCCCGCAGACAGCAGTGCCACCAACTGCGTTGCACTGACCCACCAGGGTTGCCTCTCCTGTAGCTTTTGCAGCGCCTGGGCTGCTTTGGCACTTTTGCCAAGGAAACCTCCACAACGGAAGCTGGCTTCGTGCCGGCTGGGGCTATTTGCTTCCCCAGGAGGCAGACAGCCACTTGGGAAGTGACGGGACTGACAGCACTGGCTTCATGTTCGGAGCCCACGCAGACAGCCCGTCTGGTGCTCTGCGGGCCGGTGCAGGGCTGGCTCCGCTGGCCGTGACTGCCTGGAGCTGGACTCCAGTAAGCTACCATGGGGCGAAAGCCCCCTTAAGACGTCTCTCGGGCTCCACCCTTCACGCTTGGCCATCAGCAGCTGTAGGAGAGAGTGACGTTCACACTCAGGTCTTTTGAATTTGGATTGCAGAAAAGCATCGCCCAAGAAAGGTAGGTTTCCTTGTCCACATCATATTCTGGATTCCATGGCATCCCTGAGGCAGAAAAGGCTCTGTCTCATGGTATGCTTCTACGGCCCCCATCCTCCTGACCAGCTGAAGCTCTGACAGAAGACATCTCCCCGACATCAGTAAACCCTGCATGAAGAACTGCAGGGTAGAAAGAGCTAACACGACATCAGGTGGAGCGCCATGAGTTTCTGCTCCCCTTTGGAAACCTTGGAGTAGGCCAATGTTCCTGGAGGCATGAGTAGGTCACAGGGGCACTAGGAGCCACCACCAGTGTGATCCAGGCAAATGCATTCTGGTGTGTCAGGCAAGAAAGGCAAGCAGCGTGCAAAGCCCTGCTGAGCACTCCTGTACCCATACCACTACGGCCGTTTCGCATTCCTCAGGTTCGAGAAAGACAAGTTCCCCAATTCTGGGACGAAGGCAGACAAAGATGAAGCGGTCGATGAGGGGTGTGGCAGGCCTCCAGAAGAAGACGACGGCGACGACTGGAAGGAGTAAGACAAAGGCTGAGAGGGCTGCCATGGCTTTCAAGAAAGGTTTCAAGGACGGAGGCCAAAGGAGGAAAAGAGCTATTGAAGTGCAAGGGAGAATATGGCCAAGAAGACAAAACAATTCAGGACTTCTTTCCCAGAAGAAGACCTCCCTGTAAAGAGTGTAGTAGCAAAGGTCCCTTGGTGCATTGGGAAGGAATGCTGAGGAAATCATGCACGCCCTCTGTGTCTCTGCAGAGTTCACGCAGAGGGAACCAAAGCCCTTTCTCTAAGCTCTAGCATCACCACGACCAAGCAAATGCCTGTGGTACAAAGGCCCTTCTTTATTGACACAGCCTGCAGGCACAGATGAATTGCCAGGAATGCCCAGCAGCTGTGCCCAGGGCAAGGCCACCAAGGCCAGGGACAGCCCCCTGGGCCTCCTGGGCATGGGGACCGCCTCGGGGCCAGCACCCCAAAGGCCGGCCTGCCTTCCTTCCTGCCTGCCTTCCTTCCTTCCTTCCTGTCTTCCTTCGTCCGAAGGATGCTGGGCGGAGGGCGGGGCTGCGGTGGGCGGGGCTGTGCATGGGGGGGCCTCATCACCCCCATGTCACAATGCCACCGCCCGGCAACGCAGCAGTCACAATGCCCCGGGGCAGGATAAAAGGGGCATCCTCCCGTGTGCCGCTGCCAGAGCTGGCCCACGGGCAGCTCGAAGGCACACGAGAGAAAGTTCTTGAGGAGCCGGTGGAATTCCTTGGCGGAGGCTGACGGAGGAAGAACGGAAGCTGGACGAGCCTGCTGGATGGAGACTCTCCGCTGCAAGACCAGCTCCTGGCGGGGCCACCTTCAAAGACCATCTGATGGATGGATGGATGGAGGGATGGAGGGAGGGAGGGATGGATGAAAATCCTGCTTCAGCCTTAGGGGAAGAAACGCAAGCCCCTCAGGAGATGAGAACCACCAAGAACACCTGGAAGTGCCTGAGGCCATCAGGCCTTTTCTGCTGGATAGCCGTGGCCAGAGCAAGGGAATGCCTTCTGGAGAAGCACTGCAGAGCTCGCCATCCTCATCCCCCGTGGAGCCAGGGGCAGCAGCCGTAAGAAATGGGAGGATGCAGAGATGTTGCAAGGGGTCCCGGTGCTTTGGAGCACCCGCCGGTGTCCCAGCGGACCCCCACGCAAAGGATTCTTGTCCCCAAGGCGGATCGGGCCGAGGGCTCTTGGCCACTCTGGGAAGCCCCTGAGATGGCTCCAGGCTGAGGGAGACCAGGGCTTGGGCATCTATCACCTGGGAGGCGTGACCAGCCTGCCTGTGGGAGGAGGAGGAGGCCGGTCTTGCTCACATGCTCAGGGAATAGCCGATCGCCAGCGCCGCTGGGGTCAGGAAGGAATTTTCCCCCGGGGCAGATTGGCACTGGTCCCCGGGGGTTTTTTGCCTTCCTCTGCAGCACTGAGCAGGACCACTTGTTGTCAGGGCTCCTCCGCTCCATTTTGGCTCGGTCACTGCCCGCTGCTCGTGCACCACGAAGATGGCCTCTTGTGCCCTGCAGCTGGGGGGAGGAAGGCTTTTTTTCCCCCCCGGTGGGCTAGCAGGTGTCCCCGGGGGTTTTTTGCCTTCCTCTGTGGCTTTGAGCACCGGCCCCTTGCCAGGCCTGCTTCGGGCCATTTTGGCCAGGTGCCTGCTGCTCATGCTCCACGAAGGTGGCCCTCGTGCCCCGCATCCGGGGGGAGGAAGCTTGCTAGACCCCCAGGGCGGGCCCCAAGGGAGGCCCCCGGGGATTGCTTCTTGTCCTCTGTAGCACTGAGCACAGCCCCTTGGCAGGGCTCCTCTGGCCCCTTTTGGCTAGGGTCTTCTTGCCTGCTGCTCTTGCACCGCCAAGGTGCCACTCTCTCGGGCCCTGGCTCTCTGGGGCTCTCTTGCCCCGTGCAGCTTCACAGCGGGAGCGAGCTCTGCTCTTCCCTTGGCTCCCTTTCCCCAGGGGTTCTTGCTTCTGCAAGACAGCCTGTGTTTTTGGAAGGCCTCCAGCCTTGCTGCACCACCAGCAGCAGCTGCCACTTTGCAGCTCTCCCTGCGGGCAATCCAAGCGCAGGGCAGGCGCAAGCGCGCTTTTCACGCATCGCTGGCCGAGAAGCACAGCGCAGCAAGCTTGGGAATGCCAAAAGTATACTTTTGTCATCGCTGGGCGCCAATCTTTGCAAAATAGCCCGCGGTACCACACACCTCCGCCTCTTCTTCTTCTTCTTCTTCTTCTTCTTCTTCTTCTTCTTCTTCTGGTGTGTGTGTGGTCGGTCCTGATCCTCATTCTTCACGTTGTCACTCTTCAGGACACGGGGACTGCTTGTCCTGTATTGCTGCTGCTCCTGTCTGCAGCTCCGTGCCTTGCCTTTGCCAGGCTGCAAGGGATGTTTTTTCTGAACGGAAGAATCCATCAGCCTGCTCCTGGCTACACATGCGCGTTGTCCTCACAATTGTGAGCACTGGCTCTGGATTGATTCAGGAAAAGACCATAAAATAAAATCCCGTTTGCTCTTGTAACTTTTGTGTTCTGTGTTCTTGAACGTGTTTTTGGAGCTGAACAAGCCCTGGCATTTCAGCCAAATAACAGTCTCATCGTTACGCGACTCATGGGGAGCACGTTGAATAAAGAAGGGAAGGGAAGGGGAAGGGGAAGGGGAAGGGGAAGGGGAAGGGGAAGGGGAAGGGAGAAGAGGTGATGCTATGTTGTGCCTGAAAAGCTGTGACCTAGGTGTGAGGGCTCCATCCAGGAGAGGGGCTCTCTGCAGTGCAGGTCCCAGGCCCATCCAGGAGACGGGGTCAGAGATGAGCACACCTCACATGCTCTCCTGTAGACATCGATGGTTGGCCACGCTGGAGACAGAGTCTTGGGCCAGATGGACCTTCTCTCCGATGGAGTATGGTCGTTCCCAGGCTCTTGTGTTTCAGCAGGTTGGCTTTTGTAGCTTTCTGCACTCATTGCCCCAGTTTTGCAAACTAATGACCATGTGTCTGCTAGAAGATTGTTTTTCATCATTTCTTTCATTTATTAAAGAAAAAAAACCAAGTTCCTTTCTACCTGAATGGCGTCATCAGTAATGTTATCACACCGACATTCTCAGGTGGAGTCAGGTGGGCATCTAAACAGCAAAGGCTTCAGTCCTCCTGGGCAGCTATCGTATGGGCACTTAGGGCCTCGTAAAGAGAGGCTGTTGCCTTTTAGTGTCGCATGGCCACCTGGCCAGCCACCTCCTCACCCATATCAGCATTCCCAGCAACAACCTTCCCCTTCACTAAATGCCTGCACAGGTCAGTTCAAAAATCATCAGCAACCGTTAGTCACGCTCCTGGGGACTAGAGCAGATCCCCGCAGACAGCAGTGCCACCAACTGCGTCGCACTGACCCACCAGGGTTGCCTCTCCTGTAGCTTTTGCAGCGCCTGGGCTGCTTTGGCACTTTTGCCAAGGAAACCTCCACAACGGAAGCTGGCTTCGTGCCGGCTGGGGCTATTTGCTTCCCCAGGAGGCAGACAGCCACTTGGGAAGTGACGGGACTGACAGCACTGGCTTCATGTTCGGAGCCCACCCAGACAGCCCGTCTGGTGCTCTGCGGGCCAGTGCAGGGCTGGCTCCGCTGGCCGTGACTGCCTGGAGCTGGACTCCAGCAAGCTACCATGGGGCGAAAGCCCCCTTAAGACGTCTCTCGGGCTCCACCCTTCACGCTTGGCCATCAGCAGCTGTAGGAGAGAGTGACGTTCACACTCAGGTCTTTTGAATTTGGATTGCAGAAAAGCATCGCCCAAGAAAGGTAGGTTTCCTTGTCCACATCATATTCTGGATTCCATGGCGTCCCTGAGGCAGAAAAGGCTCTGTCTCATGGTATGCTTCTACGGCCCCCATCCTCCTGACCAGCTGAAGCTCTGACAGAAGACATCTCCCCGACATCAGTAAACCCTGCATGAAGAACTGCAGGGTAGAAAGAGCTAACACGACATCAGGTGGAGCGCCATGAGTTTCTGCTCCCCTTTGGAAACCTTGGAGTAGGCCAATGTTCCTGGAGGCATGAGTAGGTCACAGGGGCACTAGGAGCCACCACCAGTGTGATCCAGGCAAATGCATTCTGGTGTGTCAGGCAAGAAAGGCAAGCAGCGTGCAAAGCCCTGCTGAGCACTCCTGTACCCATACCACTACGGCCGTTTCGCATTCCTCAGGTTCGAGAAAGACAAGTTCCCCAATTCTGGGACGAAGGCAGACAAAGATGAAGCGGTCGATGAGGGGTGTGGCAGGCCTCCAGAAGAAGACGACGGCGACGACTGGAAGGAGTAAGACAAAGGCTGAGAGGGCTGCCATGGCTTTCAAGAAAGGTTTCAAGGACGGAGGCCAAAGGAGGAAAAGAGCTATTGAAGTGCAAGGGAGAATATGGCCAAGAAGACAAAACAATTCAGGACTTCTTTCCCAGAAGAAGACCTCCCTGTAAAGAGTGTAGTAGCAAAGGTCCCTTGGTGCATTGGGAAGGAATGCTGAGGAAATCATGCACGCCCTCTGTGTCTCTGCAGAGTTCACGCAGAGGGAACCAAAGCCCTTTCTCTAAGCTCTAGCATCACCACGACCAAGCAAATGCCTGTGGTACAAAGGCCCTTCTTTATTGACACAGCCTGCAGGCACAGATGAATTGCCAGGAATGCCCAGCAGCTGTGCCCAGGGCAAGGCCACCAAGGCCAGGGACAGCCCCCTGGGCCTCCTGGGCATGGGGACCGCCTCGGGGCCAGCACCCCAAAGGCCGGCCTGCCTGCCTTCCTGCCTGCCTTCCTTCCTTCCTTCCTGTCTTCCTTCGTCCGAAGGATGCTGGGCGGAGGGCGGGGCTGCGGTGGGCGGGGCTGTGCATGGGGGGGCCTCATCACCCCCATGTCACAATGCCACCGCCCGGCAACGCAGCAGTCACAATGCCCCGGGGCAGGATAAAAGGGGCATCCTCCCGTGTGCCGCTGCCAGAGCTGGCCCACGGGCAGCTCGAAGGCACACGAGAGAAAGTTCTTGAGGAGCCGGTGGAATTCCTTGGCGGAGGCTGACGGAGGAAGAACGGAAGCTGGACGAGCCTGCTGGATGGAGACTCTCCGCTGCAAGACCAGCTCCTGGCGGGGCCACCTTCAAAGACCATCTGATGGATGGATGGATGGAGGGATGGAGGGAGGGAGGGATGGATGAAAATCCTGCTTCAGCCTTAGGGGAAGAAACGCAAGCCCCTCAGGAGATGAGAACCACCAAGAACACCTGGAAGTGCCTGAGGCCATCAGGCCTTTTCTGCTGGATAGCCGTGGCCAGAGCAAGGGAATGCCTTCTGGAGAAGCACTGCAGAGCTCGCCATCCTCATCCCCCGTGGAGCCAGGGGCAGCAGCCGTAAGAAATGGGAGGATGCAGAGATGTTGCAAGGGGTCCCGGTGCTTTGGAGCACCCGCCGGTGTCCCAGCGGACCCCCACGCAAAGGATTCTTGTCCCCAAGGCGGATCGGGCCGAGGGCTCTTGGCCACTCTGGGAAGCCCCTGAGATGGCTCCAGGCTGAGGGAGACCAGGGCTTGGGCATCTATCACCTGGGAGGCGTGACCAGCCTGCCTGTGGGAGGAGGAGGAGGCCGGTCTTGCTCACATGCTCAGGGAATAGCCGATCGCCAGCGCCGCTGGGGTCAGGAAGGAATTTTCCCCCGGGGCAGATTGGCACTGGTCCCCGGGGGTTTTTTGCCTTCCTCTGCAGCACTGAGCAGGACCACTTGTTGTCAGGGCTCCTCCGCTCCATTTTGGCTCGGTCACTGCCCGCTGCTCGTGCACCACGAAGATGGCCTCTTGTGCCCTGCAGCTGGGGGGAGGAAGGCTTTTTTTCCCCCCCGGTGGGCTAGCAGGTGTCCCCGGGGGTTTTTTGCCTTCCTCTGTGGCTTTGAGCACCGGCCCCTTGCCAGGCCTGCTTTGGGCCATTTTGGCCAGGTGCCTGCTGCTCATGCTCCACGAAGGTGGCCCTCGTGCCCCGCATCCGGGGGGAGGAAGCTTGCTAGACCCCCAGGGCGGGCCCCAAGGGAGGCCCCTGGGGATTGCTTCTTGTCCTCTGTAGCACTGAGCACAGCCCCTTGGCAGGGCTCCTCTGGCCCCTTTTGGCTAGGGTCTTCTTGCCTGCTGCTCTTGCACCGCCAAGGTGCCACTCTCTCGGGCCCTGGCTCTCTGGGGCTCTCTTGCCCCGTGCAGCTTCACAGCGGGAGCGAGCTCTGCTCTTCCCTTGGCTCCCTTTCCCCAGGGGTTCTTGCTTCTGCAAGACAGCCTGTGTTTTTGGAAGGCCTCCAGCCTTGCTGCACCACCAGCAGCAGCTGCCACTTTGCAGCTCTCCCTGCGGGCAATCCAAGCGCAGGGCAGGCGCAAGCGCGCTTTTCACGCATCGCTGGCCGAGAAGCACAGCGCAGCAAGCTTGGGAATGCCAAAAGTATACTTTTGTCATCGCTGGGCGCCAATCTTTGCAAAATAGCCCGCGGTACCACACACCTCCGCCTCTTCTTCTTCTTCTTCTTCTTCTTCTTCTTCTTCTTCTTCTTCTTCTGGTGTGTGTGTGGTCGGTCCTGATCCTCATTCTTCACGTTGTCACTCTTCAGGACACGGGGACTGCTTGTCCTGTATTGCTGCTGCTCCTGTCTGCAGCTCCGTGCCTTGCCTTTGCCAGGCTGCAAGGGATGTTTTTTCTGAACGGAAGAATCCATCAGCCTGCTCCTGGCTACACATGCGCGTTGTCCTCACAATCGTGAGCACTGGCTCTGGATTGATTCAGGAAAAGACCATAAAATAAAATCCCGTTTGCTCTTGTAACTTTTGTGTTCTGTGTTCTTGAACGTGTTTTTGGAGCTGAACAAGCCCTGGCATTTCAGCCAAATAACAGTCTCATCGTTACGCGACTCATGGGGAGCACGTTGAATAAAGAAGGGAAGGGAAGGGGAAGGGGAAGGGGAAGGGGAAGGGGAAGGGGAAGGGGAAGGGGAAGGGAGAAGAGGTGATGCTATGTTGTGCCTGAAAAGCTGTGACCTAGGTGTGAGGGCTCCATCCAGGAGAGGGGCTCTCTGCAGCGCAGGTCCCAGGCCCATCCAGGAGACGGGGTCAGAGATGAGCACACCTCACATGCTCTCCTGTAGACATCGATGGTTGGCCACGCTGGAGACAGAGTCTTGGGCCAGATGGACCTTCTCTCTGATGGAGTACGGTCGTTCCCAGGCTCTTGTGTTTCAGCAGGTTGGCTTTTGTAGCTTTCTGCACTCATTGCCCCAGTTTTGCAAACTAATGACCATGTGTCTGCTAGAAGATTGTTTTTCATCATTTCTTTCATTTATTAAAGAAAAAAAACCAAGTTCCTTTCTACCTGAATGGCGTCATCAGTAATGTTATCACACCGACATTCTCAGGTGGAGTCAGGTGGGCATCTAAACAGCAAAGGCTTCAGTCCTCCTGGGCAGCTATCGTATGGGCACTTAGGGCCTCGTAAAGAGAGGCTGTTGCCTTTTAGTGTCGCATGGCCACCTGGCCAGCCACCTCCTCACCCATATCAGCATTCCCAGCAACAACCTTCCCCTTCACTAAATGCCTGCACAGGTCAGTTCAAAAATCATCAGCAACCGTTAGTCACGCTCCTGGGGACTAGAGCAGATCCCCGCAGACAGCAGTGCCACCAACTGCGTCGCACTGACCCGCCAGGGTTGCCTCTCCTGTAGCTTTTGCAGCGCCTGGGCTGCTTTGGCACTTTTGCCAAGGAAACCTCCACAACGGAAGCTGGCTTCGTGCCGGCTGGGGCTATTTGCTTCCCCAGGAGGCAGACAGCCACTTGGGAAGTGACGGGACTGACAGCACCGGCTTCATGTTCGGAGCCCACCCAGACAGCCCGCCTGGTGCTCTGCGGGCCGGTGCAGGGCTGGCTCCGCTGGCCGTGACTGCCTGGAGCTGGACTCCAGTAAGCTACCATGGGGCGAAAGCCCCCTTAAGACGTCTCTCGGGCTCCACCCTTCACGCTTGACCATCAGCAGCTGTAGGAGAGAGTGACGTTCACACTCAGGTCTTTTGAATTTGGATTGCAGAAAAGCATCGCCCAAGAAAGGTAGGTTTCCTTGTCCACATCATATTCTGGATTCCATGGCGTCCCCGAGGCAGAAAAGGCTCTGTCTCATGGTATGCTTCTACGGCCCCCATCCTCCTGACCAGCTGAAGCTCTGACAGAAGACATCTCCCCGACATCAGTAAACCCTGCATGAAGAACTGCAGGGTAGAAAGAGCTAACACGACATCAGGTGGAGCGCCATGAGTTTCTGCTCCCCTTTGGAAACCTTGGAGTAGGCCAATGTTCCTGGAGGCATGAGTAGGTCACAGGGGCACTAGGAGCCACCACCAGTGTGATCCAGGCAAATGCATTCTGGTGTGTCAGGCAAGAAAGGCAAGCAGCGTGCAAAGCCCTGCTGAGCACTCCTGTACCCATACCACTACGGCCGTTTCGCATTCCTCAGGTTCGAGAAAGACAAGTTCCCCAATTCTGGGACGAAGGCAGACAAAGATGAAGCGGTCGATGAGGGGTGTGGCAGGCCTCCAGAAGAAGACGATGACGGCGACGACTGGAAGGAGTAAGACAAAGGCTGAGAGGGCTGCCATGGCTTTCAAGAAAGGTTTCAAGGACGGAGGCCAAAGGAGGAAAAGAGCTATTGAAGTGCAAGGGAGAATATGGCCAAGACGACAAAACAATTCAGGACTTCTTTCCCAGAAGAAGACCTCCCTGTAAAGAGTGTAGTAGCAAAGGTCCCTTGGTGCATTGGGAAGGAATGCTGAGGAAATCATGCACGCCCTCTGTGTCTCTGCAGAGTTCACGCAGAGGGAACCAAAGCCCTTTCTCTAAGCTCTAGCATCACCACGACCAAGCAAATGCCTGTGGTACAAAGGCCCTTCTTTATTGACACAGCCTGCAGGCACAGATGAATTGCCAGGAATGCCCAGCAGCTGTGCCCAGGGCAAGGCCACCAAGGCCAGGGACAGCCCCCTGGGCCTCCTGGGCATGGGGACCGCCTCGGGGCCAGCACCCCAAAGGCCGGCCTGCCTTCCTTCCTGCCTGCCTTCCTTCCTTCCTTCCTGTCTTCCTTCGTCCGAAGGATGCTGGGCGGAGGGCGGGGCTGCGGTGGGCGGGGCTGTGCATGGGGGGGCCTCATCACCCCCATGTCACAATGCCACCGCCCGGCAACGCAGCAGTCACAATGCCCCGGGGCAGGATAAAAGGGGCATCCTCCCGTGTGCCGCTGCCAGAGCTGGCCCACGGGCAGCTCGAAGGCACACGAGAGAAAGTTCTTGAGGAGCCGGTGGAATTCCTTGGCGGAGGCTGACGGAGGAAGAACGGAAGCTGGACGAGCCTGCTGGATGGAGACTCTCCGCTGCAAGACCAGCTCCTGGCGGGGCCACCTTCAAAGACCATCTGATGGATGGATGGATGGAGGGATGGAGGGAGGGAGGGATGGATGAAAATCCTGCTTCAGCCTTAGGGGAAGAAACGCAAGCCCCTCAGGAGATGAGAACCACCAAGAACACCTGGAAGTGCCTGAGGCCATCAGGCCTTTTCTGCTGGATAGCCGTGGCCAGAGCAAGGGAATGCCTTCTGGAGAAGCACTGCAGAGCTCGCCATCCTCATCCCCCGTGGAGCCAGGGGCAGCAGCCGTAAGAAATGGGAGGATGCAGAGATGTTGCAAGGGGTCCCGGTGCTTTGGAGCACCCGCCGGTGTCCCAGCGGACCCCCACGCAAAGGATTCTTGTCCCCAAGGCGGATCGGGCCGAGGGCTCTTGGCCACTCTGGGAAGCCCCTGAGATGGCTCCAGGCTGAGGGAGACCAGGGCTTGGGCATCTATCACCTGGGAGGCGTGACCAGCCTGCCTGTGGGAGGAGGAGGAGGCCGGTCTTGCTCACATGCTCAGGGAATAGCCGATCGCCAGCGCCGCTGGGGTCAGGAAGGACTTTTCCCCCGGGGCAGATTGGCACTGGTCCCCGGGGGTTTTTTGCCTTCCTCTGCAGCACTGAGCACGACCACTTGTTGTCAGGGCTCCTCCGCTCCATTTTGGCTCGGTCACTGCCCGCTGCTCGTGCACCACGAAGATGGCCTCTTGTGCCCTGCAGCTGGGGGGAGGAAGGCTTTTTTTCCCCCCCGGTGGGCTAGCAGGTGTCCCCGGGGGTTTTTTGCCTTCCTCTGTGGCTTTGAGCACCGGCCCCTTGCCAGGCCTGCTTTGGGCCATTTTGGCCAGGTGCCTGCTGCTCATGCTCCACGAAGGTGGCCCTCGTGCCCCGCATCCGGGGGGAGGAAGCTTGCTAGACCCCCAGGGCGGGCCCCAAGGGAGGCCCCCGGGGATTGCTTCTTGTCCTCTGTAGCACTGAGCACAGCCCCTTGGCAGGGCTCCTCTGGCCCCTTTTGGCTAGGGTCTTCTTGCCTGCTGCTCTTGCACCGCCAAGGTGCCACTCTCTCGGGCCCTGGCTCTCTGGGGCTCTCTTGCCCCGTGCAGCTTCACAGCGGGAGCGAGCTCTGTTCTTCCCTTGGCTCCCTTTCCCCAGGGGTTCTTGCTTCTGCAAGACAGCCTGTGTTTTTGGAAGGCCTCCAGCCTTGCTGCACCACCAGCAGCAGCTGCCACTTTGCAGCTCTCCCTGCGGGCAATCCAAGCGCAGGGCAGGCGCAAGCGCGCTTTTCACGCATCGCTGGCCGAGAAGCACAGCGCAGCAAGCTTGGGAATGCCAAAAGTATACTTTTGTCATCGCTGGGCGCCAATCTTTGCAAAATAGCCCGCGGTACCACACACCTCCGCCTCTTCTTCTTCTTCTTCTTCTTCTTCTGGTGTGTGTGTGGTCGGTCCTGATCCTCATTCTTCACGTTGTCACTCTTCAGGACACGGGGACTGCTTGTCCTGTATTGCTGCTGCTCCTGTCTGCAGCTCCGTGCCTTGCCTTTGCCAGGCTGCAAGGGATGTTTTTTCTGAATGGAAGAATCCATCAGCCTGCTCCTGGCTACACATGCGCGTTGTCCTCACGATTGTGAGCACTGGCTCTGGATTGATTCAGGAAAAGACCATAAAATAAAATCCCGTTTGCTCTTGTAACTTTTGTGTTCTGTGTTCTTGAACGTGTTTTTGGAGCTGAACAAGCCCTGGCATTTCAGCCAAATAACAGTCTCATCGTTACGCGACTCATGGGGAGCACGTTGAATAAAGAAGGGAAGGGAAGGGGAAGGGGAAGGGGAAGGGGAAGGGAGAAGAGGTGATGCTATGTTGTGCCTGAAAAGCTGTGACCTAGGTGTGAGGGCTCCATCCAGGAGAGGGGCTCTCTGCAGTGCAGGTCCCAGGCCCATCCAGGAGACGGGGTCAGAGATGAGCACACCTCACATGCTCTCCTGTAGACATCGATGGTTGGCCACGCTGGAGACAGAGTCTTGGGCCAGATGGACCTTCTCTCTGATGGAGTACGGTCGTTCCCAGGCTCTTGTGTTTCAGCAGGTTGGCTTTTGTAGCTTTCTGCACTCATTGCCCCAGTTTTGCAAACTAATGACCATGTGTCTGCTAGAAGATTGTTTTTCATCATTTCTTTCATTTATTAAAGAAAAAAAACCAAGTTCCTTTCTACCTGAATGGCGTCATCAGTAATGTTATCACACCGACATTCTCAGGTGGAGTCAGGTGGGCATCTAAACAGCAAAGGCTTCAGTCCTCCTGGGCAGCTATCGTACGGGCGCTTAGGGCCTCGTAAAGAGAGGCTGTTGCCTTTTAGTGTCGCATGGCCACCTGGCCAGCCACCTCCTCACCCATATCAGCATTCCCAGCAACAACCTTCCCCTTCACTAAATGCCTGCACAGGTCAGTTCAAAAATCGTCAGCAACCGTTAGTCACGCTCCTGGGGACTAGAGCAGATCCCCGCAGACAGCAGTGCCACCAACTGCGTCGCACTGACCCACCAGGGTTGCCTCTCCTGTAGCTTTTGCAGCGCCTGGGCTGCTTTGGCACTTTTGCCAAGGAAACCTCCACAACGGAAGCTGGCTTCGTGCCGGCTGGGGCTATTTGCTTCCCCAGGAGGCAGACAGCCACTTGGGAAGTGACGGGACTGACAGCACTGGCTTCATGTTCGGAGCCCACCCAGACAGCCCGTCTGGTGCTCTGCGGGCCGGTGCAGGGCTGGCTCCGCTGGCCGTGACTGCCTGGAGCTGGACTCCAGTAAGCTACCATGGGGCGAAAGCCCCCTTAAGACGTCTCTCGGGCTCCACCCTTCACGCTTGGCCATCAGCAGCTGTAGGAGAGAGTGACGTTCACACTCAGGTCTTTTGAATTTGGATTGCAGAAAAGCATCGCCCAAGAAAGGTAGGTTTCCTTGTCCACATCATATTCTGGATTCCATGGCGTCCCCGAGGCAGAAAAGGCTCTGTCTCATGGTATGCTTCTACGGCCCCCATCCTCCTGACCAGCTGAAGCTCTGACAGAAGACATCTCCCCGACATCAGTAAACCCTGCATGAAGAACTGCAGGGTAGAAAGAGCTAACACGACATCAGGTGGAGCGCCATGAGTTTCTGCTCCCCTTTGGAAACCTTGGAGTAGGCCAATGTTCCTGGAGGCATGAGTAGGTCACAGGGGCACTAGGAGCCACCACCAGTGTGATCCAGGCAAATGCATTCTGGTGTGTCAGGCAAGAAAGGCAAGCAGCGTGCAAAGCCCTGCTGAGCACTCCTGTACCCATACCACTACGGCCGTTTCGCATTCCTCAGGTTCGAGAAAGACAAGTTCCCCAATTCTGGGACGAAGGCAGACAAAGATGAAGCGGTCGATGAGGGGTGTGGCAGGCCTCCAGAAGAAGACGATGACGGCGACGACTGGAAGGAGTAAGACAAAGGCTGAGAGGGCTGCCATGGCTTTCAAGAAAGGTTTCAAGGACGGAGGCCAAAGGAGGAAAAGAGCTATTGAAGTGCAAGGGAGAATATGGCCAAGACGACAAAACAATTCAGGACTTCTTTCCCAGAAGAAGACCTCCCTGTAAAGAGTGTAGTAGCAAAGGTCCCTTGGTGCATTGGGAAGGAATGCTGAGGAAATCATGCACGCCCTCTGTGTCTCTGCAGAGTTCACGCAGAGGGAACCAAAGCCCTTTCTCTAAGCTCTAGCATCACCACGACCAAGCAAATGCCTGTGGTACAAAGGCCCTTCTTTATTGACACAGCCTGCAGGCACAGATGAATTGCCAGGAATGCCCAGCAGCTGTGCCCAGGGCAAGGCCACCAAGGCCAGGGACAGCCCCCTGGGCCTCCTGGGCATGGGGACCGCCTCGGGGCCAGCACCCCAAAGGCCGGCCTGCCTTCCTTCCTGCCTGCCTTCCTTCCTTCCTTCCTGTCTTCCTTCGTCCGAAGGATGCTGGGCGGAGGGCGGGGCTGCGGTGGGCGGGGCTGTGCATGGGGGGGCCTCATCACCCCCATGTCACAATGCCACCGCCCGGCAACGCAGCAGTCACAATGCCCCGGGGCAGGATAAAAGGGGCATCCTCCCGTGTGCCGCTGCCAGAGCTGGCCCACGGGCAGCTCGAAGGCACACGAGAGAAAGTTCTTGAGGAGCCGGTGGAATTCCTTGGCGGAGGCTGACGGAGGAAGAACGGAAGCTGGACGAGCCTGCTGGATGGAGACTCTCCGCTGCAAGACCAGCTCCTGGCGGGGCCACCTTCAAAGACTATCTGATGGATGGATGGATGGAGGGATGGAGGGAGGGAGGGATGGATGAAAATCCTGCTTCAGCCTTAGGGGAAGAAACGCAAGCCCCTCAGGAGATGAGAACCACCAAGAACACCTGGAAGTGCCTGAGGCCATCAGGCCTTTTCTGCTGGATAGCCGTGGCCAGAGCAAGGGAATGCCTTCTGGAGAAGCACTGCAGAGCTCGCCATCCTCATCCCCCGTGGAGCCAGGGGCAGCAGCCGTAAGAAATGGGAGGATGCAGAGATGTTGCAAGGGGTCCCGGTGCTTTGGAGCACCCGCCGGTGTCCCAGCGGACCCCCACGCAAAGGATTCTTGTCCCCAAGGCGGATCGGGCCGAGGGCTCTTGGCCACTCTGGGAAGCCCCTGAGATGGCTCCAGGCTGAGGGAGACCAGGGCTTGGGCATCTATCACCTGGGAGGCGTGACCAGCCTGCCTGTGGGAGGAGGAGGAGGCCGGTCTTGCTCACATGCTCAGGGAATAGCCGATCGCCAGCGCCGCTGGGGTCAGGAAGGAATTTTCCCCCGGGGCAGATTGGCACTGGTCCCCGGGGGTTTTTTGCCTTCCTCTGCAGCACTGAGCACGACCACTTGTTGTCAGGGCTCCTCCGCTCCATTTTGGCTCGGTCACTGCCCGCTGCTCGTGCACCACGAAGATGGCCTCTTGTGCCCTGCAGCTGGGGGGAGGAAGGCTTCTTTTCCCCCCCGGTGGGCTAGCAGGTGTCCCCGGGGGTTTTTTGCCTTCCTCTGTGGCTTTGAGCACCGGCCCCTTGCCAGGCCTGCTTTGGGCCATTTTGGCCAGGTGCCTGCTGCTCATGCTCCACGAAGGTGGCCCTCGTGCCCCGCATCCGGGGGGAGGAAGCTTGCTAGACCCCCAGGGCGGGCCCCAAGGGAGGCCCCCGGGGATTGCTTCTTGTCCTCTGTAGCACTGAGCACAGCCCCTTGGCAGGGCTCCTCTGGCCCCTTTTGGCTAGGGTCTTCTTGCCTGCTGCTCTTGCACCGCCAAGGTGCCACTCTCTCGGGCCCTGGCTCTCTGGGGCTCTCTTGCCCCGTGCAGCTTCACAGCGGGAGCGAGCTCTGCTCTTCCCTTGGCTCCCTTTCCCCAGGGGTTCTTGCTTCTGCAAGACAGCCTGTGTTTTTGGAAGGCCTCCAGCCTTGCTGCACCACCAGCAGCAGCTGCCACTTTGCAGCTCTCCCTGCGGGCAATCCAAGCGCAGGGCAGGCGCAAGCGCGCTTTTCACGCATCGCTGGCCGAGAAGCACAGCGCAGCAAGCTTGGGAATGCCAAAAGTATACTTTTGTCATCGCTGGGCGCCAATCTTTGCAAAATAGCCCGCGGTACCACACACCTCCGCCTCTTCTTCTTCTTCTTCTTCTTCTTCTGGTGTGTGTGTGGTCGGTCCTGATCCTCATTCTTCACGTTGTCACTCTTCAGGACACGGGGACTGCTTGTCCTGTATTGCTGCTGCTCCTGTCTGCAGCTCCGTGCCTTGCCTTTGCCAGGCTGCAAGGGATGTTTTTTCTGAATGGAAGAATCCATCAGCCTGCTCCTGGCTACACATGCGCGTTGTCCTCACGATTGTGAGCACTGGCTCTGGATTGATTCAGGAAAAGACCATAAAATAAAATCCCGTTTGCTCTTGTAACTTTTGTGTTCTGTGTTCTTGAACGTGTTTTTGGAGCTGAACAAGCCCTGGCATTTCAGCCAAATAACAGTCTCATCGTTACGCGACTCATGGGGAGCACGTTGAATAAAGAAGGGAAGGGGAAGGGGAAGGGGAAGGGGAAGGGGAAGGGAGAAGAGGTGATGCTATGTTGTGCCTGAAAAGCTGTGACCTAGGTGTGAGGGCTCCATCCAGGAGAGGGGCTCTCTGCAGTGCAGGTCCCAGGCCCATCCAGGAGACGGGGTCAGAGATGAGCACACCTCACATGCTCTCCTGTAGACATCGATGGTTGGCCACGCTGGAGACAGAGTCTTGGGCCAGATGGACCTTCTCTCTGATGGAGTACGGTCGTTCCCAGGCTCTTGTGTTTCAGCAGGTTGGCTTTTGTAGCTTTCTGCACTCATTGCCCCAGTTTTGCAAACTAATGACCATGTGTCTGCTAGAAGATTGTTTTTCATCATTTCTTTCATTTATTAAAGAAAAAAAACCAAGTTCCTTTCTACCTGAATGGCGTCATCAGTAATGTTATCACACCGACATTCTCAGGTGGAGTCAGGTGGGCATCTAAACAGCAAAGGCTTCAGTCCTCCTGGGCAGCTATCGTACGGGCGCTTAGGGCCTCGTAAAGAGAGGCTGTTGCCTTTTAGTGTCGCATGGCCACCTGGCCAGCCACCTCCTCACCCATATCAGCATTCCCAGCAACAACCTTCCCCTTCACTAAATGCCTGCACAGGTCAGTTCAAAAATCGTCAGCAACCGTTAGTCACGCTCCTGGGGACTAGAGCAGATCCCCGCAGACAGCAGTGCCACCAACTGCGTCGCACTGACCCACCAGGGTTGCCTCTCCTGTAGCTTTTGCAGCGCCTGGGCTGCTTTGGCACTTTTGCCAAGGAAACCTCCACAACGGAAGCTGGCTTCGTGCCGGCTGGGGCTATTTGCTTCCCCAGGAGGCAGACAGCCACTTGGGAAGTGACGGGACTGACAGCACTGGCTTCATGTTCGGAGCCCACCCAGACAGCCCGTCTGGTGCTCTGCGGGCCGGTGCAGGGCTGGCTCCGCTGGCCGTGACTGCCTGGAGCTGGACTCCAGTAAGCTACCATGGGGCGAAAGCCCCCTTAAGACGTCTCTCGGGCTCCACCCTTCACGCTTGACCATCAGCAGCTGTAGGAGAGAGTGACGTTCACACTCAGGTCTTTTGAATTTGGATTGCAGAAAAGCATCGCCCAAGAAAGGTAGGTTTCCTTGTCCACATCATATTCTGGATTCCATGGCGTCCCCGAGGCAGAAAAGGCTCTGTCTCATGGTATGCTTCTACGGCCCCCATCCTCCTGACCAGCTGAAGCTCTGACAGAAGACATCTCCCCGACATCAGTAAACCCTGCATGAAGAACTGCAGGGTAGAAAGAGCTAACACGACATCAGGTGGAGCGCCATGAGTTTCTGCTCCCCTTTGGAAACCTTGGAGTAGGCCAATGTTCCTGGAGGCATGAGTAGGTCACAGGGGCACTAGGAGCCACCACCAGTGTGATCCAGGCAAATGCATTCTGGTGTGTCAGGCAAGAAAGGCAAGCAGCGTGCAAAGCCCTGCTGAGCACTCCTGTACCCATACCACTACGGCCGTTTCGCATTCCTCAGGTTCGAGAAAGACAAGTTCCCCAATTCTGGGACGAAGGCAGACAAAGATGAAGCGGTCGATGAGGGGTGTGGCAGGCCTCCAGAAGAAGACGACGACGGCGACGACTGGAAGGAGTAAGACAAAGGCTGAGAGGGCTGCCATGGCTTTCAAGAAAGGTTTCAAGGACGGAGGCCAAAGGAGGAAAAGAGCTATTGAAGTGCAAGGGAGAATATGGCCAAGACGACAAAACAATTCAGGACTTCTTTCCCAGAAGAAGACCTCCCTGTAAAGAGTGTAGTAGCAAAGGTCCCTTGGTGCATTGGGAAGGAATGCTGAGGAAATCATGCACGCCCTCTGTGTCTCTGCAGAGTTCACGCAGAGGGAACCAAAGCCCTTTCTCTAAGCTCTAGCATCACCACGACCAAGCAAATGCCTGTGGTACAAAGGCCCTTCTTTATTGACACAGCCTGCAGGCACAGATGAATTGCCAGGAATGCCCAGCAGCTGTGCCCAGGGCAAGGCCACCAAGGCCAGGGACAGCCCCCTGGGCCTCCTGGGCATGGGGACCGCCTCGGGGCCAGCACCCCAAAGGCCGGCCTGCCTTCCTTCCTGCCTGCCTTCCTTCCTTCCTTCCTGTCTTCCTTCGTCCGAAGGATGCTGGGCGGAGGGCGGGGCTGCGGTGGGCGGGGCTGTGCATGGGGGGGCCTCATCACCCCCATGTCACAATGCCACCGCCCGGCAACGCAGCAGTCACAATGCCCCGGGGCAGGATAAAAGGGGCATCCTCCCGTGTGCCGCTGCCAGAGCTGGCCCACGGGCAGCTCGAAGGCACACGAGAGAAAGTTCTTGAGGAGCCGGTGGAATTCCTTGGCGGAGGCTGACGGAGGAAGAACGGAAGCTGGACGAGCCTGCTGGATGGAGACTCTCCGCTGCAAGACCAGCTCCTGGCGGGGCCACCTTCAAAGACCATCTGATGGATGGATGGATGGAGGGATGGAGGGAGGGAGGGATGGATGAAAATCCTGCTTCAGCCTTAGGGGAAGAAACGCAAGCCCCTCAGGAGATGAGAACCACCAAGAACACCTGGAAGTGCCTGAGGCCATCAGGCCTTTTCTGCTGGATAGCCGTGGCCAGAGCAAGGGAATGCCTTCTGGAGAAGCACTGCAGAGCTCGCCATCCTCATCCCCCGTGGAGCCAGGGGCAGCAGCCGTAAGAAATGGGAGGATGCAGAGATGTTGCAAGGGGTCCCGGTGCTTTGGAGCACCCGCCGGTGTCCCAGCGGACCCCCACGCAAAGGATTCTTGTCCCCAAGGCGGATCGGGCCGAGGGCTCTTGGCCACTCTGGGAAGCCCCTGAGATGGCTCCAGGCTGAGGGAGACCAGGGCTTGGGCATCTATCACCTGGGAGGCGTGACCAGCCTGCCTGTGGGAGGAGGAGGAGGCCGGTCTTGCTCACATGCTCAGGGAATAGCCGATCGCCAGCGCCGCTGGGGTCAGGAAGGAATTTTCCCCCGGGGCAGATTGGCACTGGTCCCCGGGGGTTTTTTGCCTTCCTCTGCAGCACTGAGCAGGACCACTTGTTGTCAGGGCTCCTCCGCTCCATTTTGGCTCGGTCACTGCCCGCTGCTCGTGCACCACGAAGATGGCCTCTCGTGCCCTGCAGCTGGGGGGAGGAAGGCTTTTTTTCCCCCCCGGTGGGCTAGCAGGTGTCCCCGGGGGTTTTTTGCCTTCCTCTGTGGCTTTGAGCACCGGCCCCTTGCCAGGCCTGCTTTGGGCCATTTTGGCCAGGTGCCTGCTGCTCATGCTCCACGAAGGTGGCCCTCGTGCCCCGCATCCGGGGGGAGGAAGCTTGCTAGACCCCCAGGGCGGGCCCCAAGGAAAAGACCATAAAATAAAATCCTGTTTGCTCTTGTTACTTTTGTGTTCTGTGTTCTTGAACGTGTTTTTGGAGCTGAAGAAGCACTGGCATTTCAGGCAAATAACAGTCTCATTCTTATGTGACTCATGGTGAGCAAACAGAATAGAATAGAATAGAATAGAATAGAATAGAATAGTTCAGCTGGAAGGGACCTACAATGACCATCTAGTCCAACTGCCTGACCATTTCGGGGCTTACCAAAAGTTAAAGCATGGCATTAAGGGCATTGTCCAAATGCATCTTAAACACTGAGAGGTGTGGGGCACCAACCACCTCTCCAGGAATTCTCTGCCAGGGTTTGACCACCCTCTCAGTAAATAAACATTTCCTCATGTGACATCCATACCTCCCCGGACAGACGCAGCTTGGAGCCATTCCCCCACGCCCTGGCCCTGGGTCCCAGGGAGAAGAGATTAGCACCTCCCTCTCTGCTTCCTCTCCTCAGGAAGCTGGAGAGAGCAGTGAGGTCACCCCTCAGCCTCCTTCTCTCCAAACTAGACAAGCCCAGAGTCCTCAGCCACTCCTCAGAGGACATGCCTGCCAGCCCCTTCACCACCTTTGGTGCCCTCCTTGGGACACCTTCAAGTACCTTAACATCATTTTAAGCTGTGAGACCCAGAACTGCACACAAGACTCAAGGTGAGGCTGCGCCAGTGCTAATTACAGCAGGATAATCACCTCTTTTGACCGGCTGGTTATGCTGTGTCTGATGCACCCCAGGATGCGGTTTGCCCTCTTGGCTGCCAGGGCACACTGCTGGCTCCTGTTGAGCCTCCCATCACCCAGCACCCCCAGACCCCTTTCTGCAGGGCTGATCTCCAGCCAGTCCCCTCCCAGTTTAGACTTGTGTCATGTGTCATGTGTTACTCGGTCCCAGGTGCAGAATCCGGCATTTGGTCTTGTTCAGTTTCATGCCATTGATGCTCCAGTCTATCCAGATCCATCTGAAAGGCCACTTGTCCCTTGAGAGAGTCAACAGCACCTCCCAGTTTAGGATCATCAGCAAACTTGCTAATGCTGCGTTCAACTCCTGCTTCCAGATTACTGATAAAAAGATTGAACAGAACTGGCCCTAGAATTGAGCCCTGAGGAACATTTCTGGTGACTGGTCGCCATCCAGATGTAGCCCCATTCACTACAACCCTTTGAGCCCTGCCCCTCAGCCAGTTCTTCACCCAGCGCACCATGGAGCTGCTCATCTCACAGTTGAACAACTTATCCAGAAGAATGGTGTGAAGGACAGTATCAAAAACCTTACTAAAATCCAGAACATCTCCATCCACTGCCTTCCCTTCGTCCACTAGGTGGGTGATCTTATCATAGATGGATATTAAATTAGTTAAACAGGACTTTCCCTTTGTGAACCCATGTTGACTGTGCCTGATGATTGCATTGTTCTTTATATGTCTTTTATTAGCATACGCTATCATCATCTCCATAATTTTTCCTAACAGGTTGTAGCTTCCTGGGTCTTCCCTCATGCCCTTCTTGTAAATTGAAAAAATGTTCACTAGCTTCCGGTCAGTGGGGACCACCCCCAGACTCCTAAGACCTTTTGAGGCTCCTGCTCTAACATCTGCTAGCTCCTTCAGTATTCTGGGATGAATCTCATCAGGCCCCATGGAATTGACATGAGGTAACTTTTTTTTACTAAGGAGGTGGTCAAACCCTGGCAGAGGCTTCCTGGAAGGGTGGTCAATGCCCCATGCCTGTCAGTGCTTGAGAGGCATTTGAACACTGCCCTTAATGCCATGCTTTAACTTTTGGTCATCCCTGAAGTGGTCAGGCAATTTGATTAGATCATCGCTGTAGGTCCCGTTCAGCTGAACTATGCTATGCTATGCTATGCTATTCTGAACATTCAACTGATACAAGTGGCCCCTTAAAATTTCAGTGTCCACAAATGGAAAAATCACTGTTCCCACAGTCATGGTCCTTGAACTTATAGGAGCAGGTAGCCCAAGTGATACAAGAGATGGTGAATGAAAAAAAGTGGAGCTAAAAAGAGGGTGAAGAGTGGGAACAGTGTTGGTAACACCTGAGGAGAAACTGGAGACAGGTGCCAGTTCTGGGAAAAGCACACAGGAGGAGACTTGGGTGAGTAAAGCAATAAAGTTGTGTTTCTGCTGTGGAGGTCTCCCATGGAGGAGTGACCCTGAACTGTCACAAACCTGAGGAGTGAGAGGCAGGTGAATGACAGAGCCCCTGTGGAGGAGAGCCCTTGGGAGTCTTTGTCCTAAGGAAGCTATTCCTAGTTTTGAAATTCCAAAACTGTTATCCAAAATGACAACTATTTTTAATTGATTATGACATGCTCAAAGCGCACTTAATAGGATGTGAATAATCAGGACAGCTGCTTTGGTGACACAAAATGCAGAGAATCTATTTTGATCCTATTTCCCAGAATGTGTTCTGTGTCACTTATACAGCCTGATCACGGCTACCTAGGCTGCTTTCTTGGGATATCTTTGGGTTTTAATTACCCTGTCAATTAGAGTTAGAGGTATTAATGTGGCAGTGAAATGATACAGATTGCTCATGGGTTCTGTTCTCTACTTGTTTGCATTCATCGGTCTTGAAAGAGGAGGACTTTACACATTGTCTTGACGTGGATGCTAATAAGCCTACAATGAAAGATTTGCTGCATCAAATAAATAGGTGCCAGCAGCCATGAAGAGAACAAGCTGAGATAATGGCACAATGCAGTCCAGTAATGAAGAGGTGGAGACTGTAGGCTCCTGGCTAGGGCATAACACTCCATTATTTTTCAAGGATGAATGGATTTAGCCAATGAACAGGTGAAAGCATTTAGGAAGAGGGGACTGATGACAAAACCAGTCACATCTGAAGAAAATTGAGCAGGACAAAAGTGCATTATATCACCATATGCTCTATGAAGCTATAGAAATCACTTAAAACTGAGTATTGAGTGAATGGAAGTAATTTCCAACTGAATCCTGAACTAGGGTAAATCAGAGAAGCAATCTTAAAGTATATGAAGATATGTTGACTTACATCTCCTGAGAATACAAAGAACCAGGCTAAGTCCCACGTTCATGTGCAAAGCATTTTGGAGCAACTTTTTTAGTTTCAAATTATCTGGATTAAGTTGGACAGAGTGTAAAAGTGAGAACTATTATTAATATTGTATGCCACAGGCTATATCAACTTGTATCAGATGTACATGGTTTTGTGTAGGCCAGTCCTTGTTTAGTGTGTTCAGCATATTTGGTGGCGCAAATGCCTATGGTGTCCCTGGGTGTTTAAACTACATTGGTTTTCAAGGTAAAGTAAAACATGCATAAAGTCCATACACTTCTAGATTATTTCTTCGTGTGACTTGTAGAAGTCATATCATGCTGTGATTTTAATGAGTTCTATCCTCACATGTTCTTACTCCTGGAAGACCTTTATGGCTTTGCTCTGTAAACTTATTCCCTCAAGCAGTTTTATACACATATTAGAACTATTTCTGAGAAATGGGGTTCTAAGATCTCAATGGATATATTTGGGTGGAGATTAAAAAGTATAAGCAGTTGATGCTGCTATCCACATCAATAAGAAAATGGAGAGAATCCTAAAATTCAGAGTAGATCTCATTCTTTTTGCTTTCAGTTTATAGACTATGATTTTGCAGATTGTACAAAAAATACACTACTCTCTTTTATTTTCAGTTTCTTGTGTCAATTTTAATGCACAATGCTTCAATGCTTGGACTGAAAACACTGAAAGGAGAATGATAAGAATTCACACCATGGAATTACCGTTACATAAAATCATTAGGTTTTATAATCACTGTAAAAAATACATTCGTTCCCTCTCCAAAAGTTTAGGACCTAAACTACCTCTCAGCAGTCCCTTTAAGAATTGCAGTTTTCCTAATGGCCCATAATATCAGTACAAGTTCCCTCACAGATCAAGGTCAGCAGATCAGTTTAAGAGCATAGATTCTCTGAGCTGTGTTTAACGGCCTTCTGTGTTTATTTCAGGAAGACCTTCCTGATTGTTAGAGATGCTTCTCTGGGCCATAGTAAAAACATTATAAGCCTTCAGAGGGAAGGCCATTTGGGACAGTTGTAGACACTGACCAAATACATATTAAGCTAATATTTATTGCATATGGAACAACTTGAGTCTAAGACTAGATTTTACACCCTCACAGTTAAAATTGTAAAAACTGATATATTGAAATTCCTTGCAGATTGTTTCTTCAATGTCTTTTCCCCATTCCCTTCCTTACTTTAGAAATATCTAGCATAGCATCTTAGCTTCTCTAGTTTTGTGCTGAAGGACTCTTTGGAGAGCTGGAAAGAGGCCACAAGCTCCAGCCTCCAGGAGTCTTTGTAGATGTGATAAATAGCTTTGCTCTCAGGTTTCACAGAGCCATCTCCTGTGCCACACTTCTGCATGGTGGGGCTGACATCTCACTCATTTACAGGGCTGGTCCCTTAGCAGGACACCATGCTAAGAACCCCAAGCCTTGTTCTCCACCAGCACCTGCCATCCCTCAGCTCCTTCTTGTTCAGCTCATATGGCCCAAGCATCATGAAGCCTGGTAGAGAAAAAAAAAAAGAGGGATTTACCTTGGTACCTTTCCAGTTCCTGCAGTGGACCACAGCAAAGGACAGTCTGCTTGTTTACAATAAGATCTGCAAAAATCAAGTCCCATCATTAAAAGTATTGTACACTGCTCTTTTATTGATCTGCTGGGCTATTGTCATTCTCTGTTTCGTACATTGTAGAAGAAGTAAGAAGCAGCTGAAAAGAATCTAGAAATTCAGGATCCATTAGGATTCATCACCACCAGCCTCTGTGCCATCTGTGTGCTAGCCTTTGGGCTACGACATTTTTCTGCATCTAACCATATCCAACTAGCAATGATCAGTATCATTAGGCTATTTCACAATAATCAACAAGAAAGCACAGAGCCACCAGATGTTGTGATGGGAAACAGGTTGATGGGAGCTGGGAGACTGTGATGCGACTTGTTTTCCCTCAGTCTCCTGCCTCCAGCCAATCTCACCTTGTCAGAGGATAAGAATTTTTCCCGTGAGATAGCACTTCATGAAAGAGCTGCATGACAGAGTAGCATTAAAGGCATTTATGCTGTCCACCCCATGTGTTTCAGGTACAGCTTCTTTTACCCAGTACAGTCACTCTCTTTCAACTACTTTCCTAAGGTATTCTGCTTTGTGAAGGAAACTCTCTCTCTCTACCTTCACTGATTTATGCTAAAGGACCTCTCTACTCTTCAAAGCTACTGCTTTCTGGGACTCACAGATCTTTGCTCTCACATACATTGCAACTCTCCTATGCTCCATGTTGTTTGTTGGTTTGTTTTTTTTTTACCATAATGGAAAAGATGCAGATGGTAGGAAGAAGAAGAGGATCATGGTGTGCCTCTAGGTCCTCTCCTTTCCTCTTGCTAAAATGGAAAACCCCTTCTGTTTGTTAGCATCATCCCTGCTCTAGGGAGGGGAAGGAAGTAGCCTGGACTAAGGTGAAGACCACAACTCTTGATGGGCAGCACAGAAAGGGGCCTGGATGCTAAAGTGTAGAGCACATCCGTTTGTTCTAGCATACATTTTGAATCTAGATACTTCCCTGGTATTGGAATATTGCTCTTGGCTAATCTTCTGTCTATTCCCAAAGCCTCACCCACCCACCTGTATGCGCCTTTATTTCTGTTTTGCCCCAGTTCAATAGAACCTGATATTGAGACATCAAAGAAAACAATAGCAACTGAATAATGTTAGCATCTGATGTTATAGAAATAAAATAAAATAGCTGAAGCAGAATAAAGCCACAAGATAAATTTCTTCAGAGTCAGAAAAAAGAATGTCATGGCTTTAACCTGTTTACATGAAAGTATTTTCTCTGGTAGGATAATCCAAGTTTCAAAGATCTTGTCCTATATAATATCAAATCCTATTACTATTCAGCAAGGGAAAAGCTATTCCCTTAAAATCAAGGTCCTCTTTAAGAGCTTCCAGCAGGAAAAAGCTTGTATTGTGTGCACAAGCACACACAGAAGGCATCTCAAAGGGAAATGTTAGCCTCAAATTAATTTCCGTCAGATTTGATTGAAAAACTCACACATATCTGTCCATTGGAGGTTTGTGACCTGACTCTGCCTGACTGGGATTTGGTAATCAAATAGAGACTCCTACAATACATTTATCAGTTTTGCTGTAGTCAAGAAATATAGCTGTAAAAAGTGCGAAACAACAGTAAAATTAGAACAAGAAGATTTTTTAAAATTATCACTGTACAGCTTCATTTGTTCATTAACTAAAAGTACTTGTAATTAGAAAAGAACAAAATACAAATAAAAATAATTTTCAAATGTTATGCTAATATTATTGCACCATGTCTGAACCAAGTTGTATTGTTATAGTGTAATGCACCTGAATGGATTTTTCCTACCAAGCCAAGGTCAGATCCTTAATTTCTTGTGCATTTCTTGTTGCTGGCCACTATTGCAGCTACTCTAAAAATAGGCAAGACCTTTCTCATGTGGCAAGTTCTGAAAAACTGTACCATTAATCCTTCGACATAAATTCTCAAACAACTGCTCAACTTCCTCTTATTTTCTCTCAATTTCTTACTTCTAGAACTTTAACATTTAAAAAAGAAATAATAAAAAAAAAAATCCTTTGAGAAAAGGTTCCATTTTTTAACCACATCTAATAAAAATGAGGTACCTGAATCTAAGAGCAGTGCTTACATACGTGTAACTGCATTGCCACGTAGCTGACATTACACTGAATCCAGCCAAACCCCTAGCTGCGCTGGAAGCCCCACACAGAACTGCAGAAGCATAGTTCTTTTGACACAATAAAACCATACAGAATCCATATTTGCAGTCAGCCATTTAAAACAAGAATCTTGAATTTTATGGTCGTTTATATCAGGACTGCACACCATTTTGAACTTTAACCTCATTATATCACTTCATTATGAGACACAACTTCTGAGACACAACTTCTGATCCAAATTGATCATGATTTAAAGAAATGGTGGAAAAAAGGGAAGACATTCACCCAAATTAAACTGAGGCAGCTGTGAGAATATCCTATTAGTTGGATCTATCTTCAGAAATTTTATTTAGTTTATAACATATTTAATTTAAACTTTCTTTAAAGGATCTTTAAATGAAGGAGTTTGGACAGAAAGGCAAGTGGGGAGTAGGAAACTGAGGGGAGGGAGAAGAAAAAAAGAAATAGAAACTTTGGCAGAATGGAGAGTAAGAAGCAAGAAGTCCAAGAAACAGGACATGGGCAACTGAACAATTGAGGGAATGGGAGTTGGACAGGAAGAAAAGGGGCAACAGCAGTCATTGGCAATAGAACATGAAAGACTGGAGGCTGAGAGAGAATGTCCAAGTTTCAGAGCTAAGATTATGCTGATCATCTCAAGAAGATTCCCTGGTTTCTTCCAGAACTTCTGTGTAGAGGTAACAAATCTGCTAGGTCTTATGCCCTTGTAGGTCCAGCTTGGACAAGAGGATCAGCAAGGAATGAAAAGACCTGACTCTTGAAAACCAAATGGTAGATATTTGGGACAGGAATGGAGCTAATATCCCTTATATTTGTTCCTCCAAATAATACTCCAAGCTTTTGGGGACTGATGAGGAGAAAACAGGGTCGTTTACACTCTGGTGACCCTGACTAGTACAACAGAAACATCACTTCCCTGCTATCCTTGCCTCCATAATGTACATCTCCATAAAAATGCATGTTAAAAACTACCAGAATTAACTGCTTATTTACTCTATTTTTATATGATTTTCTCAGTCTAGCAAAGGAGGTGAACGAGGGGAAGATCATCATCATAGGCTGACTTGTACATTGAATGAAAACAGAAAAAAATTGCAAGAACTGAGGCAGTAGCACTGTGACCAAACATCTGAGTCTCTAGCTGCTCGGGGCTTGCTGAAAATTTTGGGTTTCATTCCCTATTGCCTCAGTTCATGTGTATTCATTTACCCTGAGGCATTGTAGAATGCCACCATTTTGATTTGTTGTAACATTTTCCATTGTATATTCCTCTTTTATCTTCTTTATCTACCAGCCAGATAACAGTGTATTTTTAACAGGCATCTCCACTAGGGTATTGACTAAGTAGCTCCCAAGTCCTCTGTCACAAGTCACTGAAATGATGAGATAGGTAAAGTAGTTACTGATGTTTTCTACTGCCTTGGTAGCTGACACTATTCCAAACTACTTTTGGAGGAGGAGGAAAAGGAGGAGTATAAAAATAACAGAATACGGTCACTTCAGAGTCTATCTGCAGCCACTTTCCAGTCCCAAAAAATTACTGTGGTGCACAAATGTAGTTTTCTGGCTATCATACCTTCACAACTCATCACGTTCTTTACAAGGGATTGAAGTTGCAATGCCTGTGCCTTTGGGATAAATGATTTTTGAGGAATTATGCTGGATACAACAGAGTACCAATGTTTTCATGGAGTAAGGTCTCTTAAGGACCAGACTCCAGACGTATGACTTAAAGCAGGAGCTAGGCCAGCCAAGACTAAGAATGGATAGAATAGGAGAAGGGAAGATCAAAATCATGCATAATGGGGACAACTTGAACACAGAGTTGTTGGCCACTGTTGCTTACAATACAAGAGCTCAAGAAAAGCAAGTGGCATGATCAAATACATAGTTCACACACACAGAGCTATTTTTAAAAAGAGCATGTAATTAAATTATGGAACTCACTACTACAGGATTTTATGAAAGACAAAGGTACAAGATAATGGGTATGGAACACAGTGGTCTGGTTGCAAAACCTAAACCAAGTTCTTCACTGCAGGAAGTCAGGAGGATCACTTCATATGTACCTTATTTTTATACTACTTTGCTAAACACCTAGGAGCAATAATTGTTGAAAACATGTGTGGTGTGAACTAATATGGCAGTTATGTTCTTCAGGAAGGCAAAACAGCCCACAGACAAATGTAATTGCTAAGTCTTGCAATCATTGGTTCTCCTTAAACTTCCAGTTTCAGGAGTCTTCATTGCATGGGAATCTCAGATTTCATCTAAATGCTTGAAGCTCTAATACTGGTATGTGTAAAGAAAGCTAGAAAATATGACCTCACCATGACTGAAAAAATGAGAGAAGATAATCCTATGCACATTTCATTTCTGTAAATTAAGCCAGTCTTAGAGTCCTGGTCATGATTTTGGAACACTATGGGGACTTGCAATTTTGTTTGTGGTTCAGACATATCAGTACAGTAAATATATTAGGCAGAACATTATCAGAAAAAAATATAAAACATTTTTCCAGCAACTGGTTATATAAAGTGTTGTGTTTTTTCTCTCAGACTTCAAGTAAGTGCTGTCGAATTCACTGAGCGCTCACAACTTCTACGAAAGTCTGGTCTAGGATCCCTTCATGAAGAGCCTTGTGTATAACCATCCTCAGTTTTACTGCGTATCTTGAATACTAACAATCTCATAACAGGCCAAGAAACACACAGATATTCAGGGTTTGAGCAGAAGCACAGAACTGTTCATTTAGAACTTGTAATGGTCTGGTGGACTCATAGGCAGGCTGAGGGGCAGGGAGAGGAACTCAGCCCTTGTTTCCTTAACAGGATCTGTAACCTGTGTTGACAGCACTGCTAATATTAGTTGTCTGAAAGATGGGCTGCTAATGACTGATTTTCAAACACTGAAGCTTTGTAAGTCTACTGGAGTAGAAATGAACTTTGCTCAGGTTCAGAAAAAATGCTGAAGGGGGTAAGCTGTGGTTTTTTTGTTTGTGTTATTTAATGCTTTGGAAGACGAAGAAGACAGCACTGGCATCACTTAAGCAACAAAAAGCTGTGGCCCACCTTCTAATGTTTTGCGGGTGATTTTAAATATATCCCACCGCTTGATATTGTAGTAAATAAAGGAGACTGCAACGATGATGTTTTCTAAAATTTCTGTTTCGGTACTGTCCTCAGCGAAGGGTTAAAAGAAATGGCAGCTCTGCAGTCTAGTTACTGTCCAAGACACCTGAACTGAAAGGTAGCATTTGTGATCACAGTCAGTGTTGAACCAGTTAAAAGCTAATCATGCCAGTTGCTTGGGAAAGATTTCACTAGTCCAAAAGCACAACAGAACAAGGACAGTAAAATAACATGTCTGTTGCCTTTATATTGCTACCTTGACTGCAGTATTTAAGCATTAGCACAAAGTCGGTTAAAGTAACAATTCAAAACCCAAAAGCATTACTGAAATTAAAATCACAAAAGTCTTTAGAGTGAAAACATCAGGACTTTTGTTTTCTAATTCTTACCAGCAGTAGTGAAATACATTCACTTTCAATTGCAGGATTTGAACTTTACTGAGTGTAAAATCCATTTTAATTTGTTCATTTGTTTGTACATTTTTTTTGACTTTTCAGTGATTATTTTTTTTCATGATCTTTAAGTGAACTAGTTTCTATGCTTGCAAGATAAAGTAATTATTTTTATCAAGGAAAGAGGTAAATGGCAGAAGAAAAATTTAAATACTCTCTTTCTAAAGGCAGAACAACTATCTCATATAATTGCTTCTTATCTCTGTAACAGTTTAACAGCAAGATTCAGAATTATTTTCAGTTTTTTTCACATTCTAGAATTTGGTTAGAAGTTGCAGAAAACACCATTATCGGCACTGCACCAGTTCTGCATTTAGTACAGAGTATACCAAGAGAAAAGAGGATCATAAAATGGATGTCTGAAGTCACATTGCAAACGGTTAGAAAGTTTCTATTGCCACTTCAGAAAAAGAATTACGATCCTTTCTGTCCTGTGGACAATACCCATTTTTTAGCTTTAAGAGAGTCTTAGTTTCAATGACTACCCAGGCTGCTTTCATAACATAATAGTGAATTTCATTTTGTCACTTCTCATTTTCAGAATTAGAATTTTGGCTTTTCTGCTTCTGCTCCTGTGTTTGTTTAGCACATAGAAACTACAATGTCATCAATGACATCCTGCAATAAAGCTGTGTTTACAAATATAGAGGCTTAAGACCTTCCCTTGTTTCAAACATGGCGTTTAATTCTCACAGCAGTGCAAGTCCAGAGATCTTGTACCTGGCACAAGGCTACTGAAGCTAACATTCCAGCATTTTTTACAGATTTTGTGTGTATCACCATGTAAGCATCTAGACAGATACAGCCCAAAGCTGAAGTCAGTAGAAGTTCAACATCTCATGGTAGTTCAGATCTATGTGCCCAGTTAGCCACACAACCCACAAGCGTAATCTTTTCACTCAGACGTGGTCTCCTCACTCCTATGTTTTAAGAAGCTTGTTGAGTAATGATCAGGGAAAGAATATGGGTCTCCTGCTCTTCTGAAAAGGAGAGAAAGCATTTCTCTGGCTTATGGGAACAATACTTTCCCCAAAGTCCTTCTGCTTCTTGAGCAGTGTGGTAAGGGCTTATGCTCCTGCAAAGCATACTTTATTCAACATATGATACCACTGGCTCGCCTGCTGACAAAAGCCAGCAGAGCTGGCTTGATGTAGAGCACAACAGATGGAGCGCAGACTGCTCCCTACAGTTGCCAGGAGCGTGCTCTGGTTTTGTTGCGACTGAAAGGCAAAATAGAGTCCTCAGTTTAAAAATCTATCTCTAAATTGCTTAGATCTATGGGTAGAGAGTTCTGTAGAAATGCCTCTAGGTTAATAATGGTGTTATTTTAAATTCAGCTGCCATTAGCCACCATCTGTTTTCATAATTCACTTGCACTGCAATGTTACTCCAGTGAGACTCTTTGCTAACCAGTATTGCTGCAGAGCTGTGCCTTCTCTCCAATCTAAAATACCAAAGCGCCAAAGTAATACAGCACCAACAAAGATTTTTAAAATAAATTAACAAATGAGGCATGCATTTTAAAAGTGTCTTTCTCTAAATTGTAGCACTTCAGATCAGACCCAGAGAAAAGACCCATCCCGCTAGTCTTACTTGACTAACAATTAGAAAAAAAGAATACTACAGCATGATATAGAAGTATGGCAGAAATTCTGGTCCTTGATCAGCAAAAGCAGAAATCTTCCCAGACTTTCACATCTGGCCTTCTCTATGCTCAAGCATACACATCTGGATTATGTTACTCTGGAACATAGTCCTCCCTGTATCTGCCAGACCTCACTTGGAAGCTGGTGGAGGGACAGGGTCCAAAGTGTCAGAAGCATGCTTAGCGCTCAGGTGGAAAGGAGGCAGACTGAGTGCTCCAGAAAGCCAGGAGGCAGGGGAGTTTTCTGCCTTCAGCCCTGAGCAAGGCAAAAAGAAATACCTCTGGAAGTTCTACTAACCTGTAGTTTTACCTACAATTTCTGCGTACGTTTAAACCAAAACATAAATACTGAAATACATTTAGTTATAGCACAAAGTTTTTCTTGGGCTAGTGAGCTCCCCCACCCCCTCTCCTCAACCTCCTATGCATACACAATTTTCTTTTGGGAAAAAAAGATACTGATAGCTTTTTAGAATAGCTATTCTGTAACATCTATTTCAGAAAATATCTAAGTTTAGAAAAGCCATAGGGATGTCTTCCTCTGAGGCCCAACTCTGTGAGGTGCCAATGTCCCTTAACTGCTCAGCATGTCAGAAGGAGGCTCTTCATATGCATCCGCATTGCTCAGTCTCTGTTTAATGTACCACCAAGACACAGAAACAACCTATAATTCCTGAGAAGCTGAAACAACAGAAGCTTCCTGTGGTCCTGTATTAACGCTTCAGAAGGAAAAGCTGCAGGTGGATGTTCACTCATTGCAGATTCTCATTCTCCAGCATGTTTCCGTATCAGTTATCCTATACACCTCTGTCGGCTGGAGATTTCCTGCTATTGAACTTGACCTTGGAAGGTACTTTGTACATCATTTTGCTTGGAAGAAGGGTCTTAGAGGAAAACATAGATGCTAATCTCAGTATGCTTGTATCTTAGGTATTCATTCACTAGCAGACATGACTTTGTGCTTTAGAAGAAAACTTCCCAAGGGTAATAGTAGTGTTTATTACATATTGTTGTGATCAGTTTGATACTAGAAGTAGTAGTATTTATGTGAGCAGAAATAAAAAAAGTAGGATGCAGCAGGAAAACAGGAAAAAAAAAGTAATCATTAAGTTACCTGTTAATCATTACTATGGCTATAATGGAACCTGTGCCCACCTGGCTAAAATAACCACGTGTTTGCAGCAGATGCGGTACAAATGGAAGGGTAAGTACCATGTAAGAAACAAACAGGGCTTGCTAGGGTAGTGCTGCACAGTGCCCTGGGAGCCTTAACCTTCATAATGCTAAGGGCCTCCCATTTGCATCTCCTAAGCCATGTTTATTAGATCAGAAACTTAATTTTGAGTCATCAACCATGACATACCTAATTTATTTTGTCAGTATTGCAGAGAAGTGGATCTGGCGTGTGACACAGAAAGCATGGTAAGAAGGATTCTGGAATTATAATTTTTTTGTAAATATTAGGAGCATGAGGTTTACTAAGATATCTGTTGATATTGATATGAAATTTTTTCATCCATTTACTTTCCTGGGAGAACTTATTTCACTACAGATTTAATTACATATTTAGAAAACAAGATCTGTCATTACCAGTTCTCCTTTGCTCAGTCCAATAATGTGTTCAACACACCATGAACAAGAATGATACTGTACATTTTGCTAACGAAGCTATTCTGCCCCTGACATTAACATTAGAGATACTTTCTTCCTCCCTGATGATTTATTCAAGTTCTAAAAAATTAAGTAACCTTAAGGACCTGTAGAGTGAAAAATGATTCCACTGAGTATTTTATTATCTTTCGTTCTGATGCAACATCAGTTGAAATTGATGTGAATGTTTCTAGTACTTTTAACAGCATTGGATCATGCTCTTAAACATAAGAAAAAGTGCCAAAATCTTACATACAAACAATTCTGAAATGAGAATTTGAAGTATAGAGAGTAGGCCTCTAGTCTGAACAGCCTCAACTTGTTCAAGAGTTTGGATGTAAAGTTGGAATGTCACATTCTTTCCTGCAGTAGCAGTGATTTCCCCCTGTACTCCTGTCAGTTCAGATCTCACAAAAAGAAATGTACCCTTATATCATTTATGTGAATATTTTAAAGTAAGATTGTTCACTTTGGAACAGTCCCCAAACTCATAAAATAATAAAAAAATTAAACAGGAGAAAAAGAAAAAAACCTCATGTTTGCATAGCAGATATGTTAGGAAAGGATGTCTAGGATCAAGTTCAGTCTCATGATATCACATATTACTATACCATGTATTCCCACTTCCATATTCATCTTTATTCTACTACAATCAGTTTTCTGGATTTAGCTTGATTAGTAATTAAAAGTTGGTCCACTGCAGTTAAGGATGACTCTAATTTAAAAGTGTTTATGAGTGAGGTGAGAACTGGGTTTTCATCTAATTTTACATGAGTGATCAAGTTTGTCATATAGGCTCAATTAAAATTGTGCACCCAAACTCATGTGAGATAGTGTAGCCTGCAAGAGGACTGACAGGCAGGGGAAGAGTGCACAGAGAACTTTGATGACATGGGAGTGGGATGAGGGAGACTACTGAAGTTTTACAAGCATACTGGAATTCAGCCCAATAATCAGGCAATAGTTGTCCAGGTTTCTCCAAATAAGATAGGTGACAGACATAGAAAAGAAAGTGATCACGATTTGCCATCTATTATAAAATCTTGCTTTCAGCTTGGTAATCAAGTAAAAAAGATAGCAAGAGATATTTTATTGTAGGGTTTTTCAATAGCATCAGCAGTTTCAAACACAGTGTTCATCATGCTGTTCTGGCCAGAGCTCAAGAAATAATAAAAGATCTAAGGCTCTATTTTGATGTACGGTCTGCATCTGGTTAGAGGGTATACATTCAAACCCGTTGACTAGTATTAGATCTGGAAGGAGGGCTCCAAAAGAAATAGTGTTGGGCTAAGTCCAACAGTTCTCGAACAAAGTCCTGATGGAAGTAAACTGGAGTTTTGTACTCCTGAGAATTTAAGCTGCTTTGTAATGCAAAATAATGACCTGGCAGGAGAAGAGGAAAGGCTTCTGGAGAATGACTAGCTGGCATAATGGTTTTTAGATGTAAATCACTTCTTACACTCTGCATATTTTCTATTCTAAAAGTGAGAAAAATAAGAAAATGGAAGAGTTAAATTATTTTTAATCACAGGAAGTTTAATAAAAATAAATGTAAAAGTTTCCATTAATCACCAGGCTTCTGCAGTGGTCAAGAAAGATACATAAATGTCCCAATGGTATTAATCCCATTTAACAGATACTTGAGCTGAAGCAGAAAGAAGCTAAGTGGCATATACAAGATGCAGGGAATATGTGGCATAGCAAGAACAGAATGTGTATTTCCTGGGTCTTTGACTTTAACCAGCATGTGGATATTTCTGCTTTGCCAACAGCTAATTCTTTCCGCTCCCAATTATATATATACACACACATACATCCCAAGAACGTGATACATTACAGAAAAATGTGCTGAAGACAAGTAATGCCCCATCACAGTTAATAACCTTTGAAAGCTTTAATGTGAACAATAGCATGTGTCTGTTCTGCAGATTTTTCATTAAAGTACATAGACCGATCTTGAGGAAAAAAATTAAAAAGAGATTTGAGGAAGTAATAACCCAGAGGTTAAAAAAATATTGATTAGGAAAAATATTTTCTTCATAAAGATAATATTTCTCTTTTAGCAAAAAAGAAGCTGCTTAGTCTCCAGAAAAAGAAAACAAAGTATGTTCTGAAGGTACCCATTTCATTTGTTGTGAGCTTTGTTGAATAATGAGCAAAACTGTCATTCGTCTTACAACCTTCTCTCACCTTACCTATCACACTGAAAGATTTAAAATTCTTCTGGAAAGTCTGTGCCACTTCATTTATTATATTGAAAAAAAATTAAACACCAACTTTTAAATACTTTTAGCAGGTTTTTTTGCAATCTAACTACCTGCCCTTTGGTGCCTAATATCTTCTTAGAAGATACGACCTGGTAAATTTAGTATGGATTACCACAGACTGCATTTACTTCTAATGAGACATAGTTTCTCCTGATCTTTTTCATCTATCTTCAGAGAAGAAAGATAAAAAAAAAAAGCTTGTTTCTGTCAGAGTTCGTTCTTTGGTGTCAGGGAAACATGCTGGGTTTTTTCCTTCTCTATCTTCTAAGTTTTCACCTTGATCTTGTAAAATATTACAAATAATCCAAATGCATATATTGCACTGCTGTTTTGTAAATTCAAATTGAATAGTCAAATAGTCAAAGATAATGATAATGATTACTTGAGAATATATTTTTCCATCTTCAAGAAATGCATTGGGTCGTACATTTCCAAATTTCAGGAGACTGGTGGGTGACTTGCAGACTAAGGCAAATGCAAATTAAGATAGCTGAATCAAGGGCCTTCTGAGGACTTCAAAGGGCTTTGGATCGAGCCTCAAGTTCTTAGGACTTTTCATCTCCTGATATCAAAATACTTCACAACAATCAGTACATTTCATTACTTCTATTTCATTGATGGGGAAACTGAGGTATAGAACAGTGAACAATTCTCCCCCTATCATTTAGCGAGTCTGTGGCACATCACAGGATAGCAGTCAGCTTCCATGACTTTCCCTTTCTGCCATCTCAGTCAAGTTTTTGCACAAAGATTGCCTTAGGAAATAATAGTTAGGCTTGTTACTCCAGTAATTTTGCCCCCCTTCTGACTAAACTCTGAAGTAACATGTTATGTATCACTTAACAGAGGAGATCTGTATACTGATCCCTCAGGACTAGTGCTAGATGTATTAGTAAACCTTCAAAATCCCAATGTGCTGTGCCTGCCACCACCAACTCTCATCATGGCAGTTCACTTGCATCTTTTCCTATCACCCTTTGATCCTCCCCATCTCTTACTAATCCCAGCTACTTCAAGGGATTAGACAGAATTCAAATTAGATCCTGTGTTGATTTAGAAGTCTGTTCTTTCAGACAGAAATTGTATCCTCTCATCTATGTTCAAAAATAAGTAGCATGCTGTCGTCACCACCACAATATAAATGGTTAATTATAATAAGGAGCCGGATGCTCATAAAATAAATAACAAGAACTTTGCATGCCCCTGTCCTGTTTCTTCTAAATCATATCAGCAGTTCTGTATGTTGGGGGCTGGACTGTCTGTATTATGTTAAATAGTTAAAGGGAAAGCCTGGCACTTTGTCACGGAGGAGCATTCTTAATAGCTGCTGTTTAGCACATACCATGGGAAAAAAGGGTTATGAGTGCCCATTGGATGAGCAACGCCAGTTAACTAATGAATAGTATTCCCAAGTGATTCACAAACAATGAAGTAACCAAAAAGAGTCATGTTAATTTCTATTGTGTTTTCAAGCAGGAGTACAAAATCAATATTTGCTTAATGGCAATACTTGAGCCAGGCTGTCAAGGCCAGAAGGGCTGTCCTGTAGCCAAAGCATAAGGCTGGGGATCAGGAGACAAAGATTTTCCTTTTTAATTGCTTAAAATGAGTTAGTATTGTTCTTTGCCTCACTTTCCCCACTTGAAAAATGTGAAGTTGCTGCTCCTGGATGCTGCATGAAGCTAACAGATGATAAAAGTTTTCAAGCACTGTGCGTATTTTCTGGCCTGGCAGTGAACACTGTGGAGAAGTGCTGCTGGTGACCTGTCACTATCACTGCTGACAGCAATCCAGGCACAGATAAAACTGAGGCTGCTTCTTAGCACCATACTAAAAATCTACTTAAATGAAGTGGGAAGGTGAGGACTAGCATTCTGCTGCTGCTATGCACACTTAGCATGCAATGGGTAGAGCCTCTCAATATCCGACCCAACAGCTCATAAAAGTGTTATTACACACAAAATAACTTCTTGGGGGCTAAAGAATGAGAAGAATGGAAAGAATTTATTTCAAATTAAAAAAATGGCTTTTGGGGAGGATATAATCCTATTATTGCCATGTGGCAGCTGTATTTATCCACATCCATTGCTGAGACCAATCATCTTGTTAACATTTTTATACTATAAACACATGCTGTAGGAATGCTGTGTAGGAATGCTATGTATAAAAGCTGTGTGGCCTTTTTTCCTATGAAATACCCATATCTTTTAAAACCTTTGGAGGCGAATCACTTCCTTAGTAGGGACCATTGACTTCAGCAGAACTGTTAACATTTCATTAGTTTTGTTACCATGTCAGAGGTTGGTGGATTGTACAGCAATTTTTAAATCCACCGCCTTTGGATAACATAGCATCAACAGCCTTACATTTGAATTTGCTGAAATCTGCTGATACATTACCAGAGCTAGGTATGTTTCCCACATCAAAATAAAACTCGCTGAGAATGTATTTGACTAAAAAGGTATTCCACTCCAAGATGGAGGGAGGTAAGAGGAGATACTTAAATAGTCTGTATATTACCTTAGGCACCACTCACAGGCACTACCCTGCACCCCAGGGACCTGGATTTTGACTCTGACATTGCTTCATAATCAAGGGTTGTCCCAGGGTGAACTGTCAGACTTCAGCTACGTGGTCTAGGGTCAAATCCTGAGGGTATGTAAGAGGATGGGAAGAGATGGCAAGGAAAACATAGTTGTGCAGTGAAGCAGATTGATACACGCAAGCTAAAGATGTAATGAAATAAAGAACTGGTTTTAAGAGGTTTTTTTTTCTAAGCTATGTTATGATTTGAGCAACAGAAAACAGAACACACAGTGAGGATTGTGCTTTCAGTAAATGGAGAGGTTGTCTCATAGGTACAGGAATTTGTGTTTAAAAGGCCTGATGCCAATAAACTGAAGGCCTGATCCTCAGATACACTGAAGACTTTTGTTTTTTGGTTTCCTGTGAGTGTAAAAAGGGTCTGAAATGTAAATGATTATTTGTGTGAATGTCATACACAACTCGAAAGAAAGGGGAGTTCATTGAAACAATCAAGGGATTATTCTGCTGGCCAGGATCCATTCTGCACCTCTGATCAATGAGTGTAGCGTCTTGGTATGGTGGTAGCACCAGTTAGAGGGGCTGTACAGGCTTGTGACACATTTAATTTAACGTTTTGGGCTGCAGGAAAGTTAATTGGACTTTTCTCATGAATGAAATTGCAGTATCTGCACCCAAATTAAGATGGTTCAGTTATGCTGTAATAACTGGGAATGAAGGCAACCTTACATCATCAGAAAATACATGGACTTCTTTTTTTTTCTGTTGTGACCAGCTATGTGCCTCTAATTTCATATGTTCATACCTATTGAATATTTCAATCCTTGGTTTAACAGGGAATATGGAATATTTGGGTGAAGTCTTAACCCCTTTTTGATGAAGAGCAAAATGCTTATTCAGTTTAGTGGAACCAGAATTTTGTGTCACATCTGTTAAATGGTAGTATCAGTAGCTACCTGCTTGGCAGGAGTCTAATTCACGGCTTAATTTATTTTGATGCTTCTCCCTTTTCACATTTTTCGTTCTTTCCTTCCTTCCACTCTCTGGATCTCAGTTAAGCAGTATTACAAAATATATATACAAAGATAGCAAAGTTGAAAATTCAGTTCAGAATGTTAGGGTAATATGCTCTATGGTTATAACCAGAATATTATGCATGGAAAGCATACAGTATTCCTGAGGTAGGAACTCTGATAACCTCATCAATCATTTCCTGTATGTTATGTACACTATTTAACTAAGTGGAAAGCTAAGTATTTTTCCTTGAGGTTAAGTGTATGTCAAGAAGAAGAAGTGTTTTTCACTATAAATACAAAATAGATTTTCCAATGATCTATTTAACATTGACTCCATTAAAAACCTTCAGTAACAGAGCAGATCAGAAGAAGTGAGGGAAAATAATTATCAGAAATAACACTTGTGAAGAAAAGGAATAGGAGAGAGCTTTACTAGGCTATGGTGATTTGACTCCTAAGAGTCAAAGGCAAGATACAACAAGAAAATGGAATTTTCTGTATCTGTATGCCTGTATTTTAAATATTTATTTCTTATATATTAATTATTTGAAGAATAATGGTTGATATTTTCAAAAGCATAAAATTTTGGTCTAAATCTTTTCCTACTGAAATCAATAATATAACTCCTATCAACTTCACTGGCAGCAGGGATAAGCAGCTGCTTCTGAAAATATTACTATACAGAGGCACTCTTTTTTTGTGTGTGGAGTGAGAGGGTTATTTTGAAAATACACGTAATCTATAGTTTTTTCACCTTGAAATCATACAAAATATGACAAATTCAAAAAGAATACCACTTTTGTTTCAGGTGGAAAAGACTTCCAAAAGAACTTAAAATCTTTAATAATGAGAAGATGTGGCATAAACAAACTGATTTACTGTGTCTTCACAACACAGCAAGTGAGGCAGCCCAAGCCAAATATAGAGAAGCTTCATATTCCAGTGACAACTATATATATAAATATACCATATTATATTTTCTTCAGGTTTTTGATGAAAATGTCATTATTTAGGTAGTAATCTGTTCCTTCACTGGTTTTGCAAAATCCTTCTCTAAGGTAGTCTAACAAATATTGCTACCGCTGACCCTTTTAATGAACGCCTCTTAACTAACGATGGAAAAACCTTCATCAGACATGAAATTTAAGATTAAAATAAGAATGGCTTATGTTCTATTAATTTTGTTCTATTGTATCCCTGAAATTCCTTTTTCTTTGGATTAAAATACAAGTAGACCAGGGTATGTCTATCTATTGCTGTAGTACAGTTCATATAGAAGAATGTCACTAAGATTTTGAAAACAGAGTTTTTTGTGATGTATCAGTTTAGGTAAGCCATTTGGAAAGATGCTTTTCAAATAGATGGTCTTCTTTAAAAGGAAACACACACCACACAGAGCTGTTGGGAAAATTACTACATCATCTTCTGGTTACCCGTGATCAATATCTGGAGTATGAGTGAAAGCAGCAGTATATTACTGAGATTCATGTAGATTTGTAACAGCCTAAGGAAAATAATAGCAAAATACTTGGGCAATATCACCTGTACATAGAAAGACCACAGGAGCACAAAATTATTCTGTGTAAGGGTCTGCCAGCTTGGTTCACACCCTGTTGCCCCAATCACCAAAACTGCGCACGTGGCTATTCATATCCAGACTCCATTCTGTAGTGAGGAAACTAGTGACCTCTATGACAGTTTGCTCCAGGATCTGCTATAGACTGATAATACCATGGCAGACCCCATCAAGTGTGGTTCCTTCCTCTTGAGACAGTCCTCCAGCACTAACCCAGAAGGCTTTGCACCTTTGCATGTTCCTTTGTGTCTCCTTCCTCAACGTGAAAAATCTCAGCATAATGGAAGACACCCACCTGACAGACAGAAACATTATCTTCAAATAATTTCAAGTACTTAAAATTGGAAACTCACAAGAAAGCAATGTCTCAAGCCAGTTTGTACCAATCACCCTGGGAACCATGACTCTCTTGCTGGTGCAACCTATAACAAGAATATAGACAGGAGTGTCTCAGTAATTCAGTAATGACAAGGACTTCATTATGCCAGTAACGTACATGATAAACAGTTGATGATAATGAACATGATAAACAGTTCTGTTAAAGTCACATTGTAAGACAGATAATTTGTAAAAATTAACCTAGACTGAAGTTTTAGAAATTGGGATTCTGGATTTTCAATTTCAAATTCCAGAAATGTTAGTAAAACTATAAAATCATGTAGTCAAGCTTTGGAGTCCTACCTAAATATGTATTTTCTTTTAAGAATTGGTCTCACTCACTTATAGACAGCAGCTCTCGACACATAGGAAGGAAGTCCAATTGCTAAAAGCTAACAAAACCTAAATATGAACATGGGGATTAAATTTAAACTTGTTCTTGAGACTCTTGGACCAACAGTATCTTAAGACTGTTCTAACCATTATGCATTAATTTTAAATTAGATCAAATTTGAGCATTTTCTTTGATGAAAATGCTCATTACTCAAATTACATTTATGTTTGACAATGGAATATGGCTCTTACTAAAAGCAAACACTAATGCTGCTTTAAAAAGATTAAACTAATGAATAACCAACTGGGAGGAACATCTAAATTGGAAGTGGGAACTCTTAAAAGAATAGTGAGGACTCTACAACAAGACCACAAAACACAAAATATCCTTGAGGAAGATGTGAAAGCATCCATTATAGGTTTGTATCCATAGACTTTCATTTTTATACTTTGTTTCAAAGAGAAAAAAATCAGTGGCAGTAACTGTAAATTAAAACCTAGGAATCATAAAAATACATTTTATAGGAAACAGGAAAAAAAAGAAGTCAATGTTAGAAGAATTAAAGACAAGGAGTGTTCTAATTCTGTTAGGAAGGAGAAGGAATCCTACAAATGGAATGACAGCTGGAAATGGTAGAGTTATTCACAATAATAAAATAAATGCAAGAGGGGTGAGTATCTTACACTAGTTTAACATTAATAGTCATGTTCCACTAGCCAAAAATTAAGATGTAACAGATTGGAGGTATAGCAGACAACAGCCACAAAAATTATTTGTAGGATGCAAAACAGCTTTTGTGAAAGAATCAGTAACATCTTTCTATTTAACTTACAAATAACTAAGCAGCGATTTCATGTTAGGCTACAAGCACTCACATGAAGAACAGAAATCTTTTAATATAGAACTTTGAAAAGTTTCTGGCAGACAATGCCATAGTGAACATAATGGAGTGGTTCAAAGCTGAAGACAGACAAATTCACATTTGCCATAGGGATAAGGAAAACCTATTACATACCAAGCCCTGCAATATTAGAACAAAGGGAGGCTTATCAAAACTGGTAGAGGAGACATAGCAGAGCAGTTTAAAACTGGAAAAAAAGAACAAACTTCTTTAAGTAGCAGGCAGAGGACTTCTGGGCTTCATTGCCTCAGATGATTGTGGAGGTAAGCCATATCAACAGGTCCAAAAGAGACAAATTCATCAACAGCAGGTTTGTTAACAGATATTAGAAGGAGCAGTCAGGGATGTGCCTTCTAACATCCCCAATTCCATGCTGGTAGATGCTGGGGTAAGACAAGGGAAGTGGAGCTCAGAGCTAAGTGCTCTCCCCAGACAGCATCTCTTATTGCCACTATCAGGGAATAAGCACTGGGCTAGATGGACCACTGTTCTGACCTGGTAAGACATCTCTTTTGCATTCTTTATTTTTCTAGCAGTGAGTATAATTGCCCTTGAAATGACTTATCAGAAGTGCAGGGAGTTCTGTTTAATTGGAAATGTTATGCCAAGGTACGTTTTCTTTTTAAAAAATGGTACAAAGAGAATTTATTTCAGGTAAATCTCATGGCCCATGTTAGGGAGGAGTTCAGATTAAATCACAGTGCTATTCCCATCTAGCTTCATAATCTATAGGTCTATGAAATTTTCTTGTAGTATAATAATTTTTCCATTTCAGACTTGCTCCTTCTTTACCAGTCCCTTAATATTTTTAACTATTAGTTTTTTAAGATGGTCCTGTACTACGTCTCCTTTTATATATAGCCCTTGTTTATCTTTAATAAATGGATAATTGTACTGGCTTTATGTTGTTTACTGTTCTTCATAGTTTTTCAACTTCTCTGTATGCTCTACCTAGCACAAGAAGGTATCTTTCAAGAAAGATTGCCTGAGAGTGGAGATGAAGGAAGGGAGCAGAAGAAACACAGACAGCGAGTAAGGGTCAGAGGAAGAAAAAAGACTAAGGGAAATGTTATTCCTGAAGGATCTGAAAATAATTCACTATAATTTGGAAAACTCTTTAAATGTCAAGGAATGCAGATCAACTGTTTTAAAGAATTTGTAATAATCTTTCTGATATTATTACCATTCTTATTTTTATAAAAAATGATGATAATTTAAATTTAATTTAAATATGCTGCAGTGATGGAACATAGTGGTAACGTGTACTTCCATTGCTCACTTTGCCTTTTTGGTGATATGGCAAATTACACAGAGGTAATCTTTAGCTCCAATTAAAAAAGGCAGTTACTATGATGCTCATATGGTACTACTATGTTTAACAAAAAGATATTTATTTATTCTTGTTAATGATTATCCTATGAAGATTTGCCTATGAGCTTAGCTTTATGAGCATAGTTTATCTAGCTTCAAGTCATGAAAGCGTATTTATTTGTTTTTAAAAAAAATTTATAATTGAAATGTTTTTATCATCATTGTTCTGATACTTATTTCAGGAAGAAATGTGATAAATAAATTTTAGAGGTGGATTAAGAAGAAAAAAGTAAACAACTGCAAAACAATATAATGCTAGCAGGTGAAATAAGATCTTTTTTAAAGTATGAAGTTCCTGAACATATTCAAGATTATATTTATGGAAGCTATGGTACAAATTGAAAGTATCTTCACAGAAATAATTCTTTGATAGCAAAGGAAAAAAAAAAGCCTTTGCAAGTTTCTTTCTACAAACAAACAAACAAACAGAAAGAGGAAAACCTTTGAACTTCTATTGTTCTGACAACAATATTAGCTATGTTTTATCCATCATAGTGTTTTTAAATGCTATTAACTTACAGACAACAAAGCTTTTTTTCTTTTTTTTTTTACTGAATAAGTGGTGGCGAGAGTGGCGAGAGATAACCTAGCTGAATATTTTGTTGGATGAATCAATCCTACTTGAAAGCAACTGAGAGCTCTTGGAGACTGAAATACAATAATCTCTACCAAATGGCATGGATACTTGTTATGTTTCACAGTAGTCAGGGAGAAAGTGTGTTAAAGCAAGAGATGAAAATTCTAGCAGTATTTGGAATCTGAATGTTGGTCAAGGTCCAAGTTTCAATGATAATTCTGATTTCTGTGGGCGAAGGATAAATTAGAAACTCCTGACAGACTTGAATTTTAGAAAGCTGGATGGGGGTGTCAGCATCATGTTAGAAGTGTCCTGCAGAATTCCCACCAACTGGAAGCTCTGCATTAAAGTAGGCACTATGAACATTAAAAGCATCATGGTATGGGTAAAATCTTTATTTAAAAAGACTTATGAAGAGTGCTATTTTTGGTGAACCAAGTTAAAACTAAACGATAAGGTAGAGTCAGCCTATCACTTGAGATGGATCTCAGCCAAAACGCTCTACCTAAACTTCAAAGCATTCATAATCTCTCCCTCTTCTACAACTGACTTAACCCAAACTTCAGATCTACGTGCTGGCAGACAGTGAGAGAAAGTAATTTTTAAGGTTAGGACAGAACGTTTACTTCCCTTAGGCAGTGCTATATTTTCCATTTATGCTGAACTACGCTTAAGCTTTTTATCTCCAAAGGTTGACTGGGATGTTCTCAGGCCTAAGTCTGTGGGATGCTGAGTGCTTTTCAGGAGGTGCTGAAAGATTTTAAAACCCATTGACGTCATCGCTTCTTGATGGCTTTCAGCACTTTTGGACAGTGGGCGTGGGAGGGGTGGCAAAATCAGATGCCAGCATAGTAAATTTTCCTGACACAATAAAAACCTATAATCATGGTAGGCTGAATTCATACCTTAAGCCTAAACAAGAAAAAAATTAGTTTTGCATGTTTCTGCCAGAAATAAGTAGCACACTGTAAGTAAATCACATTGTTTATACCACTTACTCTATGTGCAATGAAAACACCAACAGCTGTTCCTTGACTGCTCTGTTTGTAACAAACCTGCACTGTTAGCTGTTATAATACCAAAGTTTACAAGATCTGCCATCCCTTCCCTTATACTCTGTTTTTCTTGGCATTTATAAAGTCAGTTATTAATGTTCAGTCCAGTTTAAAGTGCCACAAAAAAAATGTCTCTTGAGGACAAAAAAAGAAAACCAACCATGAAACCCAAACCCCTATGCAGTTTTTTCCCCCGAAAGTGGAAAAAAAACTCTATCAGGCAAAGTTTCCTTTCACTAGATATATAGAGTCTTCAAGTATCAGATAAGATAGCTTGTGCATTACATATTACAGGACAAATCCTGGCTCCATTGACAGCAATGATTTTTTTTTTCATTGATTTGAACGGGACTAAGATTTGAGAAGGTCAGAATGAGACTGGAATGAGTTCTCTGGGTAAGCAACACAGCTGTCAGCAAACACCTCTTACAGTCTCTTACATAAGTTTATTATGTCTCATCTTGAAATCAGTTAAATTTCTTGCCAGCAAGGTTCTTCAGAGGACCACACTTGTCTGACACATGGGAATCTACTTCTCATTTCCAGCCTAAATGCGCTGAAAATAGCTGATACCTATTTGATCTCATACCTTTTACTTTAATAGCTCTTCTTCCTCTTTAGCTCTTTTTTATTTCTAGACTGAAGAAGCCAAGCTCTTCTTTTTTTCAGTCTTCTCCAACAGAACATACCCTAAATTTCTGTGATCCTTTTAGTGGTCCTTTGCCCCCTTACAGCTGGAGTTAATCTTTTTTGCAACAAAGTTGACTTGAAATTTACTGTTATATCCAGGTGATGTCTCAACAATATTTTGTACAATGGCAGCCAAACATCTCCTTCTCTGGAGATAGCTCTTGGCTTATATGGCCAGAATGATATTTACACATTCCTTTGCCATGGTACCCTGATAGTCCATAGACATCTGGTAACAGACCAAAAAAGGAGGTTTTCTTATGTCATTTGCAAATGAAACAATTCATGATAGTTATATTCATTTGTTCTTGTACTGACTCTATTAACTTTGATAGCGCTCTCTCACCTGAGTGTCAGCCTCTCAGTGTGATTTCAAAGGACAGTTCTCTCCTCAGTTGAAACTCTGGCAATTAGTTTCTAAAGGTATGGCAACGATATACATTATTTTCATATCCGAGGTAATACTCTCTACAATTAACTTTAATTGTATGGCCTTATGGTCTTCCAATATAATATTTTAAGATTTCTCTTTTATTGCTAAAGTTGACCTGCACATTTTAAAATTCTTGGCTTTGATCCCAAGGGTAGAGACTTGGTACATTAACACTGTAGTTCCATCTTAGATTTGGAATAGCTCCAATGGCAAAACCCAAGTGATAAAAAGTGCTGCCTATTGGTTTTTAGCTTTAGTTATATTTTTAACATATAAAGAAAGTAATTTGGGTGCAAGAAAGGTGTTCAAGTCTTGCTTTAAAGGTTTAAAAGAGAAAATGCGACAGCTCCTAGAACTGTAGAAAGATGTCTAGGCTTTCTGAAATCCTTCTGACACTAAAGCATGTGGACAATTTCAATATTAACAAATTAAGTAAAACATACAGAGAGGACAGAGGCTGCTACACATCTCACCAGAGGATCTTAGGGAAACCAGAGTTGTGCTGGACAAAGTGCTGCTCAGATGGGTGTGAATAAATGGGCCTCGTCCTGGAGAACTGGCAGTCCAGTGTGGAACATGGCCGCAGCCACAGATATGCTGCAAGTGTCTCTCCACTTCAACTACACCCAAACCCCACTGACCAGAGGCCATCTCATCATTCACCATGGTGGTCGCCTTCAGTCTTATCACAGCTGGGTGTGCAAAGGTCTCCTTTAGGGAATTGAAGGAATTCAGCTTAAAAAAGCATCTCGCTTGCATCTAAGAAGGGTAGAAGATCCTCACCAGGATGCGTTGTCCCCATTGGGCCCAGCCTTGCCTCTGCCCTTGGTGTAAGTTGTAAGGCAGCGCCACCATACCCACAGCTGCACAAAAGCCACCCCATTCTCCAAAATAACTAACCGAAAAAAAAAAAAAAGAAAAGAGGAAAACACACCTTCCTCCGAAACTACATTTCCCAGGGTGCCTCTGCCCTCACCGGCTTCCTGTCCCTCACATGACGGCTCGCCGATCGCGCCATGGCGGAAGCCGAGGAGAAGGTAGAGGCCGTGAGGGCACTGCCCCGTCGGAGGGGGCGAGGAGCGCGGCAGAGAGTAGAGGGGCGAAGGGACAGCGTGTGTGTGAGGGGGGAGAGGGTGTCAGCTAGCCCTGCGCGGGGTGCGAGGGCCGGCGGCGGGGCGGAAGCGGCGGTTGTAGCGGCGAGGAGGAGATGGAGGCGGCGTTGCGAGGCTTCCTCTCCCCCGCCGCGCTGCGCGGATGGGGCTGCCCGAGACTGTCTATCGGGTTTTGTCTAAAAAAACCTGACGGACGGCCATGGGAAGCGGCGCAAGCCGTGAGGGCTCCGCTTCTTAGACAACACCCGATGCAGGAACCTGGGGGGTGGGCGGGAGGGGTTTAGAAATGCAGCTGGCGCCTCTGTAGAGGCAGGATTAAAGAGCTGAAAGGTCCGTCTAAAATGGTTGAGGAGCTGTCGTTTACCAAGTGTTACAGGAGACGTGAGCAAGTTCATCTCTACAGGGGAGTTTTCTCCTAAGATGAGATTTGAGGAGTTTGGTGCTTGTGACCCGTGGTTCTCTAAAGTGCATGTCCTCCTAAAGCTTCCTCCTGCCTAGACCACTCCTTCCCGAGAAAAAAAAAATAAAAGCAAGAAGTGAAGTTCCTAGTCTTTTTCAGTGTTTCTTTGCTGAGCCAGGACTTTGCCACACAGCTGAGCTATGTGATGTTTATCTGTCTCGAATGCCTAAAGATGGGAGAGTTGTAATTACCTGAAGGGAATTGTCCTTAACTGGAGATTGGCAGCTGGTTTCCACCTTGCCTGCTGTCAGGGGTTTTGTTGGGAGGGGCTGGCTTCTTTGAGGGAGGCTTCATCCCCTGGTTTGGTGAGTTTTTAACTGGCAGCATTTGAAAGGGTTCTCAGGATAAAATCAACTCTGACAAGTTGTCTTATCTTATGTCTATCTTGTATTATAAGAGATTAAAACAGCCTCTGTTTTGGTCTCTTTGGACTGTGGTAGGAAACTTACCTTATTAATTTCTCTTTAGTTCCGGTGGGGAGCATGCACACCCCTGCTGAAAGGGATGTATATGTTGTGCATGTAGGTTCCCAAGTTTCATGGTTTTCCCCTCCCACCAGCTTTAAGTTATAGGCCTAAACATATAGTGGATAGCATCTGATGTTTGTAAAGGCAGGGAAGGGAAAACCCTATATCCATTGTACTGGAAAGCCAGCTTAAGAATTTATTGAGAAGTTATGTTGGATCTGCTAAGTGAGAGATTACTTCACATTTCTGTGATTTCCTCATCTATGATCCCTTTCTCCGTTCTTAGGCTACTTGAGCAACAGCATTTGCCAGCTGGCTGAAGTGTACTGCTGATTTTCCCCTAGAGTCTGAGACCTACCAATGACAGCTATTCCTACATGATTTGGGGTTCTGGTCATCTGTAAATCCCTGTTGAGGGCTTTCCTTTTCAGTTATAAGGCTACTAAAAAGTAGAAGTGGGGGATAATCCTCTTGGTTCATACATTTGGAGAGAGGGGAGAGGAACCTAACAAAACCCCAGGGCAGTCATAACTGCAGTTTGCTCTTCCAGTTTGCCTGTGTGAGTGGGAGAAATCAGGCAAAAGACTTTTCATAGTAAGTTGCTAGCAAAGTGAGTTAGGTAAGTGTTAATTTTGAGCACCTTCAGCTAAGTTCTTTTCAGGGAACAAATACAGTTTCTGCATTTCTTTGCTAAGCCAAGACTCCCTCTGAATTTTTGCATGTTATTTACTACAGTAAAACATAAAGGCCATGAAGCATTTGCCTGAATTTGTATGCCACTTATGAAGTTTAGTAGTTGGAGTGACTTGTGAATACAGTAGGGATACCAGGGTACATACCCTGAATCAAAACTGATTGATACTTTCTTGGTTCACACAGATTGACTATTTGAATCAACTTCTGGTGTGCCCTGATTTTGTAGGCCAGTATTTTCCAAGGATGGCCTTGTACATAACAACTTGCAACTCAGTTTCATCTTCATTAAGTGACTCAGGTGAATGTAAGAATCAGCTGTTGTAACAGCAAGTGGGCTGCATGTGTGTGAGTCTGTGTGGTGTTAGACAGTGAGCTCATCCTGAAAATTATCATCACTGGTTTTCCCTACATTTGTGTTCTCCTCATTAGCCAAAGCAATTAGAACCATGGGGAGAAAGAAATGTAAGTGGTGTAGCTGCACTAGAAAGTCTCATGTGTACCAGCAAAAATGTCATTTGCTGCAATTGCTTATTTTGTTTGGGAGAACAGATTTTTTTTTTTAAACAGATTCTCCTGTTGATGCAAACTATGTGAATTGCATCAAAATATCAAAATGGTAGTGCTAATAGTTTTGATTTATTGAGTAGTTGAGCCGGCAACTCCTGGTGTTCAGGAGAGAAAGGCATTTTTTTTGCAGAGTCTGATGATATTTTGCATTGGACTTTGTGTGTTTCTGTAGCTTGTCCTATAGGCTGGCATATTACACCACAATATTTTAGTTCTGTCCTCATTTGGTTATTGTTAAGTAGGATTTAAGATGCACAAAGATTATTTGTAACAAAATTGTTGTTGCCTGAAAGGTAACTGCATCTTGTGAGTAGAGACCGTGAGACTGATGGACAAACAGTTGCAAAGTCAAACCTAAGCTTGAAAGAATGCCAGGATTTTACTCCCTCTTCATCTTTCCCTGGCTCCCATGTTCTTTTTACTTGCAATGTCCCAACTGACGTCATGCATATAGGTGACACAGATAACCCTTCTATGGGGTGTGTGTTTCAGAGGTGGACCTGGCTGTAGTGAATAAAATGGAGGAAACAGATGGCAGTAATCATAGTAACACCCTGCACTGAGTTTCAAATAGCAGGTACAAATGTTGCTTTTCTTCTCCCCCATCTGTCATGATGCTCACTATGGTCACTAAAGGTGAACTTCCACTAATGCAAAGGAGACGTTTGCTTTTTGCCTAGAGGTCACAATCAGTACATTTTATAAACATGGAAGATAAGTAAATGTGACAAACTGAATATGGCACTGGTTGTGTTTCCTCCCTTTCCATTTCTCTTTAAACTGTTGGTAACTGTCTCTTCTTTTTTTCTTTTTTTCCCCTTCTCTGGTGAAATTCTGTACCTATTTATCTTACTGTCCAAACACTACTTCATAAGATTTGAAATGCTGCCTTCTCTCTTGCTCATTCTTTGTTATATTTTGTTGGTAAAATGCTTACATTCACTGTCAGTGTATTAGTTGTAACCTTTTATTGCTATTGATAACGATAAATACGTTAAGTAAATCTTCGTTTTGCTGACCTTTTTGAGGAGGCATTGCATCAGCAGATTTTCTCGGTGGACAGGTGAGAGATTAGCAGGAGTTGACTTACAAATTTTTTTTTTTTGTAGAACAGTAAGAATCATTGTCTTGCCAGAGAGAGATGTTTTAAAGGTACAGTTGCTTCAAAGCAAGAGAGAGCCAGATGGCTTGCATTGACATGGGATGGGAAGGAGAAAGTCATTAAATGCTGGATTTCTATGGAAAATGGTTTGAAGTTTAAAATAAGCCTATTAATAGCTGAATAGTTGAATACCAAAGCTAGTTTGTGGATAACTTGAGGATGCTGTTCTGTCTTGGAAGTCAAGACATGAGTAGTTGCTTTGCCAAGCTTGCTACCACTTCTGGGAGGAGGGGAAGCTTTCACAGGGACAGATTCTTAGATGATCCAATCATTCTTTCTTTTAGGGTAACTGACAATAGTATCACAGTCAACTGGTGCCACTGAGTGTCAGTGTGGCACTAGATTGCAAGTACAAGCACAAATTGGGTATGAATGCAAAGGATGGAAACTCCGAACTGAGTTGCTTCTGCTTTGTCCTCTGTTTCTTAACAAAGGTTTAAAAAGTACTTTAAAAAGGGAAATACTGCTCAGTTATAAATGTACTTGGCTAATTTCCCCTTTATTCTTTGTGTCATTTTCAGGAAACCAGGTCTAATGAGGAATCCACAGATGAATCTGAGGTAGGCCTGCTTAAAATGCTTCACACTTGAATTGGTGTCAGTGCTAGTTCTTTGTCAGCACGGAGGGAAAAATACTACCTCATTGGTAGCAAGGAATGCTAATCTGGTCTTACATTATTAAAAAGGAGCTGTGATTTGCTATTAGAAGCTTCTTTGTATTAAAGACTCCCCAAAAAACCCAAAACAAAACCAAAATACCACAATCACCCCATTATAATAAAATGAATTATGTTGAGAGACAAATTCAAGTGCATGTACTTCTGCGTTGATCAAATGAAAATTTAATTGTCAGTATAATTATATATGCAGTAATACTATATTCAGGTAATTACTGTGTTATTTTAATAGCTTCATGGTCTAGATTTAATCAAGTTCTGTTCTTGAGATGACATTTTGTCAAAAATTGTCTTATGTTCTGGAGTGATCTGCCTCCCCTGCTGAAGGTGCTGGAAAAAGTGGGCTGGGGATGAGGAGAGGAAGGGAGCTACAGAGGGTTCGAGAATTTTGTTCTGACCAGCAGTGTATCAACTCCAAACTTGCCATCATTGAAGGAACCATAAGAGATCTGGAAAGAGATACTTGACTTCAGTGTGATCTAGGATGGTCACAGGAAGGAAGAAATAAGGATGATTGAGCAGCTTCAGTTGTGGCCACCAGCAAGGGCAGATGACACAGAGCAGGGCATTACCTTGATTGGGGTGCTTTCACCCATTATGTATCTAAGTGAAAGTGGCTCCTAGACTTCCAAAACTTTAATGGACTTTCTGTTAGGAAGATTTTCTGTTCTTTACCTAGGGTCAAATCTTCATGCTTGGGATCTGAGTTTAAGCGCTAAGCAGGCAGAAATCCCAATTTCCAAGACAGTGGGTACTGCAGAGACTGCAGTGGTAGATTCTGAAAAAATCTTTTTGCAGAGGCTTTGTTTCTTGTGGGATAATGTTTTTTCCTTCAGCCTTTCATGAGTGGCTGTCTGCAGTGGCACCGTAGGGCATTCCTGGTGAGAAGCAAGGATTTCTGTGGCCCTTTAATGTTGCTGTGTGGAACAGCTGCCTGGACCAATCTTTTTTGTGCAGTGTGAAATGGTTCATTATGGATGTTGCGTTGTGATGTGAGGTGTGCGTAGACAATGACCGGGCAAGGACTCAGTATTTAGTAGAATAGTAATTCTCTCAAGGATTGACATTCACAGGATAGTGAACACAAATGCTTACTGCCGAGGCGTTTGGTTTTTTTTTTTTTTCTTTAAAGCCTGTTGCAAGTTAGAACTTGTTTTAGTGGTCTTTTTAATGGCCTATCAACATTTCAGCCCACAGTAAATAAGTATTTACAGCAGAATTAATCATAAATTGATTACCAGGTTGTCAGGGTTTTATTTTTTTTTACCCTAAGTAAAAACAGGTATCATGCAGCTTTCACAAAATTGAAAGTCATAAAATTTCAACAAGACCTTTGTTAAAGTTGATGTCCATTTTTAATGTTAATTTCACATGTGTAGAGAAGTGAAAAGGAGATTTTTCATATTGAGAACGTAGATTTTGAATCTAAAACCAATCCAATCATCGTTCTAATGCCTGTGAAAACACTTTTCATGAGTTGTCTTTGAATAGTAAGTCCAGTCTGTAGTGTCTTGACACTATGCAGGTAGCTGACGAAATGAAATTTTGAAACCATGTTTAGAAAGTACTTAAAGGAAGTAGTGAACAATTTTCAGTCTTAGTGTTTACATCACTCATTAGACTATTTCTAATGATCATTCAGATAGAAACCAAAAATAGTGGTAGCATCACAATGTCTAAATGTTGTCAGCACTTGCTTATATTATTTGAAGTATGGTTAGAGGTAAGATTGAACTGATGGCTTCACTCTTGGCTCTTGTGGTCATTAAATTGTATTATTTTGGGAGGCTCATGGTTTGAATAATCAGAGATGGATTTTATGGTGGCAGTATTAGAATCTGAGACTCTAATCCTTGCAGGCTGTGTCCAGTTTTACCCATTAAAAATGTAATATTTATGGTGTGGACTTTGTAGACATCTTATCATAGTAATAACGATTTTTGCATATACAATTGGTCTTGCACTTAATTTAAATTCTTCCCATAAAATTGAAAATTAGTACTATTGGTTTCAGAGAGCACATGACATATCCAAGTTATATTACAGAAGTCTTTTCTATTATGGAGGAATGTAATTTTTAGATTCTTGGTTTTGAGTAAATGCTATCCCTGTCTGAACTGGATGTGTAAACAAATGATGGATTTTTTTTTTTTTCTGTATTTTTGACACTATTGTGCCATTACTTAGTAAAGAATCAAACATGCTGTGATTCTGTTTCATACAGCAAGCCTTTTAGTATTATTCCTTTAGTAGTTCCTAGTAAATAAGGTGCTAATTCTAACTTGCTACTTGTTAGGTTTCTTTTGAATGACAGACTCTTTAGCAAATGCCAGGATGCTTATTTCCACAGACTTGGTGGTAGAGCTTTATGATAGGCCTCAAATGTGGGAGTCCACAAAAACTGACTGTCTTGAATGTATATCAGCTAAGAGCCCTCCACTGTAAGTTTGGTTCCAACTCTTGCTTCCCAGGAAATTGAGTTCCTAAGGCTGCTTACGTTTAATACTTTTCAGCTGTTTAAATCGGAATGTGTCATTCAAAGGTGTTAATTAGCAGAGATGATGCATATTTTCAGATGTTAAGCAGATCTTTCAGTGTGGAGATAGTGGTAGTTACTTGTGTCAGCACTTGTAGAAATGTAGATCTTTCCTGGTAACTACAGTACAACTTACACTTTTATTTCATATCCTTATATATGATATGGAGTATTAGAAGCTTTTTCTATAGACAGATGCTATATATTATACCATGATATGATTGATAGGATGAGGAAGAGTATATCTAACACAGTCTTCTAACTCTCACAAGAAAAGCCTACTTGGTTTGCTAAATAATACTACTGCAGTCTTGAGGCACAATTATTTTCTTTTTGTATCTTCTAGTTTTGGTTGTTTGCTTTTGTTTTTTTAATTATGCTTGTGAAATGTATTTGCTTTACTTCTCCCAATCCTGTCTATTCATCAAATATGCTACATTTGAGGCTGAGCCTGAGCAGGTTTGTTTGGCTGAAAAGTCCTAGTACAATGTGTTTTTATTGGTTTAGTTAATTTTATTTTACAGCACCTGGAGCTACATGTTTGGACTGTCACATTTGATGAAATCTTAAAAATAGACAACAAAGTAATCTGACTTTTGACTGTTTGTAAACTGTGGAGGAGAAAAGTCTGCATAAATTATGTACAGCCTGAATCTGAACTTCTGTTTTCAAATTAATTTTCTTCCTTGCAATGTGTCTGTTTCTGTAAAATGTTACTTTTCTCAGTTGAGCTGTCTTCTGTCAGGTAGATACTTGTATTTTGCCAGCTGATTAGCAAAAGATGACACTAATAAATGTATAAGTAAATAGTTAAGCTTTCTTCAGTAGCAGTGCAACGTGGTGTTAAGGTGAGATGCACAATGGTATTTTTCTTGCATTAGGTTGATGCTGCTGCTCAGATTGTAATTTTGTCTTTGAAAGTTTTGCTTTTAATGAGAGAATCTTGTTATATTACATAATGCACTGTTGTGATTTAAACAAATTTTTATTTTCATTTAAAACAAGTGATCTTTAATTTAAACCAAGGAGTAATTAGAGCATAGTAGTGTACATGACAGCATATGTTGTGAAATGCACCCATGAATCATTTGCATTCTGTGAAGACAGGAACTATTAAAGAGCCAGCTTGAGTCTCCCTGAACTCTTGCACTGTATTGCTGTAGAGTGTGTTTGTTTACTGTGCAACTACAATACACTGTATGACAGTCACTATTCATTATATTACACCGAAATCTTGTGAGGTCAGGTAAATGGGGTTTTTTTGGGTTTGCTGTGTATGTAGTGCACAAAACATCCTCATTGAGACTTAATTTGTACTAATAAAAGCATATATTGCACCCTGAAAAATTACTGGTCTGCATAAATCAGTAACAGTTATTTCAGGTAACTTGCATGTAGCAGAAAAATGTTTGGAACCATGCCTTGGGGTCCCAGGACTTACAGCTTCTGTCTCAACCCCAGACTACATGTACAGGTTAATTATGTTTAGACTTCATGTACAGGTTAATTATACTCTGCCTCTTTCTTGCCTGCACGCCTCCCCTTGCCTACCCCCCAACCCCCTTATAAAATGGAGCACTAGTTTCCTACGTCTGAGAAGTAAAGAGAGGGTTTCAAACCACATTTGTGAGTGTGAGGTACTGATAAAATTAAAGTCATGATGTATCAAAACCTGAACCCTTCCTACTTGATGAAGGAATCAAAGCTAAATTATCATCCTGGAATTTAGTTCGTTATTTCCTTTAAGTTTTCTGTTCCTTTCTAATTTACCGCTGGGGCTATGAGTGGATTGCCCTGGTCCAGTATGTATCTTCTTTATGGGGAGCACCTTTTAAGGAGGAAGTGTCATTGGAATCATAAAGTGAATGCTATGTCCCATGAAATGATCGTGTGATTATGTAAGGAGTTTCACTGATATATTTTTTTAAATTTTTTTTTTAGGTGCTGCACTGCAGGGTATATTTTTTATTTTGTATTGTTGGCGTGTTAAATGAAATTGCCAAAAAAAAAAAGACGGATGCAAATGTTCCATTTTCTGCAAGAAGTTATTAAAAATATTTTTTTAAAAAAAGTTGCATTAATATGTACATTGCTGGTTTTTTACTAGGTACTTGTGTGTGTTGGTCATCAGTATTGCATATGTTTCTATTCTATCACTTAAATTTTTATATCTCCTGGTCTTAATTACTTTTGGCCTGTTTTCTGATCTTTAATCACAGATACCCTGTGAAAGGGATATGTTTCTCATTTAGTTTATTCTTTTAGTTATTTAAACACTTTATTAATAAATTCTGAGAGTTTGTAGAGAGGAAAGTATTGCAGAAATTCTTGGTTAACCCAGTGCTCAAACACTTTATGGTGGTTTAGAAATATGCCTCATTGATACACTTTTATCACTGAAATTAATAGTGATTTTGTTCTTTAAGGTTTTGAAAACTGAGCAGAGCAAGAACACAGTTAAGGAACATGTAAGCCTTAAAAAGAGGCAACTTTTTTTGAGGTTTTATTTTCATTTTCAGTGCACTCTAGATCTTAGTCTTGTAGGTTGGGTCAAAGCAATTAAATCATTTCAAGTAAATAAAGCATCTGGTAAAAAAGGCTCCTTGTCGTACTCTGTTTCCATCAAAATGTTCTCTTAACATGGAGTGTGGAGTATTGGGCTGGAAGAGGTGAGCTCTTCCGTGACTAGTAGCTTTTGAAGGGGCATCACCATTGCAACAAAAAATGGATGGTTGAAAAGTAGATTTGGCTACTGTACCTTAGTCCAATTTGCCTTTTTTTTTGTCTCCTGTCTGACCTTTGGCAAAGTGCTTCTTTTCATCATGCTTCTTTTCCTTATTATCGAATAGCTCTACACTAGGTTGCCATTTTTCTCTTCCTGTTGTTTTAAAAATATAAAATGGGAGAATAATGCTCAAAAAGCGTATTTAGTTTCACATACCTGAGCAATCTGAAGAGAGATTGCTTCCCTCTGCGTCACTTTAAGTGAAATTGGCCTTTTAAATGGGGAGAATGGAAGGAAAAGATATATAAATTCCAAATAGAAAGTTTTCTTCCTTATTAATGAGAAAATGTATCATGCAAATAATTTATCAATTTGAGTCAGTAGGATGAGCATAGTAAATTATTTATTGAAGTTTAAATGGAATCTTTTCATACATTAATTTGAAAAACAAGTTTGCAGTGACTAGTAACTAACATTATAATATACATCGTTAGAGGATTGACTCACAGTAAAAATGGATTATTGCTATGTTCTTTTAATATCTTCTGGTTTTGAGTGAAAATTAGATACTTCATTTAATGAGCTATTAATATTAACCAGAAGTGTCTGTTCTATCTGTGTGTTGTGGAATACATAAAAAGTAAAAATGCTGCTGTGCGTGCTACATAAATTAAATGCAATCGCAAAACTAGTATGCTAACAGAGTATGCAGATGTGGCTTTTCCAAAGTACTGTATTCATCTGTGTGGAATAACACTCTGGGCTGGAAAAAGAAAAGTAGTGGGGAAATTCATCTATTTACCATCTAGCTCTTCCACTGCGGTGAGTGGGGAACTTTAAAAACTACTGTTCCCAAAACTGCACTGTAGGGTTTTCATATGCAGTACATCACAAGGTGGCAACCAGGCTGCTTGAGTAGTGTTCATGGGGGAAACAAATGTTTGCCCAAGTTCCTTACTCAGCAAAAGGAAAATACAAGTTGAAATGCGTAGTTTCATTGAGATTTGAACTGTGTTTGGATTTTTCAGTGCTGGAATTGGATTTGGATGTGGAAGATAAAACAGCCTATCCTGTACTGCCTCTGTACGGTGCGCTTGATGTTTATGGACTGATCCTGTGCTTTCGAACACTGAAGTGGATTTGAAAGTTTTCAGGTGTTCGTTGCTGCGCACAAAACTACCAGTAAAATAAAACAAATTGGTGGGAGTTCAAGAGAAACCAAATTGTACTATATGGACTTTTTACTACTTTTTTTTTTTTTAACATGCCATTTATGATGATTGCTCGTGTGCATTAGGTCATCTGTGTGTTACTTCTGCTTCACAACTTGACTGGGGCCTGGCTCCTTCAAACCTGTAGGAGTGAATCTTCAATTAGTGTTCTGCAAATATAGTGTGACATTCTGTATACTGCAACAGTTTTGCAAAGAAATAAAATGCTCTCTACTTTGCCTTTCATCTATGTGTCATTTCATACTGTGAATGCAGCCCATTTTGATACATATTCACAGGCAGCCATATCATCTTAATTCCTTGCTCCTGGTGTATATCTGCATTTTCCCAAAGAGGTCAAGGTATTAAATAAATCCCTGCAGAAAATGCATGGGGAGAACAGAAAACTGCTGTGTGAAATTTTACCATCCTAATCCATATTTGCCAATTTTACAGCCAGATACTGGGAAAGTATTGGTGATTTGCCTTATGAGGAATCATAAAGGAACTGGGTTGGAGGTTATTCACTTCACTTCCTTCACTGGGCTAACATTACTGTATTTTCACCATAGAATTAGAGGAAAATATTTTTAGCAGTGTAAGTCAGAAATGTGTTTTCATGGTTTAGAAATTTCAGTCTTCATGCCTTTTGTTGTCTTGTGTAGCCAACGGTTGCAGAATAGAAACCAATTCTTGAACAGTTTGGAAACTTGACTAGGTTTTCAGTATTTATTCCTAATGATTGTAACATTTATTCCAAACCTGTGTTTATGTAGGGTTCAAAATACAGCAGCTTGTGCTCTTTCACACTGTCCTGCAAGCGTTCTACAAAACTTGAGTAAATAATCAGCTCTTTTACAAAGATAATGATATGTCTTCCATGTCCGCCTCAGTAATTTGCATCTTTGTTGAAATTACTACCCAGGTTGTCACTTGAGATCAGTGATTTTGTAATATTGCTCTCTTTGTATACGAAAGTGTTTGGGTTTTTTTTTTCTTTTAGTTTTCTTTTTCCCAAATTTTCGCTAAGCAGGCTAATAAGACCATGGATGTTTCTAGCTTTTTTTTCACTATTGCTCTACCTGCTTTTGAACCAGTGACTTCAAAATTAAATGGTCTTTGCTATTCTCACTTTTAAACCTACTAATCTATTTTTTCTGCTTTGTTAAAATTTTCTTGTAGGAACAAACTTTTTAATGTGAAAGTAAAGGAGAAAGAGATTGATGTTCTCTCACTAAGTTTTAGTCTCCAGAGGGTCTGGTAAAGTGCTGAATATTTAAATTCAGCACAGTAAATAAAACAACAACTTGCAATAAAATTTTGTTACAATTTGTGCACTACCCAGCAAACTGGGGTTTTGAAGGTTAAAGGCTTTAGTCTGAGTTTTTCTTGGCATCCCTTTGGTGTTAGAGATTTGATTGCATTGAGAGAAATTGAGCCAGGATCCTAATCCTGAAAATAGCATAGGTAGTTCCTTTATCATTGAGACAGGAGCACAAGTCTGGAAACCATATCCTAGGGATGGAAAAACAGTAATGATGAAGCTGCACTTTGCAGTAGTTATGTATTCTTCTGCTATAATTCTCCTTATTTGCTCTGTGTCACTTCTTTTGTCAGCACAAGTGGATATATCTGCCCAAACTGCAGAGGACGGAATGCTTTCTTCTGGTTTGTTTTTGGCTTTCTTTTTTTTCTTTTAAAAAGAACGCATGGTAGCAGGGCCCTGCCTAGAAATGGGCAGCAGGGAAGGTGTGGTATTTCCATAATTTTAGAACACAGGATTTTTTTTTTTTTTAAAAAAAAGCAAATATGGCCAGATCTACTTGAAGATCTTTAACACATGACTTTGAGGTGTTCTCTTTTTAAGGACTGAATGGACTTTTAAATTGCACTTTGTGTGTTTCTTGATTATACAAAGTAAAAATCCACTACTGTTTTTGCAACAATGAAAATGTAAATTTTGGTGAATCTTTGTGTTGTGAATTTCCAGCTATTTTTATCAGAAATAATGATTCTTTAAATTATTTTTCAAAACCAGTGTTTAGGTTCCAGTTGTTGTGAGAAGAAACTTGAGTTGAGCTAGAGGGTTTTCTCACTCCCATGTCAGAATGGCAAGCAATAGGTTGTCCTGTGGGCGGTTTCCTTCAAAAATGGCAATGTCAGAGGCAAACACTGAAGAAGTCAGACATTACAATGGAAGAAGTTTGAGTAAATAACTACATCTTTTCCAAAGATAGTGATGTGTCCTCATTGCCCACCTCAGTACTTTGCATCTTTTGACAAATTTGACTTCTAAAACTTCCAAAAGGCAAACCTCCCTCCTCCCACCATTTCTAACCAGAACTGGTCATTGTCCTCAAGTAAGGTAAGCTTTCCAAATGGTGCTGAGGAAGAGTAAGATGCTGCTGGTGTGCATGCTTAACGCAGCATGTGTTAAAAGCAGGTCAGGTTACTGGAAGTTGCTATAAGGAAACAAAAAGCATGTTTGCTTTTGGGGCAGAGGGAAGTGGACAAATGCCCAAAGATATTCTTGGATCCCTTCTTATATCAAACAAGTGATACACCAATTCCAATTTAATATATGGAGTTCAAAGCTTTTGCCTTGGATCTTTAAAGTACAAGTGATAGTCTGATGCCTGTGATCATAAGGCAGGAGCAGGATTTATGAAGACTGTTTTGTGACTGTTAAATAGGAACGTAACAAGGAAGAGGGGGAGAAGGCCGACTTACCCCATCACAAGTATAGCCAAGGTGTTATCGTACTTAAAATTATAATACTTAAATTTATGAGCTTGATAAGGTGTTTAGTAGATAAAGATTAGGAGTTTTTCTTCATTTTCATGTTCTCAAAAAACAAAAAACCTATTCAGTCTTACTACCAAATAATACAGGGACTTTAAAACATGATCTGGGATGGAAGTTGAAGGGATCTCCAAACTGTGTCATACTTCCTTAAATTAATCATCAGACATTAGCAATTTCTTACAACTTGTCTCTTAATGTTTTCTAAAACTACTTTAAGAATATTAATCCTCCTTCATGTGTTATGTCACGTGTTGCTCCTGTGTGATGATTTCACTTGTAGCAGATTTTTTTGCTTTATTTTTTAATTCACTAGCCATATTTCCATGTATTGCAAATGGGACAGTGTGTTTGCTTGCATATGTGAACCCTGAATTCGCAAAATAAAATTGCTTTTTCCAGCCATGTATTTGAAGAGCATCTATGCTATTAAGGCATGGGAAAAGGGCATGGAAATACAGGACAGTAATTGTCTGCATTTCCAAGTCCTCTTGCTCAGCAGTCAGTCTTGATCTCTGTTCCCCTGAGTGTCTGTGAGTTGCCGTGGGTGTGCTGCTGGGATAGCAGCTGCTCTCTGCTTTTCCTTAGATCCAAATTTACTGTGTTTGCTGACCTATTCATGCTGAGTTTTGGTGTCTTGTGAACGCTGTTCATGCCAGGCTGTAAGCAGTCATTAAAAAATGTGTAGGAAAGCTGCTCTGCCATGAGGGTTGCCTGGCTGCAAGAGAGATTCCAGCTGAGGACGTGGTGGCTTTGAAGGGTAAGAAAATGGGGGTCCTGGCAGGCATGCTGGAAGGTGTTGAAATTGGGATGGGAGTCCAGGCTGGAAGGGTTTGAGGGGAGTTAGGGTATCAAAAAAGGTCCATCGGGGGGTTGCCTGGGGACAGATTTGGAAGAGGGAGGCTAGAGAGGGCTAGGTTATATTTCTTTTTGCTCATGAGGCTTCAGGACTCTGCAGTCTTAAAAGTGGGGATTAAGTATTACAGTGGGAGCCAGCACCCTTAACCTGTTGGTTTTATAGTTGGTTTATAGGCGGGATTGACTGGTGCTTTGAAGGCAGGCCACCCCCTTCAGCCTCTGTCTGATGTAACATTGTGGCCAGCACAGTCACTTACTTCCTTTTCCACTGGCATCCAAAATCCCCAGTAGTCCAGTCAGCAGACCCGGCCCTGCAGAGCTGCAGTTCCCCAGGCCTAATTACTGCCTTTGGGTACAGAAAATACGGGAAGTCTCAGTGTTTTAGCATACAGTTATTAGAAAAAGTAAATATCTTTGCGTGAAATATGGTAAAGCAGGAAGCGAGAAATGATGCACGTGGATATTCCTGGGGTGGAAGTGGGAATAGGGAGATTTGTTTCTGGTCATGTGGGTTACCAGATTATCTGGGCCACATTTAGTCTAAATACGATCTGGGTAGAGAGAACTAGAGGTGACAGATGAATGGAATAGAGAACCTATGTGTCTGAGGGACTCGGTGTTAGGTGACTATTTTCTCTGAAGAATTTGGGGAGTGGGGTTTAGCAAACCTAAAGTCAGGTTCAATTATAAATCAGTGCTTCATTATCTCTTGACCCTGAATGAAGGGAGATAGTCAGGTCCTAACAAAGGTCTGGGATCTGAACTGGAGAGGATAGAGACTGAAAATAATCATCACTTCTTTACCAGGCCAAAGGAAGCATTATGACCCATGTGGTACAATTCCCAGGTGTGGTAATGAGGTGAAGATTAAATAAAAAATTTTAGCTGTATCTTTTGTTGGGTAATACTTGCTTCCTTGTGGAAATCTTGTGACAATTATCCTAAAGTTTGTAAGGTGCTTGTTGGGCCCTCTTGTCCAAACAGAGGTTTGCACAGCCTCCCTGGTGCAGTCCTGCCCTCCCTGGCAATGCTGGTGATAGGAAGGGTTTGCAGATGGCTTGGGGGTCGGGCGGTGGTGTAAATGCCCACTGATGATGCACCTTTCCTAGAACTTCCGTAGAAGCGTGGTTAGAAGTCTCCCCTTCAGCTTCTCAGCAGGGCACCAGCCACTTGGATAAGCACTCATTGCTCCCATGTTAATTAGGGAATTTGTAGAGGAAAGATCCTTCCCAGCCCACTATCCCACAGGCCCTCAAAACCAAAACTGAGACAACCAGTCCAACCATCTGATTAAGACATCATTTCCATAAAAAAATTAACAGTTGGAGATGGTTATGCTTTGGATCAAGTCAAGATCAAAAAGGTAACATATGATCTTGGCAGCTGAGTTCTGCTGGGTGTTCTGCTGCACTTTGTGCTTCTGTACATATAGAAGAGAAGTAATTCTCCCTGGAGACTGCATTCTTGGGCCTGAGGTCTTTTTATGTTTTGGAGTTTTTTATATTTGTTGTTGAATTTCTGGAATAAGTGAAGCCGCCCCCAGCAGAGCACTAAGGTTGCATTTATTTTTGCATAATTGAGGATGTTCTGTGAACCATTATTTTTAACTCAGAAATAGAGTTGGTTTCTTTACTTCTACTGGAGATTTTCCTATAGTTTGTAAACTAATAATTCTGGAGGACTAACTAGTTTAATTTTTTCTTCTGTGTGGTAGTGATGACTGTTTAAATAAATAAAAATCATGATTTCTTAGTAGGTTCTATGTGGGTTTCCAAAGATCTGACCTGTATTAAATGTCTAGAAAAGTTACTTTCACAAATTGCTATGTAGTCTCTTCTCACTTTTTAGCAGCAATGTTGGGTTTGCACTTTGGCAGCAGAGTGGAGTCTTTTTGCTTTTTGGTTTTTTAATGAGATTTTAGAATGTGTCCTAAACGTTAACTATTCAGATACACAGAGGCAGAACACTTTTAATGGCCTTTAAGCTAGGAGGAAACGAGCTAATTTAATAGTTTTCTTATAATCTCTGAAATAGTGAACTTGAAAGCATGAAAAAAAAAAAGAAAATGAGCTGAGATTTTTTTTTCTTTTCTTTTTTTTTTCTTCCCCCCAAGATATGGCCTTTTAGGAAAGTCTGTAACATAGAAGGGTATGAGTCTGATGTGTGGCTGAGGGAGGCCCTCCTGTTGAGTCATGAGGTTCAGAAAGGACCCCCTTGCTTTCTAAACTCCTCAGAGAGGAGTCTTAAGTGTGGCTAGGTCCAGTCTTAGTCCCAGACTTGGTCAGTGGTTTATGTCTAAAGGATTATGTGTGTAGCCACTTACCAGAATCAACATTTGCCTGTTTCAGAGCCCTGACAAGGACTTTGAGTGAGACAATTTCGCAAAGTTGAAAAATAGAAAATTTAACACGGGGACAGATATAACAGATTGGGAATTGCTGTTGATAAATACACTTACTGCAGCAACGCTAATATATGACGATGATGCTAGCAAAATGCTGTCCCAGGTATTCTTGAGCAAAAGGTGAAGGCGCAGTGCTTACCAAGAAGGCGTCCCTATCTTGGATGGAGGAGAAGGAGCACAGCCCATCGACTGCCTCTTCTGGGTCTTCAATCTCTTCTCTCCCCCTAGAGATATTTTCCTCAATATCCTTTATACCTAACTTTAGCTATTCCCCTCCCTAGGGTGATGTTTAACGTGGTTTGGGTGGAGAGTTGAGTACTATAGTCTCATATGTTTAGCATGTACTTCTTTAAGCTCATTATCATATTCAGGGAAGTTAACTTTAATATTAATTTCATGGATAATCAAGCAGAAGGTCTCACTCCGGGCACTATGGCCTTCAAGATTCTGTGTTGAAACTGTTTATCCGCTTATTTCTGCAATCTTTAGCCAAAACAAGGACTGTCCTGCCATGGCAAGACTTCCTCCTTCAGCTGCTTCTCCCACTGACCTTGCGGATCTCCATCCACAATGTTTGCACAAGAGATAAGCAGACACCAGCGTTTTTTAACCTCTTATGTTTAATTCTCACAAAGCCTATGATACCGGAGCCTTGTTGCAGTAGGGTGTGAGTGTAGCTCCTTTGAAATTGCTTGAGTGAAGGACCTTAGGTATCTTTGTATTTGAGTTTAAATGCTTTGCAGGGTCAAAACTTGCAGGCGTAAACAAGGTTGGAATGGCTACCTATAGTAATTGGAATTCTAGCTGGGACTGGATGGAAGATGTGCAGCAAAGAGGAAGGGCATTTGCCTTATAATGTATGCACCGTTTATTTCCATAAAGGCTTTGAAAAACTTCGAGGGCAAATCGTTCGGGAAGGCTGACACTTTGCTGTCAGTGCCCGTAACGTAATTAGAGTATCCGCAATCAGTAGAGCATGTAGTTCATGTGACAGACTGTCCTGTGGGCAGATCCTCTGCTGCAGGAGCAAATGTGGGCTAATGGAATAACTCTGGGAACTGCCCACAGGTTCCTTCTGGAAATTTTATTCGTGAGGACCAATTTCAAATTTTTTTCTCTATTCAAGATTTCACCGCAGTTGTTCCTGTAGGCAAAGCTGGGAAAGATGGGGCAGAATATCTGTAAAGATTGCGAACCTGCATTCAGTGGCACTGGCCTTTTGAGAGCTTATTGCAAATTTGCAGCTCTCCTCAGTTTTTTAAATCTACTCCTGAGGAAGAGTTGATAGTGAGTTTCAGACCTATTAGGTGTTAGTATGGGAAGAGGAATTTGTTTTCAATTCACAAGTTCAGCAGTGACAAATGGAAGAGCTCTTAGTAGGAAGGGATTTGTATTAGTCTTACCAGTTAATTTAGAGTATTTCATTCAGTTGGAAATGTACTTTCAATGGGAAATGTTTATGGATACCTGTTCTTTACAGGTTCTTTACAGTGTATTTTTAGCAATTTGACTGCTAGCTAGCTTCAGCAGTAAAAGGCAAGTAGAAAACTAAATGGAATATGAGTTTCAAATTAGCATTCCTGTGGTTGAAAAACGGTCATTATTTATTTTACAACACCACAAAGGTAGTTTCCTCCTGTCAGCTTTGTGGATCTCTGTCCCTTTCAGAATTTAAGGCTGCCATACGTGGAATGCTTTACACATTTTGTGCAGTATATATTTCTTTTTCTCTTAATACATTGCACAAGAATTTCAAAATTCAGTGTTGTTGGGCTTGCTTTGCTTTGGGTTTTTTTAGGCAGAAGATACAAAAGTGTTAAGCGGTGGTACAAGCAGCAGTGCTATAGTATTTCTTTTCAAATGTTTAGAATCCTCTAGGATGGTTTAAAGGACTTCTCTTTAATTAAAAGTGCCATACACTTAGTAAAAATCCATGTTGGCTGAGAAATTGATTTTTTTTTTTCCCCCTTAAAAAAGGAAAGCTGTGAGTTTTCTTGTATGGGGTAAATGTCACTCTGTTTATATCTTAGCTTTGCTGCAAGTCAGGACTTGTACTATTCTTCTAGGTTGTCATAGAAACGCAGCTAACTGTCATCTCAACTCACGCTGCTGATGGTTTTATTTGTAGGTTTTCAGGATTATTAAAATTTAACAAAAATTATTGATTTGCTTTTTATTAACACTGGTTTGTGTTTACTTTAGAAGTTCAGACTGCATAAAACCTTTTCCTGATAGAAAAATACCTTTGAAATGATTAAACTCTGATACTCTGAATAAGAGATCATCAAATGCATTTAATATATGGTCTGAAGCAGTAGAGAAATCTTGCATTTTTGCAAATCACCTTTTTCATTTTTTTTACAGCAAGGTCCCCCCACCCCATTTCAATTCACCTTTTAGCTTGACTTTTACTTAACATAAAAGATACCTGTCAGGAAAGCATGAAGTGGGTACATCATCATGCCTAATATTTGAAGTTTTCATTTTATTTACTTTTTTTGAAGCCCAGCAGAATGCTTCGGTGTACTGACTTTGTATAGTGTGCAGGAAAAATTACTTAGTTTTCACTCATAAATAAGACAGGCAAAACTTATTTACAGTAACTTTATCTAATGGTCCATGGATGAATGCTTTTATGCAAACTACTCAAGAGACTGGAATTAACTTTTCACATTGGTTGCACATTTGATGTCCGACTCCAGCAACATGTGGGATCTTATAAAAACTAGATGACTGGAGTTCAATTTTTACTTTTATGAATTTATTCAATGATTGCCCATGCATTTCAAGTGTAATCTTGGTAAGCAATGTATAAAATGCAGTAACGTATTAATTGCTGTAAAATGGATGCATACTTCCTTACACCCTCCTTCTATCACATGGACATTTTTTCTCTGACTTTACCTCCTCCCTCTACCCTGTAGTTAGTTATTAAGGATCCCTAGGCACAAGGAGTTTGGCTGATTTATATACAGCCCTGTAATTTGACATTGTCATTCTGTCTAGTAACAACTTTGTTCAGTGTTAGATTTACTGAATAAAATTGTTTCTTGGTGGACATTTTGACACCTCACTTCAGACTGCTACGTCATGGACTGCTGACATCCCTGTATTAATCTCATTTGTATTCTGTCATAAAAGTCTCAAATAACATTTTAAAAGGGCCTCTCTTTGCAGCATATTTATGTAAGCATGGGGCTAAATACTGGATGTTTCCATAGGTCTGTAGGGCTTTTAAGTGTTTTGTATGAGGGTATGTACATACTACCGTGTGTGATGGTAGCATGCATGGTAAATGGCTGTAATATTTAACTTGGGAAAGACTGGCTTTAGTACTCCAAACGTGATTTAAACAAAATACGTTTTATTAACATGTTAACATATCTCTTCTCCAAATTTATTTTTCACATCATTAGCTACAAGAAAATGTTGCACAAATATAGTTCTTCTGCCATATGTTTGACACTCTGCATTTTCATTTTCTGTTCTAGGGATTGGAAAGCAGTGGTTGGTGGGAAGTAAAGGCGCTCCTTTACTAGAGCACTGCACTGGTATATTCTGGTTGCTTAGGAATGAAAGACATGGTTTATGTGGGAAACACACTCAACATTGATGCGTTCATTAGAACTAATAGCGAGTGTAGGAGACTATTATTGCAGGTATATTGTTTCCCAGTGAGGACCAAGGGATATATATGGGTTTGTTTATGTCTATGCATGTATAGTATTAACTGAGGCTTACTGAAGCTTATGAAATCTCTCTCTGGCATTGTACTTTGGTAGACCATCTGTTACAGATAGATACCGATGACCAGAGAACTATTTTGCACCTTGGATTTTCTTTTCCTGAGAGATAAAACATGTTGGGTGTTCTTTGATCAAAGAATTTGCTGCTTGTGTTTTTTTAGCTCAGTCTACTTTCTCTTTGTTCTGTGCCACTTGATGCAATGTCTTTCTTTGTGTCTAAGTAGTGATTGGGTGTTAATATGTAACATGCTTGAAAAGAAAAAGAGAGGAAAGCTTTGTTATTTACCAGAAAAAGTTCCTAGCATGCAAATGATATAGGTGATCCATAAAAGTATGCTGTGTCCGGATCCCTTTCCCAGACAGTTTTGCAACAACATATTTATACCTTTTTTTTTTTTTTTTAACATAAACCCATTGATGTTTTTAATACAATTAACTTATTCCTAGTGGATTCTTTTTATTTTTGTTCACAGCATTTTGCCTCTATCCTTCCTACAGAGGTGCAGCATCTTGTAAAGGTCTTGAACTTTCTTGTAACCTGCATGCTTCAGCTTAGAGTTAATTGTGGCTACAGTGGTGCACTTTATTTTATCATCATCCGTTTTTCCATAACCATCCCTTTTATATTTTTCTTCTAAATTGGGAATGACTAACTTAATGTAACAAAGTACACGTACATTTTTTCCTGCTTTTTAGATATCAACTAAGTGCTTCTTACAGCTGAATTGATATGCTGCTATACAGTCTTTGTTTGCACCCAGAACTTCGGAGTAAAAAGAGAAATCGATAACAAAAAAGCACAACCCAAGCCCCCTCCGATGATAAAAATGTGAAAGTTTGGCTTTTGATTGTAGTGGCTGTTGTTAAGAGATAATAGTGATCCATCTTCGCCTGTTGCTGTGTGATAGTTTTGGGGTATCTTTTAATTTGTTTTTATGTAAAATAAACTTCTAAATGTTTGTTTTTATCTTGCTCCCTTTTCCTTACACTCTTTAAAATTTAGGAAGATGAGAGTGAAGAAGAACCGAAGCTGAAGTATGAACGGCTTTCTAATGGAGTGACTGAAATTCTTCAGAAGGATGCAGCCAGCTGCATGACAGTGCATGAAAAGGTATTAAGTGACTTTGTAGCAGAGATGGAACTTCTGCTTGGTTTTCTGTATTTATCTGTGCTTATAATGCATCAGTATATTTCTGTGTAGAAGTGCTGCCAAATCTAGAGGTGCAGTGCAAGCCAACACTAATATAAACAAAATTCATGGTAAAGTTGTGTAGAACAGTGCACACTTTCTCACTGAGAAAATGAGGTGAGAATTCGAGGTGTAGTGGTTTGTTAGATGGGATGTTTACATAAGCTACTGGGAAAATGCTCACTCAATTTTAGTTACGGACAGTACTATGAACTAGAACCCGGCTGTAGTCCCAACTTTTCTTTATTCATGTACAACCTGAATCACTGAAGACAGACTTGATCATGCTAGGGGCCAGCTTAGCATATATTCGTCTGTGGAAGACAGCTGAGTTTCTGTTAATACAATGTAGAAGAAAGTAATTACAATATTCCTTTTTTCTTTGGTTGGGTGTTGTTTTTTGTTTGTGAGGGTTTTTTTTGGGGGGGAGAGGAGGGGACGTGTCATACTAACACTTCCCTATTCCCTTTCCCTGATTCAGTATATTAAAAACAAGGAGAGGGAGTGCACATGCTCCAATACTGGTAAGGTTTGAGACATACAAGAGAATGAAAGGGAGAAAGTGATGGACAATGCAAAGTAAAGACATTTTACAAAGAATCATTCCTTTGTTCTTACAAGGTAGAAACTTCATATGTTTCTTTAGTGATTTAAACAATTGCTTTTTTTATTTTCTGAATTTTCTTTTATAAATACTGAATAACATTTTAAAATATTGAGGAATGCTGAAGAGCATCTGAAAGTATGAGTTAATGATTTGTCAAGTATCTATTAGTATGTAAAACATAATAGCTGTTTTCTGAATGTGTAATTTTTCACAGCCAGTAATAGCTTCTTAACAGTTATTGCTGAGGGATCTATCTCTATTATTTGGCTATATTTTTAGATTGACTTGTGCTGTGTTTCTTTTACTCAAAGGACTGTTGCCATGGCTCAAGAGGCTCTTAAGATGAAGCTTGTATTTTAACTGTGCGAATGAAAACAATAAGTCTTTTTAAAATGTTTTTGACAACTTAGAATTACAGAGATATTTGGAAAATTGGCAAGCATTTCCTCCTGGTCTGTGGCCTGTTTGTGTTACCTTTTTCCTAAGCCTCAGGTAAATTTTGAAAGCCAAGGGATGAACAGGATTTTTCTGTAAGGATGTGCACAGACATAGCTTTAACTGTAGTGTCACAAAGCGTGACAATACAGGAAAGCTGTTTAAGTATACCAGCACTTTTAGTTTTTCAGCAAACTAGATACACTATTTATAAGAAGGATCGATATTGTTAGAAGCCAGGTACTGGAGTCTTTTAGGAACATGTCTCTTAGAACTTAAAAATGAAGCTAGGTTATAGGTTTTGCAAGGGTGTTTTCTGTTTTGTACTGCGGGGTTTTTTGGCGGTTTTTTTTGTGTGTGTGTGTTTTTTTTCCCTGCAAGAGCAGGAAAGCCCTGCTAAAGAATCATTATTAGCAAAATTATACAGAACTATGTAAAATATGCCTCTGATTAAAGCAGTTTAACTTTGGTGGGAATCCTGAAAATCAGTATTCAGACTAATTTTCCCCTAGAATTATTTTTTTTTCTTTTCACTGCTAAAGCATCATATTTTCACCAGGCTTGCTGTCTGCACTGGATGACTAATCGTCATGGCACCTGGTGCATTCAAGCAGGCCTGTGCAGTGGAATAGTCATACCTAGTTATGTCTGCACACCTGATGTTTTATTAACCAGTATTGATTTTTTTACCCGGGGGACTTTTTTCTTCCTGAAAAAAGGCAACCTTGCAGGAGTGAAAGGCATTGCAGGGGATGAATTTCTAATGAACCCCTTCTTTCCCTTTTTTGACTCCTTTTAATGTAGCTTCATATTTTAAGTGCCTGAACTGAAATTTCATTTTAAGCAATTCCATTTTGATAAATCCTTTTAAACCTTGACTTTCTGTAAGGTTATTTTTTAAAGATTGTGCTGCCTGACTGACACGCTTAGCAGTGCCTGTAAATTTGAGCATTTCATTATAGGTTGCAATGAAGCATGCTCACATGCAGTGAAATACAGAGAATTGAGGAGCCTAGACTATTTGAGTAATGCTGAAAGGAGGAGGGAAATAAAAGAAACCTCTGTCATATATCGAGTAGTACCGAAGTTCTTCCTTTTCTGTTTAGGTGTAGTTCACATGGTTCAATTAACAGCAGGTCTCTCAGAATCAATTCTCTTCTTGTTTGTATCAAAACAAATTTGTGATAGCATGCATTTGTGTGGAGATTTCTTTATTTTGCTACTACTTTTTAGAATGAAACTCCTGAGGTTTCCGAGGAAAAGCGTATATGTCTTGAGAGTGTTCAATGAAGGAGTGTTACTATGTGAAGGAAAGCAAACCCAGTGGTTATCTGTGTGCTTAAATGCACTGTCAGAGACCTTCCGTAATTCAGCAGTATTTTACCAGTGGCCTTTTGCTGTGTTTGAATGTTTTGGTTTTATGTTAACGATGAAGGAAAATTAAAAATAAAGCCCAAAGGAAACCATTATAATTGAAACAAAGCTGTGGAAAGGATCTAGGAACTATTTCAGGTCAGTGTTGGTCTTTGCTTTCACGCTGCATTTTTAATTTGCTGCCACAGTCCATCAGGCAGTGTGTACGGACTGCAGACACACCATTAGTTGTCAGTGGATGAGGGTCCTCATGACTCATTCTGACAGCTAACTTGCACTATCACAGTAATATGGGCTTGAAGCCCTGTTTTATTCCTTAGATGCCACTAAAATAAGCTTTGTTTATAGAAGGTGGTGGGTTTTTTTCTTTTTCCCTGGTGCTGCTAATTATTAATCTGCATTCATTTAGTATTGCTGTAGTTTTGGTTGCAGTTTCTTTGTGTTAATATAATCAGTCTCTTTCTTTTACAGTTTTTGGCACTGGGAACACATTATGGCAAAGTTTATTTACTTGATGTCCAGGGGAACATCACACAGAAGTTTGATGTTGTAAGTACAGCATTATTCAGAACACATCTACTGGGATGTAAAATGCTGCGATGTACAAAGTAATAAATAAGTTAATGCTTTTGTTACACCTGAAATTTTACTAATGCATTTCATGAACTCTCTCCCCATAACATAAGAGGCAGTGTATGGTCCTTGGTAAAAGAAGTTACACTGGATGGTTTTGTGATGAGCACATTTCAGTTTACATATAGTAAACTTTCTTCATGAAGACAGAAGAGGAAATACATATTTATGATTGTAAATGGTTATTATTAATTATGTAACCCAGAGCCTCATGACTTCCATAAGGCACGAGCCTGCTCATTAGGTGACTATTGTCAGTTGTTAGTGTGCGCGCTATCATCTTATCTAGTTGCCACAAGTAATTGAAAATTGATTGATTGCCTTGCTGGTTCAGTTTATCTACTGCAAATATATAACGCTAATATTTTATGTGAATGTTTTGAAGCTTGGATTCTTAAGGGATTGTATTGATTGAAGGAGAAGTAGCAGACTTTTTCCTTATTGTGGTTCCTGATATTAGAGGATGAATGAAATGCTAAATTTAAAGCTTTGTTCTAGAGTATTAAATTTTTATTTTAATTGTGGGCATTTGTTGATTATTTTTTGTTTTGTTTTTTAATATCTCATTTTCAAATTCTGTGTCTTCCACGAGAGGTGGGAGGAAGAGAATTAGCAAATTTTTTTATCCTGGCATTGTCACAAAATCTGGTAGCCAAGCATTGGTTTTTCATAGCAGTGTCAGCACTTGTCAGAGTATCCAATCACAAGATGTTGGCATGTTTGCAAAGAGAACTTATGTTCTAAAGCTGACACAGCTAGCTGCATGGGAGGGGTGAAAGGTTTTGTTTATATTTTTGAAAAATCTAATTATGCAATTGTGCGGGGGAGGGAAGTCACAACCAAAACCTAGACTCCTAGGCACAACCTTCAGAGGAAATCTTATATATAGCATTGGTCAGATTGACAGTGACCTTACTGGGTATTAATGAAAGTTAAGCTAATTATGATCTTCTGTTTCTTTTAACTTTGTATGTTCATCAGCCCCACAGAGGAGATGCTGACTGCATTTCAAAAGAGGAAAAGCTTTTGGTGTCTCCCTTATAGTTCTGATTACTTGTACACTACTTGCTAAAGATACAGTTTTTTTCTCTCCGAAGTAATCTATTTGGGGCAAGTTGGATTAAAGCGTACCTGAATTATTCTCTTCCATTTCTGCAGTAAAAGACTGCCTCAAAGACTCACTCAAATGAAGTGGAGATTTTCTATTGAGTCAGGCATTAAATGTCTTAGACTTGTATTTGTTCCACTCTGCGTCAGGTGCTTGGAAGAGTTCATTTATAGAACTGCTATTTTTTCCCCTAAGTGCATCACCAGTGCCCTGTTCTCCCACACTGGTTCCAAAAGGTGAAATCCTCCTTTCTGTAAAGACTTAGGGCACTGCCTAGGTGTAAAGCAAGGAACAAGGGGACCTATTGTCTGCTAAAGACTGTTAAACAAAATCCCTGCTTCCTCTTTATACCCACCCACCCAAATCTGCTCTTCTTTTCTTTGCTTTTCCTTAATAAAAAGTCCTACCAGTGCCTGCTGGACAGGTGGTTAAGTTAAGATGTTTAAGATGAAGTTGGTTAAGATGAAGTAAGGTTGGGCTATATAAACCACTTTCTGTTCTACCATGGTTACTTGATTATCTGTTTTCCAAACTTAGCCTGCTTCAGGGTAGAAGATTTTTGTGCCGTGTCTTGTTACAGAGATGGCAATGATTTCTTTTTAAGCTATTGTTTGAGTACAAACTGTTTTTTGAGATGGAGAATGGGAAAAAGAAGTGTTTCTTGGATTCTAAATGTTTCTGTCTCTTTTTGTAATGTACGTGTCTCCACTGCAACAGATAAATTATGTCATGGATCAGGTGGAAAGCTGCTTCTTTTTTTCTTTTTTATAGTTTGAAGAAAAATGATTTTGATCTAGGACCACTTGTCTTTAAAAAAAAAAAAGTTTTCCAAGGAACTACTAAGTGCTGTAGAACAGAATGGGCTGCCTATGTGAGAAACAAAACAGCTCTCTGACATCCTTGGCTGCTTAAACAGAGTTGTTTTCTGAATGAATGTTGTCAGGTGTTGAACCCGTAGACAGTTTATTCTGAACTGGCTACTGTATGTCAGAATATTTTCCTTCTAACCTGAACTTTTCAAGATCTTGGACTGTAGGCTAGAGCCATTGCTATCAAAATGTTTGGTGGGGTCTTCCTTCTGTTCTCTCCTACCAATGCCTGTTTACTCTCCCTCCTCCTGGGAGATTTGCATTAGAGCATTGCTATGTTGTAAATCCCAAATAAAACCTAAGCCTTTCTTGAGAAGAAAGCAAGTCACTTCCTGAAGTCCTGTAGGTGCAGAACATTCCTTGTAAGTGTGCTGGGGTAAAGATTTTTTTCTCTAGTGGTATTTTCTCTGGTTCTTTGGGTCTAAAATGAGCAAATTCTTTCCGAGAAGTGTTTCCACTGGTGGAATGGCAGATATGGTTTTACCTTGAACTTGTAAATAGAAGTATGTGTTGTTACTAATTTCTGGAAATTAGTAGTGTATAAAAATTGTTCCAAGTAAATAAAATAGTCTCTTAATAAAGAGCAAGCAATATTACCACTGAAATCTTTTAATTGTTTGCATTAAACAGTGTAGCGGAGGAGTGACTTTTACATATTTTTCTTTTTGAAAGAATCTTTTCAGCAGATGTTTTCTGACTTGTGAGATGGCAGAAATTACTAGTAAGGATAGCAACAAGAAGCCCTTTGTCTGGAAGAAATCAGTTACGTAATTCAAAGAATTGTTCTGCGTTTGAGTCTTTATCTGTATTTTTCAGGGGTTTGGCTTTTTTTTTAAAGCCAGGTTGGGGAATAAAAAACTTAATTACTTTTCTATACATCTAAGTCTGTTATATGTGTAAATAGAAAAAAAAAAAAACATACATAAGAAACCTTAAAAGTCACTAGATCTGAGATAGTGTTAGTATGTGAAATAAACCAGAATGGAGAGAATAAACCTTTTTTTAGAAATTTATTTTAATGGTAAGTTCATATTAAATATATTTAGAAAATACCATTACTGCTACCGTAGTCCTCCTGATTTCTGTTTGTTTTTTCCTAATCTCAAGTAACTGTGCTCAATAATATAAATGGGCTTGTAAATTGAAGAAATAAGGATTTTGTTTTTATAATAAATAATTTATTTTCCATATTGGCTCCCATCTGGATTTGAGCCAAATTGTAAAACAGAAATAGAGACAGATCTCAGAGGATTTGCAGCATAATTACTTTATAATGTCTCCAGCTCCTGTGAACTTTGAGAAAGCTCACAGGTGTGTCGCATAATTTCCAAAATGGCCAATTTTTGAATGGTGGCCCTCCTGTTGAAGACTGAATGCATTTAGCATTTTAAATTGCTAAAACCAACTGTAAGAAACACTATAAATGTAAAACCTGGCATCCCTAAAAGTTCTGCTATTGTAACACACTTTTTTGTTTGGTGGTTGTTTAAAAAAAAACCTTTTGGGACTTCACTCTGTGATGTCCATAGCAGCAAAACAACGTGGGTATCCTGAATTGCAAATACTGGCACTAGTGCTGCAAAGACTTAATCATGTGTTCTAGTTTGACCCATAAATATTCACAGAAGCTTCTGTGAAACTAATGTAGACAACTAAAAAGTCTTTTCAGAAGATTGTCTTGCTCTCATCCTGCTATTAAAATATCTGATGCTGGAGCACCTCTCCTATGAGGACAGGCTGAGAGAGTTGGGGTTGCTCAGCCTGGAGAAAAGAAGGCTCCAGGCAGATCTCTCTGCTGCTTACCAGTACCTGAAGGGGCCTACAGGAGCGATGGTGGGGGACTGTTTATGAGGGAGTGTAGTGACAGGACAAGGGGTAATGGGTTTAAGCTGAAGGAGGGTCAATTTAGATTAGATGTTACAAAGAAATTCTTTACTGTGAGGGTAGTGAGGCACTGGAACAGGTTGCCCAGAGAGGTTGTGGATGCGCCATCCCTGGAAGTGTTTAAGACCAGGCTGGATGGGGTTTTGGGCAACGTGGTCTAGTGGAGGGTGTCCCTGCCCGCAGCAGGGGGGGTTGGAACTAGATGATCTTTAAGGTCCCTTCCAACCCAAACCATTCTATGATTCTGTCCTGTGCCAGGTGGATGACTATTTTTTACAGGTTTGCAACTCTTTTTGTCAACAGCAGTGGAAATGTGTGCTTTGAAACTGATGTGGGAAACTTTTGGTTTGGGCAGAATTGAGAGACAGGAATTTAGGGGCTTTGGCCTTGGATGGTGCTGATACCTTGGCAGCCACGCTCGCGCTCTCGCATGATCCCTCTTTCCTCCTCGGCTTGTATGTTTTTAGCTCTTTCCAGTGTGGCTGTCTGTGACAATGTCAGCCGCCTAAGATTAACTGATATGCATCCTCAAATAACGTATGTTTGACAAACTGGTGTTCTCTTGTATTAGGGTTCAGTGCATTGAGTGAGATGAAATGTGTCAAACGCACTGAAAATTATTACTAAAAGGCAACAAGAAAAGGCGGGGGGGAAAAGCCTGCTAATGCCACTGACAAAGGATGATGCAGGACTGATTCACAGCATGTTAATTCCAAATGCCTCTCCATCTTTCTTTTCTTCTTAGACTGTCTACAATTTATTAATATAATTATTGCCTCAACTGACATCTTGTGGATTAAGGACTTGTAGATATGAAGAAAGCTGTACAAACATGTTTAGTTAAGTAACAAATCAAAAACCTTTCAAAGGGCAAGAAAACCTGCCCCCATTCTGGTCTTCTAATAAACATCAAGCTTAAAGCAGAAATGGTAAGAAGTCTTGGCTGGTGCCAGTGGTATTCTGTGAGAAGGGGAAACGTCTCCTCTTTTACAAGAGGGGGGATTTAAATGTTTAATGCATTGGAGGTGTTTCAGAGGTGATGCATGAGCCTAGAAAACAATGTAAATAGTGTTTTAAAGCTTCTGTTAGTGCAAAGAAATTGAAGTCCTTTTAGCATGCAACATTTGTGAGCTATTCAAGACTGTTGGAATTTCAGAAAGAATGAAACTTTAAGTAGAGGTCCCTTCTTGCAGCATTTCATTTTACCACATATTTCTTTCCTGGCCTCACCATTTTTTTCCTGATTGTCTCACATTGTGTAGCACTAAACATTTTTTTGTGTTTTTAATTGGAGTGGCAAAAATCCAAAATCACTAGGTCATCTCTGCTACCTTGAAAAATTAAAGGAGAGTTCCTTCTGTGGTGCTATTGTTGCCCTTGGGTGTATTAAAGTTACAGCACTCGCCAGCCTCTGGAGCAAGTGTGGTGCTTGCTTGAAGGTCAGTCAGTGGCCTGTTGATTTTGCTGATAACTCGGCAGGTTGCAAACCAAATGTCAGAGGTTTTTGTTGACTTGACATGCTTTTGAAAGAGTTTAATTGCTAACAAAACAAGCATATTTCTAATGAAGAAACAGCTGTTTTTAAGCACTAAATGCTGTTGCTGAAAATGATGCAGAGCCCGCTAACTGCTGTGAGAGATAATGCAGCATCTTTCAATGGGGAAGGTAACTTTTAGTGTTTGATTGTATAATGAAGAAGTTACTTTGAATGGAACTTTACATGAGAGTTTAAGACTAAGATGATATAAATGTCACTTATTTTGACAGTCTACTTAAAATTCCCTGTTTATTACTTTAACTACATCATTTTAGTTGTCACTGTCAGACTATGAAAGAAGACTTAGTCGGGAAATGAAATGAAGCAACAGAATTTAGAGTAGAGATCTGGGTAGCTGTGTGTTAGTATTTGCAGGGTGTCACTGCACCTGTTAAATTTGAAGCTGAAATCCTGTGTTTTGTACAAAACCAAGCGGGCTGCTATAAATGTGAGCTCCAAAAACCAAAGTAAAAATTAAGATTTTGATAGGAGCAAGTGTCTATGCAGGGGACAGGCTCCCTTCCCCCTCTATGGGACCTTCCACCCAAATGGGTGGTGCAGTCTTATGGCTTAAATGCTTTAAACTAATGCCTGGCTCTGCCCAGTGGAAAAACTGGAGAACAGTGACATCCTTTGGGATTTTGATCTTAAGACTTGGATGTCTACACCCAATTTAATAGTGCTTCTGCTTCTGTCTACCTGTCTTTTCATTGTAACTGCAGATGATTTGGAAATCCAGAGGTTTTTATAGTAGTTGTGGAGTAACTCAGGTGGCCTTTTGTGTCTGGCTTTTTGGATGTTACAAAGCCTTGGAAAGTATATCTTATGGTGTTTGTTCTGGTACTGTGCTTATTAGGTTATTTCTGATCTGGAGTCTTTCCAGTGGGAACTGTGGAGTTGTTGAAGATTAGGACCCTTCCTTGGCAGGAATTGTGGTGTACCAGGATCTCTCTGTCACTGGATGAGAAATGAGGTAGCTTCCCTAGACTGGCAAAAATTTTGGTGTCAGGGACAATATTCCTTAGGTCTAGAAAAGTTTTGTGTCTGACATGACTGAAACAAAAAATCACCACCCTCTCATAGATGTTTTGCACATCATCTTTGTATCCACTGTATCTAACTTTCCTTTGAAGGGAGTGTTGCTTAAATTTTTTTATTTAAAGAGATCAGATGGATGTGGAAGGCATTCATTATTACTAGAAATGTTGCTTGGAGTATGGATGAAATATGGGAGTTTTAAACAAGTATAGTATCATGTATAATTAATTTTTATAAGCTTAAAACTGAGGAAAGCATGACCATTTCATTCAATTATTCTTTCAAGCTTGTGGCTTGCAGTAACTCTGTAGCTTAGTGCAGAATAGTCTAAAAAGTTTAATTGAAAGTATGGGTTCAGCTACTGAACGTCTTGTATGGTCCAGCCATTTATTTCTTGAAAGGTGTTAGCTCATACAAGTCAAATGCGTGCTTGTGCAGTCACAAACAGTAACATGTATGCTGTAGATCAAATTTATGTCAATTAAAGTATAAAGCCTATGTACTTTACCAGCTGTTTCTGGGACTGCAATTGTTTCTGCCTTCTCTTTTGAACTTTTCAACAGCAGCTATGTTGCCCACGTACCTCCTTTTGAGAAGGATATCAGCCCTATCCTAAGGCTGAATGATCTTTCTACAACTTCATTACTTTTCAAATGCATACTGGTTTTCCTCTATTCGATGACATAGAAGCAAAGGAAGAAGTTTCATTTTTGTTCTCCAGTATCAATCACTTCTCTACAGAGTGCGTATCCTGCTGTCTGTCAGTTGCATTTCATGACCAACTCTAAAGGTATTACATTTAAGGTACTTTACCAGTTTTCTCTAATGTCACTGATTTCAGTAACAGTTTGCTAATGTCACCTCTTAATGAGGTAAAGGACTGTGACTGAATACTGTTTTGTCACAGTCATCTAGACATAACACATAGTTCAGTTTCTCTTGACTTGGTAGGGTCCTATTGTATCGTGTGCTTTTTCAAAGGTCGTCTTGTATTCTGTGTGTTTTCTCAAAAAACCCCTGAAATCTGGAAAAGTCTAGGGGGAAAAATATCTCATCATGGGAGAATACTAAACATGAAGGAGGTTACTACTATAGTATGTAATACAGCGTTGTTGGTCAATGAAAGGGCAAAGTTTCCAGTGTATTCTTCATTTTTTTCACCAGACATTGTAGGATCTCTGAGTCTATTTTTGTGAAAGATCAAATAGAAACCTTACTGTAATTCTGCTTAGTGAATTTACATGTACCATTTTCAAGCATTTCTGAACAAAATTATTTGTGACATTATGCAGAAATATTAGAATCATCAAACCAATTTTTTTTTCTTTCTTTTTTTTCTTCTAACTCTTTCACCATCCAGGTTTGGTAACATTTGCTGTTTGAATGCATACTACATCTTATGATTAGTTAGAAAATGTAATTTACGCTTAGAACTATTACTGAACTTTTCTCTAAAAATTGTCCTATGCACCATAATTTGACAACAGTATTAGGCAACAAAGTTTATTTGCTTTTAAGAAAAACACAGAAATATAGTTTCTAATTTCAAAGACATATTAAACAGTCATACAGAATAATATATGTAATTGGCTCTTAAAAGAAAGCTTCAAAAGACTCCCAACTAATTTCAAACAACTGTTTAATAAGGAAAATACTTTTCTGTGCCTTCCAGAGGCTTAGTCCCTGACAAGAAAGACTAGATGCTGCTAGGTTGTTCTGTCTTTTACTACTTGTTGGCATTTGAAGAACCACGGATTCTCACCATCAGGGATGTCCCTGCCCTACTGGGAACTTTCTAGTTTGACCAGGTGATGTTGACTGGCATGAGATGTATGTTCAGTGATTCACCACATCCTTTTTCCAGTCATCTCAGAAGCATTTTGTGCCACATCTGTCTCATACCTCTCCCCTTAATACTCTTTACTGATATATAGCTGGACCACTGGGCCAAGTTGCTCTAGAGTTTTTATTAGCAGCAATGAAACAGCTAGTTTCAGGTAGCACTGATGAAGTCTTTTATGAAAAGACTGATAACACAGATGTGCATTTTCTAAACCCTAACAACCTTTAAAAGCATAGGGAGGATTTGGAAAGGTTTGATTCCTAAGCAGCTAGTATACTGCTGTTTCCTAGAGCTGTTTTCCTTTCAAATGGCATATTATACCTGGATGGCATTTTCCTATATACAGAAGGCAGGCACTTACATGCACATATACAAAATAATAGCGGTTTGCTTGTCAGAATTATTCAGAGTTCTGGCATTAATAAAATATTATTTGCAGTAGAAAATGTTTTCCTAGTTAGAAGGTCCGAAGCAACTGAGTTCTGGAGGACAATGGTTTTTATACAAGTTGACATTAATGATAGAGCTATGGCCCTTTGTTTCCATTAACAATAAAAATGCAGCACTATTAAAAACACAGAATGACATAACGGGCATAATATGATGAACAAAACATGAAGGCAAAACTAAGTATTTTTTGACATGGGGGCAAGGTATTATCGACAATAAACTTTGTAAATCTAATAAAGATTCCCTTCTCAAGGATGAGACTTATTTGTTTTAAAAGACATGACAGTGTATAGTAGTTGTTTATTGCTCTCCTGATGGAATGCTAAACATGGACAGTCCAGATTTCCCCAGTCTTGGGTGTTAATACCCTCAGAGTGGCTGCTGACAAAAGTAGCTACTCTCAAGCTGGCCATCTCCATTGTGATGCTGCTGAGGAAGCTAGTTCCGCTGAGAGTCCTGTGACACAGGGAAATAAAAGTATAAGAGATTTCAGAAATCAGTATTTTGGCGTTGGAAGGCTCACCACTGTAACCCTAAACTGGCTGGTAATTGAAGTCTGTAGTTGTTGCAGGTTTTGGCAGTTTTGAAGATAGGAGCTGTGAAATGTGAGCAATGTAAAGATGGAAGAATGAATGAATCTGTTTGCTTTTTTGATCTACTTTATTTAAAGTTTATTGTAAGCAATCATGTCTACACTGGTATTGAAGTAGAAGCTCTTCGTATGTAGATGCATTGAGGAAGTTGCACAGGATCAATTAATCTTCAGATTTAGCTTTCCCTATCTTACTGTTACAGTGAGGATATGGTATACCATATGCCATCTACAGTAAGTTAGTGTGCTTCATGATCCATAGTTTCCACTTGTGTGACTACTCTCCTCCCTCTCCCCCCATCTTTTTGATTTGCCTGTGTTTTTAGGATCCTGTCAAGAATTGGACACCCAACGTTGATCATTGTTGAGTATCTCTGATGGGTTTGTGAGACTTTCCCAGATGATATAATTGCAAATAAAGGAGGTTCAAGAGTTGGTGTCCAAAGAGAATGCAGTGCTTTTAGTAAGCAGGAAATGTGGTTATTATTGCATATAGCTCTGACTTATGCCAATCTATACCAGTGTTGATCACTGAACATTTACATGGAAAATGGCACTTTAGCTGTAGCTAATGGCTGAACTTCAGCATGGATAACCCAGTGTAATACTTATCTGTGCCAGGAATATCACTAATTATGTCATTTTCAGCCAGGAAATGGAATTCTTTCCGTTATGCTATTTCTGCTTCTGTCTGATTACATCAGTGAAGGATTTTTTCACCGATTTCTGTAGCCATCGAGTTGAGATCATTGCCAGTAGTGGAATGGTTGACAGGCTAAAATAACTGAAAAAAATACTTAGTGTGTTTTTTTTCTCTGCAGGAGCTGATAGAAGGAAGAAAATTATGTAGTTGTGGAGAAAATAATGGCTACATAATGCAACATATGGAGAAGCAGTGATGCTAGGCTCCATGTGGTCATGTCCTCTGTCCTGTGTTGGGTCAGGGAGGGGGATGAGCATCATGGCTGTTGTGAAAACCTTCCTGGAAATGATGTTGGCAGAACAATGTGTGACCCCTGAGAAGAATAGTCAAGAGCCTCTTCACTTCTGTAAAAGTTTTTTGGTCAAAGCACCAATAAAATAATCTCTAAAAAGAAAACCTGTCCTGACAAGAACTTGCACTGTATGACCTGGTTGGCCTTTCTCATTAGTCATGTCTCTGAAAAGTGGCTTATCAAGAAATGGAGAAAAATCTTCTACTTTTCCCTTCAGGGGGTAGAATTCTACAAAATCCTGTTAAATACATTAATGACACTGGTGGTGGTATTCTGTTAGAAAGAAGTTATGAAAGTGCCCCAGTAAGTTTTATGCTCAGAGGTTTAGATATGTTTTTTGGATTGTTCTTCAAAACCCAATTTATAATTTAGTAGCCTGTGTAGAAAGCTAATGCTCAGTGATGAATTCTCCAAGTTCACTGTGCTTGGTGAACTGTTCTGAAAAGAAAAAAAGCAGTTAGAGAAATCAGTGAGGTGAACCTCCAGGTTGCCTGGGATAGCCTTCTCCCACACTGTGTTGGGCCTTCCAAGAAAGGTGTATGAAGTCATCACCTGCAGCCCTTCTTCAGCCCTCCGCTGGTAGGTACTTCAGCCCTCCACATAGATGCATGATTGGGAATATTGCTTCATATTTTCAGATGGCTTTAATATACATATAGCAACAAAGAAGTAGAGATAGGCTTAGGACATACCATCCTTGAAGCTCTACGGTTACACAATAGATGGCGGAGGGGACCTGGGGAGAGGAGAAAATGGGAGTAATTTGTTTACGTTGCCACAGAGCTCCTGGGAGGATATCTCCTTACACACCAGTGTTTTAATAGAAAAGAGATTCTACTTTGGATCCATCAGGAATTAGCTAATGGTTAAACTCTGCTAGGAAGCAGTGTAAGCTTTCAATACAGATTTGTTTTCAGTAATAGTTCCATCATTCCTAGACAAGCATTCTGATTATCTAGCAACTACTACAGATTTAGAGAGATCCCTTGTTAATTTTTTTCCTTGGATTTTTTTTTTTTTTCTTAGTCCCTGTAGTTGACAAACAAGATTAAGGGATGCAGTGATGTGGAAAATATTGAAATCACTGTAGGCTTTTTGGTCTTTCTCACTTTCTCAGACTATATGAGAGATTCCTTGTCCTCATATTCCCTTAGTTTTAGACAAGCTTTTGAGATCTTTCTTTTTTTGTAGGCAAGGTCTGCCTTCCTGCAGACAAAATAAAAGTTAATGTTGCTATTGTTCTGTGTCCCAGACCTTGTCACTCTCCCCAGCTTTCCCTCCTCCCTTCTAATCAATGTAATCTCCCATTTTTCATTTGGAGAATGACAGATTCAGGAGTGTTATAGGAAAAGCACTGGAGCAGGAATCCTCACTTACTTACCAGAATTTGACTGCCAGTATTGTTGAACAAAACCTCTTTGGTGTGGATATTAGTAAATTTTCATCAAATGAAAATTTAAGTGTTTTAAGTTCTGAGTATACTAATTCTATTGCAGGCAGTGATGAAGAACTTATCCTGTAACTTTTAAAGCAGCCTTTTCAATTTAAACCATTGTGTTACTACATTATGTTTCTCAGTTGTATATAAACACGTAGGTATGTATGTACTTTTACCTTGTTACAGGTAAACCATGATACAGCATCAGAATTGGCTTTTCTGAGTTGCTTTTCCCTCTATTGTATCAGTAAAACTCTACAAATATGCAAAATATGCCTAAGTCGGTGCAGCACTGCAGCATCTGGGGCAAGGAAAGTGCATGGATTCAATTTCTTCTTTTCAAAGATAGTTCCTCAGTACAAGAGATCTCTGGGCATCAATGTTCTGAAGTCAAAACAGGTGGGACAAACAACATGTAATGCACTTGTGCTTAGCTGTTGCACACCATCCTTTTTTTTTTTTCTTTCTTAATAGTTGAATACTCTCTCACTATCTGGTTTATTTGCTGTCACCTCATATCACTTCCCAAAATGAAAAGGCCCTGAAAAGTAGAACTTCTTTTTTGACAAGTTGGGTAAATTAGGCTTTCTTCTGGGTAGGCTGAGGGTATCATTTTGGATTGAAAAGGCACCTTTAGAGAAAGAGACTATTCAGTGTTTGCCAATGTTTTGTTTTGCGGGGTTTTTTTCCCCCAATAGTCTCAAAGATGTCTGTTTCTCATAATTCACAGATTCATAGATTGGTAGGGGTTAGAAGGGACCTCCAGAGATCATTGAGTCCAACCCCCCTGCTAGAGCAGCATCACTTAGAGCATGTTGCACAGGATGGCGTCCAGGCGGGTTTTGAATATCTCCAGAGAAGGAGACTCCACTACCTCCCTGGGCAGCCTGTTCCAGTGCTCGGTCACCCTCAAAGTGAAGAAGTTTTTCCTCATATGCAGATGGGACTTCCTGTGTTCCAGATTGTGCCCATTGCCCCTTGTCCTGTCACTGGGCACCAACGAGAAGAGTCTGGCCCCTTCCTCTAGGCATCCACCCTTTAGATATTTATAAGCATGAATTAGATCCCCTCTCAGTCTTCTCTTCTCCAGGCTAAACAGACCCAACTCTCTCAGCCTTTCCTCATATGAGAGATGCTCCAGACCCCTAATCATCTTTGTAGCCCTCCGCTGGACTCCCTCCAGTAGTTCCCTGTCTTTCTTGAACTGGGGCACCCAGAACTGGACACAATATTCCAGATGTGGCCTCACCAGGGCAGAGTAGACGGGGAGGATAACCTCCCTCAACCTGCTGGCCACGCTCTTCTTAATGCACCCCAGGATACCGTTGGCCGCCTTGGCCACAAGGGCACATTGTTGGCTCATGGAGAACTTGTTGTCCACCAGGACTCCCAGATCCTTCTCCGAAATGCTGCATCCCAGCAGTTCAACCCCTAACCTGTACTGGTGGATGGGGTTATTCCTCCCTACGGCCAGGACCCTACACCTGCCCTTGTTGAATTTCATTTGGTTCCTCTCTGCCCAGCTCTCTAGCCTGTCCAGGTCTCGCTGAATGGCAGCACAGTCCTCTGGTGTGTCGGCCACTCCTCCCAGCTTAGTATCATCAGCAAATTTGCTGAGGGTACACTCTGTCCCCTCATCCAGGTCATTGATCAATATGTTGAAGAGGACCGGACCAAGCACTGACCCTTGGGGCACACCACTGGATACAGGTCTCCAGCTAGACTCTGCACCAGTTATCGCAACCCTCTGGGCTCTGCCATTCTGCCAGTTCTCTACCCACCTCACTGACCCCTCATCCAATCCATGCTTCCTAAGTTTGCTAACGAGGATGTTATGAGAGACAGTATCAAAAGCCTTGCTGAAGTCAAGGTAGGCAACATCCACTGCTCTCCCTTCATCCACCCAGCTGGTCACGCCATCATAGAAGGCTATCAGATTATTCATTATGCATTGATCAGATAATTAATTGGTGTTGATGCATATGGAATGTCTAATTTACAGATGTAAAAGCTGCAGAGCTCTGAGGCTCTATTCAAAGCAAGTTCCTCATCCTACCTAGAGCAAGGCTTGCATTTTGAGAGGATCTTAGCTTAGTTTTGACAATAACTGTGGCAGTTTCTGTTTACAAATCAGTATTTTGCACTTGGATACCTCCACCATGATGGAAATAATACAGGCATAAAAATGGTAGTCCTTATTCCAGTGGGCTAAGATTTCAAGCAGTGGGTTGATTGGTCATATTGGTGTACATTGGAGTTTTACATGCTTGTTTATGTGAATGTCATGCAGATGGAAACATATGAATAAATGAAAAATAGGCACTTGTAGGAGACAAATTTATTATTTTGTTACTGTTCAAACTCTCTATGTATACAATTTGCCTTAGTATGGAGAGCAGCTATGTACTGGTTATATAGGATCAGACTGATATTAATATATCAATGACATAAGACCTATGGGGAGGTTTCTCCTTTGGCTATGTATATATGTGTGTGTATAGCTAGATAAATAAAAATGTTTGGGTTAATTTAGGAAAAGTGTATGAAAATTCTTTTTAAAGAGTGGATGAAAATGCCGCTTAAGGGGGTTGTATTAGCAATGGGAACCTCTTGAAGTAAAATGAGCTTTGCTGTAAGTATGATTGAACACTGGTTTGCTTTTTACACTCCTAATGCATGTGTTGCTTGCCTGCTAACCGTGGCTAAAAGGCACGAAGTCACAGGCAACTATTAAAACGTTTAGATTCCTAGCTTGTAAATATTGCATTTCTTACAGAATTGGAGTGAAATCCGGTCTTAGGTTTCTTGTTCATCCACTTCATATCCATTGGGATGCAGCATTTGAGAAAGAATCAATTATCCATTTGTTAGTCAGAGGAGCTTTACAAATTATACATTAGCAGATTGATTTCTCAGGTTCACCATTGAGGGACTGATAGTATAAGGTGGGTTGATGATGAGTGTCAGGGGAGAAGGAGTTGCCACAAAGAACACAATTAAAAGAAGCTTTCTGAGTGGCCGTGAATTTACTCCTAATTGAAGAGCTGACATAATCCATACTAAGTGCGTTTATTTCAAGGATTTTACACTAGGTAATTGATTATCACATGAGGTACGTTTGTTGGTAGATACTTGATTTTCCTTTCCTTTAAATTTAGGATTTTGCAAAAGCCTGCATTTAGATCTTTATGGGCAAGTTGCATGCTAGCTTTTTCTCCGTCTCCCTAAACTTTTCTTTCTTCCATTAAGGTAACATTTTTTTGTTCTGTAGTGTCAGCTTGACATTATTGATTTTGAACAGTCAAACTTACTTATGTTGTCCAGAATTCCAAACATGTCTCCATCAGAAAGAAAACTGCAGCTAATGGAAATTCATCTGAAGGTGTTTCTTCGTTCTTTGCCAGAACTTCTACACTGTATGAATTTCTGAAGCTGTTCCCAGGTTAATAATTTCAGTGTATTTCCCTTCCTAAATAACAGGACCCTCCTTATTGCCAGATTTGAATGATGTTGCTTTAGAAATACTGTGTTACTATAATTTATACAGTACTGGAAGTACTCATTGTAACCACAAAGAGGTTGAGTTTGGACTAAAGCTAGGGGTCCTGCTTAGGTTAAAAAAAGATTACCCAATGTAATGCTAATTAAATAATTATTAGTAATTTCCTCACCATTTTATATGCAGGTGCCTGTGGTTTTATGACATGGGGTTTAAGATTAGATCATCTCTTAATTGAGAAATATTTACATGGATTATATGTTCCTAGTTTTTAGACTGACAATGTGACTTCACATTGCTGTTGTAATTTTTTTTTTATTTTTTTAAATGTGCTTGTAAATTTGGACAGTTTTTTTTTCCCCTCACCCATTTATAATACCTTTAAAGCAGTCAACTGACCAAACCCCAGAGCATATCCTGGTTCTGACTGCATCAAATGTCCTCCAGATTGTGATGAGTTAGTGACTACCTGTGTCCTCTCTAACCTTGAGTGATTCTTCATCTTTTGTTGACCTGTAAAGGTGGATATTGCAGGAAGGGCATTTATTCTCTGTACTGTAAAAACCAAAACCTATTTTCTTTTGCCAGGCAAATTAAACTCTTCAGTGGGTTTGCTGGAATAAGGTTTTAAAAAAACCACAAGGGGAAGACAGTTGTAACTCCATGGCTGAGTTGATAATGTATAATAACAATAAAAAATAAAAGGGGGGTGAGGGAGGGTAACCCACAAAATTATCTGTGTTCCTCTTTTCTGAACTATCAAAATTATCCACAGGGTGTTAGCAGGGTATAAATACAACTAAATTTGAAATGGTAAGTAACTTTAACATAGCAGTGTATTTATAAAAATAATTTATATGAAAAGATTAATGGAGCTGATTCTAGAAGAAACACTTTGGTTTAGATAACACATGTACCAGTTTTCATAGAATCATAGAATGGTTTGGGTTTGAAGGGACCTTAAAGATCATCTAGTTGCAACCCCCCTGCCATGGGCAGGGACACCTTCCACTAGACCAGGTTGCCCAAAGCCCCATCCAGCCTGGCCTTGAACACTTCCAGGGATGGGACATCCACAGCTTCTCTGGGCAACCTTTTCCAGTGCCTCACCACCCTTATAGGGAAGATTTTTTTCCTACTATCTAATCTAAATCTACCCTCCTTCAATTTAAGGCCGTTACCCCTTATCCTATCTTTACGTGCCCTTGTAGACAGCCCCCTTCCATCTTTCCTGTAGGCTCCCTTTAGGTACTGGAAGGCTCCTATAAGGTCTCCCCAGAGCCTTCTCTTCTCCAGGCTGAACAACCCCACCTCTCTCAGCCTGGCTTCACAGGAGAGGTGCTCCAGCCCTCTGATCAGCTTTGTGGCCCTCCTCTGGACTTGCTCCAAAAGGTCCACGTCTTTCCTGTACTGAGACCCCAGAGCTGGACGCAGTACACCAGTTGGCTTTCTGGACTGCAAGCGCACCTTGCCGGGTCATATTGAGCTTCTCATCCACCAACACCCCCAAGTCCTCCTCCTCAGGGCTGCTCTCGATCCATTCTCTTCCCAGCCTGTAGTTGTGCTTGGGATTGCCCCAACCCATGTGCATGACCTTGCACTCGGCCTTGTTGAACTTCATGCGGTTCGCACAGGCCCACCTCTCGAGCCTGTCAAGCTCCCTCTGGATGGCATCCCTTCCTTCCAGCATGTTGACTGCACCACACAGCTTGGTGTCATCGGCAAACTTGCTGAGGGTGCACTCGATCCCACTGTCTATGTCGCCGACAAAGATATTAAACAGTGCCAGTCCCAATACCAACCCTTGACTAATGCCACTCATCACTGATCTCCCCTTGGACATTGAGTCATTGACCAGAACTCTTTACATGTGACCATCCAGCCAATTCCTTATCCACTGAGTGGTCCATCCATCAAATCCATGTCTCTCCAATTTAGAGACAAGGATGTTGTGTGGGACAGTGTCAAATGCTTTGCACAATTCCATTTTATCTGTGGCTTTTTATTTCTGATTTCCTGGATAGTTTTAGATACAAATCTTAAACAGCTTTCCAGTGGAATATAGTTCTGGAAGTGGTAGGCTTGACTGTTACTTAGCTCTGAACAAGAAGATCCTGGCGTTAGTTATCCTTGCTGGAACTTTATTTTAAAATGCATTTAATATTCACCCCTGACTGTTTTTAAGTTCATGGTCTGTCATCACTTTCTGAGATCCATAGAAAATTTTGACTGGTAAAGTCAGTGAACAGACTAGTAGCCAATAGTGCCAATTCAACTTGAGTTCAGAAAAAAAATTACTGTGTTTGCTTTGCCTTGTGTACATCATCTAGAATAGCGTCTCCTGTTGGAACTTAGCTGGAGGTTTGTGTAAGTGAGCAGGTCTGCTCTTAGTTGAATTTATTTGCCTTCCCTGATTGTTATCTGTGTGTAGTGCAAACAACAGGAGTAAAAGAATTTGAGAAAGGAAAAGTTAAAAGCAACTGATAGAGGTGTTGGGCATGCAGAAGGCTTATAAGAGGTTGCCAGTTATACACAGTGTTATGAAATACTGTATTGTCAAATTTATACTCAGCAAACAGTTCTGAAGTATTGTGTGCAATTCTGAACATGGGGAAAAATTCAAATACTGTGGAATCACCTTTTTCCCCACCAACAACATTCTGTGTGTATATAAGGAGAGTTTTTGACTTGCTAGGCACTATTTGGTTACCTGAGTGTTATCATACATTTAATCTCCAAAGTATGCCATGTGGCTTTCAAACTGCAGCATGGCAGATGAATTCCATCATCCTGCTCCTTGTCTTCAACTTCTATGTAAGTTATCTTCACATAATCTACCTTGCCTACTTCCTGCACTTCAGTTTTTCAGCGTCAAACTTAATCAAAGCCATTTGGCAGCAAAATGGGAAGAGTGTGGACTGTAGGATTGAGCTGTTGACTCTTCTGCTGTGTCCTGTTTTGTTTCTTTTTGTCTTGGGCTTTGTTGCAGTAGGGTGTTTCCAAGAAGGCCCATCATACGGGATTGCTGCTAGATCTGCTGTTGCTGTCATGTCAACCCTGATGGCAGATGTAGGTGCTAGAGTGTTGAGAATAACATGGCCAGTTGAACACTGTACCTTAGCATATGGCCTTGTGTCAAGATGGGGCTATTCAAGATGGACTTTTTGCCTTTCCAATTGCAGAGTAATAGAAGAAGAACCTTTGTGAGAAAGTTGTGGCAATGGCAACTTAGATGCAGCCCAGAACAAAAAACCACACCACTTCCATGGTGAATTCTGTTGAACTTTATGTGCTTGTCCTTTCAGAGGGCCAGAGTTGTTTCTCATTGTATAGGGAATGGTGGAGACGTGTTGGCATTTCTTTTTTTTTTTTTTTTTTAATTCTTTTTCCCCTAGACAGAGACAAAATCTTTTGTTGAATCTTGATGACCAAAGCAGAAGTTTACAAAGGCACTTACAAGGTAAGGCAGGAATAAAAGTGTGTGCTAGCAATTTTTATGAAGCTTCTAGAAAGTGATACTGGCAACTCACATGTCTTGCCTTACTCAGCATCCTCCAGCCCTGGAATTAGCCAAATGTGTGTGTAGCATCTGAGAATCAGAGCTTTCACAACGGTGTTGACCACACCAGCAGGCTGATGGGCTGGAGCTGTGCTCCTCAGCTGATGCCCCCCAAGTGCACTGGGAGGAACGTAGCCGGGGAATGTGCAGCTGCCAGTGATGTGCTCGCTTCTGATTTTGAAATGCAGCAAGTCAGCGTGAATGAAAGTACTTCTGGAGCACATAAGGAAAATTAGTTTGACTTCTTCCTCGGCAGTGCACTTTTTGGCAAACAACACACAGCAGAAAGACCACTTTGTGATAGGCAGTAATTGTGATGTTTCCAGGTAGCGTTTTGTGGTGATATACAAAGTGAGACCAAGTGGTGTCTCCTGCACACAAGGAAGTGGGAAAGCAAAACGACTGCAGCATCCTTTTCCAAACTCGTCATGCAACTGTTGCAGTACAGGGCTGAGTTGTTCAACCTTAATTAGAAAGAAGCTTCTACAAAATTAAATGTGATTTGGACATATATTCTTTTCAAGGTGGAAGAGAGGAAGACTTCATTTCCCTGAGTCGGAATTTTTTTGGTGTGAAAGATTATGGGGAAAAGCTTTCCAAAGGCTGTGAGAAGACCTCCATTTATCTCCTGTAAATAGTCCATCTGGACAGTGTGTTTTTATATAACTTTTTATGATATACTTCTTATGTAAATCCAACTGCCATAGTGTATATAAGGACCTGGGATATTTTATACACAGTTGTGTAACATCTAATGTGAGCCCATGACTCCAGCACTTTTCCAGCGACACTTTCTTTTCACACAAACATACGCTGGATTTCTCCTTTCGCCATGCCCAGAACCACAGAAGTGATCTGTTTTGTGGTTCAATCTGTTCAAAATTTTATGAGAGTAAGAAAAGTTGTTCTTAAATGAGTAAGAGAGACTTGTTTGGGTTAACATCCTTCAATGATGCTTGAAATGATGAGATATTTGTTACAGAGGGTGAAGTCAGTATCGTGGTACATAAGAAGGTTCTTGGTACTCGAATATAATTGGATGGGGCTTTGTATGCAAGAGGGTACGCATTGCGTTACCCAAATGATAAGTTAGTCCTCAGTACTTAAGGTAAAGCTGGATGTTTAAGCTAAAGTAAACAGTAGCAGATGTCGTGTAACCCTGTAGGTTAGAACCAAAAGTATATCTGGATAGGGAAAGGAAAATTTATTAAACTGGGGCAATCTTTAGGCTTTTTTCAGTATTTGTCTAAGAAGAGTACACCGATGTTGCACTTCAGTACCTTCTAATACTTGCTTCTGAGAACACTTAGAGGCAAAAATGAAGCAAAAGATGGGATTTGAAGGAAGAAATAACTACCAGTATAGCCGTCAGACCAAACCAGGAGAATTTTCAGTTGCCTTGATGCCTTGTCAGCGTGTTTTATGCTGAGTTTTGATAGTGGGAGAGGTTCTTAACGAACAGCTGTGGTGTGCAGATGCTCAGGGTCTGGAAGCCTGGCACTTCATGAGAGCTCCAGAGCCCTGAGGCTCTTAACTGCAAAAAATGTCAAATTTCTGGGTTTGGCAAAAGTCTGGAAAGAAGGCTGTCTTTTGCCATTGTCGTGAAAATACCTATTCTGTGTGGGTTTTTTGATTCATGCAACTAAACATTGCACAACCATTAACACAAATCTCAGGAAGTGTGGGGGGTGTTAAAGGAGGTGATTGGTGATGTAACTTTAAAGTCAACTTTAAAAGTCTTTTTTCTTTCTTTTCTTTCCTTTCCTTTCTCTAGAGCCCAGTGAAGATAAATCAGATCAGCCTGGATGAAAGCGGAGAATACATGGGTGTTTGCTCAGAAGATGGCAAGGTACGACAAACCCGTTTATATATTTAATGAGGTAGCAGGTAGTCCTCAGTATTACACTTGAGATAATTGTGATACCTGTGGAGGTAATTCCTGCATTTAGCACTACCACTTTGACCATCCATTTTGAGAACTGAGCTCACCTTTGAATACTCAAAATTAAAGTCAAATATATTTTGCACAAATGTGCTGTACGAAAAGTAATTACAAGAATGTCAATAATGTAACTGGTATTAAGCTGATTAACAGCTGTGGCAGGAGGACATGTCACCTTAATCATTGCTGCTGTGCCAGTTATACTTCAGTGACTACTCTGCTGTTCCTGCAAGACAGTAGTTTAATGCCTTTCTGCTATAAATCCACAAAATTGGATTTTGTGGGCATGATTTCTGTGGGCTGGTGGTTTTCATTTTCACACGTTATGAATGTTTCTCTTGAATTATAGAATCTTTTGATAAGCAATCATAGTTTATCAGAAGAATAAAGTGTCTTACAACAGCCACATTAAATAAATGTAAAATCAATATATGTACAGTTTCCTAAAAAACTGGCACCTACTTCCTTGACTGAGGACATATATCATTTGTGCAGTGTATAACTAACAATTATCAGTGCTTCTCTGGAATGTTGAGCTGTGACATTTAGTGGTTTTGGTGATTGATTTTCCACTTATAAGAATGTCTTTTTTGTTTTTAAGTCGATGGCAGTCTTTTCTAATGTTGGTTTGCAATGATAAAATTCTAATGCATAGGATGTATTTAAGCTTCTTTTTTAATATAATACTCATATACAAATGCAGTGCATTAAAAAGTCATTTAAGTAATTTCTCAATATCCATCTGACTTACTGAGGAGAACGTTTCTTACAGAGTAGACTTGGGGGGAGGAGGGATGTTGGTGATCGTAATGGATGCATCTCATTCAGTAGAAGTTCTATAAATTAAAAACAGACTTGGATTTTGCAGTAGACAAAATGGGGAAACAACCCCTTTAGACTGTATGCGCTTGGGTTTTTTTCCTTCCAAATAGGTGGGGTTTTTTTCCTCAACAGGCAGGCAGCCAGTTTATGTATCCAAGCCTTTTGTTTCTCAGAGATATCTTGATGTCAGTATCTTGACACGGTAATTGGGATACTAGTGCCTATCAAAGTGGGTTGTAGGATTTTACAGCCTGTGAGAAACACAGCAAGAGTGTCCTAATTGTCTAAGCAAGATAAGGGAAGGGTCAGTAATTGTTCAAGGTAATAAAAATGTTGAGCCTAGCGTTGTTGTTTTGGGTGGTTTGAATGGTGGGGGGAAGCAAGCACTTGCTGGAAGAGGTCCTCACATGTGACTGTGGATTACTGACTTGAAATATGTATGTTGCAGTGAGACTACAAGCCACTCATAGTCTTCTGATATTAAATTAATATTAAAAATAGGTATTTGATTTCAGAAACATTCAGAAATACATAATCCCTACTTTGGTGTGGCTGTATTTGAAAGGCTTCAATACTTTAAACAGTGATTCTGTCTTCATTTTGTGAAACAGCTATTGTGGATCCAGTAGGTGACATTTCATGCTATACAAGGCAGCCTAAGCTATGGTCCCCAAGCCAGGGCTAGTTCTAGTAATGTTTCTGATGCAGGGCTGGAGTATCACAAGTACAATATTCATCATATTTACGTTCATAGAATCCAGGGGCATTGATGCTTCACCGTATTCTATGCTGAAAAGCTCATCTGGAGATTTGGAAGATCTGGGTGTTTTAGAACTTAGACTTTCTACTTGACCCAGAAAGGTGTGTGTCTATGAAAGAATCCACCCCTAAAATGGGTGAAAACACATACTTGTATGTTATGCTACTGTATAAGAAAATGGCAGAAATTCCTGGCTAGATAATGTAGCACTTATAGGTTCTAGGTCATAACAAAAGTGTAACTTTATGCTCCTTATAGCTCTTTCCTTACTATAGTGGGAGTGTACGTATTGTAAGAAGTTAAACACTTGTAAAAGTGGTTGCAAAGTCATCATTAACTTAGATAAATAAGTAAAAATAACTAAAACCTTTTTTTAAAAAAGGAAAAGTGAAACAGTTTAGTTTTCTAAAATCAGTTTTAAACAAAAAAAGGGATATAATAAAAAGACCTGTGAATTTTGAGCCAGCTGGATTGATGCAAGTATTTTCTACATGTCCTCTAGACGACCGCAAAAGATTTTTGCAATAGGCAGGTAGTGCATTTTCCCATATAAAAGTGGATCCAATATGGGGCAGATGGAAACCATTCGTCCTCTTAAAGGAAGCCCTTCTGATGAGAACCCCCTCCTCATATCTGTTCTGCTGTCTGATGTATTTTATTTTCCTACTTTTTTCTTTCTTTTCCCACCCTCAAACCAGATTTGGACTACCTACGTTGATGGGGAGGAGGGGGGCTTGGCAGCACAGTTCGATTCTTTAACCCTCTTCTTGTCAGGCGGTGTCTAGACCTAATGTCAAAACCTGGCATTTGTACGTCATACATGGCCAGCAAGTGCTTTGGGAGCCAATTGCAGTTTTTCTGTACTGCACGTTTGGTTCTTTGAAAATCTTCCTTGCCAATGGACTCAACTGAAAATGGTTGAGTGTAGAAATATTAGGGTATAAGAGGAGAATTTTGGTGCTGGAATAAATAGACGGGGAAACAGGCTTGCAGATTCAGAATTATTGAGATTTTTTAGGTTAGTTTTTTCCTACTTGTATGCTGTCTTGAAAAACCAACTCACAGTTTTGCTAAAGCTCTCATGTCATTACATACAGCTATATAATTGGCACCCTTATTGGCTTGTAGCTTTTTTTATACAAAGATATATAAATTATATTGAAAACCCATGTGCTTACATGCTTAACATGTTTAATGCTTCTAACAACGTTTATATTAAAAATATCCACGAAGCATTACATTGATCATTTTTCAGGAAATGTGGGTTTTAGATAAATTGTGTTTGTTTTCCTGCCTTTTGATCACTGAAGGTTAACTACTTCTTCCACATACGGAAGCAAAACACCAGCTAAGTCTGGATGCACTGGAGTGGTGGGTTCTGGATATTTAAAATGACAGGACTGGCAAAATGTAGTGGACTCTCATCATAAAATTCTCTTTCCAGCTACCCAAAAACATCATGAGCTTAGTGGGGATAGAAAGTAGAAATAGATAAATCCAATATAGGTTTGTAATATCAAAAGAATCACTTTCTCTCTGAAGAATAAAAGACACTAAGAAGTAATAAACTGTTATACGGTGTCCCTAGAGTAAACATGATAACATGTATTTTATGCTGAGTTGTTTTTTCCTCTTTTGTTAACTGGCTCCATTTTGTTTTCATACCATTAAAGGAATATCATATTGCCACATTCGATGAAGTATTATGAAAATGTTGAAGGCACTGTTGCTGATGTTAATTTTGATTAATAAGTTTTAATTTGAGAGGGGTGTTTCGTCGTTTCTGAGGATTCTGCTTCCATGGCATTTGCAGTTTTGTGCTTTAACTACATCTATTCTTTTTCTTCCTCCTTTCTTCTTACTTTCTCTTTCCTCTCTTTCTTATTTTGTTTAGTCTGTTGCATTGGATATGCTGTGCCAACTGATGAAAACAAAAACCCAGAAAACAAAATCCTCTAGACATCAGCCTGAAGGTTTTCTAGGCTTACAGCCAGGCCCAACTCAAATACAACCCTTTGGTTGGCTTACATAATCACAGCTTCGCGATACATCTCACTGTCTCCAAATATTGATTTTCCAGTCCTTTGGAGCACTAGCTCAGCCCTACATAGCGCATGCAGCAGTATTTTTAAAGCATATTGTTAGAGGCAGTATATTCGCTAATGAGTAATGGACAGAGTTGATAATGCTGCTCAGGAGATGTATCCAGGAGACAAGCTTGAAAGGGAGATGAGGTGGTTTGAGATGTTTTTAACTTCACTGAGACTGCTGAACTTTGAGCCATTCTGAGGATGGCTTAGTTCCTCACTGATGGCTTAGTTCCTCTTGTAGTTTACCTGAAGTCTAATTTTTTTTTTTTTTTTACTCTGTTTCCTTGACTATCTGCAGGAATTTTGGGGGTTCTTGTCCTCCAAACTGATCTTTTTAGAGCCATTAAGCCTCACTTTTTGTGGCACATTACTGGTATTTACTGGCTTTGTTTTGCAGATCTTTGTCTAGTGTTTTTTTTAAATTTTTGTTACTGTTATATTTTTGTTTTCTCCTTGAAGGAATCATGATGGAGATGGGGAGAGGGAAAGAAATAAGGTTAAAAGATCTCTTAGATCTTTGAGTTCAACTTGTTGAACATGCAGATCAGAGTTACTAAAGGGATTACCTCTTCCAGAAAATAAGGATGAATGACTAAACCTGTCTGAGAACCTTCTAAAGTAGATTTGCTGTCAGATAGTTTTCCACTGATCGCTCCATGGGATGCTCTTTTTTTCTCCCTTCTCCCACCAGCAATGTCCATCCCTGCTGGGGTGATTTTGTTCCAACAGCTTCTGGCAGTGGGTGGAAACCTCCTAATTGGTTTGCTTTTTCATTATGATTTTATTATTCTTTGTGGAAATCATATTAGTTAATCAAGTACGAATTCCTGGCCACAAGTCTTCAGCCCTATTTTACTCTGAAGTTCTGCAGGAACTGAGTTGTCAACTGTCTCCTCTGAGAATTGGAGGAGGGAATGTTGCATGTTGGATGAAGAGGCATGAGCCTGAAAGAGTGTTGTACTTACAAAAAACTTGGGAAACCCTATTCTGTAGTCATGGCATCTAAGTCTTAATAATATTTCTTAATGCTTGGTACCTCTGTACCTGTTCTGTAAGTAAAGGGAAGAAAACATTTAAAGATCTGTTAATTCTCTTGACAGTAGAAACATACTTTTTTGTTTTGTTTTTTAATGTTGAGCCTTCTTCAGATGGATTAATTCTGATAGATATTCTAATGGCCTGTGGTTACAACTTCAGTACTGACTATTAAATGTACTGAGACATCAACATAGATGAGAAGGGATGAATCTTCAGAGAAAGACATTTCCATTGGCCATGTAATAAAACAAAATAGCACTGAATGCACTTGGGAGGAGGAGAGGATGCCAAGAAACATATGGGAATTGGTTTTCAAGCTGGTTTTGCTTTATTGTCACAAATTTCTTTTTTCTTATGTAAACCCTGTATTGCTTGGAGGGGAAAAAATTCTACAATTCTTTCCCAGAAAGGAAGAGTTTTTAATTTATCTTCCCCTGAATGTTATTATGTTGCTCTTACCTCACTTAGATCAGTATCTGTTAAACAGATTTGATCAGCCTAAAGCAAAAGGAACTTGTAGTTTCTGCTGGGCTTGTAACAAAAAAGAAAAGAAGAAGATTCAAATAAGTACTTCTGCTCTGCTGCAAATATTTAGAGATATGCCATAATAGAAGGCCAGGATGTCATAATTAACTCTGAATTGCGAAATATGACTTTTTTACTTTAGGAAAAAAGATGTTACTGTTAGCATTCAAATTAATCTTCTAGTTGTTAATGATTTACATTCATCTTTAATTGTCAAGTGGTTATTAGGTAATTTTTTTTAATATATACTTCTTCAGGTGCAGGTGTTTGGATTGTATTCAGCGGAAGAGTTTCATGAAACGTTTGACTGTCCTATTAAAGTAAGTGCTTGTTTTAATCTTTAGTAATTGTGTTGTTGTTGTCTTTAATAACAGAAAGGTCACATTGACTCTAAATGAGAGAGAGGCATACCGTTTCCTTGTAATGCTATTCAAGTCACTAGAAAATAGTTATCTATCTCAATATAAAAGCTTTTGATCTGTTTAGGCAGGAAGAAAGCTGATCTTGGTTTTGTAAGAAGTATTATTGAGTTTTTCAAATACAAAAGGCAAAGTGAAAGAGAAATTGTCCTGTTTCAGCTGTTACCTGTCTCAACGTATTTCTTTCTTTGTAGATTTGTGATACAAATTCTGAGGGTTCTGCTAACTGTGAGGTCAATATTTTGCGGCCAATTCATATCCATTAAACCTACCTCAGGATAAGGCAATGGGTGGCAATGTTGATGTACCCTGTTTGAAGGGAGGAACTTCCGTTATACTCTGCTTGAGAGATGTGTGGCTGCCTGACTGTTGAAAAAGCACCTCCAGTAGGCATATGGGAAGATCTAGCTTTTTTTAACAAGAAACCTTTCTTGCAGGAGGAAAGGTGGTGTGGGCAAATGACTGCATTTTGATGCTTGGGGTCTTCCATGTTGCAGCTGCTCTTGAGGGTGAGGGGGGAAGGAATGAGGTCATCAAGTTTTCACACACATCAGATGTGACTCACTTGCCTTACCGCTCTTACAGCTGGATCTCCCACACTTGACGTGTAACATGTAAGGCAAAGAGGCTGTTTAAGGTGCGTTGATGCTATGTGAGGTTGTCCTGTGACAGGACTGAGGTGTGTGTGCCCTCTAGGCAGGCCCCAAACAAGACTTAATTGGGGTAATCCTTGCTTGTGGCAGTCTTGTGCTGCAGGTCCAAACAAGACTTAATTGGGGTAACCCTTGCTCGTGGCACTCCTGTGCTGCATGGTCATAATTCTGCTGTCTACTGTGCAAAAAAAAGTAGCTGTTCAGTGTAACGTGGCCTTCAGTGTCAGGTGTGTGACATCACATGCCATATAACATGGAGAATTTTCTTCTTTTCTAGGAAAAACAAATAGAGATGTCTGAAACGACTAGGCTCTACTTCAGGGAAAGAACTCAGCTGTAATGCTTGATACTTGGCAAAGGGTTATCTAGTTTAAAAGTGATGTGGTGCTCCCTGTAAACTCTTATTTAAGCCACAATCTTGTCTTTTTTTTTTTCCTCAGATTGTTGCTGTTCATCCTCATTTTGTAAGATCCCACTTCAAGCAATTTGTAACAGGAGGGAAAAAGGTAAGCAGTCATAGTGTAATGAACTTTGGCTATCTTTAAACAGCTTTTAAAAATATCTCAGAAGGCTGCGTATGTGATTTTTAACATGTAGAGCAAAGGATTCTGCTTTTTCCTTCTCTTTATGCATTGTATTCCAAAACTATCTTACTTAATTAAGAGTAATTCCAGGGGCGGGGGGGAAGTGCACTTTTTATGTTAAAAACATGTTGCAACAAGTTGAGCTTCAGAGTAGAAGTAATTCTGCCTACATAGTCTGAAAAATAACCCAAAAAGTTTGATTTGTGAAACAGTTGCTTGAATTCCTGGAATTTTCCTGTTGCCTTCTCTTATGAATTAAGGATGAAAAATCCTCACTTATAGATGCATCAAACTGAATGGCATGGCTCTACCTTACCAGCATGCAAGAAATATAGACTTCTAGTGCTGAATACAACTTAATTTTCATTAACAGTTCAATATGTTTCAAAGCATGGCTGTGTTTTATTTTGCTTTTTAAGTGGCTTGTATGCTTGACAGCTTTTGCTGGCTGGTCGGAGTTGGTGTTGTCCTTAAAATAATGCACAGTCAGTGTATGTCTTTGTCAGCCACCAGTTTGTGAAGCTTTTTAGTGCTGATAAAAGGGGTATGGAAAGAGAGAAGCAGGGAATTAATAGAACAGGGCTCCGTCAGGTGGTAAAAGAGCTTGCATTCACCTGATGCTGAACAGAAAAAAACATCAGGGAGTTAACACATTCTCTTTGGTTATCTTTGATTACTTGACAGGTTGTTTTATATTCTGTCCTCTGGGGAATGGTATACTCGTTCTAATGCATTCATTTTTTGCTGAGGAACTTTCCTCTTCAGGAAAACTTTAATTGACATCTTAACATAAGGTATTTAGCATTGAAATAAATGTCCCTCGACACCTGTAATTTGATTTTATTGATACATAAAACCAACAAATAAAACCTCTTAGCCTTGTGGTAGAAACCATTCCCCTTTTCACCTTTCCTCCAAAAGGAACATAGGTGCTTGTATAAAGGCAACAACAAAATGCTCTCTGAAAATTCAGAAAGTTAAATTCCACTTATTTAAGATTTTTTTTTTCTTTTTCTGAAAAGAAAAAGGCCTTGAAAAACATTTTATTTACACACCTCTCCTTAAGTGTAAAGCCAAAGATCTGTATGGGGGCAGCAGACAACAGGAAGTTGGTCCACAAGAGCGAGGAGAAGCAGACTGGAGCATACCACCTCAGGATGCGGACTGCTCCCTGTCTGGAGGTTGTGTAGTTGGATGAGCTACTTCAGGGAGGGGATGGGACCTCTTGTGGCTCCTGGGGTCTCTGGACTTTTAGCCTTTGCACAGACACAGCGACTTCATAGCTGATAGCTGGCAGGGGTGGGAGGCATGCTGCCTGTCTTTCCCACCTGTACCAAAGCAGGGATAGCAGTAAGGATAGAGGTAAGGCTATCCTCATTTTGGATCAAGCTTTAAGAGAAAAGCTTTGCTTAAAGTCCTCATGCTATGCTCATTGCCTGAGCTGCATTCAAATACGGAGTGCGAAGTGTGCGAACTCTTTATCCAAAGGGTTTTGTCTTTGTTTTTTGTTGTTCTGGGAGATGGTAACATGATGTATATTATCATTTTAAATGTTAGAGTTTTTAAAAATTGTTTTAAATTGTTTGCTAAGATAATTTGAGCAGATAAAAGCACCCAGAAAGAAATTTGCTGACTTCCTCAAAGCCCTCATTGTTGCCTCAGAGTATGAGAAGGATGTTCTTGATTTCCTACTTGAATTTCATGCTGATTTTCATTTACAGTGAAACAAAATAAAGAAGCCAAACTGCACATGCACACAGGAAGCAAGAACTTGCCCCCTGATCTTAACACTCTGTTTTGTCTCATCTCAAAAAAGCCCTTTAAAGTCTACTTAAATTTATTAATTTTATAGCCAAGCATCTGTCTCAGTAGGATCCTTAATGAATGGGGTGGGGAGGCTATAGCTGTAAATTACCTCCTCCTCAGTTTTTTGAGAAATACATAGTTCTTCATAACAATATAAAATGTATAAAAAATATACTTTTCAGTTCAAAGACCCACTGCAGACCATTCTGCAAGTGTTCAATGTGAGCAACAATCTCTTTAAAAAAAAAAAAAATGTAGAGAGGGAAGGAAAAAAAGCTAAGTGACCTGCTTCAGGGATGCATGGTGCAGGTCCTTGGTTCCCAACACAGGTGGATGTTTGGAACTTGGATTAGTTTTTGTGTGATGCTGAGATTTGCCACATTTCAGAAACTGAGCCTGACCTGAAGCTGACTTAAGAGCAGTGCTCCCTGGGGTAACTGTTTAAATCATTGCAGATTGTTGGAAGCTTAACTCTACCATGCATATGTTTATACAGTTGCTTAACTAGGCATGTACTAGAGTCCTTCAAGAGCGGTTTTTCTCTAAATTGTATTATAAACTAATTAAGTAATTTAAATCGTTTGCTTACTAATGCACTAGTTTTAAAAAGTGAAGAACTTTCATTAAGCTTGGGATAATATCATTGCCTTCTATTTGTGCTGGAAAAACTTTTCTCACCCCCTTTCCCCCCCCCCCCCCGCCCAATGAATGAATGTTATCTGTGCCTAGAAACAAGGCAGGTAGTGTGGAAACATTTACTGATTGCAGTGAGAAGCAATTGGTACTGTACTAAATAGAGGCACTTACCTGCTCCCCTCCCCCTTATCTCTGCAATTAACTGCAGCACCATTGTGATGACTTGGCAGATGATGGTAACACTGAAATAATAATACTGTATATTGTAAATAACAGGGCATTCCTGTCCGGAGCAGACAGTAGAGCTTCAAAGCAAGGGAAAAGACAAATACTGTGCTATTGAAGGCCATAACCTTCTACCTTTTAAAAAAGGGTCTAATCTTAAAAAATAACAGGGTAAAAGCCAACTAAATGAGGGTTGGTAAAGCCGAAAACAAGGTGTTCTTTATTTAACTGTTAGAGCGCTGGTCTTTCCCAACACATCAACTAAATGAACGTTATTGCAAAGTCCATGTATCCATTATATCCAGAGGGTTAAAGAGGCAGAACTAACAGAGAAGATTGAAGGTATTTCAGTTTCAAAGTCAAGGTATTGGCCACTGTGTCTTATGGAAAGATAAATTAGGAGAGCAGGACAACTTGAAGTTTCTTACTTGGCAGAGGCATTGATGAGACTCCCTATTATATGTTTTGATTAACATCAATAACCAGACGCATAGATTTCTGTAGTAAAATTCCAGGAGAGCAAATCGTCTGGAGTCATTGAGTCACTCTGCTGTATGTGTAGTAATTAAGGGGTGTGTGTGGGGAGTTCTCTATCCAGCATGGTAGTGAGGACCCAGCACAATTAAGCAAATGAATTCCGAAGCCAGTATGGAGTAGCATATTCAGTATCTCAGATATAGCATATTCAGATTTGGCTCCTCATTTGTCTAGGACATGCATTTTATATAATGTGTTGATTTCAGTATCCAATCTGAAACATTTTAAGGGCTAGGGAACCAGGATAAAACTGAAAATTTACCCTGTGACTGTCAGCAGTCACATCTTGATATCTATCTGTGTCTATATCTACATAATGTATTTATATTTTTTATATATATATGGTGCAAATAGATGTAAAAATATATTTTTAACAGGGTCTGTATTTATTTTGCTGGAGAAGATACACTATAAAAACTAGTTTTCAAATGCAGATGTATCTGAACATGTTTGTCCCATTTATCCTCCCAGAATTAGCATCTGAGCATATTGATGCCCATGCTTAAACATTAGACTTTCTTTTTTTTGTCTCTTATAAAAGCAGAGAGAACTTAGTGTTACCTGGGGCAAATTTCTCATTATAAAAAAAAAAAAAAATCTAAAATATTATTTCAGTGTTAGAATTCTGAACTGGACCCATGGTGTCTCCTACCCAAGGTGTGAAACAAGGTGATCTAAATATCTTTCCACTCCAGGTGGAGCAATGTCATATACAGTGAAGGGATAGCGATTGCGAGCAATGCACAAGCGGGAAGAGAAATAGCATTCTTGGGGATCTGCAACCGCTGTTAAGGGTAGTGGAATTTGTATGTTAAAGTCAAGTCTGCCAGGGAATGTCTCAGATTTTTTTTTTTTTAATTGTCTGCTTTTTAGTGTCAGCAGATGCACTTTGCTTTGTGAGTAAGTAGATGACCTTTACCTCTGAACCCTATGATACGTACTTCATAATAACTGGTTGGACTACTTTGACAAATTATTAAATTGTCAGGATGCTGTTCGCAGCACAGTCCATTTTTAGAAAGCAGATAGTCAGCTGTTTGGCATTATGTTGGGTAGAAGAGTACCAGACAAGAAAGGCAGATTGCTTTGTAAGCTATAAAATGTCAGTCAGTAAATACTCAAAGGTCTGGTTTAAGTGAAGAAAGAGTAAATACTATGGCAATTTCTGTCCATGCATTGGATAATTTACCATAAGCAGGAAACAAACTGTAGCAGCAAGCAAGCCACAATAATACACATCTGCGATTTGCTTGCCATGATGTATACTGCCCGGATGTATCCCATATTATTCAGCAGATGAGACTTTGATATGTAGTGATGTGCCGTTTGCTTAATAAGCAGATTCTTTGGCTTACACTTCTTTATTATTATTTGGATGTGCATTTCTTCTTTATCGCAAAAACCAAAACATTCTCCCTGTGCTGTAACAAACGAATTTGTTTTTTAAAGAGATCGTAGTCTTCTGTGTGTGTAATCTATAGCTGCGTGTTTTGTAAATGTCTGCGTAGAAAACTTTTCATTGCCTGAGGTGGCAAGCAAAGAGGATCTAAATACGTGAAATGTGTGAGAGCTTGTGTCTCTGCCTGCAAGGCTGCAGGACTTGCTTTGCAAGGTGTTAATTCTGTAGCTCTTTGTGAATAGGTGACAGCTGGAATCTAGCAGTTGAGTTATTAAAAGTACAGCCTAATGAAAGTCCTGTGGCATTTGTTTGTATTAAGCATCTCAAAATTTCTAGCTTTTCTGTCTGTGAACTACAGCAGCAGCTTGTGTTTCGTTTCTCACCATTGCCATCACTTACCTCTGAATGCTGCTGTTCTCTGCCGCTGCCTCCTTGCTCGATTTCCCTTGTCTGCACCTCCTGCCCTCCCCTTCATCCACACCCCAGCTCCTTAGACAACTGTGTTTTGTGACGATGTTTTGAAAACTCATCTTCACTTAAAAACTTGAGGCTTACATTATTCTCTGCCTCGTTTGAGCTCATCCAGTCCATCGCTGTTCCAAACAGAAGTGATAATTTTTTATTGTTGCTATATATTTTCCTAGAGATGCACGATTAAACAGTAAGTCTTCATGTGCCATGCTGTTCTGTGTTACTCTCGGATATCTGTTAATCTTGGCTGTGCCTGTAAATGTTGGTTTTATGCTGAAAACAATAAATATCTGTAGTGATCACTTGTAACCATGGCAGTAGTATTTTAGGGTTTTGTGATCTTGCCTGGCTAAGGGGAGAGTTGGTGACACAGGTGCCAAAAAACTAGAACAAATACCACAGGTAGGCACACGTTCACACTCAGGCAAACAAAGAACAGGACGGGGAAAATAGAGGGAGTTTTTTCCTGATTTTTATTTTGTGAAATAAAACCTAATCCGACAGTGCTGCAATAGGGAAGGGAAGGGTGGCTCTTCAGTTACAAATTGAAGTCTCAGCCTTTTTCTTCTGTAAAACTCTTCCACATCTATACAGAGAAGGCACTATGTTGAAACAAAGCAATGATGCTGTGCATCATGCGTCAATAAAAGCGTGTTTCCTCTGAAACTTTTCACTGTGTGAGAACAGACACCTTTTATTTCAGTGTTTTGAAGGTGGTATTTGGTAGTGGAATGAAATCGAATTGAATTGCTTCACTGTATTGATACTACCAAAGCTGCAATCATTGGCCTCTTTGTTCAGAGGACTGAGAATTCCTGTACATAGTTTAAAGACTGGGATTACATGTAATTAGTGTTAATGCTAATTGCATGATAGACTCCATTAAATCCAAGCGCTAGTCTGTTCTCTTTAGTGGATGCACTCTAAAATAGAATTTCGAGCTCTTTTTGGAGGAGGTTCATCTCCTGGTAGTGAAAGATAGAGAGATGTATTCACTAATCCAAGAGCATTGTATCAACTGGTTTTTAAAACCCAAAATTGTCCTGCACCATCCTCTTGTCTTATATGTTTCAGTGGGTCTTTTTCTCTTAAAGATCCAGTGAACAAGCATCAGCAGTTAAGACGACTCATGAAATAATGAGTAGTAAAGTATCAGAAGATTGCAATGTACTATGAAGGAGTGTGGGTGGGGACCCTTGAAGTCGAAGTTTATTATGTTTGATTTTAGCTATATTATCATGTCAGAGTACATGCAAGAGATGCTAGTAGTGCATTCTAAGCACTATGATATTGTAACAAAGGACTAGAAAGATTTACCAGAGCAAATCAAAAAGGAGAAAATATAAACTGTGTTGCAGAGAATGCAAGAAAGTGATTTTTGTAGCTGCTGTTGAAATATAAGTACTCTGAATGCTGACTGCCAAAATATGGAATTTATGGGAAATAAAGCCCTAAAATATTTTTCCCCTACCAAAACCAGAGGGAGGTGGTAGGAGGAGCCTCTCCAGAAATGGTGGATTTTTGTTATGTGTCTAGTTTCTCTTGAAGTTTTAAATGGCTTTCTGGTGCGATAAACATTTTAATATGAAGACAGAAAGGAAGACTAAGAAATATATTAGGCTGCTTATTTTGAGACCGATGCGTTCAGTGGATAGCAGTTCCAAAATGCATAGCAAAGTTCTGGGTTCAGTAACTCAGTTTCCAGGGGTCACTGCTGTAAGAAGTAATAAATAAATCACATCATATATCAATAAAATGTGGATAATCCCATTGCAAATAAATTAGTAAAACATGTTTTGAGATGAAAAAAAATTTTTTTTTTTTTTTTAAGCCACAATGTCGTGTGTTCTTTGGCTTCAGTCTTGGACCTATTGCACTTGCTGATATGAAACAGGAAATTCTGGGTGCTGCAGTGATTCACATTCTCTTCCCATCTTTATTACAGGCAATATCAGACTGTTGTCTTCTACTGCCTTGGTCCGAGAATTTAATTAAGCATGTGCTTAGAGTTGAGCATAGACCGAAGCAGGATATATATATTTTTTTTTTTTTTCTTTTCTCCTCACCAGTTCTTTCTCAGGTCATTTATTTTCTTTGCAGCTTCTTACTCAGGTATAGAGTCATGAAAAAGCATGGTGTTCATGAACCATGAACAGTAACAAAATAGCTGCAAAGTGTCATTCCAAGCTCACTCTTGATCTTGTGTGTAATAAATCACAATTCAGTCACAAGCAGAAAAGATTTAAAGTTCAGATAATATAATTGACATCAACAAGTTTTAACTTTTCATATAATCTGCATCAGTTTTCACAGCCTTGTCCAGTAGGTTCAGATGAACATACTATGTTCTTTTTCCATCAAGACTCTCAGGAGTTTGTGAACTAGGAGAAAAGTAATTTTCAAGTGTGGATCAGCACAGCGCTTAGTTTTTAACGATACCCTCATCTTCTGAGTGGAGCTAATGAGTTTTGGCTGTTCCTGTGCTTCACATCCGCATACCAGCCTATTGAGGCACATTCCTCTGTATGGCACTGCCCTGTGAGCCTAGATGTTACCTCTGCTTTCAGGTTCATGCCTTGGTTGCTGTAAAATAGCATATTCTCTTAAGAGTTTTATTGAGTAGTCTTTTCATAGGTGGAAAAAACAAACCCTAGACTGTCTAAAAGGTGGGCCTTCATGTGAGCTATGCGAAGGACACAGAGTCATTTTGGGTGGGGTTAAAATGACAAGATGTGCATGAGAAGTTTGATGTCTGCAGCGCACTTCATGGAAAAGTTTCTAATGGAGTATCCTAGGTAGTGACTGCTTTAAACTTTTGGAGAAAATACTTGTCTTTTGGTGCCATCTTGTGGCTTTAGGAGAGAGAGGCAGTCTGTGTAATTGCTGTTAAAAATCCCTTATTTTGTTAAAAGCTGTTATTTTAAAAAACTAGTATCTTATCATTTGATGTATTTATGCAAATAGGGACGGGGGAAACCATGTATAAAAAAGCGTGTACATCTGGATCTTAGGAAACATTAGCTACATATATACTCGATTTAGGCTTTAACATGGTAAAAGTCCTTGCAGGTAGCAATTTTACACCTCTTAATGGTCAGTGTGCACTCATGTGAGCTTGGGTTCTCGTTGTGCATGTGTCTGTACTTGGGTGTACTCATGCAAAAGATGGCAGGACTGGTACCTTAGAGTATGATCTTCGTAGATACTTCAGCTTCTTTCTTAGGTATCCCTCCAAGCGCTGCACTTTACATCACTCAAAGTGATTCCATGTTATAATCCTGTTAAATAACTTCCTAAAACCATACAGGAACCAGTAAAAGAGCTAGACTTTTATGCAGACTGTCTGCATGTAGCTGGGTTTTACTTTGCTGCAAAGCATTTCATAACATCTCCTATGCACTTAGCTATTCTAAAATACCTTCCCTATTTGCAGAACCCAGGATTCCTCATCACACACGTTTTTCAATTAGCAGCACTTGTGGTACAGTGCAGTTTGCACGTGTAGGACTAACAGCATCTCTAGAGCTGTATGGAAGGCTATCTGATTTTACATGGGGCCAAGCAAAAGGCCAAAGTCTTGGGGGCCTTTGATTAATTTTCTTTGACTACGCCACGCATATGGGAAGCTTTTCCTATCTCCAGTTCTTTGGAGGGAAGAAGGAGCCTGTCACCAGATCAGTACATAGGTGTTAGGCAGCCTGGTTTCTTTACCAGCTTTCTGAAGTCTTGTCACTAGTGCTGTAGCCTTAGGTTCTCAAATGCCTTAATTTCTTTATCCTTAAAATGGAAATAATTATGCTTACCATTCTCTGAAGAAACCTGATGGAAGGCCTGCTTATTAATATTATTATTAAAGAAATTTTAATTCTGTAGTGTAAAAGATTATCAATGCATGTGTACTATATGAAAATGTTTAATTGTATTTGCTTTTATTTTGTGATAGGTATTTTTCATTACCCTTGATAATGAAGCAAAAAATAACCTCCCATGTTGACATACAGCACTGTGTCACAGAAATGTTTCTTGTTGCACTTCATAGTTGCTGTTATATGAGAGAGGTTGGATGAATAGATGGAAGCCTTCGGTTTTACATGAAGGGGAAGGAAACATAAGAAATGTAAAATGGAGAGGCCACTTAATTGCTTGGGCCAATAATATGGTAAGTATGTCACCTCTGTTAAATGAACCAAAATACCGCTGTGTTACACTATTTGAAATGTTTCAATGTTAATTGCCAAAATATTCCACTGAAAAATGGTACATTTGAAGAATCAAGTATAAAAGGCATCAAAGGATAGTATTTTAGATCCCATTTCCTCGTAGACATTTCTTCTGGTGTTTCCTGCTGGCTAGTCAGTGTTATCCATATGATTGCCACTTCTGAGGAAATTAAGAAATGTAGCTCTATGTACCGCTGGTGGAGGTGGTTGCTACTGTGCACTGTTATCTAGCAGAGTTTTGACCAGTGCAATGTATTGAAGCAAACTGAGGAAGGAGTGCCAATGTAACTCTTTATTTAAAAAAAAAAAAAAAAAAGGAAACCCAACATCACCACGCTCGCCACCCCCCGTAAAAAACCCAAACCTGTCTGGATTTTGTAATTTTTACTCAAGTGACATTATCATATGTGCTTCTAATGTTGCAGATTATAAAAAATAGTAGTTACAGTTTCTTATTTTGGTAGGCCACTAGAAAAGGCTAGACTTAGGAGAAAATAGGCCCTTTTTCCTCTAAGTGTAATTCATATTTTAAAGGGAACCATTGCTTTCATGCTGAGTGTTGCATTTCACCTATCACTGTATATCTAATTGATGGGTCAAGGTCTGTGTTTTAAAGCTCAGCAGTGAGGGGTATTTTTTAAGTGTGTATCATGTCTAAATTCCAAAGTCTTATTTTAAAATGTGGGGAAAATACTTCTGAAACACTAGCTTTTTTCCTTCTGTTGTTTTTCCCTCCTAAAGAGAAGCATTTATTAAAATATTTTAAAGCCATTGTTCTTTTATTCCTTTCAAAACCAGTTTGATATGAAATTGTTAGAGGTGAACTTTTGTTTATTTACTCCTCTTTAATAACTACATTAGAACTGAAACTTCAGTGAGTGCTTGACTGTCATATCATAAGGTTTTGTTCTTTTCAGAGCCATACAATTAAAATATATATTCTAGGTAAATCTGCTGGGAATAGATAGGACAGTTGAGGAGAGCTATCCCTAGAGATGATGTGCCACATCAGAACACAGAATACTAATAAAATGTTGAGAGCCATCTGTCAGAGACAAAAAGCCATGGTCAGGGCCTATCTTTCAATGAAAAATGAAATGACACTTGCCCTCCAAAAGATTAATATATTTGGTTATTGGCCTTTCCCTTCCCCCTTTACCTTTTTAAAAATTTCTCTGTCGTCTGGCAAGGTTTTGTGTTCCATTTCGTTTCTTTCAGAGAAAATCTTCTATAGCCTTGCTTCTTACTGTCTGTGTGTGGCTATCTAGTTTTCACCCCTTCTTTTTTTTTTTTTCTTTTTTTCTCCTACACACTGTATGTGACCTTGTTAAACATTAGCTATTCTGAGATAGGCTCTGGGTTATTTAGGCAAGGTCTAAATAAAGGTTCTGCTTGTCAGATGCTCAGGTAACCCATGTTTACTGCTGTGCCCTCTTCTTCCTCCATTGCCAAGAGTGTAAGTTTTACACACTGAGACACCTGAGTACTAAATCCTTAGGGGCATTAGGCTGCCTAACTCCCATTTGAACGGGTTTTAGGCTCCTTCATGATAGGAAGTTGACTCTGGAAGTTCTTTTGGTTCATGATGCAAATGGCATACTTTTAACTATAGAGGATCATACGCTATTGGTTTGAAAGGCACTTGAAATGTAAGCTAGTCTAACCCATATAGGATTTGCTGCCTTTTAGAAAAATGGAAGGTGTGATATGGGTTACTTTCATCTGAAAATCATCCTTGAAGAAAAAGTGGTAAGATTAATAAAAGACAACTTTATTAAAATGCAGTTCAAGCAAGATTGCAAATTTTATCAGATGATCTTAGAAAACACAAAGCATAAGCTCCTTGCTTACGTTACCCAGAGGTCTGGGCTCTATATGGTGCAAATGCTCTAATTTTTCTTTTTACTGAAACCTTGATGGCAGTTAACCTAAGAGATGCCAATAGGAGTATGTTCCACTCACAGTTCTTCAGTGACAAAGATTGCTTAAAAAAAAAAAAAATAGGCCCACTCCTCTATTACTTACTGCTTCTTGTGTTGTGGGGTTTTTTTGTTTGGTTGGTTTTGGGGTTTTTTGTTTTTGTTTTTGTTTTTTAAAAAAGGCAAAACCTGGTTTAGACTATGACCCCCATGTTTAGACTCTTTGACATACAAACAGTTGAATCTGCACAGCTGGGGACATAGAAACTCACAGTGGGGGGGGGGGGGGAACAGAAACAGGCAGGGGAATCTTTTACATCAGTTTTGTCACTAGAAAAATCCTAACATGGAATGGCATCCTGGACACTGACCTTTCAAGGTCCCTTCCATCCCCTTTTCTGTGATCATGAGAGTTGTTTTTTTTCTGCTCACTGAGCTTAAAGCAAATATCTACTAAAATGCTTTGTTTTATTTTGGGGACTATTGTTTTTAAATCACTAAGAACAAATCATTACTTAACATGAAATTAATCTCCATTTTGCTATTGGAAAGGTTATAGCTTACCTTTCTAAATGGCATGGAAAAATCTGATTAATGGCGCTTTTTTTTTCTTTCCCCTCTCTCTCTCAAATGACTTTAATCTTCTCTTTAAACTTTTTGTTCTGTTAGTTTAGGAGATTTCCTGAGGAAGCAGTGAAAAATCTCAGCATACAAAACCAAGCATCATTTAAATATGCTTGCTTTTCTGTTTTAATGTAAAAGTAGAAGTGCATTTCTGGAGAAGTACAGAATGGCCTCATTTATCTTAATGAGCTGTTGCCTCACATCTTTTCTTTTTCCAAGGTGGAAATTTCTGCTTCTCTACAGGGGCTGGGAAGAGCTGGGATTTTTTCATTCATCCTGTAGTAGCACCAGCCCAACAAGCTGAACTGGTTCATGACTGGAGTTGCTAATCTGTCACTCATTCACTTACTATACCTTTTCATTTGGCATGTGAATTTGAAATATCTAACTTACTCTAATCCCTTTGTTCCTTCTATCACCTACTCTGTTAGATGGGTCTTTGTATCAACAGTTTTTTCTGTTGGCACGCTCAGCCTTACTCTGAAACTTAAGCCGTAGACTGCTATGGCTGCCTTAGCGTGCAAAATAATATGGGATGTGGTGAGTAGGAGTTTGTCATACTGAATAAAGTTCTCTTGTATTTAAACTTTCAGGGCGTGAAGATACTTGACATGATCTCCAAGCAAAGAATTACCAATGTGCCTCGAGATGACATAAGCCTTCGCCCAGATATGTATCCCTGCAGCCTTTGCTGGAAGGATAATTTAACGCTGATTATTGGCTGGGGAAATTCAGTAAAGGTGCAATTACCTGTCTTTGTAATAAATGCTTGCTGTTATCACAGACAAACAGAGGATTATTTCTGAAAAGCAAAGACAATCGAAAAAAATAGAATTTGTTTTGACTACAGTGTGCAGAACTCCTGCTGCCATAGAAATGTCATTGGACTGACCCTCAGGAGGAGGAGGAGTGATAGACACCCAGCGGTCAGACAGATCTCTCTTTGTGAGCACACAGCGAATGTAATCCTCAGGGACACTTCTGTCCTCTGTGCCTTGGAGAGATTTCCTCTTTTGAACACTTTTAGTGGGCTGTTGAATTCATTTCTTTTGATTAGCATTAAGGAAGAACAGCTTACCATGAGGTGTTTTTGGATGGGTTTGTTTTGAGGGCTGAGGAGGTTGTGACTGCTGAAACAGCCACATAATTTTTGTCACCATGGGGAAAAAAAAAAGAAAAAAAGAATGGGGTGGGGGACAAGCCGCTTGGGGTTTTGTTCTGCTTTCAGCAGGGAACTGGCATTTTGAACTTGCATGCTGCAGACTGACTATGATTTGCTCAGACCAGCACCTGACATGAGTTTGTTACAAGCCTGTTAGCTGTTTTCTAATAACAGACTGCTACATCACTGCACAGTGGGAAATTAAAAGTGCTTGGTAGGAGTAGATGGAAAGGGAGGGTAAATTGAGGTAGGTGAAGTGTAAAAAGCTTTTGGAGCATTAAACTTATACAAATGAGGAGGTTTGTCATAAGTTTGGCGTTTGTTTTCCTCCTTGTATTGTCTGTGCTTCCAACATTTGGGTATTTGCATTTCTTTATATGTACGTACTCTTCCTGTTGTTGGGAGTTGCAATAGCATATTCTTACTGAAATTGTAAGGTAATGAGATGCAAAGTGTGAGAAGATACCAAACCCAAACTCACATATATGCTACTATGAAGAAATCATAGTGGGCAGATGTTTTCAGATTTCTCTCTTGTGGTCCATCTTCTTTGTCCTCTCCCAGCATATTTATAAGGCTGTGGACTGCAGTTACAACTTTTTCCTGTCTGGTTTTCGTCCTCAGTGATGCATCATCACTGATTTACAGCCTGTGTTCTTCAAGATACAGAAATGCATGTCCGAGAATGCCTCAATAAGAAAAGAAGTTTCTGGGAAAAGTCAGTATCATTTTAGGAATTACAGTTTGTTCATCATAATGATCCAAATCTCTTTTTCCTAGATATGCTCAGTAAAAGAACGGCATGCCAGTGAAATGCGTGACCTTCCAAACCGCTACGTGGAAATAGGTATGATTGTACGAATGCACTTTTTTTCAAAACTATGTAGGTTTTAAACGTCTATTTTCGCATTGTAGCCTGAAGAAGCTGTTGCAGTTCAGAGGCAGCATGTAGTCATAACATAAATGTCTCCTCATTTTTAGTTGATGAAGTTGTCACAGAATCACAGAATGGCTTGGGTTTGAAGGGACCTCAAAGATCATCTAGTTCCAACCCCCCTGCCATGGGCAGGGACGCCCTCCACTAGACCACGTTGCCCAAAGCCCCATCCAGCCTGGCCTTAAACACTTCCAGGGATGGGGCCTCCACAGCCTCTCTGGGCAACCTGTTCCAGTGCCTCACTACCCCCACAGTAAAGAATTTCTTTCTAACATCTAACCTACATTGACCCTTCTTCAGCTTCAACTCATTACCCCTTGTCCTGTCACTACACTCCCTCATAAACAGTCCCTCTCCATCTTTCCTGTAGGCTCCTTCAGGTACTGGTAACCTGCAGAGAGATCTGCCCGGAGCCGCCTTTTCTCCAGGCTGAGCAATCCCAACTCTCTCAGCCTGTCCTCACAGGAGAGGTGCTCCAGCCCTCTGATCAGCTTTGTGGCCCTCCTCTGGACTCTCTCCAACAGCTCCATGTCTCTCCTGTACTGGGGCCCCCAGAGATGGACGCAGTACTCCAGGTGGGGTCTCACAAGAGCGGAGCAGAGGGGCAGGATCACCTCCCTCAACCTGCTGGTCACACCTCTTTTGATGTGGCTCAGGACATGGTTGGCTTTCTGGGCTGCAAGCGCACACTGCCGGCTCATATTGAGCTTCTCATCAGCCAGCACCCCCAAGTCCTCCTCCTCAGGGCTGCTCTCGATCCATTCTCTTCCCAGTCTGTAGCTGTGCTTGGGATTGCGCCGACCCACGTGCAGGACGTTGCACTTGGCCTTGTTGAACTTCATGCGGTTCGCACGGGCCCACCTCTCGAGCATGTCAAGGTCCCTCTGGATGGCATCCCTTCCCTCCAGCATGTCGACCACACCACACAGCTTGGTGTCATCGGCAAACTTGCTGAGGGTGCACTCGATCCCACTGTCTATGTCGCCGACAAAGATGTTGAACAGTGCCGGTCCCAGTACTGACCCCTGAGGAATGCCACTCGTCACTGTTCCCACTTGGACATTGAGCCGTTGACCACAACTCTTTGAGTGCGACCATCCAGCCAATTCCTTATCCACTTGTCATAATTCCTTATCCATTGTCATAATGTCCCCCTGCATAGGCGTGTTGGTTTTTATTCATAGAGAGTCTTAAATTCTGTGATTGTCTAAAATCAGAGATCCGTGTGTGAACAGTGGATGTCTTCACTTTCCCTTCATGCAGGTTCCTACAGATAACTTGTTTTTTCATCTTGGTTAAATGATGATCAGTATAGTAGTAATGACAAAGTAGACACTACTTTATTCGATTATGTGTTGTTTGACTACACTGCTCATCTGCTCATAATTTTTTTGTTTTTAAACATCTCTTTAGTATAGTACTATAAAATTGATTTTAATTTATTTTCTTTTGCTTGCCTTTTATGCTTCTGTATTTTATGTTCTCCTTTGCTTTCTTATTTGTCTAGTTTAGGTGATGTGAATAAATTTTGTTATTGCTGATTAATGAAAAAGGTCTTGACAAAATGTGTGTTAAGTAAAGTGGAATTCAAAGGAAATTTGGAGGGGAAGAGGGAATGTAAACAAAATTCACTCTTTCCCCAGAAGTTTCATCTGGGGAAAGGAAATATCTATGAAGAAGTAGTGCTGGGAAGATAAACAGGCTCTCTGGGACTATGCAGGCTGGAGTGGACAACAGTTTGTAAACTTTGCTGTTTCCTTGCCTTGACTGTAATGACATGAGATTGTAGACAAGAGTGTTCAAGCAAGAGCCTGACTCATGTCAGATTAAAATGGTGCATGGCATAGGTGTATACTCTGCTTTCTGATTTCAGGAAAGAACTGTTTTAAAATAGCCTCTGAAAATCAACTAGGAGACCTGTTAAACTGTAGGAGCTCTAGATATTGAGAAACAGTGGCATGCCTGACAATTAACTGACATCTGAAAGCTATTTGTTATTTAAGATTGCATGGTCCTAATAGAATACTTAATTGTGGAATTCTGGGATATTTGAGAGAATTTTGTCAAGAAGTTCAGTCTTGAGTTTTAGCATCAATTTTTTTATGCGATCTCTTCTGTACCTGTAAGTAGCTTTTAGAAAATAATTAAATGGTGTTGTTTACATAGTGACAAGTGAACAGAGGCAACTTCTACTTTAGCTATAATGTGTCTACATGGAGGGAGCTAGTCTTATGTGACTGTCTGTTGGAACTTCATTTAAAAAAAAAAAAAAGCTGTCATCAGACTATTTAGGTGCAGGCCTGAAGGTTAGAGATTTTTGTGGAAGTAACTTTTTCATCTTAAAATTTTGAGCCTAAAATCTTCTCTGTATTCTTGAGGAGTGGTGTTTTATCTCACTTAACCTGTTAACGACGTGCTTGAGATTTTTCTTTCTGGTTTCAGGTCAAAGCACTGAAACAGCTCTGCCAAATGCTGTCAGCAGCACTCATTGGAACGTGGGTATTAGATTGGGAGGGAAAAGAGAGACACTTTATTTGTTCAAGTCTCAATATAAATTACAATAGCTTTTGATGTAGTCACATAGAAGGTCTTCTTGAGAGCTGTGTGTCATGCCATAACATCTATTTCAATTTTATTTCAACTTTACTTTTCAAAGGCATAGCTGGAAGGTCTGATATTATTAATGGGCAGACCAGCAACCAGTATAGTTTTCTGCAAGACCATTAATATCCTAAGTGGATGCATAAGCTGATACACTTTCATAATGTAAAGAATTCATACAAGGCAAGAATATCCTTCAGTGGCAGCATAGCTGAAGATCCTTCAGCTTTTTTGACTCATAACATCTTGTCAACAAACTTAGGAAAAATTGTCATGGTTTTGCCCCAGCCAGCAGCTAAGCACCATGCAGCCGCTCTCTCACCCCTCCTCGCCGCAAGGGGATGGGAAGGGAATGGAAAAAAAAATACTCGTTGGTTGAGATAAAGACAGTTTAATAGGATAACAAAGGAAGAGAATAATAACAACAGTAATAATAATTAAAAACTAAAAACAAGTGATGCACAAATGCAATTGCTCATCACAGTGGAAGGAAAAAACCAACAACCTGATGCCCCGTCTGTTTCCAAGCAGCTAATCTGCCTCCCAGCTACCTTCCCCAGTTATATACAGAGTGTGACATTATATAGTATGGAATATCTCTTTGGCCAGTCTGGGTCAGTTGTCCTGGCCATGTCCCCTCCCAGCTTCTTGTGCACCTGGTGGAGTGTGGGAAGCTGAAAAGTCCTTGACTTAGTGTAGATACTGCAACTACCTAGCAACAACTGAAACCATCAGTGTTCTATCAACATTATTCTCATACTAAATCCAAAACGCAGCACTCTACCAGCTACTAGAAAGAGAATTAACTCTATCTCAGCTGAAACCAGGACAAAAATAAACCCATAACACAGTGTAATGTTCATGTTTAGTGGTGTGGGTTTCTTTGTTGTCATCCCTGTCTGTGTCATCATCTGTCCTGTCATGTGTCGTCGAGTCCCCCTCGACCCCCCCAGCTTTTACAATTTTGCACCTGGAATGAAAACCAGAAGTGGAGCAGGAGACTTCATACTTGCTTCTCTGCTCATCAGGGTAATACATATGAAGTATGTGAGTATACAGTGTTTTCTCATGTATCAACAGTTTCAGATTTATGCTCTTTTAGAGCCATTCTGAGGGCCTCAGAGTTCCACAATAGTATCAGTAGTAAACTGTGATGGCATTAATAGATCATAAATGTTTCTTCAGTGGTTTGTAGCCCAGTGAATAAGGAAACAGAGCATTTTCTGCATTGCAAGTTATGTACATAGGACCCTGTGTAACAAGGACCTCCTCATTTGATTCTTGACACATAGCTATACTTACTCTGAAGCAGGAAGTAAATATGGTGTCTGCCATGATGCTAAACCAGATGGCCCATAACGTGGGAAAGTAACACCACTGAACTGTTCTAGCTGTTTTATTTTAAAGAAGATAATGCTATGATTACCTGTAAGAGAAATTATACAGGTCTCTTGCACTGAGATCTGTGTGGCATTGCTAATTTTATTTACATCTTTCATTACATTAATGGTGCTTTTCCTCAGTAATCTTTTACATTCTTTCTGGTTATATGTTACAGTTCATTGCCTCCGTGGGTCTTCATTCATTGTCGAAGATAAACTCCAGTGAAATGTTTCTATTTAGGCTTAAATGTATGTTAGCTGAGCAGATCCTATCAGTTTAGCTCTGTCAGCTACTGCTGTGAAGTAGCGTATTGATTAGAAAGTATTGGTATTGAATTACAGGCTTAACGTGGACTAAATGCCGTGGTGATCCTTCTTAAAGAGTGCTTGACCTCTGTGCTCGCTCCTGATGCGTGTACAAAAGCTGTAATGCTGGACAACTTCTGGTCTGAACAGAGAATCTTCCTCACCTGGAGCCCGTGAGAAAGCTGGTTGCTAACGAACCAATTAGCACTTTGCAGTTAATATGATGCCTTTTCAAAGGGAAACAGGGCATCTAGTCTTCGATGACCTTATCAAGAAGCTTGTGATTTTATATACTTTTATGGAGAAGTACTTTATCTCTGCCTCAGTTACTCAGGTTGTTAATGACAGTGGAAAATAGAGATTAACATTGGGAGTCAGTAAAAGACTTGAAATCAATTAGAGGCTTCCTGTTTAATTTATTTTAGCCCAAATTTTATGTGAGGAATCTCTGCTTAATTCCAGATGCTAACCAGCCAACGATGGCTCTTGAGCACTTGCTTCCCCTCTGCGTTCATCCAAATTCCCCACAAAGTAGAATTCTGGTTTAAAAATCTCATGTTTTATGGGTATGCTTATAACAACATATCTGTGTGTATTGTGAGGAAATAGCTGTATAACTGCATGGCAAATTACCACCAAGCATTGAGATTGCACATTTTTATCTGAAACGAAAACATGGGAATATTTATTTTTTGGTTTGTGAGATACTGGGATCTACCATACCAGCATTTTTCTCTTTATATAGACACAACTTAAAGCTTAATTAATTAATGTGATGAGCAGGAAATTAACTGTGACTAAATGCCATCAACTTTATATGCTAATTTATGGAAACATTTCATTGGAGCAAGTCTGCTACACTCTGAGAAGCAAATTGCAAAAAAGAAAAAAAGGAGAATAAAAGAAGAAATAAACCCAACCCATTTATATAGCTGATTCCACTTAGACTTTTGCTAATTCTGTTTTGCCACAAGCCAAACCAATCATTTATACATTTCTTGATAAAGTCAAGCCTTTCAGACTCCTGAATATTTTCCCTGTTGACTAACAGTTTTCTCAGTTCCATGTGTAATGGAAAAAAGAATTTTTCAGAAAATCAACTTTGAAGCTTTGAAACTTAATCTCCTGACTTTCTAGTTTTCATCAAGGATTCCACAGGATTTCCTTAAAGGTTGTGTGTGTCTGTAGCTAGAGGGTTGTACAGGCAATTGCCATATTTCTAAAGATGATTTCTATTGCTGTGTGAGATGGAATAGGGGTAAGATGATTTCACCACCACAGTAGCACTTCTGTTTCACACAACCTGACTGCAGGTAAAACAGCAAATTGTAACACTGCTTACAGTAGACAAAACAATTTTCTCTTTTAATTGAAAGAGCAGACCTCACCAGGTGGATGATTACTGGCATGATGAGGTAGTGGGCTTTTTTCCTGATGTTTCTGATTAGTGTGATGCTATAATTGAAAGAAATTCTTTTGTTTTAGTACAAAAATTCTTGCTCATTTCCATTCTGTGCTGGTAGCAAGAAGTACGGCAACAGCTTGCAGTGACAGAGGCTTTACAGAGTTTTGATTTTAAACCTAGGTGGGTTTTTTTTGTTCAGTGATCATATTCAATTAACATTGTAATTTTCATTGCCCTGCTTTGCTTTAATGAAAATGCTCATTCTCTTTGCCATGTGGCATTCAAAGGTGGATATAGAATGATTGATTAGTGGTTGCTAAATCTTCTCTAAAGCTTTTCTGAACCTTCAATATTTGAACAAAAATAAATTTGATTATGATTTTTCCAACCATTTTGATTATAAATAAATAGTAGAGGGTGTGAATTCCAAGTTTGGAAGCATCGTTTTTTTCTAATCATTGATGTATAGGACCTGCCATCAATTTTAGTCTTACTCTACTGCTCTTCCTACTAAATTTCAAGGGAAAGTATAGTCCATTAAAATGCCAAAATATCTACATGATTAGGTAAATAGTTGCTTGATTTCACATAGAGTAGTTTGGGTAGAAAATTTGGAGGGAGTTCTAAGGATATTCAAGCCTAAATAAAGGACCTTTGTGTGGGTTACTTCACTGCTTCTCCCCAGAAATTTACAGTTCCTTCCAAGTCACAATTGGCATTTCTTTAACTGGGCACATCCTGAGCTTTCTGCTCAGGCTTCTAGTCAGAGGCAGGCCTGCCCTGGAAATTGGAATATATGAAGACTGTTGTGGAGTCTTATGGAAGATAAAAGCCATTTGTAAGGAAATACTTAAATGCTGGGGCAGGTGTTCGTATATGATGATTTTCAGAGAAAAATAGGAAAGTTAAAAATATGAGATTTGTATTTTCTTCAAGGATTATCTTGGATAGTACACCTAAAAGTAAGAATATTCTTTTATTTCAGTAAAAATATACCATGTATATATCTTTATGCTTTGTGATTTACTTCTATTCATCTAAAGACAGCTTAAGTGATACTTATATGGGACCTGTTCTGGTCCTCTAGCTGGAACTGAATGCACGTACTATGGGGAGGGGAAAAAAAAAAGTTTTTATATCAAATGCAAGTGCATGAATATGATCATAGCTAATCAAAACATGCCATTTTGTATACTATTTTGTTTTGCGTAAATAACTTAGCTCAGTAAAAGCACTGGTGGTGGAGATACTGTCTTGAAAACACTTGAGGGTGTGCAGTACAGCATAATGTGCATGGCCTGCAGCGATGACTAGAAATTTTGCAGATGTGCCTGAAGTAGCTGGTTAAAATGTGAGTTGGGAACGTGTAGTGGCATCACCCCAGCAGCTAGCAGTGCACCAGAGTTCTAGGTAAGCTGGGCCAGTTCATGGATCTTTGTGGCTCTGCTGCCATTGATATACAAGTGGGCTACCTAAAAATTAGCTTGTGTGTTGGCTTTTCCATTTCTTTCATATATCATAGGGAATTAAAAAAAAAAAAAATTCCTTCTTTTTCTCTACACGTTAAGTTTCATGTTAATTGTCTGCATGCTAGTTCAGCTTCCTGCTTACTTTCCCAAAAGACAATGTTGAAATCTTGCCCCCATTGAAATCAATGGCCCAAACCTCTGACTGTAACCAGAATTTCACTCTATAAATCTGCAGTGGAAAGGCAGGGGCTGCTTTTGGAGATTTGATTAAATGAAATAGACTTCTTTTAGTTTCAGTCTACTGCATGTGTGTGTATCTTTAAATTCCAGAGAAAGTTGCTTTATAGAGTTTGGGTAAAGAATGTAGCATGTATTATTTCTGTGGTGTGGTGTATGTCATACATTTCATTTAATGAACAACAAAAAAAAATTTACAGGTTTCTTCTTTTTGCTTCCTGGTAATTTGTTTGACAGCTGTACATAGATGGTGAACATAGAGTAGATCCACTGTCAGCATATCTTCCATCTTCTCTTATGACAGGCATAAACACGTATGACACATGGCCAGACCTCGGTCATTCCCATTTACTTCAATATGGTTTGTTTTAATTGTTTTGGATCCTTTTCAAATTAACAGCATTTCTGCAGTGCCTCTGTGTTGGATTTTTTTTTTCCTCCCTTCATCACAACAAAGTGTCCAGAGAGTAAGTCAAATTAACCTATTAGTGTTTTGTACAGCTATAACTCCTATAATTTTTTTCAGTAAAACTTTTTTGATTAGCTGCATCAAAGGTTTTTATCAGGTCAAGAAGCACTGTCTATGGCAGCTATTCTTTGTTCAAGGCTGTAGCAGCAGAGCTAGAGCATTGTGTTTCAACAAGGCCTCTTGAGGAGGATGAGCTGAGAGAAAGCTGGAAGGGAAACCAAGGGAACTAAACTCTATTTAAAAACAAAACGTGAAGTGATGACTTTTATTTATTTTTTTGTCTCGCAGAACAGTACTACTGCTTGATCCTAAATACACCATTACATGCACGTTACAAACATTTTCACTGGCAAAGGATCTAAAGTTCCAATGAAAGTCAAAGAAATGCACGTGTTTTTTCAAAACTGTCCCCATAATCTTTATAAAGGTACCATTCACCATGCTGTTTTCCTCTCCAAATTCAAGCCACAATATTTTATATGCCTCTGATAGCCTTTTCTTGTCACTTTTTAAAACTGAAAGTTTCTTTACTTGTCCTTCCAGCCAGCATTATGGGTTTGACTTTGCTTTTTTTCTTTTCTATGTTTTTCCTCCTGCCTTCCATATTCTTATAAAATGCCAAATACTAAATTGTGAACTGGGAATAAGATATATTATGTAGATGTTTCTGACATGGTTTGTTTAAAATCATCACTCAGTGCAACATGTGACACAGTCAAAGTAGTCTCATGAGTCTTGCAGACTAGAACAAAATAATTATGTACAGGATTACAAATGTGAACCTGTTCTCTCCTAGAATAGATTGAGTGCTCTAACCTTGTGCCATGCTTTGGTCCCCCAGTGATGTCGAACTGTCACCACTCATTAAGAGAAAAAACAGTATTTGCTTGTTCATTGAGAGACAGGTGTCAAATCTGTACTTTACTTGACAGTATTTTGTTCTCCTTTAGCAGGAGGACAATTATTTCTCCTGTTCCTTCTTATTACCTTAGCTAAAGAAAATTAGCTTTATTTTTAGTGTCATTATGCTGCATTTTATCTTTGCTTTACTAAAATAATTAGTAACTTTTAATAAACAGAAGGTATTAGTAATGTAGCGTGCTGATCAGTAAGCAAGGAAACTTTTTTTTCCCTACTTATGTTTAGATTCTCCTAAAAACATGTTTTGAGAGAAAATGATGATGTATCTGATATTTTTTTTAAAAGCTTATTGATATAAGTTTTTTCTAATATAAGCACTTGGATGATTTCTGTTTTGGGCCCCATGAGAGAGGAGCCCACAAAAAGGGCTTCTCAGATGCTGAATGCTTGCACTGGAAATCCAGCAGAATAAAACTAAATAGCTACTGTGGCAGAGGTCTGCTGTAATGAGCCTTTTTGTAAATACAGTTAAGCTCTTTTTCTTTCTGTTTCTCAAAATAGTTGTCATGTAACTGTCTCGATTTTAGGAAATTAAGGAAATTAGGAATTAAATGTTAATAAAACATTTTCAGTTTTATTAACAAGGGACTATTTAACCATATGTTTTCTTTGTAATGAGGGTATCTGTAAATCTTCCTGTGATGTTTAAAGTGATAAATAAATAATGATCTTTATGGTTTCATATATTATACCAATAGGTGTAGTAGGTGTGATTCTTCTATAGCCACGCGAACTTGCTGTGAATATGCAAACCAATGAAAATGTTCTATTTATTGCCTATTTTATTGAGTTTGTTTTTGGTTTTGCTTTCTTTTTTTCATTGTGATAACTGAAAATCAGGCCAACCATTCATTTCACATGTTTCATCTCTAGCGTGTCCTGGAGCACAAACATTTCTTCTTGCAAGCTTTAATGGAATTTAATGTTAAATGTAATCTTTCATCTTGCTGATCCAACTGGGAAGTCTGTAGGTTTGTTATATGTATTGAGTCTTCATTTCTCTGAAGTGCTACTGCATGCTGTTGATTACCACTGAAAATCAGTTAAGGACTTAAGGACTAGTTCGTACACATTCATTTATTTAACAATCTGTTGTCTTTCTTGTATTTCAGTTTTCCAATTCGACACCGAGTTCTATATCAGTGGACTTGCGCCTCTCTGTGACCAGCTTGTTATACTTTCATATGTAAAGGAGATTTCCGAAAAAACGGTAATTGTTTTTATGTTACAGTTTCTTCGCAGCACTAAACTGCCCTGTGAGTTGGGGCTTAAACTAGTCACGTAGATCTGATTATCTGTAAAACAGTTTGCAGTCAGCTGGTAGTGAACAGTGCTTGAAACTTCTCTGACATATAAAATAAGGTCAGTGGAGGTGATGTTGAAGACCAATGTACTTAAATTTCAGAAGTCCTGTCTGGGTTCCTTTGTTTCTTGCAGGAAGCAAAGAAAGGCTCTAGATAGCCTTTCTCTCTCCTTTTTCATTCTTTTTTTCCTCTCTCTCTCCTTTTGTCTCTTTCTTTCTGCTATTTCTGCACCAGATGAAATAAAGGATCTTTTCTAGCCATAAGAGAGGCTTGCTGCCACTGCATCTTAGAAGACATGAGAGTAGTGAAGTTGATCAACTCAAGCAATAGGAGTCACTGTGGTGGGGGTGGGATGCATGATTGCAAGCAAGTGGCATCATTGTCTCCCTTGCTTCCAAGACCTTTAGGTGTGTACACCCAGATACGTGTGTAGATAGGTAGAAATTAGAATTCATGTCAGCTGTTTTTACTGCACGCAGGCGAGTGCTGTGTCTGTCTCCGACATTTATTTCATATTGTCAAATAAAAGGCAAGGCAGTGGAGGAAATCCTTGAAGTTGTGGTGTGAGAATGGCAGATGCTCTTGATCATCTTTTTGATAGTGCGTCTGCATTAGACAACCATCACCATAGTAACCTTAAGCAACTGGGTGCACAAGTTGCTAGGCAATGAAATGCTGTAGGTTCAAACAAATGCTTGAGCCTGCTGAAATCAATAGGGTTAGCTTCTAGCTCTGCTGCAGGATGTCAGATTATTATTTCTTTATTTATATTAAGGAGAAAAATAATGTCACAGCAGTGTTTCCCAAGAGACCTGGTACAGTAGTCCTCTACTGCAGGAGAGTTGGTGAAAGAAAAGGAGGCAAACAAATTGGATAAAGAAGGGGGAAGAAAAGGTGGGTTGAAATGCAAGGAAGCAAGGAAATGGGGAAGCTGCTGTTAATGAAGAAGTAGCATGGGAAAGGAGCTAGTATAAAAGAGGTGTGACTAATAAAGGTTAAAGTCATTCTAACTGCTTCAGGAAAGAAAGATGAAAAGAGAATATAATGGTAATAGAGAATATAATGGTAATAGAACATAGGAAAGAGATTTTTTTCATGTATTTGCTTTTAATTAGCCTTTTAAACAAACTCTGAATGCTGGACTTTGATAACTTCGCAGTCCTCTGGGTAACTCTAGCAAGGAAACAAAAGTACTCTCCTCCCTGGCACCGTGTCTGTGCCCTGGTGTGTGGTAGGAACCCCTCTGTTGGTGTCTTGGCTATGTGGAGCTGAGGCTGCCTGAGCCTGCAGCCAAAGTGCTGCTTACTACAAACGCTGTTGGATTGTGAGGAGCACTGTTCTTCCCATGCTTGATTTCACAGCTTTCAAATGACATCTTCCAACTTGTTACAAATTGGATGAGAATTGAACTCATGGCTTGCTTTGCTTTTTTTTTTTTTTTTTTTTTTTACTTGCACTGGAACAGTTTAATTGAGAAGAGACCTGTGTGGTGCTGCTGCTGAATGAGTAGGATAGAGCTGTGTAAATCCACTTTATCTATCTCCTTGCTCTTTCATTATGTATTTTGTTAATTCACACCCAGAAGTAGAAAATGAAGGATTATCTTGGACCTTGACTTAATTAAAAATGCAGCAAGTTGAAGACAGTGGTTTCCCTTAGATGAAAATCCATGATCCTGTCTTACCATAACCACCTACATTGTGCTTGAAAATTCATGTTACTCTAAGATCATCAGCACAGCAAGAGTTTCAGATTATTCTCAGATTCATTTTTTTCCCCTACTGCTGCTGGACACTTAGAAGTACAAACTTAAACACCAGCTGAAAAAAACCCCAAGTTCATCCTGGTGCCAGAATATCATTGATTCATAGAGCTCTGCCTTTTACGGCCTGAGCCGAGCTGACAATGTGTCTTAAGTAGTTCTATTGCTTGTTGAATGCAATGGTTGATGATCATCTTGATAACCCTGAAAACTTCTGTGACCAAGAGCAGAAAAATAGTGAGCAAACTCAGGGGAAGGGTTAGATCTGTGTCTTGTCTACATCTTCTCTGCGCTGATCTGTTCAAGGGAAGCAAGCCAAGAGTAGGAATAACTTTCCTTTGTGTTTCAGATGTGATTACAGCTGCTTTGTGGAGCACAACTTTGTGACTTGTGTGGCTCGCAACTGAGTACCCAAGTGCAAAGTGCTGGACCTTTAGGAATGTTTGTAGTGGTTGAATTTCAGCCTCGTTTGTAGATAACCATCAGTTGGTATTTCTAAGGTAAATTGTGCAGCATGCAACTAAGATGTTTGCATTTTTCTAGGAAGTGGAGTGTTGTGCAAGGCCTAGACTGGATATTGTACAACCCTTACCTGAGTCCTGTGAAGAGATCTCTTCTGATGCACTAACAGTACGAGGATTTCAGGAAAATGAATGTAGAGATTATCATTTAGGTAGGTATTCTTAATATTGTTTTGTTTTATTTTCATAACTTGGTTAGAAAAGACTTGATTTGGGAGAACTCAGCCTCCTTTTTCATTTTTATTTCATCTTCTTGAGTGACTGTCTATAGCTGCTTATGACACTGAAGTGTAAAGTGGAAATCCACAAGAACCAGTCACATGAAAGAAAACGTGCATATTTGTAATGCCATCTATCAAGCCAGACATATTGGGGAAGGCAGAAATATAGATCTCATGTAAAGTCCAGTATCTTGGAAGGCAGTGTCCTTGATGGAGAACTATTCAACATGTGATCCGTAGGAGCTCTTGTGTCTCTTTGAACACAAAGGGCTTCAGGAATAGTGAAATGAGTGATACAGTGTCTGGAAAAGCTGCTTTAGAGACAAAGATAGAATAAATGTTATTCCAACAGTAAGATGCATCTGGATCAACTTAAAACGGACACGCTGATATTTAGCTTCCCTGTACTGACAAAGATGTCAGTGTATAACAGACCCCAGAATGGTAAAACGTAGTGAATAGAAACTGGAGTTTGGCAAGTTCAGCCTAGAAGATAGGTTTAATTATGTAACAGGCTGGGAGATTAAGCCCTGGCACAATATATACCAGTCTTTTAAATAAGATGGGTTGGTTTTCTGATATATGTGTTGTAGTTCAGAAAGATGCATGGCAAAGCTGATGCAGAATTCCTTGTTGAAGATTATATAGCCTGTGTTATACAGAAACATTCCTTCTGGCTTTTAAAATCCATGAATCTGATTTTTAAGCATCTTCTCTGGCAGCATGCTTCAAATCATAGGCTTGGCAGGCCTCTTTGTGTACATCAATGCCCTTAAGCCACTAGAAATATAGTATATCTCCTCCTGATCTCCAGAACATCTCTGCTGCTATCAATAGAATTGGGATTTCTTTATACGTGTCCCTAAGCAGAACATTGATGCCCACAGTTGTACTTTATGCTTAGTGAATATTCTAGTTAATCTGACAAGTGTAAATTTTTTGGATTGCTTTAAAACAAGCATTATTTTGTGAATTGCTTATCAATTCAGGAGTGTATTTGTATGCGTGTATAGATACAGATGAAGGATGGGGGATGGTTTTCTTTCCTGTACCTACAAAATACAGATGGTGTTTCTTCATGGGTTCTGTGGAAATAATAACTATTCTGAACAGTCATCTTCTGTGTTTGATTTTAGCTTTAAGTACATTTTTTACTTTGAGCTTACTCAAAAATAAAGGCTTACGGTATAAGCAAATGCATTATATGTATAACCTTAACTTATAGCATTGCAAATGCATTGCTGTAATGATGTGCTGTGTCCCCAGGGGTTATGGCATCTATCATTTATGCTTTTGATGGCCTTGACCTTGATGGGGAGGATAAGTTTATTGCAGGCTATGTAGTGTAATAGTCCTCTAAAAGTATAATAATGTGTTCTAAACCATCATAAAGTTTACACATAGTGGATGAATCAGAATTTGCAATAAGCTGTAGTGATTTTTTTTTAAAGCTATTTTGCCATTTAAACCAGGTTTAATTTATTGGCGAATACAGCTTCCCAAACAAGCATGTTCTGCAGGAGTAGCCTTACTGTCTGCCTTGCATCTCCTCTTTTTAAATTCCCCTCAAGGGTGTACTAAAAAGCAGGGCTTTACTTAAGGAAAATATAATAATAATAAAACTGTGTATGCATTTGCAGAGTATTTGGAAGGTGAATCACTTTTTTATATCATCAGCCCAAGAGATGTGGTTGTGGCTAAAGAGCGGGACCAAGATGACCACATTGACTGGCTTCTTGAAAAGAAGAAATACGAAGTAATTTTTACAACATTCTTTCCTTCAGGCTTTCCTGGTTTGGAAATTGGGGTGGGATGATGAACTTTGCTAGGTCATTTGGCTTGGATAGTTTCTGTTTCTACAGTCATTGACTAAATGCTTGTAAAGAGTAGGAGTTGATTATACATCTTTCCATCTCTCTGGAGAGTTAGTCGTCTTACTGAAACAACTCATCTGAATTGCACCCAAGTGAGGTAGCTGAATTAAATGCTGTGAATACTGCTCTCAGCATCAGATGTGAAATGTATTAGTTGTCACTGAAAATTATTAAAGCTATTTTTTGGCTTTAAAGCAGCAGAACAGTTAACTAATGAGCTACATGGTTATTTTTCTAGATCTATCCCAAATAAAGAGGGAAGGGAATTGGACTTGGTGGGCAATATTAGATTTTTCCTGCTCTATGTCACTTCCACTATAGAATGAAAAGGTTGTGTTAGGGTACTGTGCATTGTTCTGTGTTACCTTCAGTGCTGAAGTTTTTAAAAGTAAAATCATGTGGTTTCAAACTGTAGAAATTGGTGCTGAAAGTAGTGTTACTCACAAAAAAGCAGAGCCAGTATTAAAACCAAGGATGTGCAGCTCCCTTGGAAAAAAGCAGCTCGGTATTTGGTTGTGTAGATATTGGTGTGTTCAAGCATGTATATTTAAACACCTAAAGCAATAATAAATTCTTACAGACAATATCAACATGCACCTAGTGTTCTGGATTCTGATGTCCTGCAGTTAATGACTTAGAACACTTGCTACAAATGTGTAAAGTAACTTCAAATTCCTATTTATGCGTTATTTGTTGGATGCCCGTTATAAGGAAAAAAAAAAAAGTGGGAAAGCTATTCAGCACGTATTCCTTTTGTTAATGCAATCATGATATTCTTCATGCAGATTTGTTTAAATCCTTGTGGATGCTTTTGCATCTGAATAGCAAACTCGTATGATGAGTGCAGTTTTGCAGTTTATGTAAATCACAGTATTTGGTCCCTGAAGACTCCAGTAATTTGCAAGTGACAGCTGTGTGTGTGCCTTTGTGAAAGCCATTCAAGGTAGTAGATAGCTTCTGTGTTATGATGGATGTTAAAGGTTTCATTTTGTTTGTAAAAGTGCCAGCTTTGCTTCTGTACATTTGAAAAAAGTAGAAGAACGGCAAATGACACTTAAATATAAATCAATCTGACTTGAGGAGACTTTTGGGTTGGGAAAGTGGAAAGTAGCCTTCCCCCACCCCCTTTCCTGATGATTTTTTTCACAGGTTTTGATAGTGAAGTGTTCTCATTTGAAAATGATCCAATGCGATTGCATTGTCTGTTTTGTTGTAATCTTGCATTTTGATCCTAATATAGTAATGTGGAGTGAACCCAGATGGAAACAAAAGTAGCTTTCTCTTTGGTTGACTGCTTTTGTTTGAGTATGAATTCAAAGCTGTTCATCCAACCATGGCATTAAAAATTCTAGTGTTTCAAACACCCAGCTCTGAAAAATACTTGATTTATTCAGTTCTAGAGCTTTCTGTATTGAAAGTTTGTGTATTTGGCCAGTATCTCTGTTTTCTACTTTTTGAATATAGGAAGCTTTGATGGCAGCTGAGATCAGTCAGAAAACCATAAAAAAGCACAAGATTTTGGTAAGTCTCAAAACTTCTATTCAAAACAAAATACCTGATTTCTTTTAGAGTGCTGTGAGATGCTACAAGCACATCCCCTGTTCTGTATTGCACCAGACAATAGCTGTTAGGAATACTCCACCTAGCAGTCAATTTCTTGGTTTCAGCTGCAGAACAGGAATGTTAAGTGTGTGAAACACGAAAGGATCTGGATTTTATGAAGGTGCTATTGACATTAAAAAGAAGAGAGTTCCACTTCTCTGCTCATGGGGTTTTTGTTTGCTTTTACTGTTGTATTAAACTTGCTGTTGTTTCAAGTAACTCACAATATTACAGTATTAGGGATTGGGTGGGAGGTGACACATTTCTCTTTAACTTTTACCTTGTACATGTGACAGGGTTTTGGCAGGAGTTTAAAAGGTGCAGTTGGAAGACCTTTTAAATGCTATTGAAATTCAGTTGCAAGTTCCACATCTAGCTCTCTCGTGTTGCTTTGCAATTCTCATTATTATACACAGTTAAGCTACTTTTCTCCTCTATGGTTATTTCCCATGTTTATAGTCCTTTCATAGAGCGACAAAGGGTATCAATGTTTAAGACGAAGGGGCGGAATAATGTAATAGCCACAAAAGCATTGCTAACTTTAGCTCTGTTTTTTTTTTTTGTTTAAATTGGCCTCAGTGTGAACACATTGATATTTCATTAATACTGCTACTTCTTTTAATGGAAGTTTGTATTTAAGTACAAAGCATTAGAAGATATGTTTAACTTTTAGCCAAATTACTGCTATAATATGCACACTATGTATCAGTATGTCTTAAAAATTCTTTTCTTCTTGTGTAGTCCAAAAGTTAGATCAAGACCTAATGGCATGCCATCACCTATCACAGAGTTCATATGATTTAGCTGCTTTGTGACTCTTGCAAAAGATGTAACGAATTCTTAAAGGCGGTCCTGGCAATACGTTAGGAGGGGAAGAAAGAAAGAAAAGAAAAAAGAAGCTTTTCTCTTGGTTTACAGAAATTTGCTCCATTAGGGTGAAATTCATTGTGGGTATATACAAGCAGAGCTGTTGAGTGTTTGGTCTCTAATGCAAAACCCATGGAATGTGTTGAGGGAAAAAACGTTGACATCAAGCCCTAAGTGAAGGATTAGTGGTACAGGGATTTAAAACAACTCATGTTCTCATTGCCCAGCAATGATCAGACCAATGACACCACACTCACACCACCTGACAAGTCTGGTGGTCTTGGGGATTTTTTTTTAGGTTGCAGTAATGATCACTGCCCCTCTGCACCTCTTGAGCAGAATGCAAGGGTCCTAAACAACCACAGATCTACAGCTCTTCTACTGTCTTCTCTGCTCACTGGGGAGCAGGCCCACAGGAGAAGGGCAGCGAGAAATCTTCATCCTTGAGAATGATGAAGTTGAAAATACGAAGGTGGTTCCTACAGTGGAAGGAAATAAAAAAATCTGGTGTATGTGCATGATTTTTTTTTTAAACTTTGTGGTAGATTGACCAATTGAAGTTTTGGATACCTCTGCTCATATTCTGCTCTGCTCAGTACTGTCCTTGATGGTGATCAAAAAATTTTTGTTGTGACTCAGAAGACCCAAATGTTTATTTTTGTAGGAAACAAGGACTTCTTTTTCATTTTACAGCTCTTTTTTTCTTTTTTTTTTTTTTTTTCTTCCCCTTCCTGGAAACAGTGTGCTTTTAGTGTTGTGATTCTTAAGTTATGCAGTGGGTACACTGGGCTGTGTTGACCTTGACACCAGCGTTGAGATTACAGCAGAAGGCATGGCTGTTTCACCAAAATTTTAATATATTAAACACCCACCAGAAAAATTTTACAGCTGACGTGTAATAAACTTTTGAGAAGGGCAATTTAGTATGTAATAATCATGCTAAATTCTTGGTAATTCCTTTACTTTCTGGAGCAGCACTAGGATTTATATTCTTAACCAATGTTTCCCCCCCCCCCCCCGAAAACTTTGTTGACAAAGAGAGTGTCTCATACAATGAGACAGTGGTTTTCTTTTTGACGTAACTAATCCAAGCACTGAATGATCATCTATGTGTTTTGAACGATCCTTAGTATGTAGAGCTGGCACAGTCTTCTCAGCGTCAATGAGGTTATGGGGATTATTTAAGAGATTATCTTAATTTGAACCCATGAGTGGTCTAGGCAAGTATTTTCTGTTGACTGTTCTGTGAGCCCTACATCTAAAGGAGAACTCGGGGAGTCCACTTAGGGCCTGGTGCTTGACTTAACAGCAGTGCATGCAGCTGGAATGATAGCTATTGTGGCAGTCAAGTGGTTGACTTCCAAACCTCTATTACTAATTCTTTATTTTTATTCCCTTTAGGACATTGGCTTAGCCTATATAAATCACCTAGTGGAGAAAGGAGAGTATGACCTGGCTGCTCGGTAACTTGTTAACAAAGATTTTCTTTGCTGGCTAAAGTGTGTCTCTGTGGGGGGGAAAAAGCAAAAGCAAATTATTAATTCTGAAGTATTTTGTAATGTTGATTTTCTATGTGTTCTGGAGTTTCTGAAGCTTCAAAATATACAGATACATTACTGTGCCCTATATTTTCTTAATTGTAGTGAACCAAAAGTTACTGTAAATTTTCTAAAGTTTAATGAGAACTGAGACATATATATTTTTGAAAGTCAGCCTTTATTTTTTCAGTCATGCTAGATTTTCAAAACTGAGGTGTTCTTTGGATGTTGATAATCAGTGTGTCAGTACATGTAAGACCATCAGAAAATAATTTGTGTTTACATGAGCGTAAACAAAAATGTCAAATGTGGATATCTAAAGTAAGGATCAGAAATTACCTAAGATTTGTGTTTTCATGTATGTGTAAGTGTAAGCATATCTCTTTTAAGTGCTCAATTTTTCTCAGCTGAGATTTAAAAACTTCAGTCATAAAGCTAATATGGCCCTAATCAATGAGGGTGAACGCATAGCAAGCAGTTAAGTCCTCTTGGATGCCACAAAATTGTAAGATCTGAGGAGTACCTGGCATACTCTGCTTGAAGCGATGGCTGCCAAAATAAGTCACCTTTGAAAGTGTCTTGATAGGGAGAAGAACGAAGAAAGGAATCCTTACAGTAATTCTGTCACATTTGTATTATTCTGTGTACCTACTTTTATTCTCTCCCCTTTCATCTTCCTTCCAGAAAGTGCCAGAAAATTCTTGGCAAAAACACAGAACTCTGGGAATTTGAAGTTTACAAGTTTAAAGAAATAGGTCAGCTTAAGGTAAGTTAATTTCTCTCTCTGCACTCAAGTAATTGGCATGCTGTATTTCCCGCATGTTTTGACCAAGTATCTAAAGGATTGCATTTAATGGTCCTAGCGTGGTAGCAGGATACAATGCTGTCCTTGAAATTCCTGCCTCAGATCTCTAGTTGTACAGTTGTCTTTCAGATTGATGTGTATATGTTAACAAGCCCCAAAAGAGGGTTAGAGGCATAGCACATTCAGGTACTCAGCTACCTATTCTTAACTTGTTGACAGCCTCCAAGTAAAAGATCCACCACCAAAGCCTTTACTTGCAAAGATGCTTACAGTTAAATACATCTTTCCCATTTATTTTTCACTCCCTTCCAGTATGGCCTGAAAAATCCTACCCCAAGTCTTGAGGAAAATAGCCTCTGTGGTGCCAGCCTTTCCAGAAAATCCAAGTCCCTTGCAACAGAGCCATAGCTTTAAGCATCAAAGAATAGTTAAATTGCAAAGCAACAGGGAGAACCTATGCTGTGTGCTAGAAATGGTGGCAAGAATGAGGAGCAGTCTGCCCTGTCTTGTGTTTTCCCTGGTCGCCAGCCAGCTACCATAACAGTACACGTTTAACGTGAGATTCTCAGTTAATAAATTGCCCGGGACATAAGGCTGTAGCTCTGTCACTGCCAAACCAGTAGAAACCATTATGCACACTCCCTTTGGTAACGTGTGTACGTTTATTTCTGAATTTTATGTCTTTCTATTCAAACTCAATGAGCCAAAAAGGACATATTATTAAGATCTCACAGCATGCAGTCCCTTGATGCTTTTGAGCTGTTTAATTCTGTTCAAAGAGCGAAAGTGTTTCAGCATTATGGTTTTCAGAAACGTCTGGCTTTTGTTTTAGAGCCATGCCAGTGCAAGAAGAGCCTTGCCTTTTGTATGAATTCTTAGTGGTTCAGTGCACTCTTTGCCACCTTGGAAGATGAAATCTCATGTTTCTGTCTCTTTATTTCAATCCAATAAAGGACCTGAGTGCAGGTACAGGTGAAATTTTGATACAGTGCTGCTTAGTCCTTTTGGCTTTATTTTGTTTTTCAGATGCAAGTGTCTGGAATGGATGTTTTTCTTGTCTCCACTTATGTCATCCAGCAGACTGTAAAATATAAAAATATTTGCCGGTTTGCTGCAAAAACATCTCTGCTAAATTACTGCCTTTCTAAACAGTTGGTTGTTTTCAGCCCCTTGAAAGCAGACTTAGAAAACATAAGATGCAGTCCGTTACATTATTCAGCTTCAAGCTGCAGTTCTAGAAGATGCCTTTCTTATTTTACTATTGCAATTGCATATAACTTTTTTCCCAAGTTCCTAAAGATACCAGAATATCATAAAGGATGAACTAAGTTAAGCCAGATCTAAATGAAGGGGTTCTTGAAATGCTTGGGGTCACTTCTCTGCTATTTGGAATTTTTACCTATTTACCCAACCAGCAGGTATTAAACACAATAGTGTAAAACTGAGATATAATGGCTTAAAGCCCTGATGAGGAGACAGTATTTGAGATTTGGAGACAAATTGTATTTTGAAAGGGAATTTTCTTAAAGAATTTGTACCGCATATAAGTGGTTGCCTGAAATTTGACGTTTTGAATATAACATGGTTTACCAATAACTGAGGTGGCAGTGAAAGTAAAGGTTTAAACTTCCCTTCCTGCAGAGGGACTAAGTAGTGATACCCCAATGTCAAAGCCTGGGGGATGTGTGTGTTGTCTGTTTGCTTGTGGATTTAGGGGGCTGTTGAGTCTTCTCTACTAAAAGGTCCTGTTTGGCTACCAGAGGCTGCATTGTGGTATCTCAATGTCTCTCCTGTCTTCAGTGAATGTCCTCTAGCAAACCTTGTTATGGCACTTTCAAGATTTTAGAGCTTTGCAATGATCTGCTCCTCTCCTCCTCCAGCAGTGGTGGCCTGGTGGAATTACATGCTTGTGCACAAGTTACTTCAGTGTAAAATCCAATGTCTCAGTTCAAACAGCTGAGGAAGGTGGATTTGGAGGAAGATGCCAAACTCTGAGTGCTGGCCATTGTGGCATGAGGGATATGCTCCATTCTGTTGACTCTGCTGTGACAGCAGTGACTTTCAGCAGGGGTGCAGGATGATCAGCTAGCAGCAGCAATGATTTAATGACCAAATGTTGGCTAGAGGACACATGAAAGACTTCACCTGACTCTGATGGGCATAGCATAGAGCAGCATTATCCAGACAGCCCCTTTCAGCTCATAGGTATCCTCTGAGGAATAAATAATTGTGGTTTGGGCTTATTGGTGAGATGTTTTAGGCTGTCTCATGTCAACTCTTACACGGGCTTTCTTGTGTATACCTCATCCTTATACCTATTGATCAAAAGTCTGAAAGCAGGTCTTAAGAAGAAATAAAATAAGAAAATATTTCTGTATATATGTGGTGTCATTTTTTAATTTAAAGTCACTTTCACCACATGGTTCAGGAATTGATATAAAGGCATCCTGATTCTGGAGCTTTTTTGTCTGACCTCGGTCCTTAACTACTGCTTACAAATAAAACAGGAAGAGTTTGTAACCTCCAGCCTAGGTCTTAGTTCACCTTTGTGCCTAGGCTTAAAAATAACTTGGATGCTACTCAGTCTTTGCTGAGCTTGGAGGCCAAACTGCAGGAGGTGGTTGCGCTTTTCCTTCAAAGCAGTGGGACTTGGGGCAGGAGAGATTTCCTTGCCGAGGCAGCCTGGCCCCCATGCAATGAGGCAGCTGCACCGCTCTGCAGCTTGCTGTGTGGCCGAACCGCAGCCAAGAGTTGCGGCAAAGCCTGTCAGGTAAGGCTGTTCTTTTAGGAGGTGGCAGGAGGGTAGAAAGTGAGTTTGAAAACAGCTGTTGGAGAATGTCGTCTGCATTCAAGTTTCCAGCAGATGTCCAGCTTGCTTTCTTTATGGTCGGAAGAGGCTTTATTTATGAGGGGGTCAGGAATATGATTCCTCAGGGCAGCTGGCAAGACTGTGCCCTGAGTTAGCTATTAAATTCTGTGACAGACGGCAGGAGCTGATGTTGGCAGCGCGCTACATTTCAAAGACTGGCCAAGCTCAAACAGTGCGTGGAGAGAAGAGGTCTCCTGTGAGCAATGAACTTTTAATTTTTGCAAAGTCATTAACAATGCTTTTTTTATTGGTCTTTTATTTTTGCTTCCTTTTTCACCTACAGATGGAAGACTTTCATGAAATATGTAACTTTGGCAATTGTTTTGGTTTAAATACTAGGAGAATTTGTGGTGAATAGTCATTGCTGTCTGTAAAACTGCAAAAAAAAATTATGTAGTGAGATGTTATTTCTCCTGCTTTGTTCAAGGAACTTCAGTAACAAAATGCTACTGAACCATGTGCCATTAGGGGGCAACAGGCAACATCTCTGAGTGTTTGGAGGAATTTTCATCAGCGTTAGGCCTTCAGCTACAAACCCCAAAGTCCCAACACAGCTGGTAGCAGTAGGGTTTATTTTGGCAGGTGGTAATAACCTTGGCCTCTAGTTGCATGGAATAATAGTGCTAATAAGATGCTGTGCTGAAATTCCAGGGTATGAGGTGATTCATTCTGGCAGGTTCTTGTCTCCTGCCTGCCAGAACGCAGTTCTTTAACACCTCCTGTAGAGCAACAGATCACACACCTTCACCTTTTCCATGGAGAGATGTATTCTCAAATTAATTTTCATTTGGGTATGTAAAAATAGCTGGCAAAACAGAACTCTTCATAAAATGTAATGACCTCACAGTAAGTCATAAATCACAAGTACACATTTTTTGGCTAATGAATGCTTAGACCTTTTTACAAGATATAAGATCAAGACTGGACAAAATACATTTTGAAAACTTTCCTCTTCTGAGGGGTCTTTTGTGGGTTTGATTTTCTAAATGACTAGCAGTAAATATTCAGACATGTCTAAGTGCAATGGCTGATACTCCTATTGTAACTAGTATCTTACCACTATCTTTCCAATGAAGGTTCTTTCAGATAATTAATACAATTCCAATGTGTACAATACTAAAGCAAATAACTTTAGGATACTGCTTAAAAATATGAATATAAAGCACTTCCAGTGTTTACCACAAGCAATGTTTTGTGCATAGCTCTGGTTTGGGGTTTTTTGTTTCACAACAATTATTTTTTCTATCATCGGTGTACCAGGAGGTTACATGTCATTCACCTTCTAATGCTTTGTTCTCCTCCTTCCTATAGGCAATTAGTCGTTACTTGCCCAGACGAGATCCAGTTCTGAAACCTCTGATCTATGAAATGGTCCTGCACGAGTTTTTGGAGAGTGACTATGAGGTACCTGATGTGTCCACATGTAATAGCTATTTTCAGCAAAACACCCTTGGCAACGTAGAACTCTGATAGCAAATTCTCTGTTGTATGCAAACATTATCAATGGAAAATTCAATGATAATAAAAAGATTAAAAAGACGAATTTTGGTTTAGCTTTTAAGATAATAAGTGGAATGTTCTTCAGAACGCACAAATGTTATGAGATTGGTTACTTCTAATAAATACTATTATTTGTAGTTTGTTTAATGTAGCACAAGTGGTTGAGGTGCGGAAAGCATGCAGCACCTGAAAGACACCCAGCTTCATGAATCTTAATAACATTGCCCTAAGAAGGAAAACCTGTGTTCTGCACTGTGCACGTCTGTGGCCACGTAAAAGTGGCTTAGAGGTGAAGCACAGCAGGTATCATCTCAGAGGCTTAGATGAAGCTTTGATGTTTTGAAATGTTCCTTAGGCAGTTCTTTCTATTTCTGTTACAATCTCTTATACTTTTAGGGGTTTGCAACCCTGATAAAAGAGTGGCCTGGAGATCTCTACAACAACACAATCATAGTTCAAGCTGTGATGGATCACCTGAAGAAAGATCCACAGAACAGGACGTTGCTGCGAACACTTGCAGAATTGTGAGTATAATTTTAAACTGCTATTACAAAAAGTAAGTTTGAAATAGTATACTCTAGTTTATAAATATTTGTCTAACTCTCTTAACAGAAATATCTGCTTTGCTGCAGTCTACAAAGTATCAACTTTCTCTGCTCTCCACTCTGCCGGTTGCACAGCTTAGCAATTCTTTTCCCTTCCTTATAAAGTGTACGCTGAGTATGAAAGCAAAGAGTTTAGTATAAGATTGGATTTGCTACTCCTCTTTCCAAAACAAATAGCTAGCATTCCTCTTTGTGCTGTCATAGGAAGCCTCTTTTGTGAAGAGTGCATTTCAGAATTACCTATAGGAAAATAAATGGCATTTTTTCCCCTCTATTTCAAAAGTAGTATATTTAGGTTTACTGTGTGGCTGGAAATGTGTGGCTGGAAATATGTGACTGGAAAATGTGCCCAAACTGATCTGGTTCTAGGCTGCTTTGTACAGGGATAAAGCTCTTCAGTTTTCTCAGCCCGATTCCCATGTTAATTTCTTTTCATACTGCTTCTTTGTAGAAAGCAGAGCTACTGCTATTGCTATGTTGCAGTCTGTCCCAAAGTTTTAAGAGCACAATGGTTTTTAGCTCTGAAGTGAGTTCCAATTAGTTCCCAAAAATAGAAATCTAGCATTTTGTGTGGCTTCCCCTGTGGTTTGAAAACGGGAAAGTGAAAATGCAGAGAACGACAGGTCAGAACACAAATGCGGTGTCTGATATAAACAAAATTGAAATTAATATTGCCCAGTGTTTTACTTCCTTTTAACAAAAGTGAATCACACCAACTATTTAGATATTCATCAAATCAAGTAGCATCCTAAAAAGCTTTACATCCTAGAGTATATTTATATTTTCCCTGATAGGTAATTTTCCTACACTTAGATATGTAAGAGCACGTGTATTATAACATTGTTTTTTATCAGGTATACGTATGACCAGCGCTATGGCAAAGCCCTAGAAATTTACCTAACTTTGAGGCATAAAGATGTCTTCCAGTTGATCCACAAGCACAATCTTTTCAGTTCTATCAGAGACAAAATTGTTCTCCTCATGGATTTTGATTCAGAGGTATGGTGATTTTAATGATTTTATATTCACTTTCCACTAGAGATATTTTAACAGATTAAAAATAAATGAGCTAAAGGTAGTGTTGAGGTGGAGAGTGTGCTTGCTGTGTCCAGATACATGTGTCTGAGGTAAGGAAGAAGATGTTTGCCTAGACTGCAAGATAATTGACCCAAAGATTTTTTTTTTCCTTTGTATTTTCATTTGAGTATCATTCACAGTGAGAGCGCCAGACCTGAGATCATTGTTGTGATTCTCAAGTAGACTTTCACCATGATATTCTTTCTGCATTTATAATCAAGTAATGCTATTAATAAGCCAAGAAAGGAGGCAGTGAATTTATTGTGAGGCATATCTTAAATTACTTGCCACTTTTCTTTCACTGCAGTCAGTTAATAGAGTAGACTATTCCAATTGGAAGGGGCCTACGGTGTTCATGTAGTCCAACTGCCTGACCACTTCAGGGCTGACCAAAAGTTAAAGCGTGTCATTAAGGGCATTGTCCAAATGCCTCTTAAACACTAACAGGCATCGATCACCTCTCTAGGAAGCCTCTGCCAGGGTTTGACCACCCTCTCGGTAGAGAAATATTTCTTCGTGTCACATCTGAACGTCCCCCGACGGACGCAGCTTGGAGCCATTCCCCCACGCCCTGGCCCTGGGTCCCAGGGAGAAGAGAGCAGCACCTCCCTCTCTGCTTCCCCTCCTCAGGAAGCTGGAGAGAGCAGTGAGGTCGCCCCTCAGCCTCCTTCTCTGCAAACTAGGCAAGCCAAGAGTCCTTACCCACCCTTCACAGGACATTCCTTCCAACCCCTTCACCAACTTTTGTTGCCCTCCTCTGGATGCATTCAAGGACCTTCACATCCTTTTTAAATGATGGGACCCTGAACTACACACAGTACTCAAAGTGAGACCCTACCAATGCTAATTACAGCAGGATAATCACCTCTTTTGACCGGCTGGTTATGCTGTGTCTGATGCACCCCAGGATGCGGTTTGCCCTCTTGGCTGCCAGGGCACACTGCTGGCTCCTGTTGAGCCTCCCATCACCCAGCACCCCCAGACCCCTTTCTGCAGGGCTGATCTCCAGCCAGTCCCCTCCCAGTTTAGACTTGTGTCATGTGTTACTTGGTCCCAGGTGCAGAATCCGGCATTTGGTTTTGTTCAGTTTCATGCCATTGGTTGCCCAATGCTCCAACCTATCCAGATCCCTCTGCAAGGCCTCTTGTCCCTCAAGAGAGTCTACAGCACCTCCCGGTTTAGTATCATGAGCAAACTTACTAATGGTGCATTCAACTCCTACCTCCAGATGGTTGACAAAAATATTGGACAGAACTGGCTGTAGAATTGATCCCTGAGGAACATTTCTGGTGACTGGTTGCCATCCAGACACAGCCCCATTCACTACAACCCTTTGAGCCCTGCCCTTCAGCCAGTTGTTCACCCAGTGTACTGTGTACCTGTGCATCTCACAGTTGGACAACTTATCCAGAAGAATGGTGTGAAGGACAGTATCAAAAGCCTTACTGAAACCCAGGAAAAATTACATCCACCACCTTCCCTTCGTCCACTAGGTGGGTGATCTTATCATAGATGGATATTAAATTAGTTAAACAGGACTTTCCCTTTGTGAACCCGTATCAACTCTGCCTGATGACCGTATTCTTCTTTAAATGCCTGTCAGTAGCACCCAGTATGATATTCTCCCTAATTTTTCCAGGAACTGAGGTTAGCCTAAGAAGTCTGTAGTTCCCTGGGTCTTCCTTCACACCCTTTTTGTAAACTGGAATAACATTGGCTAGCTTCCAGTCAGTGGGGACCTCTTCAGGCTACTGAGACCTTTTGTAGATGATTAAAATGGATCCTGCCATAACATTTACTAGCTGCTTCAGTACTCTGGGATGAATTTCATCAGGCCCCATGGACTTGTGAATATTCAACTGATACAACTGGTTACTTACAATTTCAGTGTCCACAAATGGAAAGGTACTGTTCCCGCAGTCATGGTCCTCCAACTCATGGGACTGGGCAGCCCAAGGTCTAACAGTATTATTAAAGACTGAGGCAAAAACCACATTGAATGCATCTGCTTTTTCTTCACCCCTGTTAGTCAGATGACCATTGGTCAACAAGTATCAGTCCAATGTTTTTCTCATTATACTGAAAATTTTAAACTAAACCATTTCATGATCACTGTGGCCAAGACAGCCATCTGCTATCACATCCCCCACAAGACTTCTCTATTCAGAAAGAACAAGTCTAGGACGATATCTTTCCTAGTTGGCTCACTGAGTACTTGGGACTGGAAGTTCTCTCCTACAAACTTCAAGAATTTCCAAGACCTGCTCATCACAGCAGTATGAGATTCCTAGTTGATGTCTGGGACATGTCCCATAAGAATAAGGACTACCAGTCCAGAAATTTCTCCTAATTGCCTATAGAATAACTCATAAATGCTTACATCCTGGCTAGGTGATTGGTAGTAGACACCCCTACAACATCTCCTTTGTCTTCCATCCCCCTAATCCTCACTCAGAGGCTCTTAACCACATCATCCCTAACCGTAAGGGCTGCACAGTCAAACCTCTTCCTTACATACAGTGCAACTCCTCCATCTTACCTGCTCTGTCTAGCCCTTCCTGAACGGCCCAGAACACTGGGCTGGAGTCCCAGCACGCCAATCATGGTATTCATTCCACCAAGTCTCACTGCTAACAGTGATATCATAGCTCTGGGAACAGACCAACACTTCTAGTTCATCCTGTTTGTTTCTCATACTGTGTATGTTGGTATACAGACATTTCAGACACGCTCCTGAGCCCTCTGTGCTCCCAGGAGCGGTGTGAATATTCCCACTAGCATTGCCACCTTCAGGTGATGCCATGCCAACACTTGGCTTACCTACTGCAATCCTGTTGGTAATCCACTTGCCCCATCAATTCTAGTTTAAAACTTTCTTGATGGGCATAAGCTAGCAGGGCTGAGAGATGCATTTTCCCTATCAGGACAGGTGGATCCGATCAGGCCCCAGCATACCTTGTCTCTCAAAGGCTCTTCTGTGGTTTAAAAACCCAAAGTTTTGGCACAGGCACCAGTCCTGGAGCCAGGTATTGATATCCTGGGCTCGCCTGTTTCTTCTGAAGTCTCCCCCCATTACTGGGAGGATTGAGGAAAACACTACCTGTGCTCACGAATATTTTTTTTTTTCTTCTGAAAGTTTGCAAGGTTATTAACTTAAATTCCAAAAATCAAGAAGTATGTGTTTTGTTCTGAATTCAGTCTTATTTTTTCACAGCTGGCTATAAAACCTCAGCAAATGAGTTTTGGTATGATCCTTGTGGGGAAACCAAGTAGATCTGCTCTTTAGTTGCAGTGGTGGTTTATACACTGGAACTAAGATATGGAGCCACCTGTACCAAAGATGATCATCTTTCATATGCCCATTCTAAACTACATGGGAAAAAATAGAGTATAATTCTTTTTTTATTAAATAGAGTAAATCATATCAGGAATTTGTGGGTTTGTATTTTTTGAATGTGAAACAAAGTTTGCTCTTCTAAGAGGAAGCAGAACCGGAATCCTGGTGGCCGCTCTGCTTAGATGGTCTTGTCTGCTTGTGTTACGGTATCGGTGTACAGATAGTATGGAGGAATCCAGTTGCAAGGCAAGTTGAGTTGTGTGTTTCCTGTCAGCCATCACCCTGCAGTTCCCTTTTGCAATAGGACAAATAGTATTTCTACATCATTTGACAGTGGCCTTCTGTGACCCGTGATTCAATGGGCATACTTCACCTGCAGTATAAGTGCACAGTATTGATTGCTATTAGTGTGGAAACTTAGATGTATTCTGGAAGAATACATGATGTGTTCTCCTGTAATGCTGTGCTGTCGGGGAATGCTGATGTTATGCAAACTGCTTTCTGAATTACTGTTGCTGAAAAGAGTAGGTCTGCAATATCCATCCGATACCCATCAGTGAACAAGCATAATACTATATAGAGTGTGAGAAAATGTGTGTACCTGTTTCTTAACTGGGTTCTCTTTCTTTACTTTAGAAAGCAGTAGACATGCTTTTGGATAATGAAGATAAAATTTCCGTGAGTATAACAAGTTCATGGCGTGGTAGCCCAGTGCTTGCTTGTATTACCCATCTTTTCAGTCCTGCAAATGTGATGAACATCACAGGTTTGCTTATTTGTTGGGTTTATTTGTTTTCTTTCAGATTGACAGAGTTGTTGAAGAATTAGAAAACAGGCCTGAGCTACAGCATGTGGTAAATATTTCTATATTCTATTGTTTTCAAATTGAGCTGAATAAACTCTTTGCTGGACACATCTTTTACAGATATGGTTATCCTGTCAAAGTGCACATGACACTAAAATGTCATAAATCATCAGGAGCCAAAGTGGCTACTTTTGCTAATCCTTTTTTTTTAACATGGCCATAGCATTTTTACAGTAGTAAAATAATTTTAAATGTGTACCTGTGAGAACATGATAACATACTGCTTACTTGTTAACATACCGTGAGATACTCCTTATGGCATTGCAGACACTTGTCTTCTCTGGTCAATTACTTCTTGCTTGTATCCCTCCTCTTTCCCTACAGAAAAATGGGATTGGATGTTGGGTGCAACTCTGAAGCATGTTTTGTTGATCCATAGAGACAGTGAACTGCTTGTCTTTCTAGACCTGTAACTTCCATACACTGCAAGATTGTTCTTGTTTGTGCAGAATTACAATATTACTCTAAGGCTGTGGCTGCACATTGCTATTCCAAAAGCACCTCTTCGGATTGAACGTGCTGTCAGTGGAATATGTATCATGTAACCATGGTCTTGGGCTGTATTAAGGACGGAAGTTGAACTTACTGCTGTGTACAGGTGGGGCTCAGGGCATCGATCTGGTGAAGAGCAGGTTTATATGTTAGAGATCTGATTATAGGAAGCAGCTCTATGAAGTGTGCAGCCTGCAGCCTAAGAGCTTTGCAAAGACAACTGACTTGTCAGTTTATGGAAGGGATGCATCAGTTTCAAAGTGTGAAGCTTGCTTCCCTTTGTGTAAAAGCGACTCTCGAGATGATTCTCAAGGCTTTTCAGTGCTCGTTTAGAAAGAAGGAACTTTGCCTCAGGATCTATAGTTTGAGGTACTTTGGTTAAAACATTTCATGTGGTAAAAATTTGATCTATGGTTATCTGTAATGGTCAAACATATCTAGATAACCAAAATGCTTCATTTGACGTATTTGTCCAAAGTTTTCTGTGAAATTCAAAATCATAGAATTATATCATAGATTCATAGGATGGTTTGGGTTGGAAGGGACCTCAAAGCCCATCTAGTTCCAACCCCCTGTCATGGGCAGGGACACCCTCCACTGGACCAGGTTGCCCAAAGCCCCATCCAACCTGGCCTTAAACACTTCCAGGCATAGGACATCCACAGCCTCTCTGGGCAACCTGTTCCAGTGCCTCACCACCCTCACAGTGAGGAATTTCTTCCTTTAATCTAAATCTACCCTCTTCCAGCTTAAAGCCATTACCCCTTGTCCTATCACTAAAAATCCAGTAGTTTAATTGAAGGTTAATGGACAGTTTCTTAACTGTGGCTGAAAGCCTGCTTTATAGAGCTGGTTTTGGAGATTGCTGTGATGAGGGTACTTCAGAAAAATGTAAAATTAGTCTTTTGAATCAGGATTTAATCTCTCTGCCTTTTAGTATATGTTAGCACTTCCGTTAGGAAATTTGCTAGTATTTTATTAGCAAAGAACAAATAATATTGCCTAAGTGGTTTTGAGTTCTGATTCTCTCTTTTTATTCCTAGTATTTGCACAAGCTTTTCAAGAGGGACCACCATAAAGGCCAGCGATATCATGAGAAACAGATTAGCCTTTATGCTGAATATGATCGTCCAAATTTACTGCCATTTCTCAGAGACAGCACGCACTGTCCACTAGAGAAGGTAAGCCCCCAAAATCTAAACACAGGTCCTTGATTTTTATGTCTGTAGCTTGCAGTGTTACGAATTTGTAACTGTGTCTGGTACTGCCCTCTACTGCCCAAAGGAGGAGATCCTTTGAGTTTGTGACCATCACCTTTAGAAATTTGGTTTGCCGAGCTGGCTGACAGCTGAGACCTTCCTCTCTCAGCTCACAGGGCAGGAATTGGTGGGCATTTTTAGTGCAAAAGTTCTGAATTAATACCTGATCCTTACCTACAGCATATATACGCATCAGTGCCTGGCCTGACTGGACAGGAGGTTGTGGTTGCAGGAAATCAAGAATCATTTTGCCAAATCCTAGGACTAGTCAGTGTTAGATCTTGGAAAATGAGTAGCTGTAACTGGAGTTTTTCTAGCTTTGTATTCTAAGATCCTATGTTGCTTTCAAATAATATACGCAATGTAACAGTCACTGAACTAGCAGAGCTAAAAGTATTTTATCTTTGTAGTTCCGCTAGTAGACTTGGGGTTTTACCAAGTACCATGTTTCCACCTTCTTTAACCTATTTACATTTTCCTTCTTTGCTCTTCCTTGTCAAATTAGTAAATAAATGAAGTTAAGGGCACTCTTGGGTTTTTTTTTCCCCTGCTTGAATTAAAGTGAATTGAATGGAAATTTAAGTTTCCCTCTTTAGTTGGGTCAGTATTTTATTACTTGTATTTGTCACTGTTAATGGCCAAACAGAGTAATCTTTGTGAAAGGATGCCTCTCTGTATGCAGCTATAATGATGACACCACAGGAGTAGTTTTAAATGTAATATTGAATATTGCATCTGTACTTATTTTTTTTCTTTTGGTGCAAATTAGTTTTAGTTACTGCAGATCCAGCCACCTATCTTCAGGGATGGGTGGTACAGAAAAGTGCTGTAAATGATGCAAGTGCATTGCTGGCACTGCTTTGATGAAGATATGGGCTGTGAGCAAGAATATGTCAGAGGTTCCTGAACCTTTGGGTGGTGTGGTGCAATAATCACGAAAGTGAGAGAAAAGGATGTTAGAAAAGTGTCATTCTAACCTTATGTTAAAAGGTTAATATGTTTCAGTAAGAAGCTAAGGAAGAAAGATACCAACACTGTATAAAACTTAGCTGAATTTACTGTCACTGCTAATTCTGTAATTATACTTCTTACCATACGTATCATATAGTAACACTTTTTGCCACATACAAATCTTTATCCTAAGGAAATAAAAAGGGGACCAAGAATTTGCCAGTTGTTATTTTCAGTTCCTGTTTAGCAGATTCCAGTGCAGTATATACATTGCAAAAAAACCATGATATTTGAACAAATTCACGCTTACTATTGCTTTAAAGAAATTATAAGCCTGGCAGGAAGAAATAATTTTTGTTCTTTAAAAGTAAGCCACTTTCATTCAAGTGCAGTTAAGCAAATGTTTTATAAAATGAACTGAAAGAGAAGTATGAATGTTCCCTGTTTTCCTCTAGAGGGAGCATGACAGTCAATAAACATGCAGCATCCAGAAATACTGAATACCTAGTACTTTTAGTTTAGCTTCTAAGTGGAGAGAAAAAAGGCTGTCAGCTGGTTTTAGAACTTAGTATTATTCATACCTTCATTCCCCTGAAGTATCTGGTTGGTAATTCACTTACCCCTGCCCTGAAATTCGTTGTCCATATTTCTAATCTTCATAGTAACCCATCTGAAATAATTTGAGTATGGAAGGAAAAGTTAATTCCTGTCTACATCTTTAGCTGTAGCTGTATCTTAGGCATTTACAGTTTTGATTTCCAAGTATGAAAGTCTTTATTGGTGAACAGTTGTCTTCACAGGAATGCCGTGAATCTTGAGTTTGCTTTCTGCTTCCGAACTGGAAACAGACATGGCATTGTTTATGGCATACCAGTCCTGCCAGTTTCCTGTTACTAAAAACTTCTTGGTAATGAGTTTGGTAATATTGGTAATTGTCCTCAGTGTTTGTCAGCTACACACAGATTCAGTAACTGCTCATGGTATTTAGCCCTCAGGTCTTTAAACTAAATTTACAAGCAATGCTTCCTCCTTATTCTTTCATACTTGGGTTGGTTTATTTTTGTATTGTCTTCTTGGAGGTCACTGGTAGAAAATTTAGAGGGCACTCTCTATCTCTCAAAACCATTCTGGTTACCCTGAGGAGATCTACAGGCTTGTATTGTGAATGAATAATAGACCTCCATCACTAGAGACTTCATAAGTCCACCCACAGGAAGCAAGTCTTGACAGCACAGAACCTTGATGCTTTTGGATTAACCAACTTTTGGAAGAAGAAAGAAGTTGCCAGTAGATTTAAAGGTAGAGATTGGCATAATCCAGACTGAAATACCTGTCGTAACCCCAGATTTATTTAATCTTGTAGAAAAATAAAAAAATAAAATGCCATGGAGTTTCTCCTCTTAATTAATGCCAGAGGACCTGACAGTGCATATTAAGGGAGCTGTATTCCTGTCAAAATGAGTAATGCAACTTCATGGAAAAGTATCTTTAAGCCTCTTGCAGCATTTGTGATCAATAAACTATCATGTTACATGGTTCCCTGTATTCTCTTCCCCTCCTCCCTTCCCTTAAATTCAAGGCTCTTGAGATCTGCCAACAGAGGAACTTCGTAGAAGAGACAGTCTATCTTCTGAGTAAGTAACAATCAGTGTGATAAATTACAACATGCTTTTAATCTTGTCAAAGCTTATGCTGCAGAAATGTATGATGTATTGTCTAATATCGTTTAACATGCTTTCCCAGAGACAAAGTTGGTATACAGTCAGTAGGACCAAATAACATGATATAGAAAATAAAACAAAGCACTGAATTATTCATATGAAATCTTAACTCCATATATTGTGTTACTGTGTTTCTGATTTGGTGTTTTTCTGGGATTTTGGAGGTGTTGGGGGGCTATGGGGAGCAGGATGGGGGGGTAGTATCTCCAAGAGAAGAGTAATACTGTCAGTTTGAAGAGAGGGGAGAAACAAAACAAATGTTTTATTCTGAATATGTCTCAGAAGCTTTATTTTCATTTTTTCCTTTCTTTTTTCTTTTTTTTTTTAAAAAAAATTAATTGTAAATTAACTCCCCCAGCAGGCCAAGGAATCTACCTCTGAATGAGAGGCATTGTAAGATTAAGTTTTTTATGTATGTTTACGTATTAGTCATGAACAGAATGGAAAGCATTTCTTTAATCAGTCTTTGTTTTAGTAAGAATGTTTTGTGAATGCTTGAGAGCAAAGTAGGATTCACTTGTGATTTATTTAAAGAATAGTTCAGCATTTTTACTACTTCTTCCTCTTTCTTCCTCTCATTTTCCGTGGGTGTAAGCTGCACTATACCTACTGCAAATTAAGAGTGTCCGTGAGGGCTCTTAAAGGGGAGTATTTCATGTCACAGTTTACATGCACATGCTTCCCCTTATGTTAGATGTTGCTGCAGTTCAGAGCCCCTAATATGACGAAACGCATCCTTAAGAAAGGTTCCAGGTCCCAGTCCAGGAAAGTGCTCCGAGCACTTGTTCATATTATACTGATTGCTCTGGGATTTGCAGTCCTACATCAGATTAGATTAGATCTGGTCTTGGTTGAAATAGTCTAAGACAACTTCACACTTATAAAATTCATATTGAAAGAGCTTCTTAAAGCACTGAGTATTGATAAGCATTTAGGATTTATAATCTCTTTACTTATTTTTTCCTTCTAGGCAGAATGGGTAATAGCCGCAGTGCCTTGAAGATGATAATGGAAGAATTGCAAGATGTAGATAAAGCTATTGAATTTGCCAAGGAACAAGATGATGGAGAACTTTGGGAAGACCTCATTTTATATTCTATCGATAAACCACGTAAGTGGGATAGTTTCTAAGAAGCCTTGCATGTGTATTTTTTTTTTTTTGGTGGAATGCTTTTGCAATTGAAGGATTAAATTATCCATGTGCATGTTAGCAAAGGTGTTTATGGATGGCCAGGGAGGAGTTCTGGTTTGTGGAGCACAACATAGCTGTCCTACTGTGCATAAAAATGCCCAGTAGGGCGGCATGTGGGCATGCTACAGAATGAGTACTTAGGGGTTTAACATTTGACTAAGCTCTGCATAGTTATGTCCTTAATGACAAATTAAGGGGAAAATGGCACTTTTAATTCGGCAGAATGAGGCTTTATTTTTAGACAACCTCAAAACACAGTCTGCAGGCTTGATGAGAATGTTGTGTAGTATGTTTATTGCAGCTACTTCCCTTTGAAATTCTGAAAATGAAGATCCTACACCTTTCTACCCCTCAGTAGAATAAATAATTTTGTTTTGTTTCTCTGGCACAAAGGTAAGATCTGTAATAATGTCTACATTTTGCCTTTCATCCATTATATGAATAGCTACTCAGGTTTAAAGTTTAGATGGAATCAGAAACTGACAGAATCTCATAAGCAACATCAGTTTTGTTCAGGAGGCAGATTCAGAGGAGTCAATATGACTGAGAAAATAGAGAATTATTTTAACTATCTACTCCATTAGTTTTGCAACCTCTTCTGGGGCTTTAATCAAGGCTTTAAAGTCTCTCCTGGGATCCCTTTTCTGAAGGATTGAATGTCTTGTAGAATTAGTGTCAGCATATATCTTTTCATCCCTTGGCCGCTAATTCTGACAGGAAGAAGCAAGCAAAATCTGTTACTCCTTTAGAAGAATGGTGTTCTCAAGTTACCCATACTTAAATGCAGTCCATCACTGAAAGTGATGCTACAATTAGTGACATCTTTAGAGCAAAAGGGATTCAAAGCATATAAAATTCTCTCAGTTCCATTTACCCATATGCAGAGCAACTCCAGTGATATTCCTTAGTTTTGGGGGTTGAAGAAAAAACACAGCCTTGAGGTTCATCCTTCTAGTGTTTCCTTTAGCCCAGTGCACTTCAAAAAGCAAAAGAGTTCTTTTGTGTCACTCTCAACAATGTTTAGAAACACATTGGAGTTAGGTTAAGGGCTTGAAAATGTGTTTTTACACCCTGGAACTGGGGATGGAGTAATCACATAATGTGGTTAATTTTCTGGCTGTGTTTGTTTGAGTGCCCTTTTTGTTGAATTGAAATGCAGTGTTTACTTGTAGGTTTGTGCTGGATACTCTGTTACCCCTTTTCTGAATACCCTAGAAGTTCTGTGAATTGCCAGACTGTATCTTCCTCTCTTACCCAAAGGCCTGTATTCAAGCAAATACAGCTGCAAGAAACATATGAAAGCTATATAAAAGAGGCTTAGTGTTATCTCTTAGTAGAGAACTGTCATAGAATCAGCCAGAGCTTGTCACCAAAGCAACCTGTAATTGGGTATTTTGCTGAATTTTTTTCTTAATTTCATTGCCTCTTGGTTTTCACAGCTTTTATTACTGGTTTGTTGAACAATATTGGAACCCACGTTGATCCCATTCTTTTGATCCACCGCATCAAGGAAGGCATGGAGATTCCTAATTTGAGAGACTCACTAGTGAAAATTCTTCAGGACTACAACTTGCAGGTAAATGCTACATTCTTACTGTGATACTCATTTTCAGAAAGACAGCAAACCCACTTTGCCACTGAACAGCACGAGAAATGGTTGTCGTGAAGGTTTGTTCATTTTGTTCAGACATCTGTCATTGTCACTGTTAATTGGTACAAAACTATGACAGAAAGGGTAGAAATTTGTCGAGACGAATAGTCTCTTCTCTTGATGGCTTCTAGCACTTCTAAATCTCTCCCATGCTGTCATAAGCCTGGTGGGTAAGTAGAACTGGAAAGATCTTGATGATTCATACTGCCCAACTGTCCAATATTGGAAGGTCTCATGACTAGTACTTTTCATTCTGTTTCATCTATGAGAAGGCATAACACCACATGCACTCGCTAAAACATTCACCAGGTATAAGAGCTGTATGTTAAGTGTCATACTACCTACAAGATGATGAACTTTTAAAATCAAATTCTGTTGTCTGTTGTGCAGAATGTGCATTTAAAAAAAAAGAAAAAAAAGACTGCTCATTGGATTATGGGAGTTCTTAGCATAATTATACAGATATGTGCAGTTCCCTACATGACTGGTTTTGCTGTGTGTTTGTAAGAACTTAAGACATGTACCCTTAAATGTTCCTGAAAGTAACAACAGAGGGTTGCACTGCATACTTTAAATCTCCCTGCTACAAAAGGAGGCCCAAACTTGAGTTCTCTGTAACACTGCTCTGCACCCTTCTACTGAGAGACATAAGGATATAGAGCAGTTTGAATGCTCCAGGTGTGACTATGCAGAGTATGAGAAAACATAGCCCAGTTAGCAGCTGAAACTCCAATTTTCTGAACCTCATAAACATTTGTTTCCCATCTGCTATTAGTCTTTGAACATCTCTAGCAAATAGAGAGTTGTGATGGTTTTCAGTAAAAGTCACAGCTGGTCTCTTACCAGACCAAATCAAGACTACGCTTGCTAGAGCCTTCATTGATGTCAGAAGTCCTTTTAAAAAGGCAAGTTCTAAGCCTTTCCAAAATTCTTCCTTTATTTTATTATCACATGCGCTTTAGATTATGGCTTTCATTATTTCAAAAAAGCATGTTAAGTGTCTTGTTCTCCTGTACACCCATTATGTGCAAGGAGTTACCCCAGATAAACAGATACATGTTTGCATATAAAGTATGTTGTAGCATTACTTCCAGTTTTTAATTGACTTCTTTATATATTACTATCCTTTCAAAATAATGCTAGATAAATAGCATGCTGTATTTAAACAGTTGCATGTTAATCTTGCCACTCTCAGTACCCTGCTGCTTTCACTGCCGATCCTCCTGTTTCTGCATTCTCTTGAAATCAAAATGGAATTTTTGGTCTCAGGCGGACTGAGAAAGTGCTGTGTGCATAGCTGCAGCTTTACACTTATGCAAAGTATATTGCATGGCTTCAGACAAAGCTGATGACATTGTTTGGTCACGTTTTAGGGAGGGAAGAATAATTTTGTCTTCAAATACCTTTTAACAAAATTACTTTGGGATTAAAAGGATGTATTTAACCTTCAGAATAATATCTAAAATTATTTGCTGTTAGCATTGAAATGCTTCATGGATTTCAAATTAATTCATTTTGAAGTAGATTTGGATAGCTCTAGGGCTAAAATTTAGCTGTCGTAGGAATAATAGAAATTAGGGAAGTTTAATGTAATTTGTGCTTGGCTTGTTTGTACGATAGCATAACAATATAGCAAAAAACCCTAGGGGGACTATTTTTCTTTAGAGAAATATAAGCTACAGGTTAAAATAAGACTGTTCCTAAAGTGTTGCAGGCAATGTAAATTGCACTGTTTATGGACAGATGGTGTGTCTACATTGAAATTTATAGATGCTATCACAGCTCTTGCACACTTAGATTGGCAAGTAGACTAAGTAGACTTAGATTGGCAAGCTCAATTTTTTTATAGCAGGATGGTTTCTGCATTCAGTGTGTGCTTCAGGACATGGCTGAGATTTCAAGTAAATGTCTATCTAAGCGGCTTCTCATTGCTGAGGGCAATTCTGCCGTAGCTTCATCATTGCTGCTGCCTCATTAGCTGTTTTACAGCTAGCCTTTGGTGTGTTTCTATGATGCCTGATCACACCTTTGCATCATGTTGTGTAGGTTTATGGTGAGAAGTCCATGTCCTCTATTCTGGCCTGGCACAACTCCTTGGATTTTGGTTAAAGCTACCTGATTTGTATCACATAACATACCAGATGTTTGGGACTCGTACAGCAATCCAAATTACATTGGCTAGGAGTTTCTGTACTGTCATCTCTTCAGATCTCGAGCTCTGTATGCATGTAAGTTTTATTGTTTCCATTTTCAAAGGCAAAAAAGAAAATCTTGTGCCAAGATCCACAAAGGAGGCACACAGGTGAAGTTAGAACCTGTTGATTGGCTTGCAAGTCACTGCCTAAACCCAAAAAGGTGCTGATCTTTTCATAACATTGGCTCCCCAAAAGGTGTTACAGCTGTGTTGTATTTAATTGTGGCCTCCTTTTGCAAGCCCTAATAAGATTGTTTTATACTTATGTAAGTATGCAGATGCAACTTTCCTATTATGCTTCTAAACTTCCTTAGCAGTAAACTTTACATTAGATGTGATTTGAAATACGGGTAGGAGTTAAAAGCAGTGCCTTTGGCAGACTTTGTCTTTTTGAAAACAATTCTTTACATCCCAGCAAAACCAAGTCAATCAAATTGAGTGGCTGCCAAAGCATGCCATATGTGGCTTACAGTGTGCATTGGAGAATCCAACACAGAAGTCTACTAATACAACAAAATTTGTTGTATTTTTTTTCATCTGGGATCTTCCCTGAATAATTTAAGTTTTCATTAATGTTGGCATATTGCAGACGGATTGCTTCAGTTTAACAAATTACTACCCATTAGATGAACTGCTGCAAGTGTTGTATGTGCTACTCTAAGATCACCTCGGCTCTAAAGTGATGTGGTTAGTTAATATCTGTTAGTTAATATCTAATATCTAGCTACTAACCAACCAATCATGGCAATAAGATAGGATTAGGTATTCTATTGGGTAAAAATAAAATATTGATCACATGAGACTTTGTTCTTAGGCTACAACTTAAGTACTTCTAATTTACATTTGCTCTGACATTACAGCTCTGCTTTACAAGTAGGGATCTATTAAGCTGCCTTATTATTCTTCAAGAATACCCATTTTTGTTTTCCAACTTCAGGAAGTGCTATTCCTCCATGAACTTAAAGCTGCACACACACTTAAGTATTTTCCAAAACCGGAAAAGATTTAAGTACTCGTTTAAGTGGTTTTCTGAATTGGGATTAAAACTCCAAGTGATTATTTTTGTTTGTTCCCTCTTGTGGATCATTTATTATAATCTTTTCTCTTTGTCATCGTCTGACTTAGTATATTAAAACCATAGTAGATAGTTGAATGACACTGATTTATTGTAGTGATGAAAGTTTATTTACTGCTGAAATAATACTGATTTTAGTGTTTATGTACAGTAACATTCATAGACCACAAAGTTATGAAGACATAGACAACAAAGACAAAGTTATAGCTGTCTGAATTTTAACAGGAGTATTTGTCAAGTAAAGTGTAGTCTAAAACTTTTTTATTATATTTTATATCTAACTCCTGAAATCTAGTTTCTTGGTGCCATAAATTTATAGATAAAGTAGACCACAGACTACTTCCTTTGAATTTATAAACTCCTGAAGGTGTGTTGTCTTACGGAGAAACCTGGTTATTTATTAATAATGACACATTCCTAGCACATTTTTTATTTAAAGGCAAATAAATCACCATTCTTCAGTCAACAGTCTCAACATAACTAAATACCATTCAAATCTATGGCAAGCTAACCAAATTGAGTCAAGTCATATTGATACCCTGACAAAAGTTTAATAATTTTCATCTTTACTGCTTGCATCTAAAAGTGTTTTCAAAGACACAGAATCAAAACTGAACTTTATCTCCATATAATTGAAAAGTTGTTGTCAGTGTAACTTTAATTCGGTTTCCCCACATAGACATTGTTTCTCTGAGCCTCACACAGAACCTGTGTTCCCATTAGGAACTTACCAGTGCAATTATTTTTAAAAACTCCCTTAGCCAACACAATTAGGTCACTAATGCTCTTATTTCAAAATTGTAGCAAAATCAGCGTTTACTAGTATTGTTATGCAAAATATAAATTCAAACTATTATTTTTTCAGTGAAACCAGTGCTACTGATGTTTTTATGTGACTTTGGGCTGAAACTCAACAGTTGTACAACGGTTTGATTTTAAAAAAAAGACCTCCTTTCTCGAATGTACCTTTGAACTTTGTGTTTGCCTTTTATATTCAGTTCCCTGGAAATTAAATTGAAAAAGAATATGAAATGGTTCACACACATTTAAGTTACATGTGATTACGCAGTGGTCTTAACTTTTGAATGAGGAATGCAGGAGCCTTTCTTAAAATAAGTCATTCAATCATGCTCCAGGTTTCAGAAGCATTGTATCACACGTCTCACAGAGAATGCTGATAGAAAAATCCCCTTATTTGTGCACGTGTGAGTTAGTTATAAACCTGTTACACTTTCCAAATGTATAAAGTACATTTCTTTTCAGCTTCAGTCTATACCTGAGTGAAATTTAGGAAATGCTTGTGGTATTGGAAGAGATTTACATGCTTCCCTTGTTTCAGAAAGAAATGCCTAATTTCTCACCCTTTGTATGACAGTTGTTAGAAGAAAACTTCAAAAGATGCTGGTATTCTAAGACCTGTTTCCCTAGTTTTAAAATGTAAAAGCAATTTGTTTAGATGCAGTACCTCTAGATTTTGTGGATTAGCCATTTTACTCAAATGTTGACTTAGTAGTTTTCACTTTGATTGAACCCGCAGTAACTCTGATGGATAACAGGGATTCATCCATTCATAGAATTCACATCTATCCATTCATAACAGAGGTTATGAACTAATAGACCCTGATGATAAGCTGATAAATGCTGCTTGAAACAGCACCTGGAAAAATTGTTGGGTTTTGCTCCTGAACACGAATAAGCTGCTGTTCAGACACCTTGGAGGCACTAGGGGGCAGGTGGCAGCTTGCACAGAGCGACGTCTGCCTTTTGGTTGTAAAGCCGAAAAATAATGTGCTTTTAATTGCGGTTGTGATGCCGTTTGGAAGAATTTGGTTAATTGGCCTTGAGAAACTTGGACTTGTTTGAGCGCTAAGCTGAATCAAGGCCTGAATTTATTCTCAGAGCTTTGAGTATACCCTTTCAAATTAACTGCATGCTGCAGTGTTTTCCTTTAAAGATAATGGGAGGCATTTGTAAATCAGGACTTTTTTAATTAAATAGAAGTTTTTATGGCATCTGATTTTAATTATGCAGTAGCATCTTCCCTAATATAGTCAGAAAATGAACCAGGATTCTTTTTTTGCAATAAATGTTTTGGGTTCAGCAGTTTTCATTAATGTGGTAAAAAGCATTATATGTGCCTAAAACTTCTTTCTGTAGGTGAACCATGCTGTCCTGCTTGTGCTTGCAATCATGTGCTTTTAAAGGGTAAAAAAAAGTTGTTTCATCCCCTGAGTCCTATTTCTTCTCCTCAGCAAGAGGTTTCATTACAGATTTATGCCTGATGTCAGTTTTAACTAGTTTAGCCTAATCTTAGGGTGCAAAGTTATATACTTCTCCCTCCTTTTAACGGAAAGAAGTTAATTCAAACATTTCTTTCTCCCTCTATCTCACCTCCAAATTCCCTCTCCTGCTTCTCTTTCTATAACTCTTAAATTATCCATCTCATCTTTGAGCTCTTCAAATCTGTTTCTGCAGAAGTGTTGAGATTTATTACCTTGAGATTTGACACTTTACATTCTTCATTGTGACTTTTATATAATAGCTGCCTACTGTATTCCATTTCTAGCAAAATAAGGTCTGACAAACAGTCATTGAATGTCGTATGGAAAAATCTTAGTGGAGTTCAAATAACGGGGGAAAGATAGTGCATGTGTCTTATAAGATATGTCTTAAGGTATTTCTGTTACTTCTATTTTTTAAGGCATCAAACAGTATAGAGGTTTTCCAATGACTTAATGATGTCTACTGCTTTCCTGTTTATTTTTCTTTTTTTAAATGAACTTTTTCTGTTGGCATACTATTTTAAGTAGAAAATAGTAAATCTTTGTTTTGCTGTTCTGCCTCTCTCATTTAACATGCATGCTTTGCTCCTTTTACTTAAACATGGGATTTTTCTTCTCCTTATGCTGAGTGCAGCTAGCAAGACTCCAGTATATAGCCAAGACCTCATCCATTCCAAGTTATTTACCTGTCTTTGGGATGTAGTTTGCTGATTGAGAATATTTTGAATCAGGCAAACAGTCATTCTGAAATGTAGTCTCATTCGATTGTCCTTGCAAAAAGTTTCTAGTATTTTTTTCAAACCCAGTGACATTTTTCTAGATGTAAAACAGAATTTACCAATCTCTGGTGCCCTTGGATAAAGTTGGAAGGGGAGACATACTCAGTTCCTGAGATTATTACAGATAGAAATGATTAATTTTCTAAGTGTTTGTCTTGTAAAGCTACATTCAGTTTCTAGCGCTCAGAAGTGTTTTCTGGCTCAATGTGTCTCATACCGAAGAATGCAATTTACCCACTGACGTGTCCAGTTTGAAATGCTTAAAGCGTTACTTAATTTTAATTTTTGTAATGGATTTCAGATTTGCAGTCTTAACTGCATATCATTCTTGGCAGTGCATCCTTATTACTTCTCAATATGTATGTGAGAAGATAAGGCTTTGGACAGTGTTCACCTGGCTGTAAAATCGATTGTTATACTATTTTTAAGGTGTTTGCATTAGCTGTATCTTGGACTGTTTTAGAACGCTCAACGTCTCCTGTAATGTCAATAAGCAGGAGAAAGGAATGGACATCACCTTTGTATACCACGTTTTTTTGGTAGAGTTGTTCAGCTTAAAACTGACTGTGAGCCTCTTGAAAGCACAGTTCAGAGGAATTCTTGTCTTGGAAAACAAATTTCCAAGCACCAACTCAGGATGAAGAAAAAAAATTCCAGAAGACTTATTTGGGTTTGTCATATTTTCATACTTGCTTCATTAAGCATTGTGAAATAAGGCTCTGTATAATTTTGATGCCCTTCATTTCTTTTTGTGTTTCACAACATTGGCAGGCAATGACATGTCAATCTAATGAAAAATATTAAATAAATAGAAAGGAGGCTGAGACGTTTGCTAAGGAGGAACAAACTCTGGACCTTTGGTTAGTTGAATGGCCATTTAATACTGCTTATTAAGTGACACCTCAGCAGGAAATATGTTTGCACAAAATAAATTTTGAATTGCTGTGTTTATGACAGTTTTATGATTATCAAATACCTTTCCTAAAGAAGATAGGAAAGATATGGGTAGAAGAAGTTTTGAAATGGTTTGGAAACCAGTTGCGATGGGAACTGTAAGAAACCCTCTCCATTGTATTTTGTTAAGACAAGCTCATAGGAAGAAGATCATAATTTATAACAATAGTATATTTGTAAATGATTTTATTTTTTTGAGGTGGTTTGTGGGTTTTTCATTTATGTAAAGGTGGTGGTAACAGGAGATTCCCCCTTTCCTTCCTTTATAATAGCTTTGAAAAGTCTTACACGTTCCTTGCGCTCTCTTTGGCAGCAGAAACCCGGTGGAGACTTGCCGAGATAGTCGATATGCCCATCTATTCAACAACCACTGTATTTTGTGTTCTTTGTACCAACAGATCTTGCTGCGGGAAGGTTGCAAAAAGATACTTGTTGCCGATTCTCTCTCTCTATTGAAGAAAATGCATCGAACTCAGATGAAGGGGGTTCTAGTAGATGGTGGGTACAGAGGAAACATGGCGACTTTCAAGGTTTTGAAGTCTTTTACTTGGTTTATAGACCCAAGCCACGTGACTGTCCGCTTTGGAAGCTGCCCAAAAACCTGAGTATTGTACCTTATTTGTAGCGTATAGTAGGATGCTAGTTGCTCTCCCCTTTGCAAAGGAAACGCTTTTATCTCAAAAACTACAAGACCCAGCATGCGTTTTTTCCTCTTCAATCTCTGCATAGCCAGTAATGTATTGTCTCCTGCAGTTTGTCTATAAAGGTGAAAAACGCTGTTCAGTGCCAACACGGATAGTCAGACAATGATAATCTGCAACCAAAGCAAAAGCTACAAGATAGTTTTCAGAAATAGTTGAACCTATTTTGCAAGGTGCTAATAATGCATGTGAGCAGCGCTGTAATTCACACCAGCTGAGTGTTAATACCAAGAGGCAAAAGCTGATGGAAGGACAGAAGATCAAAGCTTCTGCTACAAAATGCTGCAGAGAAATCAGGCACCCATCCTACGCTCCTTTTTTCAGTTTGCTTTGTGCCTCTACAGCACTGATCCTACACAGCCTTGCTCCTGCAGTTCTGCCACAGTCAGAATCAGATAATGTAAACATTTCTCATGCTGTTAATAGAAATGCTGCTTCAGTATTGCAATTCAATTTTTAATATATGCTGTTAAGCATCTTAAGTAAATACTTTAAGACCAAGCTCCATTTCTGTAATAGCAGTATGTTCATGCCTGCTTTATAAAAAAAAGTAAACATGGAGTTTAACAAAGCTGTTACAAGTTTGTTTTGTTTTGTTTTTCCAGAGGAGAATATTTGCGAATCATGCCTGTCTCCAATACTTCCTTCAGGTAGGATGCTTTTCTGGAAGAGAAAGAGATTGTATGTTTTGTTTATTTTTAGAGGAACTGCTGTTTGCTTTTATTCATAGAAATGTGTGGTAGTCTCCCTTGGTAATCACTGTATAGATTTCAGTCTCCTGTGCAAAGCTTGCTTAGGAATTCTGATGTGGGAGTAGAGTGTAATTTGAACTTTTTTTTTTTTGTTGCAGTAAACCCAGATTATTTTTCTTCTTTCTTATTCATCTTTCTTATTTTCTGTTTTGAAATACATGGAATGAAAAGCAGCTTTTAATTCCATCAACATAAGTATTCTCAAAGATTATTAGAACCACAGAACTAAACTGTTGCCACCAAATCGTGTCAAATCTGTTGAACAATTTAGGCTGAATCTATAGATTATAAAGTTTTATGGAATATACCTTTTGTCTGAGTGGTGAAAAACTTAGCTTCAGTCACTGCTGTCATACTTGAAACAGCTTATAACAGACTAGTTCTAAAACATCTTCTTAAAGTTATTCTTGAATCTAGAAATTCAGGATATTATCTTGAAGATACACATTCTGCAACAGAAATACTAATATAGTTGTTTGGCATCTTAAGAAGAAATACTTTTACCAAGATAATATCTGTTGTGGCATCTTCAAACAAGAATATAAAAGACAACATGTATGTATGAACCTGGTTTTTTTTTTGTTTGCCAAGTGTGCATAGCCCAGTAGAATCACTGACAGTTTTTTAACCTGGTTTCTACCATTTTTTGCTTAAATAAATAAAAAATAGACAGCTATACTATGGTCACATGCACCAAAATACAGACCACAGCAGGCACACGGTGATAGAAAACCTGGCAGAGCTGAACATGCTAGTACCTTGAGGTATTGTGTGTCGAGAGAATGGGACCCAAGGAATAGAATGTGGATGCTACTGCTGAGTGAGAAGATTATTATTTGGATATGTCGATGTTGTATGTAGGCTTCTAACTGGGCTAAATATTCATCTGGGATTCAAAAGGCACATTGTACGCTTAGGCAGCTTCTTGCCAAATTTCAAGATCATGGCATGAAGTGTAGGTGCTAGAACTGCTTAGTGTTCTGGTTCTCCCCGCACCAGCGCAAGAATTGTTTTGATAACTTTCCTTTGAAATGGCTGAAATATTTGGTGGTAGTTAACTCTTCTGCCTCCCCAAATTTAGCATGTAGCACAGATTGACATGAAGAAATTTTTATTGAAAAGGTATATAGCATTTAAGCCACAGAATAAAATTGTAACTCTGTCATGGGGATACATTACCTGAAAGCATCACTCTGCCTAGTTTCTGTAAACGAGCCAGAATAATTTGGACGTTAATTTGATAGAAAGATATTACTTGATGTTTCTATCATGGAATACGGGCACATGCTGCTGTAGCCACTGAATCCTTTGTTTCAGTGCCCTGTTGTAAAGAATTTACTTTTTCTTTCCCAGATGCATCCAAGTCTTTCAACGTGGTAGTGTTCCACTGCAGACATATGTTTCACAAAGAGTGCCTCCCGGTATCTAACACAGTAAGGAACTAGCTTAATCCCTCTGATACCTTTGCCAAAGATAAAAGGACAAATTATTTCCTTTTGTCAACTGAGGAGAAGGACATGGGTCTATCAGGAATTATAATGTGATTACAGTAATTATTTGTGATGATATCCCGTAGTAGTAGGGTGTTTAGGGTATCTGCAACTGAAGTACATCCAATTTAGAAAGAAATTGCTGCTGTTTGAGATGTATTTTATCATTTTCTGCAATCTGAATATGCAGTGCAGCTTTGACACATACAGGGAATACGACCTGTTTGGTTTTTTTATTAATTCTTTCCCATTGTAGCTCTCACTTTATGTTTAATTAAAGACAAGAATAAAGGTATTTTGTCAAGTGAACCATATTAAATGATTTTGACCTGGAAGAAAAAAACCCACTCATTTCAGAGTGAATATTTAAATACTGTAATAATCTTTATGCTCAGAATATGTTTTTTTTTCATCAGGGAAATATTTTTTCCCCCTCTCCAGTGTAAACAAACAAAAAAACCTAACTTCTAGATATAACCAGCTTTGAATTTAGGAATGAAAGCATCAGAATGGTAATAAAATCACAAAGAAAATGGAATTCAAGCTTTTCTGATTCTGTATCTGTCTCTGAAAATGAACATCTAGTGAAAAAATAACTTCGGTGAATCACTTGATCTGCAAGTAACCAAGCAAAGTGCTTGTAGCCATATGGTACAGCATGTATACTTAAATATGTTATGAAAATCTTAATGAATTGGATCATTTGCATAAGAAAGCCTAACATCTAGTAAATATTTATTCAAACAATATTTACCACAAATTTTATTATTTGAGAAGCAATCTAAAATTTATCTAGCATTCTCAATTTACTGGGACAGGGGTGGGACTGGGTAACTTGCCAGATGGGATTTTCAAATGTGACACGAATATTACATGATAGATGTGCAGATAGCTGTGTATTCATACATTCATCGAATATATCTAAACCAAATTCTTCACTGCTATAGTATTTCTTGGCCTTAGGTAATCAGTTGCATTACTGATATTTGGTTACTGGTGACACACTGAAAGGAAAGTAATGCATGCATAAAGCATTGCACAGAGCTAAACACAGGAGTAGCAATAAACACATGTAATATCAGATGGACAGTATTCAGCCCGTATTCTCAGCTGTTGAAAATCTGTAGAGCACTATCCAAAGACAGAGCTGTGACTAAGACATGCAGTGGTCAATAGAGCTGACCAAGTGACTTACTTTCTTCTTTTATCTGTGGAGATAATCAGTGATATTTTTGACTCTGTATTTTTCATTTTTGTTGTGGAAGAAATTTGACGTCACTCTTCTGGAGGGTGGTGGTAATACACTTGCAGGGAGGGGTGAGGTGTATTGCTTTCGGACTCTAGACTCCAGAATAGCCTGCTTTATTGTGTTCCACTGTATCGCCTTCCTACAGCTAGCTATGAATGTGTCTATAGGGAACAGCCCGACTGTGAATAGTAACATTGAGAAAGGCATTTTTCATTCATCTTCCCACATTCTAACTTGGCTACATCTCTCTAAGAGATTCTTGTTTTCTTCTTAATTTCTAGGTATCTCCTGTCCAGTTCTGCAACATATGCAGTGCCAAACACCGAGGGCCAGGAAGTGCAATCCTGGAGATGAAGAAATAGCGCTCCCCTAGTTCTCCATGCCAGTCTGTGACACCAACTCTGTTAAGACCATGCAGAGCCACTGTAGTTTCTGTTAGTCATCATTTCTGTATATTCTAATTGTGTTTTAAAGTTGGTTTCTCTAAGATATCCAGCTTATTGAATGTTTTCAGGAAAGAGAAAATATTGAAAACCTTTCCCTAGTAAGTCTTTGTTACTCAATTCATATTTCACTGTTCCTTTCCTCAGCTTGTTACTTAACTCTGGAACAGAAAAGACGAATAAAATGGGAAGAAAAAAAAACCAGTATGGGGATTTGTACTTGGTATCAGCTAATGTGCTTTTCAGTTTGGAGCTATATCAGGCTCATGGTTAGATATTGTAAAGAAAGATGAATTACTGCGAATTCAGCTCACCAAACTACTTTAGTCCGGATTTAGTCTATTAGTGAACTGTTCAACTTGACACACATGACGAGTCTGACTGCTTTCAGTGGAACTGCTTCAGGACTTGAAGCTGGCTGTGTGCTGAATCATGCATTAAATTAACAAACTCATTAACTGTTAATTCCACACATTGGCAATTTACGTAGGTTGTATGGTTACACATTCAGAGAATCATAGAATGGGTTGGGTTGGAAGGGACCTCAAAGATCATCTAGTTCCAACCCCCCTGCCATGGGGGGTTTGTTGTAAACTGTTTATCAGTTGATCTTCACAATGCAGTAGTTTAAGGTGGGTTTTTCTCACGTTAAACTCATCCAGAAACTTTCTTTTAAAATGTTAGCAGTAGGTCTTTACACTTATCTTATAACTGTGGTCCTAGTGCATAACTTTAAATACAGAAAAGAAAAAAAATAATCTGGCCTTTTAAAGACAAGATCTCCAGGAGTTTCTAATAGGCTTTAGCTATTTAAGAGCTAAGTTAAATAAGTCTTTTTGGATGTTAACAAAACCCATATTTTTAATTTCAGCTGTGTTCTGTTTGGTTGATTCAAAGGAGGTGATCTTTCAGAATGTCTTCACAGCAACGTAATCTCTTTAAAATATTCTCTGATTAAATTAAATATAAGCATCTTTTCCCTAAGAATAGTAATTCTTCATAACTCCCGAGATATTTTTCCTCTTTATAACAACTGGATCTTGTAAGTAGAAATACATTATTTCACCATCAAATTGTGATGTTTAAACAAGTAGTTAACATCCTAAGTTTTGAAACAATGGTATGGTGATACTGCAGTGTACCTGTAAAACTGGAAAAACAGAACACCTCTAAGTTCTCCTGTACCTTAGTCCAATGTAAATAATCTATATCGTTGAAAGCTGGGTATCGACTTTATGTAAATTCGTAATACTTTTTTGATATCCTTTGGGCAGTTGGCTGAGCTGGTCTAGCAATCCGATGAGTGATTTTTGTTTGTCCACTGCATAGATATAATACTGGAATAAAATTTTAAGTGTATTAGAAATGCGAGGATTTACTCTGCATGCTTATTGAAGGCAAAATTATCATTAAAAAGATAGATGTCTCAAAAACATAGCAATAATATTGTATTGTGATAATGCAGACAGCTCAAAAAATAAGAATTGGTGCCAATTATTTATGGACATGCAGTAGATGAAGTAACAGAAGGATAGGAGCTTTGTAGTGCAGAGCACAGCCTGCATATGTCAAGCTTCACCCATAAGAATTACTGTCTGGCTCTGTAGCAGTTCATTTTCAGCAGCTAGTACACATTCTCAGGTATGTTGTTAATTTATAGATTCTTTACTACATTGATCAGGAAAGCTGCTTTGATTCCTAGCAAGCTAAATGCTCCAGTGAGCTTAAGGGCTGTTTCACCATGGTATTTCAGCTATTGCATGCCTGTAGACAAGTTTAGAAACTTTTTAAAAACCCCTCTTCCTTAGTAGCTCCAAGCAGCTTTTTTGTATACCTAAGAATGCTCTGCCATAAGCTGTCAGCTTTTGGGAGGAAAAAGTCAAATTACTCCTATAGAGTTATGCCACAAAGAGTTCTGTAGCTCAGAGTTATATGATAATTTAAAGCAGGTATATTGTTTACTTCAGCTTGGCCTTAAATTCCCTAAAGCATTTGAGCGTTCGGTGACTCAGTTTGCTAGCCTACCATCACTGGCAATCATATTGCATTATAGCCTGGCATATTTTTTGCATTATGCAAGTAATTTTAAATCACTGTATGAAAATCTAATCAAAATCTTCTTTAAATCCAAAGCTTCTTTCATTTGGGCTTCAGGGACTACCCTTTTCATGTTCTGAATTCTGACTTTGCTCATTAAGATTCAGCAAGAAATGTACAGTCCTGACTTTGATTCACTTTTCTTCCTAAGAAACCTTCACATCATAGAAAATGTCTGAGGTTAGAATCTAAAATATTCAGCTACCCAAGAGCTTTTCTTCTGGAGAACAGCTCTGCCTAAGAAGTAGCCTTAGAGTTGCATAATCCTTCAGAAAAGTACAGAATAGCACTTACCCAGTTTCCCCAGAGCTTATTTAAGATGTCAATCCATTTATCAAAGTGCTTGTGCTTCTAACTAAGGTAAACTTAAGGTAAATTTAACAAGGAAATCACAATTTTTTCCACTGATCCATCCAGTTCTCTGTCATTTCTTCAGTAGTGACCAATAAAGCGAACTGTGATGGATCAAGTAAGAATGTGTTAGTCTGCTCTATCAAAGAGTATTTTGGTTATAATGAGTCTGTGGATGATTTTTCTCATCTCTCTTTGTTTTATTATTTTTGAGACCCACAATGCTGTGTGGTAGGCTGGGTGGCAATGTTGGGCTACACTAAAGACTTTGCTGGGTCCAGGTGAGGAGCTAGTGGTGCTCGGTGAGCCTGAGGCTATTTAGTCCTGCTGAGAGCTCAGTTAAAAGTGACGGCATCAGGATAAATGTTGACTTGTGCAAAAGGAGGAGTTAATCTGTTCCTAGTAGACTTGTGAGGACTGGGAGGGACTTGCCAGCAGTAAAGCTCTAGCCAGTAATTTGTAGGGTGAGTAAGAAGTGCCTCTTGCTCTTGTAATAAATTAATTATTTATTGGGTGATCTTTTTATGGCTGATAGACAATGTCTGAAAGGGGCTGGGACAGGCTCTGCAGATCTTTTGGGTCTCATTAAAGTCGAGAGGTGCATGATTGGCTTTTGCCTTCTGCTACAGCTGAATCTCGTGTGTTTACTGGCTGGTAGCTGTATCTCAGTGGGCTTGAGGCAGCTCCTCTACCAAATCAAGTGATGTATTGAATCAGCTGTGTTTGGTGCGTGGGTGAGCATCTCCCACCCAATGTTACATGTCAGTTAGTACTTCAAGGAGTCATGCTATATACAGTGATGTCCTCTAGCTGTAGCTGCATCTGACAGCTGCTCACCTGTGGGGAAGCCTGAATGCAGGGAGTCTTGTGTGTTGGAACAGGAGTAAGTTGCTTGTCTGACAGATGTTTAACCCTTTGGTGGGCTGGGGAGCTGAGCATCTCAGACGGTTTTGCCACTGAGTTTAGTAGGAGTAGAGTTTCACCATGAATTGGAGCAGGTGGCCAGTGCTTGGCTGGACAGCAGCAGCAGGACAGGTTTCTGCAGCTATTGCATCGCGGCAGCTCTGATGTCATGTAAAAGCTGCTAGTTTGGCAGCTGCTGATTCTGGCCTCCACAGACTTTTCTGTTTCACACTGAAAATTAAAGGCATATATGGCCCCTGGGTAACCTTCTGCTTCTGTATGCTTTAGGTAGACCCTTCAGGCTTCAACCTTATGTACAACTTTGTCAATATGCAAGAGGGGAAGGCTGGTTCTGCTGTTTCAGCTACGGTGGTAAGAGGACAGATGTTGGACAAGAGCTATTCTAGACTACTAAAGGCAGCAGCTAAAACTGCTGTGGCAGAAGAATGAAGGAATGATCTTGTGTTACAGAGCCAGAGCAAAGACTGAGTTGTTTGCATGTTTTTAGATCAACATTATATTCCTACTTGAAATAAGTGTTTTCATGAACAGATGCTGCCATGGACTTGACTGCAGATTTGTCAAGAACTACTGTAAAGCAAAGAACAAGAAACATCCAGTTGTCAGCGATGTTTTGTAACGTATTTTCAGTAGGAGACTATGCTGCAACATATTTTTCTAAATTTTGGCTGATAATTGGATAGAGGCTGTCAATATTCTGTATGGACTGCACCAGACTGGCTTATCAAGTTTTCATCTTAGGAAATTTAATCGCTTTCTACCTTTCAGGTAATGTTTATTTAGCTAGAGTCTTTTAAGCAGGCACTGTTTTACTCTTTGCTCTTGTGTACGCTGCCATGGTGGTTTTCTGCTTGGTGACTAGGACTCCTAACTGCAATTCAAGGGAAGTGGGATTGCAAGTAATCTCTTAAAGGAAAACCTGATGTTGGATTTCCATTTCTGAAATGTTGTGATTTAGCATTCAAGTATTATATGTCTCAGTCACCTTGGAAAATACAGTGTCATCTCTGCAGGTTGGTTGGACGGGTTCCCTGCCTGTGTCATTTGATAGCAGTTTGAGTAAATACTTGCAGGAAAATTCTTACCTAATGCTGAACTAGGACCATTATCCAAGTGAGGAAAATCAGGAAAAGCCTGTTTCCCTCTCTCTTGTTGTGTTGTAGACTTCTGACTTTATAATCCATGCAGCATAACTTTTACCCATTTTTGCAAATGCTAGATGTAACATCAGGGTCTCTTCCTCTCTAGAAGAGTTTCCCCCTCGAGCAGATCTTTGCCAAATACTAGCTCTAAATCAATCGCTATACTCTCAAAACCATTTAAATAAGACTTGTAAGAAATGTAGCACATTGAGAGAATGACTCTTTAATTATATACTTTTGGGACTGTCTTCTTACTCCACTGTGCCATGAAAAATTAATTTTCTCTTGGCATTAGAGAAATCCCTAGATGACTTTTTTTCTGTTCTTCAAGACAATGTGTGCTTTCTTTTACTACAGTCAAATATTAAATTATGCAGAAGACAGGACATCTGAAGTGTCTGAGGCATCAAATGCACAAGAGAATAGGATGTGTGAGAATTTCTAAGAGAAGTCAATGAGTCATAGTGGGAACGACCTAAATTTAGTCTTAAAAGGCCTCAAAAAATGGGGAACATAATAAGCTTTTGCAATAGAGCACGTCTTAGAGCTTCTGATGTGTTTAGGCTGTGACATTTCCCCAGGAGTCTGCAATCTGAACAGACAAGGCTGCCAGTGGCTTCTGCTGCTGGATTGTGCTTAGGACCAGTTGTGGTGCTGCAGCAGCAGGAGTCAGAAACCTGCTGAGTAGAGGTTGGTACCCCTCTAGCCTGGAGGAACTGCTGGAGGTGGAGGTGTAGTAGAGTAATTAAGGGCTAGAAAGTGGCAGGAGCTGCAGAGGGCAGTTGAATTGTTGGTTGAGGTTTTTTTTCCCCTTGCTTTTAGCGTGATGCCAGTAGGATTTAAGTCCAATTAGGGTGACAAGGTAATGGTATCTTGGTGTCTGATGGCGGTAAAATAGCATTTAGCAAGATGTCAGCAGGATGATGTGTTCAAATAGTGTTTGCATAGGATGCAGATTTGTCTGTCTCTGGTGGCAGTGAGGGACAAGAGCCACAATAAATAGTTGTGGATTTTTTTGAAATCAGATTAAGGAAAATGTTTTTTAAAAATGAGCAACTGTCTCGCATATTACCATGTCTTGCACGCAATATAGTAGTAGCACTGGAAGGTGCAGGTGACAATACAGTTTTTACTTGGTAGGACCCATTCAGTAGCAGCTATTTTTGCACATGCTGGCAAAAGAGTCACTGAAGCGTTTTTCATTGTGTCCAACAGCAGCTATTAAGAGTCTTCATCGGGAATTTCTGCAAAGCAATGGAGATCTTTAGTTAAACAAAACTGAAGTTGGGAAGCATTTTCTCTGTGCAATCTATAAAGCTGAGCAAAGAATATATTTCTGGCATAACTCAGTTGTACACTATGCAGATTTTCATTCTCTCTGCGGTACCAAAAAAACTTTCTGGTGATGCACTAAGGGGACTATGTTCTGTTTGCATTATCTCATATTTGTTCTCTCTCTCCCTCTCCTCCTCCCTTCCTCCCTCCCTCCACCTGCCCAAAGTACGTGCATTGGAGTGAGTGCCTTGTTTTGAACTGTGTAGTGATTTTCAGTCAGTATCTGCAAACACAGACACTGTGCTGTGTATGTGTTAAAGTGTGCAAGATCAAAAGTATGTGCTTTGTATGTCATGTTGAAGGTAGCCAGATCTTTGTTCGTCCTTAGTTCCTGGGGGAGTTCATTCCCTGGTGTCAAACCAAGGAAAAAGTTTTCCTTCAGAGGTGAATTTTCCAGTAATTTTCAGTGGTGCCACAAGAATCACTGAGGTAGGAAGGAACCTCTCAGGATCATTTAGTCCAGTCCCCCTGCTCCAGCATTGCTTGCTCCATTACCTTCCCAGGGACTGAGATGAGGCTGACGAGCCTGTGGTTCCCTAGATCCTACTTCTTACCCTTCTTAAAGATGATGATATCCCAGAGGATCAGTTAAAACAAGGACTACAGCCTTGAAGAGTGGCACTTGCTTTCCTCCAGTCTTCAGGAAGCTCTTCTGATTGACATGGCCTTTCAAAGATAATTGAGAATTTTTTCTTCATGCTGAAGGCTCTATGCGTGGGTATTTTATAATGCTGCAGTCCAGTCCAGACATGAAGCCAGTATAAATTACTGTGGAGTTAGATCATGGTCCCCAACAAAAGGACAGATATTCCTAAGCACCTGGCTTGGCAGAAGTGTTATTCAGTATTTACAATCATTATTCACAGGAACAATGCCGACTTCCTTAGTGGTAAAAATGCAGTTGCATTTTTAAGCACATTTCTGGCATGCAAATTTTCCTTTGCCTCTCTTTTTCACAGGTACCTGCTGCTTGTCTTGCTCACTTGCATAACCAACAAGTGCCCTTGCAGCTCTTGCTGCCTGGGAATTGCAGCGGAAATCCTCTGTTCCTCCGTTGTCTGTACCAAGAGCAATGTCAGGCTGCTTTGAAGATGTTAATCTTGCATCAGCTCAACAAGCAGGTGCAATACCTTTTCATTCCTGATGAATGAAGGCTGAAGCTGGACACTTACTTGTCTCTACCAAGGAGGAATGAATGAAAATACATTGCATGTGGTAGGAAGAGGAAAAAAGTGGCCAGCCCTTTTTTGGGCAAGAGTGGGAAAAATTTTATATCAGGTCAGTCAAAGCAATCAAAGGTCCTCCTGACATCAGCTTGCAGCCTTGGAGCCTGTGACTGCTATTTTATATCTATCTATGTATAGATCCAGGCAGCTCGGCAGTCACATGAAAACATGAGACAGGCTTTATTCCTGTTGGACTTGATGATAAATTTACCTCAACTTAAATGAGGACAGCACATGACCCTCCTTAGATAGTAGTTTGCATAAATAAATACTGTAAAATCAAATAGATCAGCTGTGAGCTGGCTTTTGAGCTGGCTGGTTTTGATCTGATTTACCGCCAGAGAGGTTTATGACTCATTTATCATTCTAGGAAACAGTGAAAACCATTTTACTTAATAATGTGTACTTCCAAAACTGTATTAAACCAAAATTATAAGGGCATTTAAAGAGATTATTCCCTGTGCTGCTCCTGTGAAATATGAGTGTGTTGATAGTTGGTTTTAAATGCTTCTTCCCATATTCTGCATTGCAGTGTTATACGGGTAAGGCTCATGCTGTTGGATCTGAAGAATAAACATCTAGTTGTGTTTCACAATGAGATTAGGTAAAGAAATTATCAGGCTTTCTTAAACAGATTTTTCTAGGTATTGAATCTTTCCTCTCTCCTCTTTTGCCTCAGCCCAACCTGTTCTTTTGTGACTGCAACCAACCTTTATGCTGAATTGAATCAAACCATGTTACTAAATTCATTTACTATTCATTCACTTACTATCTTACAATTCATGCAGTGGCAGGTGATGAGGTGACTTTGTCTATTTTGTTTGGGATGAATCCCAACAAATGAAATCTAAAACTGGTTGCTAATTTCTGGTGTGGTGTCATGCTTATAATTTGATTCTGGTCTATTGCAAATTTCTGTGTGTATATATATATTTTTTTTTCCCCAAAAAAACCTCCCACAAAAACCAAACCCCACAAACAAAAAATCCTTCCTGTTTTGCTTTTTGTCCATCATGATGGTGGCTGTATTGTCTCAAGAGTATTCATAGTAAATGTTGCCAGCACATGATCATGTAATAGAAATAACCTAAAAGGGGTTAGCAATATAAAACACTTCGGTATATTAAAATCCTCATGGTGACACTTCTGAAATATTCCCAGTAGCTGAAGCATGACAAGTAGAAAGGCAGAGTCCTAAAAACATAGTTGAGAAAATGGCATGGTAAAAAGCGATTTAAGATTATAAGGAAGTGGGTTCCACCTAAACTAGTATGGAATTAAGTTTATGGCACTGAAATAAATTAGAGATGTTTTAAACAAAAGACTAACAAGGAATTTTGTTAGTCTTCACCCAGAAGACTCCAAGGCTGAAGCTACAAAAACTCTTTAAAGCAAAAAGACAGATTTGAATATATTTTGGGTAGGGAACAGTAATAAATAAATAATCTTATAAAATGAAACCCTATAATCTGTAATTGGGTAACATAAAATTGAGAGCAAGATGTAATGTATATCATAGAAGTGCTGTTTGGAAGGGATCTCTGGATATTGTCTGCGTGTAAGATGTAGAAGCATCTAAGTAATGTGTCACAGTAAAGTGATCTGTCACAGTAAAGCTTAACTGTTCAAAAGAACTACATGAAAATGAGGGAGCAAATTAAAAGCAGTAGTTAAGTGTTTACAAGGGGTATGAAAAATGTTAAATTCCCAATAGCAGACTTTTCTTTTAAAAGCATCTCCCCTTTCCAAAGCAAGCCTCGACAGACAGCAAAGAGAGTGCCTAGATGTAAACAGATCTCCTTCAAAATATGCACTTTGCATCTAGAGAAGGAAAACAGAAAAGAACATTACATTCTGGCAAGTTAATGTCAAGCCACAATGAAGTAGGCCAAGAGACTCAATGAGAAGCAATATGCTAACACTGGCAAACCTAACAATAAAGACCCCATCAGCAAGCTCTATATAAAGCAACATGTAGAAAATGGAAGCTAAAAAGGGTTTCAACAAATAGAGACCCCAGCAGGAAAACTAAATTAGTTGTTTGAAGTATTGAATAAGTATTTACTGTGAAAGTCAGGGAAGGATGAGATTGGAGCCTTTTTTAACATGGAAACTTTTGAAAATGAACTGTTTGATTTCCCCCGCCCCCTACTTTTCCTACAATAAGTAGTATCAAACCACATGCATCAGTAGGTACTCACCTAAAACTCAGGTGGATCTCAAAACAGGATATTGCTATGTGATGTGTAGATTGTCTTTAAAGTAAATCCTGCCACTAGAAGAATGGAAAGTAGTAGATATGACACTAATATTTACTGAAAGGCTCCATGACAAATCCATAGAAGTACAGACCAGTAATTCTCACTCCTTTATTGGATAAATCAACAGAAGTGCTATTTAAAAGAAAAGACACATGGATATATCCCTTACGCGGGGGAAAAGTGAACATGGATTATGGAGATGGAAGTTACGCCTCTCATTTTTCTGAGTTTCTAGAAGGACTTGATGAACCTGACAATAACTGATTCAGAAGGTATAGTAGTTTTACACTTGAAAAAAACCTCAAAAGCTCCTGTTAAAATTCTTCAACAAGATTTAGAAAAAAACCCCAAAACCGCCTTGAAACAAGAAGTAAAATGTTCCTAATAGATTTAAATCTGTTTAAAATGAGACTTGATGTACAATCGGATTTCACAAGGGATGAGTGATTGCTGGTAGAGTTCCACAGAGATCAGTGCTGCGGCTCAGGGCATTCAGCATAATCAGTGATCATCTGGAAAAGGGCTGGAGAGCAGAAAGAAAAACATTTGCTAAAAATACAAAAGTAGCCAGAATCAAAAGTGAAAGCTCACTGAGAACATTGTCTTATCAATGATCTGCAGGCAGGAGCTGAATGCACCATTAGTAAGTTTGCTCATGATACTAAACCGGGAGGTGCTGTAGACTCTCTTGAGGGACAAGAGGCCTTGCAGAGGGATCTGGATAGGTTGGAGCATTGGGCAACCAATGGCATGAAACTGAACAAAACCAAATGCCGGATTCTGCACCTGGGACCGAGTAACACATGACACAAGTCTAAACTGGGAGGGGACTGGCTGGAGATCAGCCCTGCAGAAAGGGGCCTGGGGGTGCTGCGTGATGGGAGGCTCAACAGGAGCCAGCAGTGTGCCCTGGCAGCCAAGAGGGCAAACCGCATCCTGGGGTGCATCAGACACAGCATAACCAGCCGGTCAAAAGAGGTGATTATCCTGCTGTAATTAGCACTGGTGCGGCCTCACCTTGAGTCTTGTGTGCGGTTCTGGGTCTCACAGCTTAAAATGATGTTAAGGTACTTGAAGGTGTCCCAAGGAGGGCACCAAAGGTGGTGAAAGGGGCTGGCAGGCATGTCCTCTGAGGAGTGTCTGAGGAGTCTGGGCTTGTCTAGTTTGGAGAGAAGGAGGCTGAGGGGTGACCTCACTGCTCTCTCCAGCTTCCTGAGGAGAGGAAGCAGAGAGGGAGGTGTTGATCTCTTCTCCCTGGGACCCAGGGCCAGAGCGTGGGGGAATGGCTCCAAGCTGCGTCCGTCGGGGGACATTCAGATGTGACACGAAGAAATATTTCTCTACCGAGACGGTGGTCAAATCCTGCAAGAGGCTTCCTGGAGAGGTGCTTGATACACCATGCCTCTTGGTGTTTAAGATGCATTTGGACAATACTCTTAATGCCATGCTTTAACAATGTGACACCCTTGAATTGGGTGGGTGCCGTAGAAGCATACCATGAGACAGAGCCTTTTCTGCCTCGGGGATGCCATGGAATCCAGAATATGATGTGGACAAGGAAACCTACCTTTCTTGGGCAATGCTTTTCTGCAATCCAAATTCAAAAGACCTGAGTGTGAACGTCACTCTCTCCTACAGCTGCTGATGGTCAAGCGTGAAGGGTGGAGCCCGAGAGACGTCTTAAGGGGGCTTTCGCCCCATGGTAGCTTACTGGAATCCAGCTCCAGGCAGTCACGGCCAGCGGAGCCAGCCCCGCACCGGCCCGCAGAGCACCAGGCGGGCTGTCTGCGCGGGCTCCGAACATGAAGCCGGTGCTGTCAGTCCCGTCACTTCCCAAGTGGCTGTCTGCCTCCTGGGGAAGCAAATAGCCCCAGCCGGCACAAAGCCAGCTTCCGTTGCGGAGGTTTCCTTGGCGAAAGTGCCAAAGCAGCCCAGGCGCTGCAAAAGCTACAGGAGAGGCAACCCTGGTGGGTCAGTGCGACGCAGTTGGTGGCACTGCTGTCTGCGGGGATCTGCTCTAGTCCCCAGGAGCGTGACTAACGGTTGCTGACGATTTTTGAACTGACCTGTGCAGGCATTTAGTGAAGGGGAAGGTTGTTGCTGGGAATGCTGATATGGGTGAGGAGGTGGCTGGCCAGGTGGCCATGCGACACTAAAAGGCAACAGCCTCTCTTTACGAGGCCCTAAGCGCCCGTACGATAGCTGCCCAGGAGGACTGAAGCCTTTGCTTTTCAGATGCCCACCTGACTCCACCTGAGAATGTCGGTGTGATAACACTACTGATGACGCCATTCAGGTAGAAAGGAATGTGTTTTTTTTTCTTTAATAAATGAAAGAAATGATGAAAAACAATCTTCTAGCAGACACATGGTCATTAGTTTGCAAAACTGGGGCAATGAGTGCAGAAAGCTACAAAAGCCAACCTGCTGAAACACAAGAGCCTGGGAACGACCGTACTCCATCAGAGAGAAGGTCCATCTGGCCCAAGACTCTGTCTCCAGCGTGGCCAACCATCGATGTCTACAGGAGAGCATGTGAGGTGTGCTCATCTCTGACCCCGTCTCCTGGATGGGCCTGGGACCTGCACTGCAGAGAGCCCCTCTCCTGGATGGAGCCCTCACACCTAGGTCACAGCTTTTCAGGCACAACATAGCATCACCTCTTCTCCCTTCCCCTTCCCCTTCCCCTTCTCTTTCCCCTTCCCTTCCCTTCCCTTCTTTATTCCATGTGCTCCCCATGAGTCGTGTAACGATGAGACTGTTATTTGCCTGAAATGCCAGGGCTTGTTCAGCTCCAAAAACACGTTCAAGAACACAGAACACAAAAGTTACAAGAGCAAACGGGATTTTATTTTATGGTCTTTTCCTGAATCAATCCAGAGCCTGTGCTCACAATTGTGAGGACAACGCGCATGCGTAGCCAGGAGCAGGCTGATGGATTCTTCCGTTCAGAAAAAACATCCCTTGCAGCCTGGCAAAGGCAAGGCACGGAGCTGCAGAAAGGAGCAGCAGCAATACAGGCCAAGCAGTCCCTGTTTCCTGAAGAGTGAGAGCGTGAAGGAGGACGATCAGGACCGACCACACACACACACCAGAAGAAGAAGAAGAGGCGGAGGTGTGTGGTACCGTGGGCTATTTTGCAAAGATTGGTGCGTAGCGATGACAAAAGCATACTTTTGGCATTCCCAAGCTTGCTGCGCTGTGCTTCTCGTCCAGCGATGCGTGAAAAGCGCTCTTGTGCCAACCCTGCGCTTGGATTGCCCGCAGGGAGAGCTGCAAAGTGGCAGCTGCTGCTGGTGGTGCAGCAAGGCTGGAGGCCTTCCAAAAACAGAGGTTGTCTTGCAGAAGCAAGAACCCCTGGGGAAAGGGAGCCAAGGGAAGAGCAGAGCTCGCTCCCGCTATGAAGCTGCACAGGGCAAGAGAGCCCCAGAGAGCCAGGGCCCGAGCGAGTGGCACCTTGGCGGTGCAAGAGCAGCAGGCAAGAAGACCCTAGCCAAAAGGGGCCAGAGGAGCCCTGCCAAGGGGCTGTGCTCAGTGCTACAGAGGACAAGACACAAGCCCCAGGGGCCTCCCTTGGGGCCTGCCCTGGGGGTCTAGCAAGCTTCCTCCCCCCGGATGCGGGGCACGAGGGCCACCTTCGTGGAGCATGAGCAGCAGGCACCTGGCCAAAACGGCCCAAAGCAGGCCTGGCAAGGGGCCGGTGCTCAAAGCCGCGGAGGAAGGCAAAAAACCCCCGGGGACACTGGCTAGCCCACCAGGGGGAAAAAAAAAAGCCTTCCTCCCCCCAGCTGCAGGGCACGAGAGGCCATCTTCGTGGTGCACGAGCAGCGGGCAGTGACCGAGCCAAAATGGAGTGGAGGAGCCCTGACAACAAGTGGTCCTGCTCAGTGCTGCAGAGGAAGGCAAAAAACCCCCGGGGACCAGTGCCAATCTGCCCCGGGGGAAAATTCCTTCCTGACCCCAGCGGCGCTGGCGATCGGCTATTCCCTGAGCATGTGAGCAAGACCGGCCTCCTCCTCCTCCTCCTCCCACAGGCAGGCTGGTCACGCCTCCCAGGAGAGAGATGCCCAAGCCCTGGTCTCCTTCAGCCTGGAGCCATCTCAGGGGCTTCCCAGAGTGGCCAAGAGCCCCCGGCCTGATCGACCTTGGGGGCAAGGTGTCCAGTGGGACACCAGTGGGTGCTCCAAAGCACCGGGACCCCTTGCAACCTCTCTGTATCATCCCATTTCTTACGGCTGCTGCCCCTGGCTCCACGGGGGATGAGGACGGCGAGCTCTGCAGTGCTCCTCAAGAAGGCATTCCCTTGCTCTGGCCACGGCTATCCAGCGGAAAAGGCCTGATAGCCTCGGGCACCTCCAGGGGTTCTTGGTGGTTCTCATCTCCTGAGGGGCTTGCATTTCTTCCCCTAAGGCTGAAGCAGGATTTCCATCCCTCCCTCCCTCCCTCCCTGCATCCATCCATCCATCAGATAGTCTTTGAAGGTGGCCCCGCCAGGAGCTGGCCTTGCAGCGGAGAGTCTCCATCCAGCAGGCTTGTCCAGCTTCCGTTCTTCCTCCGTCAGCCTCCGCCAAGGAATTCCAGCGGCTCCTCAAGAACTTTCTCTCATGTGCCTTCGAGCTGCCCGTGGGCCAGCTCTGGCAGCGGCACACGGGAGGTTGCCCCTTTTATCCTGCCCCGGGGCATTGTGACTGCTGCGTTGCTGGGCGATGACATTGTGACATGGGGGTGATTAGGCCCCCCATGCACAGCCCCGCCCACCACAGCCCTGCCCTCCGCCCCTCCGCCCAGCATCCTTCGGATTAAGGAAGGCAGGCAGGCAGGAAGGCAGGCAGGCAGGCCAGCCTTTGGGGTGCTGGCCCCGAGGCGGTCCCCATGCCCAGGAGGCCCAGGGGGCTGTCCCTGGCCTTGGTGGCCTTGCCCTGGGCACAGCTGCTGGGCATTCCTGGCAATTCATCTGTGCCTGCAGGCTGTGTCAATAAAGAAGAGCGTTTATACCACAGGCATTTGCTTGGTCGTGGTGATGCTAGAGCTTAGAGAAAGGGCTTTGGTTCCCTCTGCGTGAACTCTGCAGAGACACAGAGGGCGTGCATGATTTCCTCAGCATTCCTTCCCAATGCACCAAGGGACCTTTGCTACTACACTCTTTACAGGGAGGTCTTCTTCTGGGAAAGAAGTCCTGAATTGTTTTGTCGTCTTGACCATATTTTCCCTTGCACTTCAATAGCTCTTCTCCTCCTTTGGCCTTCATCCTTGATACCTTTCTTGAAAGCCCTCTCAGCCTTTGTCTTCCTCCTTCCAGTCGTCGTCTTCTCCTGGAGGCCTGCCATGCCGCTCATCAACTGCTTAGTCTTTGTCTGCCTTTGTCCCAGAACTGGGGAACTTGTCTTTCTCGAACCCGAGGAATGTGAAACGGCCGTAGTGGTACGGGTACAGGAGTGCTCAGCGGGGCTTTGCACGCTGCTTGCCTTTCTTGCCTGACACACCAGAATGCATTTGCCTGGATCACACTGGTGGTGGCTCCTAGTGCCCCTGTGACCTACTCATGCCTCCAGGAACATTGGCCTACTCCAAGGTTTCCAAAGGGGAGCAGAAACTCATGGCGCTCCACCTGATGTCGTGTTAGCTCTTTCTACCCTGCAGTTCTTCAAGCAGGGTTTACTGATGTCGGGGAGATGTCTTCTGTGAGAGCTTCAGCTGGTCGGGAGGATGGGGGCCGTAGAAGCATACCATGAGACAGAGCCTTTTCCGCCTCGGGGATGCCATGGGATCCAGAATATGATGTGGACAAGGAAACCTACCTTTCTTGGGCAATGCTTTTCTGCAATCCAAATTCAAAAGACCTGGCCACGAACCTCCCCTCTTTCCTACAGCTGATGACAGCCAAGCATAAAGGGCGGAGCCTGAGAGATGTGTTAGCCCAGCGGTAGCCTGCTGGAGTCCAGCTCCAGGCAGTCACGGCCAGCGGATCCAGCCCCGCACCGGCCCGCAGAGCACCAGGCGGGCTGTCTGGGTGGGCTCCGAACATGAAGCCGGTGCTGTCAGTCCCGTCACTTCCCAAGTGGCTGTCTGCCTCCTGGGGAAGCAAATAGCCCCAGCCGGCACGAAGCCAGCTTCTGTTGCGGAGGTTTCCTTGGCGAAAGTGCCAAAGCAGCCCAGGCGCTGCAAAAGCTACAGGAGAGGCAACCCTGGTGGGTCAGTGCGACGCAGTTGGTGGCACTGCTGTCTGCGGGGATCTGCTCTAGTCCCCAGGAGCGTGACTAACGGTTGCTGACGATTTTTGAACTGACCTGTGCAGGCATTTAGTGAAGGGGAAGGTTGTTGCTGGGAATGCTGATATGGGTGAGGAGGTGGCTGGCCAGGTGGCCATGCGACACTAAAAGGCAACAGCCTCTCTTTACGAGGCCCTAAGCGCCCGTACGATAGCTGCCCAGGAGGACTGAAGCCTTTGCTTTTCAGATGCCCACCTGACTCCACCTGAGAATGTCGGTGTGATAACACTACTGATGACGCCATTCAGGTAGAAAGGAATGTGTTTTTTTTTCTTTAATAAATGAAAGAAATGATGAAAAACAATCTTCTAGCAGACACATGGTCATTAGTTTGCAAAACTGGGGCAATGAGTGCAGAAAGCTACAAAAGCCAACCTGCTGAAACACAAGAGCCTGGGAACGACCGTACTCCATCAGAGAGAAGGTCCATCTGGCCCAAGACTCTGTCTCCAGCGTGGCCAACCATCGATGTCTACAGGAGAGCATGTGAGGTGTGCTCATCTCTGACCCCGTCTCCTGGATGGGCCTGGGACCTGCACTGCAGAGAGCCCCTCTCCTGGATGGAGCCCTCACACCTAGGTCACAGCTTTTCAGGCACAACATAGCATCACCTCTTCTCCCTTCCCCTTCCCCTTCCCCTTCTCTTTCCCCTTCCCTTCCCTTCCCTTCTTTATTCCATGTGCTCCCCATGAGTCGTGTAACGATGAGACTGTTATTTGCCTGAAATGCCAGGGCTTGTTCAGCTCCAAAAACACGTTCAAGAACACAGAACACAAAAGTTACAAGAGCAAACGGGATTTTATTTTATGGTCTTTTCCTGAATCAATCCAGAGCCTGTGCTCACAATTGTGAGGACAACGCGCATGTGTAGCCAGGAGCAGGCTGATGGATTCTTCCGTTCAGAAAAAACATCCCTTGCGGTCTGGCAAAGGCAAGGCACGGAGCTGCAGAAAGGAGCAGCAGCAATACAGGCCAAGCAGTCCCTGTTTCCTGAAGAGTGAGAGCGTGAAGGAGGACGATCAGGACCGACCACACACACACACCAGAAGAAGAAGAAGAGGCGGAGGTGTGTGGTACCGTGGGCTATTTTGCAAAGATTGGTGCGTAGCGATGACAAAAGCATACTTTTGGCATTCCCAAGCTTGCTGCGCTGTGCTTCTCGTCCAGCGATGCGTGAAAAGCGCTCTTGTGCCAACCCTGCGCTTGGATTGCCCGCAGGGAGAGCTGCAAAGTGGCAGCTGCTGCTGGTGGTGCAGCAAGGCTGGAGGCCTTCCAAAAACAGAGGTTGTCTTGCAGAAGCAAGAACCCCTGGGGAAAGGGAGCCAAGGGAAGAGCAGAGCTCGCTCCCGCTATGAAGCTGCACAGGGCAAGAGAGCCCCAGAGAGCCAGGGCCCGAGCGAGTGGCACCTTGGCGGTGCAAGAGCAGCAGGCAAGAAGACCCTAGCCAAAAGGGGCCAGAGGAGCCCTGCCAAGGGGCTGTGCTCAGTGCTACAGAGGACAAGACACAAGCCCCAGGGGCCTCCCTTGGGGCCTGCCCTGGGGGTCTAGCAAGCTTCCTCCCCCCGGATGCGGGGCACGAGGGCCACCTTCGTGGAGCATGAGCAGCAGGCACCTGGCCAAAACGGCCCAAAGCAGGCCTGGCAAGGGGCCGGTGCTCAAAGCCGCGGAGGAAGGCAAAAAACCCCCGGGGACACTGGCTAGCCCACCAGGGGGAAAAAAAAAAGCCTTCCTCCCCCCAGCTGCAGGGCACGAGAGGCCATCTTCGTGGTGCACGAGCAGCGGGCAGTGACCGAGCCAAAATGGAGTGGAGGAGCCCTGACAACAAGTGGTCCTGCTCAGTGCTGCAGAGGAAGGCAAAAAACCCCCGGGGACCAGTGCCAATCTGCCCCGGGGGAAAATTCCTTCCTGACCCCAGCGGCGCTGGCGATCGGCTATTCCCTGAGCATGTGAGCAAGACCGGCCTCCTCCTCCTCCTCCTCCCACAGGCAGGCTGGTCACGCCTCCCAGGAGAGAGATGCCCAAGCCCTGGTCTCCTTCAGCCTGGAGCCATCTCAGGGGCTTCCCAGAGTGGCCAAGAGCCCCCGGCCTGATCGACCTTGGGGGCAAGGTGTCCAGTGGGACACCAGTGGGTGCTCCAAAGCACCGGGACCCCTTGCAACCTCTCTGTATCATCCCATTTCTTACGGCTGCTGCCCCTGGCTCCACGGGGGATGAGGACGGCGAGCTCTGCAGTGCTCCTCAAGAAGGCATTCCCTTGCTCTGGCCACGGCTATCCAGCGGAAAAGGCCTGATAGCCTCGGGCACCTCCAGGGGTTCTTGGTGGTTCTCATCTCCTGAGGGGCTTGCATTTCTTCCCCTAAGGCTGAAGCAGGATTTCCATCCCTCCCTCCCTCCCTCCCTGCATCCATCCATCCATCAGATAGTCTTTGAAGGTGGCCCCGCCAGGAGCTGGCCTTGCAGCAGAGAGTCTCCATCCAGCAGGCTTGTCCAGCTTCCGTTCTTCCTCCGTCAGCCTCCGCCAAGGAATTCCAGCGGCTCCTCAAGAACTTTCTCTCATGTGCCTTCGAGCTGCCCGTGGGCCAGCTCTGGCAGCGGCACACGGGAGGTTGCCCCTTTTATCCTGCCCCGGGGCATTGTGACTGCTGCGTTGCCGGGCGATGACATTGTGACATGGGGGTGATTAGGCCCCCCATGCACAGCCCCGCCCACCACAGCCCTGCCCTCCGCCCCTCCGCCCAGCATCCTTCGGATTAAGGAAGGCAGGCAGGCAGGAAGGCAGGCAGGCAGGCCAGCCTTTGGGGTGCTGGCCCCGAGGCGGTCCCCATGCCCAGGAGGCCCAGGGGGCTGTCCCTGGCCTTGGTGGCCTTGCCCTGGGCACAGCTGCTGGGCATTCCTGGCAATTCATCTGTGCCTGCAGGCTGTGTCAATAAAGAAGAGCGTTTATACCACAGGCATTTGCTTGGTCGTGGTGATGCTAGAGCTTAGAGAAAGGGCTTTGGTTCCCTCTGCGTGAACTCTGCAGAGACACAGAGGGCGTGCATGATTTCCTCAGCATTCCTTCCCAATGCACCAAGGGACCTTTGCTACTACACTCTTTACAGGGAGGTCTTCTTCTGGGAAAGAAGTCCTGAATTGTTTTGTCGTCTTGACCATATTTTCCCTTGCACTTCAATAGCTCTTCTCCTCCTTTGGCCTTCATCCTTGATACCTTTCTTGAAAGCCCTCTCAGCCTTTGTCTTCCTCCTTCCAGTCGTCGTCTTCTCCTGGAGGCCTGCCATGCCGCTCATCAACTGCTTAGTCTTTGTCTGCCTTTGTCCCAGAACTGGGGAACTTGTCTTTCTCGAACCCGAGGAATGTGAAACGGCCGTAGTGGTACGGGTACAGGAGTGCTCAGCGGGGCTTTGCACGCTGCTTGCCTTTCTTGCCTGACACACCAGAATGCATTTGCCTGGATCACACTGGTGGTGGCTCCTAGTGCCCCTGTGACCTACTCATGCCTCCAGGAACATTGGCCTACTCCAAGGTTTCCAAAGGGGAGCAGAAACTCATGGTGCTCCACCTGATGTCGTGTTAGCTCTTTCTACCCTGCAGTTCTTCAAGCAGGGTTTACTGATGTCGGGGAGATGTCTTCTGTGAGAGCTTCAGCTGGTCGGGAGGATGGGGGCCGTAGAAGCATACCATGAGACAGAGCCTTTTCCGCCTCGGGGATGCCATGGGATCCAGAATATGATGTGGACAAGGAAACCTACCTTTCTTGGGCAATGCTTTTCTGCAATCCAAATTCAAAAGACCTGGCCACGAACCTCCCCTCTTTCCTACAGCTGATGACAGCCAAGCATAAAGGGCGGAGCCTGAGAGATGTGTTAGCCCAGCGGTAGCCTGCTGGAGTCCAGCTCCAGGCAGTCACGGCCAGCGGAGCCAGCCCCGCACCGGCCCGCAGAGCACCAGGCGGGCTGTCTGCGCGGGCTCCGAACATGAAGCCGGTGCTGTCAGTCCCGTCACTTCCCAAGTGGCTGTCTGCCTCCTGGGGAAGCAAATAGCCCCAGCCGGCACAAAGCCAGCTTCCGTTGCGGAGGTTTCCTTGGCGAAAGTGCCAAAGCAGCCCAGGCGCTGCAAAAGCTACAGGAGAGGCAACCCTGGCGGGTCAGTGCGATGCAGTTGGTGGCACTGCTGTCTGCGGGGATCTGCTCTAGTCCCCAGGAGCGTGACTAACGGTTGCTGACGATTTTTGAACTGACCTGTGCAGGCATTTAGTGAAGGGGAAGGTTGTTGCTGGGAATGCTGATATGGGTGAGGAGGTGGCTGGCCAGGTGGCCATGCGACACTAAAAGGCAACAGCCTCTCTTTACGAGGCCCTAAGTGCCCATACGATAGCTGCCCAGGAGGACTGAAGCCTTTGCTTTTCAGATGCCCACCTGACTCCACCTGAGAATGTCGGTGTGATAACACTACTGATGACGCCATTCAGGTAGAAAGGAACGTGTTTTTTTTTCTTTAATAAATGAAAGAAATGATGAAAAACAATCTTCTAGCAGACACATGGTCATTAGTTTGCAAAACTGGGGCAATGAGTGCAGAAAGCTACAAAAGCCAACCTGCTGAAACACACGAGCCTGGGAACAACCGTACTCCATCAGAGAGAAGGTCCATCTGGCCCAAGACTCTGTCTCCAGCGTGGCCAACCATCGATGTCTACAGGAGAGCATGTGAGGTGTGCTCATCTCTGACCCCGTCTCCTGGATGGGCCTGGGACCTGCACTGCAGAGAGCCCCTCTCCTGGATGGAGCCCTCACACCTAGGTCACAGCTTTTCAGGCACAACATAGCATCACCTCTTCTCCCTTCCCCTTCCCCTTCCCCTTCTCTTTCCCCTTCCCTTCCCTTCTTTATTCCATGTGCTCCCCATGAGTCGCGTAACGATGAGACTGTTATTTGCCTGAAATGCCAGGGCTTGTTCAGCTCCAAAAACACGTTCAAGAACACAGAACACAAAAGTTACAAGAGCAAACGGGATTTTATTTTATGGTCTTTTCCTGAATCAATCCAGAGCCTGTGCTCACAATTGTGAGGACAACGCGCATGCGTAGCCAGGAGCAGGCTGATGGATTCTTCCGTTCAGAAAAAACATCCCTTGCGGTCTGGCAAAGGCAAGGCACGGAGCTGCAGAAAGGAGCAGCAGCAATACAGGCCAAGCAGTCCCTGTTTCCTGAAGAGTGAGAGCGTGAAGGAGGACGATCAGGACCGACCACACACACACACCAGAAGAAGAAGAAGAGGCGGAGGTGTGTGGTACCGTGGGCTATTTTGCAAAGATTGGTGCGTAGCGATGACAAAAGCATACTTTTGGCATTCCCAAGCTTGCTGCGCTGTGCTTCTCGTCCAGCGATGCGTGAAAAGCGCTCTTGTGCCAACCCTGCGCTTGGATTGCCCGCAGGGAGAGCTGCAAAGTGGCAGCTGCTGCTGGTGGTGCAGCAAGGCTGGAGGCCTTCCAAAAACAGAGGTTGTCTTGCAGAAGCAAGAACCCCTGGGGAAAGGGAGCCAAGGGAAGAGCAGAGCTCGCTCCCGCTATGAAGCTGCACAGGGCAAGAGAGCCCCAGAGAGCCAGGGCCCGAGCGAGTGGCACCTTGGCGGTGCAAGAGCAGCAGGCAAGAAGACCCTAGCCAAAAGGGGCCAGAGGAGCCCTGCCAAGGGGCTGTGCTCAGTGCTACAGAGGACAAGACACAAGCCCCAGGGGCCTCCCTTGGGGCCTGCCCTGGGGGTCTAGCAAGCTTCCTCCCCCCGGATGCGGGGCACGAGGGCCACCTTCGTGGAGCATGAGCAGCAGGCACCTGGCTAAAACGGCCCAAAGCAGGCCTGGCAAGGGGCCGGTGCTCAAAGCCGCGGAGGAAGGCAAAAAACCCCCGGGGACACTGGCTAGCCCACCAGGGGGAAAAAAAAAAGCCTTCCTCCCCCCAGCTGCAGGGCACGAGAGGCCATCTTCGTGGTGCACGAGCAGCGGGCAGTGACCGAGCCAAAATGGAGTGGAGGAGCCCTGACAACAAGTGGTCCTGCTCAGTGCTGCAGAGGAAGGCAAAAAACCCCCGGGGACCAGTGCCAATCTGCCCCGGGGGAAAATTCCTTCCTGACCCCAGCGGCGCTGGCGATCGGCTATTCCCTGAGCATGTGAGCAAGACCGGCCTCCTCCTCCTCCTCCTCCCACAGGCAGGCTGGTCACGCCTCCCAGGAGAGAGATGCCCAAGCCCTGGTCTCCTTCAGCCTGGAGCCATCTCAGGGGCTTCCCAGAGTGGCCAAGAGCCCCCGGCCTGATCGACCTTGGGGGCAAGGTGTCCAGTGGGACACCAGTGGGTGCTCCAAAGCACCGGGACCCCTTGCAACCTCTCTGTATCATCCCATTTCTTACGGCTGCTGCCCCTGGCTCCACGGGGGATGAGGACGGCGAGCTCTGCAGTGCTCCTCAAGAAGGCATTCCCTTGCTCTGGCCACGGCTATCCAGCGGAAAAGGCCTGATAGCCTCGGGCACCTCCAGGGGTTCTTGGTGGTTCTCATCTCCTGAGGGGCTTGCATTTCTTCCCCTAAGGCTGAAGCAGGATTTCCATCCCTCCCTCCCTCCCTCCCTGCATCCATCCATCCATCAGATAGTCTTTGAAGGTGGCCCCGCCAGGAGCTGGCCTTGCAGCGGAGAGTCTCCATCCAGCAGGCTTGTCCAGCTTCCGTTCTTCCTCCGTCAGCCTCCGCCAAGGAATTCCAGCGGCTCCTCAAGAACTTTCTCTCATGTGCCTTCGAGCTGCCCGTGGGCCAGCTCTGGCAGCGGCACACGGGAGGTTGCCCCTTTTATCCTGCCCCGGGGCATTGTGACTGCTGCGTTGCCGGGCGATGACATTGTGACATGGGGGTGATTAGGCCCCCCATGCACAGCCCCGCCCACCACAGCCCTGCCCTCCGCCCCTCCGCCCAGCATCCTTCGGATTAAGGAAGGCAGGCAGGCAGGAAGGCAGGCAGGCAGGCCAGCCTTTGGGGTGCTGGCCCCGAGGCGGTCCCCATGCCCAGGAGGCCCAGGGGGCTGTCCCTGGCCTTGGTGGCCTTGCCCTGGGCACAGCTGCTGGGCATTCCTGGCAATTCATCTGTGCCTGCAGGCTGTGTCAATAAAGAAGAGCGTTTATACCACAGGCATTTGCTTGGTCGTGGTGATGCTAGAGCTTAGAGAAAGGGCTTTGGTTCCCTCTGCGTGAACTCTGCAGAGACACAGAGGGCGTGCATGATTTCCTCAGCATTCCTTCCCAATGCACCAAGGGACCTTTGCTACTACACTCTTTACAGGGAGGTCTTCTTCTGGGAAAGAAGTCCTGAATTGTTTTGTCGTCTTGACCATATTTTCCCTTGCACTTCAATAGCTCTTCTCCTCCTTTGGCCTTCATCCTTGATACCTTTCTTGAAAGCCCTCTCAGCCTTTGTCTTCCTCCTTCCAGTCGTCGTCTTCTCCTGGAGGCCTGCCATGCCGCTCATCAACTGCTTAGTCTTTGTCTGCCTTTGTCCCAGAACTGGGGAACTTGTCTTTCTCGAACCCGAGGAATGTGAAACGGCCGTAGTGGTACGGGTACAGGAGTGCTCAGCGGGGCTTTGCACGCTGCTTGCCTTTCTTGCCTGACACACCAGAATGCATTTGCCTGGATCACACTGGTGGTGGCTCCTAGTGCCCCTGTGACCTACTCATGCCTCCAGGAACATTGGCCTACTCCAAGGTTTCCAAAGGGGAGCAGAAACTCATGGCGCTCCACCTGATGTCGTGTTAGCTCTTTCTACCCTGCAGTTCTTCAAGCAGGGTTTACTGATGTCGGGGAGATGTCTTCTGTGAGAGCTTCAGCTGGTCGGGAGGATGGGGGCCGTAGAAGCATACCATGAGACAGAGCCTTTTCCGCCTCGGGGATGCCATGGAATCCAGAATATGATGTGGACAAGGAAACCTACCTTTCTTGGGCAATGCTTTTCTGCAATCCAAATTCAAAAGACCTGGCCATGAACCTCCCCTCTTTCCTACAGCTGATGACAGCCAAGCATAAAGGGCGGAGCCTGAGAGATGTGTTAGCCCAGCGGTAGCCTGCTGGAGTCCAGCTCCAGGCAGTCACGGCCAGCGGATCCAGCCCCGCACCGGCCCGCAGAGCACCAGGCGGGCTGTCTGGGTGGGCTCCGAACATGAAGCCGGTGCTGTCAGTCCCGTCACTTCCCAAGTGGCTGTCTGCCTCCTGGGGAAGCAAATAGCCCCAGCCGGCACGAAGCCAGCTTCCGTTGCGGAGGTTTCCTTGGCGAAAGTGCCAAAGCAGCCCAGGCGCTGCAAAAGCTACAGGAGAGGCAACCCTGGCGGGTCAGTGCAACGCAGTTGGTGGCACTGCTGTCTGCGGGGATCTGCTCTAGTCCCCAGGAGCGTGACTAACGGTTGCTGACGATTTTTGAACTGACCTGTGCAGGCATTTAGTGAAGGGGAAGGTTGTTGCTGGGAATGCTGATATGGGTGAGGAGGTGGCTGGCCAGGTGGCCATGCGACACTAAAAGGCAACAGCCTCTCTTTACGAGGCCCTAAGCGCCCGTACGATAGCTGCGCAGGAGGACTGAAGCCTTTGCTTTTTAGATGCCCACCTGACTCCACCTGAGAATGTCGGTGTGATAACATTACTGATGATGCCATTCAGGTAGAAAGGAATGTGTTTTTTTTTCTTTAATAAATGAAAGAAATGATGAAAAACAATCTTCTAGCAGACACATGGTCATTAGTTTGCAAAACTGGGGCAATGAGTGCAGAAAGCTACAAAAGCCAACCTGCTGAAACACAAGAGCCTGGGAACGACCGTACTCCATCAGAGAGAAGGTCCATCTGGCCCAAGACTCTGTCTCCAGCGTGGCCAACCATCGATGTCTACAGGAGAGCATGTGAGGTGTGCTCATCTCTGACCCCGTCTCCTGGATGGGCCTGGGACCTGCACTGCAGAGAGCCCCTCTCCTGGATGGAGCCCTCACACCTAGGTCACAGCTTTTCAGGCACAACATAGCATCACCTCTTCTCCCTTCCCCTTCCCCTTCCCCTTCTCTTTCCCCTTCCCTTCCCTTCCCTTCTTTATTCCATGTGCTCCCCATGAGTCGCGTAACGATGAGACTGTTATTTGCCTGAAATGCCAGGGCTTGTTCAGCTCCAAAAACACGTTCAACAACACAGAACACAAAAGTTACAAGAGCAAACGGGATTTTATTTTATGGTCTTTTCCTGAATCAATCCAGAGCCTGTGCTCACAATTGTGAGGACAACGCGCATGCGTAGCCAGGAGCAGGCTGATGGATTCTTCCGTTCAGAAAAAACATCCCTTGCGGTCTGGCAAAGGCAAGGCACGGAGCTGCAGAAAGGAGCAGCAGCAATACAGGACAAGCAGTCCCTGTTTCCTGAAGAGTGAGAGCGTGAAGGAGGACGATCAGGACCGACCACACACACACACCAGAAGAAGAAGAAGAGGCGGAGGTGTGTGGTACCGTGGGCTATTTTGCAAAGATTGGTGCGTAGCGATGACAAAAGCATACTTTTGGCATTCCCAAGCTTGCTGCGCTGTGCTTCTCGTCCAGCGATGCGTGAAAAGCGCTCTTGTGCCAACCCTGCGCTTGGATTGCCCGCAGGGAGAGCTGCAAAGTGGCAGCTGCTGCTGGTGGTGCAGCAAGGCTGGAGGCCTTCCAAAAACAGAGGTTGTCTTGCAGAAGCAAGAACCCCTGGGGAAAGGGAGCCAAGGGAAGAGCAGAGCTCGCTCCCGCTATGAAGCTGCACAGGGCAAGAGAGCCCCAGAGAGCCAGGGCCCGAGCGAGTGGCACCTTGGCGGTGCAAGAGCAGCAGGCAAGAAGACCCTAGCCAAAAGGGGCCAGAGGAGCCCTGCCAAGGGGCTGTGCTCAGTGCTACAGAGGACAAGACACAAGCCCCAGGGGCCTCCCTTGGGGCCTGCCCTGGGGGTCTAGCAAGCTTCCTCCCCCCGGATGCGGGGCACGAGGGCCACCTTCGTGGAGCATGAGCAGCAGGCACCTGGCCAAAACGGCCCAAAGCAGGCCTGGCAAGGGGCCGGTGCTCAAAGCCGCGGAGGAAGGCAAAAAACCCCCGGGGACACTGGCTAGCCCACCAGGGGGGAAAAAAAAAGCCTTCCTCCCCCCAGCTGCAGGGCACGAGAGGCCATCTTCGTGGTGCACGAGCAGCGGGCAGTGACCGAGCCAAAATGGAGTGGAGGAGCCCTGACAACAAGTGGTCCTGCTCAGTGCTGCAGAGGAAGGCAAAAAACCCCCGGGGACCAGTGCCAATCTGCCCCGGGGGAAAATTCCTTCCTGACCCCAGCGGCGCTGGCGATCGGCTATTCCCTGAGCATGTGAGCAAGACCGGCCTCCTCCTCCTCCTCCTCCCACAGGCAGGCTGGTCACGCCTCCCAGGAGAGAGATGCCCAAGCCCTGGTCTCCTTCAGCCTGGAGCCATCTCAGGGGCTTCCCAGAGTGGCCAAGAGCCCCCGGCCTGATCGACCTTGGGGGCAAGGTGTCCAGTGGGACACCAGTGGGTGCTCCAAAGCACCGGGACCCCTTGCAACCTCTCTGTATCATCCCATTTCTTACGGCTGCTGCCCCTGGCTCCACGGGGGATGAGGACGGCGAGCTCTGCAGTGCTCCTCAAGAAGGCATTCCCTTGCTCTGGCCACGGCTATCCAGCGGAAAAGGCCTGATAGCCTCGGGCACCTCCAGGGGTTCTTGGTGGTTCTCATCTCCTGAGGGGCTTGCATTTCTTCCCCTAAGGCTGAAGCAGGATTTCCATCCCTCCCTCCCTCCCTGCATCCATCCATCCATCAGATAGTCTTTGAAGGTGGCCCCGCCAGGAGCTGGCCTTGCAGCGGAGAGTCTCCATCCAGCAGGCTTGTCCAGCTTCCGTTCTTCCTCCGTCAGCCTCCGCCAAGGAATTCCAGCGGCTCCTCAAGAACTTTCTCTCATGTGCCTTCGAGCTGCCCGTGGGCCAGCTCTGGCAGCGGCACACGGGAGGTTGCCCCTTTTATCCTGCCCCGGGGCATTGTGACTGCTGCGTTGCCGGGCGATGACATTGTGACATGGGGGTGATTAGGCCCCCCATGCACAGCCCCGCCCACCACAGCCCTGCCCTCCGCCCCTCCGCCCAGCATCCTTCGGATTAAGGAAGGCAGGCAGGCAGGAAGGCAGGCAGGCAGGCCAGCCTTTGGGGTGCTGGCCCCGAGGCGGTCCCCATGCCCAGGAGGCCCAGGGGGCTGTCCCTGGCCTTGGTGGCCTTGCCCTGGGCACAGCTGCTGGGCATTCCTGGCAATTCATCTGTGCCTGCAGGCTGTGTCAATAAAGAAGAGCGTTTATACCACAGGCATTTGCTTGGTCGTGGTGATGCTAGAGCTTAGAGAAAGGGCTTTGGTTCCCTCTGCGTGAACTCTGCAGAGACACAGAGGGCGTGCATGATTTCCTCAGCATTCCTTCCCAATGCACCAAGGGACCTTTGCTACTACACTCTTTACAGGGAGGTCTTCTTCTGGGAAAGAAGACCTGAATTGTTTTGTCGTCTTGACCATATTTTCCCTTGCACTTCAATAGCTCTTCTCCTCCTTTGGCCTTCATCCTTGATACCTTTCTTGAAAGCCCTCTCAGCCTTTGTCTTCCTCCTTCCAGTCGTCGTCTTCTCCTGGAGGCCTGCCATGCCGCTCATCAACTGCTTAGTCTTTGTCTGCCTTTGTCCCAGAACTGGGGAACTTGTCTTTCTCGAACCCGAGGAATGTGAAACGGCCGTAGTGGTACGGGTACAGGAGTGCTCAGCGGGGCTTTGCACGCTGCTTGCCTTTCTTGCCTGACACACCAGAATGCATTTGCCTGGATCACACTGGTGGTGGCTCCTAGTGCCCCTGTGACCTACTCATGCCTCCAGGAACATTGGCCTACTCCAAGGTTTCCAAAGGGGAGCAGAAACTCATGGCGCTCCACCTGATGTCGTGTTAGCTCTTTCTACCCTGCAGTTCTTCAAGCAGGGTTTGCTGATGTCGGGGAGATGTCTTCTGTGAGAGCTTCAGCTGGTCGGGAGGGTGGGGGCTGTAGAAGCATACCATGAGACAGAGCCTTTTCCGCCTCAGGGATGCCATGGAATCCAGAATATGATGTGGACAAGGAAACCTACCTTTCTTGGGCAATGCTTTTCTGCAATCCAAATTCAAAAGACCTGGCCATGAACCTCCCCTCTTTCCTACAGCTGATGACAGCCAAGCATAAAGGGCGGAGCCTGAGAGATGTGTTAGCCCAGCGGTAGCCTGCTGGAGTCCAGCTCCAGGCAGTCACGGCCAGCGGATCCAGCCCCGCACCGGCCCGCAGAGCACCAGGCGGGCTGTCTGCGCGGGCTCCGAACATGAAGCCGGTGCTGTCAGTCCCGTCACTTCCCAAGTGGCTGTCTGCCTCCTGGGGAAGCAAATAGCCCCAGCCGGCACAAAGCCAGCTTCCGTTGCGGAGGTTTCCTTGGCGAAAGTGCCAAAGCAGCCCAGGCGCTGCAAAAGCTACAGGAGAGGCAACCCTGGCGGGTCAGTGCGACGCAGTTGGTGGCACTGCTGTCTGCGGGGATCTGCTCTAGTCCCCAGGAGCGTGACTAACGGTTGCTGACGATTTTTGAACTGACCTGTGCAGGCATTTAGTGAAGGGGAAGGTTGTTGCTGGGAATGCTGATATGGGTGAGGAGGTGGCTGGCCAGGTGGCCATGCGACACTAAAAGGCAACAGCCTCTCTTTACGAGGCCCTAAGCGCCCGTACGATAGCTGCCCAGGAGGACTGAAGCCTTTGCTTTTCAGATGCCCACCTGACTCCACCTGAGAATGTCGGTGTGATAACACTACTGATGACGCCATTCAGGTAGAAAGGAATGTGTTTTTTTTTCTTTAATAAATGAAAGAAATGATGAAAAACAATCTTCTAGCAGACACATGGTCATTAGTTTGCAAAACTGGGGCAATGAGTGCAGAAAGCTACAAAAGCCAACCTGCTGAAACACAAGAGCCTGGGAACGACCGTACTCCATCAGAGAGAAGGTCCATCTGGCCCAAGACTCTGTCTCCAGCGTGGCCAACCATCGATGTCTACAGGAGAGCATGTGAGGTGTGCTCATCTCTGACCCCGTCTCCTGGATGGGCCTGGGACCTGCACTGCAGAGAGCCCCTCTCCTGGATGGAGCCCTCACACCTAGGTCACAGCTTTTCAGGCACAACATAGCATCACCTCTTCTCCCTTCCCCTTCCCCTTCCCCTTCTCTTTCCCCTTCCCTTCCCTTCCCTTCTTTATTCCATGTGCTCCCCATGAGTCGCGTAACGATGAGACTGTTATTTGCCTGAAATGCCAGGGCTTGTTCAGCTCCAAAAACACGTTCAACAACACAGAACACAAAAGTTACAAGAGCAAACGGGATTTTATTTTATGGTCTTTTCCTGAATCAATCCAGAGCCTGTGCTCACAATTGTGAGGACAACGCGCATGCGTAGCCAGGAGCAGGCTGATGGATTCTTCCGTTCAGAAAAAACATCCCTTGCGGTCTGGCAAAGGCAAGGCACGGAGCTGCAGAAAGGAGCAGCAGCAATACAGGCCAAGCAGTCCCTGTTTCCTGAAGAGTGAGAGCGTGAAGGAGGACGATCAGGACCGACCACACACACACACCAGAAGAAGAAGAAGAGGCGGAGGTGTGTGGTACCGTGGGCTATTTTGCAAAGATTGGTGCGTAGCGATGACAAAAGCATACTTTTGGCATTCCCAAGCTTGCTGCGCTGTGCTTCTCGTCCAGCGATGCGTGAAAAGCGCTCTTGTGCCAACCCTGCGCTTGGATTGCCCGCAGGGAGAGCTGCAAAGTGGCAGCTGCTGCTGGTGGTGCAGCAAGGCTGGAGGCCTTCCAAAAACACCGGCTGTCTTGCAGAAGCAAGAACCCCTGGGGAAAGGGAGCCAAGGGAAGAGCAGAGCTCGCTCCCGCTATGAAGCTGCACAGGGCAAGAGAGCCCCAGAGAGCCAGGGCCCGAGCGAGTGGCACCTTGGCGGTGCAAGAGCAGCAGGCAAGAAGACCCTAGCCAAAAGGGGCCAGAGGAGCCCTGCCAAGGGGCTGTGCTCAGTGCTACAGAGGACAAGACACAAGCCCCAGGGGCCTCCCTTGGGGCCCGCCCTGGGGGTCTAGCAAGCTTCCTCCCCCCGGACGCGGGGCACGAGGGCCACCTTCGTGGAGCATGAGCAGCAGGCACCTGGCCAAAACGGCCCAAAGCAGGCCTGGCAAGGGGCCGGTGCTCAAAGCCGCGGAGGAAGGCAAAAAACCCCCGGGGACACTGGCTAGCCCACCAGGGGGAAAAAAAAAAGCCTTCCTCCCCCCAGCTGCAGGGCACGAGAGGCCATCTTCGTGGTGCACGAGCAGCGGGCAGTGACCGAGCCAAAATGGAGTGGAGGAGCCCTGACAACAAGTGGTCCTGCTCAGTGCTGCAGAGGAAGGCAAAAAACCCCCGGGGACCAGTGCCAATCTGCCCCGGGGGAAAATTCCTTCCTGACCCCAGCGGCGCTGGCGATCGGCTATTCCCTGAGCATGTGAGCAAGACCGGCCTCCTCCTCCTCCTCCTCCCACAGGCAGGCTGGTCACGCCTCCCAGGAGAGAGATGCCCAAGCCCTGGTCTCCTTCAGCCTGGAGCCATCTCAGGGGCTTCCCAGAGTGGCCAAGAGCCCCCGGCCTGATCGACCTTGGGGGCAAGGTGTCCAGTGGGACACCAGTGGGTGCTCCAAAGCACCGGGACCCCTTGCAACCTCTCTGTATCATCCCATTTCTTACGGCTGCTGCCCCTGGCTCCATGGGGGATGAGGACGGCGAGCTCTGCAGTGCTCCTCAAGAAGGCATTCCCTTGCTCTGGCCACGGCTATCCAGCGGAAAAGGCCTGATAGCCTCGGGCACCTCCAGGGGTTCTTGGTGGTTCTCATCTCCTGAGGGGCTTGCATTTCTTCCCCTAAGGCTGAAGCAGGATTTCCATCCCTCCCTCCCTCCCTCCCTGCATCCATCCATCCATCAGATAGTCTTTGAAGGTGGCCCCGCCAGGAGCTGGCCTTGCAGCGGAGAGTCTCCATCCAGCAGGCTTGTCCAGCTTCCGTTCTTCCTCCGTCAGCCTCCGCCAAGGAATTCCAGCGGCTCCTCAAGAACTTTCTCTCGTGTGCCTTCGAGCTGCCCGTGGGCCAGCTCTGGCAGCGGCACACGGGAGGATGCCCCTTTTATCCTGCCCCGGGGCATTGTGACTGCTGCGTTGCCGGGCGATGACATTGTGACATGGGGGTGATTAGGCCCCCCATGCACAGCCCCGCCCACCACAGCCCTGCCCTCCGCCCCTCCGCCCAGCATCCTTCGGATTAAGGAAGGCAGGCAGGCAGGAAGGCAGGCAGGCAGGCCAGCCTTTGGGGTGCTGGCCCCGAGGCGGTCCCCATGCCCAGGAGGCCCAGGGGGCTGTCCCTGGCCTTGGTGGCCTTGCCCTGGGCACAGCTGCTGGGCATTCCTGGCAATTCATCTGTGCCTGCAGGCTGTGTCAATAAAGAAGAGCGTTTATACCACAGGCATTTGCTTGGTCGTGGTGATGCTAGAGCTTAGAGAAAGGGCTTTGGTTCCCTCTGCGTGAACTCTGCAGAGACACAGAGGGCGTGCATGATTTCCTCAGCATTCCTTCCCAATGCACCAAGGGACCTTTGCTACTACACTCTTTACAGGGAGGTCTTCTTCTGGGAAAGAAGTCCTGAATTGTTTTGTCGTCTTGACCATATTTTCCCTTGCACTTCAATAGCTCTTCTCCTCCTTTGGCCTTCATCCTTGATACCTTTCTTGAAAGCCCTCTCAGCCTTTGTCTTCCTCCTTCCAGTCGTCGTCTTCTCCTGGAGGCCTGCCATGCCGCTCATCAACTGCTTAGTCTTTGTCTGCCTTTGTCCCAGAACTGGGGAACTTGTCTTTCTCAAACCCGAGGAATGTGAAACGGCCGTAGTGGTACGGGTACAGGAGTGCTCAGCAGGGCTTTGCACGCTGCTTGCCTTTCTTGCCTGACACACCAGAATGCATTTGCCTGGATCACACTGGTGGTGGCTCCTAGTGCCCCTGTGACCTACTCATGCCTCCAGGAACATTGGCCTACTCCAAGGTTTCCAAAGGGGAGCAGAAACTCATGGCGCTCCACCTGATGTCATGTTAGCTCTTTCTACCCTGCAGTTCTTCAAGCAGGGTTTGCTGATGTCGGGGAGATGTCTTCTGTGAGAGCTTCAGCTGGTCGGGAGGATGGGGGCCGTAGAAGCATACCATGAGACAGAGCCTTTTCCGCCTCGGGGATGCCATGGAATCCAGAATATGATGTGGACAAGGAAACCTACCTTTCTTGGGCAATGCTTTTCTGCAATCCAAATTCAAAAGACCTGGCCACGAACCTCCCCTCTTTCCTACAGCTGATGACAGCCAAGCATAAAGGGCGGAGCCTGAGAGATGTGTTAGCCCAGCGGTAGCCTGCTGGAGTCCAGCTCCAGGCAGTCACGGCCAGCGGATCCAGCCCCGCACCGGCCCGCAGAGCACCAGGCGGGCTGTCTGCGCGGGCTCCGAACATGAAGCCGGTGCTGTCAGTCCCGTCACTTCCCAAGTGGCTGTCTGCCTCCTGGGGAAGCAAATAGCCCCAGCCGGCACGAAGCCAGCTTCCGTTGCGGAGGTTTCCTTGGCGAAAGTGCCAAAGCAGCCCAGGCGCTGCAAAAGCTACAGGAGAGGCAACCCTGGCGGGTCAGTGCGATGCAGTTGGTGGCACTGCTGTCTGCGGGGATCTGCTCTAGTCCCCAGGAGCGTGACTAACGGTTGCTGACGATTTTTGAACTGACCTGTGCAGGCATTTAGTGAAGGGGAAGGTTGTTGCTGGGAATGCTGATATGGGTGAGGAGGTGGCTGGCCAGGTGGCCATGCGACACTAAAAGGCAACAGCCTCTCTTTACGAGGCCCTAAGCGCCCGTACGATAGCTGCCCAGGAGGACTGAAGCCTTTGCTTTTCAGATGCCCACCTGACTCCACCTGAGAATGTCGGTGTGATAACACTACTGATGACGCCATTCAGGTAGAAAGGAACGTGTTTTTTTTTCTTTAATAAATGAAAGAAATGATGAAAAACAATCTTCTAGCAGACACATGGTCATTAGTTTGCAAAACTGGGGCAATGAGTGCAGAAAGCTACAAAAGCCAACCTGCTGAAACACAAGAGCCTGGGAACGACCGTACTCCATCAGAGAGAAGGTCCATCTGGCCCAAGACTCTGTCTCCAGCGTGGCCAACCATCGATGTCTACAGGAGAGCATGTGAGGTGTGCTCATCTCTGACCCCGTCTCCTGGATGGGCCTGGGACCTGCACTGCAGAGAGCCCCTCTCCTGGATGGAGCCCTCACACCTAGGTCACAGCTTTTCAGGCACAACATAGCATCACCTCTTCTCCCTTCCCCTTCCCCTTCCCCTTCTCTTTCCCCTTCCCTTCCCTTCCCTTCTTTATTCCATGTGCTCCCCATGAGTCGCGTAACGATGAGACTGTTATTTGCCTGAAATGCCAGGGCTTGTTCAGCTCCAAAAACACGTTCAACAACACAGAACACAAAAGTTACAAGAGCAAACGGGATTTTATTTTATGGTCTTTTCCTGAATCAATCCAGAGCCTGTGCTCACAATTGTGAGGACAACGCGCATGCGTAGCCAGGAGCAGGCTGATGGATTCTTCCGTTCAGAAAAAACATCCCTTGCGGTCTGGCAAAGGCAAGGCACGGAGCTGCAGAAAGGAGCAGCAGCAATACAGGCCAAGCAGTCCCTGTTTCCTGAAGAGTGAGAGCGTGAAGGAGGACGATCAGGACCGACCACACACACACACCAGAAGAAGAAGAAGAGGCGGAGGTGTGTGGTACCGTGGGCTATTTTGCAAAGATTGGTGCGTAGCGATGACAAAAGCATACTTTTGGCATTCCCAAGCTTGCTGCGCTGTGCTTCTCGTCCAGCGATGCGTGAAAAGCGCTCTTGTGCCAACCCTGCGCTTGGATTGCCCGCAGGGAGAGCTGCAAAGTGGCAGCTGCTGCTGGTGGTGCAGCAAGGCTGGAGGCCTTCCAAAAACACCGGCTGTCTTGCAGAAGCAAGAACCCCTGGGGAAAGGGAGCCAAGGGAAGAGCAGAGCTCGCTCCCGCTATGAAGCTGCACAGGGCAAGAGAGCCCCAGAGAGCCAGGGCCCGAGCGAGTGGCACCTTGGCGGTGCAAGAGCAGCAGGCAAGAAGACCCTAGCCAAAAGGGGCCAGAGGAGCCCTGCCAAGGGGCTGTGCTCAGTGCTACAGAGGACAAGACACAAGCCCCAGGGGCCTCCCTTGGGGCCCGCCCTGGGGGTCTAGCAAGCTTCCTCCCCCCGGACGCGGGGCACGAGGGCCACCTTCGTGGAGCATGAGCAGCAGGCACCTGGCCAAAACGGCCCAAAGCAGGCCTGGCAAGGGGCCGGTGCTCAAAGCCGCGGAGGAAGGCAAAAAACCCCCGGGGACACCTGCTAGCCCACCAGGGGAAAAAAAAAAGCCTTCCTCCCCCCAGCTGCAGGGCACGAGAGGCCATCTTCGTGGTGCACGAGCAGCGGGCAGTGACCGAGCCAAAATGGAGTGGAGGAGCCCTGACAACAAGTGGTCCTGCTCAGTGCTGCAGAGGAAGGCAAAAAACCCCCGGGGACCAGTGCCAATCTGCCCCGGGGGAAAATTCCTTCCTGACCCCAGCGGCGCTGGCAATCGGCTATTCCCTGAGCATGTGAGCAAGACCGGCCTCCTCCTCCTCCTCCTCCCACAGGCAGGCTGGTCACGCCTCCCAGGAGAGAGATGCCCAAGCCCTGGTCTCCTTCAGCCTGGAGCCATCTCAGGGGCTTCCCAGAGTGGCCAAGAGCCCCCGGCCTGATCGACCTTGGGGGCAAGGTGTACAGTGGGACACCAGTGGGTGCTCCAAAGCACCGGGACCCCTTGCAACCTCTCTGTATCATCCCATTTCTTATGGCTGCTGCCCCTGGCTCCACGGGGGATGAGGACGGCGAGCTCTGCAGTGCTCCTCAAGAAGGCATTCCTTTGCTCTGGCCACGGCTATCCAGCGGAAAAGGCCTGATAGCCTCGGGCACCTCCAGGGGTTCTTGGTGGTTCTCATCTCCTGAGGGGCTTGCATTTCTTCCCCTAAGGCTGAAGCAGGATTTCCATCCCTCCCTCCCTCCCTCCCTGCATCCATCCATCCATCAGATAGTCTTTGAAGGTGGCCCCGCCAGGAGCTGGCCTTGCAGCAGAGAGTCTCCATCCAGCAGGCTTGTCCAGCTTCCGTTCTTCCTCCGTCAGCCTCCGCCAAGGAATTCCAGCGGCTCCTCAAGAACTTTCTCTCGTGTGCCTTCGAGCTGCCCGTGGGCCAGCTCTGGCAGCGGCACACGGGAGGTTGCCCCTTTTATCCTGCCCCGGGGCATTGTGACTGCTGCGTTGCCGGGCGATGACATTGTGACATGGGGGTGATGAGGCCCCCCATGCACAGCCCCGCCCACCACAGCCCTGCCCTCCGCCCCTCCGCCCAGCATCCTTCGGATTAAGGAAGGCAGGCAGGCAGGAAGGCAGGCAGGCAGGCCAGCCTTTGGGGTGCTGGCCCCGAGGCGGTCCCCATGCCCAGGAGGCCCAGGGGGCTGTCCCTGGCCTTGGTGGCCTTGCCCTGGGCACAGCTGCTGGGCATTCCTGGCAATTCATCTGTGCCTGCAGGCTATGTCAATTAAGAAGGGCCTTTGTACCGCAGGCATTTGCTTGGTCGTGGTGATGCTAGAGCTTAGAGAAAGGGCTTTGGTTCCCTCTGCATGAACTCTGCAGAGACACAGAGGGCGTGCATGATTTCCTCAGCATTCCTTACCAATGACCCAGGGGACATTTCTCTTTTCTCTCTTCTCTTCTCTTCTCTTCTCTTCTCTTCTCTTCTCTTCTCTTCTTTTTTCTCTGTCCTCAATCAGTCTCCTGTTCTGATATGTGTTCTTTAGGTTGATTGTGTGTTTTCCCGTGATCCCTTCAATAGGTTAATGAGGTTTCTGGTTTAATGAACCAAAGCGATCATTTTGCCGTTTCAATCTTTTCTATGTTAGCCAATCTATTTTGAGGTTAATATAAAGTCAGTGAAAATGTTTTGAAGAATCAGAAATGAGTTTTGAAAAAGCCTTCTGTGGAACCTCAGCAATTTATGGCGTGGGGGTTAGTTCCTTGTGTGCAGGTGTGGAGCCTGCAGGGTCCCATCTGTGACATTGATTAGTACCAGGTTGGTGTGTCAGGAGAAAACTTTGTGGTTTTGTGTGTCTATGGGAGATTCAGCAGGAGCGCACTGTAACAGGTTCTCTCTGCCCCCTGCCCCAATGTCATATGGTTCCCCATCTACTGCTGAGGTAGCTCACTTAAGGGAAATGTGCTAGCTTTTGCATCCATGAGGTCCCCTACCCTAGGCCATTTAGGATTCCTACTCAAAGCATGAAGCAGTGAAACAGGATCCCTCATTTCATTTGCCCAGTGTGGAAAATTTGGATCCTTCTTTCTCTCAAGCTATAACTTGTCCCAGGATTTGTCTCTTTTCTCCCCTTCCACTGCATCTCACAGTAGCAGGCTTCTGGCTGGCTGCTGCTTGGGATTTGGCATGGGGAGTGGAGGTGACGTGCTAGAAGGGAGCATTACAGTCCTTCTGAGGTCGCCACCATTGCTCTGCTATAATTAAATTCTCTTAAAAGGGTAATTGGCATGAAAGCAAATAGAATCAATGATTTCATTCAGCCAAAATTTGTTATTTAGGATGTCACACTGCAACACTGTCAGCTCCTCAGGCTGCTGGGTGGTACAAAAGAAGCCTGTACCCAAGGTAGCGGTAATCGTGAGAATGCAACTGTTCAATTCCTGCTTCACTTCAAATGGTCAATAAATCTCACTGAATGACAGACAGTTAGGTTTTAGAAAGACAATGAAGAAAAAAATTCATAGCTGCTGCTATTCTGAGAACCCTGGGCACCTTAATGACTTGATACACGCATAAAGGTCAAGATGACCTTGTAAATGAGAATGAGATGGCTCACCATTTGGGTTCAACTAAACAAGTGCATGAAAATGTGCACAGGGTCCAGCCAGTGCATAGGCTTCTTTTATGTCCTTTTCTTGTCATTTTTGCAGAGAAATGAACATAACTCTTTGCAACTTTTTCAATTTATGTGTTAGGAATCTTTCTATCATGTGATTGAACTGTAAAAATAAAACCAGAAAAAAACTCCAAAAAACAAGAGAAAAAAAAAAAGAGACACAAAAATACCCAACACAAAACCTTCCTGTGATGAAAGCAAAATCGCTGTCTCTCATTCTGACCTTGGTGCAACCATACCAGTGTGAGGTGGCACAAATCACATTCCGGAGTGATTTCTTGCTACTGAAGAACAGAGAAAAATGACCTCTGGCTATCCTGGCATCGGCGAGCAATATGGTGCGAGAGGAGCTGGTCTGCAGAGCAAAGCAACTAATGCTGAGGATTCAGTGTCTGTGTTGCAGATGCTCTACCTGCCTTGCTTCGGAATCAGTCTACTTTGGTCCTGTGGGCTGTGCGCCCGCAAGCAACTGGAGCAAACAAGATTAACTCTGGGAGCATATTTTCTGGTTTAGTTTCATCCAAAAGGAATATGGTTTCCATGTTGTGACTGCTCTGGGGTGCGAATTGAAGCACAGCAAATGGGCATGGTTCAAGGATGGCCTGAACCACAAGGCCAACACAGATGAGTGACAGTCTGTGGTTGTGATCTCCACCTACGAGAACAGGATAACAAAGCTCAGCCAGAATTGCGTGGAAACTCAGTCTGGCAGATTTTTAATGGTGCTTATGAACAAAATGGTAAGGGTAGATTTATACTATATGTGATAACATAGTTAATTTGTTTTTTACAGATGCTATCCCTCAGATGTATCCAGTTTTATGTCTGCAATTTTTTGTTATTCTGGACTCCATTTGGATCAATTGCGAAAAGCGAGAATTATGAAAACAGAACCTCAGCACACTGATAGTTAAAATCACTGCAGTAATTTTAATTATACTCAAGCATTCATCCTTGTTTTCAATACAATATTTAAGCCTAATTTAACTATGAAAAGCAACAGAAGAAATGGTGCTATCTTATTCAACATACATTCTGGTTGCTTGTTCTCGGTTATTTATTTTAAGAAGCGAGAGGGTGGTGCGTAACCATCTACAAAACCTCCTTTTAATGTTGCGTTAATCTGTTTATAAGATTGCTTCTTTGTGTCTGCAATAGACTTACACCTCAAGCTGCTGGTAGGTATTCTGCCAGAGTGCAGAAATAGCCCTGCTTTGCAAACTAAATCAGTTTCACTTGAATATTTTAGAGAGCACCTTGGAGGAAAAAAAAAAAAAAAGAGTAAAAATGTTCTGGTTAGACATCTTTCATATGATATGTTTTTATTTGCACATAAATCCATTTTTCATTTAGTCATTTTTTAACTTCGTAAATAAAGCAGAAATAGGTGAGAAAAAATTCATAGTATAGGTATGATCTTTGTTTCCACAGTTTTAATTTTACTTGATATCTCTCAAAGCTCAGTAAAGTTCAGGATGAAACCAAATGTCCAAACCTGGAGATCCTTCCTGAAATGATACTTCCAACTTCTGCAGTTTTAGCTACTAGCACTAATGAATATATAATGTGCTCTTTCTAGAGAAAATGGTTTGTTCCGAAGTGGGCCTCTTTTCTCTAGCTTATTCCGTCATTAGCAGTCCCTCCTCTGTTACCTGCTGACGAGTGCTAGAATGCACTAAATATATTCCCATCGCTAGCTGTTATCAGCATGTGCCCTGTGTCCTCATCTGCACATTACTCAAAAAACTCGCTAGATTATAGACTTTGACACACAAGTCATACAAGAGTTGAAAGAGTCTCATTGCCATCAATAAACCTCAGACCAAATTTGCACGATTCCGGCTAGCTAATATAATCTTTCTGTACATACAAATTTTCAATTTCTCCATAGGCAGATGATTTAGCAAAGACTGCTAAGAAGATTGTCCTAATGAAGTTAATTATGCACTTTAGAAGGATTTCTGTAGGTGCAGGAAAAAAACCGGTAGTGTTCTGCTTGCTGCCTTTTGTTGTCTTGTCTATTTTGAAAATGTCAGCTCTGGGGCAGCTGCCTTTCCTTGCTTTGTGGTCAGTTATGCACAGGATCTCTAAGGATTAATAAATGGCTGTTTCTAATATGTTCCTCTCATGACAAATGTTCCAGTACAGTCATAAAGTGCATGACCTGATTTATTAAGATATTACAATAAGATATTGGGACTGCTTCTATGAATACCTCACAAGGGATGTACATCTGGAAATTACAAATACAGTGGTGTAACTGTCATGTACACAACAGATCACCAGTTGTGGTGGGTTGACCCTGGCTGGAGGCCAGGTGCCCACCAGAGCCGCTCTCTCACTCCCCTCATTCACCAAACGGGAGAAAAGGCATAACAAAATGCTTGTAGGTTGAGATAAGGACAGGGAGAGATCACTCACTAATTGTTGTCACGAGCAAAACAGACCAAACTTAGAGAGGGAATTCATCTAATTTATTACCAAGCAAAACAGAGTAGAGGAATGAGAAATAAAATCAACTCTCAACACACCTCCCCCCACCCCTCCCATCTTCCCGGGCTTGACTTCACTCCTGGCTTCAACCTTCCCCCCCCTCAGCGGCACAGGGGGACAGGGAATGGGGGTTACGGTCAGTTCATCTCACGGTGTTTCTGCCGCTTCTTCATCCTCAGGGGGAGGACTCCTCTCATCGTTCCCCTGCTCCAGCATGGAGTCCCTCTCACAGGGTGCAGACCTTCAGGAGCAAACTGCTCCAGCGTGGGATCCCCCACAGGGTCACAAGTCCTGCCAGCAAACCTGCCCTGGCGTGGGCTCCCCTCTCTATGGGTCCACCGGTCCGGCCAGAGCTTCCTCCAGTGTGGGCTTCCCACGGGCCGCAGCCTCCTTCAGGTGCCTCCACCTGCTCCAGCGTGGGGTCCTCCACGGGCTGCAGGTGGAACCTCTACACCCCCTCATCCTTCCTCCATGGGCTGCAGGGGGACAGCCTGCTTCACCGTGGTCTTCACCACGGGCTGCAGGGGGATCTCTGCTCCGTTGCCTGGAGCACCTCCTGCCCCTCCTTCTGCACTGACCTTGGTGTCTGCAGAGTTTCTTACATCTTCTCACTCCTCTCTCCGGCTGCAAAAGCTCTCTCTCTCTAAGTGTTTTTTTTTCTTCTTAAATATGTTATCACAGAGGCGCTGATTGGCTTGGCCTTGGCCAGCGGCGGGCCCGTCTTGGAGCCGGCTGGCATTGACTCTATCAGGCACAGGGGGAGCTTCTAGCAGCTTCTCACAGAAGCCACCCCTGTAGCCCCCCCGCTACCAAAACCTTGCCACGCAAACCCAACACACCAGTGTAAAAATTATGGCATAAAAATCATGATGTGATCCTGGGACAGTGAAAAATATTTTTAAAATTTTAAACTTCTGAACGGATGGTCTTCAGCAATATTTATATGGTTTTATGTTGACACCAGCATTACTTCTGCTTCCATTACAATTCACCTGCCACATCTCATTAAATATTCATCGTGGCCATCTGCCTGAACCACGCTGGCTGAACTAGATACCACAGCATCATTTGATATGCATCCCAACCTCTTCTCCTTCTCCCCTTTCCAGCCTCTGGCCTTTCAGGTACTAAGCAGCATCTACCTGGCTAGACTTTTACTTTAATCTTCTTTGTGGCTTTTCTTGGTGATGACTTTGATTCATCAGTCCAAATTTTATCTGTTTTAAAATGTTAGCTTTAAAGTTCATAACATGTGGGCCGTAGGCAATTGCTGTCATTTGCCTGAGGAGGAGAGTGCTTCCATCCATTTGTCTAAACAGAATCTAATTTCTATTCTATTCTAACTTCTGGAGGGCTGCAGGGAGGGGAGGTGAAAACCACCCTCAACAATTACTGTAAATGCTTACAAAGGAATTTGATTTCCTCAACAATCTTAAACACTGGCCTCATGCTTTAATTTTGTTCCCTCTAGGATGTGATACAATTATCAGAGGGATTAGGCTTGGAGTTTTTCCATTTGAAAAGGAGCATGTTTTCACTTTCACCTAATGACACTGGCTCACTAAGAAAAATGTGTGCCTTGAAATTCACATTAAAAACAAATTAAAAGTAACAGCTGTACTGAAAATTCGGAGCAAAACTGTTCATTGTCTTCGCAACTGCACATAAAGGTTGGGTAGTACCAAAGCCTACATTACAATTAACGTTGGTTTGTGTTGCACAGAGTCAAAACACATGAATAGAAGCCAAAGTTTATTCAAGTCAAACAGAAGTTTTTATTGACTTTGATAGTAGCTGGGACAGGCCTCGAAGCCCCAGAACTTCAAAGGAGCTTTGTAGTTCTCTATGACTGTAATTAAAAATCCATGAAAAATGTAAGCAATTCCATCTGGTCTTCTACCAAGGACTGTTTCTTGATCACATTGGATTACACGGGAGACCAACATTAATTGGGCACTGATCTCTTTGTGGGAACCAGCCAATAGGTTTGACACTGTTACACTCATTCATGTCATCCTTTACTTCTCACTCCCCATAAAGACTGAGAGCTTTTGTCCAAGTTGTTTTCCTCTCTTCTTGCTTACTTGTAAGACCATTTTCATAATGTACCTAAGTTAAATGTGTTCTATCTTAGTTATAAAGATGATAATCAATATGGAAAGCAGATTCTGTTCATTTGCATCATGATGTGCTTCAATATGAGCATAGATAACTTCTCCCTCTCTCTTGTTGAGTGCTATATACCTTATCCAAAGTTTTTACATAGGGGACTTTTTCAAAGTAATGAATGTTGCAAAAGGTTCTGTCAACAGAGGGATCTTGTTGATTCGTGCTGTTGAATGATTCCATCTTACTGCCCTTCTGACATCTGCGGGCTAATTTTGGAGCCCAGAAATTGGCAGCACTGCTCTTTTGGATCAAGGTTTTGAGTTATATCTCAAAGCATGTGGAAATGTGTCATGTAAACTCTACATGTTAAGCAATATTTTGATGAGTCATGTAATATAAAGCATAACTTAAAATATCTTTTCACATCCACACTACAGAAGTCTGGTTCAGTCTGCTTCTGCTCATCTTTAGCACATCCCATTGCTCCCTGCTCACCCCTGCATCTCCATATGCTGCCCTCGCCTCCTACCAAGGTCATTAGGCCCAGACGCAAATAAAAATCTCAGCAGCTCAGTCCTGCAAAGCCCACACTGCATTGCAAAGTTGGGTCTAGAGAGGCTGAGACAGTTTCCAAAGTTTCCTGAACTCTGAGGAGTGGGGGAGAGAGAAAAGACTTGTTAACTGTGCAACCCAGAATCCCTCAGTCACTTTGTTCAGGCAACTTTTACCATGAGCAGCTGGAAACTAATAGCAGGGTTTACACAGTATATCACACATACAATTGCAAAGCAGATCACCATTGTCTAATAGCTATGACTGGTAAGGTGCTGAGCTAATATGCCACCACCCCAGCAAGGCACTGGATGAATCTTGGCAGGCCAAGGACTGGCCTCCATCCCTCCTTGCAACAGGACTGAACCTTCACATTGTTCTTCAAGTCCTTGCTTTTCCCTTATATTTTAATACCTCTTCAGGCCACAGTTTTTCCTGTGAAATTTCTTCAATTTGCTGTCTAACTCAGTCTCAACAAATTTGCCTCTGCGTGCTGTTTTATTTTCCATGCTTTGCACATCTCTAGCTCATCTCCTCACGTCTCAGCCGTTATCTCAGGAGCCTGAGCCCGAGTTGTGCAGCTGGGCTGTATCAAAACCAGCCTTCAGCTCACACCTGGCTGCAACCTGGGGAGGAGGATTGCAAATGGGCTCCTCTGAGCAACTCTGACTGTGGGCACACCTCTGCTAGTTGCTATGAAATGCTGAAGACAGGGATGTTTTTCTCACATAAACGTAGGTGTAGCTAGGCGTCTTTGTGAAACCAAGACTCAGTGCGTGACGCCTTAAATAATGATTCTTCTACTCTGGGTGGGAAGGGTAGGAGGTGAGATTGTTACCACCCACTTGTCTAGTAATAGTCTGGCATTTGGAGCGTCTACTCTGCAAAGGGAGACATGGGGTTTGGGCTTCGCTTAAAGCCTTGTCTCTCAAATCCCATGAGAGCACTGTGACCACGGGGCTAGAGGGCAGTCGGTCTGCGATCAGTGGCAGCTGTTCCTAGCTTTGCAGAGGGCACCTGCCCACATGGGCCTGCCCCAGCAGAGCTCGGGAATGTCTTTGCAGCAAACCACACTCCAGCACGGCTCTTTACAGGGCTACTGTGGATGCTACGAGGGAGTCTCCTGGCATTAGGTGGACCTTACTTCCCTGCAGTCCCAATGAAATCCTGAAAATAGACCAAAAATGTGCATCCAGGCTGGAATCTCTTAAGTTTGACAGTTTGCCTCAGAAATCTGGGTCTGTTAGCACCCCAGTCTTTTTGACGAGGGATGGAGGGATCATGTGGGGGAAAACTCGATATGAATGGTTAATAGGTCTGGCCCTCATGAAGCAAACTAGTCTCCCCACAAACTCTTGAGGCATCACGTCATTTCTTCTGAGTTTTCCATCTCATTCCTGCCCCCGGGGTTTCAACTGAAGGGGCAGAAGTCTTGTGCCTGCTCGTGCTGTGGGTCTGCTCCCCACACACACCTCCAACATGGGTGTCATGGCAGATGCAGGCACAGAGCTGGACTTCCACCTGTCAGGTGGAGTCCCAGACATCTCACCTCAGCTCTCCTTGCTGCCAGCAAGGTGGAGTGAGACAAAGTCAACCTCACTCCAAGTCTGAGGTAGTGTAATGAGAAAAAAGGCCTTTCCAGGAAGACTCCTTCCTTCCCAAAAATGCCCATATCTTTTAATCTTGCTTTTGGATTTTAGAAGCATTTTAGCAGATACTGGCTAACAGGAAAAAGGTTTTTTTGGCAGGTGTGAAGAGAAGGATCGGAAGAAAATTGTTTCGTGCTTGACATACAGAAGCAGTGGAGGCTTCAAAGATTTGTTCATGGGTAGATACCAGCTATGCTGAAATAATGAGCTTTGTGTGTATCACTTGCTCTGACCCGTGCCTCTGCACCGTTTCTCAGCAGCCTCCTTGAGCTCCTTGTTAGGGTGCATGTCAGCTGGTGCACATCAGCTCTGGTGTAGTGAAACTATTGACACCTACGTTTACGCTACTAACACTCTTAAATTTAGTTAATGCTCCTTTACTATTCCATTAACCTTGATCAGAAATTCTCCCCTTGACGTCAAAGGGGACATGACTGGATCTTTTGCTTTAAAAGAAAAGTAGGAGGGTACCTGAAAATACTGTTACACTGAGGTGAAATCAGTGCACAGTGAAAAATATTCACCACAAGGTTCTACTCATGCCTTTTCTGCAAAGCCCATCCACTGTAAATCTTTATTCTAGTACAGCACCAAGGGGACTGAGCTTTCAGTCTGCCACGAATCTGCTCTCTGACCCTGTTCCTCATTTTCCATAGTATGACAGATTTTATTTTACTTTAAGTCCCTGTTTTACAGGTGTTCAGAGAATACAGAGAAGTATATTAAGTCCATGACCTCTCTCTATGGAGCAATGCATTCATTATTGATTATACAAGGTGTATTGGTCAAAAGGCGTTTGCAGGGGTTTTTAATCTAATTGATATGTAATAGTCATGAATTCATTGGTGATTAAGATTTACTAAAGGTTTTCCTTTTAAAAGCACTGTTTTAAGAGACGTACAGTTAGAACATATTACTGCGTAGTTAGCGCTCTTGTCTTGCTGCATGTCGTTTCTGAGATACAACGGGGAGAAGAGTAGCAATGTGTGAACATTTCTCAATACCATTTTGAAGAGGGGAAAGGGAAGGGAGAAGGTGTTAAAATTTAATTTGGATGATGTATAGCTTTAACTTTTACCAAGGCTGCTTCTGATAAAAGATGCAAAAAGCTGCAAAAAGATGCTTCTAAAATAAGACTAGCATAACATTATTAGCTAAAGACATTTTTTTTCCCCCCACAGTGTGAGAAAAATCACTGTCTCACATGCCAAGGACTAGGAAGCCTGCAACAGTTACAGAGTTTGGTTCCTATAGTGACTGTTATAGCAACTGTTAGCATCCAAAATGTCTTTTCATCTAATGACTGAAGTAGTTCAGAAAAATCTCCTTCCAGAGACAATTGATGGATGAGTGGAGTATTTATTATCATCCATACATCTATAATAAGGTGACACAGATCAGAAATGGAGTCTGGGGAAGGGCCAAAGAAAGTTTTGCTGGGATCTGGATGCACAGGTTAACTTGTCTCCAATCCCTGCCATTTGCTTATAGCTCTTATAAATGCTGCAGAGATACATTTCTGGAATAAAATTAAATAAACAAACCTGGAACACATCTTTTCAGATATGCGGAAGAATACACTAGCCACGGCTAAATAACAATCTCTTAAGCCAGTGAAGCCATTTACAGGTAGAACTGTTTTTATTCACTTCCAGGACTGCATCTGACCAAAACCCCTTTGGGATGAATAATAATATAACTGGAGCTGTTGTAAATGAGATTTTCTTCCTGCAAATAGAAATATATGTTGCAAATTCTCAATGTGCTGTTCTTACTAATTTTGATGAGAGAAGTGCTGGCATTCCCGAAGCTCTGATGTAGATCAGTTTGGGATTCCTTGGAACAATTTATGGAAGATGGTAAGAAACAGAAAAGAAGTCAGGACCAATCTAGATCAATTAAGAACAAACCATGTGTTAAGAAAGACGACTGGAGAGATTTGAATAAGGATCCTTGAAAATCGAAAGCTAGGGATATCTTCAGAGAGTTCCTAGGTTTAAAACCTGACCTTAGACTCCATGATTGAAAGCAACAGATGCTACAAAGTCTTGACAGTGGGTCCCTTTTTGAAGTTTGGATTAATCCTTTGCTATGGTGTATGGTTTTTCTTGTTAAAGTGCCTCTCCTGTGGCCAGGGGTCACATCATCCCCTGCAGACCCTGGCTTTTCAGGACACGTCTGGTGGGTCTAAGGCTAGTAGTAACAGCTGGGCAGTGCTGCTCTCACTGGTCATCTTCTGTACCCCTGGAAGCAGACACCTGGTTGCTCTAAATTGTTATTGCTTCCTTGAAATCAGTAAGTGTCGAGACAAGATCTGCTGCAGGAGAGGAGGCTTCCAACCTCCATAGCCCACCCCCAGGTGACTAGGAGGAAAAATCTACTGATATTTAGAAAAATGCTGTGTCAGATATTAAACCAGCACAATTAGTCCACAATGGTTTACGTACATTTGTCTTCTTGAAGAAAAACAAATCCTATAACCTTCGTAATAAACTGTATTTATTATTTTGCATGTATATATTATCTTGTGTTTCATGGCCTTTCTAAATTAGAGGCACGCACAATCAGAATAGTTATGGCTAGTCTCTTTCTCCAAATTTTAAGCATTTCAGGATTAGGATTACACATCTTTCACTACACTCCTCCTCCTGGCCCACATGAGCGGTGGAAGCAATGGCACTGCGTAAATGTGCAATAGGACTAGGAATAAATACAAACAGAGAGGCTAGATGATGCTATAATGTGCTTATAATGTCATTATTAGCCAATTCATGAGCAAAGAGTAATTTATGGAATCAAACTGATGCTATGCAGCTGTTCCCTTTACAAGTGCCTAACTTGTGAGAGGAACTCACAAGGGGTGAAGAATTCCACAATGAAGGCAAGATTGCTGTGGAATGGTTTTAAAAACAGAAAAAGAGAGATTAATTATCACAATATTAATTTTTATTGTTATGCAAATGAAAGATGTGGTTTTCTAGATTCTCACTGTAAATACTAGGAATACCATAAATATATTTGATGGGAAAGAGAAGAGGAGGGGTATGGATAATTGCATGTGGAGGAATACACTTTTTAAGCAAAGAGGTTGGCTTTTCTTTCAGAACAGATCCAAAAGATGTCCTGCTGAAAGCCTTTCTGCTCTTTTTAGCTGCCTGTTAAAAGGGCAGATATTTCTGGTTCTGGCCTGTGACCTTCTGACTCAGAAGATGAAATGTGTCAAGCACATCTATGCCCAGATTTTTCAAAAGCAATTTTCAATGACCTCTGAATGGTGACCTCAGATAGACTAAGGGAGCCTGAATTTTGGCTAATCGTGGTTGGTACTTTTCAGAAAATTACATGCTTCTAAAGAGTCTAAGTTTGCGAGCCTCTTTATTTTTTTATTTTTTTAAATTGTGTTATGGGAGTTTTTCCACTTTTGGTGGGAAAGCTCATATGTTGTCAGCATGATTCTTCAAAATTCATCTTCTGTACCATTCCCTGTGTTTTTCAGCATTCATGCCTAATGCTGAAATTGGTACTGTATATACAGCCTATCAAGATACCGTTGCTGCCTAAATGATACAACTTAATGCCAATTTCTTTGTGCAGCCCCTTTTGTGATGGGTCCAGGTTGGCAGTTATCCTCACCGGGGGAGGGAGCTGTGGATCCCTGCAGCCCTGGACATGCAGAAACTCATTCTTGGATCTCAAGAAAGCTTTGTCCTTCTCATCACTCTGGTCTTTTCCTCAAGTATGTAATTTATTGACACTCCAACTGCATAAAAAGTAAAAATGATTGGCATTAACTAAGTGTTACTTAATTACTCACTCCTACTCCCATCTCCTAACCCTAGAGGATTTTGGATCTCGTCATGTCTTACCTCCTTTCGCAGCCTCAAACCTGCAAAGGTTCACCCAAAGGCAACAGTAATTCCAGGTATTCTCTCTCTAGCATTATTTTTTTTGACTGTATTTGAAGCTCATTTCTCTAATTCCTTCTTTTTCAGGGAAGAGGACTTGGAGGGGGGAAGGAACATATCTCCTCCCTGCAGAAGTCCAGCACAGACATCCGTACCCCATGGTTGCTACCCAGGAGCAAATTTCATACAGAAGCATCACTGATGCTCGTTCTGTGACCAAGCTCTGCAGGCCCCTTGTTAGTGCTGCATCCCCCTGTAAGGCTCATTTTGGGGGGTTTCAGAGCCTGGGGTGTCAACCCAGCTGTTCACTGAATGAAGTCAGTGGGTGGGACAGATGTCCAGGGGAAGAAAGTGAAGCCAGTGCCAAGCACTGCCTACCTGTACGTAGTGCTATGAAGCCAGATAGGTTCAAATAATGAAGCTGAAATCCAAGGGCACCATTCAGATAAAATGCTTCTCAGTGATGGAACCGGTATTCTGTGCCAGAATATAAGCACAGGTTCACATATGTTAGCATGTTAATGACTGAGAGAGAAGTGTTGATCTGAAACTATGGCAGTGAAGGAAAATGAAAAAAAAATACATCTATATTTGGTTTTAATAATGAGAGTTTTGATTAAAAGTAAATTCTTAAATCTTTACATATAGAAGATGTATGGGTTTTAATCTCAGATATTTATTAACATTTTCCTCTGGACTAGATTTTTACAGGGTTTGGAACCACGTTTTTTTTATGAAAATGTTTTTTCTTTGGATGTGTATTTTCCACTGTGTTCCTTACTTCCTTTGTCTTGTGATTCTGACAGGCAGCTCTCCTCTCTGTGACCCACACCCAAAGAGCAGTGAGACTTAACAGAAACTGCCCTGATGATTTACCAAGTATTTTTCTGCCCATTATATCCTGACCTAAACTGCTAGCACACCACCAACCAGGTGTTGTTTATAAAGTGAGATTTAAAATTCAGGTCCTGTATATCTGAAATAATTTAATTTCTCAAGCTGCTTTCCCATAATTGCTAATCTGTTTGTCTTGACTGGCATTGAATTTGGGCCTATACATTCTGCCTCCCAAAATCCACAATTGCAATTTCAACTCCCGAGCTGTCCTGTGGTTTCATTTGGATAACCTCCATTTCCCACTCCAATTTGCCACTGCAGTGACTATTAAAGCGGTGTGCTTATGACAGGGATGTCTTTTATCTGCCAGATCTGGGGTGTGAGTTGTGAGTCTCCATACGTTGCTGTTTGTAGAGCTCTGTGAGGCAAAAGTCGCTGTGTTGCTTCGAAGCAGTTGATATCTATATTGTAATTATTATTGCAATGGAGATGGCTGCAAGACATCTGCCAATTTTTTTCTCTTATCAATATTGTAAAATAGACTCCTATGGATCAATGTCTTCTAATTTTATTGCTTTACATGAATGAAGAGTGCTCAGAAAAGCAGAAATGTGTAATGAGAAACCATGCTGCTGATGAGTCAGAAGAGATGCAGAATTCTTATTTTTTTGACTAACATTTTGGGTGAACAGGGATCATCACCAGGCAAAAGTGGTGATGTAGCAGTAGTGGTAATACTTATCATCTCCCTTCTCCTTTGAGATTTTACGTTCAAAAATCACCACTCTGTTAGGAGTATTTTTCTATGAATGACTGATCATCCCTGCTATTCAAGGGTGAAACTGAAGTGAAATCTCATTTTAAAATAACACCAAATGAACAATAACACAACAAACACAGGGAGAAAACAAGCAGGGTAAATTGTAGTAAATGATTCTTCACCTTTAAACAACATCTATTTCAGGCTAAGGTGTCAGCAACGCACAGAGAGAAATGTGCTTTGATACACATCTTAATGGGGAAATTTTCTCATAAGAGACATTTACAATAAATGTTATATGTGACAGACAGGGAGTATGGAGAGATCAGCCTGATTGTTTGCTGATAATTACTTTCCAAAATCTACCTGATGGAGAGCAACGTGCACATTCATAAACCAGTCAGTGAAAAAGCCATTTCTGGTTGTTGTCTGAGGCCGTTAAATGGGGCAAAGGCAGCGCAGGTCGACTGACTGATGAGGAAGAGAGCAGCTGTACGGCTGAGTACAGCCCACACATCTTCATCCTCATCCACCAGCATGAGCAAAAAAAAAAAAGCATTTTCGGGCTTGGTGGGGGGGGAATCTACAATCGTTATATCGGACAACAGGGGACAAAAAGGCATGGGAAAGTGTCCTCCCTCCCCCTAATAGCCCAAATGCAACCAAGTACACTCTGTGCTGCTGATCTGTGCTACCTTGGCTATCTTTTGGTGAAAAAAATGCATGAGTGATCAAAGTTAACACCACCTCTTTTCATGATTTTTTTATTATTAAAGTGGTGTGATCCGTTTGGAATCAGATGCCAAAGTGGCCAGAAAGAAGAACCCTGAAGAAGATGTGAAAAATTACTTCAAAGAATTTGGGAGCCCTGTGCACACTGGGATTTTGTTTTGATCTTTCACCAGCCTAACAAGAGACTGCCTGCAATCTTTCGGATAAAAGTTTCCTTGGTTGCTATGATGTGCTTGCTTTGTTTTTCTGCTTTTGTTTTGTATTTTTTTCTTTCTTTTTAAAAGATGCTTATGTGAGAATTAAGTAAGCACCTACCTTTACATAGGTCACAATTTTGTAATAAATAGTTACTGCTGCAGCTAGTATGTTAAATTTCCTTAGGAAAATGTACTGTGCATATCTGGGACTGGGCAGATGTCAGAAATACAAGGTCTCCGGAAACATAGCTGGACTTACTAGGTGTATGAGACACTTTCTTTTGGCAGGTACAAGACCTTCTGGCTTGTGTTTTGTATCAATCTGAAAAATCAATGAAAAGTATTACATAGAACAGCTCCCTGTAGAAGAATATAGGTGCAGGCTCAGAGCCTGAAGTTCCAGTGTTTTGCTTTGTATTGCTTTGCTGTGTTTGCCGCTGGGTTTCTATTCTCCATATCAGGGAACTCCGTGCTTGGGAAAACAGCAGAAATAAGTGCCGGAAGTGAATTTGGGGCCACAGTATGTAGAAAGGTTGACTTTGCTAACCTTGAATGACCTGAGCTGAGCAATTCTGTATTTGGAAGATTTTGGGGTGCTTGAGTATGAAGAGAGGATGGAGAGTTTTGTTGCAACTACCCTCTAGTTTTGACCGCAAGTCATAATTTCAGGAACGAGATCAAAACCCTGAAACCAGTCTGGAGCCAATTTATTACTGTTGGCTGCTACACTGAGGTAGGAATGAGCGATGGATAGGAGGAGGATGCAGAGAGGAGCTCAATGGCAAGTCAACGCATACTACTTGCATTTGGCCGTGTGGGCACTGTGAGCCCAACATGGCTTCCGGCCACACCAGCAAGCTCACCTCCAGGCCAGCTGGGGTGCAGGACCCTGAACTGCAGCATCCTATTATTGTGCTGAAGGCCCGTGATGCTGCAGCCCCAAAACCAAAGTGAGAGGCATTGAAGGAGCTTGGAAACCAGGAACGACTCTGACCTGGTGGAAATTTCTAGGGGAATAAGTGGGTGCCTCACGCTCTCCAGCTGTACAAGGGGGCCTTGTGCTGGTAGCTGCCACGGCCATCAGCTGCCACAGCGCTGGCAGCTTCTGGAAATCTTCACCCCCGTTATCTTTTTGATGTTTTTTATTACCTAGAGGAACCGCCTCATCGCCAGGAGACGACGTTGCCCGCCCTGCGGGGGGCCCAACAGACGCCTCCCCGGGGGTCTGGGGGCGGGCCGCGGGGGGGGTGTGGGGAGGGGGCATGGCTCACCTGAGGCCGTGGCGGCGGCCCCGCCTCTCCCCGCTGTGTCTTTAAGGCCCTCCTCCTCCTCCTCACTCTCCTCCTACTCCTCGCCCTCCCTTCATCCATCCCTGCCTTCGCCGCTGCCGCTAGCCGCCGCCGGGCTCTGCCTCGCCCGCGTTCCCCCCCCCCCCCCCCCAACCTCCCCATCCCCGCCGCCAGCCATGGCCGACATGAAAACCGGCATCTTCGCCAAAAACGTCCAGAAACGCCTCAACCGCGCCCAGGAGAAGGTGAGTCGCGGGGCGGGACGGGGGGAGCTGGGGAGGGGCGGCCTTGCCCTGGCGGGCAGAAGGGGGGAGGCGGTGGCGGTGCCCGGGGTCCGCGAGGGGAGGTGGCCCCCCTCGCCCCCCGCGACCGCCGTTGCGGCTTCCCCTCTCCGTGCTCGCGGGGGTGCGGAGCTGCCGCCGGGAGGGGGGGCGGTTGGGGGGGGGGGGGGTGCGTTATTATGTAACTGGCCCATTTAACCGCTCCAGTCGCCCCCCGCCTGGCCGTGCTGGTGTTCCCGGCGTCCCGCCGGCGGGTTGCTCCCCTCTAGGGCGCGGAGGATGTGCTGGCGTCCACCTGCCGCAGGCCCGAGCGAAACGCCGCTTCCTCGCCCTTCACGAATAGCCAGGCTCCCCGCGGGGGGCGGGGGGGGGGGGTAGGCCGAGGTGGCTGCGCACCGCGGCGGGGTGGCCGGGCTGCTGCCCCGGCCCGCGCGGGGAAATAAGGGTTTGCCTCGCCTCGCCTCACCGTCCGCCGCTAGCCCTCCTAAGAGGATTGCATTTCCTTTAATATCTGCGCCGGCTCATCCCCGGCTGAAGCGATCCTCCTTGCCGCGCTCGCTCGGCAGCTGAGCCAGCCGGCCGCAGCGGTGTGACAGAAACCCCCTTCGTGTGACAGAAACACGCGGGGGGCCAGAGCAGGGAGTGCTGGTGGAGGCCCTCGCCTTCATTAGCAGCTGCTTCGGTTTTGGGGAGCTTCACAAAATGTCTTAAGTCGGGTCAAAATGTTGTGCAGCTGATGGTGTTTATTGCTTAGAAAACTCGATGCTGATTCTTGTGTTTACTGTAGCCTGGGAATGAGCAACCGGCAAAGTCGGGGAGAATTTGCAGGAGTTTCTGATCAAAGATAAGGGCTTTGTTGGCCATTGTTTATTTTGTTCGTCTTCACTAATAAAAGCAATAAACATAAATGTTCCACACGAGTAACTCCTGTTTAGCTGTTGGGTGTCTCGGAGCAGGACCACAGATACAGACATCAAACCAAGCAGAAGAGCATTTGTGTGTGACTGTATATAGCATCCATATTGGCTATTAGTATGGTTTGTTATGAAGCTGTTCTCAGTGTGAATTTGGGAGGCACAGTTGTCAGCAAGCATTGCAAGTCATCTCTTTTGAGGGCTAATAAAACCTTTATACCCCTCTAGCATGTATCCTGTGTTATGTGCCCTGTGTAATAGGGCTCTGGAGAATTAAAAGAGATTATTTTATGACCACTGTTTCTCATACTTCACTGCCTATAAATCCCTACTTCCTTTTTGCCGCACATTGAGGTCTGCAGAGCTCTAAGGGAATAAAAATTACAACAATTAATATGCAGAAAAGTCTCATATGTAATCATGTCATTATTTAAGAATCCTAATAGTTGAGGCTGTCACAGGCAAGTGATGGATTTTTCCCTTTCAAATACTCCTACCTAGCTCACAAGGTCATAAAGTATTAGACTCTTCAATACCAAAGTCATGATGCATTTCCATTCTTGCTGTTTTGGAGTGCAACTGTTTGAGTAAAACATACTCTTTAATAGTTTGAAGAGATCAATGGTGTGAGTTGAGCAGGGTTGGTAGTTGGAGTAGAAGCCTGAAAATAGTATTTGTTTCTTTGTGTCTTTGTCAGCATTGTTACGATTAACCATCCAGTAAAGCATTGGTGTGAATCTTAAAAATCACATGTACTGCTTCCAGGTGTGTCTGTTCAAACATGGAAGGTCTTGTTTAGAGAGATGCGCAATACCAGACAGCACAGCTTAATCTGAGTACATGGTGTCCTGGCAAAGACTGCTTATGTGCCAGCCCCGGGGTAGCTGCCTTGAGCCCAACAGTTGGGTGTGAATTGGGGATGCTGGTGGGCTCTGATGGCTGGGCTGCTCTAACTTTGTTTCAGTGATCAGCCACACTAACAAGGGGAAAATTTCTATGGTTTGATCTGTGTGTATTGCAATTGGGCATCTGGCAATTTTGGCCTCATTAAGGCATCTGTGGTGGTTACTTCTTATGTTGATGGGTCTAAACATTGGTTATTTACAGGGAATGAAAGCTGTTAGTGACCTGGCACAGAGTAGGTCATAGTACTGTGTAGCTCTGTATCCTTGCTTCCCTTTTTATGGCATATATGTGTAGTTATTGCATGAGCTGTGCACATCTACACTCTCCTGCCTACACTTCTGGGTAGCTTTGAGTTCCGTTATGATTATACAACATTAAATCCTTTGTTGTTTTTGCTAAAACTTTACTTTAAAAAAATAATAATAAAAGGCCCCCAAATGGGACAATACAGAATGATTGTTTTTTGTTTGCTTGCTTTGGGTACTTGTTGTCATCAAGTAAAGTGTATCTAGGAGTTAAAAGTCTAAGATTTACCTGATTTCTGATGGTGTGAATAAGGATGGCATTGTGACAAGTGTGTAATATCACACTGGCTTACAGATTTTAAATAGATTCTAAGTTGTTTTATCTTGTTGCTTATGTTGGATTTAGACACCTTCAGTTTTCTTAATGTGTCTTTTTATTCAATTGCATTTATACGTAGTTTCCTATTTGTTATTGATGCAACATATGTATTAAAACATGGAGTGGCTGTAAAACAAACCTTCATCTATGGAAACTATTCTTCTAACAATGCTATCATTATCTTCAGTTCCTTGTAGTCTAGGAGAAATTTTATTTGTATGGTATAGGTAGTGCATGCGCCCATATACGTGTGTGTAGTCACTATTTCTATGACAAAAGCTAAATAACTGACATGAAAAATCTCACATGGGGCAAATTTATCTGTCTTGCGTTAGAAGTGTTAAACTTGAGTTACGTGGATGCATCCTATTTTCCTAGTTTAAACAAAAGTAATTACCCATCTGTGATGGAGCAGACTTGATAACATCAATAATACTGTTTTTTCTTATAAGATTCTAGAAATATTTAGATTACTCTGACTGTGGAAATGGGCGAGGTAAATGTGTCAATGGCTTGATATGGCAAATAACATTAAAAAAAAATAATGTAAAGCTAAAGAAAGTAAGAAATCGCACAATCATAAAGTGAAGGGGAAGAAGGCAATTGTCCAAAATGGGCTGGACCAGGCTAGTATTGAAAATGAAACACAACTTTAAACAACTAGAAGTAATAATTGGTCACTCCATTTTTCACATCATCCAGAAGATAGTACTTTGGTGGCACATATGCCTTGGCACCCTGATTTTGAATCAGTGAGTGTCCCATCTACTAAATCAGACTGTTCTTCACTGCATTTCTTCAATGACTTTTCCTCTAAAATTCAGGAAGTGTGGACATGCTGAGCTTGCAGCACCTGCTGCAAGCTGCCAGTAGTCAGCTGAAGAATCTGGATTAAAGTTTGGAAAGTATCAGAGCAACTTAAGAGCCTACATCCCAGTCATAAAAGTAAATGAAACACTGATGTATTTAAATGTCTGGTTATACTGAAACCTGAACAGATGTGTTCATAACTGAGGCTGGCTGTATCTTTAGGTTCCTCTAGAAATTGGAATTTAAGCTGCTAACCCTGTTTCTAACACTAATTATCTCCTTGTCCTCTTTTCTGTAACCCACCACCTCTAAGTGAATAGCATAGTTCAGCTGGAAGGGACCTGCAATGTCCATCTAGTCCAACTGCCCAACCAGTTCAGGATTGACCACAGGTTAAAGCATGGCATTAAGAGCATTGTTCAAATGCCTCTTAAACACTTGACAGGCATGGGGCACCAACCACTTCTCCAGGAAGCATCTGCCAAGGTTTGACCACCTTCTTGGTAAAGAAATGTTTCCTCATGTCAAGTCTGAACCTCCCCTGATGGACGCAGCTTGGAGCCATTCCCCTGCACCCTGGCCCTGGGTCCCAAGGAGAAGAGAGCAGCACCTCCCTCTGCACTTCTCCCCCTCAGGAAGCTGGAGAGAGCAGTGAGGTTGCCCCTCAGCCTCCTTCTCTCCAAACTAGACAAGCCTAGAGTCCTCAGCCGCTCCTCAGAGGACATGCCTGCCAGCCCCTTCACCACCTTTGGTGCCCTCCTTGGGACACCTTCAAGTACCTTAACATCATTTTAAGCTGTGAGACCCAGAACCACACACAAGACTCAAGGTGAGGCCACGCCAGTGCTAATTACAGCAGGATAATCACCTCTTTTGACCGGCTGGTTATGCTGTGTCTGATGCACCCCAGGATGCAGTTTGCCCTCTTGGCTGCCAGGGCACACTGCTGGCTCCTGTTGAGCCTCCCATCACGCAGCACCCCCAGACCCCTTTCTGCAGGGCTGATCTCCAGCCAGTCCCCTCCCAGTTTAGACTTGTGTCATGTGTTACTCGGTCCCAGGTGCAGAATCCGGCATTTGGTTTTGTTCAGTTTCATGCCATTGGTTGCCCAATGCTCCAACCTATCCAGATCCCTCTGCAAGGCCTCTTGTCCCTCAAGAGAGTCTACAGCACCTCCCGGTTTAGTATCATGAGCAAACTTACTAATGGTGCATTCAACTCCTACCTCCAGATGGTTGACAAAAATATTGGACAGAACTGGCTGTAGAATTGAGCCCTGAGGAACACCGCTGGTGACTGGTTGCCATCCAGACACAGCCCCATTCACTACAACCCTTTGAGCCCTGCCCTTCAGCCAGTTGTTCACCCAGTGTACTGCGTACCTGTGCATCTCACAGTTGGACAACTTATCCAGAAGAATGGTGTGAAGGACAGTATCAAAAGCCTTACTGAAACCCAAGAAAAATTACATCCACCACCTTCCCTTCATCCACTAGGTGGGTGATCTTATCATAGATAGATATTAAATTAGTTAAACAGGACTTTCCCTTTGTGAACCCATATTGACTCTGCCTGATGATGGCATTCTTCTTTAAATGCCTATCAATAGCAACCAGTATGACCTTCTCCCTAATTTTTCCAGGAACTGAGGTTAGACTAACAGGTCTGTACTTTCCTCGATCTTCCCTCACTCAGTTCGTGTAAACTGGAATAACATTGGCTAGCTTCCAGTCAGTGGGGACCTCCTCAGACTCCCGAGACTTTTTGTAGATGATTAAAAGGGGTCCTGCTCTAACATCTGCTAGCTCCTTCAGTATTCTGGGATGAATCCCATCAGGCCCCATAGGCTTGTGAACATTCAGCTGACAGAGCTGGTCATTACAATTTCAGTGTCTACAAATGAAAAGGTACTGTTCCCGCAGTCATGGTCCTCCAACTCAGAGGACTGGGCAGCCGAAGAAAGCCCCATGGACATTGGCTCTGGTGCAGAGAGGGGATGGATAATAGTGGTGGTCTCTGGGCAGAAGGGTTGGTTTCTGCCATGGCACGAGAGAAGAGTAACGGCATGAGGTTTGTCCTCTGGAGCAGAGTGGCAGAGGGGGTGTCAGGGATGCCCAGAGCTGTGCTTGCTGCATGGCCACCAGAGGCAGGGACAGCCCCCTGGGCACAGGGACTGCCTTGGGGCCAGCACCCCAAAGGCTGGCCTGCCTGCTTTCCTTCATCAGAAGGATGCTGGGCAGAGGGGCGGCAGGCGGGGCTGCAGTGGGTGGGGCTGTGCATGGGGGGCCCTGTCACCCCCATGTCACAATGTCACCGCCTGGCAACGCAGCAGTCACAATGCCCCGGGGCAGGATAAAAGGGGCATCCTCCCGTGTGCCGCTGCCAGAGCTGGCCTGCGGGCAGCTCAAAGGCATGCGAGAGAAAGTTCTCGAGGAACCGGTGGAATTCCTTGGCGGAGGCTGACAGAGGAAGAACGGAAGCTGGACGAGCCTGCTGGATGGAGACTCTCTGCTGCAAGGCCAGCTCCTGGCGGGGCCACCTTCAAAGACCATCTGATGGATGGATGGAAATCCTGCTTCAGCCTTAGGGGAAGAAATGCAAGCCCCTCAGGAGATGAGAACCACCAAGAACCCCTGGAGGTGCCCGAGGCTATCAGGCCTTTTCCACTGGATAGCCATGGCCAGAACAAGGGAGCCTTGTGTGCCTTCTTGAGGAGCACTGCAGAGCTCGCCGTCCTCATCCCCCATGGAGCCAGGGGCAGCAGCCGTAAGAAATGGGATGATACAGAGAGGTTGCAAGGGGTCCCGGTGCTTTGGAGCACCCACTGGTGTCCCACTGGACACCTTGCCCCCAAGGTCGATCAGGCCGGGGGCTCTTGGCCACTCTGGGAAGCCCCTGAGATGGCTTCAGGCTGAGGGAGACCAGGGCTTGGGCATCTCTCTCCTGGGAGGCGTGACCAGCCTGCCTGTGGGAGGAGGAGGAGGAGGAGGCCGGTCTTGCTCACATGCTCAGGGAATAGCCGATCGCCAGCGCCGCTGGGGTCAGGAAGGAATTTTCCCCCGGGGCAGATTGGCACTGGTCCCCGGGGGTTTTTTGCCTTCCTCTGCAGCACTGAGCAGGACCACTTGTTGTCAGGGCTCCTCCGCTCCATTTTGGCTCGGTCACTGCCCGCTGCTCGTGCACCACGAAGATGGCCTCTCGTGCCCTGCAGCTGGGGGGAGGAAGGCTTTTTTTTTTCCCCCCGGTGGGCTAGCAGGTGTCCCCGGGGGTTTTTTGCCTTCCTCTGTGGCTTTGAGCATGGGCCCCTTGCCAGGCCTGCTTTGGGCCATTTTGGCCAGGTGCCTGCTGCTCATGCTCCACGAAGGTGGCCCTCGTGCCCCGCATCCGGGGGGAGGAAGCTTGCTAGACCCCCAGGGCAGGCCCCAAGGGAGGCCCCCGGGGATTGCTTCTTGTCCTCTGTAGCACTGAGCACAGCCCCTTGGCAGGGCTCCTCTGGCCCCTTTTGGCTAGGGTCTTCTTGCCTGCTGCTCTTGCACCGCCAAGGTGCCACTCTCTCGGGCCCTGGCTCTCTGGGGCTCTCTTGCCCCGTGCAGCTTCATAGCGGGAGCGAGCTCTGCTCTTCCCTTGGCTCCCTTTCCCCAGGGGTTCTTGCTTCTGCAAGACAGCCTGTGTTTTTGGAAGGCCTCCAGCCTTGCTGCACCACCAGCAGCAGCTGCCACTTTGCAGCTCTCCCTGCGGGCAATCCAAGCGCAGGGTTGGCACAAGAGAGCTTTTCACGCATCGCTGGCCGAGAAGCACAGCGCAGCAAGCTTGGGAATGCCAAAAGTATGCTTTTGTCATCGCTACGCACCAATCTTTGCAAAATAGCCCGCGGTACCACACACCTCTGCCTCTTCTTCTTCTGGTGTGTGTGTGTGTGGTCGGTCCTGATTGTCCTCCTTCACGCTCTCACTCTTCAGGAAACAGGGACTGCTTGTCCTGTATTGCCGCTGCTCCTGTCTGCAGCTCCATGCCTTGCCTTTGCCAGACCGCAAGGGATGTTTTTTCTGAACGGAAGAATGCATCAGCCTGCTCCTGGCTACACATGCGCATTGTCCTCACGATTGTGAGCACAGGCTCTGGATTGATTCAGGAAAAGACCATAAAATAAAATCCCGTTTGCTCTTGTAACTTTTGTGTTCTGTGTTCTTGAATGTGTTTTTGGAGCTGAACAAGCCCTGGCATTTCAGGCAAATAACAGTCTCATCGTTACGTGACTCATGGGGAGCACATGGAATAAAGAAGGGAAGGGAGAAGAGGTGATGCTATGTTGTGCCTGAAAAGCTGTGACCTAGGTGTGAGGGCTCCATCCAGGAGAGGGGCTCTCTGCAGTGCAGGTCCCAGGCCCATCCAGGAGATGGGGTCAGAGATGAGCACACCTCACATGCTCTCCTGTAGACATCGATGGTTGGCCATGCTGGAGACAGAGTCTTGGGCCAGATGGACCTTCTCTCTGAGGGAGTACTCTTGTTCTCAGGCTCCTGTGTTTTAGCAGGTTGGGTTTTTAAAGGAACATAGCTTGGGCATTTCTAAAAATGAGTACAAGGAGCAAAGGACATATCCCCAGGGAAATGAACAAGTATTGCTTACCTCAAAAATATAATTTGCAAGCGTTTAGTTGAGGAGCATGTCCTGCTTCAGACTGAAGGCTTGATTTCAGGCTTGTTGGTGTCAGAGGTGTGAGGTTTTTTCCATCCAGCTTAACTGGATGAACACAGAAGGCTTTCAAAAAACGCATTTCATACTTGCTTTTTGTGAATTTGTAGAGATGGTCCTGTTCTCTCAAGTTGATTCACAGCTCTCACACCATCAGAAGGTATGTGCCTCCTTCCTGCAATGTGACAGAGTTACTGCCTGCATTGGTACATGGCTCTTGGTATTCAGTGCCTTCTGCTAGTGCAGGGCTGGGAAGAAATTTCCTCAGGGTGTACTGGTAGGGAAAGGAGAAGTTAGGAAGAAGCATAGCATAGAACCAGCATGGTTCAGCTGAAGGGGACCTATGATGACCATCTAGTCCAACTGCCTGACCAATTCAGGGCTGACCAGAAGTTAAAGCATGGCATTAAGGGTATTGTCCTAATGTCTCTTAAACACTTGACAGGCATGGGGCATGAACCATCTCTCCAGGAAGCTTCTTCCAGGGGTTGACCACCTCTTCATAATAAACAGTGTTGGTGCTGCTCCAACACTTCTGAAACTCGGGCTCAGTATGGCTTGTTCTTGGGCATTTCTTTAGTAGCTCTTGAAAATCAAGCTAATGTCTGTCTTTGATGTTGAGCTTCTAGTCAGTAGTATATTCAGTTTCATCCACAAGTTAAAGGAGTAAATACTCCGGTTTGTGAGAACTTTTGAGGCTTAACTAGTGTTTAAAGTGCTGTAAAGGAAAAGATTCCGTAAAGGAAAAGAAAACATATACACCCCTCTAGGAAGTGAATTTGATGATTCTGTACACATTGTGTTCTGTAACTGATGACGTCAGGCCTGAGGCAGGAGATGGGTATCTGCATACAAGAATGCATTTTTGAAAGGCATGTTACATTTATTGTACCTGTCCTGATCTTCCTGCAATGTGATGATATAGTTTTAGCAACCTTAGGTTCATAAAAGCAAATTACTGTCTAATGGTTTAAAACATTGGTACAACAGCTCTTACAAGATCTAGTACACTGAAGTCATTATAGTTTTATGACAGACCTCAACATATAGGGCCCTGCTGGTACAAGCACATGCAATGAAGAGGCAACTTCATCTCTGAATATTTTTTTAATCTCTGAGTTTACAAACAAAATGAATTAGAAGTCAATTTCACATGTAAATGGTATGGTCTAAACTCTGCAGCTCGGATTCTTCTAGTGTCAGGTTCCAGTATAATGCAAACTTGAATTTTCAAGTATTTTTTCTTTTTTTCATAGAAACTATAGAAAAGAGAGAGTGCAAGTGGTCATCTGGACCATTTTTCTAAACCAAAGCAGAATCAGCTGTACTTAAAATTATTCCTTAGGAGTGATTTTTTTTTTGCCAGCTTTAAGTATGTGATAGTGGAGGTTTTGCAGCTTCCCTAAAATGATTTGTGCCATTGTTTAGGCACAGTCAGTCAGAAAGTTCTCTTCTCAATATAAATATCCTTTTTTGCAGTTCAAGCCCTTTATTCTCTATTCTACCTTTCTTTGATGTAGAGGAGTGTAGTATTTCTTCTTGCCTCAAAATTTACAAGTGGTTTTCCTCTCTTGTCAGCATTCCCTATGATCTAACTGGAGTTATTGTATGACCCTCCCAACCAGGCTAAATAGTGGCTATTATTAAAATATTGATTGCTTTGAATTGCTTTAGTTTCTAACGTGCAGGTTAAAAGGCAGAGGTAGATTCTGATTGTCTGGGTGCCAAGCAGGGAAGAAAGGTCAGAGAAAACCCCCTGGGCTCCTTCCTGTTAGGTTCTCACGTGACGCTTTTCCTTGCTACATGAGGGAAGGTGACCTGTTTCTCCTGTTCCAGTTTTTTCCCCATATGCAAAGTTAACTGTGATCCTGTGAATTACTATGTAATGCACTCTTCCTCACTGTCGCTTAGCTTCCATCAAGTCAAGAAAGTGCTGTTTCTTCAGTTTTATGGGGATCCATATATTCATGTTTGCTGACCACAGCATTATTAATATCAAGGTGACCTCCTCTGTTCTTGCTTGACAACTTCATCTTTTCACTTCTATTCTTTCCCATTTCCTTTTCAGTTCTTAAGCATGTATCTGGTCCTCTACCGTTCTCTCTACATTTCACTTAGACCCTCTCTTTAAAATAAAATTTAAAAAATTTTGCTGCTAATTTGTTGGGCTTGGGTCTGGACTCTGTTCTTCACTACATCTTGCTCCTCTAGCAGATCCTGTCTTGCATTGTTGTATTGTCTAAGACCGAATGTTTCTGACCCAAGGTCTGTCCCATGCTAGCTGTCAGCGAGGCTGTCATCAGTTGTCTGCAGCCACTCACTCCACAGTGCACTGCCGCCTTCCTGTTGTGTAACCATAAAGTGTGACTTTATGGTTACATAGTGGAGAGATGTTGGGGTGTTGTTAACCTGCGTATCTGGAAAATACAGGAATTCCTGGTCTGGATTGATCACCAATGCCTGCCTCCTAGAATAGGATGTGCTACTGGCCCCGGGTCCAACCGGCTGCTGTGGACAGTGAGAGTGAGAGAGCAGTAAATGAGTACAGGAAAGGGGAATACTCTTTGCTTGTCATCTCAGTAGTCCATGTTTTCTGTGCTGGCTAGTAGGAACTGCGAAGGAAACTGCTCAGTGTCTGTCATAGCAGGATATTTCAGTGGGGATGAACGGCAGAGAAAAGCAAGGTAAGGTATGAGGTGGGGGTGAGCATGGAAGGGAGAGTGGCATGCCTGTGCCCTCCCTGCAGCACCTCAGCATGGCTGGCTGGGCTGTGGGGAGCCCCTCTTACTGGCTTGCCAGGTAATAAAAGCAAGTGTGGGGTGACAGACTACTAAGTTTGGGAGAAAATGAAAATAAAAGTGAAGGATGCCTTTGAACACTTTGCCTACGTGATGAGGACCATAGCTCCCTGAATTAGCCTGGACATGGCAGGGGGATTCTTTCACTTGCCTAAAATATGCACAGTGGGAGTCACCTGCACCAAAACTTCTGATCAGGCAGCAGTCACTGCCTGCTATGCCAGTCCTCTTGCTCACCTCGGGGAGTGCAGCGTGGAGGGAGAAGCAGTAGCAGATGGCTCTGCTGCTTCAACATGGAGAGCATATTCCCTAGGGAACTATTGTTTGGTTTAGTTCATTGGGCTCTGCTGCAAACTCAGCTGCTTGGAGCCTCCAGTCCAAAGTGCTTCAAGTGCTGTGTTGTTCTTCCCTAAATGTTCTGCAGCATCAGTACTGTGCATCACTGAGCCTTTGCTGTTCTCGAATACAAGATAATTTGTTCCTGACCTAATGAGTAGCTAGTTAGTCAATAGTTGCTGGAATCATAAACCAATGACCAACTCGGAAAGATAATTGCGTCGTTTTGTCATGTTGCGTTTCTGCTAACTGGAGTTTATTAATCTGTTTAAGAGGGTAAGGTAAAACATAGGCCTGTGGTAAAGATGCATATAACATGTTTCTGAAGTGTCCATTTGTGCTATGAGAAAGCTAATGCAGGAAATAGCCTCTTCCTTTTCTTGGCTGCTCTACCTTTCTTTCTATTTTCTCAGTAATTATTCTTTGTTATCTGTAGGACAGGAGCACCTGTGAGACTGCAGAATTGGGGACTGGTGTGGACAAGCACTTAGCTGGTAAAATTCTGTTTAGATATTTTCTAAGAGGGTTGATGGGGCAATGAGAGAGAAGTTCAGCAGCCTTTCTATGGGTGGGGGCACAGAGAAGTCAGGGGCTGAATCACACGAAGTCTCTGGTATCTGACTCCCAGTGCCCTGCTACAACTCCTCAGTTGTTTCTGCTGTTGTGCCTTCTTTTTCTTACCACCTCTATTCTGACAAAAATCTTCTGCTTACTCCCAGATAAGATCCTCTGTTTTGTTCTTTCTGTCTCTGTAGCAGATCAATTCCTGTCATGATCCCTTGAAGTATCAGCTTGGAATCACTTTCACCCTGCTTTTTTGTACCCAAAAGATTGCTAAATCTGTGCTTTGTAGTGATACAGAAGCCAGTGCTACAGTCCCTGAACTGCAATCAATCCTCTTTATCTACGATACAAAAGAAGAGAGGAAGGCCTGCCAAAGTCTTGGGCTGTCACTTAACCATTTGAAAAACAATTTCTAGTTTAGATTAGCAAACAAACCCCTATTATTTTTTCCAGCAACGTTTCACAAAATGCCATCTTTATAGTGTGTACACGCGTGCCTGCACACGCTTACAAGAAACTGTCAATCCTACTTTTCCCAGGTTTCAATTTGACAAATACTACAAGAATAGACTGATGTCTTATTTTTAACAAAATAGGTGTTTGAGAAAATAAAAATTGCCTAAAGAACACAGAGACTCTAAATTTCCTTTCTAGACTGTGATCATCAGTAAGCATTTGCTTGTGTCCTTACAGAAATGTAAGAGGTTAGCAGTATGTAGCTGAGGCAGGTGATGGTCTGCAGTGCCATGGGAACAGAGTTATTCCTACTGATGATTCACACTATGTCTCAGCAAAGCCTAGTTAAGTGACCCTCATGCATGAGGGTTAGTAGACATTAAACACAAAGTAGAAGCAGATGAAACACCACATACAAAGCAGCAGCTTGTTTGAATAAAGGCAATCCATTTTCTGTGGAGATTAATCATTCTTTGAGATCTGAGAAATGGCATTGATTTTTTGCATAAATTGCATATATTAGGTTTAGATTCAGGAAGTTGTTTAAAGACTTATTGGCATGCAGAGCATGTAGAGGAATAAATAAAAATGTGATACTGTTATTAAACCTGTACAGATCTGGATGCTGTTGCTTATATTTAAAGTAGGCTTCCAGTTGTTCAACTTGCCATGATCACCTAAATCCTTGTTGGTTTATGTGCGTGTTAACTTTTAACATTGGTGTAGCCACTCTATGTAGTTTGGATGAACTTTTTAAGTACATGAGGCACACTGCTGAAATGGATCTGCTGTGAGCATGAAATCATTTTTTTCAAAATAAAATTGTCAGTAATTTTAAGTATAGGACAAATTTTAGTCCTGTAAAAATCATAAGGAATGGTTAATGAGGCTAATCAGAGAGGAAAGAATTTAATTGCCTCATGTTTTTCAGATCTGTACTAATACTTCTTATCACAGGGGGAAACAGAAGTGCTAAGATCAAAGGCAGAACAAAGGAGAAGAAAAATTCATGGGTGTATTCAGACCTGAAGAGAGGTGGGAGCACGGCTTAGTCTGGAGGCAGGTTGGTCTGGTGCAGGCTTAGGGCAGATGTCCCCACAGCTCACCTTGCTCAGGGAAGAAACACATAGGGAGAAGAGTGCATGGTAGTAACCGAAGGGACCGGCAGGTAGGCAGGGGATGCCGAGCTGCTGCAACCACAGCACGGTCACTGCGGGACCATGTTCAGGAAGCGGTAAAGGAGTGGATTCATTATATGTGAAGTGGCTAGTGGAAAACAACCACAACAGAATGAGGTTAATGTCCAAGTGAGAAGATGGCTGGCTGAGGTCCAAAAACAAGTCAGACATTTGGAGATGAGATATGAATTTGAAATATGGAATTTGGATTTCAAGAAATGTGGAAATATAATGGTGCAGAGAAATGTCTTTGATTTTAAAAAATAGTACAGCCCTCTATTATTCTCAAATAGGTTCTGGGTTAATTATTAAAGAAATTAATATATTCCTTATGATGTGACAATCTTGCAAACTGCAAAAATGTAACTTTCTTGATAGTATGTCTCTAAACATTGTCTTAATTCTCAGCAAAAATGTGTGGGCAGTTAGTATCAGGACAGTTGTATCTTCCTTCATGTTTGTTTATCTCCCCTCTTCCTTCTTTGTCCCTCTCCCATCATCTTTTCCTTTCTGCTTTCTCTTTGCCTTCCTCTCTTCTTGAAATCTAACCAAAGAAGTTGTTGTAGACTTAACCACCAAAGCCATTTAGAAACTTATTTGACTTCTGCCATGCCATCTGGTGACTGATAGGTGAGCACAGCTGCACACTTAAGAGATGACTGCGCGTTTAAAAATCAGTACTGAGACTCCAAACATTGCAGGCTTTCAAAGAGTACTGAATGTTCATTTTGTTTTATTTGCCTCCTGTTGTGCATGAGAGGAGGGACAGATGGTACTGCTGGAATGGGGTTATTCCCTTGGGCTCTGCAGGGCAGACCAAGGTGGGAAGCTGGAAATAAAGTGACAGCACCCCACATAGGCAGTGCTGAGTACCTGTGGAAATGCTGAAAGACGGGGAAGATGAAACAGAGCAAAGTTGCCTGGTAATTAAGACAGCAGTGCATGAAGTGCAAATGTGCAAGCTGAAGGAGTCTGCAATGGGCTATGTTCATAAGCTTTGGTTTTATCAGGACCTCCACAGGAACTTAACCCAACTGGTCGCCTTAGGGTTTAGCCCAGCAGTGCTGTCACTCCAGATTCAGTGAAGTCGAGGTGCTATGTGTACCCCAGGGCTTTTGATTCTGCCCTTTGTTCTTGTAGTAAAAAACCCCTCTTACGAAATCCGTGCTTCCAGGCTGTGAAAAGCATGTTTCAGAGAAGGCAAACCTCACTGACGTTTTGCAGAGCTGAAGAGGGTTTTATTCTTAACACCACCCTGGCATCGTGTTTTCTTGTAGCACCAATCCAAGAACATATTTGTCACAAGCATAGTGCCAGCATCTTTTGTGCAAAGTTTCATATTAGGGTAAAAATAAATGGTAATTCAGAAGTTGGCTCAGAATCCAGGTTGATTTGACAGCCAAACTGAGAAGCAAATCAGGAAGGAATTCAGGCAACTGTTAGCTGACAAACACACGTGCCATTTGAATGGCCAAGAGTCATGACATAGCAACGTGGCAGGACAGGGAGGAACAAGCTCTGTCAAATATAGTTCAAATACGGACAGATAAATATTTTGGATCAAGAACACATGTTTGCAGACTAGAGGATGAATGCAAGTTTTAGTACAGTGTGTTTTGCTCAGTGTTTCAACTCAGATTGTGCTGTTCAGTTCTTGTTTCTATAGTGAGGGCTGTTTATAGGCAGTGTTTAACTGGAAAAGAATTTTAAAAATTGGACCCCATTAAAGAGTATATTTTAAAGGAGGCACTGTGCAATATTGAGGTTGCTAAGCCACTTTTCTGAAAGATCCATTTTTGTGAGCAATAAATTTTTTCCCTGTAGTATCCAGTTTCAGATTTGACTCAAAGTACATATACCAATGTCTATTGCTAATGTTCACTAGAAGCCCATCCTACCATGAAGTACACTGTATAATAGTGGTGTTGGATTGCTTAGGAGTATCTGTTATCAGACGTGTTTGTGGGATTGAAGTAGTAACATAAAGCCAGCCCAGACTTTTCCCTCCGCTGGCTCAAATGAGGATATTTTTTTACACTTCATTATACGGAAGGATTTCTTACGTGCATGAAGGCAGTTGCGAATCAAGCAAATTTTATTACACATTAATGCATCTTAAAATATTTGCACGTTTAATGGCTCTGAAAAAAAAGGCAGTGAAAAGTCAGTTTGAAATGCAAAGCACTTGTTATTCTTCCTCTCTCTGAAGCTCAAGGTATTTTCAGTTCTGCTTCAGGGAAGGTGTTATCATTAAGTGTTGACAAACACTTGACTCTGGTCAAGTGATGGATTGTGATGGATTTCTATCTTTTTTATTAAGTCTTACTAAAAAAAAAAAAAGTGGAAATAGCAGAAAGGTGGGGAAAGGCTTTCTAAAAAGAGTCACAAACTCATTTCCACTCTGAAATATGTCCACCAACAAGTTATGTCTACATCTAAACCAGCTTTAGCTATACCCGTAGTGAGCAGGTGGTTTCCTATCAGACTAAAATTACCTGCTGTACTACCAAAAAGTGTTAGAGTATGTTCCATCCATGGTTTTTAGCTCTGGGACTTTCAAAAGAGCTCACTTCCCACTGGCCTTCCTAATTTAATGTAGGGTTGTTAAATCAGTTCCTTATTCCACAGCCTTTCTGTGCTGCTAGCACCTACTTATGTGTGGTATGGAGGGTTTCTGCCTTGCACCCCTCAGTTGTCTAGAAATGGTGACTCTGGGGAGATGTAAAGAGTACAGTTTTAGGTTACTCTGTGAAAGCATGGTGCATTGTCTGCATCCTTATCTCCACCCAGTGTCTCCCCTAGCAAAACAGGAGTTCTCCGAGCCTTCATTTGGTGTGGCATGAGGCAAGGTCTCACCTGAAGAGTGTAAAGCCCCGTGCATTCCAGGAGCAAGGGATTGCATTTGTGTTCACCCAGAAAAAATTTGGTTCCGCATCCTAAACACAGTTAGTTTGTTCCTTACAGCATTAACAAAATAAGTCGTGAGAGCACATAATTTTTTATCCCTAACTTAATGATTTTGTGCACAAAGAGAAGACTTTAGGGCCAGACTAGTTTGATGCACAACAATAGAGTTGCTGAACAGTTACAAAACAGAGACACATAAAAGGTGTACGTTTGAGACTGATACATGGTCAGACTGGGCATCCATTGAAGTTAATGAGAGTAATCATTGAGAAACTTAACTGAACACCAGACTGCCATGGGATATTGGTTGCAATGGGAAGCCGGTAGACAACCAATGTGTGGTCAAGATAAAAAGCCACCAGCCAAGTTCCCCTGCTTTACCACATTTGCTGTAAGGATCTTTCTATCCTGAGTGGGATACACGTAGATTTTCTTTGTAGGTCTTCTACAACAAAATGTAACTCCTATCCAAAGTTTCAGGAAAACAACATCTCTTTTCTACAATATCCTTTTCTGTGTTACTTAAGAACTAAGATAAAAAATTGTCTTTCACCTATGCAGTCTTAACGCAATTTTGTCATAACTTTATGTGGATATGGAGAGCAAGTGCACTTCTGTTAATATTAATTGAACCCAAACAGATGGCTGAATAACTTTTATATAATGTATGATGCTATAAGGATTAAAGAACCCAGCCTTAAAGCATTTATAATTTAGTAAACAATGAAGAAGCTGGGTCTGATACTCACAAGGTAATGCTGATTTAGGACTAAAGTGACACAAGATTAACAAAGGCCAGCACCTCCGGGTAAGAATTTACATTTTAGTGGGGCTACCTGTTTAAAATTAAAGGGAAAATTAACTTCTTAATAGCTTTCCACATACTAAAAAATGAGAGGACTAGGGGTTCAAATATAGAAAAAAATGAACACTGATGTGTCTGACGTAAAATGTTCTTATAACTGTATGAGAAAAAAGACAAATTGTTAAGATTTACAATTAATATCTCGTATTTTCCAGGAGAGTGTATGTGTTGTAGAATATGAAATCTAGCTACTGTTTGTGTTATGTAAACCTGAGCTATAGTAAAGAGCATAATAATTTCAAAACAATGGGTTGTTTTCTAATCCTGGATGTGTGGGCATGTATTCTACCTTGGTCCATAAAATCTGCAGTAGCTAATTTTACTAGAGACATGAGAAAATACCTATACTCCCATGTGGGATCTGACATCCTTTGAGTAATATAGCTCTTCCTTCCTCAACTGCCTCATCAGAAAAGGCAGTGGTTGATCTGTATGGAGGGAAGGGATGCCATCCAGAGGGACCTTGACAGGCTGGAGAGGTGGGCCCGTGCGAACCACATGAAGTTCAACAAGGCCAAGTGCAAGGTCCTGCATGTGGGTCGGTGCAATCCTAAGCACAACTACAGGCTGGGCGAGGAATGGATTGAAAGCAGCCCCGAGGAGAAGGACTTGGGGGTATTGATTGATGAGAAGCTCAACAGGAGCCGGCAGTGTGTGCTTGCAGCCCAGAAAGCCAACCGTGTCCTGGGCTGCATCAAAAGAGGTGTGACCAGCAGGTCAAGGGAGGTGATCCTGCCCCTCTACTCGGCTCTTGTGAGACCCCACCTGGAGTACTGCGTCCAGCTCTGGGGGCCCCAGTACAGGAGAGACATGGAGCTGTTGGAGCGAGTCCAGAGGAGGGCCACGAAGCTGATCAGAGGGCTGGAGCACCTCTCCTGTGAGGACAGGCTGAGAGAGTTGGGGTTGTTCAGCCTGGAGAAGAGAAGGCTCTGGGGAGATCTAATTGTGGCCTTCCAGTACCTGAGGAGGGCCTGCAGGAAAGATGGAGAGGGACTGTTTATGAGGGAATGTAGTGACAGGACAAGGGGTAATGGGTTCAAGCTGGAGGAGGGTCAATTTAGATTAGATGTTAGAAAGAAATTCTTTACTGTGGGGGTGGTGAGGCACTGGAACAGGTTGCCCAGAGAGGTTGTGGATGCCCCATCCCTGGTAGTGTTCCAGGCCAGGTTGGTTGAGGCTTTGGGCAACGTGGTCCAGTGGAGGGTGTCCCTGCCTGCAGCAGGGGGTTTGGAACTAGATGATCTTTGAGGTCCCTTCCAACCCAAACCATTCTATGATTCTATGAAATCAGGGGAATGGTCCTTTATCAACATGAGCATTTCTGTGATTCACGTGCGTACCAAGAGGTATTTTACTCTATCAGTAATCTTACAGAAATGTAGTGGACTATGCAGATTATTCCCATGTACATATAGCAGGAAGAAATGTGCAAAAATACAGTGTCAACTAGCTTTCCACCTAGACTCCATTTATTCCCTTTGTCTTTTTTTAATGTTTTGATTTTTTTTTAATATGAAACCTGATCTTGAATTGAATTGTGGGGGAGTTTAGTCAGAATAAAAGAATTCAGACCAGAGTCGCGCATTGAGAAACACAGATTACATCCATCATACTATTTAGGCTTTATGCCTATTACAAATTGTGATGAACTTGATATCAAATCCCTGTAGCAGCTATCCTTTAAAGGTTTGATTCTGCTTATGCTGATTTTATTCACAGCAGGGTGAGGCTCTGTGGGTTAAATATAATCCAGTTCACTGTGCTAGCACAAGATTTAATGCTATGTGTACCTTGTACTGGCTCTGCATGTACTGGATTTAAGTCGTAGCTGGTTGCATAGCTTTATACAAATCACACCTGTGCTTATAGGTGTAGTAGTGCGTATACATATATTCTGATGTAAGAAGAATTTTTACCTGAAGGATTCCTTTGATATTGGAAGCCATGTTGTGAAATCTTGAGCAGTTATGAGCTAGGCTTTCTCTTTGCTCTGAGGGAGTTTGCCTGGCTATGCCAGCAGCAAATCTGTCCTGGGATCATAAAATTCCTGGTTGACCTTCTGTGTTTGACCTACCTATGGCCTGCATAAATCAATACTTCCAATTCGCTGATACTGTGAGTTTTGCGGCTAATTATAACTGTTTTAGCAAATTCGAGTAAATCTACACAGCTACTAGATCCAACTGGGGAAAAATGCTGAACATTGACTTCGTGCTAATGTTTTGCAAGGGTGCATGCAGGCTCACTTGCTCAAGCCTTTTGCTTGCTCCCCTTGCAACAAATGCCTATGCACAAATACAGAGGGCTTAATAGATCAGTCTGGGGCCGTCTGTCACTGTTTTTAATCTTGCTAATTTTTCCTTGCCTGTTTGTACCAATCAGTTGATGATACTTGGAATGTGCATGCAGTTTAATTTTTCTTTTTGTGCACATCAACACCTTATTTTATCTGTTTCACTTCACTTGAGGCCTGGCTGAAGGTGTTCAATGTGTTGGCTAGACCCAAACAATTACTGGCCTAAAAGACAGTCTTCCTTCCCCTCCTTTGATTTTTTTTTGTTGTTTCCAGAACAAATGCAAATGGTTTATGTTGGATTTGTTTAATTAAAAGCAAACCACAAAAACTCCACAAAAAACCCCAGCACTGTCACAGGAAACAGGAAAGGACAGTGTACCAGGCTGGTTTCTTCATATTTTGGAAAAAGGATAGGGTTGGGTTTTTTAATCTTGTAAAAGACTTAACATGGGTTTGCTGAAAATGGGAGCAAATGGTTTCCCCTCCTTTTCCCTTTGAGCGTTTCTCAGTATTTCTCTACCAAATATACAGCCTGTGCAGTTCCCATCCCTGCCTCTTCCTCTCTCTTTCAGTCAGGTCAGCCACTGATCCTTCATTTAAGTTTAAATTCAAAGTTGTAGAATAATGTAGATTGGAAGACACCTGTGGATGGCGTCTTATCTACCTCCAGCTCAGAGCGGGGACAACTTCAGTGCCAGGTCAGGTTGCTCAGGACTGTATCTAATTATGTCTTGAATATCTCCAAGGTTGGAGATTGCCCAGCCTCTCTGGGCAGCCTGTTGCAGTGCTGCACCAGCTCGTAGTGATTTTTTATCTGCTCAGAATTTTTCCCTTGTCGCAGCTTGTGACAGTTGCTCTGTCCCTTTCTCTGAGCACCTCTAAGGCTTGGCTTGGTCTTCTCTGTAATGGCTAGTTAGGTATTTGGAGACAGAAAATAGGTTTCCTTCCCTTAGCTCTGTCTTTTCTTGGCTGAACAAGCCCGGCTCCCTTCTTATGCCCAGTGCTCCAGCCTGCTGAGCATCTCAGTGGTTCTCTGCTGGCTTCTCTTTAGTTTTCCCACATTCTTCTTTTACTGGGTAGCCCAGAAGCGGATGTGGCAGTGCTCCAGGTGCAGCCTTGTGAACTCCAAACACTGAAGAAGCATCGTTGCCATTGACCCATGTCTACGCTGCAGTCCTGGCCTTCTTCCCCGCAAGGGAGAGTACGGTTCCCAGGGCTCAGATCCTCAGTGGTGGGAATCAGCAGCAGTTTTCTTTGGTTGGTAGAGAGGAACTGGGAGGAGGAAAAAAGACTACTGGGTACCTCAGTAACTCTTGGCATTCATGGTTTTAGGGCTGACTTCCTGAGACAGGTCCCTGAAATGTGTAAGTGAAATTCAAAGGCTGCTCAGCTGCTTTGCCAGCCTTTGGCTCACATATGCGAGTTCTCTGGAATCAGTGGAACTGAATTTGGTTTAGCTGAGAGTGTTTGTGGGTTTGGAGTTGGGTTTTTTTTTTTGGGGGGTGTGTGTTGTTGTTGGTTTGTTCGATTTTTTTTTTTAACATGTTGATTCATCTCCACAACAGCTTTTGCTTAATCAGGACCCAAGTTGTTCCTTCTTTATTATATGGCCTTGTGAACAGTTCTGTTGAGCAGCAAAGCGATGGTAATGCCTCAGTGGAGAAGGTCAGGATTCAGACCCAGACCCCCTATTAGTCAGCCTGCGGGTCAAATTCATAAGTGGAGAGACCATATGGAGTGGTTCAGTAAATACAGGAACCCTGCTTTGCACACTGACTAGGAAAACTTAGGTATTATTTCAACATATTTAGCTTCAGCCTGTCTATGTAACGCGCTCAGAGTGGTGTTCTGTCACTGTAAAATGTTTTTGCATACGGCAGCAGCCAAAATACCATAATTACTGAATTGCAGCACCTATCAACTTTCTGGTATCTGTGCTCTGCTGTTAACTTGCTCTCATAATGTTTCTGGAGAATCCAATAACAAGAAATAACATCCTTGCACACTTGATATACCAGGTGGAAATGTTATTGTTTCCCATAGCGGGGAGGAGAGGCTCTCCCCAGACACAGGCATACTTTATGAAGAGAGATTGAGATTTTTTTTACATTTTATTTGACATTTCCTGGATGCATTTACTGTGTGGGAGTAGTTTCAGGCTAGACTTTTTTCCACGTGTGCTGTATGGTTGATTCATAAGTGTAAGCTGTATTGATGTGTTCAATGCACGTACCTTCCTGCCTGGGAACCCAGGACCAGGGAAGATTAAGAGTTTCTTTATATCTTGGCCATACCTGCTTTAATGCCAGGTTTATGCTATGGAAATTTGTCCTGTATATGATATATATCAAAATTACTAATTTGAAGGTAATGTAATGTAACCTGAATTGGAAATACAGGGATATATTCTCAGGTGCTATAAGCTTACATCAGCCAGCTGGCTTCACTGGCTTTATGTTGATTATCTCACACCACGTGAAAACCTGGCCCACTGCCGGTGACTCTGTCTACAATAAATATGATGTTCTTGCTGCAGCAGCTTCTGTGCCCTGGGAGGTTCCCATGTATGTGCGGAGCCTTGTTGAAAATGTATTTAAACATCACACATGCAAATATAGCAAGTATCATTATACATATGAGACATCTTACCTGTTTTCTGAGGATTACATTGCCCTGAGAAGTAGACAAAGATGTTCAGTTATTTGAGGCAAGAGCCATCTGTGATTCCAAAAGCATTGGGTGAAAAAAAGGGAAATGCAAAAAGTAGGCATCAAAACTAGTTTGGTTTTTTTTTCCTTAATTGTTGTTTCAGTGTCATTTCAGCTGTCAGGGCTCTGAGGGGCCGTCACTGTCCCTGCCCAGCCTCCCCCCATGCCTGCCCAGGACCCCGTTTCAGCCTCCCAGCTTGGTCCCTGCATGGCGTGGCCCTGCTCCCTCCCACCAGCAAGCTCCCTCACAAGTGGGAGCGCTGCCTGAGCAGAAACAATGTAAGATGAGTAAAAGGCTTCGAAAATACTTTTATCCATAATGAGTGGCTACCACTACTTGCATTATTTTTGTCTTACGCATGTGGGCTCTGGGCCATCTCTTCAATTGCTGCTTTGTTGCTGAGGGACTTACGCTGCTTAATAGAGTTACAGTGGTACTTGATACTTGGCTGATTGTGCTTTACAATATGGCAGTGGATTGCACGCAACTGCAGCCATCTAAGGAGGGAGCGTTACCCGAAATGGTCACGGTCCATACAGAGGATTGTAGTTGCTGTTGATACATCTGTAACCTCGTACAGAGAAGCCTTCTCTGGAAGGTGCTGATCCTAGCAAGGGCTCCAGACCATTATCAAGGATGAACTTGAGCCAGCAACTGCTAACCAAAAATTCATATTCCTCTGGTTTCTTACATGGGTCCTCAGCATAGCTTTAGTAAGATGTGCTTTGCTTCATCACCGCTTAGGAATAATAAACCAAAAAATAAATTAAAAAAGAACAATTAATCTGTGCTCACATCTGATTAGTTTAAAGCCAAGCGCAAACTCATGGGTTTGAGCCAAGACCTTGTGGCTCACAATTCGTGTGTCCTTCAGAGGATCTCCCTGCCTGAGCAAACACATGCCGAGTGCAATAGAAAGCTTGTACTTCCCCTTCCACCATTCCCCTTTGCTAGAAAGTATAACAATGTTTAACAGCCCTTGACGGATTTTTTTATACTATGTATATGTTTAGATTTTTAATATATTTATGCTTTTGCAGCATATTTTGGTCTCAATTCTGTTATGTTCCTTTATTTTAATTTTTTTCCTGACAAAACAGATACTCTGAAGCACAGGATAGACCCCATATGTTCTTTACCTAATAATTTTTTACTAACTGATTTTGCAGACAGCGTGTATTTTGCAATTTTTAGTCTATGTTCAATATGCAGTTAACATAGCGAATGCCAAAATGCAGACCAACTGTAAATCCACTGGTGAAGCTCTGTTCTACTGCAGGCTAGAGATCTGCATTAAGTAGTCTGTAGCATCCTTTCACGTTTAGGATTCTTACAAATAAAAATGTCTATATGTCATCTCTGAAACTGTTCCAAAAATTTGTGAACTACTGGTGTGTTTTGCAATATTAAGTGTATGCAAAATATATTTTTGTCCCTTTGATCAAAGCATAAAACAGAACGTAGCATTTATTTTCTTTTTCCTGGATAGGTCATATTTATCTTTGATTTTTTTTTTCTCCACCCGCAAAGTACATGGGGATGGGAAAGAGTGGTGGGCACAAGACCTTTAAGGCTAGGGGAGCTCAGAAAACCATGTTTCAAACATCTTTTATCTCTTCTGTTGAGTAATGCCATCAATCCTTCTCTGAAATTTCATATGAAAAGCTCAGGTTGAGTCCCATGACAGTCAAAAAATACCTCTGATGTTGTGTGCTTGCATGCATTTTTCATTAGGGGTCATTGTTTTTCTCTATGGACAGAACAAAAGTGGCAACAGAAAACTGTTAACCTTACACAGCCCAGATGATAAAAAGCTAGTGTCAGCAATTCTGGCCTTACAGTGGAAGAATGTCAGGAAATCTTTAGATCTCACCAACTTTAAAAACTTTATTAATTCTCTAATTTTTCTAGCGCTGAGATATATTTTTGCAGAGTTCTGTAGGTCATCTTTTGGGATGTGGGAAACTTTTCTGTGTTATTTTTAATTGCATTTCTAAATCACAGCACAGCCACAAAGTAACTTGAATACTCTACAAGTGATTCCTCTGGTATAAATTATGAGGAACACAAATACAATTATTATGGGAGGTAGAAATTTTCCCATTGAAACTCTTTTTTAAGTTGAGAACAAAATGAAGTTTCAACTGAAAAGTGCCCCTTAGTGTATAATATATTGAGTATACTTTGTTTGTCAATTCCTTTCATCCTGTCTTGAAATTATTTTCATTATACCTTTAATTCACAGCAAAACCAACAAAACTAATTTTACTTCTTGCCGTTCCACAAGCCCGTATTTAAAAAGTCAGTCTCCAGCATAAAGTCAGGGCATCTCTTTTTTTTTAATCTTTTATTAAACTTTTCTACTGGAAGTTCATTTTCCATTTAATTTCTATGAATTAAACAAAATTCAGCAGCCTAACTGACATAAAACCAGAATAACATCTATTTTCAAAACTAACAAAAATATTATTTTCCCCTATTAAGTCACAAAGTTTTGGAGAAAAGCTTCTGATTTTTTCAAACAAGATACATTTTTAGGTAAGTGGTAGAAGCTGAACAAATGACTACTTCAAAATATAAGTAGCTCTCCCTTCTTTTCTATCTTATGTGAAACCCTGAAACACAGTCTGCCATTCTGCCTCATTGATTATTTTTCTTAGATTTTTAAAGCCAAAGTTTCCATGTTTCTTTTGCAATTTTTGTCAGCTCTTTGGTCTTTACTGTTGTGTAACACTTCCAGTGAAACATTGGAGTGCTTGGCTCAGGAGATTCTTTTCAGTAGTGTTCAGACAGGAGACTTGCTCATCACAGCTGCCCTATAGAGGAATCTAGCTACAACTTTAAGGGAAGTTCATAAAAAGTGTAGATATTATGAGGGAGTTTCAAACAGAAAAAAAGATTAACCAAATGCTGAGCTGCAACATTGTGAATCAAACAAATGTCTTAATGTATGCTGGGCTGGATGGCATACAGCTTGGCAAATACACGTGCTTCTTCTGGAGCATTTTTTTTGCCATGGATGCTCAGAAGATGACTTTAAATTACTTCCATTTATGAGTTATGGGGGACGGGTGGGATGGTGGAGGGGAACAGAGCCTGAATAGTCACTCCAGTATCTCTGAAATCCACCAGTGTATAGAAGTATTGAAAATATCTCAAAACAGTTGACTAGAAAGTTGTGTTTGTGTATATACAACAGCTCGATGAGAGAAACAAACAACATTTCCATCCGGTACCTATGAAAAGGAGTCCTAGAAGGACAGATGAAAGTGTGATGGTTACTGAACTAGTAGAGAAGACATCAAGTCTGTTACAGGGAGGAGGATAAATCCAAAAATGTAAGAAAATCTTGGTTTTAGGGGGTAGAGAGTGAGCAGAATCAAGGAGGAGATTTGTGTAGAGAGGATTGTTTGGTGCAAACATTATCACTTCTGATAAGAAGCAGGTAGAGAAGAAAGGCTATAGCTAACGTCTCCAACATCACACTAACTTGGCCCTGCAGCTAACGCTGCTTGATGCGTTTGACAATGTGTTTGACTGACTTCAGACTGGTGCAGGTTTCCCAAGGCAGAATGGAGGGTCGGATGATAATCCAGAGTAATCTGGCAAACAGAACCAAGAAGCTGAAATTCAGTAAAAATGAACCAAAGCCAACACTACAAAGCCAGTCTAAGGAAGGAGAGCTTCACTTTGGTCAGAGCTAGTGGAGAAATGTTTATGAAAATTAAGAAGGTAAATTACTCAAGCCAGAGGCGTTACGATCTCAGCTGGTGTCCTTTGTACAGCTTTGGGCAACAATTCCATGAAAAATACATAGAAGATGTACACAGAGGTTCAGGGAGAAAAATGACACCTAGTAACTGGCTGAGGAAATTGAGTTTTCTTAGTCTACAACAGAAAACATTAAGTGCAGATATGATGTCTTCTCATGTGTGAAACTACTTACTTTTGCTTACCTTTAAAGATGATGGTGATCAACTGTCTTCTCTGTTACCTGGCTGTAGGACAAGGTGCAAACAGCTTAATATGAAGAAAGAATGGTTTGGGCTCCTTATTAGGAAAAATGTTGTCTTTAATGATAATGAAGCACTGAAATAGGCCACCAAGTCATGGAATCTCTTATGCTGTATTTTATTTACTTGTGTTTTATAGAACAGGTCTGACCAAGATGTGTCAGAGTTGGCATAGATATGTGTTTCAGTGCAGGATTATGGAAAAATGATGTCTTTAGGTCTATTACTCCTTACAGTTCTGAGATACAAATTAATCTTTATCTGATGGGAGAAGTTAAAAGGCAGTAAGGGTAATTTAAACCTAAGTCTTTTCACAGCTTTATGCTATTTAATTCAGAGGACCAAACCTTTCTTATGGCCTGTCAAGATGGATCATGCTCCTGTATAGGAAGGTAGATCAGAACCTCTTTCAAAGTAAGTCGTACTAAAGACTTGAACCCACTAAATATTATTAAGCATAAAAAAACATATTAGCAGTAAAATCTGATACTTCATACTTGCTAAGGGTAAGCAAACCAGGCTAGTGTACAGTACTTACATGAGGGATGGCAGGTATCTTTGGACACTCTGCCTCAACTCAGAACAAGATTTGAGAAGTGGGTCAAAAGCTTTGAATTCTGTGATTGTATGTTTCTATTTAGGAGAAAAATTTTTAGTTATTTAAGTATTTTTTTGCTGTCTTATGTTGATCTTGTTCTTTACTCAAAATACCAGTATTGTTCACTGTTGGGAAGGCAGTTGTGGGGTCAAGTCATACATTAGGGCAAACGTGCTCTGGCACATTTTCTTCAAAGCAGCATACCTGCAAACTCTGAGCCGCCTAGATGCCATGTATGTATATGAACTATGTATTACTGGGTATGATGTATGAAAATTTCATTAATACATAGATAGTTTTCCTTGGGAAGGGAAAATTGTCTGAAAATACTGCATTTGGCAAAGCAGGGAGAAAAGTAAAATAATATCTGTAGGGTAAAACTATTTAGGGGATTTCAGGCACAGATGCCTTCCATCATAATACCACAGATGGTAGCCTTGCACTAGTGGCTCCTCAGCTCTGCACGTACATCAAATGTTTATATATACACACACAGGAGGAAAATAAAATTATGTATTAATTATTGCCTAACAATGTATGACAGGGTAATAACGAAGCCTGAAGAAGTGCATGTTCCTCATGCAGGTGGGATCAAAGCTGTGTAGTGAGCTTCTAATGCATGTGGAAACTCAACACTTTCATGGTGAAGTTATTAGACATGTGGGGTCTCATGGTTACCAGAAATACCAAAGCCTAGTTTCCAATGGGTTTGTGTCTTTTGTTCCAGTTGATTGGTCTCTGTTTTGATTCAAAGATGGATTATGTCAAAGTTCAGCCTGCAAGAAAACCTGCAATTGTACCACTGAGGACTCCAGAGAGTCCACATGTGGAAAATACCTTGACTGAGAAAGGAATTACTGTGTTGTCTGAAGTAAGATTCACAATGAGGGCATTGATAACAGCGTTTTATGTGTGTTGATTCTCTGCTATCTGTTTCTAAGCAGCAATTTGCACGTGTTCTTTACTCCATTAGGAGCACATAAAGTTTGTGTCTTCTGTCATGTGGAAGAATCATAATCTGATAATGAGTTTGGAAATACTTTCATTTTTTAAGTAGTATTTCTGGTGTTGAGCTTTCTCAGATTTTTTCTGGTTTTCTTCTGGAAGCAATTTTTAAACCTGAATAGAAATTACAGCTCTATCCTCCCCAAAATTTGGCACCTTGACTGTATACTTTTTATGGGCTTAATTGGGATGGCTGAAGAGCACTCGGTGTCCATTCAACTCATGGGAACTCTTTTCTAGATTGTCGTTTATTTAAGAGCATATATGTAAAATTTAATCATCACATAACTTTAAAATTTTGGTCCATAAGTTGTGGCTTGACTTCAAGTTTATCTGTATATGAACTGTGAATTCACTAAGATGGTTTTAATTGGGAAGGAATTAAATCTCACCAACATGAGACTGAAGTAAGATTGGAGTTCATCCCAAAATGTGAACAGTTGTGTGCATTTGATGTATTTAAAGTGCAAAATAGAGTAACATTCCATGTTAATGGAAGGGGGATTGCTTTATCTTCTGAAGCTTTGGACATTTTGTTCCCTAAATCACTGTCATAGTTTGCTAATAAAGGTGTGTACTAGAACATGACAAGTTGCAAAAGCCAGTCTATAAATATTTATCTTCCACAGTCTTGAATCTGAATGCTGGCATGAACTTGTTTATGAACGAGATTAAATTTTTGCTGCTTTTAGGTAAAATATGAGCCGCTGGAATCATTAATGCCTGCAGGAAAACCTTATTAAATATTTTTTAAGTTCTTTGACTTTTGCTGAGCTGACAGTCTTTGCTTCTTTGTCTGGAATGCTCTTTCCTGCGAGACCAGATTTGTGAGCATCCCCAGGGAGACTGTAGCTTCCCCTGCTCCTGTGGAGGGGAGAGGGGTATAACAATAACATAAAATACCCTGTCATTTAGGATGTCTCTGTCATTTAGAGACAGACTGTAATAACACTTATTTCTCCCTAAATTTTGCTCTGTTGGCAATATTAACGTGTCTCACTGCTTGTCACCATGCAAAGCAAGAGAACATGTCACAGAGGTTGATCTGTTCTGACATGGCATAATAATGTCAAGATTTGACTTCTGGGACCTCTTGAGGGCACTGGGAGGATCCAAATGGAAATTTCCAACCTTAAGATGTCATTTGCTAGAAGCGCTATCTTCAGTTACAAACCAGCCTGGGTAGCTTTCAGGTGGCATGCACTTTGTTTCCTTTTCACAGAGCAGTGTGGCTGTTTGCAGTATCTGGACTATGAGTGACATTCCAGCTGCAGATCAGTTACAAGGAGAAAAGGACTTATTCAAACCCAGTATCATCTTGTCCTGCTCTGACAGACCTTTGGAGGCTGTAGAAGGCACCAGGCTTGATGGTATATCTGTAAGCTACTCCCAAGATAGGGCTCTACCTTAAAGACACAATACAGCCCTTAATTATTTATTTTGAGTATGAATTACTTCGACTCGAACAATATTGTCTTCTGCCAAGGCTGGAATGACTTAATGTGTTGATTGCTCACAGTTTTGCTCTCAAGCCTTGATTGTGATGTCTGAATCCAGGGAACATATTTTAATTTTGATGAACGTGTAAACTCCCAGAGAACAGTGTGTAGGCATCAGGAACAGGATGCATTTAAATGCATAAGCTATAGACACAGCCAGCTGAGTGAGACATTTATTGAGCAAATACTCCCTTTGTTGTAAAGACCATGAAACAAGCTGAGGAAAACTGTGTGATGGGTTACTAAATATATGCCTGTAACGACTCTTGCATTGCTCTGGTACCTATGTCACTTCACTAAACTACAGTGGAGTGACATGCTTACGGGGGACCTGCCTAGCCAGATGATTGACTCCATGTTGAAAGTTGCTAGATGGCTGTGATCTCCACTAGCAAAAGTGCTCCAGACATTAAACTAACAGGTTTTCCCAGTACCTCAGTTATGGTTTTGCTAACTCATGCTCCCCAAGAAATGAGGTTCATTTCCCAGATCCCTGTTACTTACTCATAAGATACTTCAAGCATTCCTGTAATCCTGTTGACCTCATCCTGAATGGGGAAAGAGATTGAATAAAAATGCCATGATAGAAATGAGGTGGAAATAGTAAACACAACTGGAACAATTCTGTGTTGAGCAATGGTTTGTGTAGAAACACTGTGAGTCTTACGTTACTGTGGGGTGAAATATAATCAGAAGTGTTAATTTACACTGTAGATTACAGTACTTGCTGCTTCCCCCCCCCCCCCCCCGCTTCCTGTTAACATCAAAGGGAAGTGAGTCAAACTAAAAGAGCTCATCTGAATAAAATCTTGAATCTTGAAGTCTTGAAGATTCATTTGGCAGTAGTTAGGAGAATATTGTATGCCTCTCTTCAGATGTCCAAGTCTTTATTGATTTGATTCATCTAAGTTTTCTTTCTACTCTTAACCAAAAATATTCAGATTTCAATAGAAAATAAGGAGATGGGATGCATTTTAAGGTACAGATACACACTCTTGTGTCAGCACTGAGCTTCCAGTGAGTGCTGACTGGGGTGTCTGGCTCTGCCTGGGGTATTGTGGCTCTCTTGTGCCTGAAATCTGAGGTCTAAACCACAAAGGCTAGAGCTGGTGGAGATAAACAGAAGAGGAGAGTGTCACCTTCTTTGCTCTACGCATGTCATTCACTCCCTCCACCTGGCATCATGAAGTTGAAGTACCTGGAGCCTTGCCATCAGTATTTTTCCAGGAGCTTAAAAACAGCCAAGGTTCTGCATGTGTTGAAGCATGTCTAGTAGTTTTATGGCTGGATATATGATTTTTTGAAACTGTATTCAGATGACTGATTTCATGGCAGCCTTTGTTCAATACCCTCACGCTTACTGGTTTCCAGAACTGGTTGGCCAAGGTGGTACTTGGTGATATGTGTGCGCCAAACATTGGAGTCCAAGCGTGGTATTTCAGGAATGCCATCCTAATACTTGCTTGGGATTGCATTTCAGTTTGCTTGCTTTTCTTAACGCCTATGAGACCATTGTTCAATGAGTTTTAATCTAAAGCAGTGATTTTAGCTCAAGGTTTCTTTTGAGGAAGCATCTGCACTGGGAGAGGTGAACCAGCCCATTTAGGTGTATCTGCTCTGCACCGTGCATCATCATGTGGTGGTAGCCAGCTCCGTGAGCAAGTGTCTGGGCGCCTGCAGCGCTGTGGGGATGAGACCCCGTGCTTCTGGTATCTAGGTTTGCTGAAATACTTCCACATGGTTCTACATCATGCTTGGTAGGTGCACCCTTTCTGTACGTAGAGGAAACGCACTGTTAGGCAAATAAGAAAACTCAGACTGAAATTCTTCTCTTTGAGCAATCGTTACAATTCATGGCTGAACAGATCAGAGTGGAGTTACATGGCTTCTGGTGTATTCTGGTTAGTATAGTCCTTCACTGCTGATAAAAGGCTTAATTTTTTTACAGTATAAGCTCGCATCCTGTATAAATTCCCAGAGAGCAAAATTATTATCTGAAAGTATATAAATTTGAGTCATGGATCTGATTGTCTTCCCTACCCTCTCTTCCGTGCTGCCTCAAAGCTTTGGACTCCAGTGGGTACTGTCCTGTGAGACACTCCTCTCACCTTGCTGTGTTCCTGTCAAATAGCTTTTTTGTTAAATTTTGGCTTACATGAAGGAAGAAAACATGTCAAGGAACAGTATATGCATTCCTCAGAAAGATTTGATCACTTATACCCTAAATGTAATTACATGTAAAATGCTTATAAAAATATAGTATATGAAAGGCTAATACATAGATGAACTATTCACATTACCAATAAACAGCAGTATTTTTATATTTTATTTTAAATAGGATTAAATAGTCCTCTGTGTTTACTTTAGGTTGTGGTTATATTTAAAGAAATAAGTGCTTTTTGAGGAGCTATTTAGGCTATTTCATGGTGAGATAGTAAAATGTTGAGATAAACAAGGAGAACTGAGATAAGTTAATTGGAGCATTTTTTATTTATTATGAGTTACTTTTTCCAAGATGCTACCAACTGATTTGTACACTGCTAATAAGCATTTCAGGGAATTAACTAGCAATTAGTGCTTCATAACTTGTTAATGAAGAGTAGAAGCTGTATGTTGCTACCATGGATTTGAAAGTGTGATGAACAGCCAGCCTTGATCATTCTGAGGTCTGCTAAGTTCAGATAAAGACCCTCAAGACCTGATCTTATTTATTCACAACCCCATCTGCAGAAGAGGGGGGGGAAGGAATGGTGCAGGAAATAAAAAATAATGTAAATAAATTCTTTGATTAAAGTTTTCCCCACAGTTTGTAATGCAATTTCCAGATCAGGCAGCTAGCTGCTACTATTATTTGCTGCTGTTAGGAATATTATGTACTGATCGTTGTTGGGGGGAACAGGCACTGAAGCCACTTTCTTTTATAGTTGTCTTCGTGGTCTTACTGACAAATCTGTTGGTTGTTTGACCGTATGACCGAGATGCACAGCAAAAAAACCCACTAAAACATGATTTTCTTCTGAAAATTAACCAGATCAACCAGTAGCAGGCTGTTCCTCCAAAAATACAAGCCTCCTGTGACACTCCCAGGAGAAGCCTTACAAATATGATACTGTTTACCTCTGTTGCATGAATACAGGAGTGATTCCCAGTCATGAGAGGCTGGCTAGCTCTGCTGTGACTGCACAGGGAGGTCTCTGCATAGCTGGAGATGACGATACCAGAGCGTTAGCAGGTGTCCAGTTACAGCTAAAGGAATTGTTCTTGTGGAAATAATATATATTTCTGAATTTAATCTGATTATCATATTCTTTTATGTTTTTGAAAAGATTGCAGTTTCTTAAGTTAGTTACTGCTCTAGTGCACTTTTAAAATAACTCTTCAATTATTTTTCGTTCAGGTTTCCTAACCTCCAAATTGAATTTCTCTTTATTGTTGTATTCTGTGGTCTCTCACTGCCTTGCCTATACATAGGCTGCATCTTTTGAAATATAAATTAAAAAAACAGTTGAACTAGTCATGCAGCTTTTTTTTATTATCAAGTAGTTTAAATAAATTATTAGTACAAACCAAAAATATACTTGATTTAAACTGGAAAGAGAAGTTCATTGAGCTGCAGGTGTAACCAAGAGCTAGAAAATTATGTATCTGGTCATGAGCGAAGCTTCAGTTTAATTGAGGCGATGGATCTTAGAGGCAGTGCCAAGGTAGATTGCGTGGTGAGGTTTTTAGTTGGAGGTTAAGAGCACCTATCCTAAAAGAAGGGGTGATCACAAAAATGGTGAGGGGAAAACGACTTGAGGAGACAACTTCTTGAGAGAGAAAGGGATGAGAGTTGGGGTAAGGACAGAGCAAGAAACCTGAAACATCAGAAATGCTGGTACAGAATAAAAGAGAAAAAGAATGAAACAGAAAACCCAAAGGGAACATTTGAAAGGAAACCAGTGGTGGTAGTGGAGCTGTAAGTGGAGAGAAAGGGGCAGAGAGCAGAGCTGCATATCGCTTGCGCATCACTAATTAATATCTGTATGTGTGTTTAATTTGGGGGAGTAACAGTTGTTTTCTCTCAGAAATGCTGACTACTTTTGTCGTTTTCATGCATGATATACCTTGGGGGCTGAATGCGGGGGCATACTCTTGCATGGGAGTATTTATAAGAGGACATAAAATCCTGATGTAACTTTGTATGCTGCCTGTTTGTAGTCGATGGGATTTTTAACACATGAAGCCGTGATTCACAGAAGCAATTCGACTGTGCACTGTACTGTTAAGGGCACCTTGAAAGATGACTTTCTGAGTTAGCAAAGCTTACTTAGCTAAACCCCCAGTCATCGTTATTTCCTTAAACCTGTTAGAACACAGAAAACCACAATACATTTCCCAGGTTTTTTGTATCTGGGTAAGGTTGCCACTATTTTTATGGCTGCCAGTCTTTTCTTCAAGTATTTCTATTGCTAACAGTCAACCAAATTTGTAACCAAGTGTGGCTGTGTGGTAAAATAAAAACCAGTGCAGTGATACCAAAGCTATGTCTCCAAGAGCTGTACAGCCATGTTAGCCTGCCCACCAGAGCTGAAGAGGGGTTTCATTAGCCAAGATGGAGCTGCTACTCTAGCAAAGCCATGCAAACCCACCTAAGCCTGGTGTCTCTGCACACCCCTGCACTTACGCTTTTCGATAAGCCATCTGGTATTCATTTAGCTGTCGTATCTGCCTCCTTCCTTTGCTGCAACAGCTTCCAAATCCTTTAAGTCAAACAACAACTTTAGATATTTGACAGCAGGATAATTAAAATATCAAATTATAAGAAATTTAAAAAAAAATCAGATTTTTTTTGATTGTAATCTTCTGCAGCAATCTGGTCTTTCCAATAGTAAAAATGAGGGTTTTTTTCTTTTTTTTTAATAAGAAAACCAAGGGCTTAGTTAATGGGTGAGTATAAATTGAATACTGCATATTGCTAACAGTACAGCCAGTACATTTTTTCAGGAAGAAAATACTCTATGTTCTTGCCAAAAGTCAGTGTAAATACTCCACTCTGTGGGTCACTGGTATGCCTATGTGCATGGAGGCTCTGAATATGTGTCTGTCTTGGTGCTCCCCTGTGCTATATTAAATAAAGCTAAGAAGCAGGTAACCTTCAGTGAGGGCTTCCAGCTAAGCTCAGCTGCTCGTAGGTTTTCTCTCTGGCAGCATCCTCCTTCCCACAGCTTTCTCAAGCGGTGACAGTGAGTGTGTATTTCCATTCTCATGCATAGCCTTTTCCTGAGCTGGCAGCGGCAGGACTTACCTTGCCCAGGGACGTGGTGAGTCAGCAGAACAGCTTGGCACAGAGAAGCTCAACCAGAGCAGCAGACCCCGGATAAGCATGGTTGTGAAAAATGTTTGTTTACAAAAAGCCTTTTTTTTTCCTTCCCCAGCCCCAAGAGGGAAAAAGAACCAAACAGATGCTTCAGTCCCACAGAATTTCTTTTCCAAGAGTACATTTTTCTTACAGAAGTGACAGCATCTTCCTATCAGAGACTGTATTATCATCTGGGAAGCATTTGTCTGATCTCTAATGAAAAGATTAAGAAAATGAAGATACACTGTTCTGATACCTGCTCAACCACTACAGAAATATCAGAGGATCCTTCTAATCTGGTGACTGCAAACAAGGTCATGTAAATTACCCAATAAATGATGACAACACATAGTACAGGCTTTATTGTATACCCACATGTGCTTTCAGTTTTTCAGTAACATTCTTCCATATCTAATTTTTTCCCCTCTACGTGTGGAAAAACTCCTAAATTTGGGATAGTCTGGAGAAGAAAGAAATTCTAGAAATGGCACAGTTGTCCACCATACTTCTCAAGGGTAAAGTGTCTCAATTTATAATTAAAAAAAACCCAAAAACTTTCCTAGTCTGATATATTGGCATACACAACCCAAAATGTAGAAATTAAATTAAATTCTTGCTGTCGTACTGATGATAAAATAGACTTTTCAACCAGAATTTCCTTTTCAAAATCTGTGGGTGAATTTAATGTAAAATACAGTCCAGTTCTCTATTGGCACAGCAGTTGTAACAAAATGAGGTATAATAATTGTATTTTAAAAGCCAACATTAAACACGCTTCTTGAAAGGCATTGGAAATTGTTCTGCTAAGTAAGGAGGTATTTTTATATAATGGGTTTTAATCACAGAGGAGCTGCACTTCTTGAATAAAAGGTCAATTTAACCAGAAGTGGACTTCAAAAGGGCAAACCTTATAGATAGACAAAAAATAATTTCTGACTTTGAATAGGGTAATTCTGATTCTCCTTAGTTATGGACTCTTGCTCAGTTTCTTGTGTAGATTAATAAACTGTATGAAAGCAGTTGAGTGAGCAGATGAGTTGTTCTCGAAAGAATTTCATCCCTGAATTGCTCAGCTCTCACCTCAAATTCCAGTTAAAATTTGGAGATGTCAATGGAATGGCCTCTTTGTGCAGTGTACAAAGATCGGACTCTCTGGATCCAACAGAAGAAGATTAAAACCCACAGCAATGAAGCAGCGTGGGTTGGGACTGCAGGGCAGCACTGTGTCCATCATGTCTCTTTCACTTAATGAAAATTGTTCCATCTTTGCGTTTTAGAGACAGAGGAAGCTTTTGTCTTTGCCTATGATTTGCTTGATATGTGACAGCATACTTATATTTAATCTATTGAACACTGTAGTACTTCACAAAAAGAAAGGGAGAATTCTAGTTGCAAAAGGAGATCTAGGACCTGCAAGCTTGGGAGGAATCTGGGCACCTCAAGCTAGAGGTTCTCCTGCCCTGTCCCTTGGTACGTGTAGTATACAACACTTTCTCCTGACATGGAGCCTATCTACTATCTTGAGGAATATATCTTTCCTTTAAGTTAGGCCAGGTGCAAAGTGGCAACTCTGAAGAGTTGAAAACTTGTTACCTTTCACATCACAGCTATTGCTAAAGGTCTTTAGCTATCTGAAAGCTGTGTATGAATTTCCAGGTTTATGATTTGGAATGATACAGTGCAGAGGGAAGAATCTCAAATAGCGATGATTTTTTTTTTTTTGAAGGAAGTGTTTAGAATGGCCCTGTTGGGTTCAGATTAGCCCTTGTTAAAAATCTGTGCTCACAGACTATTAACTTTTTTCATGCCTGGTTATCTACAGTAAGTATTATTGCAGTAGGTTCTGAATTGAAACTCCTAGAAAAATCCTTTTGAGTATAATTTACTTCATGATACAGGAAACTGGCAAAAGATGTTATAGCTTTTGGACAGGCTAAAGGGTTCCAGTTCATCCATAGATGAGGTTTTTCTGTCCATAATATTGAGGTATCTTGCAATTTAATTTCTAAATATTTTTTAATGCAGCTCAACTTTAGGGTCATTGAACTGTGGCCATATGAGTGTCTAATTGTCTTTCAGTCCTCATCTCTTTCTGTTGGTATCTTTACTCTATTGGCATCTTTTTGGAATGTAAAATCTGCTCAGAGGAGAAATAATTGCATTGAAATTAATGGCCAGTGATTGCATGGCTGTTTGGGCAGAAATTAGATTTCTTAGGTTTATGGGTAAAATGCTGTAAAGCTAAAGCCTTACATTTTATGGCATGTTATGGAAAATGCATTGTGTCCCTCTTTTACCTGTGTAGTAATCCCTCCGCTACTTCCGGGGCTTTCTGTCCTGTACAAGGTAACAGGGTAAATTCCCCTGTGGCTACTTCAAATTCTTCTATAAATTATCCTGGCAGGAGAGTTAGGTGTTGCATTCTTATTCTTAATCTCTTTGATTACTTGATTGATTCCCTTCTGATATCCGTTCAATTTTATAGGGATGGCTTTCCAAGTTGTCCTGACTTGGAGGTGAAGTTTTGCAGGGTCCCTTCTATGCTAAAAATAGGTTTGCTGGGTTTTTTGTGGTTTCTTTCAAGTTTAAACAATATCTGTCTGAGATTTTCCCCCGCTTTTTTGTTCTTTAATAGAATGGACAGACTCGCTACAATGAAAAAACAAATATTCTTAATTATTTTTTTTAATCAGAAAGGGTATATAAAGAAGAGAAGAACTCTTAAGCATAAAATAGCGTTAAACGTGCACTGCGTACTGGCAAGGGGAGATATGGGAGTGATGGGACAATCTGCTCTGACCAGAGGCCAGCAGATTTCCTAGGGGTTATTCAGCATATCTGTGAATATGCCCAGCACTTTCCAACTGCTCCTGACCATTGCAGGCTGGGAGGTAGGACAGCACAAGGGCTGTTTCTCTCCAGAAAGAGCCCCTCTGGGGAGCAGAGCTCAGGCTGAGCCTGAGACATATAATTTAGTCTAAGTGTTCTGGATACTGAGTGCTTGATTTTGTAACCCAAATACAGTGCAAAGACTAAGATATATCTTCATTAAAATTTTTGCTTTTATCAAATGTAGTGTATTTGAAGTGCAAATTCTTGTGGTACTGCAAAATCGTACTGTGACTCCTCATACATTTGAGGCTGCTTAGTGCTATCTGGGATTGCAGTAAATTGTTCTCATGTCTACGTTTCTTTTCTCACACTGTTTCTTGATGAATGTGATTTACTTGCAGTGATTTTTATGCAGTTGCACAATCATGAGTTTTTCATTTAAGTTCTGCACTGAAGAAAAGGAAAAAAAGAAGGTAAAAAAGGGGGGGGAAAAGGCAGCAGCTCTTGGGATCTCTTTTATATTTCTGGTCTTTGTTCCATTGCTTCTTTCTATTGTTTCGGGCTATTAATAGTTTACTGTGGGTGCTGTGATGAGGGGGTCCTGCTCAGCAGGGTGAGGGGGAGCGGGTAACGATGGGAAGGTCGCTGGATGCTGTTACGTAAGGCTCTGAGCCCGCAGTGATTTGCGTGGGGCAAAGCTGACACTGACTTACGCCATGTGAACGAGGAGCCCAGAGCAGGGCTGCCTGCAGCAGCAACGTAACCTTTTAGTGAACCATCAGTGTTTTTTCCCCACTGTGTGGACAGCCTGGTGGATGTAGGAAGGTGGTTGTAAGAAGAAAAAAAAAAAAAGGTTTTTGGGTGACAAAGCTTGACTCCTGTTAAGGACAACTGGTTTTTAGAAGGATGATGCTTTGAGCGGTATATGTTTACTTGATTTCTGAACACCCAAGCTGATCTTGTCTCTTTGTCTTTCTCCAGGGGTTGAGAAATTCTTCTGGTCTGTGAATTTTTAATAGATTTCATATACTTTCAAATACTAGTTTCATACCTGATAATGAAAAACCTTCCATGTCCATATTCATAAGGAGTCTTGTATTGCTGTGGTACAACTGTCTATTTTTTTTCTTACTCAAACATGGCCCTGAAATCTCTGAAACATTTATATTTAGACCAGTGTTGTAATCCATGCTCAGTGATTTCCCCTGGAATCTGCCACCGTGACAGAGATCTTCAGGCATTAACAGATGTGTATTTATTCTGAAACACAATAGTAAATAGCTGAAGGTTAGACCGAGAAATGCTGTACCAACATGGTATTTTGAATCTGAAAACCTTGCTTTAAATAGTGTCATCCTAATTTCAGAGGAGACTTAGAATCAATTATGTTAATTATGGAAAGAGAAAGCAGAGGACTCGTATGTTGTAGCCCTGTTAATCACACTGACTTGCACTTAATCACACGATCTTACATTAATCACAGAACTTTGCATTTGTATTGTTTTAGCGCCCATGAGGACTGCAGTGTTTTATGCAGAACCCATTTGAGGTAGCACTGAAATACAGCTTCCTTTTGAAGGATGTGGCAAAGGTCTCACAGCCCATGGCAGTGCTGACAACGGCTTGAGGGCAGGAAGAGGAGAGCAGGAGAAAGGAGGAAGTTAAAGTTAGAATATAACAAGTTGAACAGTCTTTTTTACTGCTGTGAAAAATATGCTGTGATCAATACCTGGGACTAACAAGATTTAGCTTCACTACTTTTATGAAAATGTAGCATCTCTGATGACCTCCTAGCAACCTGCTGAGGTGCTGGGATTAATTGAAATTTGAGGAAGTGATGGCGTCTACTGAATAACTAACATGATTTCTTGCAGCATCCAGGATTTCCATTGTCGTTATCAATCTTCGTAGATATCTAGTGCATAAAATTAATCTCCTAAAGGAAAAAAAAAAGATAAAAGTTATAAAAAGGCACAAAGCTAAGAATAATAAATCTGTCCTGTTATTACTTTGCATATTATGAGCTTTTGATGTAGAGCCCTGGGTCTTTGTAAAGAGGAGCATGTGGGTACCTTGGCAAGAACTACCCTCAGAGGATAGTGTCATTACTCAGGCAACCTTTCCTTTAGGTTGCATCTTGTCAGCTTTCGTTGCCTTAACACTGTCACAGTTTAGGAATGCCTCACATAATCACCTGCCCTTATTTTCATCAATTTACCTGCAGGCCTACAGGAATCATAGCAGTCAAGACCATTGCATGGATTAAATTAGTGTGAGTCACATTGAAATTACAACGGACGGGGCATAAATAGACCAGGAGTGCTGATGTGAAAGTCTTGTCCTAAAGTTTTTATCGCTCAGCATGACATGAAGTCTAAAAGAGGCATCAGATTTTAATGTGTGTTTGTAGTTCAGATTGCAAGAGGATAGGTCATAAGTCAATTTAAGGTTTCTGTCTCCTAGCTCTGGGATCATTATTAAGAGTTAGGAAATTACATCTGTAAAATTACACTCGCTAGCAGCTGATTCCTTGAGTTTATAATGTGTATTAAATAAAGCTTTTCCTGCTTTATTTTCCCATAGCATTCTAATTTATCAATGGAGTCAGAAGAGGTTTGTATGTGGTACTTGATGATGTTACATTTCCTTAATGTTGTGGTTCAGATTTCAGTACAAGTGGAGTTCTTTGCATTGTAAAAGGAAGTCTAATAAACATGACAGACAAATTTTAAAAACATAAAAATGTTTTGCTCAATTTAGTATGTTGACCTGTACCTTATGTATATATTAGAGGAATTTTTTTAGAAATTTCAAGGGGACTTGAAAGAGTAGTTTTTAAGATTTTAATTATTTTATAATTATGCAATTTTAATATTTGTATTTTAATTTAAACTATTTCATATTGGTTGTAACATAAAGGATGAGTAAAAAAAATAGTCTTCTATAGAATCTTTGAAAACAGGTGAACAGCAGAATTGTGGTTATATGATCCACGCTCATTTGTGATTAATGCTTTTTAAAAAAAAAAAAGCAGCACCAAAACTCCAAAATTGGACATTCCTGGAGTACATGAGACCTGAATGGATCTACACCATCTACTTGTAGCAGAGGTGCTATGTGAATTGGGGTTGAGTTATGCCACACCACCTCCCATCCAGGATAAAATGACACACAGTGCAATTGGTTTTGTCTTTATCAGTTTCCTGGAGGCCAGGACCCGTGGGCTGTGTCTACATTAGGATTGTGAACTGATGATGGTCTATGTCTAGATCAAAACAGTAGGCGTTGAGGACCTGGCACCCTGCACATTTCTCTGTTTTTTTTAACTTGGATTAACTCTAGTACCCTGGACTGAATGCCTGGTTAAGGCTGGAGTGTATTGGAGAGTATATGTACGGGCGTGTGTGTGTGAATATATATTAAAAAATGAAAAATTATATATACACATATATAACGTGTGCCACTGGACACGCATATGTATGTGTATATATGCCATATATATGTGTGTCTGTATATGTATCCCTGGGCATGCTTACCCATGGATGCCTCATTCCCTGCAGTCCTTGCAGATTTATAGCCTTGTGGGCATCCCACATGCAAAGTCAGAGCAGAGACAATACTAGTAGCTTGCTCTAGAGTAAGGACTTGTAGTAAAGTGTAAAAGTTGACTTTAATGTTAAACTGCTTCTGTGACAGGAAATCAGTGTAATGGTCCTGTTCTAAAGTTTGCAAGCATTTAGCTATCTAAAGTACCTGTTGTTTTGCTGAGGAGAAAAGACAATCTTTGCTGAAAGGCAGCAAATGCTGCTTATTTAGAAGGAAACTGGGTGCCAGAGTACTGCTGCAATAGTTGCATTTTGTGAACAAGGCAGGGGTTAGTTAATTTGGGAAAGTCCAATCTAACTACAACACTAAGGACTTGGTACCTTTTCCCTCAATGGGGAAAAAGCTGGCCTGACAGCTTTTTAAAACCTCTGGTCCACAGTCTAAGGATGTAAACTGCCTACAGAGTAAGCAAGTTGATAGCTGCAAATACCTGGAGGGCCTTTTTTCCCCCATAAATAGGGTTGAGCAAAGGATATGCTATGATACCGCTGACTGATGCATTTGGGAGGCCTTTAAAGGCTTTTGTTTCTGAAAATTCATAATGTGGGTACCATTCTTTTCCCCCCTGCCCCTAGTTCCCCTGGAGAACTGCAGTTATTTGATCTCTATCAGCAATCTCACTGTCTGTGCAGGTATAAGCATTGGGCAAAATTTAATAGACTGCATCTTATAGTTTGTAATCTAATACTCAGGGATAAATTATAAAAGAAGCAAAGTATTGGCTAACTTCCACAACTTCTAATGTCCAGCTATTATGGGACTTTTTGCTGTGGAATGCATTAAATCTGTTAGAGTATTTTGTTACTGTTATAGTAGATAAGAGGATTCTGAAAATAATCAACTATTTACCTGGAAACCATAGCCTTTCTGGAAGCTGCTGCCTTCAAGTACCATCCTGACCATCTTGTATGAAAGGAGCGGGGAGGTGGAATTCAGCAACAGGGAGGTGCTGAGACTCAGACTGAAGTACAAGTATTTCTTCATAGGTATGTTGGATAAAGAGGGGGTCTGTAATACTCCTGTATTATAATAATTTGCTATCATGTGCAGAAAAAGGATTTGCACACCATGGAGCAGGGTACGTCTCCTTCCTTTTAGCCTTTTTGTAGCCACCCCTTCTTCTGCATGCCTCAGCAGCCAGCCATCAATACCTTCTACCACTGAGCAGAAAATTGGCTTTCTAGGGATAGATCTGATGATCAGCTATGGTATATACTTTGCTACCCCAAGCTGGTTGTCATGTAGATATTTCAGATAAAAATAAGACTGACTTGGTAGCAGTCTTCACCTTGACATTTAAAAACCTTTTCATCAAACTTCTCACAAATCTTCTTGATACTATGCTTCATATCATCTGGTTAACAGAGTCAAATACCAGATAAAGACAGCAATTATATTTGGTTTTAAAGGGTGATGCTTCCATCTAAGCTGAAGGGGACCTCTAGAGATCAGGGAGTGCAAACCCATTTTTAGGGTGCAAACTGGAGAGCTTTCTGCACCACACAGGCAGGCAAAACAGAGACAGTTACAAGTGTGGATCACTTCCGTGTTAGTAGAGTTATGCCACTCATCTCTGATCTGGTTTCAGTCTATATTTTAGCAGGTTTTAGAAGGAAAGTCTCTTCCTTTTGTATAGATTTGTTGTTTGGTTCAACTTTCATTGCAGTACTCAGTCCTTGATCTTGTTTTCCTGTTACCTTGCAACAGCATAAGGCATCTGGTAATCGGAACATTCACCCTGAGTGTAAATGCTAGAAAGTCTTTGGTGTCAGGCTGGATTTTCCAGGAGCCCTCCAATGAGACTGGCAGGCTTTGATTCTCTTACACTTGGGCCAATGCCTAAACACCACAGCGTAGTTCCCCCAGTGTGATTAATCCCGTTGGCTTTGGAGGGATTTACATCATTAAAGCTACGATCTTCCTCAGTCAAGGGAATCCTGAAGATACTCGAGATCAACTTTCCTGGACAGACAATTTATCCCTGCATCTTTAGGTATTCCATTAAACAATCTTCTGTGCTATTACAATGCATGGAGCGATCTTTGTTAGTCAGAAACAATGTCTGTATACATTTAACTAATAAGAAAGAAAAAGGTTTTTTTAAGACACCTAAGAATATCATGCATTTCCTAAAGTACTCCTGTCTAACATTCTTCATTGCCTGTGAGTGACAAATACTTCTGTATTCCTAGAAAAAGTCCTTTATGTTCCTATAAATGAACAAAATGTTATGACTGTGGTGCATTTCTAAACTGTTAGTAGCTGCCAGAGGTTAAATTTTTATTTATAAATGCCTACAGTTCTGCTTGCCTTTTAAAGCCATTATGGTTCATTATGTGAAAAGCATCCTTTATGAAAGCATATAATCAAAATCACTTAAAAAATGTCTTTGTTAAGAAACTACTTGCTGCAGAAGCTATTTTATACAGCTGAAAATTTCAGGGACTGCATTTGATACAAAGGAAAAAAATTAAATCAGGCTTTACACTTACAGAAGTATTCCCAGTAAGCTTTGATTTACTCATTTTTGCACCAGTATCTTTAACTTTTTTGCTATAAGAAATATGACAGCTTGAGTAGGTATGATAGACAATATTAAGTAATCATTGCCATATGTATCACTTTATTTTTGGAAGTGACAGAGAAACTAATCCTGCTCGTCTTTCTCACATTCAGATCCACAAATCTGATTACCTGAGTGAAATAATCGAGATTTGGACCTTTTTATATACTTGTACTGTTATACATGCTTTTTTAGTTCTTTGCATTGCTCAACGGTTCTCGAGAGAGGATTGTATAGGCACAATGTTGATGCACAACATCTTCATGTTCAATTTAAAGCTCTCCTTTTTGGCATATTGCATGATTAATTACAGGCTGGCACAGCTGCTTAATCAATTCCTGTGCCTTGGTTTCCTCCCCCTAGAAATGGAAGTGTTATAATCCAATCCCGAAGTAACTGTAAGAGAGGTGCTTGGGAGATAAGTCACTGTGGTGATCATGGTGGATAGGAGTATTTAGACTGACTGTACGTTTGAGCTCCAAATGTAGTGAGATGCTGAGGAATGGATATCTTTTTGATGAGAGATGTGCAAAGTGTTTTTTCATAGGATTTAGCCCTGAATATCAAATTGTTGTAGTTTAATCTCCTTTGCTGCTTTTTCATGTCCGACGCCATTTTCGGATCCGTTTTCACATGTAAGCTGATTTTCAGTGCTTAACGCATTTCTTTCTACCACTGATTTTAAAATACATCAAGTGTTTTTCTAATTTTTTCTTACCTATGACTGATTTTTCAAAGCCACTGAGAAGATGGGAAAATCAAAGGGAATGCAAGGAGCTGGAGTAATTTAAGGAAACTCTAATTTAGACATATTATTACTAGAGAAGAATGTTACCTCCAAGCTCAAGAGAGTTTAGAGAAAAGCCAAGAAAATAGTTGAACATTAGAAAACTTAACCACAAGGGAAGGTTGAAGTCATAGCATTTGTTCAATGTAGAAAAGAGTAGACTGAAGGCAGGAATGATAACAGTCTTCCAATTTACTTTAATGAATACATTTTTTAAAAAGTTATTTTAAGGAGAATGGTGATGATTTTTTCCATCTTTGCTTCTGGATGGAGGACACAGCTGATCTTCAGAAGAAGGACTAGAGTTGTTTGCCGCTGTCCTGTGCTGTTCCGTGATACTTAAGGTGTGAAAGGCTATTTATTAACGTAGCGTTGTCTTCTCTCCAGCTGAACTCAGCAATGTGCCATATTCCCAGTGATTTTCACTAGTAGCTAGCCTGTGCTCATTTCCTGTGGAAGAAGTTTCTTCCACCTTACATGCGATGATGAAGATTTCTGTTGATCTATTCACTGAAGCATGGCTTCAGCCTCAGTGCAAACACTCTGCTTCTGAAGAGTTTGAGAGGCCTCGCAGCGCAGGACTTGCTGATGAAGGTCACTCCAGCTTGTCTTTGCTGCCGCTGTTTCTCCAGCATACGTTGGTGACTACGCTAACAGGTCATATGGCCACAGCATTGCACTGTTATTTTATCTCAATTTTGGAAGTGCTATTTTCTACATTTCCTTGTACTTACAGGTTTGTTTTATTTTTTCTTACCTGTCTTAAAACTCTCTGTGTATTGGAAATGTCCTTTGTCCAGATCCTGAGTTTTCTCTCCTTGTTAATTGTGTTCTTGCTGTAGTACATTCCTCTGACTTGGTGTTTGTCTAAGTAAGGACCATTGTAAGGCGTCAGAATGTGACTCCAGATGATGCTTTTGAAATGACTTCTAAATAATTTCTTCAATAACTAAAAGGCCATGACCTGGGGTGAGCGTGAAGAAATGATGCACATAAAACACCTGAGAACAGGAGCTTAGTCTTAACAGCAATTTGTGAAAAAAGTAGAAATATGCTGTGTTAGCTGAGCAGCTTTTAGAATACTTTACTGTTGTGAGGTACTGTTTGTACCATCAGTACTGACCATCAGTAATGCAAAAATGCTGAATAATTCTAAAAAGCAATGAGAAGGAAAACTGGTAATTTTCTTCAGAAAGTTCCATCTGCATATGAGGAAAAACTTCTTCACTTTGAGAGTGACTGAGCACTGGAACAGGCTGCCCAGAGAGGCTGTGGAGCTCCTTCTCTGGAGGTATTCAAAACCCACCTGGACACCATCCTGTGCAACCTCCTGTAGGTGATCCTGCCCTAGCAGGGGGGTTGGACTCGATCTCTAGAGGTCCCTTCCAACCCCTACCAGTCTGTGAATCTGTGAATCTGACTAGCACATAATGCTAGCCACACTATGCTGGTTTAATTATTCCTTTATAGAGCTGGTCTTGGGGAATTTGTGATTGTAACGAGATTATGCCTTCACAAATTCTTCCAATAATTCAGAAATAAATCTGTTGTGGATCAGTAATTTATTAAAAAAGACAGACAGACCTGGGTGGCTTCAAAGATTTCCTGAGTTGTTAAATTAGTTGAACCAAGTGCGTATGCTCTAATTTTTCACACTGTTTGGAGATAATTTCCTCAATATATTGAAACAAACTTGTTTATCATTCCATTTAGAGAGCAGTGAATTCACCAGGAAGTATTATGTCAGTGTCACTGTCTTCCTCTGGATGAGGAGAGAGAAGAAAGGTCTAGAGCACCCCAAAGGTGAAGAGCAGCTCATCAACAAGTGTTGCCATGTCAGGGACATCACTGATATTTAGTGTGTAATATATTCATGATCTATGAAGAAACAATAAATTCCTCCACAGATGAACATCAATCTGGAAAATGTTTTGCAAAGTACTAGACAAAGTTATCTTCATGTTCTGCGTTGCTATGTGTGGCATGACATGAGACTATCTTAACAGGTGGTGAAATATTCTGTTGGCAAGCCATCAAACCATGCTGGAAACTTTTGGGTTTGTTTCATCAGGGCTCCGCTATCAGTCCTGTAATGAATATTGCCCTGAGTCCGCAGAGAGAAATCCCATCCTTGCTGGATGTGAAGGAGCCTCAGATTGGACAGCATCTGCACTTCTGTGTGTGCTGGACCAAATGTGGGTGTCTCTTTCTAGCTGCAGCCAACACCTTTCTCAAATAGAAGTATCTGTGGAAATGTCACAGCTCAGACTGGAGGAGGCAGTCAAGATTAGGCATCTGTATCGCTACTTTGAGCATATGGATTAATTTAGAAGCCAAACTGATAAGACACAAAAACACTAGTAGCCTGTCTTGTAGATGTAATGGTGAAGTGGAAGGAAAGTAAATTCACCTTTTAACTCTTTGAGGACGTGCAATGAGAAATGTGCGAGCTCTGTTAATTGCCCATGTCAGGAATGGCTGAACTCTTTTCTCCGTTTGTCATCATCTCTGCATGGTTATTGATGTAACTGTAATTTCAGGTCATAGAATCACAGAATTGTTTGGGTTGGAAGGGACCTCAAAGATCATCTAGTTCCAACCCCCATGCCATGGGCAGGGACACCCGCTACTAGACCAGGTTGCCCGAAGCCTTATCCAACCTGGTCTTAAACACTTCCAGGTCTAAGGATGTGAATTATAATCTCACAGGCAACCATTAGAAAAATGTATTATATCAAATTGAAATATCTCTTTTAAATAAGTTTTTTTTTTCTCCCCAGCAATTCTTATATTTATTTTATTAAAACTTTTATCTGGTTCTTTCTCCAGGTTGAAGAAATTACTTTCAGTTGTAAATTACCTTTTGTCTGCCTTTTTGTGATGAGAAGTAACCTATAATGCTATCAAATGAGACTTACCACCTTCATATTGTTCTATTGCGGGAACATTATATTTTACCACTACACTCTTTATCTACTTAGTGCCAAAACCCATTTCTTTTATTATAAATGGGTTCAGTTTGAATTTAATCAAGACCAGTAGGAAATATTGTCACTGCATCTTGGAACTGAGTACAGATAATCAGGTACCGCAATGTGAATATAAGAGGAAATAGCCTGAAGACCATCACTACTTAAAGTGAAAGCCTGGTTTCCTTAAGTTCTTTGATCCACTTGAAAGCATACCATCAGAGCTAAATAAAGTAAACAAGAATCTGCTATATATACCCTGTGGAACTAGATGGTAGGAGAATGCATGTGCATTTCAAATTTGAGGTCTGTCATACTGAATGTGATCCTGATTTTGGCCTTGTGACTGAAAAGCTTTTTGCTTCATTATTTCTTACTTGAGTCCCAGCAGACAGGAAGAACATCACATACTTGCTGTGATAAATCCAGAGAGACAGTCTGTAAAGGACAAAGTTGTCTTTTTCCAGGTAGAATTTAAATGTTTGATTAAGAAAGTGAAACTATGGTAGCCACAGATAAATTATAATTTTGTATTTGATATCTCTCTTCTTGGCTCAGGAAAAACTTGCTTAATTTAGAGATAACAGATTGCCTGTCAGGTATCACTGCTGAGGACTCTGGTAGGATAAATTATATTAGGTTCCTTGTGCAAGGATGAGCTTTAGTGGCCCTCCTGTACAGGAGACAGATTTGTTTATTGCATTGTGGCTGCTTCCCTCTTAAAATACTTTTGTGCTAAGTGTCTTTGTAGTTGACTTTAATGTTCTGTTTACAAGATCTCCGAAGTCACTTTTGAAAAAAGTTCTATATAGGCAATTTACTCCTTTTTTTATATGTCCTGGTTCTGGCAAGGACAGAGTTAATTTCACAAAGAGCCAGGACAGGTGAGCCAAGCTGGCCGGGGGCCATTCCATACCATGTGACGTCATGCTCACCATAAAAGTCGGGCAGGGGCGGGTTCGGCGTGGCTCCGGGACGGGTGGAGTGTCCGGTCGCTCGTCGGATCGGTAAATTGTTCTTTGTTATCACCCATTGTGAATATCTGTTATCAGTACTGTTGTTGGTTGTTCCCCTCTCCCTTGCCGTCCCAGTAACCTGCCCTTACCCCAACCCTCGAGGCTTTGCCGTTGTTTCTCCGTTCTCCTCCCCAGCCTGCCGGGGGGAGGGGTGAGCGAGCGGCGCGTGGCACCCAGCTGCCGGCTGGGGCTAAACCACGTCAGCCCTTTGTGGCGCCCCACGTTGGGCGCAAAAAAAGACTGTGGTGGGTTGACCCTGGCTGGAGGCCAGGTGCCCACCGGAGCCGCTCTCTCACTCCCCTCATTCACTAAACAGGGGAGAAAAAGTACAACGAAAAGCTTGTGGGTCCAGATAAGGACAGGGAGAGATCACTCACTAATTGTTGTCACGAGCAAAACAGACCAAACTTAGAGAGGGAATTCATCTAATTTATTACCAAGCAAAACAGAGTAGAGGAATGAGAAATAAAATCAACTCTCAACACACCTCCCCCCACCCCTCCCATCTTCCCGGGCTCAACTTCACTCCCGGCTTCAACCTTCCCCCCCCTCAGCGGCACAGGGGGACAGGGAATGGGGGTTACGGTCAGTTCATCACACAGTGTTTCTGCTGCTTCTTCATCCTCGGGGGAGGACTCCTCTCATCGTTCCCCTGCTCCAGCATGGAGTCCCTCTCACGGGGTGCAGACCTTCAGGAGCAAACTGCTCCAGCGTGGGTCCCCCACAGGGTCACAAGTCCTGCCAGCAAACCTGCCCTGGCGTGGGCTCCTCTCTCCACTGGTCCTGCCAGGAGATTCCTCCAGTGTGGGCTTCCCACAGGCCACAGCCTCCTTCAGGTGCCTCCACCTGCTCCAGCATGGGGTCCTCCACGGGCTGCAGGTGGAATCTCTACACCCCCTCATCCTTCCTCCATGGGCTGCAGGGGGACAGCCTGCTTCACCATGGTCTTCACCACAGGCTGCAGGGGGATCTCTGCTCCAGCGCCTGGAGCACCTCCTGCCCCTCCTTCTGCACTGACCTTGGTGTCTGCAGAGTTTCTTACATCTTCTCACTCCTCTCTCTGGCTGCAAAAGCTCTCTCTCTCTAAGTGTTTTTCTTCTTCTTAAATATGTTATCACAGAGGCGCTGATTGGCTTGGCCTTGGCCAGTGGTGGGTCCGTCTTGGAGCCAGCTGGCATTGGCTCTATCAGACACAGGGGGAGCTTCTAGCAGCTTCTCACAGAAGCCACCCCTGTAGCCCCCCTGCTACCAAAACGTTGCCACACAAACCCAACACATTATCCAAATCTAATTTTGTGAATGGTAATGATGTTACAGTTAGTTCTATGCAACTTCTTATGCATTGAAAATATGGTGAAAAAAGTTTTTCAAGTGGCTGCTTTAGCCTTTTTTCCCTAGTTTGTAAGGACTAGGAGTATCAAGTAAACAGCAAAAGTACTGTTGAGTGCACCCTCAGCGAGTTTGCTGACGACACCAAGCTGTGTGGTGTAGTTGACATGCTGGAGGGAAAGGATGCCATCCAGAGGGACCTTGACAGGCTGGAGAGGTGGGCCCGTGCGAACCGCATGAAGTTCAACAAGGCCAAGTGCAAGGTCCTGCACGTGGGTCAGTGCAGTCCTAAGCACAACTACAGGCTGGGCGAGGAATGGATTGAAAGCAGCCCCAAGGAGAAGGACTTGGGGGTATTGATTGATGAGAAGCTCAACATGAGCCGGCAGTGTGCGCTTGCAGCCCAGAAAGCCAACCGTGTCCTGAGCCACATCAAAAGAGGTGTGACCAGCAGGTCAAGGGAGGTGATCCTGCCCCTCTACTCGGCTCTTGTGAGACCCCACCTGGAGTACTGCGTCCAGCTCTGGGGGCCCCAGTACAGGAGAGACATGGAGCTGTTGGAGCGAGTCCAGAGGAGGGCCACGAAGCTGATCAGAGGGCTGGAGCACCTCTCCTGTGAGGACAGGCTGAGAGAGTTGGGGTTGTTCAGCCTGGAGAAGAGAAGGCTCTGGGGAGATCTAATTGTGGCCTTCCAGTACCTGAGGAGGGCCTGCAGGAAAGATGGGGAGGGACTGTTTATGAGGGAATGTAGTGACAGGACAAGGGGTAATGGGTTCAAGCTGAAGGAGGGTCAATTTAGATTAGATGTTAGAAAGAAATTCTTTACTGTGGGGGTGGTGAGGCACTGGAACAGGTTGCCCAGAGAGGTTGTGGATGCCCCATCCCTGGTAGTGTTTAAGGCCAGGCTGGATGAGGCTTTGGGCAACGTGGTCTAGTGGAGGGTGTCCCTGCCTGCAGCAGGGGGTTTGGAACTAGATGATCTTTGAGGTCCCTTCCAACCCAAACCATTCTATGATTCTATGAAAAGAGCTGGCTGGTCACTGGGTGAATGTAAACATCAGAAGAGAAATTATTATTAATCATGGCTTTTTGGTAGGGTCTTCAAACAAATCAAGATTATGGTCCCCTACACTTCGGTGCTGTACATGGATAAAGGATCAGATGATCTCTCCTTTGAAAAGCTTGCAGGCCAAGTAGCAACAAAAGTGAATAGGAGATCGGGTAAATGAAGTTGTCACATGAACAGAATGAAACATTATCAGGACAGTGAATAATGTATTTCTTCAATTGTTGTTATTTTTTGGAGGGAGCAGTATTAAGGAAAGTGTCTGCTCAACAGAAAGTGTATAGGACAAACCAAAGGGGAGTAGGAAAGTGGAGGAACTGGTAAGAAAGAGGGAAATAAAGTGATGAGGAGAGTCTAAGTGAGCCTGGATGCATAGCCAGTTTCTACAAGTTTGAGATGCTCTGCTCACTACTGGAAAGATATCCAGGTACTTTTCAGCTAGATGAGTAACTTAAGTATAGGCAGAAGCAACAGCAACTGATGGGATTTTTGATTAATTCAGCAGAGTAGCTTATTTATTTGGGATACAGTAAAGGACACAGAAATTCAGCCAAGGATATTATTGTTAATTGTGCAGGCAGTTAAATTTAGCTCTTGCTCAACCAAAAGAAGTAATCAATCTTTTCAAGAAGTGTGAGAGTAACAATAGCCAGAGAAGGGCAAACAGATTGTCTTTCCAGTTCTTTAAGATGCCTTTTTGTTCACCCTTCCTCTTCTGTATAGCTCTGATGCAGATAATCTGAACACAGTAGATTTCTGTACTGTGAATCAGGAGGATTTTCACAGGAGGAGAGACCAGAGGTTAAGATGCTGGTCTAGAATAATCAGATTTTGTACCCTGCTTGTGATTAACTTCCTCTGAACTTGACATAGAGGTTACTTACCTTTCCTGTGCCTTGTTTCTCTAATGGTAAAGTGAGCAAGGAAGGAACCGTTATTGCATTAAGAGATTTTGTGAAGAAAAAGAACACTCAAAAGTTTGAGGATTGTAGATGTTGCTATGATATTAATAGCTCTATTCAGCTGCCTACACATAGGCTGCTTGAGTTGTATCCTGCCTCGCCTCAAGCTGCTATTCCAGAAGACACTTCCTAGGTCCTGTGTCATGTTTGCCACCTGCACAGAGATGTTTGAGACATCCTGTACCATCTGAGATGCCTATGGGAAAGCAAATTAATCAAACTCACTGTTTCTCAACCTTGATTCTTTGTTTTTGGCTTGGTCCCTGTTCTCTCCTAATGGCTTTTCTCCCTCTTACTTCTTTCTTTGATTTCTCACTTTTTCTTCTTTCTCTTTTTTTTCTCTACATCTAAGCTTGGTCTATGTTGTTTCTTGTTTCTTTCCATTTTGTTTTCCTCTTTAAGCTACATCCCATGAAAATCACCTGCCACGCACCATTCCGGCATATCTACCTGGATGCTGTCCTCTATTATATAGGCTAGTTATACAGAGCTGACTGAGGAAAGCTGGTCTAAGGGTGTGCCTCTCTGTAGTTTATTTTTTGAAGTACGTGACAATTCTTTGAAGCTGTGCCAGGCTTTCACATCCACTGGGGATAAGCACCTTTCGGATTACATGCAGAGAGTGTCTGATGAGCCACCTTACCATGTGGGAGAGCCCCATAGCATTAAACCCTGCGAAGGTCCCCACAGACAAGCAGAAGTCCCTAGCAGTACATTGTCATGGCTGTCAGTATCCCATCCCTTCTGAACAGCAAAGCAAGACCTTGTGAACACCAAAGCTCATCCTTCAGTCTCCTTAAATTCCTACTGCCCAGCTAAGCTTTACTACTAGATCTCTTAGGATCTCACTTACAGAGAACAATAGCCAGCTACTATTATGTTAAATTTTACAAGGGTGCCTGCTTCCAGTAGAACAAATTTGCTGGATGTTTCAAGGCAAGGGTGAGGAACGGTCTGTCATTGTGGTGCCCTGTGTTGTGCAAGTCAGTACTCTCTGTAAAGTACTTTCTGGTTTTAACCAAATGACCAAGGACTAATGTAGAAGTCTGTGGCTTCATTCTGAGAGGAATCATAATCTTGTTTATTTTGTGGATCTCTCTAGAACATTTTTACATCATCTAGCAATGATGTACAATTGGATTCTGTAATTTGCACAAAGGTTATTATAATCATCTCTCATAGCATAATGTTCACATTTGTCATTTAGGCTGTGCAGAAAGGCAACATTTCCCTCTTTCAATTTTGATTAAGGGAACATGCCTTATTATAGTATTTTATGCTTGTCTGGATATTATTCAGTACTATTCTCATTTGTTAGCAAACTGCTCCCATGCATCATGGTATTTTACAATACTCAAAGCACCAGCAAGCAAAAGCTGACAAAAAAATTAACAAAAGCAGCCATGAGAAAAGTGAACCTTCATGCTTCTTGAAACAGCAAATACCTTACCAGAGCTTCACAAACAGCAGGACAATCCATCAATAAGAAAAATCCATCAGGGCTATAAAATGTAAAGAGACCATGTCAGGAATTCATTGAAATGCAGTTTTTTAGGGGTTGGGAGCGGGTTCTGCAGGAGCGTTACTGCACACTTGTCATGTATTTTCCCTAGGCATCTTCTTGAGGAGGGGGTGGAGAAAGGCTGATAGATTATATGGTCAATTAGTGTGACCTGTAGAGTCATTTTCATGCTTTTCCATACCAGAGAGTGCGTGGTACCTAGCAGCTGCCCTCCTCCATTGCTTTGGCCATATTTCATGCATTAATGCAGTTCAGGGTAGAACTTCTCTTTTGCTTTGTGACCCTGTACAGCAGGAATTGCCTCTGTCATATATTAGTATAGCAGTTGTGGAGTTGCAGTCTTCCACTAAATGGTACGTTCCCAAATTGCTGTTTACCGTGATGGTTTTTCTCCTAATATATGATCCAGTGTGTCAAACTTGAGCAATGAAATTCAACTGTAAATGGTGGGCAAATGAGGATTGTTTTGCCCTGTTTAAGAGAAGATCTAAATGGGAGGCTGGGGAACAAGTACAGTAATAGAGATGTAAGATACATTACATGACAATGAAGATTGACGGTAATTTACTGAATGCTCAGGAGTTCTCTATATCATTAGTACTGCAAGTGTGCACAGAAACAAGGGCTCGTAACTACAGATCACCTAATGTTGATCTGGAAACCTGAGCTAAGTTTAGTCGTTTCTTAAGATCAGTAATGGAAACAATCTGGAGTGCAGATTCTGCTGAAGATGAGGAAGAAGAGAGAGTAGTCAGAGGAGGGTGAGGACATAGGTGTTTCTTGCAAGTCTTCTGTTTCCTTCTATGTCCAGTTGAACTCTTGTAAATTTATTGGCCATCTCCACAGCAATTCTGTCTTTAAAGAAAAGTCACCTGTGTTCTGGGTGGGAGGGTCATTATTTGCTCCTTAATGATTTAAAGCATGTTTTATTAAATTGTCATCTCTTTGTTTTACACACCAGTGGATCTTCTTGGGACTCCAAAACCAGGCCACATCATCACCCTTCTTGACACAGCTCCCGTCTCTGCCTGGTGGCCAGCTGTAGTCCTTGGGATGCCTGGAGTGGTTCTGCGATAAACCAGCACCACATGAAGCAATTGCTTATCAGCAAAGAGCTTTATTGTAGTGTCCTTCTGCGTTTTCCATAGCCTTCTCAGTAGAATGCTCAGTGTGCTGTTTTAAACAGGTTTTCAGGCTTTTGAGAGTCTGTCAATGACAAAGGGATTACTTTTCCACAATTCTCCAGCAGATATTAATGAGAACAGAGGCTTGGGCAAACATTTGTCACTGTAAGCTGTTGTTTCTGCAGGAACGCAATGGTGGAATAGCAGCAGCAGTACAAAGGCAAGCCTGAATTCTTGGAAAGTGTATAGGCTGTATAGCATGGAAAGTATTAAATTCAGTCAGCCTCTTGGAAGAGTGAAGCAGTTGAGCGTGTTGCATGGGAGCTATGTTTGGATCAAAATATTCGTAGCAGAATTGAAATTGGGCAATACACTGTGCTATTTCAGATGTGTATCTTAACTCTGTGATAAAATGGTAATTTATACTTACTGGGTATGTTCTGGTTGCTGATCTACTTACTTTACAAAATCCTAATAATGTTAAATTTGGTATGAATTCTGGCTAGGCCAAAAACCAGCTTGTTTGGAAACCCAAGACTTTCACCCTAAAAAAGAAAGTGTTAAATACTGGGTTGTTTTCTTCCCTAAAGTGCTCAACTGCCTAACTTATTAGCATGAAAGCCAAAGAATGTTGATCTTTTGCTCTGTTTAGTCAGAAACTTACTCTAGTATTCTCAAATGGAAATTCTTAGGGGAAAAAAACTGAAAAAAAACCCAAACAAAACCTGCCTTGTTTACCCAATGACTCAGTTTTCCCACCTACAATAATAACAATTCCTTTGCACACATGCATGACTAGGGATGATGCATGTTGGGATGTCTGATGAGGTTACTGTGCACTCCTGTCCACCCTGCTGCTGCTGCTCTGTGCAGGGAGCTGAGCTGCTCTTGAGGCCTGGGAGGCCACAATTTACTTCAGAGAACCAAAGTGGTGGGTTTTTTTCTTTTCTTTTTCTTCTTTCTTTGAATTGCCATAGTCTTGGAAACTTTTTTAGGGGAGAATGCGTAGGCCTGTCAAGGTAGTAGTCTCAGTAGCTTTTATAACACTGTCAGCCTTGCCACAAGACATGAGTTTTCAATGTAATCAAGCTTACTCAAGTTCATCTGTAATTTTTTCTATTATATTGGTTTCCTTTCTTTGGTATGTTGCAGACACTTAACAACATTCACTTCATAGTCATTGTACAATTGATCATTTTAATTCAAGATCAGCAAATTACTGACTTTTTCTTCCTAATACTTCAGATCCTCATAGAACTGAAATGTATTATTTGGTAAATGAAGGTACTTGGATAACTTTAAAGGGGAGCTGTTTAGTTTTTTGTCTTCCAAAAGTGTTACTGAAGATGCATCATCCCCCAAATGGAAATATTCTTGCATTTTGTATCTAGACATGTACTCCTGATGACATTTATGAATTATATCAGACACACTTGATGTCGTTACTCAAATTTTATGTGTTTGTGTAGAATCTGTCATTTATTTTATCTCAGTACTGCATTGCCAGACAATTCATCTATACATGTATTCACTCAACAGCATCTAGGTGTACCATTTTACCATCAGATCAAATTTAACTTCATTCTCAGTGCTAACTGGACTTAATTATTTAGTTCATATATTCTTAGCAACATGCTGGATCAACATTGATATTCATTTTAGATCCTTAATATAATTCAGGGGATTAAGCAACTCATACAGTATCATGTTTGGAGATCACCGTTAAATCAAGAAAAAATAAAGCAGCGGTTTCAATTTTTGTGTTGCCTTTGATACTTTTTTTTGTCTTCTTATGGCATTTTAAGAGAAGACTTACTGGAAGATGATTTAGTCTAATTATATGAAATGGGGTTGCTTTTTGCCTATTTCTTTTTTGGATAGGGTGATCATGTTCAGTACACTTACCTGGCAGCCACCTCTTTGAAAAGGAAATGTTGGATTTTCAGAGAGCTCCCTGGCATGGATCAAAGTCGTGTCGCAGTTGGGGGCAGACTGTTTGGCTCATTGGTGACATGGAGCAATGTGAAGGCCTGTGATGAGTCGAAATGTTAAATTAAATGATTCCTCTGTAAAACCATCCGTGATAGTTTTAAATATTTTATTAAGAGATTGGTGATGAAAGCATATAAGGTCTTTGGAAGTAGTCAGCAGGCTTAAAAGCAACCCAGAATGCCCAAATAAGCCAGGGGAATAAAAAGCTAAAATATAGCTTTAGGCAGCAAAAGGCTAGTCTTTTGTCATTTTTTCCTCTCTGATGTCATTCTTTCTGTCTTTCTGCTGTAAATATGTCAAAACTTCCTTGAAGTTCCACATGCCAGGTCCGCAGGTAGCAGCATCATATCACCTTCATGATCATCTCGCTCCGCGTTTTTCACCATGGCAATGCTCGCCCCATCTTTGTGAAGCCTGGTTTTATGGTGTGGGGCTGGCTGGGGTTGGGAGAGGCAGGCGGTTGGAGAGAGAACATGCCAGGACTGTTGTGAGAAGAATAGGAGGGGGATGTTTATATGTTTGTTTATAGTATCAGCTAATTGCTACTGTTTCTGTTTTCTGGCACTCTTTTTTAAAATTTGTTTTTGTTTTTTCTTGCGAAACTGGGAAGTTTGGACACTCTGTCATGAGAGAGCATTCCTAATGCCACTGTGTGAGATGGTTCATCCCACATACAGTGCTCTTAAAAGATTTGGGGATTGCTTGACAAAAAGGGTGAAGCCTATTTGCAGCTACGTATAAGTCTTCAATATTAAAATGAATGGATAGTGCTGGGATTTAATAATAGAATGCATTTATTGTATTAAATACAGCATAAAGTGTAGCTGTGTCAAATTACTTTTGAGATTGCTATCACATGAATAGCCCTTATTGCTGACATATTGCAGTATATTTATTATCTAGTGGATGACAATCCACTGCTGAATTAATGAGGGGAGCAAATGTGAACACAATAGAAGTTTTGAATAAGCATCAGCTGTAACAGTTTCTCATGCAGTCTTACAGTTAGTTCTTTATTCTCAGTGTATGACTTGATGTTGAAAATCATGCAGATAAGGAAAATGTTAATTCCGTTTGAAGCAATGAGCCATAAACAGAAGAAAAAAACTAATGAAATGTCACTATTTTTTTTCTTTCTCTGTCTGAATGGGAGGAGAACTTGCAGTGCCAGCAATTTCCCTCATTCTTCTTGCTTTGAAACCCTGGGATTCTTTGCTAAAAGAAATGTTGCTTCATTAAAAAAACCCACATACCCCCCAAGGGCTCCATACTTTGAAGTGTATTTCCATACACACACCATGCTCCCGCTTTTGTACTTTTTTATTTTGACAAAATGGTTTCCCGTGTGAACTTCGGAAACGGTAATGCATGCAACACCCACAAAAATAAAATGCTATTTAAGTTTAACTGCAAGAACAGAAGTGTTGAAAGTAGCAGCGTTTTTGCTTTGTGAAATAAATATTAAGTTATTCCTTTTTCTTTTCAATATAGGTACTTCAAAAACTAGGAAAAGCAGATGAAACAAAAGATGAACAGTTTGAAGAATACGTTCAAAATTTCAAACGGCAAGAGGTCAGTTACTTTTCCAATTTCTTTAATTGTGTCTTAAGAAAAATGCAGTGCCTTTGAACTTGCCGGTTTAGAAGATGATGTTACAGGGTAACAGGTAAAAAGAAATATTTTGGGAAGGGTGTAAGATCTTGTTCTATTTTCAAATGGAAAGAACAGTTGAGTTTGTGCATGCAGAGGGCTAAGAGATGTGATCATAATACAAGGACATATTGTAATCATATATAACACCATCATGCTCGAACCGCTTGGGATCAGCAGAGAGACAGCACATTTTCAACAGCATAACTGAAAGCAGAACATAAGCCTGACTAAATTTCTTGAGGCCTGTATCTAGTGATATGCCCCAGGGGTCAGTGCTTGGTCCAGTCCTATTCAACATATTCATCAATGACCTGGATGAGGGGACAGAGTGTACCCTCAGCAGATTTGCTGATGATACTAAGCTGGGAGGAGTGGCCGACACACCGGAGGACTGTGCTGCCATTCAGCGAGACCTGGACAGGCTAGAGAGCTGGGCAGAGAGGAACCAAATGAAATTCAACAAGGGCAGGTGTAGGGTCCTGGCCGTAGGGAGGAATAACCCCATTCACCAGTACAGGTTAGGGGTTGAACTGCTGGGATGCAGCATTTCGGAGAAGGATCTGGGAGTCCTGGTGGACAAGAAGTTCTCCATGAGCCAACAATGTGCCCTTGTGGCCAAGGCGGCCAACGGTATCCTGGGGTGCATTAAGAAGAGCGTGGCCAGCAGGTTGAGGGGGGTTATCCTCCCCGTCTACTCTGCCCTGGTGAGGCCACATCTGGAATATTGTGTCCAGTTCTGGGTGCCCCAGTTCAAGAAAGACAGGGAACTGCTGGAGGGAGTCCAGCGGAGGGCTACAAAGATGATTAGGGGACTGGAGCATCTCTCATATGAGGAAAGGCTGAGAGAGCTGGGTCTGTTTAGCCTGGAGAAGAGAAGACTGAGAGGGGATCTAATTCATGCTTATAAATATCTAAAGGGTGGATGCCTAGAGGAAGGGGCCAGACTCTTCTCGTTGGTGCCCAGTGACAGGACAAGGGGCAATGGGCACAATCTGGAACCCAGGAAGTCCCATCTGCATATGAGGAAAAACCTTCTTCACTTTGAGGGTGACCGAGCACTGGAACAGGCTGTCCAGAGAGGTAGTGGAGTCTCCTTCTCTGGAGATATTCAAAACCCGCCCGGACACCATCCTGTGCACATGCTCTAGGTGATGCTGCTCTAGCAGGGAGGTTGGACTCAATGATCTCTAGAGGTCCTTTCCAATCCCTACCAATTTGTGAATCTGTAAACACAGCTTTGTAGTTGCCTCCTTAAAAAGGAGAGATGTATTTCCTTGGTTTCATTTTGTGGATTGTTTTCATCAGTGCTATATAATAATACTGGTTTCATACAAAGTGAATGGATGAATAGTTTCAGACTGTTTTGTGTTGTTCCACTGCCTGTTGGTTCAGGGGGTTGTGGTGGCAGTGCTGATGAAGCACTGCTGGGGACCAGGGCTCAGTTGCTCTTTGTGTTGTAAACACAAGACGTGAAAACAAAGGTACCCTGAAGAGTTTATAATCTACTCCCAATGCAAACCTAAAAACTAACCTCAATTACTCCTTGTTTTGTTGGACAGAATTTTTGGCTCTGAGGTGATTAATTGCAGTTAATTATATAGTAGCTTTCTAGTACAAATTAATGCCTACTATGAGCTGCATTAATGCCACCAAGAAAATAATCTTGTTATATAAGTGTGAACTGAGGTATCTGTTGTCTTTGTGAGCTATCATTTAGAGCTCATATAGAAAGACACTGGAGGGTGAGAGAACTACTCCCACGCGTTTTACACCATGTAAAAAATTGGCTTATGTCAATGTTTGCAATTTCTGCCCTGAATCAGTCCTATCTACCACGTGCACTTCTGTCCTTTCTGTGTAAACACAAACCCTGCATCCTGGCTGCTGGGATGCTTATTAACTCTTTTGCATCTTATGGTCACTTTATTTTCCTCTAAGAAAACGTAGAATGGAGAGAGGTTTCACAGCTGGCCTGTTGTGTAGATCTTTGCTCTTCTCCAAAGATGACAATGATGGGAAGTAAAAGAACCTGTTTCTCAGAGGAGGGTAGTTCTTCCCTCAAATTTCTTGATGTCAGGAAGATGGTGGGAGTTAATAGGCCTGAAGAAGCACTCAGAAGCTTTGACACTCTGCAGAGATGTTGTATTTTCCCTTTTCTTCCCTTTCCTCTTTTCTGAGTATGCTGGGATATCAACAGAGCATTTCTTTTTTCTTGATTGTCCTTATGTTGCTGCTTATCCTTGCTGTCAATATCCCAGCTGTTTGCACAGCTACTAACTGTGTTACTAGAAATAAGATGCATCTATGAGGTGGTTATTGGGTGCAGGAGGAGCAGCTGGAGCATCCCCATGAAGAAACAGAGTTTTGTGAGATTTTTTTTAGCTAAAAATTCTGAGTGAAATCAAAAAAGAGATACGAAAGAGAAAAAATATTCTTTTTAAGCAAAATTATGTATGTCTCGCATTTGGTTTTTCTGTCCTTAACCAAGAATTTTCCATAATGGTGATTTTCAGCTGAAAGTCTTGCTGAGGGCTAAAGAGGATCTTAGCATTTCTGCCTTTTTATTTCCTCCTCCTTTGATGTACGGAGAAGCAGTAATAAACAGTGAAGGACTCTGCAAGAACTGCGTGATGCTACATCCAGATGCGAATGTGACTTTGGGGCCAGGGGAGGAATTGGATAGGGAAGAGTGAGTGCAGAGGGAAGTGCTACCACTTTCTTGAGGGGCACATGCAGATTAGCCCAGGTCCACGGGCACACCAAATGAGAAACGCTGCATATTTATTAAACTAATCACACATGCTTACTGTGCCCTGCTGGGCTCGCTCTCAAAGAGTTCTGTTGTGCGCAGTTCTTTCGAGTACAAAGGGAAAAAGTGCTGCAAAAGTACTCTTTCTGCCATCTTCACCAGTAAGAAGCATATAAATTGCTTAAATTTTCTTAGTTTTGTCCATGCTTTGATCTACAATATACTAACAATTCAAAGATACAAAGCATTACAATGTGCATCTGAATTATCACTCTTACTGATTAATACTTTGCAGAACTGCTATCTTCTGTGAACTCAGGCAGCCATTTCTTCTTGGTTTACATTCCTGCTTTCAAGATTATCTCTACGACTCTAGAGCTTTTAGAAAAAGAAAAATGAAATTCTAGGTAGTAAAGAATAAAAGGCAGTCTGTGTGATTAATCCTTGTGCTGAGGTCCACCGAACTGTTGATATGGGCCATTGAGGTGGCTTGCAAGTCTGTTAGAGGCTGTCCTATCTTTTGCAGTTCCCTCCAGGATTATTTGTCTCCATGTTGTTTGTTGACCTAACCGGGCCTTTCTATGGCAGAGGCAGTTAGAGAGGATATCCAAACTTTATTTCTTATGGTCTCATTTAGCAGTGATTTAGCTGTTTTCTGGCCATCTCATCTACTTAGATTTGGTTTTGAGGAAGGCTGTCACTTCAGTTCTGTGTCTGTAAGTTGTTTGTAGCAGCTGCTGCCATGCAGGCTCAGGGAATCCTGGTAAGCTCAAAGCTATGAAAATGGACTATTTTTCTTGTTTCCCTACCTTATTGAGCCTGCAACACTTGGGAGGTCAACTGGTCGTATGGATAGAATGATCTTTTTATTAATAGTCTCTAAAGATAGTAAATGAGGACTCCGAGATCAGCTCAGGGAAAGGAAAGAGCGTAGTGCTCAGTACCCAGAAAACAGGTAATTGAAAAACTGAAATCTTAACATGCTATTCCTTGCCTGAGTAGCAGATTAGATGGTGGGTATGTACCGAACTCAGCAGAAGGCTCTGTGTAAGGGTATGTCCAGCAGACCTATCTGTAGGAAAAGCTCATTTAATCTCCCCAGTGATCTGTTCCCGTCTCTTTCTGAATACAGCTGGATAAGAGCCCCTTCTGGACTTGACAACCCAGAGTTGAATTACCCAGATGAATCACCATGGAGAAACTGAATCATCCCAGGTCTGGAGAGAACAGAGCACAGTGGCTTTGCAGAGCCCCAGGACTTTCCCTATTAGAAGCAGTAAGATGCTGCAGCTGAAACCAACAGTAAAAACACTTTGATTTTTAACAGCGAATACAGCTGTTATTCACCTTCCACTTAAGTTGTAAACTGCAAATTGCCACTCAAAATCAAACTTGTGGAACAAACAAAACATATATAAACTCATATGACACAGATTTTTAGTGTATTGCAAGAAATTTCTTGAGGCTTAGACATGGCGCTCTGCACGGCTAATTGTGGATGTGTTCAGCCTCTTAATCAACTCTGGAGTTCAGAGAGAGGAAAAAAAAAAAGAAGACAATTCCTGCACATTTCTCTCCACTATGAAAATATCAAGTCCCTCAGGATTTTACCTGAAATTTCATCTCAATTCTGTTGTTCAAGCAACTGCATCTTACACTTTCTTTTTTTGACAGGAAGTAAAGTAGCAATTCCCTTATCCCCAAGTACATCTTAATGACTCACAGTGCTTGCTTTATTTTTGTAAGAGATCAATATTCTCTTTCATGTCTATGCATATTTACCTCTCATTATTTTTCCATATGTAGTTACAAGACTTCTTTTATTTTACAGACTACCATTAAAATATATTTTAATGTTTAAAACCATTATGTTTTGTATAGGTACATACAGAGATATACTAGTTGCTACTACAAAAGGAGCTGTCCATGACATGTCAGAATAAAGTAAAATGTCAAGTGCTGTTGTTGCTAGTTTATAGAATTAGGTGATAAAGATTTTTTTTTTTTTTGCTGTTGAGTGAGCAGAACGTGCTTCTGTGGACTGCTTTACTTAATGGGTGCCTCACAGTAAGAGCTGCTCCTTGGGTGTAATTATTAGGGATCCTGAAAAGTTTTAGCGTGGCCAGGTCTTCGTTTCACGCCAACACACTTAGCTGCCTCACAGCTATGGGACGATGTTGATTTAAGTTGTTGAGTGGAACAATTAGCATTCATTGAAGTGCTCTTTTTGCGTCAGATATGCCACTGATTTCTTACAATTTATGACCTAAGATACCAAAGATAGGATTCACCACCTACACATAGGCACTAGACATGCCTTACAGTGTCCCATCTGTGTCCCAGCGGTTGCTCCAGGCAATGTGTGGGCCCGTGGCTCTGCCCACAGTCCTGTGTCATGCTTGCTGGCTCAATGGTCCTCTTGAGCACCCCATGGCATCTCCAGCAGCAACAGACACATGTTTTGGCAGCTGAACCCTGCCCCTGGAAGGTCATCCAGTGCCAGATTGTGACACACAGGAATTATTATATATCCCACTGAAGGGGGGGCTAGTTGGAGAGGGGCGGTATGGCTCCAGGATGCATGCCTCAGGGACGGTCTGGCTTTGGGATGGGTCTGAGTGTGCGGTCTGAGTTGTACGGTCATTGGGTGAGAAACTGCATTGTGTATCACCAGTTTTGTATATTCTGTTAAGTACTGTTGTTTGCGGTTTTTTTTTTTTTTCCCCGTCTCCCTTTGCTATCCCAGTAAACTGTCCTTATTCCAACCCATGAGGTTTTGTCTTTTCCTTCCCATTCTCCTCCCCATCCCACTGGCGGAGGGGGTGGGGTGGTTGAGCGAGCGGCTGCGTGGTGCTCAGCTACCAGCTGGGGCTAAACCACGACACACCTGACCATCTTTAAACCTACCTTATGTCCTCCCCTTGGACCCCTCATTTTACTGATCTTGTGCATGGGCTTGAGACTGAGAAACAAATCCAGGCAATAAACAAAAAGTGTGAGCTTAAAATTACTCTGACTGGGAAGCACTGTTTCCCCTTAGCTGATACGCAGATTTCCTTGGTTGTCTGTGGAATCCCATACTAAACTGCAGGAGATACTTGATACTTGTTAAGTTGGAACATATTGTTGGTTCAATACAGCTCTGTCCATAGGAGACTCCCTTGCTAAACAAAGGTGATGCCAAATGCTGTCCCTGATAGATGCTGTGAAGTAAGCTGGACACAGGAAAACACAATCTGGACTAGCGGGAGGAAGTTTTTTTCCATGAGCCAAGAACTGTTTGCAAAGTGCGTTCAGGGGGACTGCATCTGACAGGCATCTTTTCAGGGTCGGTCCCAAAGTGTACTTCAGGTACTGGATGACCGCCAAGCCAAATACAAGCAATAAAATGTGCAACGTGTTTTGGGGACTATGGGAGACGTTTCTCTGCTGATTTACCATTTCATCCTGAAATGTATGTTTAATAAATACTTTATGTCTGAGGGACCGTTTTTCCCAAGACAAGAGGCATAGCGTTCTATTAAATCTCATCTTGACCTCATTAATTTCCAGTTAGGCAGGATATCCGAGAAGGTGAGGTCCTCTGCTTTATGCTGCAAAACTATCTCTGGAGGAACAGCCCAGATCCATTCCAACTAATTCCTCACTTCAAAGGAGAGAGTAGCTGATCCGATGTTTTGATTTTTTCATTCTGCCTATTGATTGCTCCAAATCTAAAGCCTAAACCATTGTCACACTGGGCTGATTTTGATTGCCCCTTGGATATGAACTATTATGCCTCTGCAGCTTTAGTAACCGTGCTAATTGTTTTCTCCCAGGCAGCGCAGTTGAATGATCAAGTTATTTCTGACTATTTTTACAGCAGACTGGTATATGTTTCTTCAGGAGCCCTTTGGGATAACCAGCCCTGGGGATAGTTGACATAGCCCAGCTTTGGGATTTAACACATGGACTGAATGTGATCCAGTTCACAACAAATATTTCTGGACAGTTTTCTACCAGACCTGTTAATGTATAGCTTACGTATGTTATTTAAGAATATAGTTATGGATATGCAGCTATGCGCATAAACAGAGGCCAAGTACATGTTCGGAAAGTGTAGCTTGACGTTTAATGTGTATAGATTATTTTTAGCCACAAACTTGTAGACTCTGCATTTGCTCTATTTGCACACCTCAAATTTTCATGAAAGCCAATAGTCTGGGCTCTGCTTTGAGGACATAAATATGCTTGTAGGAAGATTTAATAGGTATGAAGGATCCTAGCTTGGGGAGGGAGAGGTTTAGTTGTGAGGCAAGAAGGTTGGAATTTCATTTAAGGAGGGTGCAAAGTATTTTATGTTCAGTCCTCATCTGAAACAGGGACCGCTGGTTCAGTAAAAGAGTTAGTTGGCTGAGCATCACTGCAAGCACAGAGCTTGCCTACCTGGCTACTGGGAGTCACTACTAACACGGGGCAGAGCTTGGTGGCTCTTACCTTTAGAGTTCATACTTTTTGGATTAGTCCACCTTGTCTGAGGAGCATGTTTGATTTGATGCAGTTTACTTCAACTCATCATGTTACTTAATAACTAGAACAATGAAATTCTTACTCTTGAGCCACCTCAGTGGTTGGACCGCAAATCTGGTGCTGTCCTGGTAGATGCTGGGATGCCAAAAATGTCTGTGTTTCCAGAGAAGGTTGCAAACCCAACTTTTTTCAAGTGATGCACTGGACAAATAATTCAAAACCCAAGTCTCTTACAGCTTGTAGAAAGAGAAAAGAAGAAATGTATTTCTTTAAGAAAAAGATTCAAAAATTTGGGAGTCAGTTCTAGGAACTATAATGGGACTGAGAAATGGTAAAATAGGGTATGCTGGTATGTAGATATATTTTATACTGAATTATGGATTTATCCCAATAGCTTCTTATTTTGTGAATAGTCATTTGCATTCATACTTCTGAGTTCCCTAAAAGAACTGCCAGTAAATACTACCTAAAGTATTTGTGAACAGAGAGACAGTGCTGCTTTACATTGTGGCTAATAACTGCACATTACAATAAAGGTAATCTTCCAGACGATACAGAAAATGCTTTCTTTTGAGCCATTTCCCAGATGTCTTAGTGATGGAATGAGAAAATTCCAGTATTAGACTCAGAGCTGCATTAATAATTATCTGGTTATCTATGGGGCAGGTTATTAACTAACTATGCTCCAGGTTCAGCATTGACAGTGCTCTTGACTCTCGCTAACATGGAGTCATTAATTTGTTTTTGGTATCAAGCACATGCTGTGCTGACCTTTCATGTAAAGATATATTGTGTTTACATCCTCTGTGTGACATGATAGGAAAAAAATCACACTCTTCTGTTCTGCCTGGAAAGCTGTGAATAAATGATGCCTAGCAAATAGGTCGTCCAATTCCAGCTTTTGTGGAGGCAAGGTGGCCTTTAATTTCTGAATAGAAGCAATGATTTTTCTAATGCATCAGGAAGCAAAAGCTGGTAAGACACAAACCATGTTTTTTATGGCTTTAGTCATTAAGTTTTTATAGGTCTCATCAGTCTTACAGCCAACAGTGCTATGGCTCTTTTTGTCTTAATTCCAGTGCTAAGGTATATTTAAATTCTATTCTCTAAAGAAAGAAACAAAACTAACCATCCACAGGAATCTGTTGTACTGAAAAGACTTAATGCTGCTGTAAATGTGTGCAAGACCTGTGGCTGTAGATGACAAGATCCTGAAACACTGAGCCTCCATATCTCACTGGGTGCACATGTCTTTACTGGCTTCACAATACTGACCATGTAATAAGACCAGAGAGTAGAAAAGAGGAGCTGATGGTGGCACTGACTATATGCTACAGTGTTCAGAGCAACTAGTTGTTTGAGACATCGCAGTGGAGATGTGTGTTGATTTTCCTAGTGAGGGATGTTGTTTTGGGTGGTCAGCATACCTGCCTTGCTTCTTATGCGTAGTTTAACAGGATTGCTTGACGGATTTCTGGTAACTTTATGTTGAATTTGACCAGGTGAGCTAAGACCACTGATTTCTGGTGCTGAGGTCTGGTGAGAACATACTTGCTGTTATCAAACAACCTGTTTGTGAGGTTTGCTATTAAGTATGCTGTTGAGATTTCTCTCTGGAGTTTTCTTGTATATTATGAAACTCTGACTCATTTTGCTGCCTCATGTAGAACAAATAAAAGAAATTACGAAATGATAAAGGAAGCATCAGTGCTCTCTTGGGAAATCTCATTTCAGAAGAGCACATCATCTGCAAAATGACACCTACTTTTCATTCTCTTCAAGAAACTGCATCTCAATTAACAAAATTGAAGGCTTTAATGAAGATACTTGGAGCAGAGGTTTCAGAGTCACCAGATATTTTCATGTAATAGACCAGAAAGGAGAAAAAGTGGGGAAATACTAAATATGTGGCAGTTTTTCAAACAGTGCTTTTTAAAATCACTATGTCATGGTTTGCAAGGTTTGCAGAGCCAGCAATACATTTTTTTCACCCTGTGAATATTAATTAGTCTGTTAGATGAAAAAAGGATATCTACCCTCACTAATAGTGAGTTTACTATAGCAAAATGTGTAGACCAGAGGCGTGTTTTGCACATTTCACAGGGCTGAAAACTTCTGATGCAAATTTTTATTTCTGTTTTTTTACAGAAAGGTCTAATTCTGTTGCCATTGGAACTGAGAGATTTGCTCTCAAATTCAATGGGAGCTGGCCCTTGCCCATGGGTGCTTTAATGTTACGTGTTGTACATTTGCTAATGAAGGAAGAGTCATATGCCTCTCTGCTGCTTACATACTTCGGTGGCTTGTGACCTGTTACTAACCTAGACTGAGGGAGATTTGTTTTAAAATTATTCTTTTGAATGAATTGTCAGAATTCATAACAGCACATATGGCAAAATACTGCATCGTGCTTTACTGCTTTGACTTTTTCTGATACGTTTTCCTGAGCAGTGGTTGCTGATGACTCAACGAGGCTAACCAGCCACGAAAGATCTCTCAGTGGTTTAGTGTACCAGTACTAAAACTACACAACAGCATGGTTATAAACAGTGTTTGAGCAATGCATGTCTCTGACATGCCATTTGTGGCGTGCTAGTTAGTCTTAGTGACAAAATGGCACATGTATGAGTAAATATAGGCCTTTTACTGGACATAAGAACAGCTAACGGGGTTCTGAGCCTTCCAGCTGCAGTTTGCTGCTTCTGAAACATCAGAAATTCTTTAATAACTAAAATCTGTTACCAAATGGGCACCTGTTTGGCTGGACTGTGATGAAGAGTTGAGTTGCTGTGAGTATCTACTTCCTATTTTCACTGCAAGCTAAGAGGCTATATTAGCACCCAGGACAGAGAAGATATGAATTGGAAAGATAACTTCTATACCTTCATGTGACTTCTCAGAGTACCAGGGATCCTCTCAGGAGGAGACTGGCATGCACAAAAGAGGAACTTCCCTCCTCTTTCTGCCACATGTTTACAGATACTCCTCTTCAGATCCGAGAGTGAGAAATCTTGCCCCTGGGTTCAAGCTCCTTTCCTCGGTGGCAATGTTGTTCACTTAATGCCTTTCTCCATGGAAAGCCAACAACTTCTTTCATCTCTTTACCTCCCATTCTAGCAAAGAAAGAAGTAGAAAAAAGTCACCTTCTGAAGTGTGTTAGGATGCTACCATGTTATGTAGGACAATAAAATGTGTTGTTATGATGCGTTAGGGTGGTACTTTTTACTAAGCAGTATGAAGATGTACATGTATGTATTTTCTTAAGGGACACAACATCAAGCTACCACTACTTTCAGAACTTTCCATTGTTTTGTGAGTAATTAAGCCTGAGGATTAATCCATGGATTACTCAATCTGTGCCTGTCTGGCCCCTGCTTTGATATGCAGATTTGATCCCAAAGCAAGGGAGGGGTTTGCTTTTCCTTGGAGTATCAAATATGATCTCAAACCAGAGACAAATTGATGGTCTGGGTGCTGCTGTGCTCTTACTGTTGCTTAGCAGCTTCTCAGATACCACCCTGGTGGTTCTATTCCCATGCTCAGAATTTAGTTGATTAATGGATTTAGGTTCAAAAAGGAGTTTTGCTTCAGATCAAGTTAGTGTAAAAGCAACCTTCTGTTTGTTGAATCCATAAAGTGAATTCAGTCTGCTTTCTAAGTCCACTCAGACATTTTCACCTTCTAAATTCTTTAATATTTCCAGGATCTTAAAACAGTTGTTCTCTTCTTACAGTGTATTGAAATTTGGGGGTTTTTTTGATCCAGTTCTAAAGGCCTTCGGTTCCCTGCAGGGAGCTGGGAGAGGCAAGTGAGTTTGGCAGATGTAGCGGCTAGGAAGGTCAGTATTTTTTGAGAACCACTATTCAGATTTAATGTAGCTGCAGGTAGATGGATTCTAAGATCCATATGGTCCCTTTCAACCTGAGTTTCTTATGATCCTCTGTGTCTGAAGGCTCTGAGTATCACTGTTGCTGATGACAGATCCTTTACTGACATCCGAAGTCCTTTGACTTAAGTGAAGTTATAACAGCTTATACTAGTTGAGACTCTGGCTTCTAAAGTGTTCACACATGCAACCTGTTGGGGTCTAACTTTCACACAAAAAATATGAGAAAAGCTCCAAAGCAGTCAGTCATATTTTGCAGCTGATTTTTCCATATGGTGTAGCTGTATGTGACAAGATGTGACTTCAAGCTGATATTCCTATAGTTTCCAACTGCTTAAATAAATTATTTGAAGGATATTGGGAACTGATAAGCGTAGAGTGTTTCCAGAATCTTCAGGCTATTGAAGGTGTCCTGGAGAACAGCTTTTTAACAATGAAGTATGTGCTACAGTGTAGCACAGATTTTATTGCAAATCCTAGAAGCTGGGAAGTCCAACCTGTGATACAGTCAGAGATAAAGTAAAGCAACTGATTTTGTCTGACTTTTTCAAAGGCTGTTGGTATCAGGTAAAGTAGGATCAATTTGATGTATTTGCCAAAGAAACAGTTGAGATTTCACAGCAGACTGCAAGATGCCATAGCCAAACTAAACAAAATAACTAATGCTATTGTTTTTTAGTAGTTATTTGCTTGCAAAATATTAAAATGTTAAAATTCTTTGAAAACTGTTTGCAAAAGTAGTAAGCTGTTTATGTGAAGGTACGGATTTTCTGCAAGTCTAGACTGGCCTCATTTGAGTGGTTTCAAGTGGAGGTGCACTGTCCTTGATTATACTTCTTTGTGTTTCAGGTTAGGACATTGGCCAGGCTGACTTGAACTGGACCTTGGCCATAAAGTATGCCTGTCTTTGGCTGGAATTCTTCCTTGTGCAGATGACTGATAAACCCAGAAATTTTAGCCTAGAGAGCACACTATGCATAGCATCTTGGCCAGGCCACCTTTTTTCTATGAACCTGTGTGTGCTTGCAATGTATGACGCTATTCTTTTTGTTAAGCTTGACATACTGTATCCATGTTTTAAGGCATAAAATAAACCTGAAATGTGTTTTCAATAGCATAACTGAAATGTGTTTTCACTTCCTTGCCTTTTTTTGTTTTTTTTTTTCTTTTCTAGGCAGAGGGTTCCAGGCTCCAGAGAGAACTGAGAGGATATCTAGCAGCCATCAAAGGTGATTTCTAAGTTTTACATCATGTTTTCAGAAAGCAAACTTTTATTAAAATTTGAGACAAGTAGGCTTGTTTAAGGTATATGAAGACAAATACAAATAATACTGCTTTTGTCACTAATAGTCCACGTCTCTGCTTTGGATCCAACACAGGCTCTTTAGCCTGTTGCTAGGGATTCTGCACCTTCAATGTCAACTCATGTGTATACAATCTTGCATGCACAGCTCATCCTTGGCTGTCCTTTGCGTGCAGGACTGCTGCCCAGATTCTCACGTTGCATGCATTTTGAGCACCCACAAAATCTACGCATCTTGTTACTCATCTTTGCAAATGCTAGAATACGATACATCCCGTGCAAGGCAAGGGATTGCTTGATCTCCGCAACTGTAACATTTCCAGGTATTACTAGTTGGATGATGATCTCCTCCCTCCAAAACCACACTCCCTGCAATGATGTGATTTCTCATTTATTTCTGACTGCTTGATCAATTTTTTTTTTAAGTTTAAAAATCAAATGTGATCTCTTTCGATACTATATTGAAAATCCAAGTAGCAGAAGCTCACTGGTCAGCGCTTAAATATCAGAGATTAAGTAAACAGCTATTTAAGTCACACTGGACATTTGTAAATCCAGTGCACTCAACTTAGCACCATATACAGAGCATTCTCTTTCTCATGCCACCTCTCTTTGGAGAAGTTGGAGGCCAGGTGCTAAAGGAAGGGAATAAGAGTTGGTGACTGACAGAGAGACACTAATGGCTTCTTGAGATAAGTATATATGTATGCCTATATATTTTTAACCTGGCTCCAGTCCAGTAGGGAAAATGTTACAAACCAGTGTTAACATCCTTGGAAATCACTGTGTCATAATAAAGCTTCAGCAGCTGTTGACAGGCAGGGAAGAAAGCTCTTTTTGATGGGAACTGTAAAATGGGGAGCAAAGCAGTAGCTTAATGTCTTTGACTGTCTATTATTTGCTGGTTGGGCCTTGCAAGGCAAATCCTGTACCAGACTAAAGATATTTTGCCTTGTAGGGATTTGCATAATGTCTTTTGTTCTTAGAGGAAGTTTCAGCATCAGTCAGTTTTGGGGACCCATTGGATACTGATTTTATTTTCTTATTTTTCAGTTATCCCTTCCCCCCCACACATTATCAGATGGATACTCTGAAGCAGCGTGATGAGGCTGTTTGTTGGCCAGATGGCTTTTCTGTCACGTAGGCTGACTGTTTACATGCTGCTTTGATTTCCGTGTTGGTGACAACAATCCTCCACTCCGTGTTTCATTTTCTTTCTTGCTCTCTTTCTCTCTCTCTCTTCTTTTCCAGTACTTTGTGCATTCGTGGTCCTTTTGCTGGTTTACTGTCTAGCAGGCTACTCTTTGCACTGAGTTTTCTTTCTAACTTGGTGTGAAATTTTTCATTGTGCAACTTTTGCTTTTTTAAACATGCTTTTCTGTTCAGCATCTTTCTCCTGTTGCAGCCTGTAAGTCCATATTTGAAAATAATTTGGACTGACTTTCTTACTGAGAATGAAAAGTGTTTGCTAACACCTCAGTATCTTCATGTCTTAAAAAAGACCCAGTCATAAGCAGCTCGCAAAAGCCTTAGAAATGTTACTCTCCAAAGCCAGCAAGCTACCAGTGGGCATCCTTGGCACACGTGTTGTCACACCTTCACGCTGTGGAGTGGGAGGACAGCCCAAGACACTAGTCCACAAACACAGCTCTGGCTGGGGCTTCCCCAAAGCTGACTAGCTCAGCAGTGGCAAAGGCACTTCCAGATTTCGAATGGCAGAAGCAAATCCAGCAACTGCTACAGCCTCTTTGTTGCTATTCTTTGAAGGACTGCCAATGTTAAAACATTTTCAGGTGGCTATGCACAAAGGCATGGGAACCCCCGAATTTAGGCACTGGACTGGGATTTCTGTGGACTAGGACATCTGAGCCTTGGAGGCATGCTGTCACCAGGGGCTTGTTTTGCAGGGAAAAAGGTCAGTCATATCATTGTAAAATAATGCACTTGACTTCCTTGTACTGTTACGGATGTGAGAAAAGCAGTTCATTTTAAAGGGTTTCAGGAATTGGCAAGATAGCTAACTTCAACTAAAAACATTTTATGAAGCTGGTATGTTGTGAACTCTAGTAATAAGTTTCATTTTGCTGCATGACTTTTGAGTGACTGGATATTGGAAGTTGGAAGTATGAGATCTGGGCATGATTTAAGCAAGGAATGGTCGACTGAGCCTTCTTATGACCCTATATCCCTTCATTTTAATATATTTGACAGTTTGAGGTTTAGTATCACACATTCTTAAAATAAAAGAATATTTGCTGTATTCAGACTCTGTCTCTTGCTCAGAGGTGCCTCTTAGTCTTAGCTGGGTCTTGATCTTTACTGCTGGTTACTCAAGGTCTCAGAGGAACCACGTCATAAAGCTGTTGAACTTGTGAATAGCTTTTATGTGCTGTTTTATTTCACCTGCGTGATAGTTTAACGTCTGCTGTGTACCAGTGGTGGTTGTACTCACGACACTGCATACTATCCTCCACAGCTATAGTCATCTCATGCCTCAGTCTTCTGTCTCTTCCAGTCTCCTTGGCAACATGTATCTGGGTTCTCTACTTCATGATTTATTTTTTTTAAGCTTTTGAAAGCTGTAGGTGACTTGAACAGTTTTATGGGCTAATTGTTAAAGAAACCCTAAATCAGCCTCCCATTCTCTACCCTGAGCTTTATGCCAGTACCAGTGCAAATGGGGAGATACAGACCTGGATCTGCATGCAGGTGGCAGGGCGGCAGAGGTGAAAAGGAATCCTGCATCGTGAAAAAGAAGCACCATACTTTTCAGGTGGCTTAACTTAGTCAGAAATAATAACCAGTGTACAGGAAGGGAAGGGGAGGTTTTGAAGTGCTGTAAGCAGTTTTGCTGCCTAATTGTCAGTCTGTGGCTCACAGAACTGCACATATCCTCCAGACACACAAATCTTAAAATCAATCATGTAATTTCTTAGAAGCAATAAAAATATTCATCATCTTTCTGTAAAATTTTGTAATGAATTATGAAATGATTTAATTGTTCCAGTGGAAACTCTAATGGCTAACTAGCAATGACAGATACAACCCTTATGGCAGGATAGGTCACTTCCCTGGAGAATCACACATGAAGCTCTCTTCTCCACTCAAATAATTAAATATTAAGAGCCAGACCAAGGTGCCTCACTCCATCAGGAAAATGGAATTTTCTCCATGATTCAGCCTAGATTTCCCTGGTGGGGAGTAAACCCCACAGTATATAAGTCCTATGGCCAACTTGGAGTCCCAAGGCCCATGGGAGCTTGAGTACATTGGAAATGTGATAGCAGAGAGTCACCGACCTTCTGCCATCTTTAGGGTGCTTAATGCGAAAGTCTCTGCACCACCACCCCCAGGATCCCTACCACATGGGGGCCTCTAGGAGTCCTTTGGGGTTCCAGAGACTGGAGCTCTTTCCCATAGAAAGAGGGAAGATTTCATGCAAGAGCCTCAGGCTTCAGTATCTGGTTTATTTAGCATCATTTTTCCTAAGCAATTCAATTATTTTGGCATTTGTAGTTATTTAATAAGTGACCCAATTACCAAGAAGAAGCAGTGCTAAATGAAACAATTGATATTAAATATAAATTTCTGACTGTTCATCAGCAGTAAAAAATCTTTTCACATTTCTTAGTACTTTAATGACTCGCTTTAAGCAATTCATCGTAGTGACAGCAGTTAAAAACAGCAGAGAGAGACAGCCTGCAGTCTGTGGCTGACACTAATCCTCTTAACTTTAGTGCTGAATAATGCATAAAAGGTATCAGTGCATAAGAAATAATTCTGTGTGAAAACTAACCAAATAAAAAAATCATTGGACATTTTAAGTATATGCCCACAGGCATGGAAAAGAATGGGAAGCCACCAGATTGGTGTTTACCTAAGCATTCATTTGGGGTATTGCAGTAAACCTAGTGTAGGTACAGTAGGAGGGGAGTAGGACAGGTGATCTTGGCATGTGGAAACTTCAGGCAGAAGCCCCTGACAGAGGAAGCCAAGTGCTGTAATGCTCACTTGCCTCATGCTGCAGCTGGATTTGATTGGTGTTTTGTACAGGAACGTGGTAGAATGGAGGATTACCAGATTCTCAGAACCGAAAAAAGTGTAAAAGTTGGTGCAACTTTGGTAAGCCTCAAGCATCAGATATTAAGTGTCTTTTACTTATTCTCCTAAGCCTGAGTCCTGCAGTACTTAAAAAAAGAAAGTCTGTGTAGGAAAAGGTCCTCTGGTCTGTGACCGAGCCGAATGCAAGCTGCAGGAGGGATTATCAAGCAGCTATGCTAGCCTGCCTGCCGCAGAAGCGTACGTGGCAGGTTTAGCACGCAGCGTGCTTAAGGGCAGAAGTTCAGGTATCAGAAAGGATTGAGCATGAGCAGGGATGCACAAACCTTCCTGGTCTGTGCGTTTGCCTTGAGTGGGCAGAAGCAGACTTCTTAAGCATGGCAATACTGTGCTGGTTTTGCCTTACTTCCTGAGTTGATTAATTTGTAGTGGCAATGAAGATTTTAAATGACTCCTGCCTGGAAAAATATGTGAAGATCATCTGTATTTTACTGTAATCTGGCATATTCTAGGCAAAAAAAGCCCCTTCATTCAGGAACCCTTTCTTATCTAGTGATACATCATCCTAAGCATTAACCACAAAGGAGAAAAGGAAGAAATGCATCTTACGTTCTTGTGCTATACCAATTCTCTTGAAGCTGAGCTTTGCCATCAAAAAGCACCCCCAAGATAATCCCTGAAGAGATCAATTATTCTGTTTTGGCACAGCACCTTTGGATTTAAAGGTGAAAGCTTGTACCTTCTGAACATTAGGGTTTCCTTTGCACTTGTTCTCCCCCTTTCCCATGCCATTCTCTCCCTTGAACCCAAGGTATGAGAACAGCCATCTGCTTTTAGCTTTTTCAGTATCTTTTTTCCTATCCTACACATTCCATAGACCACCATTTTTATATTAGGAAGTGTGCATTACTGCATTTATTTTCCTGTCGTATCTTGAGTGTGTGCTTTGGAGTGCGTGGTGGAATAGCTACTGACTAAGCCAGGTCTGCTCTTCTAGACATTCTAGTTTCAAACAAATTCTTCCTTTCCACTCCTGAACATTGCTTTGTGCAGAAAACAGAAATATCGGTGCTATTTCTAAATTCAGCCACTAAGCGGTTAAATCTGAAGATCATGCTAGAGATATTTTCAAGACACCACAGATGTGCTGCAGGAAACAGGCTGGAGAAAAAATGTGGGTTTTTTTTTAAAAAAGTTAATGCTAGGTAAAAAAAATAGCAGTTGTTCATATTTTGCAAAGAAGTTGAAATAAGGTTGTCATTTTAAAATTACTGATTCTGAACTGACTCTTAGCATGTTAGGTGAGATCAGTTTGGTTTCACTGGATTCAGAACCATATTTAACATCTGATGTATTGGTGCTCCATCAAAACGGAAAGGCAAACCCCAATGCCTTCACTGAGGGCAGTAATTTATTCACTGGGGTCAAACTGATCTCACTGAAGATAGATTTAGGCTCTTTCTTATAATATCATTAAAGCTACTTTACATTTAAACCATCTCCTCTCTGTTTTACAGAGTGATAACCATCAATAGTCCCCATTCTTGTTTCACCTGTGGTAGCAAGAGCTCCAAAGGTGACTAATGCAGGTTGGCTCAGTGCACTTCTCTGTAGACACCACCATGCTGCAAGTGTAAATAAGCGCTGGGCTCCACATATTCTAAACCTACTGGATGAGCATACAAGATAATTATTCTTCATAAAACCAGGTCTGTTATGGCACTCTTCCCCAGGTGCAGGCATCTCTTCTCCCTAGACTTGTGGACACTGCCTCAGCTCTTGCCAGTCCTTTGCTTCATTATTTGCATACCTTTAGGTCACCGTCATTATTGTGGGCACAAGAATAACAAGCTTCTTTTTCCTAACCACTCACTTCACATGTGAAAGCTTCTGAGACTTAAATATCTTTGAAAACAAGGAAATGGAGAAATCCTGAGATGTTCTGCCTGTGTGCGACCTTCCTCATTCTGGGGAGCACTTTTGGTTAGCTTTACTCCTTCTAGCTTTTCTCCTACGTCCATTTTTTTGTAGCCAGCAATTCCCATAAATCTCTGCCATTTTAACCATACCACCCTGGAGATGCATCCTCTTCCACACAGGTGGGCATGCTACTTATTATGGACAAGGTAGGAAACTGTTCTGTAGGGTGGAAAGGCAGAGAATAACCAAAGGCAGGTTTCTATTTATTGCCTTCTCAGTGATAGTCTTTCAGTTGGGTATTAAATGTCTTTTAGTGGGCAGGACTACCCTCTGAGTTGTTATTCATGTTCAGATATGTTTAGTTTGGAATAGAAAATGGAATCCCTAATCTCATAGAAACTTTTTTCTTGTGTATAAATATGGATTAATCCTTCTGAGAGGGAGATTTCTTGTTAACCTGAGGCAGCTGGGTGAATATAAAGGTTTTGTTTCAGCTTTTGAAAATGATATTCTAAACATGCCAGAGGGAATAGTAGGGTCGAAATAAAGATATTTAGCAAACATTTCTTGTAGTTTGCAGTTAGATGTTCCTCCTTCTGTGTAATTACAGGCATGCAAGATGCCTCAAAGAAGCTTACAGAGTCTCTTCATGAAGTGTATGAACCAGATTGGTACGGACGAGAAGATGTGAAAATGATTGGAGAGGTAAGATGTGTGGAAAGAGGAAAAAAGTATTTTGGCTGCAAATGGATTTTCTGAGCTAATGAGAAGTGTACATCTAAAATTTCTCTTAATTTTTTGTTGCATCTTAAATCCTGTTTTGAGCATAGAAATTACTGGTCTTGTGAAATGCACCTCCTGCTGACCATATGCTACATTTGCAACATCTGTTTTATGAACTAGCTTACGTAAGCTCCCACTGAGGTCAGCATCAGTGCGAGCAGAATCAGTCCTGATAGTGACTTATTGACAAGTTTGTACAAGGTATCTTGCATACGGTTTCACAGTCAGGATTCTCAGTTCTACTGAGGATTGAAAATTATCAAATGCACTTATCCTTTTGTGCAGTGTAACAACTTGAGCCAGTGGTGCTAAACAGGATACTTGATGGGACGCTCACCTACCTCTGACAAGAATATGGAATTAAAGGCCAAATTAGACTGCAGAGCACTATTCATTTTAGCCTTTCTGAGGTTCCTTCAGTGATCCTTTCAGAAAAATAGGCTTTTCTAGAGGACATTGCTTAACTCGAGGTGCTCTGAATTGCCTGCTTACCCTTAATTCTGGGGGGAAGCTGTCAGCAAGTGTGCTAATAGTGACAAGATAGTGCAAGCTGTTACAGTGCAGCTTTTAACCACCTAGCATCCAGTGTACAAGATCTCCTGGATAATATAATTAACAAGAAACTGGAAGATGGAGCAGTCTTCTCAAATCAGTGTAATGTTTGCTTTTCTTCTCTGTGGCTGCTTTCCTCTACCCTTTCCTGCTGCTGAAGGCACGACACGTTTTTGATTTTAAAAGCACCCCACTTCCAAACTGTATAAGTTAAGATACCATACCATTTATATTGTTTTAGGTTAAACAGCTGGAAGATCTCCTGCTTCATCGTGCTGTAGACTATTAGATTTTACACTCAGAAATTTGTAATTGTGTATGAAAGGACCAAAATTTGGCTCTTAATCTCTGTTAGATATAGGGGTAAATGTTAGATGTGTCTTTGTCCTGTTTTCAGCTGAGATAAGAGTTAATTTTCTTTCTAGTAGCCGGTATAGTACTGTGTTTTGGGAGGGGGAGGTGTGAGCAAGTAGCTGCGTGGTGCTTAGTTACTGACTGGGGTTAGACCATGACAGTCGTCTTAATAAGAGACTTATGTGGACAACATTACAAAATTTCTGCTCCTGATTTTTTTCCTTATATAATCACAGATGTAGACTTATGCATCCCTCAACCTGGAGTAACGAAGAATGATATATTTGTGTAGTCCAGGATATAAATGATCATTCCAAAAATAATTATATAAATGATATATTGATATAATGAGATATTAATATAATGATATATTTGTGCAGTCCAGGATATAAATGATCGTTCCGCCTAAACGACCTTATTCTGTATGGTAGGAAAGGTGATGCCTTAAAGAACTCTTCAGCAATGTTACAGCAATGTTTTTTGAGCCCATTAGCTTTCAGAAAACCTCCATGATTTTAATTTGACCAAAATACATATCAGCAAGATACAAAGGCAAATGCACAGGACTGGCAGTTGCTTGCTATGATCTAATGCTGTGCTACTCTGTAGACCACTGTGATTAAATATTGTGTTAATAAATTAGGTATTTCTTTTAAGTATGATTAATAGATTGTAATAATTCATTAGGGATTCTGTTTGGGTAAGAAATGAATGAACTAAATGCTGGCATCACACAGAACTTATAATATATCCTGTAGCGGCTCATGATAAAACAAACACTAGGGAATAGCTTTCCCGACTAGCCAGTGAGAATAACAGCCCTGCAAAGCAGTGCTTGCCCTCTTTAGCTTTCCTCCCATCAAAGGGGGGAGTTCAGTGATTTTTGAAATGTGCAAAGAAAAGGGGGAATCAGGATGTTTAACACGTGCTAATGACTTGTTCGGTTCAGAGCCTGGGACCTCCAGCTCTATGTAACAGGATTTGCTTCTGGCAAGGAATCTCATCCTGCTCCCTACCGGGTCCTTGTCACGCCAGCAGCATTAGCATGTTCTTAAAAACCGGAAAACTACAAGGGATGTCTCTCGGTGACTACCCCAGACCTGCAGAGGGAGCTGGCCAAAAGCACCGTAGCTTCTGTGGGGGGAGGAATTTTGTTTTGACTGCTGATGTTGACATGTTTCATATCTGGCATCCCAGTTCTCTAGCAGTGTGAGGTATAGTTCTTGTCTGTCCATTGGCCGTTTCATCAAACATACCTTAATGGCACAAAAAGTGTGGGATGGAAGCACCTTTCTTAGGTGCTTTTATTTTAAAAATGAGCAATCAAAACTAAGCTTACAATTCCTTGTAAATTATGGGAAACCCACTTTATTTTTGTTCCTCTATTTTATCTAGTCTTCTATTTTTAGTTGTGCTTCTTTTCTCTGTGAGGAGGGTTCATCATTGATGCCGTAAGAACTAGGGCAGCTTCAGATTCTGCGTTGTTGGCCCTCAGGGACCTGAAACCCTGAGGAAGAACTTGAATCCTTGTTATCCTTATTTTCACATAGCAGTTACTGTTTGAAAGAATGAAAGCACAAACTAGTTGTTAAACTAAATCTTTTGTTGTGTATTAAAACTTGCAATGTCAAGGTATTCCTTTTCATTTACTTTATAAGCGGACTCTGATTTATTCTGATTAATGAAGAACATTTTAAAACTTCAGAAAGACTAATCTTTACCAATTACATTTGTTATTTCTCCTAGGTTTGGAGTGGAATCAAACTTCTAAGTGCGTTTTCCTCTTTTCTACCTTTACAGAAATGTGATGAACTTTGGGAAGACTTCCATCAAAAACTGGTGGATGGGTCATTGTTGACCTTGGATACATATCTAGGACAATTTCCTGATATCAAAGTACAGTAATGATTTTCTATAAAGGACAATTTGTAAAATTACTGTTGAGTCATAAAATAAATAGAAAATGAGATTACAAGCAAAGAAAAATAAAAAAGCAGGGGAGAGGGCGGGGGAAGTCATTCTCTTCTGCAATGTAAAAGATGTTGTTCTGTAAGCAAATCCCTGACATTAGGCTGCACTGATTATCTGAGTGAACAAAACTGGTTTTAATGCTGTAGTACTTGGAAGTAAATTAGCCTTTGTAGATACAACTCTTATGTTTTTTTCTGCTGCTATTTATTTGATATGAGAGAATTCTCACCGACTTCAGCAGGGATACATTAATCTCTTCAGCTGTTAAAATGCCAAATTATGACATGAAAAGCAGGCCTTTTGTTATTGGCTAGATGCACCTGTGGGTTTCTAAATATCTTTCTCTTAACTAAGCCACGGTTCCTCTCTTTTAATTCGTTACAAAAATATTTTGTAATACACATAAGGAGAGACTGTTATGCAGATTCTAGCCTCTCCCAGATGCCTGTCTGGTGTACAGTCCAGGGAGATGGTTGATAAATGAACTGTGTGGGGATAAAGAATCACTACAAGTGAGAGGTAGATACTTTTATATTTTAATGTGACTGTATGGACATAGCTGGAAATACTTTGTGATGGTTTATAATTGAGTAGGTATCAGACAGTCATCCCCTTTGTCATTTACATCAGGGACTAAAGAAAAAATAATAAAAAAATCCCAATGTTACTGATGTTTAGTCTCAAACCTGCTTGTAAATCAAACTGTTCTTATGCCCTCTCAGCATGTGGAATTTACATATAATATATAGCTTTGTAAAGTCAGTATATATCAAAGGGCTTTTGTTTAGTTTTAAAAGAATTATAGCAGGTAAATTAGAATTCCTATTGTATGTTGAACTCCAGTTATCTTAGTTATGTGTCAGAGCAACTATACTGAGAAGTATATTTTAAGCATTTTTCCAAATCCAGAAAAAAATTACATTAATTATTCATTAATTTAGCACATTATATATAAGGGAAATAGATGGTGTTACCATGAGTTTAACAGGTTCAATTATTCTGGAGAATGAGACAAGTCTTGCATAACATTGATATCTCAGTTCTAAGGCCTGTAAGCCCTACACCCACAAAAAACCCTTCCATACCATCTGTACATTGATTCCTTATTTAAAATAAGGTGATTAGTTTTCTCTCTCACCATGTCCATGTTCCTGCATGATACAGTAATTCAGATACAAAGAGCAGATAAGGGAGAATAACAATGTGTCAAAAACTTAAATGACAACATAAGCAGAATAGCTTTTTAAAAAGTGCTATTTGTGCTGACTTTCATTTCTATCCCTGCACAGACTCGCATTGCAAAACGAAGCAGAAAGCTGGTAGACTACGACAGTGCAAGGCATCATCTAGAAGCCCTGCAGAGCTCAAAAAGAAAAGATGAAGGCAGAATTACCAAGGTAGTACAATCAGAAAGATGCTGGCAGTAGACTTCGGGAGCTTGGGTGGCATTTGTTTCTGTGCAGAAACCGAGCGCAAACTTTCTCTTCTTTTTCCTCTCTCAGAAATTGAGCTAGCAATATCCTTAAGCATAAATGTGTATTGATTACTTTGGTAGATGGTGAAGGCATGCCCAGCCTCTTTCAGGAGTTGAGTCCCTTTTGAGCCCTAACTTTCCTGATGAGACTTGGGGGACAGCAAGTCTTGTGTTGGCTTCCATGGTGTGGAACTGAGTCACATCCTTGTTAATAAAAAATTAAAAAGACCCACAAAACACCCCCACAAAAACAACTTTGGCAGGTTTTGTTATGTCATAGTGATTGTAGAAGTCGCCCTGTTTCATTTTTGTTTTAGGCAGAAGAAGAGTTTCAGAAAGCACAGAAAGTTTTTGAAGAGTTTAACACTGATTTGCAAGAAGAGTTACCATCTCTGTGGTCACGGTAAGCCTAGCCAGATATTGTCTGGAAGGCCTAGTGGTGGACTCAGGGAACCAGGGAATTTTAACAAGCTGATAGAAAATGTTTTGATGGCTTCTCGAAGATCCCATCCATTATCCTTTTGAAATAACAACAGGGAAAATGCCTACAAATGATCCAAAATTATACTTATTGTAAGTGTACTTATACTTATTTCTTTCAATGTATCTTGGCACTTAAGATTCTTTATCATGTCTTCATTCTGAGGTGCAAAAAGGTCTCCATTTTATGGATAAAGAGCTGTGGCAGAGCAAAGAACAGCACATCGTGACTATGACCCACTGCTTCCGTCACCTTTCTCAGAAACCTTGGTGGTGGATACCTGATTCTTTCAAGGAAAAAAAATGCTGCTATTTAATAAAAAGGGTCAAATGTTTCCATTGTAAAAAGTAACTGTACTGCATACTTTTCTAGATTTGCAGTGGGTCTATTTATAGGTCATTTTTCTGTAAAGGTATCAAAATGAAGAACCTTACAAATGTATAAAGATTTTATGGCAGTTGTTTCCAAGTTCTGATAAAATACTACCAGAGCAGTAGAGGAAGAGAAAAATAATAACTACTTCAGAATACACATTTTGTAGTTTTGTGCTGACTCTGTCTGTGATGTAAAAATGTTTGATGGCATAGATCATTCATTTGCGATGTATAATCATAGATTGTGTTTATACAGAAAATAGAGACAAAATGAACAGGAGAACAAAAGCAGCAGAAAAACAAGCATCTCATTAGTGTGCTATGTTCTTTAACAAATGACTGTCTGGAGCTGGAAGTGTGTTGTGAGTCACTGAAGTATTCTTTGTCTTCTCTGCCTTCTAAATTAATTCCTGTTAAATTTCAGATCAATAGAGGGTTTTCCTGCTGTGTTTCTGCCTATTTCAGTTGAAAAGGTGTTTAGCACTCCAAGATATTTATTTTATGGGCTTACTAAAAGTAAAACTGCATATGAATGATTTAGAGTAAGGGCCCATTTATTTCAATGTGTGTTGCCCACTAACTAGTCTCAGGGAAAGGTAGAATTTATTTGAGCAATAGGCATCATTTAGAAAGCAATTGCTTTCAGGGTACTTTCTCTTAGTTACTACAGTTCTTCGGGAAGAAAACGATCCATTGAGTTGACATTTTGCAGGCTTATTCTTACGCCAAAGATGATTTTTGTTGAAAAGATTTTGGAGAAATTACACATTAAAGTTTTAAATAGGAAAAAAAAAATCAAAACCTAAGAAAACACCTTCTACTTTCAAAGTGTACAAGAGGTAATGTAATCACTCACCTCAAGCAAGCAGATTTTTGACTGCATGTGCAAAAATGTCTAGTCTATATTAGAAATTATTTTCTCTTACATACAGATGCATGTATTTCAGAGCCGATTTCTTTAAGGAGGGCTGAGCATGGGACACCCACCCCCAGGCCGTACTGAGCTGTATACCTTGGAGCTGCCTCCAGATGCACCTGCATCACCTAGGTGCTGTGATAGCATCTAGGGCGCAGGCGCTCGCAGTGCCGGAGCGGTACCTCTCTCCTTCCAGGCAATGGTTGCCTGCTGACCAGTGAGAGACGGGATGCCCCAGAGCCCCTTGCCTGCTGTGTGCTTGTGCCGCACTTGTGCTGATCCTTTTCCAATCTTCCCCTTCTCTAAAACAAGCTGAAGCCCCCCACTGTGGAGTAGTCTCAACTTGTTTCACTCTGTGCAGAGTGAAATATGATGGTTCTTAACACAAAGAGAAATAATCATGAGCAAACTAGTCTGAAATTTTGACATTCGATCCAATTATTTGCTTTGCTAAGAATAATAGTCAAGAATGTTGCTTGTAGTTTGGAAAAAAAAAAGAATTTATTTGCCTTTGTGGCCCTCCCACCCCTATCTTTTATTCTCTTTTTCCTTTCTTCGTGACATCCTCCGTAGACGAGTTGGCTTCTATGTGAACACCTTCAAAAATGTATCCAGCCTCGAAGCCAAGTTTCACAAGGAAATAGCTTTAGTGAGTAAAAATGAATATCTCATGTATAATGGATTATGTGATATGCATAGCAGCAAGCAAAATGTCTTGTGATGCAGCAGTAAAAAATCTAGCAGAGGCACACGTGAGAATTTGCCCTAGATCCAGATTTGTAGTATAACCTTTGTATTGGTTTCTACTTGCCATTTTTGTACTCTCCTTAAGGAAAGGGCAGCCAGTACAATTTTGGATTACAGTGCATTATCAGTTGTAGCACTAAATACACTTTCTATTTTGATAACTTCTCCATTCTTTTTAGCATAGTCAGTATTTTTTCTGTGTCCAATTGCTAAGCATCTCATTGCTTTAATCAGTGCAAGAAAAACATGTCAAGCAGTCCCTTCAAGACTGCTATATACATTGTCAGCAATGCAACATTGTATCTGGGACTGTTAGGCAAATAGAGCAGTTTCAGTGAGGATCTTTTGAAAATACCTTGCTAAGTGGTAGTGTATTATCTGTAGTAAGCTACTAATAGGAACAAGAATGGTATGGAGAACTTGCTTGACTGAAGTCCCATATAAATTGGGATTAGGTTTTTGAGGGGAAAACATGAATCTTCTCAGCTACCCATGTTGCTTTAAATTTTAGGTGACCTCCTTCATCAGGTCAGGCAGCAGTCAGTCACACTTATAAACTTATTCTCTGAAAAACAGCTTATGTTTTTGATTCTATGGATTTTAATAAGTTTCTACTTGGGCTTTTGATATACGTGGCACTGAGTATTTTTGGAAGGATCTATATGCTATTTTAAAGTTATCAAACTATCTATTACCAGTTTATCAGACCAGATTTATCACCTGTGTTTTTAATCATGACTGTAGTGTTTCATATAAACTCAGGCAAGTGTTTTGTTTTCTCAGCTATGTCACAAACTATATGAAGTGATGACGAAGCTGGGAGATCAGCACGCAGACAAGGCCTTCACCATTCAAGGGGCACCAAGGTGAGTTTATTGCTTTTTTTTTAATGAATTGCATTGCAGTAGGCTTTGTGGGTTTCACCATATGTAGTAATCACCTGCACCATGTGTAGCGATTGCTGCACAACACGGTCGCTGGCTCTGTTCAGGAAGGTACATGAGTAAAGGTGTAAAACTTCCTTCATCACCCACCTATTTTTCCTTTAAAAAAAAAAGAATTCTCAGCAGATTCTCAGCTGTTGCAATTTAGCCTAGTTTACTGTAGACTGTTACGCCAGTTTGCACCAGATAAGTATATAGCTCATTTAATCTTAGATGCTTACTCTACAGCAATGTTGGTAACTCTCAATTTTTTTTTAAAGCCTTGCAATATTTAGATGTGTTTTTAGCTCCTAAAGGCATATGATTAAGTGAGAATCCCAACCTTTGTAAGGTTATATCTCCTCTGGTCATGGGGAAAAGTCAAGAAATGTGATCTGAGAGAGCATCATAAAAGCTGATGCAAAAAGAATGCCACAAAATACCGTATTTTAAATGACTTTCAAGAGAAATCTTGTCTTAAAATGTAAACAAAAGCAAAAAAAGTTCAAAATCAGATCGTGCTTTCTTAAGGTCAGTGGATGCCAGTGCAGTATTTCTGATTTTTTGCCTGCAACAAATGTAACCTTTCTGCCATAATTTGATCTCTCCGTTCTGTAATAGTGATAGACAGAAGAGGTTGAAATTATGAAACAGTGACACTTACCAAAACACAATGATATTTCGAGCGAATATGTAAATCCTGAATTTCCAGCCAATCCCAGCTCATCAGAAGCAATCAGAACAATGTTATAGCTACTGCTAATTTGCCCTCAAGATGGACTCAGATTAACAACAATTAAGACTGACCAAGCAATGTAACATCTGCCTCAAACATATGTCTGATAGTTCTACATTTGTTTTGATCTCACTTTGGAAGAACAAAGAATAGAATATTGAACCTTCTGACCTAATGCAAAATTGAAAACTACTTTATTAAGAATGTGTCCAAAATTTTTGTTTTGGATTAGTTCAGCATTAATCCATGCTTCTATATACTTACACACTGCCTCCAAGGAGTTTTTAGCTCATGTGTCACCACTTCCAGCCCCTTTCGGATGGATTCACGAGCTGGACTATGTTTCCATAAAGCATTTGTAACGTACCTTTATGGGATGAAAAATAATGTTGTGTTGGAAAACTTCTTGAAGTTTTTGTAATAAACAGGTATCTTGGCCACCTGTGTCTCCTAGACCATGTCCAGTGTGCGCATGTTCATTCCCACTGAGTTACTGTTTCCATTAATGAGAGAAAGAAAAAACTAATTCTAGCTGCAAATGAGTAGACATAAGTAAAGGCAGTGTGATCTTCTTAACTTATTTTTAAAATGTTTTTTAAAAATACATTTTTTTTTAATTACCATGTTGCTGTCTTTTGCTGTACTGTTCACAGAGCCTTATGTGAAAATCTGGATAGATTTTGACTTCCATTATTAGTTATGGTGCTCTAAAAGACTACTCAAGAGTGGGTCTTTGTAAGATAAAACAGCCTTCCTTTTTAGATGCATGAGAAGTAGATACTAGACAAGTACAGTACCTAATCTTTCCTTTAAAGAACTGTATAAAATAAACATCTTAAAAACTTGTGTGCTACTGAATATCCTAAAGGCAAATATTGTAGTTTGGAAAGAAATTTCTTAATAACCGCTTACTTTTTTCTTTTTTAATATTTCCACAGAAAGAGGTGGTGAGTGTGAGCTAAGTCTCTCCTTTCTAAAGAACAAATTTTTCTTGTGTTAGCATTAGGAACATGTTTATGGTGTGGTCTCCTCAATCAGGTAGCGCTTTTGTTCTCCCTGGAGATGTGTAGGACTTGCTCTTCTTTTACCAAGTACTGTGGTCATTGAGTGCTGTAGTTTATACCCTCCCCGAGTTGTCAGCTTTCAGCATTTCTAGGTAGCTGAATATGTCTTGGTGTTTGCACCAGGTGCTTTCATGGGAAGGGCGGATCTTTTCTCAGGACTTCATCAGATCTTTTCTTAGTATCAGCAGAGCTCTGTTGAAGTCACTTGACTACTGCTTGTTTATAGTTGTGGTGAGTTGTCCCTCTAAATAGTGATATCTTTATAATAATCTTGGTTGTTTTATTTTATTGAAACCTTTCTGAAGTTGCTGAGCTTTTAAAATTATTTGCATTACTCATTGTTGTGCCTTCCCCTGGGGTTTTTATCTTTAGAGCCTTTTATTCTGAGAACTGTGTAAAATGAAGACAACAATTCCATCTCACATTTTATGATCGTTACAAACTTATACGTGAAACATTACTTCAAATACAGAATCTGATAAAATGCAGGTACTCTGTTTCCCTCAACTTCTAATGATCAGGTAAACAGATGTTCCAAAAATCAAGATCACTCAAAATTAAAACTTCCTTTGACAATGTAGATAACTGAATTTTAATTGAATTTAATTGCAGCTTTAGTCATTATATAATCACTCAGTTCATCGCCAGTGTGTACTGCCTTTTGTGGTCACTGGCATTACATCAGGGATGTAGTTCAACTATTGCATCAAATTGTCAAGGTAATAAGTCAGCATGATAATGTATGTCCTCGCCATTGCTTTGTTTCCATCTAGTGATTCAGGTCCACTCCGCATTGCAAAAACACCGTCACCGCCAGAGGAGGTCTCTCCCCTGCCTAGCCCTACTGCTAGTCCCAATCATATGCTGGCACCAGCATCTCCGGCACCAGCCCGGCCTAAGTCACCCACACAGGTAAGTGGAAACTTAACAGGAGAAAATGGCCTGTTGTGCAGTAAAAAAATAGCTGAGATGATGTATATGGTGGATTTTTCATCTAGGCAGTGACTGAGAAACAAGAGGGAGGCCACTGGCTCCATTGCAGTCTGTTTTGTTGATTGGTTGTTCATCCCTGTGTCACAAGCGTGGGTGGAAAGTTGTTTTTATATAAGGGGGAATGAAGAAAATTTAAGGTGCCCGGTGAACTGGGGGGACTTATGGTGACTAAGCAACACACTTCTTAAAAAGCTTCATAGTCTCTAAGGACCCTGATAATTAAAGGCTTATTGGTTGTTATTAACACTGGATTGAGAAGTTTGATAGTGTTGGAGTCAGTGGAGCCATTTCTATTCTTACCAGTATTGGTGAAATAATAATCAGTTTCATGCGTCAGTTTCATCTACAGCATAAGAGTTGTACCTGATACTTTGTGAACACATCAAAGACTTGTGTTAATGTTACTGATGTTTTCAGAATTGGGATAGCTTCTGTGCTGACTGCTATTTCTATGGGGGGAGCATATCAGAAGTTTAGTTTTGCCTTTAGTTACATGTGAACACACTTGTTTTCTCTGATCTCCCAAAAAGTGACACCTCACTGCCTGAATATTCATCTGGTATGACTCAGTTTAGTCTTACTGGTGCCAATGGTGTTATGTCACTATACCACCTGAGGATTTTTTGTGGTTGGGTTTTTTGGTTTTGGGTTTGGTTTTTTTTTTTATTTTGACAGATTTTAAAATTAAGCAATAGTATTTTGTATTATTCCAAGCAATTAGTTTGTCATGGTGTCATGATTTAACCCCAGCTGGCAACCAAGCACCACACAGCTGCCCACTTGCTCCTCCTGCCACAGGATGAGGGAGAGAGTCAGAAGAGTAACAGTCAGAAAACTTATGGGTTAAGATAAAGTCAGTTTAATAGGTAAAGCAAAAGCTGTGCATGAAAGCAAAGCAAACCAAGGAATTCATTTACCACTTCCCATTGGCAGGCAGGTGTTCAGCCATCTCTGGGAAAGCAGGGCTTCATCACGTGTAATGATGACTTGGGAAGACAAACGCCATTGCTCCGAGTGTCCCCCCCCTTCCTCCTTCTTCCCCCAGCTTTCTATGCTGAGCATGACATCATATGGTATGGAATATCCCTTTGGTCCGTTGGGGTCACCTGTCCTGGCTGTGTCTTCTTCCAGCTTCTTGTGCACCCCCAGCCTACTCGCTGGTGGGGTGAGGAGTAGAAAAGGCCTTGGTTCTGTGTAATCACTGCTCAGCAATAACAAAAACATCCCTATGTTATGAACACTGTTTTTAGTGCAAATCCAAAACATAGCCCCCTACCAGCTACTATGAAGAAAATTAACTCTATCCCAGCCAAAACCAGCACACGTAGTTATGTGAATCTCTGGAGAGCTGGAGGAATTAGTAACCTAAGCACCTTTGAGGTGCTGTGGTTCCCAGAGATGATACGCTCTTAGCATTAAGTAGATTTTAAAGGTAGCGACAGGCGGGCAGGAACAAAATCCCAAAGCTAAACGAGAATGAACTTAAGAAGCCAAAAATCTGCAGAGGCCTTGTTGTATGCAGTATCACCCTTCCAGCTATGGGCTGCATAGGAGAGAAAGTGCCTTGTGCTGTGTGCCTATCACAGCAGAAAAAAAATCAGCCAAGAAATGCTTTCATATGAAATCTTAAACCTTGAGCTGGAATGAATTTGAAACACAGAGTTGTTTTGCTTTTCCCATAATGTTTATTTTGAAGGCATTTGGTGGTGAACAAATGTTTGGTTCCTTTCAGTCCATGACTTATTCCCACTTTTAAGGTGAAGCACCATAGATAAAAACCTAACGCAAACTGTTTAGTCCTAGCTTAAAGCTCTTTCCCTGAACTAGTCTGTGACATTTTTGCTGTCTGTCTAGCTGAGGAAAGGTCCACCAGTCCCACCGCTGCCTAAGCTCACACCCACAAAAGAGTTGCAACAGGAGAACATCATTAACTTCTTTGACGACAACTTTGTCCCAGAAATCAATGTGACGACCCCATCACAGGTAAGCTTCAGAGGATTCTGTATGGGTCCAACCTTGCAATCGCCCTTAGTTCTCCAAGATAGTGGCCTTAGGGCTGATCTCTGGGGAGGGAGGAGGAGGGGGCAGGTAGAAGGCAGAGGCACAATTATCCTTTTATGTTGTCTTGAAAGGGTCACACATACAGTGTTTTATCTTTGAATAGGCGACACATAATCACTCAAAAGGGGTAACAGTGCTAAGACACTGAATAAAATGAGAGATTTCCTGAGAGACCTGACTAAAAATGCTGTGAAATGCAGCCATGTTTGAGACTTAACTGAATCCAGGTTGCATTGCAAGCTGAGAGTTCATCTAAGATGCTTTTTTCTAATCCTAAGCATCTCAAGTGGCACTTTACAGTGATCCTTCATTATTTTTGCTTCTTCTATCAAAATCATAAAAACTATTGCTTTTTTCTTCTGAGTGATTAAAAAAAAGGAACTTGGCTGCTTTAATCAACTTTTTGCAGGTATAAAAAGCTGTTCTAGCTAGATTATTCATTCATTTGGTTTCGAGTAATAAAAACATTAGTTACACAACAGAGAAGTAAGCAAAATTACTTTCAACTCATTATTATGAAATTATGGAATTTTTTAAAATTGCATTTAACAAACAGAAAAGCTAGAGTTGTGTAAAACAGGTCTGTATAATTTGTATTCAGTTATTTGGCTTTTATGCAGTTATGGTAGCTGCTTGGTTGTTCAATAATGGACCCTTTCTATTATGGTAATTACAAGTCTGAAATCTGAGTCTGTGTCTGATAGACTGGGGAGAAATATGCAGATCTGAAGCTTATGCAGAATGTTTATGAATTTTTGTTTTCATGTGAATTACTGTTTTTGTACTAATTCATTTGACAACACAAGAGAATGTAGGCACAGCAATGAAAAACGAAATTATTTTAGAAAATTTGAACATGTGATGTTTTGTTTTCTTGCGGAGAGGAGAAAAAGGCATTGTTGTCCCTAGAGATCTATTTGGATGAGAAAAGAGTTGTTTGTAGTTAAGTCCCCATGCAATTAAAGAATTAATGGCAGCTCCCAGTATACAGCTGCTGCTGGGCCCTCCTGCTGAAGGGAGGTTGCATCACTCTGACAGCATGAGCCTTGACATCAGTGGTAAGTCGGTGTATCCTGTGCTAGAAGTGGTCCCCTGCATTAAATGCTGTATTCACCTAACCTTCACCTGTCAGGCCAGCCAGGGAAACAGAAATGGAACTGATTTGTTTTTCCATTAAGAGCTGACACTGGAACAGGGCTTTAAATGAGTGTAAGTCACATTTCCAGAATCTTTCCAGCCTTTCTATGAGATATTGGTATAAAAATGGAATGGCATAATAAAGGTGGGGCATGCTCCTGTGAACTGAAATCTTTCCTTTGTCTCTCAAGGAAAAATTGATCTCCCTTCAGTAAGTGATTTATGTCCCTCCCTCCTGCGCATTCGCTGACCTGGGAATGACCTAAACTATTCCCTGGTCACCTTCTCATGATTCATCTGCACTTCTCCCTCCACAAAACCCACCCCCATCAATAAAGCATCCTTACTATATCTGAGATATCTAAGTATGTACAGGCATACCCAAATAGTGTGACATATAGGTTTTATATCCTTCTATAAGAGAACTAGCTATTGAAAATGTATTGCAAGAAATCATCAGGAAACAAGGACTTACTCCTCTTGGTGTTTACAGCATCTCCTGCACTCCTAGAGCCCTTGTTGGGCAGCATAGAGGAAGCTATTGAGCCTGCAGAGCCCTCTAATGGTGCAGGACTTCCCAAAGGACCACTGCTGGTGTCCCTGGCGCTGTCCTCACGCAGAGGCACAAAACCAGATGGGCCGATGAATAGAGCTTTCTTGCTTTAATTGCGTGTTTCAGAGAGGATTACAAACAGGCCACACACTTTTCTCCTCTGGAGCACAAATAACCTGTAATTGTTGTTTTTCATCTTGGTTTACCAAGCAGTGCTAATGCATGTGGTGATGTGCAAGATGCTGAAAGACAGTTCTGCTTGATGCTGTTGAGTATTTTGGCCCCGATTCAACAAAGCAGCTCACACTTTCAATTTATTCATTGTTAAGAATGGATTTAATTACTGCTAAATAAAAGAAAGAGGTGAGAAGATATGGTATCTGGGTGACAGGATGAAAGGGTCATTTAGAAATAAGTGTTCCTTGCTTTATTTCTTGTTTTCTTCACATCACATTGCTCCTTAGTGCCCAGTTACTAGCTTGGACATTGTAGACCTTTATAATATGCCCCCTCCGGGTACTTAACATGTCTGTGTCTGACAGCTCTGAAGTGAACAGCCCATACCTGCTGGGGCTATTTTAAAGCTTGTACAGACTGTGTACAGAGAGAGGGTGGCAGTTTCATGGTCGTTGCATTTTTCTTGTGCCTTCTCAATCCCTTGTGCATACATGTCCTCTGAGAGGTACAGCCTTGTTTCTGCCACAGCCGCCTCTTTCAAATGTGGCATTTATTGATGCTTCATCACGCTATGGTGGAATTAACACAGGATGATTGGCAGGCCTTCCTGTCACAACTTTGTCCTTTATCCAGGGATTTCCTGAGGTTCCTGTTTCTCCTAAGTCTCCATCTGATGTGATATCTCAATTACACTATATGTTTATTTGGGCCTTTGTTCCTAAAGTTACGACAAGTGTTCTCTTTTGGTCTGAGGTAATGGGTAATGGTAACTTTTGCAGTCAGTGATCAGTACTCTGTCACTACAGATACCTTAGTTGTCATCACACATGGCCTAAGTGAGACTCCTGTGCATTTGATTCAGTCCTCATAAATAACAACTTCATTCTCGAACCTCACTGAAAGATAATTAACTTTCCCATCTCCATCCATTTCTGATTATATGCTAGCTAATGTTGTGTTGTTTCATCAAGCTATATGACCATACAAGTGCTAGTGTATCAAGGGCATATGTGATGAAATCTAAATACATCAGATGAAAGACATGACAGAATGAATGTAATGCTGGTTACTGGTGGGGAGGGCTGTTTTGGTTTTGACTTCTTAAAGTGTGAGGCTTCAGCATGTCAGACCAGTTAATCCAGTTATCTGTCATCACCAGTGGCCAAAAGCAGAGGCCAAGGGAAGAGCAGAAGACAAGACAAGCACAGCTGATATTCCTTACGCCCCCTTCTCCTATAGTCTCCCAGCCTCCAGCCATTTGCAGCTCAGGGGCTTCCTCAGCATGATTCTACGTATTTAGTAATCAACAGACTACTTTGCCGCAAATTTGTTCAGTCTTTCAGCACACATAAGTTTTTTGCATTCACACTACCCGATGGCAAGGAGGTCCCCAGCTGAACTCTGTGCCACGTGGAGCACCACCACCTCTTCTTTATTCCATATGTGCCCCCATCAACTTCACTGCCGCCTGCCTTCCTGCTTTGGAGGAGTCATGCCTCTCATGCCAGCGTAGACCATGCTCACATCCCCACTAGCATCCCTCTTCCAGACTGAAGAGTTCCAGGTCACTCTGTCATTCCTAGCATGGGAGCTGAGGAGCTATTTTCACCACATTTCCAGGTGACACAGAGAAGTCAGATGTCTTGTGGCATATGGAAGCCATTAATTACTTGTATTTGAACATTTGTTTACCAGTAGTAACATTAATTTGGCAAGTTTACACTCCTAAATGTTTTAATAATAGAAGGACTTTGTTTATCATCATCATTATCTCCTAGTTTTGCTGTTCTTACGACTGCCCTGTTGTAGACTTCCCCTGGCATACACTTTGGTCACAGTCAGAGACAGGAAGCTGGGCTATGTGGTCTGACTCTGTGTTACCATTCTTACATGGGATTATATGTGAATGTATGTGTACAAGTAATTTCCTATGGTATCGTTTCCAGTCTGAACACTTTTCAAAATAGCATGCTAATTAATGCTCTACTGTCTACATATTCTGTAGATCAAAAGATAAGCTTCTCTCGCTATTTAATAAGTACTGAACAACTAGTATTAGGCAGTACTAGCCTCGTTACCAAAACCAAGATGCTTGTCTAGAATATTTATCATTAGTGATAATTAAATGTCAGCTACAGTTTCAGGCTAGTTGAAGCACGCTAATTATTTGTTCATGTTACTTTACAGAGGGAAAGACCTGTAGCCCATTGAACCAATATATATATTTACAATGACCTCAGAGGCCCTGGCTAATTCATTAATTGCAAACAAAAAAAGGCTCTAACATCTAATCCAGTTTTGTAAGAGCAGATCAGTGTAGCAAGATTTGGCATTATGTGAGATGTTTCCTAAAGTTTGGAACTAAGGGCAGCATTAAAAGTTATTCATGTTCATAATTGAAATTTAATTCAAATGCATTTATGTTCTTCTATATTGGCTTTTTACTAATGTTTCTGTTTGGGGAGAAATTCACTTATGAGACTGTATGGTCATTGGGTGCCATTTTTAATTCTGGTGTCTGACTCAAAGCACTTTAAAAGGGCCTTCACAATTAAACAGGGAACAGTCAGCACTTTTTCAAAAGGGCTGCAATTTGTTTAGCCTGAAAAAGGCAAAGCTGCACTGCAGGGGAAACAAAGGAATCATAAGAGTGAAGCTCATAAAAATAAAATTAAAAGTTACACTAAAGATCAGAAAAGTTTTCAGAGCTTCTTCCCCTCCTAGCTTGCACTGCAGCTAGAAAGTCTGTGATACATTTTTTTTTCTCTCTTGGGCCCCTTAATATTTTGCTGCCCAGGGCAGCTTTTGAAAGATGAATTTTTCAAGAGTTATATTTCTCTTCTAACAGACTGAAGTTCCTGAAGCTAAGAAAGAGGAATCTTTGCTAGATCTGGACTTCGACCCTTTCAAGCCAGAAGTGGTATCGACTGGAGTTACTCATTCACCCATGTCTCAGGTATCTCTTTGCCTTGAGGTAGGCGAAGCATATGAATGCAAAGTGCTGTGTTTGGTAGCAAAGCTTTGCCTCATGTACTAATGAGCAGTGTATCCGCAGTGTCTGCAAAACTTGATCTTCCTGAGCAGTTCTTGTCAGCCATCTTATCTTTCTCCTTCAGTAACTCTGCACTTTATGAGGTGCTGGAAGGAGAGGAAGTTGTCAGGTGGTAAAATGAGATGTTTGTCAATGAGAATGGTTGCTGGTACCCTGGCCTTGACTTTGCCATGCCGTTATTTTCCATCTTTAGAATAACTCTTAGTGCCAACATTATAATTCTCCAGCAACTGTTTTTATGACAATTTTTCTGACCTGGCTTTGACTCTTCATGTCTGGAAAGATGCCTCAGGGGACCTAGGTCTCTCAAGAGTCTACATGTGATTGTTTTACTATGGTGGAGTTTCTGTACCAAGCAGGGGATAGGATCTGAGTGGTTTTGCTTTTATAAATCTATTTTAGATCTAACCTCAAGGAAAATGAGAGGATGGAGTAGGATATTTCCTTGCAGAATGTTATGTTAAAGAAATTCTGCATTCTACAGTAATATTTACCATGGTAGTTTCTTGCAGCAATATGAGGGAAAAAAAAAAAAGTAAAAGGAAAAAAAAAAAGGCTGATATATCAAAGTTGCTGATTTTCATTGGCTTAGCCTAGGGCACCTGCTATTTTAAGATCCAGAACTTGGCCTCACTACCCATAGGGCTGATAGTACAGTAGGGAAGCTCTCCTGGCCAGCAGAGCTGGAGCTCTGTGTTGTACACAGACAAGGAAACAGTATTAAGACACTGTTAGCGAAACCTATTATCCCTGTGGCTATCGCTAACCTGGCTTGTACGGTGAGATGTGAGGGGACTAATCAGCTGTTCAGGAATGCAGCACTGGGAAAGGACTGAGAAGACAAGAAGCTTTAAGGCTGAGATAGTCCTGGTTCTCTGCTGATCTCTCTTAGTTGGTGAGCAGTCCTAGTTATATAATGAGATCTGTAGTGATCTCTGATGGGTTATGTACTGTCAGACAAATAGTGTATTGTCAGCTCTCCAAATGTTAACTGGTATTTCTCATTGAGGTTTGTTAGGAGGACTGTTTAATTACAGCAGAGGCTTTGTGTATCTTGCTTGTTATTTTTCTTGCTCCCTCTAAACAGGGAAGGGGAAAGAAATTCCTTGGTGTTCAGTAGTGACGGAAAGCTCTAGCAGTGACTTTGCTAGCTCTACCCTTTCAGCTTGTCTTGTAATAAAGCTGATTAGGGCAGTGGGATCGTTAAACCAAAGACATTTAACTTTTGTGACAGAGCACATTTGTGCTTTAGTGAAGAGTTGTTTCGGATTCAACTGTACCATGAAATACAGAATATAATTCAGTGTAGAAAAGTACATTTTAAGTTTTCATCTGGGTGCATAGGAAGCATTTCCTGAGCACCTTCAGTCTCTCCTCTCCTCTCCTCTCCTCTCCTCTCCTCTCCTCTCCTCTCCTCTCCTCTCCTCTCCTCTCCTCTCCTCTCCTCTCCTCTCCTCTCCTCTCCTCTCCTCTCCTCTCCTCTCCTCTCCTCTCCTCTCCTCTCCTCTCCTCTCCTCTTTCCTCCTAACATATATATATGAGAAAGGATGGTCCACATCCATGAGAGCATGTGGATGAGTCAGAGCACCATGTTTTTAGAAGGAGGGAAGATAGCCCTGCAGTCTGGGTTTCAGTCACTGCTATGGTAGCATAGACAGAATGAAACCTGTGGTCACAGTCTTTGGAGAGCCCTGTGCTACCTTGCAGGGAAATTAAGAAGAGAGCCTTTACTCTTATTTCTATATGTGTATAGTTTTTGTCTCAGTCATGGATATTTTCCACAACAAACTGCTGAAGTAGTGATGTGAAGACAGGAGTAGTTATCTGTGCCATGTTGCCTCAGGAGGCTTGGCATGACTTCCCTATTGATCATTTAATTAGTTACCTCCCTCCACTGCTCTGCCAGGGTGATCAGATCACAGTAAGTGAGCCCCAGTCTGCCCTTCCTCACTTGCTTTTCTGTTTCTGCTTCAGAAATGGCCTTTCTAAATGTGCCTGGCCCTCGCCTCCGTTTGCTAGCTGTGGTTTGTCTTGCCTTTCCCTCAGTTTGTTCCTTCCCCCTCATACTGAAAACCTCATGAGCAATGAAAGAAAAATGAAAAATGAGTAATCTCTCCTTCCATGGAAGTCAGTAGGATGACTAGGGTTTGTACAAGTTAGTGCTTATAAGAATAGACCCATGATTTTTCCTTAAAGCTTGAATGTTCAGCTAACAATGGTATATGGGAGTAAGCAGGTACACTTGTGAATTCCATCCACAGAACAAGCATGTACCTGGACTTAAACAAAATTAAACTGATTGAGAAATGGCTGTTGATGTTAATTTGCTGTAAATCTGAGTAGTGAGTTATTACTGTCTCTTTTTGTTTGTGAAAGCAGTTGTTCAGAGAGCTGTTCTGTCCTTATAAAATAAGAAGCAGGCAAGAAAAGAAGTTAAATTCAGCAATCCTTTCTCTCAGGCAAATGTTAGGTGTCACATTTAACACTTGCAAATATTTCAGGAGCAGTTTGACTTTTTACTTTATGAACGTCTTTAGTTTTTGTTTTTCATGGACTTTAACCTAGGTGTGAATATAGTAGATAGGTTTTGAAGCATCTCAGACAGGTTTTGGGCCCAATCAGCACAGTTCTTTTTCATGTGATGGGCTATTAATATTTGGCATGAAGTCTACTGCTTTTCTTTCTGAAAATAAAATTAAAACTTCGGTCAACTTTCTTGTTTTCTTTCCCAAAAAGCATGCCATTTTCCTCCTGGTGTCAGAGTTATAAGAAAACTCACTTGTTCTCAGTGGATAGCTGGATCATTTTTTAACTGGCTAAAAAATCTGACCTATGTAAGCTCTTTAAAGCTTACACCTTGCAGAGACCACCTGTACCTGTTGAAAGTCATTCATTCACCAGCTCAGAACCTGGCTGTTACTCAAGCATGTGGCAATGTGAGTTCACTGGAAATCAACAACTGCTTTGAAGTGGGAAATACCACAGTTCAATGCATACTGCCCATCCTATTTAACCAAAAAGCTTATTATGCAGATATGTACCCACACACATGCTAATAGATGAAATATTTATATGCATATTTATAATACATATATAAGTTCTGCCTTGTTAGTTAATGCACACAGTTATGTAGCATGTTGAACATACAGTATATGAACAGTATTTTTCTAAAGCCTCTTTTTTCCGCTCCTTTTTTCAGACATTGCCATGGGATTTATGGACGGTAAGCCTGACATTTAGCATTGTGAATTGGGATATTTCTGTGCCTCTGATTTTGTTACACCCTAAACTCAGATTTATAATGTTTTTGCCAAAAGCCAAGATAAAGAATTTACAGACCATCACAAACACTTTCAAGTATATGAAGCCACTGAAGATCTTTTAAAACACACTACAACAAAAAATAATCTCTGTTGCTTGGCCTACAAAACCAAAATGATGTCAGAAATCTGGGCTAATAAGATTCACAATCATTATAGCTAAGTGTGTGTTGATTTTATTCTCATGCCTGAATTACAGCTATTAGAGGATAGGAATGGATGGTAGTCACCTGTTTTTAATTATCTGAAGGTGTAGTTCCTCGGGACTTTAACCCAAGGGACAACCATTTCTCAAAGTTCAGGAGTGAAGAGAGAATTTAACTTGTCTTTGTGGGCATATGGTGAACTGGAGTTACTCACAAATTAAGTTTCTGCTTTAGGAAACTGTATGAATCCTTCCTTCTTCCTCCTGGTTCCAAATCAGATACAATGATCTGCAGGTAGAAAACAGCTCATTTTCGTGAGGTTTGTTTCGACTTTATGTCATGGAGATAGCTGGGTTGACTTGGTGTGGAGCCTGGTATGGTCATTTTTTGACCTTTTGCAGCTTCAGCCAGTGCAGAAATCTGTGGATGCTTCTTGTGCATTCAGATTTGCAGCACTGTTTTGTGAACACATGGCATAAGTGATGTGTATTAAGTGCTCATCTCTTTCTATTGGAAAAGGTTAAATAAAGCCTGAAAAAGCAGTCATGTCTGTAGGCTAGACAAAATTTCAAGGCTGCCAATATCTAGACCGGCTAAAATAACTCAGAAATGCTTCGAATTTATTGCTCTAAACTTATATTAGATAGCTTTATTGATGTCTTTCTTTCACACAACTTTATAGCGTGTTAATATTATATATGTATTCTGTATTATAATCATTTTCCTCTTTGCTCTAGTTTATAAAAGAAAAAGAGTAAGTAGTTAGCTTCACAGCTAAGCATTTGAAATGAGGGATACTCAACCTTTTACTGAGTTTCTCTTAATAATAAGTTGAGTGCAGAGCAGTTGTTGATCTTCCTTGCAGCATTTTATCTGTTCGACGTGGCAGCATAGATAGCTGGCTTTGTGACTTGATGCCTTACTCTGTGTGGACGTAAATGCCTCTGCATGGTGCGGGGTGGTGGAGAATCGGAGCTGTGTGCTCAGGGCCCATTGTGGCAATGCCTTAGTGTAAATACAAGTGAGCCCAAATGCCGTTTGGGTTGCTTCCTTCCTTGTTCACTGTCTTGCAGAGTGACCCCCCCCTTTTCAACTGAGGTGCAATAGGGTAACTGTGATAAAATGTCAGTAGCTGTTAGAGGAAAGCAAGGTGTGATAAATATTCAACATACATGTAGAACTTCTTTTATAATGTAATCCAGAGGCTAGAAATGTGGCTTACATTCAGGGGCCTGGGAATAGTCTTCGGTGGAGTGGCAGGAGAGGACCCACCGCTCCTTCCCCTAGGCCAGTTTGTAACTGCTGCTGGTTTGAGAACTGCTAATTAATGAACTGCTGCTATAATGAAGTATGTCATGTTCTTATTTTCTATGTTTTCTATGTATCATTCTCTTCCATACAGACAAGCAGTGAATTGGTGCAGCCGGTAAGCAAACCTCCCCCCAAAATTGCAACCACTCTAGAGGCATGCTTTAATCAGTGTGGTGTAATATATAGTTTTCTGGTTTTGTCTATCAGTGCTGCTCTTTTACATTGCAATCTACTGCCTCCAAATGTTGCAAATCATATAGCTTTTCCTTAAACTGCTTAATTTAGTCACTTTCATTCTTTAAATTAAAATTGCTCTAGTAAAATATAAATTTTGTGTTTTCTCATCAAGTCCGCCTTTATCTCTTTCATCTTGTGTTTTTTCTTTGCTTTTCTGTCTGCTTAAAGCCTGATTCTTCAAAAAGTCTTTCCCTGTGTAACCTGATCATGGAGGAAACCCCAAACAGTGGGCCATCAGAAGATATTAACAGATCTCAAACTGATCTAGGTTCACTCAACTGGGGCCTAGATGTTAGCACACCCAGTGTCAGCCAGGAAATCACTGCAGGCGGTTCTTTGCTTTTCCCTGGGGCAGAGCAAACCTCAAGCGAATCCACGGGTACTCTGCCTGCTAGTGTTTGGCCTGCTGTAGGTGAGCAGGAGAATGCTGCACTAGGGTCAGCTTCTGTAAACAAAAACCAGAGGACTTCACTGGAGGACCAGTTGGATGCCAAAAATGTCCCATGGGAAGATGTGGTGACCAGTCAGCCTTTAGAGAACATAACCAGTTTTGAAACACCCATCCTGGGAACTGATAGCTTGTTGGATGAACCCTTCCCATGTGATGTGCAAAAGGCAGAGGAAGAGCGGGAGGAAGACGAGTGGGCAGGTGTCAAGCCAAGTGAAAAGGTAGAGACCGGAGCTGTTAACTACAAGGAGGTAGAAGGTACAGAGGAACTGGAAGAGCAAGGTTGTGAAACCAAAGGAAACAGTGAGGCAGAATTTCATAAGGGTTTAGCAAAATCAGATCTTGACATTGTAGTCAGCACAGAGGTAGAAAATTTATATGAGTTGGAAGATAATGATGGGGATGCTGGGAGAACTAATGCTGCTAAGCTAGAAAACCCTAGGGAAGAAGAATTCAAAGGGGTCAATGTCATTGAGGAGGCAGATGGAGAAATATCATTGTTGAGCACAGGGCTGGAAGGTGAGGACAAAATAGTAGTGGACAACTGTAAAATTATAGAAGACACTGGCGCTGAACCTGAGAGAATCTTTGGTATCTGGGATCAGGACCATGGAAGGACATTTGAGGATGGCTTAGACCAAACTGACAGTGGTACTGGAGAGAGTACATCCATGGAGTATATAAACATGATGGCACATGTTGACCTAGAGGTAACTGACCACACAGAAAAGGACCCTACAAATACTGGAGATGTTCTGTGTGATGCTGAATTATTGAGTGCAGAAGAGTCTGGTGAAGGAACTGAAGACAATAGCATCAGCCTCCTCCCAAATGGTAGTGTTGCTGATGAAGGTCAAGCTGCTGCTGAAAAAGAGTGGGCATTGCTGCCTGAGACAGCTGATGCTGCTAGTGCAAGCTGTGGTAATCCTTGCCTAGATAATGCAGAAGACCAAGTGGCAGGTGGGGCAGCAGCAGCAGTCACTGAAGAGCATCCTAGTAGCAGTGGTGTTCCTGAAGCCTTGGAAACAGACCCCTGGCTGGCAAACTGGGATCCTACAGTTACTAATGATTCCTGGGGTTTTTCTAATCTGTCAGATGGCCAAGCCAATGGACTGGATAATTGGCCCTTTTTCCCCAAGCAGCAAGACTCAGAGGAAGGTAACATGGAAAATGTTTGGTTAGGCATTAGTGAGAAATGGTCTACACAAGACCTAGGAGGGACTGGTAACAGCTGGGGAGAAGTAGGTGTGAGCATGAGCGGTAAAAGTCAGGAGACACCAGTAAAACAAGGCTTGCCTGGGGAGCAGGCAGGCATTAGCAATCCTGGACCCAGCAAGGAGATAGCTAGACCCTTGTCTCTGTTTCAAATGGGAAATTCCAGAAATGCTAGCACCGAGAGTTCAACTAGTCCTAAAGACAATGAGACCAACAACTCAGATTTATCTGAAGATGAAATTGCTAACCGGAGATATGGATTGTTGTACCAGGAAATTGAGGCTGATAAAGAAGAGGTACCTACCCCAGTGTGTAGCCTAGTCTAGACAAAGAGCTCCTTAGGTCATGCATAACCTTGTCGTTTGAAAACAATCCATTTGTGTGTTTCCCACTACCCCTCCTAAGCCCGTGCTATTCTTTTTTTGAAAAATTGCCATGCAACTGTTCATAGTGTGGTGCCCTTCAGCCGTGTAATGAAGCAGGCTGACAAAAATGCGTTTCAAAACTGTGAATGAAGCTTTGAACTGTGAAGGCACATTGTGTCTCGCAGGTTTTGTGTTTTATATGTATAACTTTAAATACACCTAGTCTTTTTTATTATTATTATTTTATAAAAATATTTAAGTTACTCTGCTTTTTGGTTTTGTTTTTGTTGTTTTCTTTAAGCCTGTGACACCTGTTATCAAATAGCACTGTCATCAAATTTCTTGCTGCCTTACCCTTCATTTTATTATTTTTCTCTCTTTTTTTTTTTTCCCTCCGATGTCTGGCCTGTTTTTATTTTGCAAATAAAATTTTTTTGACTCATGTTCTGATTTAGTAAACAAGTGATAATTTGTTCTGATCTTCACTTCTACTTAGGCATCCAGCACAGCATTTAATGGATTTGCACAGGTAAGAAATAAACATGTTTTGAGATTATTTTTTTTTCCATGCTGTTAGGAAGGGATTAAGACTGGCTGTACAATTTCAGGAAATCTGTTCTACAGACAAGCTGCACAACAATTTCATACTGACTCAAATCCAGACCTTGTTTGTTCTCAGAAATTATTCCTAAATGTTACTTGAATTATGCTAATACTCTTGGCCTGACTGAATTTAATAGCAAAAATCTGACTACCTTAGTGACACTGATTTTTTTTTTTTTTCCTCCTAAAAGGACTGGTTTAGCTTTTTTATTGTGCTCTTTTGTGGATTTTTTTCACAATTCCAAAATCCTGTATAGCGTGGTTTCCTCAGTTTCACATACTTTAAGTGACTGTCTGTGTGTGTATATAAAATGAGTTTTATTTGTTTCTGCATCTTTATTTTCATTTAAGATATATTTTAATCTGAAAGTTAAACCTAAATTATTTGTTTGCTGCTGTGCTGATGGTGAGAATGTGTTGGGCATTGCAGAGATGCGGAGCATGAAGATACCATGTTTATGCTTTCAAATTCCAGGGCTGTGCAAAGATCTGAAATTTCAGGTGGATAACCTGGAGTCTAATTTCCAGCATCCTTTTGAGACTGGCTCATCCACAGCACACCCTGTACACCATTTTTTAAAAGCACCCAACAAGACTGAGCTTATACAAGGATGGAAATGAGTCTTCCAGTGCTTTAACCATTCTGCTCCAGGACGTTTAAATTAGTAAAGAATCTAGAAGAAAGGGGAAAAACACAAGGCTACCACTTCTAATAATTAAGGCAAAATATTTGCCCCAAGGAGATAAAAATTTGATGCCCGCACTGCAGTAGGAAAAGGATTTGACCCATCAATATTTTGCAAATTAATTGGTTCTGAATAAGATGTTGGAAAACATCTCCATTTTTGTACCTTCTTAATGCAGGTAAAATTTTGTATCTGTAATTACTCTAGTTGCTATTCAAATAAAAGCTCAGAATCAAGAGGATGTGAAAGTCGCTTAGAGCTAGTGTACTCCCCAGACATGGATATGTGTAGTCTGCGAAAAAAACATTCTGAGTTTCACAACTTAGAAGTGCATTGTGCCTGAAACAAAGTCCTTGCAATTCGCATGTATTTAATGAAGGGTTTTTCACTGTTTGTAATAACATCACACAGTTTAGAAGCATAGAATATATAATTGAAAAAGTAATGTCTTTAATATTAATAGTGCTTAACTAATAATTATTATTAATACCTATTTAGATTATCTATTTGTCATTTTATTCTATGTAAATTTACTTATGATTTTACCTTAATAAACCATTAAAAAATCAGGTCACCTGCAAACATCCCATCTCAAATATTTTTGCATCATTGTTTTTCATTTCTATATCTAGGATACCTCTGCATTTACAGTGCAACCAAATGAGAATGTGACAGAGCCTTTGGTAAGCGGTGGCTTTTGCTTCCTTTTTAAATGTCTTGTGAAAAATGGCACCATTTTTCCTTTGTGCAAAGATATTTTCTCCTTTTGTGTTTTCCATCCACTATATCACAAACCTTAACCTGGAAGAGTTGGTGGGTGATATCACTGTAGTTGTAAATCTTTACTCACCGAAACAGCCATTCACAAGGATAGTGCAGAGAAAAAGCAGACCCGGATATTCTAAGATAATTTACTTTTCAAAGGTGTAGTCAAACAGTTTGTTCATTTATTGCATTTAAGAAATGACAAGAATGAGTACTATGGTCCAGTGTACAGTAAGTAGGGGATAGTACATGATAGCTGTTTAAATGTCTCCAGTATTGCTGTAGTTTTATCTGCTCTCCACATATTAGTAGTAGGCACAGTCTACTTCTAAGGAGTGGAGAATCTTTTTGGAAGTGATCATACATGGGCAGTTTCTTAGTTTCTCTTACAGTCTTTGGTTAGCCTGGAGTAAGGATGTGGAATAGCAGCATTGCTAGGTGAGTGCTATAGCTACTTCATAGCAGCAGAGTCGTACGCAATATTATTTAATGTTGCTTTTGCATAATGCCTCTGGTGGTGCTTGTGTTTATAATGGTTACTGAATACAGTGAGAGTATTTTTACTTGTAGCTGAAATGTGGTAAGTAGTCTAAGACTGCTTGTCAACAAGTGACTTGAAGCACATCAGTGCAATCTGCATTATAACATTGCCTGTGATTTTAAGCCTGAAAGTTTCTTCCAGCGTTAAACCTCAGGAAACTCATTAGTCATCTTACCTGGGATAAATCTACTTTATGTTTCTCATTTCAGTCCTATTTCTTCTTTGTGAAATTCCCTAGAGCTGGCATTAATACACTACACAGAGATTTCTGCACAGCATGGTATAATATAATGACTGTTTCCTTATGCTGTGCCAAATCCTGAAGGTCTTGCTTAGGCAGGCTTCTCTGTACCTCATTAAAAATCAGTCTGCTTAAGGAATATGTGAGAGAAGTGAGAGGCTATGTTTTTTTCCTGAAAAATATCAGAGAAGAGAAAATTTTAGTATCTTTAAGAATTTCATGGAAGCCATCTCTTCATCACAGGAGACCTTCTAGCCAGCTGCCTGTTATCCACTGCAAAGCAGCTAAATAGCTTTTGAGCTTCATATTATGCTGAGCAATTTGTTCATGGCAAATTAATCTACTGAGGTTATTTTATCTGGTTGAGTCAGCCATCTTTATAAATGGAATATGCTGAGCACAGCTTGCAGCTCTCCCCTTTTTATGCGTGTGTATTTGCAAAGTGGTGTCTCCATTGGAGATCACGCTTTTGCTGTGAGCTGTTTTGCCACAGGACTGAACGTATTGCAGGGCTGGTGATACTTGCTCGATCCTGTTGCTAAAATACAAGCTTAGGCCAGAATTTAAAAGGGTGGAAATCCCAATAGCGGGTTGATAAATGGATGCCTTGTAGGTGATTGAGAGCTCAAGAGGGAATGCATTTTAATAAGAAACCGTGGATGATTTTCACACTGCCAGAATTCAAGCAGTCAGTGGTTGCCCTTGTGCATAAAGAAACCTGTTTGAGTCTCTGCTAATTGCTTCTTACCTTCACTGGAGAAGGGACTATATTGTCTGAGAACCGACAGAACTAGGGAATGGGGGACAATTTTAAAAACTCATATTTGAAGCCCAGGGTTTGGTACACACGAGTGCCAGTTTCAACTCCTGGCCTTGCCATCAGTTTCTGGAACATTTCTGAGCAAACCGAGTGCCTTCCCCCCACTTCTGTCGCCCCTTTCTGTAACTCAGGAAGCTGATGCTTTCTTTCCTTGTGAGGGAGGGATGTAGGCCTGGCTCAGTTTACATATAGAATATTGAGGATGAAAATGCCCTTTAGATGCTGTAAGACCAAGCACACCGCCGTCCTCTCCCTGGCAAAGCCCAGCAAGATTAAGCCTGAAGCAGAACTGTGCCAGGCACAGTTCCCATTCCCCTCCTCCCTCCCCACTATCATGTGCTCCTCAACAATTTTTTCACTGTCTACTTAAAAATCAATAAAACAAAAGACTGAAGCTGAAGAAGCTCCACCTGGGGAACCCAAGGTCGAGGAAACCCCTGCTGCTGCTGTTGTGGAAAAGGAGGCCATCCCTGCTGAGCCTGCCGAGCCAGCAGAGCAGGCTGCGGTGAGTGACCTGTCCCCCATGCCACCTCCCGGGCCTCATCCAAGCCACCTTTCATCATGGTGAATGTGCCTGCTGCATTTCAGCCATCCTTTCCATTGTCACTATCCGCCCATGGCAGGTTTCCCCAGTGCCTGGCTGTGTCACAGCATGCCTCTCCAGCGTGCATCCTCCTTTCAGCCCTAAAACATCATTCCTCTTATGTTTGGCATTTTAGACTGAAGTTCAGCTGAGTGATTGTGGTTTCGCAGATTGTTTGATTCCAGATGAACTTCAGGAGGGGAAACAATTGATGCCATTTTTAAATGACCTTATTAGCAGTTTTCTCATTTCATTTCAAGCTGAGCTGTAAGCACTAAGCCAATGGACATCTTGTACGGTCCTTGCTAGAGCATGAAAATACCAGAAAAAAGTGATTGTAATATAAATGTCTACAAGGCTTATGGTTTTAGAAGCCATGAGCTGAAGAGGGAATTCCAAGCACCACTTTGGAGATTTTTACATGTCAGCATTCAGGAAACAGTGAGAGGAGAAGAAATGATAGCTCTGCAAGAACCATAGAGCAGGGCACCCGATATCACTACAAATTAAGAGGTGGTCTGGGACAGTAGGCATGGGGTTTTATAACAGGCATCTGAGTGAATATCCTTTTTATCCAACTGAGGTTCCTCTTCTACATACAGAAGCTCAGAAGGTCTTGGTGGTGGGTGATAACCGCAGGCTAAGAAACCCTGAAGGAAAAATGCATCTGGTTTTGTAGGCTGACGGTTTTCATGCTTTCCTCGAGACAATAGCATCTTCAAAGTTTCTAATGAGTATTTGTCACTGTTAGAATATGCAGATTCCTACTGTAAAACTGGACCAAAAAAAGGAGTTTTTTTGTGGGTCAGTACCTCTACCATAGAAGCCAGTAGAAGCTGTGTAGCTGTGCTTTTTGACCATCGAGCACAGCTTGGTGCCGTAAGTGTTCCCAGAAGAACAAAGTTCAGCTTGTTGAACCCCTCTTGGCTTTGGGTGAGTCCTTGTGTATCTTCCTCTGCTAAGTAGGGATGATAATATCCAATTCATCATAAAATTAGGTGATTTTCAGTAAGCATTTCATACACTGCCACATGGGAAGCAATATTAATCTGATGTAGGTGCAAATTAGCTGAAGAAAGTGGAAGTAGCTGGCACCTACAGATGTGGCAGCACAGAGCATGGACAGAAAGACAATTTACGGATATGCAGCTCCTGTAGCATCTCATGGATCTGGCTCTGGAGCTGATCTTATTTAATATTTTTATTAATGGCAATGGCTCAGACACTGCAAGCCTAATGGTGACATTTATCAATGACTCCAGGTGGGGTATTGTTGTTAATTTAGGGGGATAGCATTAAGCCCACCAGCTCCACTCGCCAGGGGCAGGCTGGTTATCTGCTGGCGGTGTTAGACTCATGCAAAAGCCACAGGTCATACTAAGCAAACTGTCTTCAGCAGCTAGAAGGAAGTACTGATGTTGGTGTGCAAGGCTCTGGGTTAGAAATGTAGTTTATTGAAGACCTTCTTAAAGATGAATTGATGAGTTTGCCTGGGTGGTTCCAGCTCTCTGTACCATGCGATTAAAAAGTGATATCCAGCACAAACGATACAGATGCAGGTTGAACTTTAGCTGTAGCACCTGCCTAATTCATTCTTCCCTTGCTCCCATCTTCGTAAGAGAGGAAAAATAATTTGTTGTAGAAGGAAAAGGGAGCAGTGCTGGGTGGCATGTTCTGGAGGACTGGGGGAAAGGGAAGATAATGCCTGTCTCTGTCAAACCCCTCCTGTTCTCCGTGGAATCCTAGCAGCGTTGCAGCTATGGAGGGAAGTAATCCTGGTGTGTTCCCCAGAACTATGTTTAGGGTTTAATTCTGATTACACTTGCATGAATTTTGAGTATTTCTTTCATTTATTATTCACTTTTGTTCAGTTCCATGGTACACACCAGAGCAAGTGTGACTTCAGGATCATCCCCCTCCAATAACATAACCGAATGAAGAAAGCCCCATGGTCTGTGGAGGCCAGGCTCTCCCCATCCTGTGTGTTTTCTTTTCAGTTGATATAAATCACAGTAATAACTTGTCAACTCTGTAGTAAGGCAAAGAATGAAATTGCCTGTCAGAGACACGTTTTGTCAAACTCTTGTCCAGAACGTCTAGTCAGAGTAAGTTTGATAGTTTGAAATCAAAAAGGAGGGAGGAAAGGGGGAGAGAGAAGGGATGGGAAATCAGGCATTGGTCTGGAGCTCTCATCTTCCTGTGAGTGAATGGCAGGGAATAATGTGGAAGAACAGAAGCTGAAAAGGTTGTTTCTAGATGGTCTTATTTTGATTATCAATAAGGATTTAATGAAGAAAAGAATTGTAAAAGTTCACCATTTTTCTAAAAGGAAGCCAGCTCCTTTTTGTCTCTAAGACAAAGCAACGCTCTGAAGCCTGTTGCATGTCTTAAGCGCTAATTAAATGACAGGCTGTGGCTGCAGCACCATGCATCTGCTGATCAGCCAGCACAGCCTTTGCAGGTGATCCATTTTGCTGCCTGACTGTCCATGAGGAGTTCTGGGTCCACGGTCTGTCGGCAGCTGCTCTAGCCGAGATGCAGGACTGCAGAGCTGTTGGGAGAGAGGCAGAGAGAAATACAGTGCAAGAGCCAGGCAATTTAAGAGCAATCCAGAAGGAAGGCCCTAGGCATTAAGTAGAAGTTAAACAGTTTTGATTAGTTTTGTGCTCTTTTTTTGTTGCTTTTTGAATATGAAAGTTTCCTGCTAATTTGGGAAAATAAGCTAAAAGTGTTGATTTTAATAATGTCTGAATTGGAGTCATTCTGCATTTGGCTCTGAGGGGGTTGTTATTTCAGGAAGGGTTTTCCAGGACTTGCAAAGCAGAGTTTTGAAGATTAGGATTAATGAAAAATAGGATCAAAGCTAAGGAAAAGTACACTGAGTTGCAAAAGATGAAAACATGTCATTTCTTGACAGCAGTTCTGCATTTGTTTGCTTTATGAGTGACAGTTTACTTTGAAAGTGAAGTGGTAAAATATTGATAGGTACTTTCTTATTGGGAATCTTTTATCAGGTTTAGTAACTTCCAGTTTGGAGTGACAGCCACTAATCAGTTTAATTTTTCTATCGTAAGTTTCCTGTCACATCCCATTAATCCAGAAAATTTATGGCATGCATTCATTGTAGGAGCTTCAGAGTAAGTTTTCTGGTAGAGTTTTCATTTTAATTAGGGAGAGAATGGTCCAGGGGAATAGGGTACCAGTTACTGCTCAGAGAGTTTTGGATTCAGTTACTTGCTGTTTCGTAGTCTGCCTGAACAAGATTGCCAAGACTTCATTACAAGAGCTCATCAGAATTGCTGTCTGGTTTATCATTACATATTTTGCCTTGGTCCTTCAGGTCTCAAATGCCATAGAACAAATAAAGTTTTTATTAGTAGCTGTCAATAGTTGATCCTTTTTTGGGGAGCAGACAAAATGTTTGGGAATTAAAGGGACAGAATGACCATGTGCACCAACAAAAGTAAAGTTAACTATGGTAAAAAGTCCTTGCATGGACTTCTGCACACCAAAACAATTGTTTCCCTATTTCCACAGCATCCCCAAAGGCAGCTGTAAAATCCAAAGGATACAGTCTAAAGCATATAATGCATTAACCACTGATTTATTTCTCTTTCAAATAATACTACACCTCTCACCACATCAATTTTTCACATTCAGATAAAGATGATATGAGAACATTATAATAAAGTGAAAGCTTATGAAATCTTGTTATTTCCCTTTCTTCTTCTCCTACATGTGAGACATAGCACTTGGAGTTGAGAGCACTACTCAGAGATCAGCCTTTTGACTTCCATTACACTCATTAGTTTGGAAGGAGTCTTTTAGTGCTTTGGGTCTGATGCCTGCCTGGACTCTGTTCTCCCGTTAAAGCAGTCAGACACTCAACTAAATACTGTGGTTTTCAAAGTTGTGTGTAAGCATATGCGAAACTACCTCCTGATAAGCTCTTTGCACACACTGAGCAAATACAGCAGAGGCCAGGAAACAGCCTGCAGCTTTGGGGGGTATCTAATTATGGTTGAATCCCACTGTAGGTGCAATTCACAGTGCCCAAATGGCAGAGCATGTCATTTGGGAGAACAATACAATGGTTGAATACAGAAGACTGGTCAACTGAATCAAAAAAATTCACTCAATAACAAATGTGACTATTAAGGAGGTATCCTTTATTGCAGCACTGGGAGTCGCATCGGGATATTTCCACAAAAGTGCATCTCGACGAGAAACAAATTGTACGTGTTTTATATTACAAGAGAGTTACATATTCATTAGGTTTCCAATAAATTTAATACATATTCATTATTATTCTGGGAGCTCATGAATATATGCTAATGTCCTGATACGCCTGTGCAGTTTCTTTCTCAGGTGGTCGTCAGGGGTCCATGCTCCTCAAATCTTCCTCTTTCTCCTCTTCTTCAGTGTACACAGTTGGGTGACCTCTTCTTCATTATCTCTGTTTTGCAAGCTCAGCAACCTTGTTATCCGTCCTGCCCAGATGGTCCCAGGCTTGTTGGCATATTGGGCCCCCTTTATCAGGAGGCCTCAAATTTTGTGTCTTTTTTTCTAGTTCATACCCAAGGACTGTTCCCTAATTTACGGCTTCTCTTATCCTGTTTCTACGTTCCAACTGTTTTACTAATTGTTCTCTTTTGTACTGGAGCATGAGACAGGCAAAGCCTGAGTTTGTGGGGCCTGACTCAAGTGTTGCCAAGTTATATATTCTGTTTTAAAATTATTCTACACTAATTAGTTTCCCTTATTCACAACTGTGTCCAAATTCTGAGTGCGCAGCTAAGTGCAGGTGCAAAGTTGGAGCATAAGGCCATTAAAAATACATGGCTCTTGTATATGGGAGAGAACCTAGTGTCATTCTGTTGAAGTCTGCAGAAGCAGATTTTTTTTCTGTTTATGGAACCAGGGTGCTACTTTACTCAAATGGTATTTCAGTCATCCTTTTTACTAGGCTTTCATGCCCTAAAATTGGTACAGTACATGCTACCGTGCCTCTCTTCTCGAACTCCTCCATCCACAAAATCCCAGCTTCCAGCTAATCAAAAAAGCAAAATGCTACTAATTTGACTGGTGCACAATAGTCAGATTAGCTTTGGGAAGCGAGGGGAGTTCTCCTTATTTTCCCCTTTCTCACTAAAACTCTGTTTTCAGTTAGCCTGGAAAACAGTCCTCATTTAAAAATATGTACATGTATATATTGGATTGTTCTGCAAAGAGGTCCAAAGCTGCACTGATGAGATTCTTACCAGAGAGTATTGCCAGGGTATTGTTAAGGTAAGGGCAGAGGCTGGCACGTTGCTGACTATAAAGTGCAGGATGATGCTCATTTCTGAAGGCAAATTGACTTGTAAATAACACTGATGGCAGAATTTCAGCACTTTTTAATAGTAAAAGTAGAGAAGGCATCTATCTACTGACTTGCAGTTGGGCATAAAGCTTTTATGGGCAACATTTGTGTACATTTCTTCTGTAAAAAAAAGAAAAGTGAGACTTCTGTGGGTGGCTGTGTGCACGCATGCATCACTAGAGTAAGGAATAATTCTATTTTGCTGTTGATATTTGCTTTTTCTATTTAAGACCCTCTATAGTCTCCTCAAACTTACTATAAAATCGAGGACTCCATGGCAGAGGTGTGGCAGCTTCAAAAAAAAGAAGAAAAAAAAAAAAGAATCATAAAAAAAGGGTTATATAAGTGTAATTTTAACGGGATAAAGCTGTGAGAGGTTTCTATGGTAACGCTGCTGTCAGCAGCTACCTTGCCCTGGCATCTGGACATGTTTAGGGCTTATGAGGTGACTGCAGGCAATACTGGAAGATTAGATTAGAAAAAACATGAGTGATACGAAGTTTGGATGTAACTCAGCATCCTTTTATTAAAAAAGAAACATGCAACCATTTTAGCTGAAACTTGTAGAAATTTTGGAGTGACAGTTGTGGGGTGTGTGAAGGCAGTTGTGCTGAGTACTTGAGGTCTCCTAATTTCTGATTGCTAATGCAGATGGTCCAATCTACCATGCCCTCACATATCTTTGCATAACTTGTCTTTGCCCTTACAGCTTTTCTGAAAAATCTGACCTAGCTGTGTTTGCAAAGCAGCCTCAAAATTTATTAATAAAGTGGATTTCCATAACAGGGCTTTGATTTGCTTTTCCTCAGCAGAGCATCTTTAGAAATAGCCCATGTCTGCAGGGAGTCAGGAAAAAAGCACTTCCAACTGTTCCAAACCAGGCCTGAATTTTAGAGATTTTGATGACCTTCTGTAGAAAAGTACCTAGTGTTAGATGGCATCCGTGCTGTAAAAAGTACTATTTGGGGGGAGCCCATTGCCATTCAGGCCATTCGATCCCTTGAACACCTAAATGGGTGTCAGGTTTGGAAAACCACTGACACATGTCTAATTTTTAAAGTGTCAGGCACCTGCTGCATGTACCACTGAATATGGACCTAGAGAAAGGTGATTCTGAAAAAACCCTATGAACTTTGTGACCCACCTCTTTTGAACAGCCCCTTTAAATGCAGTCCAATGTGAGTGGAAGGAGTAAGTGTTTCAGAAAGTTTACCTTGAAACTCTGGTGAGTTCCAGGGGCAGCAACAGGTTATAAAGGGAACAGTTGGAGTTTTGGGTGAGACAAATTTGAGCTTGCTGGAAACTGCAAGGTTAGCAGAGTTGTGCATCATTGCTTACTAAAAAATTCTTCAAATCTGGTGCTATTATGAGACTACTGATAATAAAAGTAAATAAAATTGTCCTTAGCACTTAGAGTGTGAAGATGATGACATATCTATGAGGTTTTATTTGTTGGGTTTTAGCCTACTTTTATTTCAGATTATATGTGGCAGCAAGTATCTTTCTGTTTGCTATATACTATCCCATTTAGTTCCAGCCATTCATTTCATTGCATCCCATACATGCCGTGCTTCCATTAAGCTTGATTAATACCAATCTCTCTGCAGCCATTGCCTCAGCATGAGTAAGGTGATGACCATATTTCCTCTTTATACAGGAGAGTGTCGAGGCAGGGGATAAGGAGACAACTGGAGTTGCTGAGAAAGAAAGTGAGGTACATATGAACAGCCTCGAGTGTGATTGTGCTTTAGTATCTTCAAGAGAATTGTGGCAAAAAAAATGTCATTTGTATGTCATCAATATGTGGGCTGATACGATGCAAATGTGACCTAGCTGCAGTATCTATTCTAACAATATATATAATACATATTCTATATATTCACCTTAGAAACTGCCTGTTGCAGCAGTATAGAATGATAAATACCTCAGGGCAGCAAACAAAGCAGCTCCATGGTAGGAGGAGGTATAATGCTGTTTCTACTGACATTTGGAAATATGCTGCATAGAGTCCCAGTAGCTTTTACACTTTGCATAAATTTGTTTGCTTAGCCTTCCTGCAAACATCTTTATAAAAAGAAAAAAACTTTGATTAATCATTTATTTGTCCTAGCACAATATGCCCTGAACTAAAACAGATATTTGAAAATAATCATGTTACGAGTTTGTTTGCTAAGGCACAAATCTGGCATGAAGTTAGATACAGTTAAAATCAAATTACAAAGCAACTGAAAAGCTCAATGACATACCTTAAGCTGTGTGGACTCAAATTATTGTATTTTGCTTATATTTCTTCAGAGGTGATAAAACTACTTACCCTGAATCCTTCTATGCTGAAGTGAAACTATGATGTGTTCAAACATGCACAGAGAGCAGCACAAGAGGAATGGCTACATATTAAATGCAGGGATAGAAGTAGGGACTGAGAGATTGTAACTCCTAGTTATTAATCACTTAGGATTTGTATCTCAAGGTGCTGACAATCTCCTTCGTTGTTATTCATTTTGGTGCCACAGTGTGTACAAAAAGATTATGAACTGGTCCCATCACTTTGATTTTAGAACATGGTAAGTCCAGCCATCCAAGCTTGTGTTTGTTACCTGTTAGCTCAGCTATAGTTGAGGATGTATCTGTGGCTCCATGGTATCCCAGTGTCACTGGGAAGCAAGTTTGGGACTCACTGGTGCCGTACTCCTCACCAGCGCTGCCACATCCACATGGAAATCAGTGGAATTACACTAGCAAGAAAGTACAGGATGGGGGTGGTAGATCAAGCCCAGCTTGGTATTGACACAGTGCAAGAGCGTGTTGCGTTGCTTCTCTGGCATTGGCTTGTTACTCCCAACAACTCTGGTCCAAGAAGAAACATGCAAGAAATTCCTCGCTATCCTGTGAGCACCAAGGCTAAGTCTTTGAAATCTTTCCTTTTTTTCTAATGCTGCTTGTCCTTATAAAGTTGAGGTCTCTTATCTGGTGAGTTTGACCCTGTGTTCTGTTTAAAATAGCAGCATTATGTATGCAGAAGAGCTGTTTAAGAGATCAAGCTATTTGCTAAGCTGATATCTGGCCTCCAGTGGAGGGTGGTCCCATTGATATGCATAGCAAATTGTTCAGTACTACCCCAAAAGTCTTCCAAGACTTTGCAGGCAATTGATGTATTCCCTAAAGCATGATGATTAGTTCTTCTTGACATTTTATTAGCTAGCTTAGCTGCAATTATAACCGTCATAAAAATTACCGTGTCCCTTTCTAAATCCAGCCATGGGGCGAGATCTTCAGCTCTGGGAAACCAGTATAGCTCAGGAAGCTCCTCTGGCAGACTCTGCAGTGGCAGGCTCAGTACCCCTCCTTCTCCTCTCCTTGGGCTCATTCTTGCTGCCACCAAATCTGTGGCATTATGTTGAGCTGACCACCACGTTAATGAGAGTGCAGCCGAGTGAATCGGCTGCATCCTGGGTAAAGAAGCATTCACTTCTGATGAAATTCAAACAGTTGAGTGGTTCTTCTATTGCAGCCCTCGTGATACTGGATGACCCTTTCTTTGTCCCCTGTGTGGTTGGTGTAATGGGACAACTGTCCGCATTTCAGTAGTACTGCTAGAGATAGCTAATTTGGAATACTATTAGACTATCTAATATTATTGATGACCTATAGAAAAGAGGTTTGTAGGATTGGTTTGCAATATAAAGTAAGGTAATACAGGTAACTATATCTCCAAGTATGTGGTTCACCATAGCTGGGTATGAATTCACTGGGATGAGCCTCCCTTTTTTTTTTTTTCTTCTTTTTTCTTCTCTCTTCTCCCTTCTCTCTTTCTTCTTTTTTTTTTCCTTTTCTGTACTAATCAAATATATTTGAGGCTGATAGTGAGGTTCATTCTGTGCTACCTCACATGCACTTTTGTAAAAGCTTTTTTTAATCATCTAGCTTGCGTTGTTTTTGTACTCTAAAACACAAGAAGAAATGGTTATGCAATTGTGAGCTGTGGTATACATTGAGTGACTCATGGCTACAGGCTGTGAGAGCATCACCCTTTCACTGTGGGGCATTTGAGAGCTGATTCATGTAAATTAGTATTCTTCTCTTTAGTGAAATAAAATGGGCTATACAAATCCAATAAATAGAAAAGAACTGTTGATCCTAATCACAACAGACAGCAAGATCAATTTCTGCAGCATGCTGTTAGAAGCACATGGTATAAAATGAATTTGATAGGCACTCTGTTCCCCCTCTTTCCTACTAGACTCTTCCAGGGCTTTTACACTCATTTATTTGAATATCTTCTTGGGTTGACGCTGCTAAAACTGGTAATTCTATGAGTGGCAGGCTTGCATGCCTTACAAGTCACAGGAGAAGATGTCAACATCTGCCCATGTCTTTTGATGTTACTTTTTATGATAGGGCATCCTTCGTCAGCAGCATTTTCAATTTAAGCTACAGCTTCTCCAGTGATTTCTACCAAACCCTGCAGTATTTTCTGCCTTCAAGGACTCCAGAAGAATTTCTGTATCACATCAGTTAGCAGCAGCAAAAAGGAGTAGTGCTGAATATTAGATATTGCTAGAAAACAATGCCTGAAGAGTGCCCATGAACAATTGCAGGTAGTTCAAGTTGAGCTCAGGTAGCCGAGTTAGCCTCATCCATGGAGAAAAGTTCAAACCGAGGAAACAAAAAGCATCAGTCTGTTAACTGGAGATCAGAGATATTCCTGCTGTCGCTTGACATTGGTACTTAGAAAACAATTTTTCTTCAGTGTTTTTGCTTTATCCTGGTGCTGTCTGCCATACATTAAAAATTCCATGACGTTAATTGGATTAACAGAATGAGTTTTGTCATTTACCTTCCGCCCTCCAATCCTTGAGATTAATCCACTGTAACTATATATCCAACATGGTACTGTAAGCATATACCAGTATATACCAATACAAATATTAGGGTAATACATAGATTACAGCAACAGTCTCTGCTGGATGAAGGATTCAACATTGATCTATAGGCAGGTACTTTTCTATCCACCTTTCAAGAACTGGAACAGAACTCATATTAACTTTTCAACATGGACTGATCACAAATAGTTTAGTCATATCCAGACTGAATGGGCTTTTATGTGTGTTTCTCTTTTTTTGTACCGACCTAGCTACAGATCTTTATGGTTATTTTTTTTTTCTGATATCTGATGGGATCTGAAGATTTCTGATCTTTATCCAGCTGTAGAATATATTTGCTTGCTGCTATAGCCTGATTTGCAAGTGTCTCAATTAGAAAGGAGTGTGTAATTAAGGCAATATTTTTGAAGCCAGCCCAGGTCTAGAGGTACGTAATAGTAGCTGGAGAAGCGCTGGAGTCTCTTCCTGAGAACAGACTCCACTGGCAGGGTCCTGTGGACCCCTGGACAGCTTGCAAGCTCCTCTGCAGCAGAAACCTGTGGTGAATTTCTTCCACAATACAGCTTGAAGGCAGGGGAAGGAAAAGATACTAGAGCCTTGGCGAACTGTTCCTCCACCAGTAACACCTGAGAACTCTGCTAAATGTGCCTGGTGAGGTTTCATAAATGTCTCTCTTCCACCAGTTAATCATCTCCACTGTGCAAGCTTACCCCTATGCTCCCCATGGGTTGCATCAGGACAGGATGGCAGTCCCCAGCGCTGCTGTCCCCCACAAATTGGGAGAAACCTCAGTGAAACCAAGGCCATGGGTTGGCACCACCCAGGGAGGTCGCAGAGCAGAGGCTGGTCCCTGGTCTTTCAAGCAGGTATCTGGAACTCGTATCCTGAAAGGTCTCTCCTTCCTGTTGTTTGTAGGGGGTACCTGCCACCGGGGGGGCTGTGGCAGCAGAAGACAGTGCGGCTGTGGCAGCAGGAGCTGGTGACGGTGCTGCTACTGCTGAGCAGGAGGGTGTTGCTGAAGGCGACAAAGCTCAGGGAGAAGAAAAGGAGGCTGATATGTCTCAGGTAACTCATGTTGATGCACGGGAGAGCGTGTTAGGGGAATCAGGACAGATCCAGCAGCCCGAGAGAGGCAAGGCTGCTGCAGCTCTGTGCCCCCAGGTCCAACCAGTAGCAAGGGTGATGCTCTCCTGGGATAGCCCTGGGAGGGGCCCACACAGGGTATCCATTCTTCTGAGTCCTTAATTTGGGTTGTGCCTGCCTCTGTGCCCCTGTGTTCCCCTGGGCTTGCGGAGATGGGACTTGATGGGCTGATGGCTTTTGTGATGGGCCTGGGAGCAGCGTGGGCAGGGTACTGTTTGGGCTGCCCCTCCTGCTGTTGTCTCTTTGTGCTCCTCTGTGGAGACGAGCTTTATCACATAACCTAACAGGACTTTCTGGAGAGACAGGCAGAGAAAGTAATGGATTTTTCTTGTCTCCTGGCACCGTGCCCTATCAATAAAATCACAGTTGTCAAGCTATGTATCTGCATCTGGCCTGCTGCCTTTTCTTCTGCGACCTCTGAGAAGCTGGGGAACAGCTACTAGAGCAGACCCTGCAGCTGGGCAGCCAGTTGCCACCTCCTGTCATTGCACATTGTATTTCTTCTGTGCACCAGAATAGGATAGTTGGCAGAGGAACGGTGAGCATGTTCTTTTCAGGTTGGATGCTCCAACAAGTTTCATTAAATGCTTTTTGTTCTAGGCTTCATTATTGGTGGAATGTTACCTACTTAGCCTTTTTGCTTTCTCTGCTCCCAGTTGCATTGCGGTAAATCAGGAGAAATTGCCTCAGTCAATCAAAGAAATAGGTCATCTTTCCTGCTTTCATCACCTTTATATCACTATTATCCTGCTGACTTGAATTCTCAAAGAAATATAGGACAATGACTCCTGGAACTTGTGGCTTTACCCAAACCCAACCAAAGTTAAGAGCAGGGTGGAGGAGAAAGGTCTGTTAATTTCCATGCACATTGAAAAGGGAACCCAAACTACCTGCAGAGCATTTTTATTATTTACTGCAATAATTTGTGGTAATATAGAAAGTAGATTTAGGAGAACTAAGGGGAATAATGAAAACAGGGAAGTGATTACTCCTTTACATTTCTGCACAAGTAATGTTTTCTGTCTTAATGTAAGAATCCACTGTGGAGAAGACAGTAATTCCCATTCCCATATTTGCCCTGTGCAATAAACAAACAATTGTGTTTTCCTACTTGAAATAAAGTACTAAATACTCTTATGGTGCTTTTGTGGTTTTTTTTTTTTGTTGCTGTTGTTTTTTTGGTGTTTTGTATTGTTTTTCCTCAGGAAAAGGTCAGCAGCATCCCTTCAGTAGTAATAGAGCCAGCATCAAACAACGAGGGGGAGGGAGAAGAACACGAAGTCGTTGTGAACGAGTCCAAAGATGCTGCAGCAGAGTTGGGCACTCAGGGCACTGACACTTCTCCCAGTGAAACTTCCCAAGTTGGAAGTGAGCAGAAACCCACTGAAGAAATGCAGACTGCACCTTCTCAAGATCAGTCTGTTCCAGCAGAAGAGGCAGCTTCTGCAATGCCACCTGGCTTTCTCTTTAAGGTTTGTTTCTTCATTCTTCTTTTAGACATCCCTTCAGATCTAGCTTCTGTGGATATGTCTGTCTGCGCAGGCAGGTGATGATTTCTTGAGGCCGAAGGACGCTTAGTTTAACAGCCAGACACATGCACACACAAATACATACAAACACAACTTTAACATTGTGTTGTTGCTTCATACATGAAGTCTGAGAAGATACGTTTTCTGCACACCATTGTTGCTGTGCATGTCCTTATGTAGCTGTAAGGCTCACTGAAGTACAAGAACCCTTTCATCTCACCAAGTTACTACTGATAATGAATATATTGAGTAAAACTGCATTGCCACATAGTCAACAATATTGTATGATATATGCTAACAGTGTATCTGATACGCTAACAATATATTTGATCTTTAAGATCCCTTCCAACCCAAACCATTCTATGATTCTATGAATATTAAAGAATGGCATTTTTCTGGCCTGAAGATCTATAGTAGAAGTTTTGGTTCTGTTGAAACCCATGGGACTTCTACAATTCACAGTAATGAAACTAAAATGTCATTCTGTGACTTTAGTAATATTATAGTTAGAAACTGTTAGGATAATCGAACAGAAAAGTTTAATGAGGTGTAAGAGAAATTCTCTCCTTGGCTGGAAAGACCCATAGGGTTTCCTGGTGCACAGAGTTCTTTGATAATGCTTCTCACTTCAGAATCACTGAGCAGCAGCAAAGCTCTTTGAGGATGGATGAACTTTACATGCTTCCTATTATAATTTGCATAGTTCAGACTAATTAGTCCCATAGCACTCCATAAGTATGCCGTTCTTCTTGGTCTATTCTCATTGCTCAATATTTTCAGCAAACTTTGAGAATAACATTAAGGTGAGGGCGAACAGTATCGTGCAACTCTGACTCAGGCATGCTGTCATAGTTCATCTTCTGTTTTTCATCACACACTCTTGGGTCAGACATAAATAAGGCGAAGCAGAATATATGCCTGCCATCTGGTTCTTGATGTCATTTTCTTTCATTATTGCAGAGTTACTATGGCACTGGCTGTGCTTTGAGAAAATTAGAATAGGCTATCTCTTAAGGAGGTAGAACCATTTAGTTAAAGTGGTCTGTTCACAACGGCATGCTGATGCTGCCAATGTTTTAATAATCATCCTTTGGAAAGACAGGTATTTTTGGCATGCCCATCTGCCAGTAAATGGGAGCTCTTTTCAGGGCAAACATAAAGTAGGGTTACCATTACTTGCCTCTTTGATCACTTATTGAAATTGGTGCTGTATGTCCCACTCAAATTTCCATGGATGTTTACTGCAAGAATAATATCCAGTGGCCACAACAAGAGAATGAGTGACAGTCTGAAATATCAGTTCCTGTGAGTCTTTCTCAAATTTATTTGCAAAATCCTGCTGTCCCTCTCTCAGTTCTAGTAATGATAGTGGGGAGTGAAAGCAAATTCCTTACGCAGAAGAAATAAGAGTGGCAGGACTTGTCTGAGAGGCAGGACTTCTGGGGTGTTGCAGTATCATCTGTCCTTGAGATCCTGTGACCTTGGGAAAGGATCTTAGGTTTCCTTTGGTAGTCTCAGACTTACTTAAGCTGTCCCTGCTTCCAAGGATATGAACAGAAAGCTTTGACAGGAATCAGTGTCAACATTAATGAATTGAATGTACCTACCTATAGCCATATGTTCGCATAAAGAAGGCACATTATTCTCTTTTTTGCAATAAAGATTTAACAGAGAATTTTGTTGAAAAAATGTCTCCATTTAGATCATGTCTGTATGTTTGGTGTTATTTTCTTCAGGTTGAAGTTCTACATGATTTTGAGGCAGCTAATAGTGATGAGCTTAACTTAAAACGAGGGGATATTGTACTAGTAATTCCTTCAGAGACCACAGCTGATCAGGTAAAAACATGTGGCTCTTTCTTTTGTTGACATTTTTCTTTGTTTCATTTTTTTCTCACATAGTTAATGGAAAATGTGTATTCAAAACATCATTTCTGTTAGAAAACATTCTAATTTTGCCTTTGTACTTGGTTCCATTTGAGACTAAATGGCACAGTTGCTACAGCTAAAGTCATGGATGTATGCTACTAACAGGATCTGACCTCAGCATGTTTTCTAGGGCTTTTTTTGTGCTACTTCATAACGGATTTTATACAGTCATACGTGCACACAATGACTTCATATGGAAGATGAATTATAAATTGTGCATTATGTTGCTATATATCATCTTGTCTTAACATTACAGCAGAACTGATTACATGGTCCCTAGATGTTCAGAGCTTTTAGTATGGATTTGGAGAAATAATACAAATTCACCTACAGACAGCACTGAGACTGCGCACAAATTCTGGTGTCCTACAGCCAAAATGTATGGAGGTGCTGCTATATGTGCTGCGTGCCTCTAAGACTAACTCTGCCCTCTGGAAGCCTGAACCTGAATTAAATAACAGTTTAGTTTCATTTAGGACATCTAATTTTTTTTAACAATATGTTTCAGGTGAATTTTTAAACAATTTTATTCCATGTATTGAATTGTAGTGAAGTGAATTGATTTTTGGCCATTGCTTTAAAGGAGACGACCATACTACACACTGTTAGCACCAGCCGTGTTGTGGGCATTTGTTAGTGCCAGTAGTGTTGGTGAAAAGTCTCCCATTGATTTGGGGGTTGAGAAGTAGGGGAATGGATCCTGCCTAGTGAGGTAGCAAAGAGCACTGCTCTGAATGAAGAATATTTCTTAAAATAGGTCTGAATACTAATGCCCTAAGCACATATGAGTGCTGGGGACTGTATTTGAAATTGTTTCAATGGTCGATGCTGTCCAAAGGTAGGTAATAACCAGTGTTCATCATCTCAACTGAGCTTTCTTTTAATACAAGAGACAGGTAACTGTGTTTTATGTTTGGATTTTAGTTTGAGGATTTATTTTTTTTTTCCAGAATAAAAGATTTTTCTTTCAGCAGGGCTCTTTTCTCTTTTTATAGGGATAGATTCTGTTATCCTTACTCAAATTATGTTGCATCTTACCTCATGGGCAGTTCAACTGATTTTGTTATCAGTGTTTGCAGAATAGGACACTGCTGTAAGGATAGCAAAATCTGCTCTCTCTTTTCAGTCTGTTTTTCTTAGGATATTATGTATTAAATATGCATAATCTTCACTTGGTGAATCTATGAACTATATTTTTCTCTTGTGGTGTACATTGAAATTCCATTAGCATTAATTGGAGTAAATTGTGTGCAATGATGGAGAAAATAAACCTTTATGTATTCATGTTTCTGAAACTATGTTGGTCATATCTTTATTATTCAGTACGTATTTGCCCTTCATGTTTAACATTCACATAAAACTTAATCTTTTTGTCTTTCGGCAGATACTTTGATGATTTATATTGTCTTTTTATCTTTGTTATTCTTTATTCTCCTTCAAAATTGACCTGTCTAAACCCATAATTCTAATATAGCTGGTAACATCAGCGTGTGTTCTCCATTTGAGGCAAACCAGTCCCATCCAGGGGCTTCAATTTTTCCATTAGTCTTGAGTGGAAGTTATTATCCAGTAAAACTGTTGATTCGTTTGTACAATCTACTCTGCCCATGCTAGAAAGCTGTAGTTTCTCACTCCTTTCTCTCTGATATTCCACATGCTTCAAAAACATGTCCCCAGTTACATGTACCCAGCCAGTATCATACATAAGCTATATCTGCTTTAGTGATGCTTATTTTGGGGCAGAGAGCCAGTCCACCACCACATGCAGCCACTGAGCAGTCCTGACTTGGTGTTGTACATGAAGATCTGTTCATATTACTCTATCTCCTTGTGTACTCTCTGTGCAACAATAATATGGCAGCATTATAATTCCCTGATTACCGTGGCTTTGCTCTGGCTCCTGTTCTTAAAAGGAACAAAGCACAGAGTTAGTGAGATAAGAATAGGTTGATCAGTTAAAAAAAATATGGAATTGATTTTATTCCAGGTAAAATTGATAACACTTGAGAGCCCAGCACTTTCCAATAAGAAATCTCTCTTCTGATTGCTTGGGATGTGGGTTTGGGTTGCAATTTTGCATGTCAAATTCTGGTTTACGTTTCCTGGAATTTTTGGAAAAATAGTTGAATTAGCAACTAAGTTTGAGTTTCTAGAGATAGTAACTCCAGAGAATGCAAGAACTGTTATTTCTTCTGACTGTCGATACATGGACGAGAGAAAAGAAGTCTCAGGAGAAAAAATGCAGATTGAAAACTATTTCCCTCACCACCACACATGGTATTGTGTAATGTTGCTGGCAGGCTGCTATGTTCATACTGCACAAGTGTGCCAGTATTATTGTGGCAACTTTGAAAAAGTCTCAACAGAGGTTTGCATAAATGCAGATCTGGCGTAATATTGGATGGCCCAGAAGACTGATTACCCACTTTTGAGTTCAGCTAGGGGTTAGGTGGGCTAAAGGCCATACCATATGCTCACAGTCACTCGGTCTCACAAAATTGTGGTCTGGCAGAACAGAGAAAACGGACCGTAGAAAATCAGAGACTGCTTTTTAACCGAAGCACCAAATCTTTTAGCCATGTGACTCTGAAACTCTGAAGCTCATAGCAAGGGAGCGGGGAGACCTGAAGTTTAAGATACTCTGTCTTTTTCCTTGCAGGAGGCTGGCTGGTTGACAGGCATTAAGGAATCTGAGTGGCTTCAGTACAGAGATGCAAATAGTTATAAAGGACTTTTCCCAGAGAACTTCACACGCCATCTGGAATAGTTCTCCGCTCAGGCAGATGAATGTGGTACAAAGCTCAGTCAGTAGGTTTTTAACCTCTTTGAAACACAGGAGCCCACCTTTTTGTAGTTTAAGCTGTTAATGGTTTACAGACTGGTGCCAGACAAAGCGTGTTGAAATGTATCAAAATGAGCATGAATGCAAACAGTTAAGCTAGCAATTTCTGAAGCAGTACATGAAAAAAATCAAATAAAAAAGAAATGTCCTTCTTTGTTCACACGTATGTGGCAACAGGTTTGTTTGTGCTTTGTCAGAGCTATGGTGATCCTGTATTTGGTCCTTTCCCGTGAAATCTGAAATTAGCCTCCTCAATACCAAAACCTTAACTTCTCTGCACTAAGTGTATTGTATTGAGTTGCACTGCAGAAGATTTAGTTATCCTGTAGTAATGAGGTCAAACTATTATGTTTCATGTGTTTAAAAAATAATTAACTGCTGCAACGTTTTTCAATGTTATTTTTGGACATGCATAATATATATACACACAAGGACTTATATGTGTATATATAAGTGCATATGGATATATATGCATTTTCACAACTTCATCATAGTTCTTTGACTGTGTAGTATCATCAGTACATGCATTGCTCTTTCACTGTCTGGCATTACAGGAAATGGTTTTGTTCCAAAGCAAAACTAGCTGCTCCATTGCCAAAACATGATACAGTATCTGTGTTTGTAATGTGAAATTTTCATTCTGAGATGATGAATAACATCATGTTCAAAGCTGCTAAACCTTTGAGAAGGCATGGCTCAGTCTCCCCTTCCAGCTGCAGTAGTTACAATGAGATAATCTGGAGGAGGAGCTGTTATGATGCTAATCTATACTTTTTTATTTAATTGGCTGAATAAATAAATAAAAAACAACAAACCAAACCAGAACTAATCTCTGAGAAGAAATAAACACAATATATTTTCACTATATGTATTTATGCAGCGTACCTTCACAGATCCTTTTAAAATAAGATATATAATGTATCCTGTATCAAAAAGTCATCTGTAACTTATGTTTTCCAGTGCCGTGTCATTAAAAATAAACCTTTGATCCAGAGAAACTGTTTCATCTGCGGTGCTTTTGAAGTTTTGTAACGCTGAAGGTCATATAGTTTATATGTTGTATTAGAGGATCCAATCTTAATTTAATACCTCTTTTCCAAAGAAACACAGCATAACAGGTGCACCATCTATAATTTCTTGCTCTCAACCCTAGTCATGGCCAGAGCTCTGAAAGGTCTGAACCCCAGCTCAGCACATCTCCTAGCTGCTCCTCCTGTTCCCAGCTCTCACCGCCAGCTAATATCTGTCCACAAGCACCAAGGCAGCTTGTACATCGCTCAACTGAAGATTGCTACCTCTTAGTAATTTTTCACTTCTCCATTTATTTCGTGTGGAAAGTAAGTTCTCCATGAATCTGCTCTATTTTGTTTGCTGATGCATGGAAGCTGCAGATATTTAGGAACATCTATATTTTCCTAGCATTTTGGTTATTTTTCATGATATTTGGGATGGGGGCTTGTTTTGTGTGGAAACGGTGTCTGTTTCCACTCTTTCTAATTTCATTTGAAGAAACAGATTTTTTGTTGTTCTGGAAAAGGAGGAAAGTTGATTTCTCTCAGTTTTTCAGAATACAGTAGCTTTCAAAAGCAAATCTAATGATAGCTGTGTTTTGTGAAGAAGCTGAATGGCTCAACTGTGATAGCTGGGATCTTGGTTTTAAAATGTGACAATGAGCAATCGGAGTCTAAGGAGGTTGCGGGAAAGCTCTTTGGATTTCTGTTCATTCCTTTAACAGGTTTGGCAGTCAGTAGTGACCTAGGGCCAAGAATCTCACCAGGGAAACAACTTTCTTTTGATTTTGGTGTGTTACAATAAATTCCAGACACCAGTGCACCACTTTGAAGTGGTCATAATAACCTATTACACCTGATTTATGATGAGACTCTGATGACCTCCAGGTCAGTTTCCTGCTTAACTACACTCAGCATTTGCATTTCAGTAATAGCTGCTCTACAGATCACCATAACAGACCAGCACTGGACAATGGAGCCTCAGTTTCCCTGTGGACGCCATGTTGCTACTCCTTTGAGTGGGGCCTACAATCAAGTAATGCTTCACATGTGTAACCCTAAGGAAGCAGAGGACTCTCTGATCAGCCCAAAGCATTTCTTTACCCAGTGCTGATTGTGTGCAGTTACCATTATGTCCTCTTGGTGCTAGAAGTACCCAAGTCAAAGTCAACATGCTTGGCCTTGACTCTTCTATTGTCTGTGGTCCAGGTCAATGTGCCAAATCCACTGGTCAAGGGTTTGCAGCACACCTGAGGCTGTATATAGGTAGGAAATGTCTCTGGTCTACAGCAAAGAGCTTTCACGGTATCTTCTGATGTGCCCTTCAGAAATACTGCTTGACTCTACTCTTCATTTCTTAATTCCACCTCATTATAAAGAAACATATAATTTTAAAACCCATCAAATGTCCACATCTCGCTGCAAGGACTGTCATTATTTGCTGGCAATAAGAAGGTGAACTGATAATATCCCAAAAGCCATGCTATTGCACATGATGCCTGTGTCATTTAAGTGCTGCAGGTTACTGTGTATATGGCATACCATTCTGAGATTAAGTATCTCTTTGTATCTCACACATGCACCCCAGAGCCTCAAAGGAAATAGATGTCTTGCAGGAAGGATGAGGAGAATTATTAATGTTTTATCTTTAAAATTCCTTGCAAAATTTTGTATACTAAGATGATAGATACTAAAGGAAGGGTATTGATAGGTTAACCAGAATGATGATTTTCCTAAGTTTCCCTTCTAACGGGAGTTCGTGAATAGAAATGTATTATCACTTTGGGTTAACACTGTTTCTCATATTCGATTTCTTCTTACTCTAGTTTCATTAGATAATCAGACTTACCTCTCAGGCACTTTTATGTCTGCAGCTCCTGAGATGAATAGTATAAAATAAGTGTATGTGTGATCAATAGAAGATTATTCTAGGGCAAGCAAGGAAATTCTTCCCAGTATGTACTGCTGTTACATACCGGTGTCTGTACCCTCCCTCATGGAGTTATATTACCCCAGAATTATTTTCCCCTTTTCTTGGATTTTTTTTATTAACACACCACATTGGACTTGGCGAATTACAGAATTTCATGCTTTTGGGGTCATTGTAAAGCAATAACCAATTGTATCTTGGTTTCTCGTAAGACTTATTTATGCCTAAGACAGTACATGCTACTAACCTTGTACGGCAGCTATAATTTCTAATTCCACATCAAATAAACCCTTGAAAGATTTAGGAACCAAATTTCCTGATTCCACACACTGATTATGCATGGTGTGGCCTTGGAAGTAAGACAACATAATTGAAGATGGAGGAACATTTCATGTGAGTGAACTAATGACCTCATCTGTCTGGTTTAAAACCTTTCATGAGTAATGAAAAATGCATGAGCTGAATGACACTTCTGTCCGTTTTATCCTCCTCTTCCCACCTTGTTCCACCTCTTCTAGACCTCACAGCTTGGTGCATCTCTCCCTGCCACAAGAAGAGGGAGGGGAGGCTGCGGTGCATGGTCCTATTCAGATTGCATGGCATTTGATCCCAGGATGTTCTGATGCCCTAATGCCAGCAAGACGTGAAGTAAATCGTAGTCTCATTAAGCTCATGCTTAATGAAAAATTTTTAGTGTCTTGCTGACACTGGGAAAAAGGCATCAAAAGACAGTCACTGTAATAGGTAGGTTAGATGGATGGGGTTGGGAAAGAGCAGTCCCTGGCTGTAGGAACAGTTTACAAGGCTGTCCCCTCTTGCACACCCATGTGCAGGCAGAGCATGAGCGTGTATTACAGCTATAGAAGCCCAAAGTACCACAGTAGCCTCCAGAACACCACAGTTTGCTGCTTGAAGGACAAAACCATATATTGTTTTTAAAATAGATTTAAAAGATCTTTTTGTATTTAAAACACTAAGGTGACAGTTGATGAAACATCATCTGATAAGCCAATCCCCAGCTACAGAAAGTAGATAGTTAATTAAGCAAGGTCACATTGCTGACAGCAGCTCGAAAGAGCATGAAGGTGTTTTTCCAGCCAGCTGTAATGAGTGTCACTGTTAGCTCTGATGTGCTCTCTGGTGGCGAGACGTTTGCTGCAGATGAGAGGACTGCAATGGACTTGGTGCAAGTCAGTGACGCTACGTGGCAGCCACTTTGCTTCTATTTTAAACTTCCAGCTCTTTCTGGAGTAAAGAAATCCTGTCTAATAGGACAAAGAATTTTAGGAAACAGCACGTTCTCAGTCCAGGTTCAGAATTAGAGAATGTGAAGCGGGCTGTGGTTTTGGACTCAGCATCTCTCTAAATGTATAGATGTATGATGAGATAGTAACTTTTCAAAGATTCCTCTCTTGGCTCTCCACCCATATGATTTCAGCTCTGATGCTATCTTTGTGTGTACCGTCTCTTTCTCTTGCATGGACATCTCCAGTCTGACCTGTTTAATCAGCACAGAAGCATCATATGGGGAAAACTGCAGCACTTTCCAAATGGTGCCTCCCATAACTGACAGGAACACCTCATAACTAACATTAATTTGGCAAAGCTGAAATCATCCCAAAGGGAATCGTGCTTCATATTGAGATCCTCAATATCCGTTAAAGGAAATTTAGTGAAACAAAATACTTAAACAGTAGTAGGAATACCACTCCATGTGTATACAGGATTTCTGTCCAGCCACAGGCACTAAATGCAATGCAGAGAACAAGAAAGCAGCATGTAGCCATCAGAAAGAGAGTCTCCAGGAGTCACTGACACCCACGTCTGCTGACGAGGGTCAACAAATACAGAAGTCCTGTATGTCCTCACCCTAGCTTCAGAGGAGAAAACAGGCTGGGGTCTCTTTTGGTCCTATAGGAGCGTAGGCTTTGGTGCAAACCAGGCTAACCCCAGGTGACTAATTGTGCCTCTATATTTGCCTAGACAGACTGCTTGTAGTACAAGGTAAAATTGGACCAAGAACATCAAAACGCTGTAAAGGTAAGTTGTTACATACTTAAATTATTACATTTCCAGGTTACATGCGACAAAGAAGTAGGTGAAAGCTTCCTGTGTTTCATGTTCTACAGGTAATTATTCAAAAGAAGGTGAAATTCTATGTAAAAGTTTTTTAATTGAAATACATTGAGCTGCAATGGAGGGAAGAATCTGGCTGTGTGTCAGTGAATGAAAAAAAACCATGCCACGTAATCTTGAGGAATAAGCTGTGCAGGGTAAGACAATATCATCAAATGAGAAGGTCATACAAAATTCTCTCAGAGGCCAAAACCTGACAGGGTTCCATCATTCCCAAAGTCTTGTAGAGATATAAATGAAAGTAGAAATTGTCCATAGTCTTTTGCAGGGATTCAGAACACCATATTTTAAGCCTATAAAGTGTATGTTTTACAGGAGAGGCTTTATAAATGCTGAGCATCCTCATGTATCTCCTAGCCCGAGAAAGAACATCACACTTCTGTCCACTTAAAAAGTGGTCATGTAAATAAAAGTGACCGATGCACAACTGTTTTGCTTAAAAATTTCAGAGTATTACAGGAATTCTCAGTGTCCATCTGCAACTATGGATGCAGCAGAGCGTCCACGCAGCTGCTAAAAAAGGGCTTCTGAGGGTTTTACTCCTTCACATCCAGCAGAGGGTGGTAGATGCTCGAATTTGCATTTGCCAAATTAGCTGTCATTTGGCTCAATCTTCAGCTATGAGTTTGTTTCATTAATACCTCTCATTATCTGAAGTTGTCTCATACCTGCAGACACACGGGGCAAATTCAGTGCAGTAACAGAAGCAAAACCAGTTTTATGTACACAGTGACCGGCTGCTTCAACCTGCAGGCAGATGAAGAGAGAAATACATTATCAAGCTGCACCGTAAGTCATTACAGCAACATATCCTTGCATCTCATACATAGTAAAACTTACGTTGTATACCCAACGTGGCAAATCTGCACCAAGTAACAAGCTACTCAGCTGATTCAATTTGGAGAGACAATGTTGGTTTAAGAGGTAAAATAATTTTATATGCTACCTCTGCTTAAAATAATTTTATAGTCTACCTGTGTTTAAATAAATAGCTAAATTATTAACTATGGGAAAACATTTTAAAACAAAAAATGTCTTAATTTTCTAGCTCCTTCACACTACTTTGACCTTGTAAAGCCAGTTTCCCTCGTAATTTTTTACATGTCTCCTCCTGTCTCTGTCTCTGTTCAACCTACCCGTGGTTTGTCCTGGTTTCACTGGAGTGACTGAAAACCCTGCTTGACTCATGGTTCTTAGGCATTAGTGCTGCAGTATTTGACTTGCAGCCAGAACAGCACTGATAAATGAATGTTTGCAGTTTTTTAATGTTGGAGCGCTCAAAACCAGCAAGCCAGTCTGTCCTTGGTTGCCTGACACTGGTTCGTGAGGCTACAGAAATACAGCACCAAACCACCACTCCCCTAAACGGAGTCCTCAAAACAGTAAAGGAGGTAGAGAGAGGAGACTTGTAGGGATAACACCAGTAAGTAAAATATTCTACCATTTTTCTATACTGCCTGCTCTGTTCAGGTCTGCAAAATAACATAACAATTCATATTATTCCTACTCTTTGTTTTTGCCCTTTTCTGAGAGGTTGGGGCCGGGGGGTGGGGGGAAGAGGTACTGCCAGGAAGTGTGAGGTGAGGGTTTCTAGATAGATCTGATCGATGCAGGGTCTCTGGCCAAATGGTGCTGCCTATGCCATGATTTCCTCCCTGACCCCAACTTTTTCCTGGAATAAGGAAGAGCTCACACATGGTTCTCATCATTCTCATAAGGTTTCCTCTCTAAGATGTAGGTGAGTTACGGCAGTAGGAGTAGGAGGCAATGCAGAAGTCCAGTAGCGCAGTGTTGGGGGGTCAGAAGTGAATTGAACAGAGTCATCTCTTTGCATGCTTCTTGTCTGCCTTTCAAGGAAATGCAATGCACAGTCTTTATGTTTTGAAGACTGTTTCACTCTTCTGATTTACTAAATGGGAACTAATCTGACATTTTGTCTAGGGTTTTTTCCTCGTCTCAAATACCAAACACTTCGTAGAGCTCCCTTTCAGCGGAAAGTTGCACCCCCCACCTTCACAGGCTTTCACACCGTGATGATGTGACCATGCATTCCCTCTCAGCCCTGGTGTGTGTCCATGTCCCCTTTCTTTCGATGTCAAAGCCTGAAACTTTCTGATGGCTTGAAGAAACAGCAGCTGGTAAGTCTCTTTATTTTCTTATCAGAGGGTTTAGGACTTTGTCTCTCAATCTTGCTCTTTCAGCCCTGGAGTACTCCTTGCCTGGGAGCACACAACGCTGCTGGCCCTTGAGGAGCAGCAGCGGGGGCATGGAAGCCTCCTGGAAGCCTCCTCAGCTTGCCTCTTTCCCTGTAAGTACACATTTCTTTCCATGTTTTTTAATGTTTTTAAAGGTCCTGGTCATTGTTTATATAGGGCCATGTGTCTGATGTCAAGGTAATGTTATATTCCAGAGAGCAAAATTTGCTCTACTGTGCAGAAACTAGGGAACAGAAGAGAAAATTTTGGTCCACAGATGGTCAGAGAAGTATGGATGCACAGCAAGCCTGTGCACTGATTCGCCAAGGCTGCAGCATAGCTAGGTACTCCTCAGTGAGTGTAAGATGTTGGTGTGAGTGTGGAGGCCAGGTGCCCACCAGAGCCGCTCTCTCACTCCCCTCATTCACTAAACAGGGGAGAAAAGGCATAACGAAGCACTTGTAGGTCGAGATAAGGACAGGGAGAGATCACTCACTAATTGTTGTCACGAGCAAAACAGACCAAACTTAGAGAGGGAATTCATCTAATTTATTACCAAGCAAAACCGAGTAGAGGAATGAGAAATAAAATCAACTCTCAAAACACCTCCCCCCACCCCTCCCATCTTCCCAGGCTCAACTTCACTCCCGGCTTCAACCTCCACCCCCCCTCAGCGGCACAGGGGGACGGGGAATGGGGGTTACGGTCAGTTCATCACACGGTGTTTCTGCTGCTCCTTCCTCCTCAGGGGGAGGACTCCTCTCATCGTTCCCCTGCTCCAGCATGGAGTCCCTCTCACGGGGTGCAGACCTTCAGGAGCAGACTGTTCCAGCGTGGGGTCCCCCATGGGGTCACAAGTCCTGCCAGCAAACCTGCCCTGGCGTGGGCTCCTCTCTGCATGGGTCCACCGGTCCAGCCAGGAACTTGCTCCAGCGTGGGCTTCCCACGGGCCGCAGCCTCCTTCAGGTGCCTCCACCTGCTCCGGTGTGGGGTCCTCCACGGGCTGCAGGTGGAATCTCTACACCCCCTCATCCTTCCTCCATGGGCTGCAGGGGGACAGCCTGCTTCACCGTGGTCTTCACCACAGGCTGCAGGGGGATCTCTGCTCCGGCGCCTGGAGCACCTCCTGTCCCTCCTTCTGCACTGACCTTGGTGTCTGCAGAGTTTCTTACATCATCTCACTCCTCTCTCCAGCTGCAAAAGCGCTCTCTCTGGTTTTTTTTTTTCTTCTTAAATATGTTATCACAGAGGCGCTGATTGGCTTGGCCTTGGCCAGCGGCGGGCCCGTCTTAGAGCCGGCTGGCATTGGCTCTATCAGACACAGGGGGAGCTTCTAGCAGCTTCTCACAGAAGCCACCCCTGTAGGTAGCCCCCCCGCTACCAAAACCTTGCCACACAAACCCAACACAGTGAGACTTCTGTCTTCTGTACCATCAGCGATGCGCATTGCTCCAGAGACAGATTCACTTCCTGTGAACCCCAGCTGCACAGACACAGCTTAGACATGGACATTGCTGCCCCAGGTAGGGGCATACTTTTAACTATGGCCTCCTCATCGCTGCTTTCTTTTCACTTGCCAGATGTGCTGTGGGCCATTAGCCTAGAGCAGGACCCTGTTATGAACCAGCCACACAAGGACAGCAATGCTGAAGTCTCTTGCAACATGATGGCCAGGTCAGAGGGAACCTACATCCATTGGCACTGAGTCCTCCCAGGGAAGGCCCCAGAGAAGCGGCTCCACCTCCATCTCTCAGACTCTGACCTCACTGGGGGAACAACCATCTCCACAGGGAAAAATCTCAGTCTCTGCAGAAGAAAACACCTGTGTCCTGCTAGGATTCAAGCAGGAGAAGGAAGGCAGCGAGTGCTGCTCCTGTGCTGTGTAGGAGTTGGCACCAAGCCACAAGCCTCTTCCACTCTGCAAACACTACCTGGTTTGTGGATGGTTTGTGGATGGTTTGTGGGGCATCTTCCACCAGGTTTCCTTCCCCTCAGCCCTGACCATTAGACTAGCCACAGGAACCAATGTTGAGATCAAGCAGGAGAAATATAATTTCAAGCTGGAGAAATAAATGACAAATGTTGGCATGTCCCTGTAACAAAACAGTATGTCCTCAGAGAAAAGGTCACTGAGGCTATCTGTGAGATGAAATTCAATGGCAGCATATAGCAATAGAGGAGAAGAAATGAAGAAAATACACAGTATCCAACCAAAACTGAAGTGAATATAGGTAACCAAAATGACTAGATGATATGGAACAGTGAAGGACATATGGATATTAGTGAATGTTAAATGCCCAGACACCAGGCTCTGACTGTGATTGTAATCATGAGTGAGGCACCAAATTATCCTTCAGGATCTATGTAACTTGCCCTGCCTCTGCAAAAGGTCCCATGAATATTTAAATATACTAAAGTACCCAAGGCCTGCATTGGTCTCCATTTTATCCAAAGGAAAGAAAGAGCAAGAGGGGACATGGGAGCCAGCAGAGACCCCCCTGTAAACAAACCCACAGGGGTTGGTTCCCAAAGGGATACCTCTCTGGCCAGCTGTCCTGACAGCCATCCCGGCCTCTCCAGGCCAGGGAAAGCCGTGGTGCTGAGACTGGTAGGAGGATGGGAGACTAAAAATGGATTTCCAGCCAGCATCTCCTCACTGCCACTCTCTCTCTCGTTTGCCTCCAGACCTGCTGTGGGCTCTCCATGTGAATCAGCATCCAGATTTTATTGTCCAGCAGCCACAGCAGAGCAGCATCGGCCAAGGGGCTGATGGCTCAAGCTCCAGCTACATCCACCGGTACCAAGCCCCGGGCAATGGGCCACCACTCTACCTCTTCTCAAACCCAGGTCCTGTCTAGGACACTGGTGTCCCTCCCGTGAAGGTCACAGCCTATTTCCCACCCAAAAACATCTGCACACTGAGAATATGTAGAGTGAAAAGCTATTGAAATGCAAGCCTGGCTCCAATCCAATTGCAATTCTGTAGTATAAATATGTTTCTACCTACCACACAGGAGGTTCCTGTTAGCTCCAGAGGCTTCTGGCTCCTCTTAGGGGTGTCGGGCTCCTAGGTGTGAGCTGGCATCAGTCTTCTTGGCTCTGCATCAGTGCTGGGAACAATGGCAAACAATGGGTAGAGAGTTTTATCAGCACAGGAGAGGATGCTCTGAGGAAGTAACTTGGTTTCCAGGGATAAACACTCTTGGCAGAGCTTAGCAGGTTTTGTCGTTTGTGACATAGTACCATTTTTCTGACAGGTTTCAAACTCTTCCTAATAAAGAAGGAAGGGGAATGAGTTTCAAGTTTTAATCTGATTATGTTCACATCATGAATGAGCAGATGAACAACAACATCTGTTTTACATAACATTGCTTTGACTATTCAAAGATTTTACTCTTACAGAAATGACCTTCTTTTAAGCAAACCCTCATGCCCTGTGGAAGTACTGAATGGTTTATTTGTGTGGTCAATTGCTTTGAGTCCATCACCAGATGGCCACCAAATGCAATGACTCTGGAGGCAGATTCAGGGGGTAACACCTTAGAGAATGTTGTGGCAGTTCCTCACTAACATGATAGATTTCCAAATTAATTATTTCCTTTCACCCAGTTTGAATGTTTGAAGGTTGCAGAGGTTTGTGCTCACTTTGTAAAGGGCAGAGTTAAATATCTTTATTTTCAGTGCTGATGGAGAAGCTGGCAGTGGTGTTATTTATAGTCCTGGTTGCCCATGGCTATTAATGAGCCCAGATTAGCACAGGATGCCACCGCCTTTCTTTCCAGCTATGAATGTGACTGGAAATAAGTGCATAAGCTTTTGGTAAACCCTTTTGCATGCTTTTAGGTGTAATAATATTTTTCCTACATCAAAGTGAGTAGTATGTGTGCTGATAAGACATTTTGCTTTAGTCCTGAAAATATCCAAACTTTCGTCTGCTAAACATTTTTTTCAATCAATGAAAAGAGTGTTTCCTTTATGTTCAATCTGATCCTTTCTCATGTGCCTACTAGATACAATCTGATTAGCAATGCTCCAGGCAGGAGCCAGGCTGCTCTTTCTCTCTGAACAAAACTCAGGACCACACTCTTAAACAAGATAACCCATGTTGTAAAATGAACATTTAGCAGGAAAATAATTCAGTTATCATAATTGCTGTCATGGTTATATCTGCTTTATGATTGACCCATTGCTGTGCTAGGTGCTTCAGAAGAATACTCTGTGAAACCACCCCTACCCCTGGGGACTTATACTCTCAATCAATAAGCAAAACAGATGAAGACTAGGGTGTATGGGGTCTGGCTGAGATGGAGTTAATTGTCCCCATAGCAGCCCTCACAGTGCTGTGCTGTGTGTTGGTAGCTAGCAAGGTGTTGATAACACACCAGGGTTTTGGCTGCTGCTGAGCAGCACTGGCACAGCATCAAGGCAGTCTCTCCAACATCCCCCCTCACCAGTGGGCTGGGGTTGGGCAAGATCTTGGGAGGAGACACAGCCAGGACAGCTGACCCAAACTGACCAAAGGGATATTCCATAATGACGTCTGCTCAGCAATAAAAGCTAAGAGAAAGGAGGAGAAAGGGGCGGGGGGGGGGCATTTGTTATTGATGACATTTGTTTTCCAGAGCAACCACTATGTGAACTGAAGCCCTGCTTCCCGGGAAGTGGCTGGACATTGCCTGCTGTTGGGAAGTAAAGAATAAATCCTTTGGTTTTTTCCTTTGCTTCCATGCGTGGCCTTTTGCTTTTGCTTTATTAAACTGCCTTTATCTTGACACACAAGGGTTTTTTCCATCTTACTTTTCTCTCCTTCCCGTCCTGATGAGGAGGGAAGTGATAGAGTGGCTTGGTAGGCACCTGGCCTCCAGCCAAGGTCAACCCAACACATAGGCAAAGGGTGAAGAATTGTTCTTGTTTTTTTTCCCAGTACGGCACTTCAGCACAGAGAGATTTCTGGCTGGCTATCACTGAGCATTTATGCAACCAGCTCTCTGCAGGGATGGGCATTCTTCACCACTGCAAGCCCGAGCTTGTGCAGCTGGCCTGAGACGAGGCAGAGAGGTGAGGGGGCTGAGGTCAGGCTCCAGCAGTGCCCTATCACCAGGCTGCTCACAGACATGCCTGTGCCAGCAGAGACAAAGCAGCCAGAGCACAAAGCCATTCCTCAGGAGGAGGGAGATGTCTGGAGAACCATCCCTACACAACGTGTGCAGTGGTGGCACCACAGTTACACAGTGTGTGTGACACTCCCCACCACCACTTTTTTCCAGGAAACTAAGCCTGCACAGTAAAACACCACCAATGTCTTCATTGGTTGATAACTGTGGTGGTTTTACCCCAGCCGGCAGCTAAGCACCACGCAGCCACTCACTCGCTCCCCCCCCCATCGGGATGGGGGAGAGAATTGGAAAAGTTAAAGTGAGAAAACTCGTGGGTTGAGATAAAGACATTTTAATAGGTAAAGCAAAAGCCGCGCGCACAAGCAAAGCAAAGCAAGGAATTCATTCACCACTTCCCATGGGCAGGCAGGTGTTCAGCCATCTCCAGGGAAGCAGGGCCCTGTCACGCGTAACGGTTACTTGGGAAGACAAACGCCATCACTCCGAACGCCGCCGCCCCCCCCCCCCTTCTCTTCCCCCCAAGCTCCTTATAAACTGAGCATGACGTCATATGGTATGGAATATCCCTTTGGTCAGTTTGGGTCACCTGTCCTGTCTGTCTCCTCCCAACTTCTTGTGCACTCCCAGCCATCCCGCTGGCAGGGCAGTGCAAGAAGCAGAAAAGGCCTTGGCCCTGTGTAAACACTGCTCAACAATAAGTCCATAGAACAAAAACATCTCTATATTATCAACACTGTCTCCAGCACAAATCCAAAACATATCCCCACACTAGCTACTATGAAGAAAATCAACCCTCTCAGCTAAAACCAGGACAATAACCCAGACACTGGATGGTGCAGGAGTTTTACTGGAGTGGGGGAAGCCCTACCTACTTATTGTGCTGTGCTTTATATGGCAAGACAGGAGGAGTATTAGCCACCTGGAGCTCTGTCCTCTCTGCCCATGATGAGAGGCAGGGCAGCATACACAGGAAGAGGTGAAATGGTATAGTGGAAAAAGAGATCCTGGGCACAAAACATTTCTTACAGTGTAAGGACATTGTTCCTATTTTTATATATTTAACATACTTGCAGGTATAGTCTGAAATCGAGTGTGACAACATAACAGTGATAAGACATTCAGTGTAGCAGGACTTGATTAGGAGAACCCCTTGCCTCGGTAGGATTTGTAGTAAGCCAGAAGACAGCCACAGCACTCCCCCACACCCAGCTCAGCTCGTGCTGGAGTGGAAATGACTGGCTTTCCCTGCACCTCGGGTGCTTTACACTCCCAGGAAAGGGCTAGGTTCACTCTTCCGAAGACAGTAGTGTCTTGAGTATTGACCTGAATGGTAGCAGATGCAGACAATGGGAGGGAGGGAGGGAGGGAGGGAGGGAGGAAGGAAGGAAGGAAGGAAGGCCGGCCAAAGTACCAGGGAAAGGGGGAGCCTGCATTCAGGTGTCTCCCACGCCACGAGGAGCAGTGGGATGGGATGACTCAGGTGCGGAGCAGACTCTTTCCTTATTCAAGATGGCAGTGGTGTTCCAGATAGGCCTGAAGTCCCTAAAATTTGAAGAATGCTCTCATGCATTTCTTTACTGTTTCTTCCTTGCAACATGCACCTCCTCATCTTGTTTGCCCTGGTGAAATAGCTGACCTGATTTTCATATCTTCTCAACAAGTTAAGTTTTGAGCAAAGGAAGAAGTCAGCCCTGAAACTGGCTATTTTGTCAAGATAGAGGCATCTACAAAAAGGCTGTTAGAAAACAGTTCTTATGTTATCTAAATTCCTACTAATACCTGTAATTGATTACTGAGCATTTGAATGGCTTTACACTCTCTTCCTAGTTGCTGTGATACACTTATCAGCTGTATCAATGCAGAAAGTATTATTAAATTGTTAAGTTATAATTTCCTAGCTGAAATCAGAGTAACAATCAATGTTGAATTCGGTTCCATGTGTTGCATAGCCCTCACCACTCGTATCTCAAAAATAACTCAAATGAGCTCATAAAAACCACATGCTGGTTCTCTACACTGAGCTGGATTCACAGATTCACAGATTGGTAGGGGTTGGAAGGGACCTCCAGAGATCATCGAGTCCAACCTCCCTGCTAGAGCAGCATCACTTAAAGCATGTGCACAGGATGGCGTCCAAGCGGGTTTTGAATATCTCCAGAGAAGGAGACTCCACAACCTCTCTGGGCAGCCTGTTGCAGTACTCCATCATGCTCAGAGTGAAGAGGTTTTTCCTCATATGCAGATGGAACTTAGTGTGTTCCAGTTTGTGCTCATGGCCTGTTGGGGGTAGCCTTGGCTGCAGTGACCGTGAGCTGGTGGAGCTCAGGCTGCTGAGAGAAGGGAGCAGGGCAAAAAGCACAGCCCTGGACTTCAGGAGAGCAGACGTTAACTTCTTCAGAGACCTGCTTGGAAGAATTCCATCGCACACAGCCCTGGAGAGAAGAGGTGTGCGGGAGAGCTGCTTGATAGGCAAGAATCTCCTCCAAGCCCAAGAAAGCTCCATCCGGACAAGGAGGAAATCAAGCAGAGGCAGCAGGAGGCCTTCATGAATGAGCAAAGAGCTCCTAACTGAACTCAGGCATAAAAGTGAGGTGTACAGGAGGTGGAAGCAGGGGCAAGTGACCCAGGAGGAGTCTGGAGCTGCTGTTTGATCATGCAAGGATGGCTTTAGGAAAGCAATAGCCCAGCTGGAGTTGCATTTGGCAAAGGATGTAAAGCCAAATAATAAAGCATTCTGCCAGTACATCAGAAGCAAGAGAAAGACTAGGGCAAGCTGCTGAATAGGGCAGGGAACCTGGGGATAGATTACCTGGAAGCAGCCGAGGTACTCAATGCTTTCCTTGCCTCAGTATTCACCTCTAAGACCAGCCTTCAGGAATCCCAGGCCCCTGAGACCACAGGGAAAGCCTGGAGCAGGGAAGACGTTCCCCTGGTCTTCCTTGGAGGATGATCAGACTAGTGAGCACTTAAAGCATATGTAATTACACATATGTAATTCCGCGGTGCATGACGGGATGCACCCGCCAGTGCTGAGGCATTGCAAAGCCACTCTCAGTTCTCTTGGAACGGTCACAGCAATCAGTACAGGTTCCTGAAGACTAGAAGAAAGCAAATGTCACTCCTGTCTTCAAGAAAGGCAAGAAGCAAGACCCGGGGCACTACAGGCCTTTAGCCCCATCTCAAACCCTGGGAAGGAGATGGAGCAACTACTCCTGGAAACCATTGCCAGACACACAAAGGTGAAGGTGGTGCTCAGGAGTGGTCAGCATGATTTTAGAAAGGGGAAGCTGTTTAGAGAGCTTTAGGGCATGAAGCTATCTGCAAAGTGGATCTTGGCCACTTCATCATCTTGGGAGTCTCCTCTCCCAAGTAACGAGTGAAAGGACAAGAGGAATTGGCCTCAAGTTGCATCAGGGGAGATTTAGATGAGATATTAGGAAAAATCTCTTCACCAAAAGAGTTGTCAGGCATTGGAACAGGTTGCCCAGACAGGTGGTGGAGTCACCATCCCTGGAGGTGTTCAAAAAACATGTAGACGTGTAGACATGGCGCTTTGGGACATGATTTAGTAGACATGGTGCTGTTGGGTTGATGGTTTGACTTGAGGAACTTATAGGTCTTGAGATTCTATGATTCTATAATCAGTGACTAGTCTATCTGGTGATAATTTGAACCGGGAAAGGTATTTTGTTGAAAAAGACTCTGGCCACTGCATGTGTGCTCTTGGAATAGTAACCATCAAGTTCGATCTCTAAATAGGTCTGCTAGGAGACTTGCTGTGTTAGAAAGCTGCAGTGAAAAACCCAGGCAGTGCCTCTAATTGAGATATTCAATTGTGTGAGACCCACTCACTACCATATTCCTTTCCTCTTCATTTGGGGTCAGGTGCCTGACAGATTGCTGCTGCCTGATCAGAAGAATAGCGATGTACTGCTGTGTTTTATACATGTGGTGGTAGTTTTTGGCAACAGTGGCCTGATTTAGGGTCACAATTGCCAACACAGTTTTCACTGTGATTAGCTCCAATTAATCCTTAATTCTCCTCCACATCCCCTGCAGGGTAGCCTGACAGGAAATTAAATAAACTTTCCCACAGTTATTTATTGGGAAGAGAGGGACCCTTTCCATTGCCAACACACAGAGGCAGGGGTCTCTCCTTGCCTGCCTCTCCCTGCAGCCCTGCGCGCACGGGCACCTTTCCAGGCCGGTTAGCAACACGTGCTTAGCCCTGGCTTGCTGCATGTGGCCACAGCCAGCAGGAGGGAGGCCAAAGCAGCTCATCTCCCTCGCGCCTGGCAAGCTGCAGCCCAGGGTCACCAGTCACAGGGGAGCATCCCACAGCACCAGCCCCACTCAGTGAGATGCCCCTTCTGCAACGGTTGCTCACAGCAGCCCTCTCCAGGCTTGCTTTTCTTTCCCAGTCTTCCTTCCCAAGAAGTGTTTGCATCTCATCTGAGCTTCGAAACAGAAATCCTGCGGCTGTGCATTTCCTCCCACCCTCAACACCAAAGCGGAGGCACATCCCCAAGGTGCAGCTGTCCCAGTCGCTGCCGGCTGATGGGCTCCAGCTGCTTCGGTGGAGGGCAGCACCAGCACAGGGGCACCCCGGGCACTTGGGTGTGCCGCAGCTGGGTGACTAAGCTGCAGCAGCAAAAGCAGCTCCCTAACTGAGTGGCTGAACACCTCCCATCTGCTCGGGCTCTCGGCATCTCTCCACACTCTGCTGGGGAATGGCACGTACTCACCACCCACCAATGTGACCTCCAGGCTGAAATCTTCACGCCTGGATACACAGCTTGAGCTGCTCTCCCTCACAACTGTGTTTCAGTGGCTCTCAGGGTCACGTTTTCAAGGGACACAATCATTCTCACCTTCACCTGAAAACCCAATGGGACTACAACCTTCTAAGCAATTTCAGCATTTGCCAGCCTGCAGGGGGTTTTCTAAAAATGTGACCCATCTGCTTGCGCACAGAAGACCTGCCCCTGAAGGCTGCTCAAGAGAGTGCCCTCCTCCTCCCACACAACACTCTCCCCATCTGGGCTCCCTTTCACCCTCCTCTGAATCTCAACAACAGCAGAGCCTGACAAGCAAACATGCTGCTGCTGGCAGCGCTGCTGGCCACAGCCATTTGCTCTTGTAAGTCCTTCCTTATTTTCCTAGCTTTCTTTACAGCCACTCATGCACTAACGGGCACCTTCCCAAGTCCCTCAGTACCAGCTAATTAATTTCTACTCTTTTTTCTTTTTCCCTAGATGGATTTGCACAAGAAATTCCCATGCAGAGCCCTGTATCCATCACCAAGTTCCAAAAAGGTGCACGGATGACATGTGAAATTCAAACATTAGGGGCAAGTTTTGATAGCACCATAATACACTGGTATCAACAGAAGGAGGGTAAAGCTCCACAGAGGCTACTGTTCTTTTCATCAGGGACAGCTTCATTTGACAGTGGCTTTCAAGCAAACAGGTACATGGTTGAAAAGGTTTCTGGCCAGAAACGGTGTGTTCTTACAATAAAAGATGTAATTCCAGATGATGCTGCTACTTACTACTGTGCCTACTGGGAATCTCACTGTAATAGAAATCCAAAGACCATCAAGGCAAAAAGAAAAACAACCCAAACCCCTCCCTTAACATCTAAACCACAAGGTTGTAACTGTGTCACTGCCCTGTCTTCTTCACTCCATCTGACAGGAGCTGCTGAAAGGCCAAACGTTTTTCTGCTGCCCAAAAAGAGCAGCTAACCTGCACAATTGTCCTTGGCAAAGTCTGGGTTGATGTTAACACTCTGGTCTTCAAACACACATCTACTATTTTAGGGCAAAGGAAATCTTCACTGCCTGAAGACTTAGCACATAAATACTAGAAACTGACCTGCTTGTTTGGTGCTGTTTGCACAGCCGTGGCAGGCGTCTGGTGGCCCTGGAGCAGGGCAAATATTGCATTGATTTTCTAGTCCAGCCACTGTTCTCCCAAAGGAAAGAGAAGGCAGGAAAAGAAAGACAACATGCTGAAGAAAGTGCCTCGGTGGTGGGAACGATTTGCTTGCCACTGCCTAGCACTTCTAAGAAAAGGTTCCCCACTACAGTCTGCCTGCTCCACGTGTCAGCACCTCTAAGTGCCTGGAAAAATTGTTTACCTAATTCGCATACCGTGAAATCCCATATGGACCAATATAATTCAGAGATTTACAGTCTCTTATCTGTCACAGCTGATGATGTGCTGCTTAGAACCATCCTCTTCTTCCATTTCATGTTAAGGCACAAAGGATAAACAGGGTTTGGTTTTTTTTTCCCTTGCCTTCCCTTGCCTTTCCCCTTCCCTTCCCACTCACTCCCCCATTCCCACTGCTCCCCGCAGGAGCTCAGGGGACACCTTCCTCTGCCTTGACACACAGTGTCTCCAGCTGGCACCCAAGGAAGTCCCCACCTCCTCCCATGCACCACTGCTCACGCTGCACCAGGGCCGGTTTCCTTCTCCTCGGAGTCTCAAACGACAGCAGAGCCTGACAAGCAAACATGCTGCTGCTGGCAGCGCTTCTGGCCACAGCCGCTTGCTCTTGTAAGTCCTTCCTTATTTTCCTACCTCTCCTCACAGACACCCATGGCTCTGCTGACAGGCACCTTCCCAAATCCCACAATTCCACCTAATTACATCATTTCTCCGTTTTATATTTTTTTCCTAGATGGATTTGCACAAGAAATTCCCATGCAGAGCCCTATATCCATCACCAAGGCTAAAGGAAGTGTACACCTGGAATGTCACTTTAAAGATGTCTCTGAAGATTTTGATGGCGCCTACATACACTGGTATCAACAGAAGGCAAATAAAGCTCCAGAGAGGGTGCTCTATTTTTCAAGAGTAAAAGTGGTAGATGATGGCTTCCAAGCAAACAGATACATGGTTGAAAAACTTTCTAGCCAGAAACTCTGCATTCTTACAATACACGATATCATTCCAGAAGACACTGCTACCTACTATTGCGCCTACTGGCATAGTCACCGTGGTAGATACTTAGAGATCACCTAGACAAATAGGCCCTCAGCGACTCAACCACAAACAACTTGAAAGATCCCCGCTCACATCCCCTGGTGTGGATGAGATCCCTGGCCTCAGGCTCAGGCTGTGGAGAAGCAGGACATGTTCGGTGCTGGCTGATGCCTTGGAAGCATCACCTGCCAAAAGCCAGAGATTTTGACTGTGCAAAGTGCAAAGGGGACAGTGCTAACCATCAGTTATTACTGTTATTACAGACCAGAAGGATGCCACCAAATTTGTCTGCACCCTGACAGTGAGCAAAGGAACTCTGCAAGACTCCGCTACCTACTACTGTGCTAGGTGGGATGCACAGCAGTAGAAAGCCATAGGGAATCTGCACAAAGACGTGCTCTGCTTCCTGAACCAGATCCTGAAGTGTTTGACAACAAGCAGGAACACCCCCACCCGACATTCCCCATCAGCCTTGAATCAGACACGCTTTACAGGCAGCTACTGCGTGAGTTTACTGGATGGGCTAGCTAAAAGGGAAGAGCTTTCACTTCTCACCAGCTTTCAAGCTATGTCTTTGGAATAAATCCCCAGTTCCATCATTTGTGTGGCAGAGCAGAAGAACATAAGGGAAAATAAACTTGAAGCACCACTCAGGACTGCAGATGTAATGTCCCCACTTAGTACTTCTCTGCTGCTAGAGAATCTTGGTTTATGTTCACGTTCTTTTCTGTCTGGAGCTGAGCAAGCCTTCCTTTAGATTAAAACACAAGTCTCTTAGCTGACCTCGGTGGGGCTGCGCATCGAACATAGCAGCAGACCTGCAAACCAAACAGCAACTGTACAACAAATGTTTATATTTCCATTTTGCAAGCAGAAGGGCACTAATGTAAGTTCTTGCACCCCTTTTCTGTTTAAGGCCAAAACCTGATAGTTAAAATCACAGGACCACTGTGTTCTGATCCCAAAGGACCCAGCATTACGGGTCTCCAGTAGAATCAGCCTGTTCACGGTTAGCTTTATCTCAACATCACCCGCCTGCTGTCAGGAAAGCCTCTCCACAGGATGCCCCAGTGAGTCATTTCCTTTCCTCAGCCGCAGCCCTCCGTCCCTGCCTGGAGAGCTGTCACCTTCCTCCCAGAGGCAGAAGCCAGCGAGAGCCCTCGGGATGCTGCTGCTCCCGCTCCTGGCCCTGGCTGCAGCCTGGTCCTGTACGTTCCCCTTGTCACCACGGCACAGCGCGGGGCAGCGGCAGCAGCAGCAGCAGCAGCAGCAGGAGGCACCCCGTATTTACAAGTGTGAAGTAACAGCAGGCTAAGAGTGTTTGTTGTGTTTTCTCTCCTCTTTCTAGATGGACAAGCACAAGTGCTTCTGAAGCAGAGTCAACGATCCATTACCAGAGGCCAAGGTAAAACTGCATGGATCGAGTGTATAGCTGAGGGCATATCCAACTTCCAGTCTGCAATTATACATTGGTACCGACATATCCCCTCCAAAGCTCCTGAACGGATTCTGTATATCGGATCTGATGAAGTTTATGACGACAATGCCTATAGGAGCAAGTATTCTTCTTCAAAGAGAGGTACAAACATCTGCACTTTCTTAATCAAGGGCATTAACTCCAACGATGAAGGTACCTACTACTGTGCCTACTGGAAGTCCCACAGAACTAGCAGACCACAGGCAGCCTCTACAGAAAGCTGCCCATCCCCTGCGCAGCAGGCTTCCTGTCAAATGCAGAGAACCACGGTTGTACCTTCCTGCCACTAACGCATCCCAACAGGTTTAGGCTGAGTATGTAAGTATAAATAACGGGCAAGGAGCAAAGCAAAGCAATTCATGTCTCTGTCACAAGGTCAAGAGAAGAACATGAACTTTCTGTACTAGTTGTGAGATGAGACTCTTAGTTGTGTACCCTGCTATTGACAAAGCCCTTAAAAAAAGGAGTCCAGAGTAGATCATCTCTTTTGGGTCAGAAAAGGAGCAATGTTTCTCAGGGAAAAGCATGGTATGTGGTGGCTGCTGCCCAAGTAACCATATGCCATGAAGTCTTTGCAGGGCACCTTTTGAGGGCTCTGAAGTGAGGGAAAGTACAAGAAAAAGCAGAGGGCAGCAAGCAGCTGGCTGCGAGCCATGCATGCTTCACCCTGGCTTTGCCACAGCCGCTGGGGCTCTCGTGCAAAGGAGGCTCCAGCTGTATTTGTCCAATTTGGTGCCACAACCCCACCATCAAGGCAGGCAGGCACTTGCACGTAGTACTTGCTCAACCGCCTTGCTGTTTGCAGGACACTACTGCCAGAGGAACCGGCCCAGAGGAGCTGAGTGCCGTCCCAGGAGGACATCCTGGGGACAAACCGTGTCTGGTGTAGAGACATAAGGCTGACCAGACACTTGGGAGCTGTAAGAGATGATAGTTAACTATGACTTATCCCATTTGGGCTACCAAAGCAGGCAGTATATTCTGGGAAAGGCTGATGAAATGTCCTTCTGGGACAGCTTAGGGGTGCCTGAGGAGAGGAGAACATCCTTTCTAAGAGCCAGATTGCACAATTTGTGTTTTTATGTGTGTGCTCAGTAGGCAGTCTGAGAGGTAGGTAGGTATATGGGTGGGTAGGTAGGTAGGTAGGTAGGTAGGTAGATAGATAGATAGATAGATAGATAGATAGATAGATAGATAATGAGAAACTATTTCAGATGATTGAGTATTTTAGGTCCTTTCTACACTGTTAGTGGTGTGGTTTAGCTTGTCAGTAAATGTAAACATCTCGATGGCAACAAGCTGAAGAACAACCATTGGATGTTCTGAGTGAGTCATTTCCTCCTCCCAGTTGCTCAACGCTTTCTCCACCTGATGGGCTTTATAATGGATTTGTCTTCATTTCATTTCCAGGTTTCATTTGCAATGCAGTCCTGACACCAAACTCCAGCGGTTTCTTCCCCTCACACAATTTCTCTGCTTCCCCAGCCAGGTGGAGACGCGCAGGCAGTGCCAGTGCAAACCCCAGCGCTGCAGAGGAAGGTGAAGGGCAGCTCTGCCACCATGGAGTGCAAAATGAGCACCAACGACTACGTGCACTGGTACAAGCACCTTCCCGGGGAGCCCCCAAAGAGGATCCTGTACGTGTCGGGACAGACACCTTATTTTGATGACAGCGGTGATAGAAGCAGAGTTCAAGTCTGGAAGCATCCTACTGAGCTGCTTTATCGTCTCACGATCGATTTTTTAACCCCAAGGGATTCTGGCACTTACTACTGTGCGTATTGGACGTATCAAGGCATCACAGCCTCAGAGGCGCAAAGACGAGCCGTACAAAAAGGCATTTTGCACTCTGAACCACAAGCTCTGAACTCTGCCAAAAATGCAGATACTTCCCTATTCCACCCACCTCTCGTGATTTTCTGCAGCCGGGTAGGAAAAACAGCATTGTACCGTGACAACTGTGACAAGTATCATGCTAATAAGGAGTATTATCATTGCAGTACTCACAGCTATCTGTACCATCCAGAACGTGGAGAGTCCCAGTCACTTCAGGGTAAATAGATGGGCCTTTGCTCTTAGGATGAAGGCTTGATTATCCTGCAAGCACTCACCTGACAGTGAACACGGCTGGTCTGTGTGTGTGGACAAACGGGAGCTGTAAATTTCTCTTCTCTGTTAGAATCCTTGGAGCAAGCAGAGAAACATATCTACATCCCCTCAGTGCTTTCTCTTGAAAAAAAAAAAAGACATGAATGTAAACGAAGGAGAGAAGACCAGATGATCTTGCACACCCTCCTTCATATTCTTCTTTTGTCTTCCTTTGCATTTCACTCACTACAAATTCCAAATCCATGCGCTCTCAGATATTAAATCCAGGACAGTTTGCCTTCTTTGCTGACATTGTAGGATGTCAGGATTCCTCACAACCAATCTAGGACGGTTCTGGCATGAGTTGATGGCAACTTTCACACACAGGTGACTGAGCAGCCAGCAAGGAAGGGTGCTCTGCTGGGGCTCCTACGCACAAATGAGGGAGAACTGGTTGGGGGTGTGCAGGTCAGGGGCAGCCTTGGCTGCAGTGACCGTGAGCTGGTGGAGCTCAGGCTGCTGAGAGAAGGGAGCAGGGCAAAAAGCACAACCCTGGACTTCAGGAGAGCAGACATTAACTTCTTCAGAGACCTGCTTGGAAGAATCCCATCGCACACAGCCCTGGAGAGAAGAGGTGTGCGGGAGAGCTGCTTGATAGGCAAGAATCTCCTCCAAGCCCAAGAAAGCTCCATCCGGACAAGGAGGAAATCAAGCAGAGGCAGCAGGAGGCCTTCATGAATGTGCAAAGAGCTCCTAACTGAACTCAGGCATAAAAGTGAGGTGTACAGGAGGTGGAAGCAGGGGCAAGTGACCCAGGAGGAGTCTGGAGCTGCTGTTTGATCATGCAAGGACGGCTTTAGGAAAGCAATAGCCCAGCTGGAGTTGCATTTGGCAAAGGATGTAAAGCCAAATAATAAAGCATTCTGCCAGTACATCAGCAGCAAGAGAAAGACTAGGGCAAGCTGCTGAATAGGGCAGGGAACCTGGGGATAGATTACCTGGAAGCAGCCGAGGTACTCAATGCTTTCCTTGCCTCAGTATTCACCTCTAAGACCAGCCTTCAGGAATCCCAGGCCCCTGAGACCACAGGGAAAGCCTGGAGCAGGGAAGATGTTCCCCTGGTCTTCCTTGGAGGATGATCAGATTAGTGAGCACTTAAAGCATATGTAATTACACATATATAATTCCGCGGTGCATGACGGGATGCACCCGCCAGTGCTGAGGCATTGCAAAGCCACTCTCAGTTCTCTTGGAACGGTCACAGCAATCAGTACAGGTTCCTGAAGACTAGAAGAAAGCAAATGTCACTCCTGTCTTCAAGAAAGGCAAGAAGCAAGACCCGGGGCACTACAGGTCTTTAGCCCCATCTCAAACCCTGGGAAGGAGATGGAGCAACTACTCCTGGAAACCATTGCCAGACACACAAAGGTGAAGGTGGTGCTCAGGAGTGGTCAGCATGATTTTAGAAAGGGGAAGCTGTTTAGAGAGCTTTAGGGCATGAAGCTATCTGCAAAGTGGATCTTGGCCACTTCATCATCTTGGGAGTCTCCTCTCCCAAGTAACGAGTGAAAGGACAAGAGGAATTGGCCTCAAGTTGCATCAGGGGAGATTTAGATGAGATATTAGGAAAAATCTCTTCACCAAAAGAGTTGTCAGGCATTGGAACAGGTTGCCCAGACAGGTGGTGGAGTCACCATCCCTGGAGGTGTTCAAAAAACATGTAGACGTGTAGACATGGCGCTTTGGGACATGATTTAGTAGACATGGTGCTGTTGGGTTGATGGTTTGACTTGAGGAACTTATAGGTCTTGAGATTCTATGATTCTATAATCAGTGACTAGTCTATCTGGTGATAATTTGAACCGGGAAAGGTATTTTGTTGAAAAAGACTCTGGCCACTGCATGTGTGCTCTTGGAATAGTAACCATCAAGTTCGATCTCTAAATAGGTCTGCTAGGAGACTTGCTGTGTTAGAAAGCTGCAGTGAAAAACCCAGGCAGTGCCTCTAATTGAGATATTCAATTGTGTGAGACCCACTCACTACCATATTCCTTTCCTCTTCATTTGGGGTCAGGTGCCTGACAGATTGCTGCTGCCTGATCAGAAGAATAGCGATGTACTGCTGTGTTTTATACATGTGGTGGTAGTTTTTGGCAACAGTGGCCTGATTTAGGGTCACAATTGCCAACACAGTTTTCACTGTGATTAGCTCCAATTAATCCTTAATTCTCCTCCACATCCCCTGCAGGGTAGCCTGACAGGAAATTAAATAAACTTTCCCACAGTTATTTATTGGGAAGAGAGGGACCCTTTCCATCGCCAACACACAGAGGCAGGGGTCTCTCCTTGCCTGCCTCTCCCTGCAGCCCTGCGCTCACGGGCACCTTTCCAGGCCGGTTAGCAACACGTGCTTAGCCCTGGCTTGCTGCATGTGGCCACAGCCAGCAGGAGGGAGGCCAAAGCATCTCATCTCCCTCACGCCGGGCAAGTGGCAGCCCAGGATCACCGGTCACAGGGGAGCATCCCACAGCACCAGCCCCACTCAGTGAGATGCCCCTTCTGCAACGGTTGCTCACAGCAGCCCTCTCCAGGCTTGCTTTTGTTTTCCAGTCTTCCTTCCCAAGAAGTGTTTGCATCTCATCTGAGCTTCGAAACAGAAATCCTGCGGCTGTGCATTTCCTCCCACCCTCAACACCAAAGCGGAGGCACATCCCCAAGGTGCAGCTGTCCCAGTCGCTGCCAGCTGATGGGCTCCAGCTGCTTCGGTGGAGGGCAGCACCAGCACAGGGGCACCCCGGGCACTTGGGTGTGCCGCAGCTGGGTGACTAAGCTGCAGCAGCAAAAGCAGCTCCCTAACTGAGTGGCTGAACACCTCCCATCTGCTCGGGCTCTCAGCACCTCTCCACACTCTGCTGGGGAATGGCACGCATTCACCACCCACCAACATGACCTCCAGGCTGAAACCTTCATGCCCAATACACAGCTGGAGCTGCTCTCCCTCACAACTGTGTTTTAGTGGCTCTGGGTCACGTTTTCAAGGGACACAATCATTCTCACCTTCACCTGAAAACCCAACGGGACTACAACCTTCTAAGCAATTTCAGCATTTGCCAGCCTGCAGCAGATTTTCTACAAATGTGACCCACCTGCTTGTGCACAGAAGACCTGCCCCTGAAGGCTGCTCAAGAGAGTGCCCTCCTCCTCCCACACAACACTCTCCCCATCTGGGCTCCCTTTCACCCTCCTCTGAGTCTCAACAACAGCAGAGCCTGACAAGCAAACATGCTGCTGCTGGCAGCGCTTCTGGCCACAGCCATTTGCTCTTGTAAGTCCTTCCCTATTTTCCTACCTCTCCTCACAGACACCCATGGCTCTGCTGACAGGCACCTTCCCCAAATCCCTCCATTCCACCTAATTACTTTCTCCTCCTTTTTTTTTTTCTCTCCCTAGATGGATTTGCACAACGAATTCCCATGCAGAGCCCTATATCCATCACCAAGGCTAAAGGAAGTGTACAGCTGGATTGTCACGTTAAAGACGTCTCTGAAGATTTTGGTGGCCTTTTCATACACTGGTATCAACAGAAGGAGGGTAAAGCTCCACAGAGGCTACTGTTCTTTTCATCAGGGTCAGCTTCAGTTGACAGTGGCTTTCAAGCAAACAGGTACATGGTTGAAAAGGTTTCTGGACAGAAATGGTGTGTTCTTACAATAAAAGATGCAATTCCAGATGATGCTGCTACTTACTACTGTGCCTACTGGGAATCTCACTGTAATAGAAATCCAAAGACCATCAAGGCAATAAGAAAAACAACCCCAAACCCCTCCCTTAACATCTGAACCACAAGGTTGTAACTGTGTCACTGCCCTGTCTTCTTCACTCCATCTGACAGGATCTGCAGAAAGACAAAACCTTTTTCTGCTGCCCAAAAAGAGCAGCTAACCTGCACAATTGTCCTTGGCAAAGTCTGGGTTGATGTTAACACTCTGGTCTTCAAACACACATCTACTATTTTAAGGGCAAAGGAAATCTTCACTGCCTGAAGACTTAGCACATAAATACTAGAAACTGACCTGCTTGTTTGGTGCTGTTTGCACAGCCGTGGCAGGAGTCTGGTGGCCCTGGAGCAGGGCAAATATTGCATTGATTTTCTAGTCCAGCCACTGTTCTCCCAAAGGAAAGAGAAGGCAGGAAAAGAAAGACAACATGCTGAAGAAAGTGCCTCGGTGGTGGGAACGATTTGCTTGCCACTGCCTAGCACTTCTAAGAAAAGGTTCCCCACTACAGTCTGCCTGCTCCACGTGTCAGCACCTCTAAGTGCCTGGAAAAATTGTTTACCTAATTTGGGTACCACAAAATCCCACACGGAGCAATTTTAAACAGGTTGGGTTTTTTGCCTTGCCTTCCCCTGCCCTTTCCCTTGCCTTTCCCCTTCCATTCCCACTCACTCCCCCATTCCCACTACTCCCCGCAGGAGCTCAGGGGACACCTTCCTCTGCCTTGACACACAGTGTCTCCAGCTGGCACTCAAGGAAGTCCCCTCCTCCTCCCATGCACCACTGCTCACGCTGCACCAGGGCCGGTTTCCTTCTCCTCGGAGTCTCAAATGACAGCAGAGCCTGACAAGCAAACATGCTGCTGCTGGCAGCGCTTCTGGCCACAGCCGCTTGCTCTTGTAAATCCTTCCCTATTTTCCTACCTCTCCTCACAGACACCCATGGCTCTGCTGACAGGCACCTTCCCAAATCCCACAATTCCACCTAATTACATCATTTCTCCGTTTTATATTTTTTTTCTAGATGGATTTGCACAAGAAATTCCCATGCAGAGCCCTATATCCATCACCAAGGCTAAAGGAAGTGTACACCTGGAATGTCACTTTAAAGATGTCTCTGAAGATTTTGATGGTGCCTACATACACTGGTATCAACAGAAGGCAAATAAAGCTCCAGAGAGGGTGCTCTATTTTTCGGGGGTAACCACTGTAGATGACGGCTTCCAAGCATACAGGTACATAGTTCAAAAACTTTCTAGCCAGAAACTCTGCATTCTTACAATATATGACATCATTCCAGAAGACACTGCTACCTACTATTGCGCCTACTGGCATAGTCACCGTGGTAGATACTTAGAGATCACCTAGACAAATAGGCCCTCAGCGACTCAACCACAAACAACTTGAAAGATCCCCGCTCACATCCCCTGGTGTGGATGAGCTGCCTGGCCTCAGGCGCAGGCTCTGGAGAAGCAGGACATGCTCGGTGCTGACTGATGCCTTGGAAGCATCAGCTGCCAAAAGCCAGAGATTTTGACCCAGCAAGTGCAAAGTGCAAAGGGGATCGTGCTAATCCTCTCTTAGACTCTTATTGTTCATATGATGGTTCTTAAATCTTACCTGAGCCATGCTCAGAACTGTTTGAAGATAGGCATAGCTGAAAGGCTACGCTCTCTTCCTAGCTTCTGCAAGAAACCGCTTATTTTCAGGACAAGAAGGATGCCACCAAATCTGTCTGCACCCTGGCAGTGAGCAAAGGAACCCTGCAAGACTCCGCTCCCTACTACTGTGCTAGGTGGGACACACAACAGTAGAAAACCATCAGGAACCTGCACAAAGATGCAGGTGCTCTGCTTCCTGAACCAGATCCTGAAGTGTTTGACAACAAGCAGGAACATCCCCACCCGACATTCCCCAGGCAGGAAGGCAGGGAGGAAGGCAGGCAGGCAGGAAGGCAGGCAGGCAGGCAAGAAAGTAGGCAGGAAGGAAGGCAGGCAGGCAGGGAGGAAGGCAAGAAGGCAGGAAGGCAGGCAGGCAGGCCAAAGCACCAGGGAAACGGGGAGCCTGCATTCAGGTGTCTCCCACGCCACAAGGAGCAGTGGGATGGGATGACTCAGGTGTGGAAGCAGACACTTTCCTTATTCAAGATGGCAGCAGTGTTCCAGATAGGCCTGAAGTTTTTTCCTAGCTCATGATTTCCTAGCTGAAATCAGAATAACGATCAATGTTGAATTCAGTTCCATGTGTTGCATAGCCCTCACCACTCATGTCTCAAAAATGGCTCGAATGAGCTCATCAAAACCACTTACTGGTTCTCTACACTGAGCTGGATTCACAGATTCACAGATTGGTAGGGGTTGGAAGGCACCCCCAGAGATCATCGAGTCCAACCTCCCTGCTAGAGCAGCATCACTTAGAGCATGTGCACAGGATGGCGTCCAGGCGGGTTTTGAATATCTCCAGAGAAGGAGACTCCACTACCTCCCTGGGCAGCCTGTTCCGGTGCTCGGTCACCCTCAAAGTGAAGAAGGTTTTTCCTCATATGCAGATGGGACTTCCTGGGTTCCAGATTGTGCCCATTGCCCCTTGTCCTGTCACTGGGCACCAACGAGAAGAGTCTGGCCCCTTCCTCTAGGCATCCACCCTTTAGATATTTATAAGCATGAATTAGATCCCCTCTCAGTCTTCTCTTCTCCAGGCTAAACAGACCCAGCTCTCTCAGCCTTTCCTCATATGAGAGATGCTCCAGTCCCCTAATCATCTTTGTAGCCCTCCGCTGGACTCCCTCCAGTAGTTCCCTGTCTTTCTTGAACTGGGGCACCCAGAACTGGACACAATATTCCAGATGTGGCCTCACCAGGGCAGAGTAGACGGGGAGGATAACCCCCCTCAACCTGCTGGCCACGCTCTTCTTAATGCACCCCAGGATACCGTTGGCCGCCTTGGCCACAAGGGCACATTGCTGGCTCATGGAGAACTTCTTGTCCACCAGGACTCCCAGATCCTTCTCCGAAATGCTGCATCCCAGCAGTTCAACCCCTAACCTGTACTGGTGGATGGGGTTATTCCTCCCTACGGCCAGGACCCTACACCTGCCCTTGTTGAATTTCATATGGTTCCTCTCTGCCCAGCTCTCTAGCCTGTCCAGGTCTCGCTGAATGGCAGCACAGTCCTCCGGTGTGTCGGCCACTCCTCCCAGCTTAGTATCATCAGCAAATTTGCTGAGGGTGCACTCTGTCCCCTCATCCAGGTCATTGATCAATATGTTGAAGAGGACTGGACCAAGCACTGACCCTTGGGGCACACCACTGGATACAGGTCTCCAGCTAGACTCTGCACCAGTTATCGCAACCCTCTGGGCTCTGCCATTCTGCCAGTTCTCTACCCACCTCACTGACCCCTCATCCAATCCACACTTCCTAAGCTTGCTAACGAGAATGTTATGAGAGACAGTATCAAAAGCCTTGCTGAAGTCAAGGTAGACAACATCCACTGCTCTCCCTTCATCCACCCAGCTTGTCATGCCGTCATAGAAGGCTATCAGATTGGTCAGGCATGATTTCCCCTTGGTCAATCCACATTGACCCCTCCCAATAACATTCTTCTCCTCCTCCACGTACTTATTGATAACCCCAAGAATAAGTTGCTCCATCATCTTCCCAGGGATGGAGCTGAGGCTGACTGGCCCTGTAGTTCCCTGGGTCCTCCTTCTTGCCCGTTTTGGAGACCGGAGTGACATTGGCTTTCCTCCAGTCCTCAGGCACCTCTCCTGTTCTCCATGACCTTTCCAAGATGATTGGGAGTGGCCTAGCAATAACATCTGCCAGCTCCCTCAGCACTCGTGGGTGCATCCCATCAGGGCCCATAGATTGGTGGATGTTAAGTTTGCCTAGATGTTCTCTAACCCAATCCTCCTCGACCAAGGGAACGTCTTCCTTTTGCAAGACTTTTTCTCCTGCCTCCAGGCTTTGGGTTTCCTGATGGCCGACCTTAGCAGTAAAGACTGAAGCAAAGGCGGCATTCAGTAACTCTGCCTTCTCTGTATCCTCCATCACCAAGGCACTCACCTCATTCAGCAGCAGGCCGACATTTTCCCTAGTCTTCCTTTTGCTGCTGATGTACTTGAAAAAGCCCTTCTCTTTGTCCTTGACTTCCCCTGCCACTTTTAATTCCAACTGGGCCTTAGCCTTCCTTGTTGCATCGCTACACACTCTGACTACATTCCTGTATTCCTCCCAAGTGGCCATTCCCTTTTTCCACATACTGTCAAATTCTTTCTTCCCTTTGAGTTTTTTCCAGCAGCTCCTTACTCATCCACGCAGGTCTCCTTCCTCCTTTGCTTGTCTTCCTGTTCTTCGGGTGGATTACATCCCTCTCTAACAGGTTCTAGTCAAAGAAATTCCTATCGTCATAAAAGCCCAAACCCTCGTGATGGCTCCAGCTATGTAGCCAGGAGCTGATATACATTATACGCCTACTCCTGGCTGCCCCCTTCCCTCCAGCTGGTAGAATGGAGGACAAGATAACTTGGGCACCAACGTTTTCCACTTGCACCCCCAGGGCTTTATAGTCTTCCTTGATTCTACCCAGGTTCCAGCTTGCAGCGTCATTCATGCCACTGATTTCTACTTTCAAAACAAAGAACCCCGATAGCATCAGTATCAGTAAACTGTCATTATAAGGCATATTTTTCGTACGGTCTGGGTGAGGAAGCAGCAGAGACGGGAGTTAGCCTGGGGAGAGGCCTGTTCGTCAGTAGGTATTCAGATCTCAGTCTTGAACTTTCTTCAAATCAGGTTCTGGCTTCTTTGGTTAATGCTGGCTGCTATGAAAATACTTAGGCCCGTGTGCAGCATTTGGCTTGAGATGTGTACAGTATTTTGGTTAGAAAATCAGATAGTAAACCGTATCAGACACACAGACAATGTTCTAAAAATGCCTCTCTTGCAGGTTTAAGAACATAAGAAGAAGATGAAAATGGGTGTATTACTACTGATGTCCTGCAGATGTCATGTAAGTTGATATTATAAAGCATTTCCGTTTAAGCTAGAGAGCTAAGCATGTATTTTAGCCTGTTAAAATTTTGATGCATATTCATGATTTTTAAATTACTGGAGCTGTCAGTAAAAGTTTGAAAACACTGGAGCTTCCTTTGCAGTACTGGGTAACTCCACACACTGACTGTAGGAACAGGGATTTCAGGCAGAAGCTATGTTGCAGGATCCCCGTTGATGTTCAAGGTTCAAAATGAATGGGACAAATTGTTAAAGGAAGAGCTTCAGCGGTATTGTCACGGGATGAAAAATCATCCTGTGCTTGGAGCCTCCAACATCTCAGTCAATGAGAGAGTGAGGGAATGAAAACCTGATCTCTGTCTAGTACCATTTCTGGGGAATAAATCTGGGAGAACGGGGTTCTCACTAGAAGCAAAGATATACCCAGGCAGAAGTGAAGCAAGGGGACCTCAGGCTACAAATAAGGCAGAAATCTGTAAGAGTGGGGCAATGAACTGCTGAAGCAACCTGCCTATGACTGTGGTACAGTCTCAGTTGCTGGTCACGAGGCAACTTCCTTAAAGAAAAGCTGTAGCTGCTCACACAGGGCTTAATTTTGGGAGCTGCTCTGGGCAGTGGTATCCTTTTGCAGGGTACCACCACTTGCAGAAACTTCCATGAGGGGACAGAGGAGATCTCTTGCGGCCCCAGAAAGCTCAAGGCATTTAGAGGAGCTGCCACTGGGTGATGGGTACCTGAGCCCCTCATTTCTTCTCCTGAGGTGCCTGCTCCCTCCTGCCGGGGACGGACTCTGCTCCTGGCTGGCTCAGGGAGGCAGGCTCGGCACTGCGCAATGCACGTGTTGCTGCTACAAGGGCTTCTGGCTGCGTCAGCCCTTTGCTGTAGATGTGAGTCGCAGGGGCTTGGGAGAGTCCTAGTCTGTGAGTCCCTGGGGGCTGGTCGCTGCTGTCACAAGAGTGCTCTTTCTCTGCTGTCCTTGTAGATGGAGCTGCGCAAAGCCTCAGGCAGCCAAAACCAGCTATTTTGCCTGCTTTTGAAGGGCCTCTCTCCTCTTCCATCCTTTGATCGCCACTGCGCCTTAAAAATCCAGATATGAAGAACTGATTTTAAAAGTTAGCGCACATCAATCATATGTTGAGGAAAATAAAATGGTCACACTTTACTCATCATCTCAGCAAATTCCCTGGGGAAAAAAAAAAAAAAAACAAAACAACAAAACTTATGTTTTCCTCAGTAGTGGGCTCTCTTCTTAAAAAGTTCTTTTTGGGTTTTGGGGTTTGTTTTTGTTTGTTTGTTTCCCTTCTACTCAAGTGTTAATCAACGGCAACGGCTTGTACACAATTAAGGCATCACAGCTGGCACAGCCTCACTGGGTGGTACTAAACCAAGATCTGCTTCATCCCTGCTTCAGTCTCCCCCTGACTCTGTCCCTGTCAGGAAGCCATAAGGAGGGCAGCAACAATGTGGCTACTGAGCACTTTCATCCTGACGGCTGGTTTTTCTTGTACGTGCCACGCTCACTTCGCTGCCTGCACATCCCCCGGTGGCAAAGGGGATGGTTTCTTAACTCAGCTTCACGTTACTAATTTTCTCTTTCTTTCTCACAGGCAGTTCTGCACAAGACTTGCAGCAGACCCCCATATCCATCACCAAGGCAGAAAGCAAAACAGTGCTAATCAACTGTCATGTCTCCGATCCTGATTTTAACAACGTTTTCATTCACTGGTACAGAAAGAGGCCAAACACAGCTCCCAAGCGCATTGCCTACATGTCCTCCCGGCTTTTCCTTGAAAACAAGTCTGATGATGGGAAATTTAGTATTGAGAAGGATGCCACCAAATCTGTCTGCACCCTGACAGTGAGCAAAGGAACTCTGCAAGACTCCGCTCCCTACTACTGTGCTAGGTGGGATGCGCAGCAGTAGAAAGCCATAGGGAACCTGCACAAAGACGTGCTCTGCTTCCTGAACCAGATCCTGAAGTGTTTGACAACAAGCAGGAACATCCCCACCCGACATTCCCCATCAGCCTTGAATCAGACACGCTTTACAGGCAGCCGCTGCGTGAGTTTACTGGATGGGCTAGCTAAGAGAAGGGAAGAGCTTTCACTTCTCACCAGCTTTCAAGCTATGTCTTTGGAATAAATCCCCAGTTCCATCATTTGTGTGGTACAATAGAAGGACAACAGTGAAAATAAACTTGAAGCACCACTCAGGACTAAGATGTAATGTTCCCACTTAGTACTTCTCTGCTGGTAGAGAATCTTGGTTTATGTTCACGTTCTTTTCTGTCTGGAGCTGAGCAAGCCTTCCTTTAGATTAAAACACAAGTCTCTTAGCTGACTTCGGTGGGGCTTCGCATCGAACATAGCAGCAGACCTGCAAAAAAACTAGCAACTATACAACAGATACTTATATTTCCATTTTGCAAGCAGAAGGGCACTAATGTAAGTGCTTGCACCCCTTTTCTGTTTAAGGCCAAAACCTGATAGTTAAAATCACAGGACCACTGTGTTCTGATCCCAAAGGACCCAGCATTACCGGTCTCCAGTAGAATCAGCCTGTTCACGGTTAGCTTTATCTCAACATCACCCGCCTGCTGTCAGGAAAGCCTCTCCACAGGATGCCCCAGTGAGTCATTTCCTTTCCTCAGCCGCAGCCCTCCATCCCTGCCTGGAGAGCTGTCGCCTTCCTCCCAGAGGCAGAAGCCAGCGAGAGCCCTCGGGATGCTGCTGCTCCCGCTCCTGGCCCTGGCTGCAGCCTGGTCCTGTACGTTCCCCTTGTCACCACGGCACAGCGCGGGGGGGCAGCAGCAGCAGCAGCAGCAGCAGGAGGCACCCCGTATTTACAAGTGTGAAGGAATAGCAGGCTAAGAGTGTTTGTTGTGTTTTCTCTCCTCTTTCTAGATGGACAAGCACAAGTGCTTCTGAAGCAGAGTGTATCCATTACCAGAGGCCAAGGTAAAACTGCATGGATCGAGTGTATAGCTGAGGGCATATCCAACTTCCAGTCTGCAATTATACATTGGTACCGACATATCCCCTCCAAAGCTCCCGAACGGATTCTGTATATCGGATCAGGTCAAGCTTCGTATGACGACAATGCCTATAGGAGCAAGTATTCTTCTTCAAAGAGAGGTACAAATGTCTGCACTTTCTTAATCAAGGGCATTAACTCCAACGATGAAGGTACCTACTACTGTGCCTACTGGAAGTCCCACAGAACTAGCAGACCACAGGCAGCCTCTACAGAAAGCTGCCCATCCCCTGCGCAGCAGGCTTCCTGTCAAATGCAGAGAACCACGGTTGTACCTTCCTGCCACTAACGCATCCCAACAGGTTTAGGCTGAGTATGTAAGTATAAATAACGGGCAAGGAGCAAAGCAAAGCAATTCATGTCTCTGTCACAAGGTCAAGAGAAGAACATGAACTTTCTGTACTAGTTGTGAGATGAGACTCTTAGTTGTGTACCCTGCTATTGACAAAGCCCTTAAAAAAAGGAGTCCAGAGTAGATCATCTCTTTTGGGTCAGAAAAGGAGCAATGTTTCTCAGGGAAAAGCATGGTATGTGGTGGCTGCTGCCCAAGTAACCATATGCCATGAAGTCTTTGCAGGGCACCTTTTGAGGGCTCTGAAGTGAGGGAAAGTACAAGAAAAAGCAGAGGGCAGCAAGCAGCTGGCTGCGAGCCATGCATGCTTCACCCTGGCTTTGCCACAGCCGCTGGGGCTCTCGTGCAAAGGAGGCTCCAGCTGTATTTGTCCAATTTGGTGCCACAACCCCACCATCAAGGCAGGCAGGCACTTGCACATAGTACTTGCTCAACCGCCTTGCTGTTTGCAGGACACTACTGCCAGAGGAACCGGCCCAGAGGAGCTGAGTGCCGTCCCAGGAGGACATCCTGGGGACAAACCGTGTCTGGTGTAGAGACATAAGGCTGACCAGACACTTGGGAGCTGTAAGAGATGATAGTTAACTATGACTTATCCCATTTGGGCTACCAAAGCAGGCAGTATATTCCGGGAAAGGATGGTGAAACATCCTTCTGGGACAGCTTAGGGGTGCCTGAGGAGAGGAGAACATCCTTTCTAAGAGCCAGATTGCACAATTTGTGTTTTTATGTGTGTGCTCAGTAGGCAGTCTGAGAGGTAGGTAGGTATGTGGGTAGGTAGGTAGGTAGATAGATAGATAGGTAGGTAGATAGATAGATAATGAGAAACTATTTCAGATGATTATTTTAGGTACTTTCTACACTGTTAGTGGTGTGGTTTAGCTTGTCAGTAAATGTAAACATCTCAATGGCAACAAGCTGAAGAACAACCATTGGATGTTCTGAGTGAGTCATTTCCTCCTCCCGGTTGCTTGACGCTTTCTGCACCTGATGGGCTTTATAATGGATTTGTCTTCATTTCATTTCCAGGTTTCATTTGCAATGCAGTCCTGACACCAAACTCCAGCGGTTTCTTCCCCTCACACAATTTCTCTGCTTCCCCAGCCAGGTGGAGACGCGCAGGCAGTGCCAGTGCAAACCCCAGCGCTGCAGAGGGAGGTGAAGGGCAGCTCTGCCACCATGGAGTGCAAAATGAGCACCAACGACTACGTGCACTGGTACAAGCACCTTCCTGGGGAGCCCCCAAAGAGGATCCTGTACATGTCGGGACAGTCACCTTATTTTGATGACAGCGGTGATAGAAGCAGATTTCAAGTCTGGAAGCATCCTACTGAGCTGCTTTATCGTCTCACGATAGATGTTTTAACCCCAAGGGATTCCGGCACTTACTACTGTGCGTATTGGACGTATCAAGGCATCACAGCCTCAGAGGCGCAAAGACAAGCCGTACAAAAAGGCATTTTGCACTTTGAACCACAAGCTCTGAACTCTGCCAAAAATGCAGATACTTCCCTATTCCACCCACCTCTCGTGATTTTCTGCAGCCGGGTAGGAAAAACAGCATTGTACCGTGACAACTGTGACAAGTATCATGCTAATAAGGAGTATTATCATTGCAGTACTTACAGCTATCTGTACCATCCAGAACGTGGAGAGTCCCAGTCACTTCAGGGTAAATAGATGGGCCTTTGCTCTTAGGATGAAGGCTTGATTATCCTGCAAGCACTCACCTGACAGTGAACATGGCTGGTCTGTGTGTGTGGACAAATGGGAGCTGTAAATTTCTCTTCTCTGTTAGAATCCTTGGAGCAAGCAGAGAAACATATCTACATCCCCTCAGTGCTTTCTCTTGAAAAAAAAAAGACATGAATGTAAACGAAGGAGAGAAGACCAGATGATCTTGCACACCCTCCTTCATATTCTTCTTTTGTCTTCCTTTGCATTTCACTCACTACAAATTCCAAATCCATGCGCTCTCAGATATTAACTCTAGGTCAGCTTGCTTTCTTTGCTGACATTGTAGGATGTCAGGATTCCTCACAACCAATCTAGGAGGTTTCTGGCATGAGTTGATGGCAACTTTCACACACAGGTGACTGAGCAGCCAGCAAGGAAGGGTGCTCTGCTGGGGCTCCTACGCACAAATGAGGGAGAACTGGTTGGGGGTGTGCAGGTCAGGGGCAGCCTTGGCTGCAGTGACCGTGAGCTGGTGGAGCTCAGGCTGCTGAGAGAAGGGAGCAGGGCAAAAAGCACAACCCTGGACTTCAGGAGAGCAGACATTAACTTCTTCAGAGACCTGCTTGGAAGAATCCCATCGCACACAGCCCTGGAGAGAAGAGGTGTGCGGGAGAGCTGCTTGATAGGCAAGAATCTCCTCCAAGCCCAAGAAAGCTCCATCCGGACAAGGAGGAAATCAAGCAGAGGCAGCAGGAGGCCTTCATGAATGAGCAAAGAGCTCCTAACTGAACTCAGGCATAAAAGTGAGGTGTACAGGAGGTGGAAGCAGGGGCAAGTGACCCAGGAGGAGTCTGGAGCTGCTGTTTGATCATGCAAGGATGGCTTTAGGAAAGCAATAGCCCAGCTGGAGTTGCATTTGGCAAAGGATGTAAAGCCAAATAATAAAGCATTCTGCCAGTACATCAGCAGCAAAAGACAGACTGAGGAAAGCTGCTGAATAGGGCAGGGAACCTGGGGATAGATTACCTGGAAGCAGCCGAGGTACTCAATGCTTTCCTTGCCTCAGTATTCACCTCTAAGACCAGCCTTCAGGAATCCCAGGCCCCTGAGACCACAGGGAAAGCCTGGAGCAGGGAAGACGTTCCCCGGTCTTCCTTGGAGGATGATCAGATTAGTGAGCACTTAAAGCATATGTAATTACACATATGTAATTCCGCGGTGCATGACGGGATGCACCCGCCAGTGCTGAGGCATTGCAAAGCCACTCTCAGTTCTCTTGGAACGGTCACAGCAATCAGTACAGGTTCCTGAAGACTAGAAGAAAGCAAATGTCACTCCTGTCTTCAAGAAAGGCAAGAAGCAAGACCCGGGGCACTACAGGCCTTTAGCCCCATCTCAAACCCTGGGAAGGAGGTGGAGCAACTACTCCTGGAAACCATTGCCAGACACACAAAGGTGAAGGTGGTGCTCAGGAGTGGTCAGCATGATTTTAGAAAGGGGAAGCTGTTTAGAGAGCTTTAGGGCATGAAGCTATCTGCAAAGTGGATCTTGGCCACTTCATCATCTTGGGAGTCTCCTCTCCCAAGTAACGAGTGAAAGGACAAGAGGAATTGGCCTCAAGTTGCATCAGGGGAGATTTAGATGAGATATTAGGAAAAGATATTATCACCAAAAGAGTGGTCAGGCATTGGAACAAGCTGCCCAGACAGGTGGTGGAGTCACCATCCCTGGAGGTGTTCAAAAAACATGTAGACGTGTAGACATGGCGCTTTGGGACATGATTTAGTAGACATGGTGCTGTTGGGTTGATGGTTTGACTTGAGGAACTTATAGGTCTTGAGATTCTATGATTCTATAATCAGTGACTAGTCTATCTGGTGATAATTTGAACCGGGAAAGGTATTTTGTTGAAAAAGACTCTGGCCACTGCATGTGTGCTCTTGGAATAGTAACCATCAAGTTTGATCTCTAAATAGGTCTGCTAGGAGACTTGCTGTGTTAGAAAGCTGCAGTGAAAAACCCAGGCAGTGCCTCTAATTGAGATATTCAATTGTGTGAGACCCACTCACTACCATATTCCTTTCCTCTTCATTTGGGGTCAGGTGCCTGACAGATTGCTGCTGCCTGATCAGAAGAATAGCGATGTACTGCTGTGTTTTATACATGTGGTGGTAGTTTTTGGCAACAGTGGCTTGATTTCGGGTCCTCCACACACAATTGCCAACACAGTTTTCACTGTGATTAGCTCCAATTAATCCTTAATTCTCCTTCACATCCCCTGCAGGGTAGCCTGACAGGAAATTAAATAAACTTTCCCACAGTTATGTATTGGGAAGAGAGGGACCCTTTCCATCGCCAACACACAGAGGCAGGGGTCTCTCCTTGCCTGCCTCTCCCTGCAGCCCTGCGCTCACGGGCACCTTTCCAGGCCGGTTAGCAACACGTGCTTAGCCCTGGCTTGCTGCATGTGGCCACAGCCAGCAGGAGGGAGGCCAAAGCAGCTCATCTCCCTCACGCCGGGCAAGTGGCAGCCCAGGATCACCGGTCACAGGGGAGCGTCCCACAGCACCAGCCCCACTCAGTGAGATGCCCCTTCTGCAATGGTTGCTCACAGCAGCCCTCTCCGGGCTTGCTTTTGTTTTCCAGTCTTCCTTCCCAAGAAGTGTTTGCATCTCATCTGAGCTTCGAAACAGAAATCCTGCGGCTGTGCATTTCCTCCCACCCTCAACACCAAAGCGGAGGCACATCCCCAAGGTGCAGCTGTCCCAGTCGCTGCCAGCTGATGGGCTCCAGCTGCTTCGGTGGAGGGCAGCACCAGCACAGGGGCACCCCGGGCACTTGGGTGACTAAGCTGCAGCAGCAAAAGCAGCTCCCTAACTGAGTGGCTGAACACCTCCCGTCTGCTCGGGCTCTCGGCACCTCTCCACACTCTGCTGGGGAATGGCACGCATTCACCATCCACCAACATGACCTCCAGGCTGAAACCTTCATGCCCAATACACAGCTGGAGCTGCTCTCCCTCACAACTGTGTTTCAGTGGCTCTGGGTCACGTTTTCAAGGGACACAATCCTTGATTTACCAGTGCTTCTCATCTTCACCTGAAAAGCAGACAGGACTACAACCTTCTAAGCAATTTCAGCATTTGCCAGCCTGCAGCAGATTTTCTACAAATGTGACCCATCTGCTTGCGCACAGAAGACCTGCCCCTGAAGGCTGCTCAAGAGAGTGCCCTCCTCCTCCCACACAACACTCTCCCCATCTGGGCTCCCTTTCACCCTCCTCTGAGTCTCAACAACAGCAGAGCCTGACAAGCAAACATGCTGCTGCTGGCAGCGCTTCTGGCCACAGCTGCTTGCTCTTGTAAGTCCTTCCCTATTTTCCTACCTCTCCTCACAGACACCCATGGCTCTGCTGACAGGCACCTTCCCCAAATCCCTCCATTCCACCTAATTACTTTCTCCTCCTTTTTTTTTTTTTCTCTCCCTAGATGGATTTGCACAACGAATTCCCATGCAGAGCCCTATATCCATCACCAAGGCTAAAGGAAGTGTACAGCTGGATTGTCACGTTAAAGACGTCTCTGAAGATTTTGGTGGCCTTGTCATACACTGGTATCAACAGAAGGAGGGTAAAGCTCCACAGAGGCTACTGTTCTTTTCATCAGGGACAGCTTCAGTTGACAGTGGCTTTCAAGCAAACAGGTACATGGTTGAAAAGGTTTCTGGACAGAAACGGTGTGTTCTTACAATAAAAGATGTAATTCCAGATGATGCTGCTACTTACTACTGCGCCTACTGGGAATCTCACTGTAATAGAAATCCAAAGACCATCAAGGCAATAAGAAAAACAACCCCAAACCCCTCCCTTAACATCTGAACCACAAGGCTGTAACTGTGTCACTGCCCTGTCTTCTTCACTCCATCTGACAGGATCTGCAGAAAGACAAAACCTTTTTCTGCTGCCCAAAAAGAACAGCTGACCAGCACAATTGTCCTTGGCAAAGTCTGGGTTGATGTTAACACTCTGGTCTTCAAACACACATCTACTATTTTAAGGGCAAAGGAAATCTTCACTGCCTGAAGACTTAGCACATAAATACTAGAAACTGACCTGCTTGTTTGGTGCTGTTTGCACAGCCGTGGCAGGAGTCTGGTGGCCCTGGAGCAGGGCAAATATTGCATTGATTTTCTAGTCCAGCCACTGTTCTCCCAAAGGAAAGAGAAGGCAGGAAAAGAAAGACAACATGCTGAAGAAAGTGCCTCGGTGGTGGGAACGATTTGCTTGCCACAACCTAACACATCTTAGAAAAGGTTCCCCACTACAGTCTGCCTGCTCCACATGTCAGCACCTCTAAGTGCCTGGAAAAATTGTTTACCTAATTCGCATACCGTGAAATCCCATATGGACCAATATAATTCAGAGATTTACAGTCTCTTATCTGTCACAGCTGATGATGTGCTGCTTAGAACCATCCTCTTCTTCCATTTCATGTTAAGGCACAAAGGATAAACAGGGTTTGGTTTTTTTTTTTCCCTTGCCTTCCCTTGCCTTCCCCTGCCCTTCCCACTCACTCCCCCATTCCCACTGCTCCCCGCAGGAGCTCAGGGGACACCTTCCTCTGCCTTGACACACAGTGTCTCCAGCTGGCACCCAAGGAAGTCCCCACCTCCTCCCATGCACCACTGCTCACGCTGCACCAGGGCCGGTTTCCTTCTCCTTGGAGTCTCAAACGACAGCAGAGCCTGACAAGCAAACATGCTGCTGCTGGCAGCGCTTCTGGCCACAGCTGCTTGCTCTTGTAAGTCCTTCCCTATTTTCCTACCTCTCCTCACAGACACCCATGGCTCTGCTGACAGGCACCTTCCCAAATCCCACAATTCCACCTAATTACATCATTTCTCTGTTTTATATTTTTTTTTTTCTAGATGGATTTGCACAAGAAATTCCCATGCAGAGCCCTATATCCATCACCAAGGCTAAAGGAAGTGTACGCCTGGAATGTCACTTTAAAGATGTCTCTGAAGATTTTGATGGTGCCTACATACACTGGTATCAACAGAAGGCAAATAAAGCTCCAGAGAGGGTGCTCTATTTTTCAGGGGTAACCACTGTAGATGACGGCTTCCAAGCATACAGGTACATAGTTCAAAAACTTTCTAGCCAGAAACTCTGCATTCTTACAATATATGACATCATTCCAGAAGACACTGCTACCTACTATTGCGCCTACTGGCATAGTCACCGTGGTAGATACTTAGAGATCACCTAGACAAATAGTCCCTCAGTGACTCAACCACAAACAACTTGAAAGATCCCCGCTCACATCCCCTGGTGTGGATGAGCTGCCTGGCCTCAGGCGCAGGCTCTGGAGAAGCAGGACATGCTCGGTGCTGACTGATGCCTTGGAAGCATCAGCTGCCAAAAGCCAGAGATTTTGACCCAGCAAGTGCAAAGTGCAAAGGGGATCGTGCTAATCCTCTCTTAGACTCTTATTGTTCATATGATGGTTCTTAAATCTTACCTGAGCCATGCTCAGAACTGTTTGAAGATAGGCATAGCTGAAAGGCTACGCTCTCTTCCTAGCTTCTGCAAGAAACCGCTTATTTTCAGGACAAGAAGGATGCCACCAAATCTGTCTGCACCCTGGCAGTGAGCAAAGGAACCCTGCAAGACTCCGCTCCCTACTACTGTGCTAGGTGGGACACACAACAGTAGAAAACCATCAGGAACCTGCACAAAGATGCAGGTGCTCTGCTTCCTGAACCAGATCCTGAAGTGTTTGACAACAAGCAGGAACATCCCCACCCGACCTTCCCCAGGCAGGAAGGCAGGGAGGAAGGCAGGCAGGCAGGAAGGCAGGCAGGCAGGCAAGAAAGTAGGCAGGAAGGAAGGCAGGCAGGCAGGGAGGAAGGCAAGAAGGCAGGAAGGCAGGCAGGCAGGCCAAAGCACCAGGGAAACGGGGAGCCTGCATTCAGGTGTCTCCCACGCCACAAGGAGCAGTGGGATAGGATGACTCAGGTGTGGAAGCAGACACTTTCCTTATTCAAGATGGCAGCAGTGTTCCAGATAGGCCTGAAGTTTTTTCCTAGCTCATGATTTCCTAGCTGAAATCAGAATAACGATCAATGTTGAATTCAGTTCCATGTGTTGCATAGCCCTCACCACTCATGTCTCAAAAATGGCTCGAATGAGCTCATCAAAACCACTTACTGGTTCTCTACACTGAGCTGGTTTCACAGATTCACAGATTGGTAGGGGTTGGAAGGCACCCCCAGAGATCATCGAGTCCAACCTCCCTGCTAGAGCAGCATCACTTAGAGCATGTGCACAGGATGGCGTCCAGGCGGGTTTTGAATATCTCCAGAGAAGGAGACTCCACTACCTCCCTGGGCAGCCTGTTCCGGTGCTCGGTCACCCTCAAAGTGAAGAAGGTTTTTCCTCATATGCAGATGGGACTTCCTGGGTTCCAGATTGTGCCCATTGCCCCTTGTCCTGTCACTGGGCACCAACGAGAAGAGTCTGGCCCCTTCCTCTAGGCATCCACCCTTTAGATATTTATAAGCATGAATTAGATCCCCTCTCAGTCTTCTCTTCTCCAGGCTAAACAGACCCAGCTCTCTCAGCCTTTCCTCATATGAGAGATGCTCCAGTCCCCTAATCATCTTTGTAGCCCTCCGCTGGACTCCCTCCAGTAGTTCCCTGTCTTTCTTGAACTGGGGCACCCAGAACTGGACACAATATTCCAGATGTGGCCTCACCAGGGCAGAGTAGACGGGGAGGATAACCCCCCTCAACCTGCTGGCCACGCTCTTCTTAATGCACCCCAGGATACCGTTGGCCGCCTTGGCCACAAGGGCACATTGTTGGCTCATGGAGAACTTCTTGTCCACCAGGACTCCCAGATCCTTCTCCGAAATGCTGCATCCCAGCAGTTCAACCCCTAACCTGTACTGGTGGATGGGGTTATTCCTCCCTACGGCCAGGACCCTACACCTGCCCTTGTTGAATTTCATTTGGTTCCTCTCTGCCCAGCTCTCTAGCCTGTCCAGGTCTCGCTGAATGGCAGCACAGTCCTCTGGTGTGTCGGCCACTCCTCCCAGCTTAGTATCATCAGCAAATTTGCTGAGGGTACACTCTGTCCCCTCATCCAGGTCATTGATCAATATGTTGAAGAGGACTGGACCAAGCACTGACCCTTGGGGCACACCACTGGATACAGGTCTCCAGCTAGACTCTGCACCAGTTATCGCAACCCTCTGGGCTCTGCCATTCTGCCAGTTCTCTACCCACCTCACTGACCCCTCATCCAATCCACACTTCCTAAGCTTGCTAACGAGAATGTTATGAGAGACAGTATCAAAAGCCTTGCTGAAGTCAAGGTAGACAACATCCACTGCTCTCCCTTCATCCACCCAGCTTGTCATGCCGTCATAGAAGGCTATCAGATTGGTCAGGCATGATTTCCCCTTGGTCAATCCACATTGACCCCTCCCAATAACATTCTTCTCCTCCTCCACGTGCTTATTGATAACCCCAAGAATAAGTTGCTCCACCATCTTCCCAGGGATGGAGCTGAGGCTGACTGGCCCTGTAGTTCCCTGGGTCCTCCTTCTTGCCCGTTTTGGAGACCGGAGTGACATTGGCTTTCCTCCAGTCCTCAGGCACCTCTCCTGTTCTCCATGACCTTTCCAAGATGATTGGGAGTGGCCTAGCAATAACATCTGCCAGCTCCCTCAGCACTCGTGGGTGCATCCCATCAGGGCCCATAGATTGGTGGATGTTAAGTTTGCCTAGATGTTCTCTAACCCAATCCTCCTCGACCAAGGGAACGTCTTCCTTTTGCAAGACTTTTTCTCCTGCCTCCAGGCTTTGGGTTTCCTGATGGCCGACCTTAGCAGTAAAGACTGAAGCAAAGGCGGCATTCAGTAACTCTGCCTTCTCTGTATCCTCCATCACCAAGGCACTCACCTCATTCAGCAGCAGGCCGACATTTTCCCTAGTCTTCCTTTTGCTGCTGATGTACTTGAAAAAGCCCTTCTCATTGTCCTTGACTTCCCCTGCCACTTTTAATTCCAACTGGGCCTTAGCCTTCCTTGTTGCATCGCTACACACTCTGACTACATTCCTGTATTCCTCCCAAGTGGCCATTCCCTTTTTCCACATACTGTCAAATTCTTTCTTCCCTTTGAGTTTTTTCCAGCAGCTCCTTACTCATCCACGCAGGTCTCCTTCCTCCTTTGCTTGTCTTCCTGTTCTTCGGGATGCGCTGATCTTGAGCTCGGAGGAAGGGGTGTTTGAATACTGACCAGCTCTCTTGGGCCCTCTCACCTTCTAGAACTTTAACCCATGGGATTCTCCCAAGCAGGTCTTTGAAAAGGCCAAAGTTAGCTCTCCTGAAGTCCAGGGTTGTAATCCTACTTACTGGCCTGCTCCTTCCACGTAGGATCCTGAACTCCACCATATCATGGTCACTGCAGCCAAGACTGCCCCCAGCCTTCAGATCTTCAACCAGTCCTGCTTTGTTTGTTAGTACAAGGTCCAGCAGCACCTCTCTCCACGTGGGCTCCTCTACCAGCTGTGTCAAAAAGTTGTCATCAATGCCCTGCAGGAACCTGCTGGACCGTGCACGCTTGGCCGTGTTGCTTTTCCAGCAAATGTCGGGGTGGTTGAAGTCCCCCATGAGGGCCAGGGCCTGCAATTGTGAGGCTGCTTCCAGCTGTCTGCAGAAGGCCTCGTCAACTTCCTCTTCCTGATCTGGTGGCCTGTAGTAAACACCCACAACAGTGTCACCCATATTAGCTATTAGCCTGCCCCTTAATCCTTACCCATAAGCTTTCGACTCTTCTTGATCCACCCCTAGACGGAGCTTGATACATTCCAGTTGCTCTCTCACATAAAGAGCAACTCCACCACCTCGCCTTGACGGCCTGTCTCTCCTAAAAAGTACCTTACCATCCACGACAGCATCATGCAAGCTATCGCACCATGTCTCTGTAATTGCAATGAGGTCATGGCACTGTGACCGCACACAGATCTCTGGTTCTTCCCATTTATTCCCCATGCCGCATGCAACGGTGTGCAGGCATTTTAGAGAGGTAATTGAGCGTGGATGTTTCCCTGGAGAGGTGCAGGAGGGTCCGCCATAGCCACACACACCTTTGAGGCAGTTGCCTTTCTGGTTCTCATCTTGGGAGGCAGTTACGGGACATTTGGTGCTACTCTGGTTGGCTGGGCTTATTCCCCAGTTCTATGCAATGGCATGGGCTTTGCCATTTTGGACCCCACTCCCTGAATCCTTTAGTTTAAAGCCTGCTTCACCAAGTTGGCCAGCCTGCTGCCAAAGATCCCCTTGCCTCTTCTAGACAGGTGGATCCCATCCCTCTCTAACAGGTTCTAGTCAAAGAAATTCCTATTGTCATAAAAGCCCAAACCCTCGTGATGGCTCCAGCTAAGTAGCCAGGAGCTGATATGCATTATACGCCTACTCCTGGCTGCCCCCTTCCCTCCAACTGGTAGAATGGAGGACAAGATAACTTGGGCACCAACGTTTTCCACTTGCACCCCCAGGGCTTTATAGTCTTCCTTGATTCTACCCAGGTTCCAGCTTGCAGCGTCATTCATGCCCACATGAAAGAGTAGCAGTGGACAGTCGGCTGTGCTCTTGACAAGTTGGGGCACCCTCTCAGCAACATCTTGGATCCTGGCTCCCAGAAGGCAGCATACCTCTCGTGATTCCCTGTCAGGTCGGCAGGTGGGTGCCTCGGTGCCCCTTAACCAACAGTCTCCCGCTACAAGCACTCGTCGCTTCTCTTTACGGTATCCACTGTGTGCTGTTGGTAGAGTTTCTCCTTGCGCATCTTGCTCGTGGGTGTCTACAGCTGTTGAGGCTTCATATCTGGTTTTGGTTGTGAAGCTGGAGGGTGAAGACTGAAGCGGAGCCCTACTTCTGTGGCTCACCAGGGTCCAAGGTGCCTCAGTCTCTGTGCTGCCCACTACAGGTACTTGGTTATGAAACCACCTATCTATCTCTGTCTCGGACCCCCTAATACTGCGCAGCCTTTTTACTCTTTCCTGAAACTCAGCCACCTGACGTAACAGATCATCAAAGGTACTTACCTTTTCACCAGGAGAAGGGTCTGGGCACTCGCTGCAACCTACCGCCTGTACTGAAGTCTCCTTTCTTACCACTTCCGTCTGGGTGAACGCATCAGTCGTCTCAGGGGAGATGGTCTCTGTAGGAACACTGGCTTTAGCTCTAGGCGAGTGCCCACCATTTTGGCAGAGACCTAGAGCACTTCCCTGGGCTGTGGGCCTACAAGCAGATTACAGGGCTGTACCCTCACAAACTGCCGTGCAGCGCCCTGTTCGCAGCGCTCCCTACAGCCGTTTAAATCTCCTGCGGCTGCTGGGATGAGTGCAAAGACTCCCTGTGACTTTGGATGAGAAACTCTGATCAATTTGGGGGCAGAAATAGGAAGTGTGTGAATCACTTCACGGTGCTGGGAAAGTTATATCTTGTGTAAGCCACTGATTTCTAATTTCAAAACAAAGAACCCCGATAGCATCAGTATCAGTAAACTGTCATTATAAGGCATATTTTCATACGGTCTGGGTGAGGAAGCAGCAGAGACGGGAGTTAGCCTGGGGAGAGGCCTGTTCGTCAGCAGGTGTTCAGACCTCAGTCTTGAACTTTCTTCAAATCAGGTTCTGGCTTCTTTGATTAATGCCGGCTGCTATGAAAATACTTAGGCCCGTGTGCAGCATTTGGCTTGAGATGTGTACAGTATTTTGGTTAGAAAATCAGATAGTAAACCATATCAGACACACAGACGATGTTCTAAAAATGCCTCTCTTGCAGGTTTGAGAACATAAGAAGAAGATGAAAATGGGTGTATTACTACTGATGTCCTGCAGATGTCATGTAAGTTGATATTATAAAGCATTTCCGTTTAAGCTAGAGAGCTAAGCATGTATTTTAGCCTGTTAAAATTTTGATGCATATTCATGATTTTTAAATTACTGGAGCTGTCAGTAAAAGTTTGAAAACACTGGAGCTTCCTTTGCAGTACTGGGTAACTCCACACACTGACTGTAGGAACAGGGATTTCAGGCAGAAGCTATGTTGCAGGATCCCCGTTGATGTTCAAGGTTCAAAATGAATGGGACAAATTGTTAAAGGAAGAGCTTCAGCGGTATTGTCACGGGATGAAAAATCATCCTGCGCTTGGAGCCTCCAACATCTCAGTCAATGAGAGAGTGAGGGAATGAAAACCTGATCTCTGTCTAGTACCATTTCTGGGGAATAAATCTGGGAGAACGGGGTTCTCACTAGAAGCAAAGATATACCCAGGCAGAAGTGAAGCAAGGGGACCTCAGGCTACAAATAAGGCAGAAATCTGTAAGAGTGGGGCAATGAACTGCTGAAGCAACCTGCCTATGACTGTGGTACAGTCTCAGTTGCTGGTCACGAGGCAACTTCCTTAAAGAAAAGCTGTAGCTGCTCACACAGGGCTTAATTTTGGGAGCTGCTCTGGGCAGTGGTATCCTTTTGCAGGGTACCACCACTTGCAGAAACTTCCATGAGGGGACAGAGGAGATCTCTTGCGGCCCCAGAAAGCTCGAGGCATTTAGAGGAGCTGCCACTGGGTGATGGGTACCTGAGCCCCTCATTTCTTCTCCTGAGGTGCCTGCTCCCTCCTGCCAGGGACGGACTCTGCTCCTGGCTGGCTCAGGGAGGCAGGCTCGGCACCACGCAATGCACGTGTTGCTGCTACAAGGGCTTCTGGCTGCGTCAGCCCTTTGCTGTAGATGTGAGTCGCAGGGGCTTGGGAGAGTCCTAGTCTGTGAGTCCCTGGGGGCTGGTCGCTGCTGTCACAAGAGTGCTCTTTCTCTGCTGTCCTTGTAGATGGAGCTGCGCAAAGCCTCAGGCAGCCAAAACCAGCTATTTTGCCTGCTTTTGAAGGGCCTCTCTCCTCTTCCATCCTTTGGTCGCCACTGCACCTTAAAAATCCAGATATGAAGAACTGATTTTAAAAGTTAGCGCACATCAATCATATGTTGAGGAAAATAAAATGGTCACACTTTACTCATCATCTCAGCAAATTCCCTGGGGAAAAAAAAAAAAAACAAAACAACAAAACTTATGTTTTCCTCAGTAGTGGGCTCTCTTCTTAAAAAGTTCTTTTTGGTTTTTGGGTTTTGTTTTTGTTTGTTTGTTTCCCTTCTACTCAAGTGTTAATCAACGGCAACGGCTTGTACACAATTAAGGCATCACAGCTGGCACAGCCTCACTGGGTGGTACTAAACCAAGATCTGCTTCATCCCTGCTTCAGTCTCCCCCTGACTCTGTCCCTGTCAGGAAGCCATAAGGAGGGCAGCAACAATGTGGCTACTGAGCACTTTCATCCTGACGGCTGGTTTTTCTTGTACGTGCCACGCTCACTTCGCTGCCTGCACATCCCCCGGTGGCAAAGGGGATGGTTTCTTAACTCAGCTTCACGTTACTAATTTTCTCTTTCTTTCTCACAGGCAGTTCTGCACAAGACTTGCAGCAGACCCCCATATCCATCACCAAGCCAGAAAGCAAAACAGTGCTAATCAACTGTCATGTCTCCGAGCCTGATTTTAACAACGTTTTCATTCACTGGTACAGAAAGAGGCCAAACACAGCTCCCAAGCGCATTGCCTACATGTCCTCCCGGCTTTTCCTTGAAAACAAGTCTGATGATGGGAAATTTAGTATTGAGAAGGATGCCACCAAATCTGTCTGCACCCTGACAGTGAGCAAAGGAACTCTGCAAGACTCCGCTCCCTACTACTGTGCTAGGTGGGATGCGCAGCAGTAGAAAGCCATAGGGAACCTGCACAAAGACGTGCTCTGCTTCCTGAACCAGATCCTGAAGTGTTTGACAACAAGCAGGAACATCCCCACCCGACATTCCCCATCAGCCTTGAATCAGACACGCTTTACAGGCAGCCGCTGCGTGAGTTTACTGGATGGGCTAGCTAAGAGAAGGGAAGAGCTTTCACTTCTCACCAGCTTTCAAGCTATGTCTTTGGAATAAATCCCCAGTTCCATCATTTGTGTGGTACAATAGAAGGACAACAGTGAAAATAAACTTGAAGCACCACTCAGGACTAAGATGTAATGTTCCCACTTAGTACTTCTCTGCTGGTAGAGAATCTTGGTTTATGTTCACGTTCTTTTCTGTCTGGAGCTGAGCAAGCCTTCCTTTAGATTAAAACACAAGTCTCTTAGCTGACTTCGGTGGGGCTTCGCATCGAACATAGCAGCAGACCTGCAAAAAAACTAGCAACTATACAACAGATACTTATATTTCCATTTTGCAAGCAGAAGGGCACTAATGTAAGTGCTTGCACCCCTTTTCTGTTTAAGGCCAAAACCTGATAGTTAAAATCACAGGACCACTGTGTTCTGATCCCAAAGGACCCAGCATTACGGGTCTCCAGTAGAATCAGCCTGTTCACGGTTAGCTTTATCTCAACATCACCCGCCTGCTGTCAGGAAAGCCTCTCCACAGGATGCCCCAGTGAGTCATTTCCTTTCCTCAGCCGCAGCCCTCCATCCCTGCCTGGAGAGCTGTCGCCTTCCTCCCAGAGGCAGAAGCCAGCGAGAGCCCTCGGGATGCTGCTGCTCCCACTCCTGGCCCTGGCTGCAGCCTGGTCCTGTACGTTCCCCTTGTCACCACGGCACAGCGCGGGGCAGCAGCAGCAGCAGCAGCAGCAGGAGGCACCCCGTATTTACAAGTGTGAAGGAACAGCAGGCTAAGAGTGTTTGTTGTGTTTTCTCTCCTCTTTCTAGATGGACAAGCACAAGTGCTTCTGAAGCAGAGTGTATCCATTACCAGAGGCCAAGGTAAAACTGCATGGATCGAGTGTATAGCTGAGGGCATATCCAACTTCCAGTCTGCAATTATACATTGGTACCGACATATCCCCTCCAAAGCTCCCGAACGGATTCTGTATATCGGATCAGGTCAAGCTTCGTATGACGACAATGCCTATAGGAGCAAGTATTCTTCTTCAAAGAGAGGTACAAATGTCTGCACTTTCTTAATCAACGGCATTAACTCCAACGATGAAGGTACCTACTACTGTGCCTACTGGAAGTCCCACAGAACTAGCAGACCACAGGCAGCCTCTACAGAAAGCTGCCCATCCCCTGCGCAGCAGGCTTCCTGTCAAATGCAGAGAACCACGGTTGTACCTTCCTGCCACTAACGCATCCCAACAGGTTTAGGCTGAGTATGTAAGTATAAATAACGGGCAAGGAGCAAAGCAAAGCAATTCATGTCTCTGTCACAAGGTCAAGAGAAGAACATGAACTTTCTGTACTAGTTGTGAGATGAGACTCTTAGTTGTGTACCCTGCTATTGACAAAGCCCTTAAAAAAAGGAGTCCAGAGTAGATCATCTCTTTTGGGTCAGAAAAGGAGCAATGTTTCTCAGGGAAAAGCATGGTATGTGGTGGCTGCTGCCCAAGTAACCATATGCCATGAAGTCTTTGCAGGGCACCTTTTGAGGGCTCTGAAGTGAGGGAAAGTACAAGAAAAAGCAGAGGGCAGCAAGCAGCTGGCTGCGAGCCATGCATGCTTCACCCTGGCTTTGCCACAGCCGCTGGGGCTCTCGTGCAAAGGAGGCTCCAGCTGTATTTGTCCAATTTGGTGCCACAACCCCACCATCAAGGCAGGCAGGCACTTGCACGTAGTACTTGCTCAACCGCCTTGCTGTTTGCAGGACACTACTGCCAGAGGAACCGGCCCAGAGGAGCTGAGTGCCGTCCCAGGAGGACATCCTGGGGACAAACCGTGTCTGGTGTAGAGACATAAGGCTGACCAGACACTTGGGAGCTGTAAGAGATGATAGTTAACTATGACTTATCCCATTTGGGCTACCAAAGCAGGCAGTATATTCCGGGAAAGGATGGTGAAACATCCTTCTGGGACAGCTTAGGGGTGCCTGAGGAGAGGAGAACATCCTTTCTAAGAGCCAGATTGCACAATTTGTGTTTTTATGTGTGTGCTCAGCAGGTAGTCTGAGAGGTAGGTAGGTATGTGGGTGGGTAGGTAGGTAGATAGATAGATAGGTAGGTAGATAGATAGATAATGAGAAACTATTTCAGATGATTGAGTATTTTAGGTCCTTTCTACACTGTTAGTGGTGTGGTTTAGCTTGTCAGTAAATGTAAACATCTCGATGGCAACAAGCTGAAGAACAACCATTGGATGTTCTGAGTGAGTCATTTCCTCCTCCCGGTTGCTTGACGCTTTCTGCACCTGATGGGCTTTATAATGGATTTGTCTTCATTTCATTTCCAGGTTTCATTTGCAATGCAGTCCTGACACCAAACTCCAGCGGTTTCTTCCCCTCACACAATTTCTCTGCTTCCCCAGCCAGGTGGAGACGCGCAGGCAGTGCCAGTGCAAACCCCAGCGCTGCAGAGGGAGGTGAAGGGCAGCTCTGCCACCATGGAGTGCAAAATGAGCACCAACGACTACGTGCACTGGTACAAGCACCTTCCCGGGGAGCCCCCAAAGAGGATCCTGTACATGTCGGGACAGTCACCTTATTTTGATGACAGCGGTGATAGAAGCAGATTTCAAGTCTGGAAGCATCCTACTGAGCTGCTTTATCGTCTCACGATAGATGTTTTAACCCCAAGGGATTCCGGCACTTACTACTGTGCGTATTGGACGTATCAAGGCATCACAGCCTCAGAGGCGCAAAGACAAGCCGTACAAAAAGGCATTTTGCACTTTGAACCACAAGCTCTGAACTCTGCCAAAAATGCAGATACTTCCCTATTCCACCCACCTCTCGTGATTTTCTGCAGCCGGGTAGGAAAAACAGCATTGTACCGTGACAACTGTGACAAGTATCATGCTAATAAGGAGTATTATCATTGCAGTACTCACAGCTATCTGTACCATCCAGAACGTGGAGAGTCCCAGTCACTTCAGGGTAAATAGATGGGCCTTTGCTCTTAGGATGAAGGCTTGATTATCCTGCAAGCACTCACCTGACAGTGAACATGGCTGGTCTGTGTGTGTGGACAAATGGGAGCTGTAAATTTCTCTTCTCTGTTAGAATCCTTGGAGCAAGCAGAGAAACATATCTACATCCCCTCAGTGCTTTCTCTTGAAAAAAAAAAGACATGAATGTAAACGAAGGAGAGAAGACCAGATGATCTTGCACACCCTCCTTCATATTCTTCTTTTGTCTTCCTTTGCATTTCACTCACTACAAATTCCAAATCCATGCGCTCTCAGATATTAACTCTAGGTCAGCTTGCTTTCTTTGCTGACATTGTAGGATGTCAGGATTCCTCACAACCAATCTAGGAGGTTTCTGGCATGAGTTGATGGCAACTTTCACACACAGGTGACTGAGCAGCCAGCAAGGAAGGGTGCTCTGCTGGGGCTCCTACGCACAAACAAGGGAGAACTGGTTGGGGGTGTGCAGGTCAGGGGCAGCCTTGGCTGCAGTGACCGTGAGCTGGTGGAGCTCAGGCTGCTGAGAGAAGGGAGCAGGGCAAAAAGCACAACCCTGGACTTCAGGAGAGCAGACGTTAACTTCTTCAGAGACCTGCTTGGAAGAATCCCATCGCATACAGCCCTGGAGAGAAGAGGTGTGCGGGAGAGCTGCTTGATAGGCAAGAATCTCCTCCAAGCCCAAGAAAGCTCCATCCGGACAAGGAGGAAATCAAGCAGAGGCAGCAGGAGGCCTTCATGAATGAGCAAAGAGCTCCTAACTGAACTCAGGCATAAAAGTGAGGTGTACAGGAGGTGGAAGCAGGGGCAAGTGACCCAGGAGGAGTCTGGAGCTGCTGTTTGATCATGCAAGGATGGCTTTAGGAAAGCAATAGCCCAGCTGGAGTTGCATTTGGCAAAGGATGTAAAGCCAAATAATAAAGCATTCTGCCAGTACATCAGCAGCAAAAGACAGACTGAGGAAAGCTGCTGAATAGGGCAGGGAACCTGGGGATAGATTACCTGGAAGCAGCCGAGGTACTCAATGCTTTCCTTGCCTCAGTATTCACCTCTAAGACCAGCCTTCAGGAATCCCAGGCCCCTGAGACCACAGGGAAAGCCTGGAGCAGGGAAGACGTTCCCCGGTCTTCCTTGGAGGATGATCAGATTAGTGAGCACTTAAAGCATATGTAATTACACATATGTAATTCCGCGGTGCATGACGGGATGCACCCGCCAGTGCTGAGGCATTGCAAAGCCACTCTCAGTTCTCTTGGAACGGTCACAGCAATCAGTACAGGTTCCTGAAGACTAGAAGAAAGCAAATGTCACTCCTGTCTTCAAGAAAGGCAAGAAGCAAGACCCGGGGCACTACAGGCCTTTAGCCCCATCTCAAACCCTGGGAAGGAGGTGGAGCAACTACTCCTGGAAACCATTGCCAGACACACAAAGGTGAAGGTGGTGCTCAGGAGTGGTCAGCATGATTTTAGAAAGGGGAAGCTGTTTAGAGAGCTTTAGGGCATGAAGCTATCTGCAAAGTGGATCTTGGCCACTTCATCATCTTGGGAGTCTCCTCTCCCAAGTAACGAGTGAAAGGACAAGAGGAATTGGCCTCAAGTTGCATCAGGGGAGATTTAGATGAGATATTAGGAAAAGATATTATCACCAAAAGAGTGGTCAGGCATTGGAACAAGCTGCCCAGACAGGTGGTGGAGTCACCATCCCTGGAGGTGTTCAAAAAACATGTAGACGTGTAGACATGGCGCTTTGGGACATGATTTAGTAGACATGGTGCTGTTGGGTTGATGGTTTGACTTGAGGAACTTATAGGTCTTGAGATTCTATGATTCTATAATCAGTGACTAGTCTATCTGGTGATAATTTGAACCGGGAAAGGTATTTTGTTGAAAAAGACTCTGGCCACTGCATGTGTGCTCTTGGAATAGTAACCATCAAGTTTGATCTCTAAATAGGTCTGCTAGGAGACTTGCTGTGTTAGAAAGCTGCAGTGAAAAACCCAGGCAGTGCCTCTAATTGAGATATTCAATTGTGTGAGACCCACTCACTACCATATTCCTTTCCTCTTCATTTGGGGTCAGGTGCCTGACAGATTGCTGCTGCCTGATCAGAAGAATAGCGATGTACTGCTGTGTTTTATACATGTGGTGGTAGTTTTTGGCAACAGTGGCTTGATTTCGGGTCCTCCACACACAATTGCCAACACAGTTTTCACTGTGATTAGCTCCAATTAATCCTTAATTCTCCTTCACATCCCATGCAGGGTAGCCTGACAGGAAATTAAATAAACTTTCCCACAGTTATGTATTGGGAAGAGAGGGACCCTTTCCATCGCCAACACACAGAGGCAGGGGTCTCTCCTTGCCTGCCTCTCCCTGCAGCCCTGCGCTCACGGGCACCTTTCCAGGCCGGTTAGCAACACGTGCTTAGCCCTGGCTTGCTGCATGTGGCCACAGCCAGCAGGAGGGAGGCCAAAGCAGCTCATCTCCCTCACGCCTGGCAAGCTGCAGCCTAGGATCACCGGTCACAGGGGAGCGTCCCACAGCACCAGCCCCACTCAGTGAGATGCCCCTTCTGCAACGGTTGCTCACAGCAGCCCTCTCCGGGCTTGCTTTTGTTTTCCAGTCTTCCTTCCCAAGAAGTGTTTGCATCTCATCTGAGCTTCGAAACAGAAATCCTGCGGCTGTGCATTTCCTCCCACCCTCAACACCAAAGCGGAGGCACATCCCCAAGGTGCAGCTGTCCCAGTCGCTGCCAGCTGATGGGCTCCAGCTGCTTCGGTGGAGGGCAGCACCAGCACAGGGGCACCCCGGGCACTTGGGTGACTAAGCTGCAGCAGCAAAAGCAGCTCCCTAACTGAGTGGCTGAACACCTCCCGTCTGCTCGGGCTCTCGGCACCTCTCCACACTCTGCTGGGGAATGGCACGCATTCACCATCCACCAACATGACCTCCAGGCTGAAACCTTCATGCCCAATACACAGCTGGAGCTGCTCTCCCTCACAACTGTGTTTCAGTGGCTCTGGGTCACGTTTTCAAGGGACACAATCCTTGATTTACCAGTGCTTCTCATCTTCACCTGAAAAGCAGACAGGACTACAACCTTCTAAGCAATTTCAGCATTTGCCAGCCTGCAGCAGATTTTCTACAAATGTGACCCATCTGCTTGCGCACAGAAGACCTGCCCCTGAAGGCTGCTCAAGAGAGTGCCCTCCTCCTCCCACACAACACTCTCCCCATCTGGGCTCCCTTTCACCCTCCTCTGAGTCTCAACAACAGCAGAGCCTGACAAGCAAACATGCTGCTGCTGGCAGCGCTTCTGGCCACAGCTGCTTGCTCTTGTAAGTCCTTCCCTATTTTCCTACCTCTCCTCACAGACACCCATGGCTCTGCTGACAGGCACCTTCCCCAAATCCCTCCATTCCACCTAATTACTTTCTCCTCCTTTTTTTTTTTTTCTCTCCCTAGATGGATTTGCACAACGAATTCCCATGCAGAGCCCTATATCCATCACCAAGGCTAAAGGAAGTGTACAGCTGGATTGTCACGTTAAAGACGTCTCTGAAGATTTTGGTGGCCTTGTCATACACTGGTATCAACAGAAGGAGGGTAAAGCTCCACAGAGGCTACTGTTCTTTTCATCAGGGACAGCTTCAGTTGACAGTGGCTTTCAAGCAAACAGGTACATGGTTGAAAAGGTTTCTGGACAGAAACGGTGTGTTCTTACAATAAAAGATGTAATTCCAGATGATGCTGCTACTTACTACTGCGCCTACTGGGAATCTCACTGTAATAGAAATCCAAAGACCATCAAGGCAATAAGAAAAACAACCCCAAACCCCTCCCTTAACATCTGAACCACAAGGCTGTAACTGTGTCACTGCCCTGTCTTCTTCACTCCATCTGACAGGATCTGCAGAAAGACAAAACCTTTTTCTGCTGCCCAAAAAGAACAGCTGACCAGCACAATTGTCCTTGGCAAAGTCTGGGTTGATGTTAACACTCTGGTCTTCAAACACACATCTACTATTTTAAGGGCAAAGGAAATCTTCACTGCCTGAAGACTTAGCACATAAATACTAGAAACTGACCTGCTTGTTTGGTGCTGTTTGCACAGCCGTGGCAGGAGTCTGGTGGCCCTGGAGCAGGGCAAATATTGCATTGATTTTCTAGTCCAGCCACTGTTCTCCCAAAGGAAAGAGAAGGCAGGAAAAGAAAGACAACATGCTGAAGAAAGTGCCTCGGTGGTGGGAACGATTTGCTTGCCACAACCTAACACATCTTAGAAAAGGTTCCCCACTACAGTCTGCCTGCTCCACATGTCAGCACCTCTAAGTGCCTGGAAAAATTGTTTACCTAATTCGCATACCGTGAAATCCCATATGGACCAATATAATTCAGAGATTTACAGTCTCTTATCTGTCACAGCTGATGATGTGCTGCTTAGAACCATCCTCTTCTTCCATTTCATGTTAAGGCACAAAGGATAAACAGGGTTTGGTTTTTTTTTTTCCCTTGCCTTCCCTTGCCTTCCCCTGCCCTTCCCACTCACTCCCCCATTCCCACTGCTCCCCGCAGGAGCTCAGGGGACACCTTCCTCTGCCTTGACACACAGTGTCTCCAGCTGGCACCCAAGGAAGTCCCCACCTCCTCCCATGCACCACTGCTCACGCTGCACCAGGGCCGGTTTCCTTCTCCTTGGAGTCTCAAACGACAGCAGAGCCTGACAAGCAAACATGCTGCTGCTGGCAGCGCTTCTGGCCACAGCTGCTTGCTCTTGTAAGTCCTTCCCTATTTTCCTACCTCTCCTCACAGACACCCATGGCTCTGCTGACAGGCACCTTCCCAAATCCCACAATTCCACCTAATTACATCATTTCTCTGTTTTATATTTTTTTTTTCTAGATGGATTTGCACAAGAAATTCCCATGCAGAGCCCTATATCCATCACCAAGGCTAAAGGAAGTGTACGCCTGGAATGTCACTTTAAAGATGTCTCTGAAGATTTTGATGGTGCCTACATACACTGGTATCAACAGAAGGCAAATAAAGCTCCAGAGAGGGTGCTCTATTTTTCAGGGGTAACCACTGTAGATGACGGCTTCCAAGCATACAGGTACATAGTTCAAAAACTTTCTAGCCAGAAACTCTGCATTCTTACAATATATGACATCATTCCAGAAGACACTGCTACCTACTATTGCGCCTACTGGCATAGTCACCGTGGTAGATACTTAGAGATCACCTAGACAAATAGTCCCTCAGTGACTCAACCACAAACAACTTGAAAGATCCCCGCTCACATCCCCTGGTGTGGATGAGCTGCCTGGCCTCAGGCGCAGGCTCTGGAGAAGCAGGACATGCTCGGTGCTGACTGATGCCTTGGAAGCATCAGCTGCCAAAAGCCAGAGATTTTGACCCAGCAAGTGCAAAGTGCAAAGGGGATCGTGCTAATCCTCTCTTAGACTCTTATTGTTCATATGATGGTTCTTAAATCTTACCTGAGCCATGCTCAGAACTGTTTGAAGATAGGCATAGCTGAAAGGCTACGCTCTCTTCCTAGCTTCTGCAAGAAACCGCTTATTTTCAGGACAAGAAGGATGCCACCAAATCTGTCTGCACCCTGGCAGTGAGCAAAGGAACCCTGCAAGACTCCGCTCCCTACTACTGTGCTAGGTGGGACACACAACAGTAGAAAACCATCAGGAACCTGCACAAAGATGCAGGTGCTCTGCTTCCTGAACCAGATCCTGAAGTGTTTGACAACAAGCAGGAACATCCCCACCCGACCTTCCCCAGGCAGGAAGGCAGGGAGGAAGGCAGGCAGGCAGGAAGGCAGGCAGGCAGGCAAGAAAGTAGGCAGGAAGGAAGGCAGGCAGGCAGGGAGGAAGGCAAGAAGGCAGGAAGGCAGGCAGGCAGGCCAAAGCACCAGGGAAACGGGGAGCCTGCATTCAGGTGTCTCCCACGCCACAAGGAGCAGTGGGATAGGATGACTCAGGTGTGGAAGCAGACACTTTCCTTATTCAAGATGGCAGCAGTGTTCCAGATAGGCCTGAAGTTTTTTCCTAGCTCATGATTTCCTAGCTGAAATCAGAATAACGATCAATGTTGAATTCAGTTCCATGTGTTGCATAGCCCTCACCACTCATGTCTCAAAAATGGCTCGAATGAGCTCATCAAAACCACTTACTGGTTCTCTACACTGAGCTGGTTTCACAGATTCACAGATTGGTAGGGGTTGGAAGGCACCCCCAGAGATCATCGAGTCCAACCTCCCTGCTAGAGCAGCATCACTTAGAGCATGTGCACAGGATGGCGTCCAGGCGGGTTTTGAATATCTCCAGAGAAGGAGACTCCACTACCTCCCTGGGCAGCCTGTTCCGGTGCTCGGTCACCCTCAAAGTGAAGAAGGTTTTTCCTCATATGCAGATGGGACTTCCTGGGTTCCAGATTGTGCCCATTGCCCCTTGTCCTGTCACTGGGCACCAACGAGAAGAGTCTGGCCCCTTCCTCTAGGCATCCACCCTTTAGATATTTATAAGCATGAATTAGATCCCCTCTCAGTCTTCTCTTCTCCAGGCTAAACAGACCCAGCTCTCTCAGCCTTTCCTCATATGAGAGATGCTCCAGTCCCCTAATCATCTTTGTAGCCCTCCGCTGGACTCCCTCCAGTAGTTCCCTGTCTTTCTTGAACTGGGGCACCCAGAACTGGACACAATATTCCAGATGTGGCCTCACCAGGGCAGAGTAGACGGGGAGGATAACCCCCCTCAACCTGCTGGCCACGCTCTTCTTAATGCACCCCAGGATACCGTTGGCCGCCTTGGCCACAAGGGCACATTGTTGGCTCATGGAGAACTTCTTGTCCACCAGGACTCCCAGATCCTTCTCCGAAATGCTGCATCCCAGCAGTTCAACCCCTAACCTGTACTGGTGGATGGGGTTATTCCTCCCTACGGCCAGGACCCTACACCTGCCCTTGTTGAATTTCATTTGGTTCCTCTCTGCCCAGCTCTCTAGCCTGTCCAGGTCTCGCTGAATGGCAGCACAGTCCTCTGGTGTGTCGGCCACTCCTCCCAGCTTAGTATCATCAGCAAATTTGCTGAGGGTACACTCTGTCCCCTCATCCAGGTCATTGATCAATATGTTGAAGAGGACTGGACCAAGCACTGACCCTTGGGGCACACCACTGGATACAGGTCTCCAGCTAGACTCTGCACCAGTTATCGCAACCCTCTGGGCTCTGCCATTCTGCCAGTTCTCTACCCACCTCACTGACCCCTCATCCAATCCACACTTCCTAAGCTTGCTAACGAGAATGTTATGAGAGACAGTATCAAAAGCCTTGCTGAAGTCAAGGTAGACAACATCCACTGCTCTCCCTTCATCCACCCAGCTTGTCATGCCGTCATAGAAGGCTATCAGATTGGTCAGGCATGATTTCCCCTTGGTCAATCCACATTGACCCCTCCCAATAACATTCTTCTCCTCCTCCACGTGCTTATTGATAACCCCAAGAATAAGTTGCTCCACCATCTTCCCAGGGATGGAGCTGAGGCTGACTGGCCCTGTAGTTCCCTGGGTCCTCCTTCTTGCCCGTTTTGGAGACCGGAGTGACATTGGCTTTCCTCCAGTCCTCAGGCACCTCTCCTGTTCTCCATGACCTTTCCAAGATGATTGGGAGTGGCCTAGCAATAACATCTGCCAGCTCCCTCAGCACTCGTGGGTGCATCCCATCAGGGCCCATAGATTGGTGGATGTTAAGTTTGCCTAGATGTTCTCTAACCCAATCCTCCTCGACCAAGGGAACGTCTTCCTTTTGCAAGACTTTTTCTCCTGCCTCCAGGCTTTGGGTTTCCTGATGGCCGACCTTAGCAGTAAAGACTGAAGCAAAGGCGGCATTCAGTAACTCTGCCTTCTCTGTATCCTCCATCACCAAGGCACTCACCTCATTCAGCAGCAGGCCGACATTTTCCCTAGTCTTCCTTTTGCTGCTGATGTACTTGAAAAAGCCCTTCTCATTGTCCTTGACTTCCCCTGCCACTTTTAATTCCAACTGGGCCTTAGCCTTCCTTGTTGCATCGCTACACACTCTGACTACATTCCTGTATTCCTCCCAAGTGGCCATTCCCTTTTTCCACATACTGTCAAATTCTTTCTTCCCTTTGAGTTTTTTCCAGCAGCTCCTTACTCATCCACGCAGGTCTCCTTCCTCCTTTGCTTGTCTTCCTGTTCTTCGGGATGCGCTGATCTTGAGCTCGGAGGAAGGGGTGTTTGAATACTGACCAGCTCTCTTGGGCCCTCTCACCTTCTAGAACTTTAACCCATGGGATTCTCCCAAGCAGGTCTTTGAAAAGGCCAAAGTTAGCTCTCCTGAAGTCCAGGGTTGTAATCCTACTTACTGGCCTGCTCCTTCCACGTAGGATCCTGAACTCCACCATATCATGGTCACTGCAGCCAAGACTGCCCCCAGCCTTCAGATCTTCAACCAGTCCTGCTTTGTTTGTTAGTACAAGGTCCAGCAGCACCTCTCTCCACGTGGGCTCCTCTACCAGCTGTGTCAAAAAGTTGTCATCAATGCCCTGCAGGAACCTGCTGGACCGTGCACGCTTGGCCGTGTTGCTTTTCCAGCAAATGTCGGGGTGGTTGAAGTCCCCCATGAGGGCCAGGGCCTGCAATTGTGAGGCTGCTTCCAGCTGTCTGCAGAAGGCCTCGTCAACTTCCTCTTCCTGATCTGGTGGCCTGTAGTAAACACCCACAACAGTGTCACCCATATTAGCTATTAGCCTGCCCCTTAATCCTTACCCATAAGCTTTCGACTCTTCTTGATCCACCCCTAGACGGAGCTTGATACATTCCAGTTGCTCTCTCACATAAAGAGCAACTCCACCACCTCGCCTTGACGGCCTGTCTCTCCTAAAAAGTACCTTACCATCCACGACAGCATCATGCAAGCTATCGCACCATGTCTCTGTAATTGCAATGAGGTCATGGCACTGTGACCGCACACAGATCTCTGGTTCTTCCCATTTATTCCCCATGCCGCATGCAACGGTGTGCAGGCATTTTAGAGAGGTAATTGAGCGTGGATGTTTCCCTGGAGAGGTGCAGGAGGGTCCGCCATAGCCACACACACCTTTGAGGCAGTTGCCTTTCTGGTTCTCATCTTGGGAGGCAGTTACGGGACATTTGGTGCTACTCTGGTTGGCTGGGCTTATTCCCCAGTTCTATGCAATGGCATGGGCTTTGCCATTTTGGACCCCACTCCCTGAATCCTTTAGTTTAAAGCCTGCTTCACCAAGTTGGCCAGCCTGCTGCCAAAGATCCCCTTGCCTCTTCTAGACAGGTGGATCCCATCCCTCTCTAACAGGTTCTAGTCAAAGAAATTCCTATTGTCATAAAAGCCCAAACCCTCGTGATGGCTCCAGCTAAGTAGCCAGGAGCTGATATGCATTATACGCCTACTCCTGGCTGCCCCCTTCCCTCCAACTGGTAGAATGGAGGACAAGATAACTTGGGCACCAACGTTTTCCACTTGCACCCCCAGGGCTTTATAGTCTTCCTTGATTCTACCCAGGTTCCAGCTTGCAGCGTCATTCATGCCCACATGAAAGAGTAGCAGTGGACAGTCGGCTGTGCTCTTGACAAGTTGGGGCACCCTCTCAGCAACATCTTGGATCCTGGCTCCCAGAAGGCAGCATACCTCTCGTGATTCCCTGTCAGGTCGGCAGGTGGGTGCCTCGGTGCCCCTTAACCAACAGTCTCCCGCTACAAGCACTCGTCGCTTCTCTTTACGGTATCCACTGTGTGCTGTTGGTAGAGTTTCTCCTTGCGCATCTTGCTCGTGGGTGTCTACAGCTGTTGAGGCTTCATATCTGGTTTTGGTTGTGAAGCTGGAGGGTGAAGACTGAAGCGGAGCCCTACTTCTGTGGCTCACCAGGGTCCAAGGTGCCTCAGTCTCTGTGCTGCCCACTACAGGTACTTGGTTATGAAACCACCTATCTATCTCTGTCTCGGACCCCCTAATACTGCGCAGCCTTTTTACTCTTTCCTGAAACTCAGCCACCTGACGTAACAGATCATCAAAGGTACTTACCTTTTCACCAGGAGAAGGGTCTGGGCACTCGCTGCAACCTACCGCCTGTACTGAAGTCTCCTTTCTTACCACTTCCGTCTGGGTGAACGCATCAGTCGTCTCAGGGGAGATGGTCTCTGTAGGAACACTGGCTTTAGCTCTAGGCGAGTGCCCACCATTTTGGCAGAGACCTAGAGCACTTCCCTGGGCTGTGGGCCTACAAGCAGATTACAGGGCTGTACCCTCACAAACTGCCGTGCAGCGCCCTGTTCGCAGCGCTCCCTACAGCCGTTTAAATCTCCTGCGGCTGCTGGGATGAGTGCAAAGACTCCCTGTGACTTTGGATGAGAAACTCTGATCAATTTGGGGGCAGAAATAGGAAGTGTGTGAATCACTTCACGGTGCTGGGAAAGTTATATCTTGTGTAAGCCACTGATTTCTAATTTCAAAACAAAGAACCCCGATAGCATCAGTATCAGTAAACTGTCATTATAAGGCATATTTTCATACGGTCTGGGTGAGGAAGCAGCAGAGACGGGAGTTAGCCTGGGGAGAGGCCTGTTCGTCAGCAGGTGTTCAGACCTCAGTCTTGAACTTTCTTCAAATCAGGTTCTGGCTTCTTTGATTAATGCCGGCTGCTATGAAAATACTTAGGCCCGTGTGCAGCATTTGGCTTGAGATGTGTACAGTATTTTGGTTAGAAAATCAGATAGTAAACCATATCAGACACACAGACGATGTTCTAAAAATGCCTCTCTTGCAGGTTTGAGAACATAAGAAGAAGATGAAAATGGGTGTATTACTACTGATGTCCTGCAGATGTCATGTAAGTTGATATTATAAAGCATTTCCGTTTAAGCTAGAGAGCTAAGCATGTATTTTAGCCTGTTAAAATTTTGATGCATATTCATGATTTTTAAATTACTGGAGCTGTCAGTAAAAGTTTGAAAACACTGGAGCTTCCTTTGCAGTACTGGGTAACTCCACACACTGACTGTAGGAACAGGGATTTCAGGCAGAAGCCATGTTGCAGAATCCCCTTTGATGTTCAAGGTTCAAAATGAATGGGACAAATTGTTAAAGGAAGAGCTTCAGCGGTATTGTCACGAGATGAAAAATCATCCTGCGCTTGGAGCCTCCAACATCTCAGTCAATGAGAGAGTGAGGGAATGAAAACCTGATCTCTGTCTAGTACCCATTTGGGAGAACAGGGTTCTCACTAGAAGCAAAGATATACCCAGGCAGAAGTGAAGCAAGGGGACCTCAGGCTACAAATAAGGCAGAAACCTGTAAGAGTGGGGCAATGAACTGCTGAAGCAACCTGCCTATGACTGTGGTACAGTCTCAGTTGCTGGTCACGAGGCAACTTCCTTAAAGAAAAGCTGTAGCTGCTCACACAGGGCTTAATTTTGGGAGCTGCTCTGGGCAGTGGTATCCTTTTGCAGGGTACCACCACTTGCAGAAACTTCCATGAGGGGACAGAGGAGATCTCTTGCGGCCCCAGAAAGCTCGAGGCATTTAGAGGAGCTGCCACTGGGTGATGGGTACCTGAGCCCCTCATTTCTTCTCCTGAGGTGCCTGCTCCCTCCTGCTGGGGACGGACTCTGCTCCTGGCTGGCTCAGGGAGGCAGGCTCGGCACCGCGCAATGCACGTGTTGCTGCTACAAGGGCTTCTGGCTGCGTCAGCCCTTTGCTGTAGATGTGAGTCGCAGGGGCTTGGGAGAGTCCTAGTCTGTGAGTCCCTGGGGGCTGGTCGCTGCTGTCACAAGAGTGCTCTTTCTCTGCTGTCCTTGTAGATGGAGCTGCGCAAAGCCTCAGGCAGCCAAAACCAGCTATTTTGCCTGCTTTTGAAGGGCCTCTCTCCTCTTCCATCCTTTGGTCGCCACTGCACCTTAAAAATCCAGATATGAAGAACTGATTTTAAAAGTTAGCGCACATCAATCATATGTTGAGGAAAATAAAATGGTCACACTTTACTCATCATCTCAGCAAATTCCCTGGGGAAAAAAAAAAAAAACAAAACAACAAAACTTATGTTTTCCTCAGTAGTGGGCTCTCTTCTTAAAAAGTTCTTTTTGGTTTTTGGGTTTTGTTTTTGTTTGTTTGTTTCCCTTCTACTCAAGTGTTAATCAACGGCAACGGCTTGTACACAATTAAGGCATCACAGCTGGCACAGCCTCACTGGGTGGTACTAAACCAAGATCTGCTTCATCCCTGCTTCAGTCTCCCCCTGACTCTGTCCCTGTCAGGAAGCCATAAGGAGGGCAGCAACAATGTGGCTACTGAGCACTTTCATCCTGACGGCTGGTTTTTCTTGTACGTGCCACGCTCACTTCGCTGCCTGCACATCCCCCGGTGGCAAAGGGGATGGTTTCTTAACTCACCTTCACGTTACTAATTTTCTCTTTCTTTCTCACAGGCAGTTCTGCACAAGATTTGCAGCAGACCCCCATATCCATCACCAAGGCAGAAAGCAAAACAGTGCTAATCAACTGTCATGTCTCCGATCCTGATTTTAACAACGTTTTCATTCACTGGTACAGAAAGAGGCCAAACACAGCTCCCAAGCGCATTGCCTACATGTCCTCCCGGCTTTTCCTTGAAAACAAGTCTGATGATGGGAAATTTAGTATTGAGAAGGATGCCACCAAATCTGTCTGCACCCTGACAGTGAGCAAAGTAACTCTGCAAGACTCCGCTACCTACTACTGTGCTAGGTGGGATGCACAGCAGTAGAAAGCCATAGGGAACCTGCACAAAGACGTGCTCTGCTTCCTGAACCAGATCCTGAAGTGTTTGACAACAAGCAGGAACATCCCCACCCGACATTCCCCATCAGCCTTGAATCAGACACACTTTACAGGCAGCTGCTGCGTGAGTTTACAGGATGGGCTAGCTAAGAGAAGGGAAGACCTTTGGATTCCCACCAGCCTTTAAGCTATGTCTTTGGAATAAATGCCCAGTTCCATCATTTGTGTGGCAGAGCAGAAGAACATAAGGGAAAATAAACTTGAAGCACCACTCAGGACTGCAGATGTAATGTCCCCACTTAGTACTTCTCTGCTGCTAGAGAATCTTGGTTTATGTTCACATTCTTTTCTGTCTGGAGCTGAGCAAGCCTTCCTTTAGATTAAAACACAAGTCTCTTAGCTGACCTCGGTGGGGCTGTGCATCGAACATAGCAGCAGACCTGCAAACCAAACAGCAACTGTACAACAAATGTTTATATTTCCATTTTGCAAGCAGAAGGACACTAATGTAAGTTCTTGCACCCCTTTTCTGTTTAAGGCCAAAACCTGATAGTTAAAATCACAGGACCACTGTGTTCTGATCCCAAAGGACCCAGCATTACCGGTCTCCAGTAGAATCAGCCTGTTCACGGTTAGCTTTATCTCAACATCACCCGCCTGCTGTCAGGAAAGCCTCTCCACAGGATGCCCCAGTGAGTCATTTCCTTTCCTCAGCCGCAGCCCTCCATCCCTGCCTGGAGAGCTGTCGCCTTCCTCCCAGAGGCAGATGCCAGCGAGAGCCCTCGGGATGCTGCTGCTCCCACTCCTGGCCCTGGCTGCAGCCTGGTCCTGTACGTTCCCCTTGTCACCACGGCACAGCGCGGGGCAGCGGCAGCAGCAGCAGCAGCAGCAGGAGGCACCCCGTATTTACAAGTGTGAAGGAACAGCAGGCTAAGAGTGTTTGTTGTGTTTTCTCTCCTCTTTCTAGATGGACAAGCACAAGTGCTTCTGAAGCAGAGTGTATCCATTACCAGAGGCCAAGGTAAAACTGCATGGATCAAGTGTATAGCTGAGGGCATATCCAACTTCCAGTCTGAAAATATACATTGGTACCGACATATCCCCTCCAAAGCTCCCGAACGGATTCTGTATATCGGATCAGGTCAAGCTTCGTATGACGACAATGCCTATAGGAGCAAGTATTCTTCTTCAAAGAGAGGTACAAATGTCTGCACTTTCTTAATCAACGGCATTAACTCCAACGATGAAGGTACCTACTACTGTGCCTACTGGAAGTCCCACAGAACTAGCAGACCACAGGCAGCCTCTACAGAAAGCTGCCCATCCCCTGCGCAGCAGGCTTCCTGTCAAATGCAGAGAACCACGGTTGTACCTTCCTGCCTCTAACGCATCCCAACAGGTTTAGGCTGAGTATGTAAGTATAAATAACGGGCAAGGAGCAAAGCAAAGCAATGCAGTGTGCTGCATCTCAGCTGGTATAATGCGCTGTGCTGTGCTGGGGGAAATAGGGCACTCCTGTGGGTGACGATGGCAATAACCGCTGAATTACACAGTGTCACAGACTGTCTTGGCTGAATACAGATACTTTCCCACATACCGTCTGAGCTAGCAAAAATGAAGCATATGGCAGGGAGGGAGCATGGAAGGAGGATATTTCCACTGACAATCTAGCCTGGGAGACTTCAAATCCAGGTCGCAATGGAGATACTGGTGCTTCTCATCGCTGGTCACTCCCACCTTAATGGTTATGATGACAATGACTATGTTTAACACCAAGACCCCTTAGGACCAGCCAGACAGCTGGGAACAGAGCCACAGTGAAATTTCACTTATACAGCACTGGTGGTCACAACCCGTGTCCGTGGGAATGTGTCACAACACTCGAGTGTGTCATTTCCTCTCCTCACTGGGGGTCCATCCCCCATCTGAGGTTCATTACCTCAATTCCTACAGGCCCAGCCTTCTTCTCTGAAAACAGCATTGCTGCAGCTTCTTCTTGCAGCTTTATCTTGGCCTTGCAAGATACCTGCCTCTCTGGCTTTCACATTTAAGTGGGCTAAGAATAAAGACAGAGTCTTCAAGTCAGTACACTCCACATTTACAATATTGGTCTTTTTTCTTTCATGGTAGATGTCTACACTACAAGATCTGACACTAATTCATGTCTCTATCACAAGGTCAATGGAAGAACATGAACTTTCTGTACTAGTTGTGAGATGAAACTCTTAGTTGCGTACCCTGCTATTGACAAAGCCCTTAGAAAAAAGAGTCCAGAGTAGATCATCTCTTTTGGGTCAGAAAAGGAGCAATGTTTCTCAGGGAAGACCGTGGTATGTGGTGGCTGCTGCCCAAGTAACCATTTGCCATGAAGTCTTTGCAGGGCACCTTTTGAGGGCTCTGAAGTGAGGGAAAGTACAAGAAAAAGCAGAGGGCAGCAAGCAGCTACGTGCCCAAATGCCTCGCTGTTTGCATAACACTCTTGCCAGAGGAACCACCCCAGAGGAGCTAAGTGTTGTACCAGGAGGACATCCTGGGGACAAACCATGTCTGGTGTAGAGACATAAGGCTGACCAGACACTTGGGAGCTGTAAGAGATGATAGTTAACTATGACTTATCCCATTTGGGCTACCAAAGCAGGCAGTATATTCTGGGAAAGGCTGGTGAAACGTCCTTCTGGGACAGCTTAGGGGTGCCTGAGGAGAGCAGAACATCCTTGGGAAGGGCCAGATCTCCACTGTTACTGCTCCTTTCTACACTGTTAGTGATGTGGTTTAGCTTGTCAGTAAATGTAACCTCCTCGATGGCAGCAAGCTGAGGAACGACCATTGGATGTGCCGAGTGAGTCATTTCCTCCTCCCAGTTGCTTGACGCTTTCTCCACCTGATGGGCTTTATAACGTTTTTGTCTCCATTTCATTTCCAGGTTTAACCGACATGGAAACCATGTTGCTGCTTCCAGTCCTTCTTGCAACTTCATTGTGGTCCCGTAAGCCCTTTTTCCTCTCCCCTCTCCTTCCCATGTGCCGACAACGCAGTCCTGGCTCCAAACTCCAGTGGTTTCTTCCCCTCGCACAATTTCTCTGCTTCCCCAGCCAGGTGGAGATGCGCAGGCAGTGCCAGTGCAAACCCCAGCGCTGCAGAGGAAGGTGAAGGGCAGCTCTGCCACCATGGAGTGCAAAATGAGCACCAACGTCTACGTGCACTGGTACAAGCACCTTCCCGGAGAGCCCCCAAAGAGGATCCTGTACGTGTCGGGACAGACACCTTATTTTGATGACAGCGGTGATAGAAGCAGATTTCAAGTCTGGAAGCATCCTACTGAGCTGCTTTATCGTCTCACGATCGATTTTTTAACCCCAAGGGATTCCGGCACTTACTACTGTGCGTATTGGACGTATCAAGGCATCACAGCCTCAGAGGCGCAAAGACGAGCCGTACAAAAAGGCATTTTGCACTTTGAACCACAAGCTCTGAACTCTGCCAAAAATGCAGATACTTCCCTATTCCACCCACCTCTCGTGATTTTCTGCAGCCGGGTAGGAAAAACAGCATTGTACCGTGACAACTGTGACAAGTATCATGCTAATAAGGAGTATTATCATTGCAGTACTCACAGCTATCTGTACCATCCAGAACGTGGAGAGTCCCAGTCACTTCAGGGTAAATAGATGGGCCTTTGCTCTTAGGATGAAGGCTTGATTATCCTGAAAGCACTCACCTGACAGTGAACACGGCTGGTCTGTGTGTGTGGACAAACGGGAGCTGTAAATTTCTCTTCTCTGTTAGAATCCTTGGAGCAAGCAGAGAAACATATCTACATCCCTTCAGTGCTTTCTCTTGAAAAAAAAACAAAAAAGACATGAATGTAAACGAAGGAGAGAAGACCAGATGATCTTGCACACCCTCCTTCATATTCTTCTTTTGTCTTCCTTTGCATCTCAGTCACTACAAATTCCTACAACAGCCCAGGAAACCTAATTGTATTGTCACCATTTCTCACCTGATATCTGCAGGACAGAACTGAAAACCTCGGCCATGGGCGAAGCCCCTAGCAAGCAGAGACTCTCAGGCCCTTTGGGTTAAGTGTACTGAGTTTTGCAAATCAGGTTCTACGACCAAAGGCTGCTTCTAGCAAAGCTGGCATTTGCCTGACAGCTAAGTCAGAAAACTGAAATAGTTCCTGAGTTAGGACAGAGTGCACATGCTCAGTATCCTGTGAGAGACTCCTCTGATGCCTCTGCACCTTCAAAAATAAGAACAAATACCTCCATAGTGGTGGTTTTCCAGTTCCACGGGCTCTCAGCATTGTTTTTGCTGGACTTTTGCTATGACTTGAATATGTGATGCCTTGCCATAGAGGTTTCTGGCCTCCTTAACTATTTGCAAAATAGGTTGTAGTATGTGTGCCCTCAGATATTAAATCCAGGACAGTTTGCCTTCTTTGCTGACATTGTAGGATGTCAGGATTCCTCACAACCAATCTAGGAGGTTTCTGGCATGAGTTGATGGCAACTTTCACACACAGGTGACTGAGCAGCCAGCAAGGAAGGGTGCTCTGCTGGGGCTCCTACGCACAAACAAGGGAGAACTGGTTGGGGGTGTGCAGGTCAGGGGCAGCCTTGGCTGCAGTGACCGTGAGCTGGTGGAGCTCAGGCTGCTGAGAGAAGGGAGCAGGGCAAAAAGCACAACCCTGGACTTCAGGAGAGCAGACGTTAACTTCTTCAGAGACCTGCAGGGAACCTGGGGATAGATTACCTGGAAGCAGCCGAGGTACTCAATGCTTTCCTTGCCTCAGTATTCACCTCTAAGACCAGCCTTCAGGAATCCCAGGCCCCTGAGACCACAGGGAAGGCCTGGAGCAGGGAAGATGCACCCTTGGTCTTCCATGGAGGACAATCAAATCAGTGAGCACTTAGAACGAACAAATGTAATTCCACGGTGCATGACAGGATGCACCCACTAGTGCTAAGGAAACTTTCCCACAGTTATTTATTGGGAAGAGAGGGACCCTTTCCATCGCCAACACACAGAGGCAGGGGTCTCTCCTTGCCTGCCTCTCCCTGCAGCCCTGCGCGCACGGGCACCTTTCCAGGCCGGTTAGCAACACGTGCTTAGCCCTGGCTTGCTGCATGTGGCCACAGCCAGCAGGAGGGAGGCCAAAGCATCTCATCTCCCTCGCGCCTAGCAAGTGGCAGCCCAGGATCACCGGTCACAGGGGAGCGTCCCACGGCACCAGCCCCACTCAGTGAGATGCCCCTTCTGCAACGGTTGCTCACAGCAGCCCTCTCCGGGCTTGCTTTTGTTTTCCAGTCTTCCTTCCCAAGAAGTGTTTGCATCTCATCTGAGCTTCGAAACAGAAATCCTGCGGCTGTGCATTTCCTCCCACCCTCAACACCAAAGCGGAGGCACATCCCCAAGGTGCAGCTGTCCCAGTCGCTGCCGGCTGATGGGCTCTAGCTGCTTCGGTGGAGGGCAGCACCAGCACAGGGGCACCCCGGGCACTTGGGTGTGCCGCAGCTGGGTGACTAAGCTGCAGCAGCAAAAGCAGCTCCCTAACTGAGTGGCTGAACACCTCCCGTCTGCTCGGGCTCTCAGCACCTCTCCACACTCTCCTGGGGGATGGCACGCATTCACCATCCACCAACATGACCTCCAGGCTGAAACCTTCATGCCCAATACACAGCTGGAGCTGCTCTCCCTCACAACTGTGTTTTAGTGGCTCTGGGTCACGTTTTCAAGGGACACAATCATTCTCACCTTCACCTGAAAACCCAACGGGACTACAACCTTCTAAGCAATTTCAGCATTTGCCAGCCTGCAGGGGGTTTTCTACAAATGTGACCCACCTGCTTGTGCACAGAAGACCTGCCCCTGAAGGCTGCTCAAGAGAGTGCCCTCCTCCTCCCACACAACACTCTCCCCATCTGGGCTCCCTTTCACCCTCCTCTGAGTCTCAACAACAGCAGAGCCTGACAAGCAAACATGCTGCTGCTGGCAGCGCTTCTGGCCACAGCTGCTTGCTCTTGTAAGTCCTTCCCTATTTTCCTACCTCTCCTCACAGACACCCATGGCTCTGCTGACAGGCACCTTCCCCAAATCCCTCCATTCCACCTAATTACTTTCTCCTCTTTTTTTTTAATCCTAGATGGATTTGCACAAGAAATTCCCATGCAGAGCCCTATATCCATCACCAGGTCTAAAGGAACTACACGCCTGTACTGTCACGTTAAAGACGTCTCTGAAGATTTTGGTGGCCTTGTCATACACTGGTATCAACAGAAGGAGGGTAAAGCTCCACAGAGGCTACTGTTCTTTTCATCAGGGTCAGCTTCAGTTGACAGTGGCTTTCAAGCAAACAGGTACATGGTTGAAAAAGTTTCTGGCCAGAAACGGTGTGTTCTTACAATAAAAGATGTAATTCCAGATGATGCTGCTACTTACTACTGCGCCTACTGGGAACCTCACTGTTACAGAAACTCTAAGATCATCAAGGCAATAAAAAAACCCCAAAACCCCTCCCTTAACATCTGAACCACAAGGCTGTAACTGTGTCACTGCCCTGTCTTCTTCACTCCATCTGACAGGAGCTGCAGAAAGGCCAAACCTTTTTCTGCTGCCCAAAAAGAACAGCTAACCCGCACAATTGTCCTTTGCAAAGTCTGGGTTGATGTTAACACTCCGGTCTTCAAACACACATCTACTATTTTAAGGGCAAAGGAAATCTTCACTGCCTGAAGACTTAGCACATAAATACTAGAAACTGACCTGCTTGTTTGGTGCTGTTTGCACAGCCATGGCAGGCGTCTGGTGGCCCTTGAGGGGAGCAAACATTGCATTGATTTTCTAGTCCAGCCACTGTTCTCCCAAAGGAAAGAGAAGGCAGGAAAAGAAAGACAACATGCTGAAGAAAGTGCCTCCGTGGTGGGAACGATTTGCTTGCCACAACCTAACACATCTTAGAAAAGGTTCCCCACTACAGTCTGCCTGCTCCACATGTCAGCACCTCTAAGTGCCTGGAAAAATTGTTTACCTAATTTGCATACCACAAAACCCCACACGGACCAATATAATTCAGAGATTTACAGTCTCTTATCTACCACAGCTGATGATGTGCTGCTTAGAACCATCCTCCTCTTTCATTTCATGTTAAGGCAAATAGGACAAACAGGGTTTTCTGGAAGATAGACGATTTGAGGAAGCTGTCAAGTTTGATGGCCTTATTTCAAATTTGCAGTGAGTTAGGATGTGGCCCTGGGCACAGCAAGCATGTCAAAGAAGAGCCTGAGAGGAATAGTTTTTGCTTGTGCCTTTAGCCCAATATACGCCTACTCCTCAGCTTTTCTTGTCTTGATGAAGGGTGTTATTGCCTACTTGAAATGCTGGACCATCACACAGAATGAGCTTTGGGACTTTAGAAAGAAGATTAGGCAGGGTGCAAGTTAACACTAAATACCATCCGCCCCAGGTCTTGAAAGTCCTAAACACAATGTGAAGTTTAGTACGCAAGCGCTCACTAATTTCACTGAATCCTGTTGGTACCTTCAGGGCTAGGCAGTGGTGTGACACACAGCTCTCAGCCAGAAGTTGGTACTGTCATGTGCTGTCTTTATTCATAGGATCTCATGGCAGTTTTCCAAAGAGTTTCCTCTTAGTTCAGTGAATCGTCTTTATTTTTGTTCTTCTCTACCTTCTGTCTGCAGTGGCTTCCAGCTTCCCTCACTCCTGCGCTTGCAGTGCTGCGGTCAGCCTTGATATTTTTCTCAGGGACCCTTCCCTTGTGGTCCTGTCATGGTGTCAGAAAGTTTCCTGAACCAGGCTCATCCTCGTCATAGCATGTGGCATCACTGTGCCCATTTTATGATCGTAAAATTGATGTGGACCATTAAAAGCCCCATCCCCAGTCGTATCACCACCTCTACCACACTCTGGATCTCTCACTGGGAACCGGCACTTCCCGAGCTTCACAACAGCCACCCGTGGTCGGCCCACAGAGCAAAGCTCCATGCAGGGGAGACTCCCCTTCCCCTTGCCTTCCCCTTCCCTTCCCACTCACTCCCCCATTCCCACTGCTCCCCGCAGGAGCTCAGGGGACACCTTCCCCTGCCTTGACACACAGTGTCTCCAGCTGGCACCCAAGGAAGTCCCCTCCTCCTCCCATGCACCACTGCTCACGCTGCACCAGGGCCGGTTTCCTTCTCCTCGGAGTCTCAAACGACAGCAGAGCCTGACAAGCAAACATGCTGCTGCTGGCAGCGCTTCTGGCCACAGCCGCTTGCTCTTGTAAGTCCTTCCCTATTTTCCTACCTCTCCTCACAGACACCCATGGCTCTGCTGACAGGCACCTTCCTCAAATCCCACAATTCCACCTAATTACATCATGTCACCTCTTTTTTTTTTTTTTTCCTAGACGGATATGCGCAAGAAATTCCCATGCAGAGCCCTATATCCATCACCAAGGCTAAAGGAAGTGTACGTCTGGAATGTGACTTTAAATATGTCTCTCAAAATTTTGATGGCCTTGTCATACACTGGTATCAACAGAAGGAGGGTAAAGCTCCACAGAGGCTACTGTTCTTTTCATCAGGGACAGCTTCATTTGACAGTGGCTTTCAAGCAAACAGGTACATGGTTGAAAAAGTTTCTGGCCAGAAACGGTGTGTTTTTACAATAAAAGATGTAATTCCAGACGATGCTGCTACTTACTACTGCGCCTACTGGGACCCTCACTGTTACAGAAACTCTAAGATCATCAAGGCAATAAAAAAAAGCCCCTCCCTTAACGTCTGAACCACAAGGTTGTAACTGTGCCACCGCCCCGTCTTCTTCACTCCATCTGACAGGAGCTGCAGAAAGGCCAAACCTTTCTCTGCTGCCCAAAAAGAGCAGCTGACCCACACAACTGTCCTGTTCAAAGAGAGATTTTGACTGAGCAAGTGCAAAGTGCAAAGGGGATTGTGAAGGTCCAACACCTAACCCAGCTTCTCCATTCCACCTTCTCCTTTTCACTCAAGCATGTCAGCAAACCGGTTGCAAGGATTTATCGAATGGAAAAGGGGCACTTTTCCATATTGTTTTTCATGGAAATAGGTCAGTACGTTCTGCTGGAGCTCTTCAAAGCCTTTGGCCTGACAAAGACAACTGAAATGGAGACCTTTAGGCTGAAGGTTCGTAACATTTTAAACAAAGGAAAAAGAGTCTTCTTTTCACTTAAAAGTTAGCAGCTGTTGGAGGACGATTTTTCTATGTATTCCTCCAGAGATCTGGAGGTGGGAATTTTTGTGCTGGTGGGGGTTTTTTGGGGGTTGGTTGTTTTTTTTTTTTTTTTTTAAGCTGTATCAGTCCCTTTCCCCATCTTCTTGCTTATCACTGTCTGTGTTTCACTGGTGTTCATCATAGCAGTGATGCAGCGGAATCACCCAAGAAGTTGGAGACAGAGTTACCAAAGTTACTAACAGAGAAAAGAGCTTTCCATAGTTAAGAACAACTTTCATACTTAATGTCTCATTCACAACGCTTCCCTCCCAGCTACTGCCTCAAAATGCATGCTGACCCTCATGCCTGAGAAATTAATCCACAGAGGTTTTTCTCTACCATCAAACTTCTCCTTAATATTGTCCTTTACTGTGTTACCCTGATGCTCTCCTCGCTTGGTTAATTGAAGCGTAACTCATTACAGACTATTAGTCTGATTGGATGAAAAAGTGACACAACAATTTCAAATATGTATTATGTGCCCACATGGCTACAGTTTAGTTTTGTCCTCCTCATACTTGCAAGCCCAGATCACACAAGGGAAGGAGACAAGCTGTCTGCAACACGCAGTATTTCAGTTTGTTTCTTCTAATGAGACCTCTCAGCTACTCACTGTTGTGACCATAATGCAAGGATCCCAGCAACTGCAGATGAGATGGTGGCGGCATCCTTTCACTGCGTGTCTAAGGACCTGGCAGGAAAAGCACTGGTTGGTACCGTTCTCTGTCTACATCACTCCTGCCATTGCTTTGTGGTTGCGATTACAATGATTCCTGCCCAGGAGCCTTCAGAGTAGACAACTGCTTTTGTTACACCTACTTCAACTGAAAGACCTTCACCCTCAGTCTAGTTCCTCCCTCCAGCCACAAATTGTAATTTATCAATGTTGTTTTGCAGTCGGTATGCCACGTGAGATCCCAGGAGCACTCAAACTCAGTTTCTTTTAAAGGGCAAACTAAGCATGGAGGCTGTTAGATTGACAGTAGCGGTGACTCCTCTGATGTTATCTTTTGCTGTTTTGTAAGAAACCCGTGTGCAAAGGGGAAAAGCCGCCTTCTCCCATCAGCTAGTATACAAAAAGATGCTGGTGAGCTGCTGTTGCAGAGCCTGGAGTCATTCCAGGAGATGTGCAGATAATAACCACATACCGGGGCAGAAGATGCAACCCGCAGCACACAGACACCTTCACGATGCTTATGGTGCTGGCTCTCCCTCCTTTCCCTCTGCCAAATTGTATTAAGACAACTAAAAATAAAGTACATGCTAGTAGTACTTGATGTCACTTTATTGCAGGGGAGAGAGGGTGTACCCCTTTGGGAAAGAGCAGGATCGTCACCTGAAGGTATGTGGGTTTTAACATGCGCAAACTATTTGTGTGTCTAAAATGGAACAGAAACCTTCACCTAATTCTTAGGCATTAAGCAGAGGGGTTATCTAACAAATTTGCAACTCTTCAGGAAAGAGATTTGCTCCGAAGGGCATTAGATATCGAAGGGCATTAGATATCAGCTGAACAACAGGTGCAAGTCTGAAATTCCTGACATCCTCCCAACGGCCAGCCCTTCGCTCAACCTCCTGTGGCTGGTTGGGAAAAAAATGGGATTTTCTTCATCAGTGGCACAGCAAGAGACCACGTTAGCTTATTGTAAAGGCAAAACATAGTGTGGAGGACCTGGATCAAATACTTTGGCACAGGAACCAAGCTAATTGTCTCTAGTAAGTACTATTATTATTGATCTGATTTTCACAGTGTCATTCAGGTTCTCAGATAATTAAGAATGAAAGACTGCAGGAAAACTAATTTCTGCCTGATAAACTATGTTTTAGCCATGAACTGTGCGTGGTGCCCTAGTTGGGTGGGTTGATGGGCAATAAACATATTGACCTCGTGAATGGAGAGATCACCTCTAGAACAATTCCTCAATACTTATTAAGGACAGGGGGATGAAGAAATGAGGAGAGGTAAAAATTTAAATGTTGGGATGGATTCATTGCTGTTCTGGGAAAAGAAAAGCAAACTGCTTGACAGTTTACTCTCAGAACAGCAAGGGACAAATGCAAAAAATTTCTTGTTGATAGAGATGGTTCAAAGTTGATTGGGAAGGAAAATTGCCTGGAATGCCATAACTTTCTCGTTCCAGGCCCTGCTAAAAGTAACTAACTGGTTTACTTTTGCATTTGTATTATTCTTAATTGTAGTGAGGCTATGCAATCAATAGGATGAATGTTGTTTTCAGTATAAAGTACATAGCGATGCCTATAATACGTTGCTCAGAAAATACAAGGTGACTATCACTAAGTCACATCGTAACAAGCAGAGGAGAGTTCCAGAGAAATTTAAAATGTTGTCCATGCCTCTGACCAAAAATGTTCTCTGCTGCAATGTGCAATTAAACTCTGCCTGTGTAGAGGCAGCTGCTTTTGCCAGGACGATGGCAGCGTAACCACTTACCAAAGGCATGAACTTAGTCATGGCCGTCAGCTGAGGATATGGACTTTGCATTTAAAATATGGGCTTCCAAATATGAGTTGCATGAAACTTTAGTTAAGGTACTTTCACACAATAAGTAATTTGCAAGATAGGACACTTAGGGGAAAAATTGTTTACCTGTATATTTAAACCAACAAATAACTAGTAAACTTTCTTAATTTCCTTTGGGAAGCATAATGTAACTGCATTTCTTCTTAAAACAGTAAAAAGAGGTGACTTCAGAGAAAACCTAGCAGAGCAGAGGCAACAGATCTTTGTTAGAGAAATCCCAGAGCTAAAAGGGTTAGAACATAGTTATAAAATACGCACAGCACTGCTTTCTTCTCAGAAAATGCTCTGTTTAAAACCTGCGTTTTTACTCACTACAAAAATCAAAATCGTTCTAAAAATGGCACTCTAGTCCATGTTGAAAATTCAGCTATTGCACTGGTTCAGATTTATCATCAACCTCTAAATCAGAGAGGCCTTTTCTGTAGCCTATGCAAGAAAAGGGCAGTGCAGGAGATACTGCTAAGCATTATCAGACTGTGGGATGTTGATGTCAAAATATTTGGAAGTGGAACTAAGCTTATTGTTTCAAGTAAGTATGAAATGTAAAACTTAACTACTTCTGAAATGCTTTTCAATACAGTTAGATTTGCAGGATTTTCCTCTTAAACAGCATTTCTGTAGGCAAAGCACAACATAGGTTCTTTGTATTTATGTATGAAATGGGGGAAACACAACAGCTATTGCAGCACAGATGTATAACTAACACCATTATTATTTTCTTTTTAAAGATTAATTTCAATACGGCAAAGACAGCATTTGGAGAACTGAAAGATATTTTTGTCTTTAAATATGCATATTCGACCTTTGTGAGATTTCTAATTCACTCTGAGAGAAAAGTGTCAAATCTTTGGGTTACTCAAATTCTTTGAAAAGCAAAACATTTTGCTTTAGGACTATGCCTGACTATACCAAATGAAAGGAGTTATCTGAGACATGCCCAGAACTGCCTGAAGATATGATAGTTGAAAGGCTATGCTCTCTTCCTAGCTTTTGCAGAAACTGCTTATTATCAGTTATTACTGTTATTAAGGAAGAATACCAAACTCAAAATGTTTTGACATACTTATCAAAATTATTTTGCTTCAAGTAAACTTCAGGTGCTTTGATACTTGCCTGTGATTTGGTTCAACTAAGCATCTGATATGGTTTTCCTTCATGTTACTGACAACAAAAATATTGGTTGGGGGTCTTGTGCTGCTAGGATCTCAGCATAATGTTCACCAATTGTAGGTAGACAACATCCACTGCTCTCCCTTCATCCACCCAGCTTGTCATGCCGTCATAGAAGGCTATCAGATTGGTCAGGCATGATTTCCCCTTGGTCAATCCACATTGACCCCTCCCAATAACATTCTTCTCCTCCTCCACGTGCTTATTGATAACCCCAAGAATAAGTTGCTCCATCATCTTCCCAGGGATGGAGCTGAGGCTGACTGGCCCTGTAGTTCCCTGGGTCCTCCTTCTTGCCCTTTTTGGAGACCGGAGTGACATTGGCTTTCCTCCAGTCCTCAGGCACCTCTCCTGTTCTCCATGACCTTTCCAAGATGATTGGGAGTGGCCTAGCAATAACATCTGCCAGCTCCCTCAGCACTCGTGGGTGCATCCCATCAGGGCCCATAGATTGGTGGATGTTAAGTTTGCCTAGATGTTCTCTAACCCAATCCTCCTCGACCAAGGGAACGTCTTCCTTTTGCAAGACTTTTTCTCCTGCCTCCAGGCTTTGGGTTTCCTGATGGCCGACCTTAGCAGTAAAGACTGAAGCAAAGGCGGCATTCAGTAACTCTGCCTTCTCTGTATCCTCCATCACCAAGGCACTCACCTCATTCAGCAGCAGGCCGACATTTTCCCTAGTCTTCCTTTTGCTGCTGATGTACTTGAAAAAGCCCTTCTCATTGTCCTTGACTTCCCCTGCCACTTTTAATTCCAACTGGGCCTTAGCCTTCCTTGTTGCATCGCTACACACTCTGACTACATTCCTGTATTCCTCCCAAGTGGCCATTCCCTTTTTCCACATACTGTCAAATTCTTTCTTCCCTTTGAGTTTTTTCCAGCAGCTCCTTACTCATCCACGCAGGTCTCCTTCCTCCTTTGCTTGTCTTCCTGTTCTTCGGGATGCGCTGATCTTGAGCTCGGAGGAAGGGGTGTTTGAATACTGACCAGCTCTCTTGGGCCCTCTCACCTTCTAGAACTTTAACCCATGGGATTCTCCCAAGCAGGTCTTTGAAAAGGCCAAAGTTAGCTCTCCTGAAGTCCAGGGTTGTAATCCTACTTACTGGCCTGCTCCTTCCACGTAGGATCCTGAACTCCACCATATCATCCCCAGCCTTCAGATCTTCAACCAGTCCTGCTTTGTTTGTTAGTACAAGGTCCAGCAGCACCTCTCTCCACGTGGGCTCCTCTACCAGCTGTGTCAAAAAGTTGTCATCAATGCCCTGCAGGAACCTGCTGGACCGTGCACGCTTGGCCGTGTTGCTTTTCCAGCAAATGTCGGGGTGGTTGAAGTCCCCCATGAGGGCCAGGGCCTGCAATCGTGAGGCTGCTTCCAGCTGTCTGCAGAAGGCCTCGTCAACTTCCTCTTCCTGATCTGGTGGCCTGTAGTAAACACCCACAACAGTGTCACCCATATTAGCTATTAGCCTGCTCCTTAATCCTTACCCATAAGCTTTCGACTCTTCTTGATCCACCCCTAGACGGAGCTTGATACATTCCAGTTGCTCTCTCACATAAAGAGCAACTCCACCACCTCGCCTTGACGGCCTGTCTCTCCTAAAAAGTACCTTACCATCCACGACAGCATCATGCAAGCTATCGCACCATGTCTCTGTAATTGCAATGAGGTCATGGCACTGTGACCGCACACAGATCTCTGGTTCTTCCCATTTATTCCCCATGCCGCATGCAACGGTGTGCAGGCATTTTAGAGAGGTAATTGAGCGTGGATGTTTCCCTGGAGAGGTGCAGGAGGGTCCGCCATAGCCACACACACCTTTGAGGCAGTTGCCTTTCTGGTTCTCATCTTGGGAGGCAGTTACGGGACATTTGGTGCTACTCTGGTTGGCTGGGCTTATTCCCCAGTTCTATGCAATGGCATGGGCTTTGCCATTTTGGACCCCACTCCCTGAATCCTTTAGTTTAAAGCCTGCTTCACCAAGTTGGCCAGCCTGCTGCCAAAGATCCCCTTGCCTCTTCTAGACAGGTGGATCCCATCCCTCTCTAACAGGTTCTAGTCAAAGAAATTCCTATTGTCATAAAAGCCCAAACCCTCGTGATGGCTCCAGCTAAGTAGCCAGGAGCTGATATGCATTATACGCCTACTCCTGGCTGCCCCCTTCCCTCCAACTGGTAGAATGGAGGACAAGATAACTTGGGCACCAACGTTTTCCACTTGCACCCCCAGGGCTTTATAGTCTTCCTTGATTCTACCCAGGTTCCAGCTTGCAGCGTCATTCATGCCCACATGAAAGAGTAGCAGTGGACAGTCGGCTGTGCTCTTGACAAGTTGGGGCACCCTCTCAGCAACATCTTGGATCCTGGCTCCCAGAAGGCAGCATACCTCTCGTGATTCCCTGTCAGGTCGGCAGGTGGGTGCCTCGGTGCCCCTTAACCAACAGTCTCCCGCTACAAGCACTCGTCGCTTCTCTTTACGGTATCCACTGTGTGCTGTTGGTAGAGTTTCTCCTTGTGCATCTTGCTCGTGGGTGTCTACAGCTGTTGAGGCTTCATATCTGGTTTTGGTTGTGAAGCTGGAGGGTGAAGACTGAAGCGGAGCCCTACTTCTGTGGCTCACCAGGGTCCAAGGTGCCTCAGTCTCTGTGCTGCCCACTACAGGTACTTGGTTATGAAACCACCTATCTATCTCTGTCTCGGACCCCCTAATACTGCGCAGCCTTTTTACTCTTTCCTGAAACTCAGCCACCTGACGTAACAGATCATCAAAGGTACTTACCTTTTCACCAGGAGAAGGGTCTGGGCACTCGCTGCAACCTACCGCCTGTACTGAAGTCTCCTTTCTTACCACTTCCGTCTGGGTGAACGCATCAGTCGTCTCAGGGGAGATGGTCTCTGTAGGAACACTGGCTTTAGCTCTAGGCGAGTGCCCACCATTTTGGCAGAGACCTAGAGCACTTCCCTGGGCTGTGGGCCTACAAGCAGATTACAGGGCTGTACCCTCACAAACTGCCGTGCAGCGCCCTGTTCGCAGCGCTCCCTACAGCCGTTTAAATCTCCTGCGGCTGCTGGGATGAGTGCAAAGACTCCCTGTGACTTTGGATGAGAAACTCTGATCAATTTGGGGGCAGAAATAGGAAGTGTGTGAATCACTTCACGGTGCTGGGAAAGTTATATCTTGTGTAAGCCACTGATTTCTAATTTCAAAACAAAGAACCCCGATAGCATCAGTATCAGTAAACTGTCATTATAAGGCATATTTTCATACGGTCTGGGTGAGGAAGCAGCAGAGACGGGAGTTAGCCTGGGGAGAGGCCTGTTCGTCAGCAGGTGTTCAGACCTCAGTCTTGAACTTTCTTCAAATCAGGTTCTGGCTTCTTTGATTAATGCCGGCTGCTATGAAAATACTTAGGCCCGTGTGCAGCATTTGGCTTGAGATGTGTACAGTATTTTGGTTAGAAAATCAGATAGTAAACCATATCAGACACACAGACGATGTTCTAAAAATGCCTCTCTTGCAGGTTTGAGAACATAAGAAGAAGATGAAAATGGGTGTATTACTACTGATGTCCTGCAGATGTCATGTAAGTTGATATTATAAAGCATTTCCGTTTAAGCTAGAGAGCTAAGCATGTATTTTAGCCTGTTAAAATTTTGATGCATATTCATGATTTTTAAATTACTGGAGCTGTCAGTAAAAGTTTGAAAACACTGGAGCTTCCTTTGCAGTACTGGGTAACTCCACACACTGACTGTAGGAACAGGGATTTCAGGCAGAAGCCATGTTGCAGAATCCCCTTTGATGTTCAAGGTTCAAAATGAATGGGACAAATTGTTAAAGGAAGAGCTTCAGCGGTATTGTCACGAGATGAAAAATCATCCTGCGCTTGGAGCCTCCAACATCTCAGTCAATGAGAGAGTGAGGGAATGAAAACCTGATCTCTGTCTAGTACCCATTTGGGAGAACAGGGTTCTCACTAGAAGCAAAGATATACCCAGGCAGAAGTGAAGCAAGGGGACCTCAGGCTACAAATAAGGCAGAAACCTGTAAGAGTGGGGCAATGAACTGCTGAAGCAACCTGCCTATGACTGTGGTACAGTCTCAGTTGCTGGTCACGAGGCAACTTCCTTAAAGAAAAGCTGTAGCTGCTCACACAGGGCTTAATTTTGGGAGCTGCTCTGGGCAGTGGTATCCTTTTGCAGGGTACCACCACTTGCAGAAACTTCCATGAGGGGACAGAGGAGATCTCTTGCGGCCCCAGAAAGCTCGAGGCATTTAGAGGAGCTGCCACTGGGTGATGGGTACCTGAGCCCCTCATTTCTTCTCCTGAGGTGCCTGCTCCCTCCTGCTGGGGACGGACTCTGCTCCTGGCTGGCTCAGGGAGGCAGGCTCGGCACCGCGCAATGCACGTGTTGCTGCTACAAGGGCTTCTGGCTGCGTCAGCCCTTTGCTGTAGATGTGAGTCGCAGGGGCTTGGGAGAGTCCTAGTCTGTGAGTCCCTGGGGGCTGGTCGCTGCTGTCACAAGAGTGCTCTTTCTCTGCTGTCCTTGTAGATGGAGCTGCGCAAAGCCTCAGGCAGCCAAAACCAGCTATTTTGCCTGCTTTTGAAGGGCCTCTCTCCTCTTCCATCCTTTGGTCGCCACTGCACCTTAAAAATCCAGATATGAAGAACTGATTTTAAAAGTTAGCGCACATCAATCATATGTTGAGGAAAATAAAATGGTCACACTTTACTCATCATCTCAGCAAATTCCCTGGGGAAAAAAAAAAAAAACAAAACAACAAAACTTATGTTTTCCTCAGTAGTGGGCTCTCTTCTTAAAAAGTTCTTTTTGGTTTTTGGGTTTTGTTTTTGTTTGTTTGTTTCCCTTCTACTCAAGTGTTAATCAACGGCAACGGCTTGTACACAATTAAGGCATCACAGCTGGCACAGCCTCACTGGGTGGTACTAAACCAAGATCTGCTTCATCCCTGCTTCAGTCTCCCCCTGACTCTGTCCCTGTCAGGAAGCCATAAGGAGGGCAGCAACAATGTGGCTACTGAGCACTTTCATCCTGACGGCTGGTTTTTCTTGTACGTGCCACGCTCACTTCGCTGCCTGCACATCCCCCGGTGGCAAAGGGGATGGTTTCTTAACTCACCTTCACGTTACTAATTTTCTCTTTCTTTCTCACAGGCAGTTCTGCACAAGATTTGCAGCAGACCCCCATATCCATCACCAAGGCAGAAAGCAAAACAGTGCTAATCAACTGTCATGTCTCCGATCCTGATTTTAACAACGTTTTCATTCACTGGTACAGAAAGAGGCCAAACACAGCTCCCAAGCGCATTGCCTACATGTCCTCCCGGCTTTTCCTTGAAAACAAGTCTGATGATGGGAAATTTAGTATTGAGAAGGATGCCACCAAATCTGTCTGCACCCTGACAGTGAGCAAAGTAACTCTGCAAGACTCCGCTACCTACTACTGTGCTAGGTGGGATGCACAGCAGTAGAAAGCCATAGGGAACCTGCACAAAGACGTGCTCTGCTTCCTGAACCAGATCCTGAAGTGTTTGACAACAAGCAGGAACATCCCCACCCGACATTCCCCATCAGCCTTGAATCAGACACACTTTACAGGCAGCTGCTGCGTGAGTTTACAGGATGGGCTAGCTAAGAGAAGGGAAGACCTTTGGATTCCCACCAGCCTTTAAGCTATGTCTTTGGAATAAATGCCCAGTTCCATCATTTGTGTGGCAGAGCAGAAGAACATAAGGGAAAATAAACTTGAAGCACCACTCAGGACTGCAGATGTAATGTCCCCACTTAGTACTTCTCTGCTGCTAGAGAATCTTGGTTTATGTTCACATTCTTTTCTGTCTGGAGCTGAGCAAGCCTTCCTTTAGATTAAAACACAAGTCTCTTAGCTGACCTCGGTGGGGCTGTGCATCGAACATAGCAGCAGACCTGCAAACCAAACAGCAACTGTACAACAAATGTTTATATTTCCATTTTGCAAGCAGAAGGACACTAATGTAAGTTCTTGCACCCCTTTTCTGTTTAAGGCCAAAACCTGATAGTTAAAATCACAGGACCACTGTGTTCTGATCCCAAAGGACCCAGCATTACCGGTCTCCAGTAGAATCAGCCTGTTCACGGTTAGCTTTATCTCAACATCACCCGCCTGCTGTCAGGAAAGCCTCTCCACAGGATGCCCCAGTGAGTCATTTCCTTTCCTCAGCCGCAGCCCTCCATCCCTGCCTGGAGAGCTGTCGCCTTCCTCCCAGAGGCAGATGCCAGCGAGAGCCCTCGGGATGCTGCTGCTCCCACTCCTGGCCCTGGCTGCAGCCTGGTCCTGTACGTTCCCCTTGTCACCACGGCACAGCGCGGGGCAGCGGCAGCAGCAGCAGCAGCAGCAGGAGGCACCCCGTATTTACAAGTGTGAAGGAACAGCAGGCTAAGAGTGTTTGTTGTGTTTTCTCTCCTCTTTCTAGATGGACAAGCACAAGTGCTTCTGAAGCAGAGTGTATCCATTACCAGAGGCCAAGGTAAAACTGCATGGATCAAGTGTATAGCTGAGGGCATATCCAACTTCCAGTCTGAAAATATACATTGGTACCGACATATCCCCTCCAAAGCTCCCGAACGGATTCTGTATATCGGATCAGGTCAAGCTTCGTATGACGACAATGCCTATAGGAGCAAGTATTCTTCTTCAAAGAGAGGTACAAATGTCTGCACTTTCTTAATCAACGGCATTAACTCCAACGATGAAGGTACCTACTACTGTGCCTACTGGAAGTCCCACAGAACTAGCAGACCACAGGCAGCCTCTACAGAAAGCTGCCCATCCCCTGCGCAGCAGGCTTCCTGTCAAATGCAGAGAACCACGGTTGTACCTTCCTGCCTCTAACGCATCCCAACAGGTTTAGGCTGAGTATGTAAGTATAAATAACGGGCAAGGAGCAAAGCAAAGCAATGCAGTGTGCTGCATCTCAGCTGGTATAATGCGCTGTGCTGTGCTGGGGGAAATAGGGCACTCCTGTGGGTGACGATGGCAATAACCGCTGAATTACACAGTGTCACAGACTGTCTTGGCTGAATACAGATACTTTCCCACATACCGTCTGAGCTAGCAAAAATGAAGCATATGGCAGGGAGGGAGCATGGAAGGAGGATATTTCCACTGACAATCTAGCCTGGGAGACTTCAAATCCAGGTCGCAATGGAGATACTGGTGCTTCTCATCGCTGGTCACTCCCACCTTAATGGTTATGATGACAATGACTATGTTTAACACCAAGACCCCTTAGGACCAGCCAGACAGCTGGGAACAGAGCCACAGTGAAATTTCACTTATACAGCACTGGTGGTCACAACCCGTGTCCGTGGGAATGTGTCACAACACTCGAGTGTGTCATTTCCTCTCCTCACTGGGGGTCCATCCCCCATCTGAGGTTCATTACCTCAATTCCTACAGGCCCAGCCTTCTTCTCTGAAAACAGCATTGCTGCAGCTTCTTCTTGCAGCTTTATCTTGGCCTTGCAAGATACCTGCCTCTCTGGCTTTCACATTTAAGTGGGCTAAGAATAAAGACAGAGTCTTCAAGTCAGTACACTCCACATTTACAATATTGGTCTTTTTTCTTTCATGGTAGATGTCTACACTACAAGATCTGACACTAATTCATGTCTCTATCACAAGGTCAATGGAAGAACATGAACTTTCTGTACTAGTTGTGAGATGAAACTCTTAGTTGCGTACCCTGCTATTGACAAAGCCCTTAGAAAAAAGAGTCCAGAGTAGATCATCTCTTTTGGGTCAGAAAAGGAGCAATGTTTCTCAGGGAAGACCGTGGTATGTGGTGGCTGCTGCCCAAGTAACCATTTGCCATGAAGTCTTTGCAGGGCACCTTTTGAGGGCTCTGAAGTGAGGGAAAGTACAAGAAAAAGCAGAGGGCAGCAAGCAGCTACGTGCCCAAATGCCTCGCTGTTTGCATAACACTCTTGCCAGAGGAACCACCCCAGAGGAGCTAAGTGTTGTACCAGGAGGACATCCTGGGGACAAACCATGTCTGGTGTAGAGACATAAGGCTGACCAGACACTTGGGAGCTGTAAGAGATGATAGTTAACTATGACTTATCCCATTTGGGCTACCAAAGCAGGCAGTATATTCTGGGAAAGGCTGGTGAAACGTCCTTCTGGGACAGCTTAGGGGTGCCTGAGGAGAGCAGAACATCCTTGGGAAGGGCCAGATCTCCACTGTTACTGCTCCTTTCTACACTGTTAGTGATGTGGTTTAGCTTGTCAGTAAATGTAACCTCCTCGATGGCAGCAAGCTGAGGAACGACCATTGGATGTGCCGAGTGAGTCATTTCCTCCTCCCAGTTGCTTGACGCTTTCTCCACCTGATGGGCTTTATAACGTTTTTGTCTCCATTTCATTTCCAGGTTTAACCGACATGGAAACCATGTTGCTGCTTCCAGTCCTTCTTGCAACTTCATTGTGGTCCCGTAAGCCCTTTTTCCTCTCCCCTCTCCTTCCCATGTGCCGACAACGCAGTCCTGGCTCCAAACTCCAGTGGTTTCTTCCCCTCGCACAATTTCTCTGCTTCCCCAGCCAGGTGGAGATGCGCAGGCAGTGCCAGTGCAAACCCCAGCGCTGCAGAGGAAGGTGAAGGGCAGCTCTGCCACCATGGAGTGCAAAATGAGCACCAACGTCTACGTGCACTGGTACAAGCACCTTCCCGGAGAGCCCCCAAAGAGGATCCTGTACGTGTCGGGACAGACACCTTATTTTGATGACAGCGGTGATAGAAGCAGATTTCAAGTCTGGAAGCATCCTACTGAGCTGCTTTATCGTCTCACGATCGATTTTTTAACCCCAAGGGATTCCGGCACTTACTACTGTGCGTATTGGACGTATCAAGGCATCACAGCCTCAGAGGCGCAAAGACGAGCCGTACAAAAAGGCATTTTGCACTTTGAACCACAAGCTCTGAACTCTGCCAAAAATGCAGATACTTCCCTATTCCACCCACCTCTCGTGATTTTCTGCAGCCGGGTAGGAAAAACAGCATTGTACCGTGACAACTGTGACAAGTATCATGCTAATAAGGAGTATTATCATTGCAGTACTCACAGCTATCTGTACCATCCAGAACGTGGAGAGTCCCAGTCACTTCAGGGTAAATAGATGGGCCTTTGCTCTTAGGATGAAGGCTTGATTATCCTGAAAGCACTCACCTGACAGTGAACACGGCTGGTCTGTGTGTGTGGACAAACGGGAGCTGTAAATTTCTCTTCTCTGTTAGAATCCTTGGAGCAAGCAGAGAAACATATCTACATCCCTTCAGTGCTTTCTCTTGAAAAAAAAACAAAAAAGACATGAATGTAAACGAAGGAGAGAAGACCAGATGATCTTGCACACCCTCCTTCATATTCTTCTTTTGTCTTCCTTTGCATCTCAGTCACTACAAATTCCTACAACAGCCCAGGAAACCTAATTGTATTGTCACCATTTCTCACCTGATATCTGCAGGACAGAACTGAAAACCTCGGCCATGGGCGAAGCCCCTAGCAAGCAGAGACTCTCAGGCCCTTTGGGTTAAGTGTACTGAGTTTTGCAAATCAGGTTCTACGACCAAAGGCTGCTTCTAGCAAAGCTGGCATTTGCCTGACAGCTAAGTCAGAAAACTGAAATAGTTCCTGAGTTAGGACAGAGTGCACATGCTCAGTATCCTGTGAGAGACTCCTCTGATGCCTCTGCACCTTCAAAAATAAGAACAAATACCTCCATAGTGGTGGTTTTCCAGTTCCACGGGCTCTCAGCATTGTTTTTGCTGGACTTTTGCTATGACTTGAATATGTGATGCCTTGCCATAGAGGTTTCTGGCCTCCTTAACTATTTGCAAAATAGGTTGTAGTATGTGTGCCCTCAGATATTAAATCCAGGACAGTTTGCCTTCTTTGCTGACATTGTAGGATGTCAGGATTCCTCACAACCAATCTAGGAGGTTTCTGGCATGAGTTGATGGCAACTTTCACACACAGGTGACTGAGCAGCCAGCAAGGAAGGGTGCTCTGCTGGGGCTCCTACGCACAAACAAGGGAGAACTGGTTGGGGGTGTGCAGGTCAGGGGCAGCCTTGGCTGCAGTGACCGTGAGCTGGTGGAGCTCAGGCTGCTGAGAGAAGGGAGCAGGGCAAAAAGCACAACCCTGGACTTCAGGAGAGCAGACGTTAACTTCTTCAGAGACCTGCAGGGAACCTGGGGATAGATTACCTGGAAGCAGCCGAGGTACTCAATGCTTTCCTTGCCTCAGTATTCACCTCTAAGACCAGCCTTCAGGAATCCCAGGCCCCTGAGACCACAGGGAAGGCCTGGAGCAGGGAAGATGCACCCTTGGTCTTCCATGGAGGACAATCAAATCAGTGAGCACTTAGAACGAACAAATGTAATTCCACGGTGCATGACAGGATGCACCCACTAGTGCTAAGGAAACTTTCCCACAGTTATTTATTGGGAAGAGAGGGACCCTTTCCATCGCCAACACACAGAGGCAGGGGTCTCTCCTTGCCTGCCTCTCCCTGCAGCCCTGCGCGCACGGGCACCTTTCCAGGCCGGTTAGCAACACGTGCTTAGCCCTGGCTTGCTGCATGTGGCCACAGCCAGCAGGAGGGAGGCCAAAGCATCTCATCTCCCTCGCGCCTAGCAAGTGGCAGCCCAGGATCACCGGTCACAGGGGAGCGTCCCACGGCACCAGCCCCACTCAGTGAGATGCCCCTTCTGCAACGGTTGCTCACAGCAGCCCTCTCCGGGCTTGCTTTTGTTTTCCAGTCTTCCTTCCCAAGAAGTGTTTGCATCTCATCTGAGCTTCGAAACAGAAATCCTGCGGCTGTGCATTTCCTCCCACCCTCAACACCAAAGCGGAGGCACATCCCCAAGGTGCAGCTGTCCCAGTCGCTGCCGGCTGATGGGCTCTAGCTGCTTCGGTGGAGGGCAGCACCAGCACAGGGGCACCCCGGGCACTTGGGTGTGCCGCAGCTGGGTGACTAAGCTGCAGCAGCAAAAGCAGCTCCCTAACTGAGTGGCTGAACACCTCCCGTCTGCTCGGGCTCTCAGCACCTCTCCACACTCTCCTGGGGGATGGCACGCATTCACCATCCACCAACATGACCTCCAGGCTGAAACCTTCATGCCCAATACACAGCTGGAGCTGCTCTCCCTCACAACTGTGTTTTAGTGGCTCTGGGTCACGTTTTCAAGGGACACAATCATTCTCACCTTCACCTGAAAACCCAACGGGACTACAACCTTCTAAGCAATTTCAGCATTTGCCAGCCTGCAGGGGGTTTTCTACAAATGTGACCCACCTGCTTGTGCACAGAAGACCTGCCCCTGAAGGCTGCTCAAGAGAGTGCCCTCCTCCTCCCACACAACACTCTCCCCATCTGGGCTCCCTTTCACCCTCCTCTGAGTCTCAACAACAGCAGAGCCTGACAAGCAAACATGCTGCTGCTGGCAGCGCTTCTGGCCACAGCTGCTTGCTCTTGTAAGTCCTTCCCTATTTTCCTACCTCTCCTCACAGACACCCATGGCTCTGCTGACAGGCACCTTCCCCAAATCCCTCCATTCCACCTAATTACTTTCTCCTCTTTTTTTTTAATCCTAGATGGATTTGCACAAGAAATTCCCATGCAGAGCCCTATATCCATCACCAGGTCTAAAGGAACTACACGCCTGTACTGTCACGTTAAAGACGTCTCTGAAGATTTTGGTGGCCTTGTCATACACTGGTATCAACAGAAGGAGGGTAAAGCTCCACAGAGGCTACTGTTCTTTTCATCAGGGTCAGCTTCAGTTGACAGTGGCTTTCAAGCAAACAGGTACATGGTTGAAAAAGTTTCTGGCCAGAAACGGTGTGTTCTTACAATAAAAGATGTAATTCCAGATGATGCTGCTACTTACTACTGCGCCTACTGGGAACCTCACTGTTACAGAAACTCTAAGATCATCAAGGCAATAAAAAAACCCCAAAACCCCTCCCTTAACATCTGAACCACAAGGCTGTAACTGTGTCACTGCCCTGTCTTCTTCACTCCATCTGACAGGAGCTGCAGAAAGGCCAAACCTTTTTCTGCTGCCCAAAAAGAACAGCTAACCCGCACAATTGTCCTTTGCAAAGTCTGGGTTGATGTTAACACTCCGGTCTTCAAACACACATCTACTATTTTAAGGGCAAAGGAAATCTTCACTGCCTGAAGACTTAGCACATAAATACTAGAAACTGACCTGCTTGTTTGGTGCTGTTTGCACAGCCATGGCAGGCGTCTGGTGGCCCTTGAGGGGAGCAAACATTGCATTGATTTTCTAGTCCAGCCACTGTTCTCCCAAAGGAAAGAGAAGGCAGGAAAAGAAAGACAACATGCTGAAGAAAGTGCCTCCGTGGTGGGAACGATTTGCTTGCCACAACCTAACACATCTTAGAAAAGGTTCCCCACTACAGTCTGCCTGCTCCACATGTCAGCACCTCTAAGTGCCTGGAAAAATTGTTTACCTAATTTGCATACCACAAAACCCCACACGGACCAATATAATTCAGAGATTTACAGTCTCTTATCTACCACAGCTGATGATGTGCTGCTTAGAACCATCCTCCTCTTTCATTTCATGTTAAGGCAAATAGGACAAACAGGGTTTTCTGGAAGATAGACGATTTGAGGAAGCTGTCAAGTTTGATGGCCTTATTTCAAATTTGCAGTGAGTTAGGATGTGGCCCTGGGCACAGCAAGCATGTCAAAGAAGAGCCTGAGAGGAATAGTTTTTGCTTGTGCCTTTAGCCCAATATACGCCTACTCCTCAGCTTTTCTTGTCTTGATGAAGGGTGTTATTGCCTACTTGAAATGCTGGACCATCACACAGAATGAGCTTTGGGACTTTAGAAAGAAGATTAGGCAGGGTGCAAGTTAACACTAAATACCATCCGCCCCAGGTCTTGAAAGTCCTAAACACAATGTGAAGTTTAGTACGCAAGCGCTCACTAATTTCACTGAATCCTGTTGGTACCTTCAGGGCTAGGCAGTGGTGTGACACACAGCTCTCAGCCAGAAGTTGGTACTGTCATGTGCTGTCTTTATTCATAGGATCTCATGGCAGTTTTCCAAAGAGTTTCCTCTTAGTTCAGTGAATCGTCTTTATTTTTGTTCTTCTCTACCTTCTGTCTGCAGTGGCTTCCAGCTTCCCTCACTCCTGCGCTTGCAGTGCTGCGGTCAGCCTTGATATTTTTCTCAGGGACCCTTCCCTTGTGGTCCTGTCATGGTGTCAGAAAGTTTCCTGAACCAGGCTCATCCTCGTCATAGCATGTGGCATCACTGTGCCCATTTTATGATCGTAAAATTGATGTGGACCATTAAAAGCCCCATCCCCAGTCGTATCACCACCTCTACCACACTCTGGATCTCTCACTGGGAACCGGCACTTCCCGAGCTTCACAACAGCCACCCGTGGTCGGCCCACAGAGCAAAGCTCCATGCAGGGGAGACTCCCCTTCCCCTTGCCTTCCCCTTCCCTTCCCACTCACTCCCCCATTCCCACTGCTCCCCGCAGGAGCTCAGGGGACACCTTCCCCTGCCTTGACACACAGTGTCTCCAGCTGGCACCCAAGGAAGTCCCCTCCTCCTCCCATGCACCACTGCTCACGCTGCACCAGGGCCGGTTTCCTTCTCCTCGGAGTCTCAAACGACAGCAGAGCCTGACAAGCAAACATGCTGCTGCTGGCAGCGCTTCTGGCCACAGCCGCTTGCTCTTGTAAGTCCTTCCCTATTTTCCTACCTCTCCTCACAGACACCCATGGCTCTGCTGACAGGCACCTTCCTCAAATCCCACAATTCCACCTAATTACATCATGTCACCTCTTTTTTTTTTTTTTTCCTAGACGGATATGCGCAAGAAATTCCCATGCAGAGCCCTATATCCATCACCAAGGCTAAAGGAAGTGTACGTCTGGAATGTGACTTTAAATATGTCTCTCAAAATTTTGATGGCCTTGTCATACACTGGTATCAACAGAAGGAGGGTAAAGCTCCACAGAGGCTACTGTTCTTTTCATCAGGGACAGCTTCATTTGACAGTGGCTTTCAAGCAAACAGGTACATGGTTGAAAAAGTTTCTGGCCAGAAACGGTGTGTTTTTACAATAAAAGATGTAATTCCAGACGATGCTGCTACTTACTACTGCGCCTACTGGGACCCTCACTGTTACAGAAACTCTAAGATCATCAAGGCAATAAAAAAAAGCCCCTCCCTTAACGTCTGAACCACAAGGTTGTAACTGTGCCACCGCCCCGTCTTCTTCACTCCATCTGACAGGAGCTGCAGAAAGGCCAAACCTTTCTCTGCTGCCCAAAAAGAGCAGCTGACCCACACAACTGTCCTGTTCAAAGAGAGATTTTGACTGAGCAAGTGCAAAGTGCAAAGGGGATTGTGAAGGTCCAACACCTAACCCAGCTTCTCCATTCCACCTTCTCCTTTTCACTCAAGCATGTCAGCAAACCGGTTGCAAGGATTTATCGAATGGAAAAGGGGCACTTTTCCATATTGTTTTTCATGGAAATAGGTCAGTACGTTCTGCTGGAGCTCTTCAAAGCCTTTGGCCTGACAAAGACAACTGAAATGGAGACCTTTAGGCTGAAGGTTCGTAACATTTTAAACAAAGGAAAAAGAGTCTTCTTTTCACTTAAAAGTTAGCAGCTGTTGGAGGACGATTTTTCTATGTATTCCTCCAGAGATCTGGAGGTGGGAATTTTTGTGCTGGTGGGGGTTTTTTGGGGGTTGGTTGTTTTTTTTTTTTTTTTTTAAGCTGTATCAGTCCCTTTCCCCATCTTCTTGCTTATCACTGTCTGTGTTTCACTGGTGTTCATCATAGCAGTGATGCAGCGGAATCACCCAAGAAGTTGGAGACAGAGTTACCAAAGTTACTAACAGAGAAAAGAGCTTTCCATAGTTAAGAACAACTTTCATACTTAATGTCTCATTCACAACGCTTCCCTCCCAGCTACTGCCTCAAAATGCATGCTGACCCTCATGCCTGAGAAATTAATCCACAGAGGTTTTTCTCTACCATCAAACTTCTCCTTAATATTGTCCTTTACTGTGTTACCCTGATGCTCTCCTCGCTTGGTTAATTGAAGCGTAACTCATTACAGACTATTAGTCTGATTGGATGAAAAAGTGACACAACAATTTCAAATATGTATTATGTGCCCACATGGCTACAGTTTAGTTTTGTCCTCCTCATACTTGCAAGCCCAGATCACACAAGGGAAGGAGACAAGCTGTCTGCAACACGCAGTATTTCAGTTTGTTTCTTCTAATGAGACCTCTCAGCTACTCACTGTTGTGACCATAATGCAAGGATCCCAGCAACTGCAGATGAGATGGTGGCGGCATCCTTTCACTGCGTGTCTAAGGACCTGGCAGGAAAAGCACTGGTTGGTACCGTTCTCTGTCTACATCACTCCTGCCATTGCTTTGTGGTTGCGATTACAATGATTCCTGCCCAGGAGCCTTCAGAGTAGACAACTGCTTTTGTTACACCTACTTCAACTGAAAGACCTTCACCCTCAGTCTAGTTCCTCCCTCCAGCCACAAATTGTAATTTATCAATGTTGTTTTGCAGTCGGTATGCCACGTGAGATCCCAGGAGCACTCAAACTCAGTTTCTTTTAAAGGGCAAACTAAGCATGGAGGCTGTTAGATTGACAGTAGCGGTGACTCCTCTGATGTTATCTTTTGCTGTTTTGTAAGAAACCCGTGTGCAAAGGGGAAAAGCCGCCTTCTCCCATCAGCTAGTATACAAAAAGATGCTGGTGAGCTGCTGTTGCAGAGCCTGGAGTCATTCCAGGAGATGTGCAGATAATAACCACATACCGGGGCAGAAGATGCAACCCGCAGCACACAGACACCTTCACGATGCTTATGGTGCTGGCTCTCCCTCCTTTCCCTCTGCCAAATTGTATTAAGACAACTAAAAATAAAGTACATGCTAGTAGTACTTGATGTCACTTTATTGCAGGGGAGAGAGGGTGTACCCCTTTGGGAAAGAGCAGGATCGTCACCTGAAGGTATGTGGGTTTTAACATGCGCAAACTATTTGTGTGTCTAAAATGGAACAGAAACCTTCACCTAATTCTTAGGCATTAAGCAGAGGGGTTATCTAACAAATTTGCAACTCTTCAGGAAAGAGATTTGCTCCGAAGGGCATTAGATATCGAAGGGCATTAGATATCAGCTGAACAACAGGTGCAAGTCTGAAATTCCTGACATCCTCCCAACGGCCAGCCCTTCGCTCAACCTCCTGTGGCTGGTTGGGAAAAAAATGGGATTTTCTTCATCAGTGGCACAGCAAGAGACCACGTTAGCTTATTGTAAAGGCAAAACATAGTGTGGAGGACCTGGATCAAATACTTTGGCACAGGAACCAAGCTAATTGTCTCTAGTAAGTACTATTATTATTGATCTGATTTTCACAGTGTCATTCAGGTTCTCAGATAATTAAGAATGAAAGACTGCAGGAAAACTAATTTCTGCCTGATAAACTATGTTTTAGCCATGAACTGTGCGTGGTGCCCTAGTTGGGTGGGTTGATGGGCAATAAACATATTGACCTCGTGAATGGAGAGATCACCTCTAGAACAATTCCTCAATACTTATTAAGGACAGGGGGATGAAGAAATGAGGAGAGGTAAAAATTTAAATGTTGGGATGGATTCATTGCTGTTCTGGGAAAAGAAAAGCAAACTGCTTGACAGTTTACTCTCAGAACAGCAAGGGACAAATGCAAAAAATTTCTTGTTGATAGAGATGGTTCAAAGTTGATTGGGAAGGAAAATTGCCTGGAATGCCATAACTTTCTCGTTCCAGGCCCTGCTAAAAGTAACTAACTGGTTTACTTTTGCATTTGTATTATTCTTAATTGTAGTGAGGCTATGCAATCAATAGGATGAATGTTGTTTTCAGTATAAAGTACATAGCGATGCCTATAATACGTTGCTCAGAAAATACAAGGTGACTATCACTAAGTCACATCGTAACAAGCAGAGGAGAGTTCCAGAGAAATTTAAAATGTTGTCCATGCCTCTGACCAAAAATGTTCTCTGCTGCAATGTGCAATTAAACTCTGCCTGTGTAGAGGCAGCTGCTTTTGCCAGGACGATGGCAGCGTAACCACTTACCAAAGGCATGAACTTAGTCATGGCCGTCAGCTGAGGATATGGACTTTGCATTTAAAATATGGGCTTCCAAATATGAGTTGCATGAAACTTTAGTTAAGGTACTTTCACACAATAAGTAATTTGCAAGATAGGACACTTAGGGGAAAAATTGTTTACCTGTATATTTAAACCAACAAATAACTAGTAAACTTTCTTAATTTCCTTTGGGAAGCATAATGTAACTGCATTTCTTCTTAAAACAGTAAAAAGAGGTGACTTCAGAGAAAACCTAGCAGAGCAGAGGCAACAGATCTTTGTTAGAGAAATCCCAGAGCTAAAAGGGTTAGAACATAGTTATAAAATACGCACAGCACTGCTTTCTTCTCAGAAAATGCTCTGTTTAAAACCTGCGTTTTTACTCACTACAAAAATCAAAATCGTTCTAAAAATGGCACTCTAGTCCATGTTGAAAATTCAGCTATTGCACTGGTTCAGATTTATCATCAACCTCTAAATCAGAGAGGCCTTTTCTGTAGCCTATGCAAGAAAAGGGCAGTGCAGGAGATACTGCTAAGCATTATCAGACTGTGGGATGTTGATGTCAAAATATTTGGAAGTGGAACTAAGCTTATTGTTTCAAGTAAGTATGAAATGTAAAACTTAACTACTTCTGAAATGCTTTTCAATACAGTTAGATTTGCAGGATTTTCCTCTTAAACAGCATTTCTGTAGGCAAAGCACAACATAGGTTCTTTGTATTTATGTATGAAATGGGGGAAACACAACAGCTATTGCAGCACAGATGTATAACTAACACCATTATTATTTTCTTTTTAAAGATTAATTTCAATACGGCAAAGACAGCATTTGGAGAACTGAAAGATATTTTTGTCTTTAAATATGCATATTCGACCTTTGTGAGATTTCTAATTCACTCTGAGAGAAAAGTGTCAAATCTTTGGGTTACTCAAATTCTTTGAAAAGCAAAACATTTTGCTTTAGGACTATGCCTGACTATACCAAATGAAAGGAGTTATCTGAGACATGCCCAGAACTGCCTGAAGATATGATAGTTGAAAGGCTATGCTCTCTTCCTAGCTTTTGCAGAAACTGCTTATTATCAGTTATTACTGTTATTAAGGAAGAATACCAAACTCAAAATGTTTTGACATACTTATCAAAATTATTTTGCTTCAAGTAAACTTCAGGTGCTTTGATACTTGCCTGTGATTTGGTTCAACTAAGCATCTGATATGGTTTTCCTTCATGTTACTGACAACAAAAATATTGGTTGGGGGTCTTGTGCTGCTAGGATCTCAGCATAATGTTCACCAATTGTAGGTAGACAACATCCACTGCTCTCCCTTCATCCACCCAGCTTGTCATGCCGTCATAGAAGGCTATCAGATTGGTCAGGCATGATTTCCCCTTGGTCAATCCACATTGACCCCTCCCAATAACATTCTTCTCCTCCTCCACGTGCTTATTGATAACCCCAAGAATAAGTTGCTCCATCATCTTCCCAGGGATGGAGCTGAGGCTGACTGGCCCTGTAGTTCCCTGGGTCCTCCTTCTTGCCCTTTTTGGAGACCGGAGTGACATTGGCTTTCCTCCAGTCCTCAGGCACCTCTCCTGTTCTCCATGACCTTTCCAAGATGATTGGGAGTGGCCTAGCAATAACATCTGCCAGCTCCCTCAGCACTCGTGGGTGCATCCCATCAGGGCCCATAGATTGGTGGATGTTAAGTTTGCCTAGATGTTCTCTAACCCAATCCTCCTCGACCAAGGGAACGTCTTCCTTTTGCAAGACTTTTTCTCCTGCCTCCAGGCTTTGGGTTTCCTGATGGCCGACCTTAGCAGTAAAGACTGAAGCAAAGGCGGCATTCAGTAACTCTGCCTTCTCTGTATCCTCCATCACCAAGGCACTCACCTCATTCAGCAGCAGGCCGACATTTTCCCTAGTCTTCCTTTTGCTGCTGATGTACTTGAAAAAGCCCTTCTCATTGTCCTTGACTTCCCCTGCCACTTTTAATTCCAACTGGGCCTTAGCCTTCCTTGTTGCATCGCTACACACTCTGACTACATTCCTGTATTCCTCCCAAGTGGCCATTCCCTTTTTCCACATACTGTCAAATTCTTTCTTCCCTTTGAGTTTTTTCCAGCAGCTCCTTACTCATCCACGCAGGTCTCCTTCCTCCTTTGCTTGTCTTCCTGTTCTTCGGGATGCGCTGATCTTGAGCTCGGAGGAAGGGGTGTTTGAATACTGACCAGCTCTCTTGGGCCCTCTCACCTTCTAGAACTTTAACCCATGGGATTCTCCCAAGCAGGTCTTTGAAAAGGCCAAAGTTAGCTCTCCTGAAGTCCAGGGTTGTAATCCTACTTACTGGCCTGCTCCTTCCACGTAGGATCCTGAACTCCACCATATCATCCCCAGCCTTCAGATCTTCAACCAGTCCTGCTTTGTTTGTTAGTACAAGGTCCAGCAGCACCTCTCTCCACGTGGGCTCCTCTACCAGCTGTGTCAAAAAGTTGTCATCAATGCCCTGCAGGAACCTGCTGGACCGTGCACGCTTGGCCGTGTTGCTTTTCCAGCAAATGTCGGGGTGGTTGAAGTCCCCCATGAGGGCCAGGGCCTGCAATCGTGAGGCTGCTTCCAGCTGTCTGCAGAAGGCCTCGTCAACTTCCTCTTCCTGATCTGGTGGCCTGTAGTAAACACCCACAACAGTGTCACCCATATTAGCTATTAGCCTGCTCCTTAATCCTTACCCATAAGCTTTCGACTCTTCTTGATCCACCCCTAGACGGAGCTTGATACATTCCAGTTGCTCTCTCACATAAAGAGCAACTCCACCACCTCGCCTTGACGGCCTGTCTCTCCTAAAAAGTACCTTACCATCCACGACAGCATCATGCAAGCTATCGCACCATGTCTCTGTAATTGCAATGAGGTCATGGCACTGTGACCGCACACAGATCTCTGGTTCTTCCCATTTATTCCCCATGCCGCATGCAACGGTGTGCAGGCATTTTAGAGAGGTAATTGAGCGTGGATGTTTCCCTGGAGAGGTGCAGGAGGGTCCGCCATAGCCACACACACCTTTGAGGCAGTTGCCTTTCTGGTTCTCATCTTGGGAGGCAGTTACGGGACATTTGGTGCTACTCTGGTTGGCTGGGCTTATTCCCCAGTTCTATGCAATGGCATGGGCTTTGCCATTTTGGACCCCACTCCCTGAATCCTTTAGTTTAAAGCCTGCTTCACCAAGTTGGCCAGCCTGCTGCCAAAGATCCCCTTGCCTCTTCTAGACAGGTGGATCCCATCCCTCTCTAACAGGTTCTAGTCAAAGAAATTCCTATTGTCATAAAAGCCCAAACCCTCGTGATGGCTCCAGCTAAGTAGCCAGGAGCTGATATGCATTATACGCCTACTCCTGGCTGCCCCCTTCCCTCCAACTGGTAGAATGGAGGACAAGATAACTTGGGCACCAACGTTTTCCACTTGCACCCCCAGGGCTTTATAGTCTTCCTTGATTCTACCCAGGTTCCAGCTTGCAGCGTCATTCATGCCCACATGAAAGAGTAGCAGTGGACAGTCGGCTGTGCTCTTGACAAGTTGGGGCACCCTCTCAGCAACATCTTGGATCCTGGCTCCCAGAAGGCAGCATACCTCTCGTGATTCCCTGTCAGGTCGGCAGGTGGGTGCCTCGGTGCCCCTTAACCAACAGTCTCCCGCTACAAGCACTCGTCGCTTCTCTTTACGGTATCCACTGTGTGCTGTTGGTAGAGTTTCTCCTTGTGCATCTTGCTCGTGGGTGTCTACAGCTGTTGAGGCTTCATATCTGGTTTTGGTTGTGAAGCTGGAGGGTGAAGACTGAAGCGGAGCCCTACTTCTGTGGCTCACCAGGGTCCAAGGTGCCTCAGTCTCTGTGCTGCCCACTACAGGTACTTGGTTATGAAACCACCTATCTATCTCTGTCTCGGACCCCCTAATACTGCGCAGCCTTTTTACTCTTTCCTGAAACTCAGCCACCTGACGTAACAGATCATCAAAGGTACTTACCTTTTCACCAGGAGAAGGGTCTGGGCACTCGCTGCAACCTACCGCCTGTACTGAAGTCTCCTTTCTTACCACTTCCGTCTGGGTGAACGCATCAGTCGTCTCAGGGGAGATGGTCTCTGTAGGAACACTGGCTTTAGCTCTAGGCGAGTGCCCACCATTTTGGCAGAGACCTAGAGCACTTCCCTGGGCTGTGGGCCTACAAGCAGATTACAGGGCTGTACCCTCACAAACTGCCGTGCAGCGCCCTGTTCGCAGCGCTCCCTACAGCCGTTTAAATCTCCTGCGGCTGCTGGGATGAGTGCAAAGACTCCCTGTGACTTTGGATGAGAAACTCTGATCAATTTGGGGGCAGAAATAGGAAGTGTGTGAATCACTTCACGGTGCTGGGAAAGTTATATCTTGTGTAAGCCACTGATTTCTAATTTCAAAACAAAGAACCCCGATAGCATCAGTATCAGTAAACTGTCATTATAAGGCATATTTTCATACGGTCTGGGTGAGGAAGCAGCAGAGACGGGAGTTAGCCTGGGGAGAGGCCTGTTCGTCAGCAGGTGTTCAGACCTCAGTCTTGAACTTTCTTCAAATCAGGTTCTGGCTTCTTTGATTAATGCCGGCTGCTATGAAAATACTTAGGCCCGTGTGCAGCATTTGGCTTGAGATGTGTACAGTATTTTGGTTAGAAAATCAGATAGTAAACCATATCAGACACACAGACAATGTTCTAAAAATGCCTCTCTTGCAGGTTTGAGAACATAAGAAGAAGATGAAAATGGGTGTATTACTACTGATGTCCTGCAGATGTCATGTAAGTTGATATTATAAAGCATTTCCGTTTAAGCTAGAGAGCTAAGCATGTATTTTAGCCTGTTAAAATTTTGATGCATATTCATGATTTTTAAATTACTGGAGCTGTCAGTAAAAGTTTGAAAACACTGGAGCTTCCTTTGCAGTACTGGGTAACTCCACACACTGACTGTAGGAACAGGGATTTCAGGCAGAAGCCATGTTGCAGAATCCCCTTTGATGTTCAAGGTTCAAAATGAATGGGACAAATTGTTAAAGGAAGAGCTTCAGCGGTATTGTCACGAGATGAAAAATCATCCTGCGCTTGGAGCCTCCAACATCTCAGTCAATGAGAGAGTGAGGGAATGAAAACCTGATCTCTGTCTAGTACCCATTTGGGAGAACAGGGTTCTCACTAGAAGCAAAGATATACCCAGGCAGAAGTGAAGCAAGGGGACCTCAGGCTACAAATAAGGCAGAAACCTGTAAGAGTGGGGCAATGAACTGCTGAAGCAACCTGCCTATGACTGTGGTACAGTCTCAGTTGCTGGTCACGAGGCAACTTCCTTAAAGAAAAGCTGTAGCTGCTCACACAGGGCTTAATTTTGGGAGCTGCTCTGGGCAGTGGTATCCTTTTGCAGGGTACCACCACTTGCAGAAACTTCCATGAGGGGACAGAGGAGATCTCTTGCGGCCCCAGAAAGCTCGAGGCATTTAGAGGAGCTGCCACTGGGTGATGGGTACCTGAGCCCCTCATTTCTTCTCCTGAGGTGCCTGCTCCCTCCTGCCGGGGACGGACTCTGCTCCTGGCTGGCTCAGGGAGGCAGGCTCGGCACCACGCAATGCACGTGTTGCTGCTACAAGGGCTTCTGGCTGCGTCAGCCCTTTGCTGTAGATGTGAGTCGCAGGGGCTTGGGAGAGTCCTAGTCTGTGAGTCCCTGGGGGCTGGTCGCTGCTGTCACAAGAGTGCTCTTTCTCTGCTGTCCTTGTAGATGGAGCTGTACAAAGCCTCAGGCAGCCAAAACCAGCTATTTTGCCTGCTTTTGAAGGGCCTCTCTCCTCTTCCATCCTTTGGTCGCCACTGCACCTTAAAAATCCAGATATGAAGAACTGATTTTAAAAGTTAGCGCACATCAATCATATGTTGAGGAAAATAAAATGGTCACACTTTACTCATCATCTCAGCAAATTCCCTGGGGAAAAAAAAAAACCCAAAACAACAAAACTTATGTTTTCCTCAGTAGTGGGCTCTCTTCTTAAAAAGTTCTTTTTGGGTTTTGGGGTTTGTTTTTGTTTGTTTGTTTCCCTTCTACTTAAGTGTTAATCAACGGCAACGGCTTGTACACAATTAAGGCATCACAGCTGGCACAGCCTCACTGGGTGGTACTAAACCAAGATCTGCTTCATCCCTGCTTCAGTCTCCCCCCTGACTCTGTCCCTGTCAGGAAGCCATAAGGAGGGCAGCAACAATGTGGCTACTGAGCACTTTCATCCTGACGGCTGGTTTTTCTTGTACGTGCCACGCTCACTTCGCTGCCTGCACATCCCCCGGTGGCAAAGGGGATGGTTTCTTAACTCAGCTTCACGTTACTAATTTTCTCTTTCTTTCTCACAGGCAGTTCTGCACAAGACTTGCAGCAGACCCCCATATCCATCACCAAGGCAGAAAGCAAAACAGTGCTAATCAACTGTCATGTCTCCGATCCTGATTTTAACAACGTTTTCATTCACTGGTACAGAAAGAGGCCAAACACGGCTCCCAAGCGCATTGCCTACATGTCCTCCCGGCTTTTCCTTGAAAACAAGTCTGATGATGGGAAATTTAGTATTGAGAAGGATGCCACCAAATCTGTCTGCACCCTGACAGTGAGCAAAGGAACTCTGCAAGACTCCGCTACCTACTACTGTGCTAGGTGGGATGCACAGCAGTAGAAAGCCATAGGGAACCTGCACAAAGACGTGCTCTGCTTCCTGAACCAGATCCTGAAGTGTTTGACAACAAGCAGGAACATCCCCACCCGACATTCCCCATCAGCCTTGAATCAGACACGCTTTACAGGCAGCCGCTGCGTGAGTTTACAGGATGGGCTAGCTAAGAGAAGGGAAGACCTTTGGATTCCCACCAGCCTTCAAGCTATGTCTTTGGAATAAATCCCCAGTTCCATCATTTGTGTGGCAGAACAGAAGAACATAAGGGAAAATAAACTTGAAGCACCACTCAGGACTGCAGATGTAATGTCCCCACTTAGTACTTCTCTGCTGCTAGAGAATCTTGGTTTATGTTCACGTTCTTTTCTGTCTGGAGCTGAGCAAGCCTTCCTTTAGATTAAAACACAAGTCTCTTAGCTGACTTCGGTGGGGCTTCGCATCGAACATGCCAGCCAACCTGCAAAAAAACTAGCAACTATACAACAGATACTTATATTTCCATTTTGCAAGCAGAAGGGCACTAATGTAAGTTCTTGCACCCCCTTTTCTGTTTAAGGCCAAAACCTGATAGTTAAAATCACAGGACCACTGTGTTCTGATCCCAAAGGACCCAGCATTACCGGTCTCCAGTAGAATCAGCCTGTTCACGGTTAGCTTTATCTCAACATCACCCGCCTGCTGTCAGGAAAGCCTCTCCACAGGATGCCCCAGTGAGTCATTTCCTTTCCTCAGCCGCAGCCCTCCATCCCTGCCTGGAGAGCTGTCGCCTTCCTCCCAGAGGCAGATGCCAGCGAGAGCCCTCGGGATGCTGCTGCTCCCACTCCTGGCCCTGGCTGCAGCCTGGTCCTGTACGTTCCCCTTGTCACCACGGCACAGCGCGGGGCAGCAGCAGCAGCAGCAGCAGCAGGAGGCACCCCGTATTTACAAGTGTGAAGGAACAGCAGGCTAAGAGTGTTTGTTGTGTTTTCTCTCCTCTTTCTAGATGGACAAGCACAAGTGCTTCTGAAGCAGAGTGTATCCATTACCAGAGGCCAAGGTAAAACTGCATGGATCAAGTGTATAGCTGAGGGCATATCCAACTTCCAGTCTGCAATTATACATTGGTACCGACATATCCCCTCCAAAGCTCCCGAACGGATTCTGTATATCGGATCAGGTCAAGCTTCGTATGACGACAATGCCTATAGGAGCAAGTATTCTTCTTCAAAGAGAGGTACAAATGTCTGCACTTTCTTAATCAACGGCATTAACTCCGACGATGAAGGTACCTACTACTGTGCCCACTGGAAGTCCCACAGAACTAGCAGACCACAGGCAGCCTCTACAGAAAGCTGCCTGTCCCCTGCGCAGCAGGCTTCCTGTCAAATGCAGAGAACCACGGTTGTACCTTCCTGCCACTAACGCATCCCAACAGGTTTAGGCTGAGTATGTAAGTATAAATAACGGGCAAGGAGCAAAGCAAAGCAATGCAGCGTGCTGCATCTCAGCTGGTATAATGCGCTGTGCTGTGCTGGGGGAAATAGGGCACTCCTGTGGGTGACGATGGCAATAACCGCTGAATTACACAGTGTCACAGACTGTCTTGGCTGAATACAGATACTTTCCCACATACCGTCTGAGCTAGCAAAAATGAAGCATATGGCAGGGAGGGAGCATGGAAGGAGGATATTTCCACTGACAGTCTAGCCTGGGAGACTTCAAATCCAGGTCGCAATGGAGATACTGGTGCTTCTCATCGCTGGTCACTCCCACCTTAATGGTTATGATGACAATGACTGTGTTTAACACCAAGACCCCTTAGGACCAGCCAGACAGCTGGGAGCAGAGCCACAGTGAAATTACAGCAATGGTAGTCACAACCCGTGTCCGTGGGAATGTGTCACAACACTCAAGTGTGTCATTTCCTCTCCTCACTGGGGGTCCATCCCCCATCTGAGGTTCATTACCTCAATTCCTACAGGCCCAGCCATCTTCTCTGAAAACAGCATTGCTGCAGCTTCTTCTTGCAGCTTTATCTTGGCCCTGCAAGATACCTGCCTCTCTGGCTTTCACATTTAAGTGGGCTAAGAATAAAAACAGAGTCTTCAAGTCAGTACACTCCACATTTACAATATTGGGTTTTTTTCTTTCATGGTAGATGTCTACACTACAAGATCTGACACTAATTCATGTCTCTATCACAAGGTCAACAGAAGAACATGAACTTTCTGTACTAGTTGTGAGATGAGACTCTTAGTTGTGTACCCTGCTATTGACAAAGCCCTTAGAAAAAAGAGTCCAGAGTAGATCATCTCTTTTGGGTCAGAAAAGGAGCAATGTTTCTCAGGGAAAAGCATGGTATGTGGTGGCTGCTGCCCAAGTAACCATTTGCCATGAAGTCTTTGCAGGGCACCTTTTGAGGGCTCTGAAGTGAGGGAAAGTACAAGAAAAAGCAGAGGGCAGCAAGCAGCTGGCTGCGAGCCATGCATGCTTCACCCTGGCTTTGCCACAGCCGCTGGGGCTCTCGTGCAAAGGAGGCTCCAGCTGTATTTGTCCAATTTGGTGCTACAACCCCACCATCAAGGCAGGCAGGCACTTGCACACAGTACTTGCTCAACCGCCTTGCTGTTTGCAGGACACTACTGCCAGAGGAACCGGCCCAGAGGAGCTGAGTGCCGTCCCAGGAGGACATCCTGGGGACAAACCATGTCTGGTGTAGAGACATAAGGCTGACCAGACACTTGGGAGCTGTAAGAGATGATAGTTAACTATGACTTATCCCATTTGGGCTACCAAAGCAGGCAGTATATTCTGGGAAAGGCTGGTGAAATGTCCTTCTGGGACAGCTTAGGGGTGCCTGAGGAGAGGAGAACATCCTTGGGAAGGGCCAGATCTCCACTGTTACTGCTCCTTTCTACACTGTTAGTGATGTGGTTTAGCTTGTCAGTAAATGTAATCTCCTCGATGGCAGCAAGCTGAGGAACGACCATTGGATGTGCTGAGTGAGTCATTTCCTCCTCCCGGTTGCTTGACGCTTTCTCCACCTGATGGGCTTTATAACGTTTTTGTCTCCATTTCATTTCCAGGTTTAACCGACATGGAAACCATGTTGCTGCTTCCAGTCCTTCTTGCAACTTCATTGTGGTCCCGTAAGCCCTTTTTCCTCTCCCCTCTCCTTCCCATGTGCCGACAACGCAGTCCTGGCTCCAAACTCCAGCGGTTTCTTCCCCTCACACAATTTCTCTGCTTCCCCAGCCAGGTGGAGACGCGCAGGCAGTGCCAGTGCAAACCCCAGCGCTGCAGAGGAAGGTGAAGGGCAGCTCTGCCACCATGGAGTGCAAAATGAGCACCAACGACTACGTGCACTGGTACAAGCACCTTCCCGGAGAGCCCCCAAAGAGGATCCTGTACGTGTCGGGACAGACACCTTATTTTGATGACAGCGGTGATAGAAGCAGAGTTCAAGTCTGGAAGCATCCTACTGAGCTGCTTTATCGTCTCACGATCGATTTTTTAACCCCAAGGGATTCTGGCACTTACTACTGTGCGTATTGGACGTATCAAGGCATCACAGCCTCAGAGGCGCAAAGACGAGCCGTACAAAAAGGCATTTTGCACTCTGAACCACAAGCTCTGAACTCTGCCAAAAATGCAGATACTTCCCTATTCCACCCACCTCTCGTGATTTTCTGCAGCCGGGTAGGAAAAACAGCATTGTACCGTGACAACTGTGACAAGTATCATGCTAATAAGGAGTATTATCATTGCAGTACTCACAGCTATCTGTACCATCCAGAACGTGGAGAGTCCCAGTCACTTCAGGGTAAATAGATGGGCCTTTGCTCTTAGGATGAAGGCTTGATTATCCTGCAAGCACTCACCTGACAGTGAACATGGCTGGTCTGTGTGTGTGGACAAACGGGAGCTGTAAATTTCTCTTCTCTATTAGAATCCTTGGAGCAAGCAGAGAAACATATCTACATCCCCTCAGTGCTTTCTCTTGAAAAAAAAAAAGACATGAATGTAAACGAAGGAGAGAAGACCAGATGATCTTGCACACCCTCCTTCATATTCTTCTTTTGTCTTCCTTTGCATTTCACTCACTACAAATTCCAAATCCATGTGCCCTCAGATATTAACTCTAGGTCAGCTTGCTTTCTTTGCTGACGTTGTAGGATGTGAGGATTCCTCACAACCAATCTAGGAGGTTTCTGGCATGAGTTGATGGCAACTTTCACACACAGGTGACTGAGCAGCCAGCAAGGAAGGGTGCTCTGCTGGGGCTCCTACGCACAAACAAGGGAGAACTGGTTGGGGGTGTGCAGGTCAGGGGCAGCCTTGGCTGCAGTGACCGTGAGCTGGTGGAGCTCAGGCTGCTGAGAGAAGGGAGCAGGGCAAAAAGCACAGCCCTGGACTTCAGGAGAGCAGACGTTAACTTCTTCAGAGACCTGCAGGGAAACTGGGGATAGATTACCTGGAAGCAGCCGAGGTACTCAATGCTTTCCTTGCCTCAGTATTCACCTCTAAGACCAGCCTTCAGGAATCCCAGGCCCCTGAGACCACAGGGAAGGCCTGGAGCAGGGAAGATGCACCCTTGGTCTTCCATGGAGGACAATCAAATCAGTGAGCACTTAGAACGAACAAATGTAATTCCACGGCGCATGACAGGATGCACCCACTAGTGCTAAGGAAACTTTCCCACAGTTATTTATTGGGAAGAGAGGCACCCTTTCCATCACCAACACACAGAGGCAGGGGTCTCTCCTTGCCTGCCTCTCCCTGCAGCCCTGCGCGCACGGGCACCTTTCCAGGCCGGTTAGCAACACGTGCTTAGCCCTGGCTTGCTGCATGTGGCCACAGCCAGCAGGAGGGAGGCCAAAGCAGCTCATCTCCCTCGCGCCTGGCAAGCTGCAGCCCAGGATCACCGGTCACAGGGGAGCGTCCCACGGCACCAGCCCCACTCAGTGAGATGCCCCTTCTGCAACGGTTGCTCACAGCAGCCCTCTCCAGGCTTGCTTTTCTTTCCCAGTCTTCCTTCCCAAGAAGTGTTTGCCTCTCATCTGAGCTTCGAAACAGAAATCCTGCGGCTGTGCATTTCCTCCCACCCTCAACACCAAAGCGGAGGCACATCCCCAAGGTGCAGCTGTCCCAGTCGCTGCCGGCTGATGGGCTCCAGCTGCTTCGGTGGAGGGCAGCACCAGCACAGGGGCACCCCGGGCACTTGGGTGTGCCGCAGCTGGGTGACTAAGCTGCAGCAGCAAAAGCAGCTCCCTAACTGAGTGGCTGAACACCTCCCATCTGCTCGGGCTCTCAGCACCTCTCCACATGCCGCTGGGGGATGGCACGCATTCACCATCCACCAACATGACCTCCAGGCTGAAACCTTCATGCCCAATACACAGCTTGAGCTGCTCTCCCTCACAACTGTGTTTTAGTGGCTCTGGGTCACGTTTTCAAGGGACACAATCATTCTCACCTCCACCTGAAAACCCAATGGGACTACAACCTTCTAAGCAATTTCAGCATTTGCCAGCCTGCAGGGGGTTTTCTAAAAATGTGACCCACCTGCTTGTGCACAGAAGACCTGCCCCTGAAGGCTGCTCAAGAGAGTGCCCTCCTCCTCCCACACAACACTCTCCCCATCTGGGCTCCCTTTCACCCTCCTCTGACTCTCAACAACAGCAGAGCCTGACAAGCAAACATGCTGCTGCTGGCAGCGCTTCTGGCCACAGCTGCTTGCTCTTGTAAGTCCTTCCCTATTTTCCTACCTCTCCTCACAGACACCCATGACTCTGCTGACAGGCACCTTCCCCAAATCCCTCCATTCCACCTAATTACTTTCTCCTCCTTTTTTTTTTTTTCTCTCCCTAGATGGATTTGCACAACGAATTCCCATGCAGAGCCCTATATCCATCACCAGGTCTAAAGGAACTACACGCCTGTACTGTCACGTTAAAGACATCTCTGAAGATTTTGGTGGCCTTTTCATACACTGGTATCAACAGAAGGAGGGTAAAGCTCCACAGAGGCTACTGTTCTTTTCATCAGGGTCAGCTTCAGTTGACAGTGGCTTTCAAGCAAACAGGTACATGGTTGAAAAAGTTTCTGGCCAGAAACGGTGTGTTCTTACAATAAAAGATGTAATTCCAGATGATGCTGCTACTTACTACTGCGCCTACTGGGAACCTCACTGTTACAGAAACTCTAAGATCATCAAGGCAATAAAAAAACCCCAAAACCCCTCCCTTAACATCTGAACCACAAGGCTGTAACTGTGTCACTGCCCTGTCTTCTTCACTCCATCTGACAGGAGCTGCAGAAAGGCCAAACCTTTTTCTGCTGCCCAAAAAGAACAGCTAACCCGCACAATTGTCCTTTGCAAAGTCTGGGTTGATGTTAACACTCCGGTCTTCAAACACACATCTACTATTTTAAGGGCAAAGGAAATCTTCACTGCCTGAAGACTTAGCACATAAATACTAGAAACTGACCTGCTTGTTTGGTGCTGTTTGCACAGCCATGGCAGGCGTCTGGTGGCCCTTGAGGGGAGCAAACATTGCATTGATTTTCTAGTCCAGCCACTGTTCTCCCAAAGGAAAGAGAAGGCAGGAAAAGAAAGACAACATGCTGAAGAAAGTGCCTCCGTGGTGGGAACGATTTGCTTGCCACAACCTAACACATCTTAGAAAAGGTTCCCCACTACAGTCTGCCTGCTCCACATGTCAGCACCTCTAAGTGCCTGGAAAAATTGTTTACCTAATTTGCATACCACAAAACCCCACACGGACCAATATAATTCAGAGATTTACAGTCTCTTATCTACCACAGCTGATGATGCGCTGCTTAGAACCATCCTCCTCTTTCATTTCATGTTAAGGCAAATAGGACAAACAGGGTTTTCTGGAAGATAGACGATTTGAGGAAGCTGTCAAGTTTGATGGCCTTATTTCAAATTTGCAGTGAGTTAGGATGTGGCCCTGGGCACAGCAAGCATGTCAAAGAAGAGCCTGAGAGGAATAGTTTTTGCTTGTGCCTTTAGCCCAATATACGCCTACTCCTCAGCTTTTCTTGTCTTGATGAAGGGTGTTATTGCCTACTTGAAATGCTGGACCATCACACAGAATGAGCTTTGGGACTTTAGAAAGAAGATTAGGCAGGGTGCAAGTTAACACTAAATACCATCCGCCCCAGGTCTTGAAAGTCCTAAACACAATGTGAAGTTTAGTACGCAAGCGCTCACTAATTTCACTGAATCCTGTTGGTACCTTCAGGGCTAGGCAGTGGTGTGACACACAGCTCTCAGCCAGAAGTTGGTACTGTCATGTGCTGTCTTTATTCATAGGATCTCATGGCAGTTTTCCAAAGAGTTTCCTCTTAGTTCAGTGAATCGTCTTTATTTTTGTTCTTCTCTACCTTCTGTCTGCAGTGGCTTCCAGCTTCCCTCACTCCTGCGCTTGCAGTGCTGCGGTCAGCCTTGATATTTTTCTCAGGGACCCTTCCCTTGTGGTCCTGTCATGGTGTCAGAAAGTTTCCTGAACCAGGCTCATCCTCGTCATAGCATGTGGCATCACTGTGCCCATTTTATGATCGTAAAATTGATGTGGACCATTAAAAGCCCCATCCCCAGTCGTATCACCACCTCTACCACACTCTGGATCTCTCACTGGGAACCGGCACTTCCCGAGCTTCACAACAGCCACCCGTGGTCTGCCCACAGAGCGAAGCTCCATGCAGGGGAGACTCCCCTTCCCCTTGCCTTCCCCTTCCCTTCCCACTCACTCCCCCATTCCCACTGCTCCCCGCAGGAGCTCAGGGGACACCTTCCTCTGCCTTGACACACAGTGTCTCCAGCTGGCACCCAAGGAAGTCCCCTCCTCCTCCCATGCACCACTGCTCACGCTGCACCAGGGCCGGTTTCCTTCTCCTCGGAGTCTCAAACGACAGCAGAGCCTGACAAGCAAACATGCTGCTGCTGGCAGCGCTTCTGGCCACAGCCGCTTGCTCTTGTAAGTCCTTCCCTATTTTCCTACCTCTCCTCACAGACACCCATGGCTCTGCTGACAGGCACCTTCCCAAATCCCACAATTCCACCTAATTACTTTCTCCTCTTTTTTTTTAATCCTAGATGGATTTGCACAAGAAATTCCCATGCAGAGCCCTATATCCATCACCAGGTCTAAAGGAACTGCACGCCTGTACTGTCACGTTAAAGACGTCTCTGAAGATTTTGGTGGCCTTGTCATACACTGGTATCAACAGAGGGAGGGTAAAGCTCCACAGAGGCTACTGTTCTTTTCATCAGGGTCAGCTTCAGTTGACAGTGGCTTTCAAGCAAACAGGTACATGGTTGAAAAGGTTTCTGGACAGAAACGGTGTGTTCTTACAATAAAAGATGTAATTCCAGATGATGCTGCTACTTACTACTGCGCCTACTGGGAATCTCACTGTAATAGAAATCCAAAGACCATCAAGGCAATAAGAAAAACAACCCCAAACCCCTCCCTTAACGTCTGAACCACAAGGTTGTAACTGTGTCACTGCCCTGTCTTCTTCACTCCATCTGACAGGATCTGCAGAAAGGCCAAACCTTTTTCTGCTGCCCAAAAAGAACAGCTAACCTGCACAATTGTCCTTGGCAAAGTCTGGGTTGACGTTAACACTCTGGTCTTCAAACACACATCTACTATTTTAAGGGCAAAGGAAATCTTCACTGCCTGAAGACTTAGCACATAAATACTAGAAACTGACCTGCTTGTTTGGTGCTGTTTGCACAGCCGTGGCAGGCGTCTGGTGGCCCTGGAGCAGGGCAAACATTGCATTGATTTTCTAGTCCAGCCACTGTTCTCCCAAAGGAAAGAGAAGGCAGGAAAAGAAAGACAACATGCTGAAGAAAGTGCCTCGGTGGTGGGAACGATTTGCTTGCAACTGCCTAGCACTTCTAAGAAAATGTTCCCCACTACAGTCTGCCTGCTCCACGTGTCAGCACCTCTAAGTGCCTGGAAAAATTGTTTACCTAATTTGGGTACCACAAAATCCCACACGGAGCAATTTTAAACAGGTTGGGTTTTTTGCCTTGCCTTCCCCTGGCCTTCCCACTCACTCCCCCATTCCCACTGCTCCCCGCAGGAGCTCAGGGGACACCTTCCTCTGCCTTGACACACAGTGTCTCCAGCTGGCACCCAAGGAAGTCCCCACCTCCTCCCATGCACCACTGCTCACGCTGCACCAGGGCCGGCTTCCTTCTCCTCGGAGTCTCAAACGACAGCAGAGCCTGACAAGCAAACATGCTGCTGCTGGCAGCGCTTCTGGCCACAGCCGCTTGCTCTTGTAAGTCCTTCCCTATTTTCCTACCTCTCCTCACAGACACCCATGGCTCTGCTGACAGGCACCTTCCCAAATCCCACAGTTCCACCTAATTACATCATTTCTCCGTTTTATATTTTTTTTCTAGATGGATTTGCACAAGAAATTCCCATGCAGAGCCCTATATCCATCACCAAGGCTAAAGGAAGTGTACACCTGGAATGTCACTTTAAAGATGTCTCTGAAGATTTTGATGGCGCCTACATACACTGGTATCAACAGAAGGCAAATAAAGCTCCAGAGAGGGTGCTCTATTTTTCAGGGGTAACCACTGTAGATGACGGCTTCCAAGCATACAGGTACATAGTTCAAAAACTTTCTAGCCAGAAACTCTGCATTCTTACAATATATGACATCATTCCAGAAGACACTGCTACCTACTATTGCGCCTACTGGCATAGTCACCGTGGTAGATCATTAGAGATCACCTAGACAAATAGTCCCTCAGTGACTCAACCACAAACAACTTGAAAGATCCCCGCTCACATCCCCTGGTGTGGATGAGCTGCCTGGCCTCAGGCGCAGACTCTGGAGAAGCAGGACATGCTCGGTGCTGACTGATGCCTTGGAAGCATCAGCTGCCAAAAGCCAGAGATTTTGACCCAGCAAGTGCAAAGTGCAAAGGGGATCGTGCTAATCCTCTCTTAGACTCTTATTGTTCATATGATGGTTCTTAAATCTTACCTGAGCCATGCTCAGAACTGTTTGAAGATAGGCATAGCTGAAAGGCTACACTCTCTTCCTAGCTTCTGCAAGAAACCGCTTATTTTCAGGACAAGAAGGATGCCACCAAATCTGTCTGCACCCTGACAGTGAGCAAAGGAACCCTGCAAGACTCCGCTCCCTACTACTGTGCTAGGTGGGACACACAACAGTAGAAAACCATCAGGAACCTGCACAAAGATGCAGGTGCTCTGCTTCCTGAACCAGATCCTGAAGTGTTTGACAACAAGCAGGAACATCCCCACCCGACTTTCCCCAGGCAGGAAGGCAGGGAGGAAGGCAGGCAGGCAGGAAGGCAGGCAGGCAGGCAAGAAAGTAGGCAGGAAGGAAGGCAGGCAGGCAGGGAGGAAGGCAAGAAGGCAGGAAGGCAGGCAGGCAGGCCAAAGCACCAGGGAAAGGGGGAGCCTGCATTCAGGTGTCTCCCACGCCACAAGGAGCAGTGGGATGGGATGACTCAGGTGTGGAAGCAGACACTTTCCTTATTCAAGATGGCAGCAGTGTTCCAGATAGGCCTGAAGTTTTTTCCTAGCTCATGATTTCCTAGCTGAAATCAGAATAACGATCAATGTTGAATTCAGTTCCATGTGTTGCATAGCCCTCACCACTCATGTCTCAAAAATGGCTCGAATGAGCTCATCAAAACCACTTACTGGTTCTCTACACTGAGCTGGATTCACAGATTCACAGATTGGTAGGGGTTGGAAGGCACCCCCAGAGATCATCGAGTCCAACCTCCCTGCTAGAGCAGCATCACTTAGAGCATGTGCACAGGATGGCGTCCAGGCGGGTTTTGAATATCTCCAGAGAAGGAGACTCCACTACCTCCCTGGGCAGCCTGTTCCGGTGCTCCCTCACCCTCAAAGTGAAGAAGGTTTTTCCTCATATGCAGATGGGACTTCCTGTGTTCCAGATTGTGCCCATTGCTCCTTGTCCTGTCACTGGGCACCAACGAGAAGAGTCTGGCCCCTTCCTCTAGGCATCCACCCTTTAGATATTTATAAGCATGAATTAGATCCCCTCTCAGTCTTCTCTTCTCCAGGCTAAACAGACCCAGCTCTCTCAGCCTTTCCTCATATGAGAGATGCTCCAGTCCCCTAATCATCTTTGTAGCCCTCCGCTGGACTCCCTCCAGTAGTTCCCTGTCTTTCTTGAACTGGGGCACCCAGAACTGGACACAATATTCCAGATGTGGCCTCACCAGGGCAGAGTAGACGGGGAGGATAACCCCCCTCAACCTGCTGGCCACGCTCTTCTTAATGCACCCCAGGATACCGTTGGCCGCCTTGGCCACAAGGGCACATTGCTGGCTCATGGAGAACTTCTTGTCCACCAGGACTCCCAGATCCTTCTCCGAAATGCTGCATCCCAGCAGTTCAACCCCTAACCTGTACTGGTGGATGGGGTTATTCCTCCCTACGGCCAGGACCCTACACCTGCCCTTGTTGAATTTCATTTGGTTCCTCTCTGCCCAGCTCTCTAGCCTGTCCAGGTCTCGCTGAATGGCAGCACAGTCCTCTGGTGTGTCGGCCACTCCTCCCAGCTTAGTATCATCAGCAAATTTGCTGAGGGTGCACTCTGTCCCCTCATCCAGGTCATTGATCAATATGTTGAAGAGGACTGGACCAAGCACTGACCCTTGGGGCACACCACTGGATACAGGTCTCCAGCTAGACTCTGCACCAGTTATCGCAACCCTCTGGGCTCTGCCATTCTGCCAGTTCTCTACCCACCTCACTGACCCCTCATCCAATCCACACTTCCTAAGCTTGCTAACGAGAATGTTATGAGAGACAGTATCAAAAGCCTTGCTGAAGTCAAGGTAGACAACATCCACTGCTCTCCCTTCATCCACCCAGCTTGTCATGCCGTCATAGAAGGCTATCAGATTGGTCAGGCATGATTTCCCCTTGGTCAATCCACATTGACCCCTCCCAATAACATTCTTCTCCTCCTCCACGTGCTTATTGATAACCCCAAGAATAAGTTGCTCCATCATCTTCCCAGGGATGGAGCTGAGGCTGACTGGCCTGTAGTTCCCTGGGTCCTCCTTCTTGCCCTTTTTGGAGACGGGAGTGACATTGGCTTTCCTCCAGTCCTCAGGCACCTCTCCTGTTCTCCATGACCTTTCCAAGATGATTGGGAGTGGCCTAGCAATAACATCTGCCAGCTCCCTCAGCACTCGTGGGTGCATCCCATCAGGGCCCATAGATTGGTGGATGTTAAGTTTGCCTAGATGTTCTCTAACCCAATCCTCCTCGACCAAGGGAACGTCTTCCTTTTGCAAGACTTTTTCTCCTGCCTCCAGGCTTTGGGTTTCCTGATGGCCGACCTTAGCAGTAAAGACTGAAGCAAAGGCGGCATTCAGTAACTCTGCCTTCTCTGTATCCTCCATCACCAAGGCACTCACCTCATTCAGCAGCAGGCCGACATTTTCCCTAGTCTTCCTTTTGCTGCTGATGTACTTGAAAAAGCCCTTCTCATTGTCCTTGACTTCCCCTGCCACTTTTAATTCCAACTGGGCCTTAGCCTTCCTTGTTGCATCGCTACACACTCTGACTACATTCCTGTATTCCTCCCAAGTGGCCATTCCCTTTTTCCACATACTGTCAAATTCTTTCTTCCCTTTGAGTTTTTTCCAGCAGCTCCTTACTCATCCACGCAGGTCTCCTTCCTCCTTTGCTTGTCTTCCTGTTCTTCGGGTGGATTACATCCCTCTCTAACAGGTTCTAGTCAAAGAAATTCCTATTGTCATAAAAGCCCAAACCCTCGTGATGGCTCCAGCTACGTAGCCAGGAGCCGATATACATTATACGCCTACTCCTGGCTGCCCCCTTCCCTCCAGCTGGTAGAATGGAGGACAAGATAACTTGGGCACCAACGTTTTCCACTTGCACCCCCAGGGCTTTATAGTCTTCCTTGATTCTACCCAGGTTCCAGCTTGCAGCGTCATTCATGCCACTGATTTCTACTTTCAAAACAAAGAACCCCGATAGCATCAGTATCAGTAAACTGTCATTATAAGGCATATTTTTCGTACGGTCTGGGTGAGGAAGCAGCAGAGACGGGAGTTAGCCTGGGGAGAGGCCTGTTCGTCAGTAGGTATTCAGATCTCAGTCTTGAACTTTCTTCAAATCAGGTTCTGGCTTCTTTGGTTAATGCTGGCTGCTATGAAAATACTTAGGCCCGTGTGCAGCATTTGGCTTGAGATGTGTACAGTATTTTGGTTAGAAAATCAGATAGTAAACCATATCAGACACACAGACAATGTTCTAAAAATGCCTCTCTTGCAGGTTTGAGAACATAAGAAGAAGATGAAAATGGGTGTATTACTACTGATGTCCTGCAGATGTCATGTAAGTTGATATTATAAAGCATTTCCGTTTAAGCTAGAGAGCTAAGCATGTATTTTAGCCTGTTAAAATTTTGATGCATATTCATGATTTTTAAATTACTGGAGCTGTCAGTAAAAGTTTGAAAACACTGGAGCTTCCTTTGCAGTACTGGGTAACTCCACACACTGACTGTAGGAACAGGGATTTCAGGCAGAAGCCATGTTGCAGAATCCCCTTTGATGTTCAAGGTTCAAAATGAATGGGACAAATTGTTAAAGGAAGAGCTTCAGCGGTATTGTCACGGGATGAAAAACCATCCTGTGCTTGGAGCCTCCAACATCTCAGTCAATGAGAGAGTGAGGGAATGAAAACCTGATCTCTGTATAGTACCATTTCTGGGGAATAAATCTGGGAGAACGGGGTTCTCACTAGAAGCAAAGATATACCCAGGCAGAAGTGAAGCAAGGGGACCTCAGGCTACAAATAAGGCAGAAATCTGTAAGAGTGGGGCAATGAACTGCTGAAGCAACCTGTCTATGACTGTGGTACAGTCTCAGTTGCTGGTCACGAGGCAACTTCCTTAAAGAAAAGCTGTAGCTGCTCACACAGGGCTTAATTTTGGGAGCTGCTCTGGGCAGTGGTATCCTTTTGCAGGGTACCACCACTTGCAGAAACTTCCATGAGGGGACAGAGGAGATCTCTTGCGGCCCCAGAAAGCTCGAGGCATTTAGAGGAGCTGCCACTGGGTGATGGGTACCTGAGCCCCTCATTTCTTCTCCTGAGGTGCCTGCTCCCTCCTGCCGGGGACGGACTCTGCTCCTGGCTGGCTCAGGGAGGCAGGCTCGGCACCGCGCAATGCACGTGTTGCTGCTACAAGGGCTTCTGGCTGCGTCAGCCCTTTGCTGTAGATGTGAGTCGCAGGGGCTTGGGAGAGTCCTAGTCTGTGAGTCCCTGGGGGCTGGTCGCTGCTGTCACAAGAGTGCTCTTTCTCTGCTGTCCTTGTAGATGGAGCTGCGCAAAGCCTCAGGCAGCCAAAACCAGCTATTTTGCCTGCTTTTGAAGGGCCTCTCTCCTCTTCCATCCTTTGGTCGCCACTGCACCTTAAAAATCCAGATATGAAGAACTGATTTTAAAAGTTAGCGCACATCAATCATATATTGAGGAAAATAAAATGGTCACACTTTACTCATCATCTCAGCAAATTCCCTGGGGAAAAAAAAAAACCCAAAACAACAAAACTTATGTTTTCCTCAGTAGTGGGCTCTCTTCTTAAAAAGTTCTTTTTGGGTTTTGGGGTTTGTTTTTGTTTGTTTGTTTCCCTTCTACTCAAGTGTTAATCAATGGCAACGGCTTGTACACAATTAAGGCATCACAGCTGGCACAGCCTCACTGGGTGGTACTAAACCAAGATCTGCTTCATCCCTGCTTCAGTCTCCCCCCTGACTCTGTCCCTGTCAGGAAACCATAAGGAGGGCAGCAACAATGTGGCTACTGAGCACTTTCATCCTGACGGCTGGTTTTTCTTGTACGTGCCACGCTCACTTCGCTGCCTGCACATCCCCCGGTGGCAAAGGGGATGGTTTCTTAACTCAGCTTCACGTTACTAATTTTCTCTTTCTTTCTCACAGGCAGTTCTGCACAAGACTTGCAGCAGACCCCCATATCCATCACCAAGGCAGAAAGCAAAACAGTGCTAATCAACTGTCATGTCTCCGATCCTGATTTTAACAACGTTTTCATTCACTGGTACAGAAAGAGGCCAAACACAGCTCCCAAGCGCATTGCCTACATGTCCTCCCGGCTTTTCCTTGAAAACAAGTCTGATGATGGGAAATTTAGTATTGAGAAGGATGCCACCAAATCTGTCTGCACCCTGACAGTGAGCAAAGGAACTCTGCAAGACTCCGCTACAGACATTCCCCACCCGACATTCCCCATCAGCCTTGAATCAGACACGCTTTACAGGCAGCTGCTGCGTGAGTTTACAGGATGGGCTAGCTAAGAGAAGGGAAGTCCTTTCGATTCCCGCCAGCCTTCAAGCTATGTCTTTGGAATAAATCCCCAGTTCCATCATTTGTGTGGCAGAACAGAAGAACATAAGGGAAAATAAACTTGAAGCACCACTCAGGACTGCAGATGTAATGTCCCCACTTAGTACTTCTCTGCTGCTAGAGAATCTTGGTTTATGTTCACGTTCTTTTCTGTCTGGAGCTGAGCAAGCCTTCCTTTAGATTAAAACACAAGTCTCTTAGCTGACTTCGGTGGGGCTTCGCATCGAACATGCCAGCCAACCTGCAAAAAAACTAGCAACTATACAACAGATACTTATATTTCCATTTTGCAAGCAGAAGAACTAATGTAAGTTCTTGCACCCCTTTTCTGTTTAAGGCCAAAACCTGATAGTTAAAATCACAGGACCACTGTGTTCTGATCCCTAAGGACCCAGCATTACCGGTCTCCAGTAGAATCAGCCTGTTCACGGTTAGCTTTATCTCAACATCACCCGCCTGCTGTCAGGAAAGCCTCTCCACAGGATGCCCCAGTGAGTCATTTCCTTTCCTCAGCCACAGCCCTCCATCCCTGCCTGGAGAGCTGTCGCCTTCCTCCCAGAGGCAGAAGCCAGCGAGAGCCCTCGGGATGCTGCTGCTCCCGCTCCTGGCCCTGGCTGCAGCCTGGTCCTGTACATTCCCCTTGTCACCACTGCACAGCACGGGGCAGCAGCAGCAGCAGCAGCAGGAGGCACCCCGTATTTACAAGTGTGAAGGAATAGCAGGCTAAGAGTGTTTGTTGTGTTTTCTCTCCTCTTTCCAGATGGACAAGCACAAGTGCTTCTGAAGCAGAGTCAACCATCCATTACCAGAGGCCAAGGTAAAACTGCATGGATCGAGTGTATAGCTGAGGGCATATCCAACTTCCAGACTGAAAATATACATTGGTACCGACATATCCCATTTCCACTGACAGTCTAGCCTGGGAGACTTCAAATCCAGGTCACAATGGAGATACTGGTGCTTCTCATCGCTGGTCACTCCCACCTTAATGGTTATGATGACAATGACTGTGTTTAACACCAAGACCCCTTAGGACCAGCCAGACAGCTGGGAACAGAGCCACAGTGAAATTTCACTTATACAGCACTGGTGGTCACAACCCCGTGTCCGTGGGAATGTGTCACAACACTCGAGTGTGTCATTTCCTCTCCTCACTGGGGGTCCATCCGCCATCTGAGGTTCATTACCTCAATTCCTACAGGCCCAGCCATCTTCTCTGAAAACAGCATTGCTGCAGCTTCTTCTTGCAGCTTTATCTTGGCCCTGCAAGATACCTGCCTCTCTGGCTTTCACATTTAAGTGGGCTAAGAATAAAAACAGAGTCTTCAAGTCAGTACACTCCACATTTACAATATTGGGTTTTTTTCTTTCATGGTAGATGTCTACACTACAAGATCTGACACTAATTCTTGTCTCTATCACAAGGTCAACAGAAGAACATGAACTTTCTGTACTAGTTGTGAGATGAGACTCTTAGTTGTGTACCCTGCTATTGACAAAGCCCTTAAAAAAAAAGAGTCCAGAGTAGATCATCTCTTTTGGGTCAGAAAAGGAGCAATGTTTCTCAGATAAGACCGTGGTATGTGGTGGCTGCTGCCCAAGTAACCATTTGCCATGAAGTCTTTGCAGGGCACCTTTTGAGGGCTCTGAAGTGAGGGAAAGTACAAGAAAAAGCAGAGGGCAGCAAGCAGCTGGCTGCGAGCCATGCATGCTTCACCCTGGCTTTGCCACAGCCGCTGGGGCTCTCATGCAAAGGAGGCTCCAGCTGTATTTGTCCAATTTGGTGCCACAACCCCACCATCAAGGCAGGCAGGCACTTGCACACAGTACTTGCTCAACCGCCTTGCTGTTTGCAGGACACTACTGCCAGAGGAACCGGCCCAGAGGAGCTGAGTGATGTCCCAGGAGGACATCCTGGGGACAAACCGTGTCTGGTGTCGAGACATAAGGCTGACCAGACACTTGGGAGCTGTAAGAGATGATAGTTAACTATGACTTATCCCATTTGGGCTACCAAAGCAGGCAGTATATTCTGGGAAAGGCTGGTGAAACGTCCTTCTGGGACAGCTTAGGGGTGCCTGAGGAGAGGAGAACATCCTTGGGAAGGGCCAGATCTCCACTGTTACTGCTCCTTTCTACACTGTTAGTGATGTGGTTTAGCTTGTCAGTAAATGTAATCTCCTCGATGGCAGCAAGCTGAGGAACGACCATTGGATGTGCCGAGTGAGTCATTTCCTCCTCCCGGTTGCTTGACGCTTTCTCCACCTGATGGGCTTTATAACGTTTTTGTCTCCATTTCATTTCCAGGTTTAACCGACATGGAAACCATGTTGCTGCTTCCAGTCCTTCTTGCAACTTCATTGTGGTCCCGTAAGCCCTTTTTCCTCTCCCCTCTCCTTCCCATGTGCCGACAACGCAGTCCTGACACCAAACTCCGGCGGTTTCTTCCCCTCACACAATTTCTCTGCTTCCCCAGCCAGGTGGAGACGCGCAGGCAGTGCCAGTGCAAACCCCAGCGCTGCAGAGGAAGGTGAAGGGCAGCTCTGCCACCATGGAGTGCAAAATGAGCACCAACGTCTACGTGCACTGGTACAAGCACCTTCCCGGAGAGCCCCCAAAGAGGATCCTGTACGTGTCGGGACAGACACCTTATTTTGATGACAGCGGTGATAGAAGCAGAGTTCAAGTCTGGAAGCATCCTACTGAGCTGCTTTATCGTCTCACGATAGATGTTTTAACCCCAAGGGATTCTGGCACTTACTACTGTGCGTATTGGAGGTATCAAGGCATCACAGCCTCAGAGGCGCAAAGACGAGCCGTACAAAAAGGCATTTTGCACTCTGAACCACAAGCTCTGAACTCTGCCAAAAATGCAGATACTTCCCTATTCCACCCACCTCTCGTGATTTTCTGCAGCCGGGTAGGAAAAACAGCATTGTACCGTGACAACTGTGACAAGTATCATGCTAATAAGGAGTATTATCATTGCAGTACTCACAGCTATCTGTACCATCCAGAACGTGGGGAGTCCCAGTCACTTCAGGGTAAATAGATGGGCCTTTGCTCTTAGGATGAAGGCTTGATTATCCTGCAAGCACTCACCTGACAGTGAACATGGCTGGTCTGTGTGTGTGGACAAACGGGAGCTGTAAATTTCTCTTCTCTATTAGAATCCTTGGAGCAAGCAGAGAAACATATCTACATCCCCTCAGTGCTTTCTCTTGAAAAAAAACCAAAAAAGACATGAATGTAAACAAAGGAGAGAAGACCAGATGATCTTGCACACCCTCCTTCATATTCTTCTTTTGTCTTCCTTTGCATCTCAGTCACTACAAATTCCTACAACAGCCCAGGAAACCTAATTGTATTGTCACCATTTCTCACCTGATGTCTGCAGGACAGAACTGAAAACCTCGGCCATGGGCGAAGCCCCTAGCAAGCAGAGACTCTCAGGCCCTTTGGGTTAAGTGTACTGAGTTTTGCAAATCAGGTTCTATGACCAAAGGCTGCTTCTAGCAAAGCTGGCATTTGCCTGACAGCTAAGTCAGAAAACTGAAATAGTTCCTGAGTTAGGACAGAGTGCACATGCTCAGTATCCTGTGAGAGACTCCTCTGATGCCTCTGCACCTTCAGAAATAAGAACAAATACCTCCATAGTGGTGGTTTTCCAGTTCCACGGGCTCTCAGCATTGTTTTTGCTGGACTTTTGCTATGACTTGAATATGTGATGCCTTGCCATAGAGGTTTCTGGCCTCCTTAACTATTTGCAAAATAGGTTGTAGTATGTGTGCCCTCAGATATTAAATCCAGGACAGTTTGCCTTCTTTGCTGACATTGTAGGATGTCAGGATTCCTCACAACCAATCTAGGAGGTTTCTGGCATGAGTTGATGGCAACTTTCACACACAGGTGACTGAGCAGCCAGCAAGGAAGGGTGCTCTGCTGGGGCTCCTACGCACAAACAAGGGTGTGCAGGTCAGGGGCAGCCTTGGCTGCAGTGACCGTGAGCTGGTGGAGCTCAGGCTGCTGAGAGAAGGGAGCAGGGCAAAAAGCACAACCCTGGACTTCAGGAGAGCAGACGTTAACTTCTTCAGAGACCTGCAGGGAACCTGGGGATAGATTACCTGGAAGCAGTCGAGGTACTCAATGCTTTCCTTGCCTCAGTATTCACCTCTAAGACCAGCCTTCAGGAATCCCAGGCCCCTGAGACCACAGGGAAGGCCTGGAGCAGGGAAGATGCACCCTTGGTCTTCCATGGAGGACAATCAAATCAGTGAGCACTTAGAACGAACAAATGTAATTCCACGGCGCATGACAGGATGCACCCACTAGTGCTAAGGAAACTTTCCCACAGTTATTTATTGGGAAGAGAGGGACCCTTTCCTTCGCCAACACACAGAGGCAGGGGTCTCTCCTTGCCTGCCTCTCCCTGCAGCCCTGCGCGCACGGGCACCTTTCCAGGCCGGTTAGCAACACGTGCTTAGCCCTGGCTTGCTGCATGTGGCCACAGCCAGCAGGAGGGAGGCCAAAGCAGCTCATCTCCCTCACGCCGGGCGAGTTGCAGCCCAGGATCACCAGTCACAGGGGAGCGTCCCACGGCACCAGCCCCACTCAGTGAAATGCCCCTTCTGCAACGGTTGCTCACAGCAGCCCTCTCCGGGCTTGCTTTTGTTTTCCAGTCTTCCTTCCCAAGAAGTGTTTGCATCTCATCTGAGCTTCGAAACAGAAATCCTGCGGCTGTGCATTTCCTCCCACCCTCAACACCAAAGCGGAGGCACATCCCCAAGGTGCAGCTGTCCCAGTCGCTGCCGGCTGATGGGCTCCAGCTGCTTCGGTGGAGGGCAGCACCAGCACAGGGGCACCCCGGGCACTTGGGTGTGCCGCAGCTGGGTGACTAAGCTGCAGCAGCAAAAGCAGCTCCCTAACTGAGTGGCTGAACACCTCCCGTCTGCTCGGGCTCTCGGCACCTCTCCACATGCCGCTGGGGGATGGCACGTACTCACCACCCACCAACATGACCTCCAGGCTCAAACCTTCATGCCCAATACACAGCTGGAGCTGCTCTCCCTCACAACTGTGTTTCAGTGGCTCTCAGGGTCACGTTTTCAAGGGACACAATCATTCTCACCTTCACCTGAAAACCCAATGGGACTACAACCTTCTAACCAATTTCAGCATTTGCCAGCCTGCAGCGGATTTTCTACAAATGTGACCCACCTGCTTGTGCACAGAAGACCTGCCCCTGAAGGCTGCTCAAGAGAGTGCCCTCCTCCTCCCACACAACACTCTCCCCATCTGGGCTCCCTTTCACCCTCCTCTGACTCTCAACAACAGCAGAGCCTAACAAGCAAACATGCTGCTGCTGGCAGCGCTTCTGGCCACAGCCATTTGCTCTTGTAAGTCCTTCCCTATTTTCCTACCTCTCCTCACAGACACCCATGACTCTGCTGACAGGCACCTTCCCCAAATCCCTCCATTCCACCTAATTACTTTCTCCTCTTTTTTTTTAATCCTAGATGGATTTGCACAAGAAATTCCCATGCAGAGCCCTATATCCATCACCAGGTCTAAAGGAACTGCACGCCTGTACTGTCACGTTAAAGACGTCTCTGAAGATTTTGGTGGCCTTGTCATACACTGGTATCAACAGAAGGAGGGTAAAGCTCCACAGAGGCTACTGTTCTTTTCATCAGGGTCAGCTTCAGTTGACAGTGGCTTTCAAGCAAACAGGTACATGGTTGAAAAGGTTTCTGGACAGAAACGGTGTGTTCTTACAATAAAAGATGTAATTCCAGACGATGCTGCTACTTACTACTGCGCCTACTGGGAACCTCACTGTTACAGAAACTCTAAGATCATCAAGGCAATAAAAAAACCCCAAAACCCCTCCCTTAACATCTGAACCACAAGGCTGTAACTGTGTCACTGCCCTGTCTTCTTCACTCCATCTGACAGGAGCTGCAGAAAGGCCAAACCTTTTTCTGCTGCCCAAAAAGAACAGCTGACCAGCACAATTGTCCTTTGCAAAGTCTGGGTTGATGTTAACACTCCGGTCTTCAAACACACATCTACTATTTTAAGGGCAAAGGAAATCTTCACTGCCTGAAGAATTAGCACATAAATACTAGAAACTGACCTGCTTGTTTGGTGCTGTTTGCACAGCCGTGGCAGGTGTCTGGTGGCCCTGGAGCAGGGCAAACATTGCATTGATTTTCTAGTCCAGCCACTGTTCTCCCAAAGGAAAGAGAAGGCAGGAAAAGAAAGACAACATGCTGAAGAAAGTGCCTCCGTGGTGGGAACGATTTGCTTGCCACAACCTAACACATCTTAGAAAAGGTTCCCCACTACAGTCTGCCTGCTCCACATGTCAGCACCTCTAAGTGCCTGGAAAAATTGTTTACCTAATTTGCATACCACAAAACCCCACACGGACCAATATAATTCAGAGATTTACAGTCTCTTATCTACCACAGCTGATGATGCGCTGCTTAGAACCATCCTCCTCTTTCATTTCATGTTAAGGCAAATAGGACAAACAGGGTTTTCTGGAAGATAGACGATTTGAGGAAGCTGTCAAGTTTGATGGCCTTATTTCAAATTTGCAGTGAGTTAGGATGTGGCCCTGGGCACAGCAAGCATGTCAAAGAAGAGCCTGAGAGGAATAGTTTTTGCTTGTGCCTTTAGCCCAATATACGCCTACTCCTCAGCTTTTCTTCTCTTGATGAAGGGTGTTATTGCCTACTTGAAATGCTGGACCATCACACAGAATGAGCTTTGGGACTTTAGAAAGAAGATTAGGCAGGGTGCAAGTTAACACTAAATACCATCCGCCCCAGGTCTTGAAAGTCCTAAACACAATGTGAAGTTTAGTACGCAAGCGCTCACTAATTTCACTGAATCCTGTTGGTACCTTCAGGGCTAGGCAGTGGTGTGACACACAGCTCTCAGCCAGAAGTTGGTACTGTCATGTGCTGTCTTTATTCATAGGATCTCATGGCAGTTTTCCAAAGAGTTTCCTCTTAGTTCAGTGAATCGTCTTTATTTTTGTTCTTCTCTACCTTCTGTCTGCAGTGGCTTCCAGCTTCCCTCACTCCTGCGCTTGCAGTGCTGCGGTCAGCCTTGATATTTTTCTCAGGGACCCTTCCCTTGTGGTCCTGTCATGGTGTCAGAAAGTTTCCTGAACCAGGCTCATCCTCGTCATAGCATGTGGCATCACTGTGCCCATTTTATGATCGTAAAATTGATGTGGACCATTAAAAGCCCCATCCCCAGTCGTATCACCACCTCTACCACACTCTGGATCTCTCACTGGGAACCGGCACTTCCCGAGCTTCACAACAGCCACCCGTGGTCGGCCCACAGAGCAAAGCTCCATGCAGGGGAGACTCCCCTTCCCCTTGCCTTCCCCTTCCCTTCCCACTCACTCCCCCATTCCCACTGCTCCCCGCAGGAGCTCAGGGGACACCTTCCCCTGCCTTGACACACAGTGTCTCCAGCTGGCACCCAAGGAAGTCCCCTCCTCCTCCCATGCACCACTGCTCACGCTGCACCAGGGCCGGTTTCCTTCTCCTCGGAGTCTCAAACGACAGCAGAGCCTGACAAGCAAACATGCTGCTGCTGGCAGCGCTTCTGGCCACAGCCGCTTGCTCTTGTAAGTCCTTCCCTATTTTCCTACCTCTCCTCACAGACACCCATGGCTCTGCTGACAGGCACCTTCCTCAAATCCCACAATTCCACCTAATTACATCATGTCACCTCTTTTTTTTTTTTTTTCCTAGACGGATATGCGCAAGAAATTCCCATGCAGAGCCCTATATCCATCACCAAGGCTAAAGGAAGTGTACGTCTGGAATGTGACTTTAAATATGTCTCTCAAAATTTTGATGGCCTTGTCATACACTGGTATCAACAGAAGGAGGGTAAAGCTCCACAGAGGCTACTGTTCTTTTCATCAGGGACAGCTTCATTTGACAGTGGCTTTCAAGCAAACAGGTACATGGTTGAAAAAGTTTCTGGCCAGAAACGGTGTGTTTTTACAATAAAAGATGTAATTCCAGACGATGCTGCTACTTACTACTGCGCCTACTGGGACCCTCACTGTTACAGAAACTCTAAGATCATCAAGGCAATAAAAAAAAGCCCCTCCCTTAACGTCTGAACCACAAGGTTGTAACTGTGCCACCGCCCCGTCTTCTTCACTCCATCTGACAGGAGCTGCAGAAAGGCCAAACCTTTCTCTGCTGCCCAAAAAGAGCAGCTGACCCACACAACTGTCCTGTTCAAAGAGAGATTTTGACTGAGCAAGTGCAAAGTGCAAAGGGGATTGTGAAGGTCCAACACCTAACCCAGCTTCTCCATTCCACCTTCTCCTTTTCACTCAAGCATGTCAGCAAACCGGTTGCAAGGATTTATCGAATGGAAAAGGGGCACTTTTCCATATTGTTTTTCATGGAAATAGGTCAGTACGTTCTGCTGGAGCTCTTCAAAGCCTTTGGCCTGACAAAGACAACTGAAATGGAGACCTTTAGGCTGAAGGTTCGTAACATTTTAAGCAAAGGAAAAAGAGTCTTCTTTTCACTTAAAAGTTAGCAGCTGTTGGAGGACGATTTTTCTATGTATTCCTCCAGAGATCTGGAGGTGGGAATTTTTGTGCTGGTGGGGGTTTTTGGGGGGGTTGGTTTTTGGTTTTTTTTTTTTTTAAGCTGTATCAGTCCCTTTCCCCATCTTCTTGCTTATCACTGTCTGTGTTTCACTGGTGTTCATCATAGCAGTGATGCAGCGGAATCACCCAAGAAGTTGGAGACAGAGTTACCAAAGTTACTAACAGAGAAAAGAGCTTTCCATAGTTAAGAACAACTTTCATACTTAATGTCTCATTCACAACGCATCCCTCCCAGCTACTGCCTCAAAATGCATGCTGACCCTCATGCCTGAGAAATTAATCCACAGAGGTTTTTCTCTACCATCAAACTTCTCCTTAATATTGTCCTTTACTGTGTTACCCTGATGCTCTCCTCGCTTGGTTAATTGAAGCGTAACTCATTACAGACTATTAGTCTGATTGGATGAAAAAGTGACACAACAATTTCAAATATGTATTATGTGCCCACATGGCTACAGTTTAGTTTTGTCCTCCTCATACTTGCAAGCCCAGATCACACAAGGGAAGGAGACAAGCTGTCTGCAACACGCAGTATTTCAGTTTGTTTCTTCTAATGAGACCTCTCAGCTACTCACTGTTGTGACCATAATGCAAGGATCCCAGCAACTGCAGATGAGATGGTGGCGGCATCCTTTCACTGCGTGTCTAAGGACCTGGCAGGAAAAGCACTGGTTGGTACCGTTCTCTGTCTACACCACTCCTGCCATTGCTTTGTGGTTGCGATTACGATGATTCCTGCCCAGGAGCCTTCAGAGTAGACAACTGCTTTTGTTACACCTACTTCAACTGAAAGACCTTCACCCTCAGTCTAGTTCCTCCCTCCAGCCACAAATTGTAATTTATCAATGTTGTTTTGCAGTCGGTATGCCACGTGAGATCCCAGGAGCACTCAAACTCAGTTTCTTTTAAAGGGCAAACTAAGCATGGAGGCTGTTAGATTGACAGTAGCGGTGACTCCTCTGATGTTATCTTTTGCTGTTTTGTAAGAAACCCGTGTGCAAAGGGGAAAAGCCGCCTTCTCCCATCAGCTAGTATACAAAAAGATGCTGGTGAGCTGCTGTTGCAGAGCCTGGAGTCATTCCAGGAGATGTGCAGATAATAACCACATACCGGGGCAGAAGATGCAACCCGCAGCACACAGACACCTTCACGATGCTTATGGTGCTGGCTCTCCCTCCTTTCCCTCTGCCAAATTGTATTAAGACAACTAAAAATAAAGTACATGCTAGTAGTACTTGATGTCACTTTATTGCAGGGGAGAGAGGGTGTACCCCTTTGGGAAAGAGCAGGATCGTCACCTGAAGGTATGTGGGTTTTAACATGCGCAAACTATTTGTGTGTCTAAAATGGAACAGAAACCTTCACCTAATTCTTAGGCATTAAGCAGAGGGGTTATCTAACAAATTTGCAACTCTTCAGGAAAGAGATTTGCTCCGAAGGGCATTAGATATCGAAGGGCATTAGATATCAGCTGAACAACAGGTGCAAGTCTGAAATTCCTGACATCCTCCCAACGGCCAGCCCTTCGCTCAACCTCCTGTGGCTGGTTGGGAAAAAAATGGGATTTTCTTCATCAGTGGCACAGCAAGAGACCACGTTAGCTTATTGTAAAGGCAAAACATAGTGTGGAGGACCTGGATCAAATACTTTGGCACAGGAACCAAGCTAATTGTCTCTAGTAAGTACTATTATTATTGATCTGATTTTCACAGTGTCATTCAGGTTCTCAGATAATTAAGAATGAAAGACTGCAGGAAAACTAATTTCTGCCTGATAAACTATGTTTTAGCCATGAACTGTGCGTGGTGCCCTAGTTGGGTGGGTTGATGGGCAATAAACATATTGACCTCGTGAATGGAGAGATCACCTCTAGAACAATTCCTCAATACTTATTAAGGACAGGGGGATGAAGAAATGAGGAGAGGTAAAAATTTAAATGTTGGGATGGATTCATTGCTGTTCTGGGAAAAGAAAAGCAAACTGCTTGACAGTTTACTCTCAGAACAGCAAGGGACAAATGCAAAAAATTTCTTGTTGATAGAGATGGTTCAAAGTTGATTGGGAAGGAAAATTGCCTGGAATGCCGTAACTTTCTCGTTCCAGGCCCTGCTAAAAGTAACTAACTGGTTTACTTTTGCATTTGTATTATTCTTAATTGTAGTGAGGCTATGCAATCAATAGGATGAATGTTGTTTTCAGTATAAAGTACATAGCGATGCCTATAATACGTTGCTCAGAAAATACAAGGTGACTATCACTAAGTCACATCGTAACAAGCAGAGGAGAGTTCCAGAGAAATTTAAAATGTTGTCCATGCCTCTGACCAAAAATGTTCTCTGCTGCAATGTGCAATTAAACTCTGCCTGTGTAGAGGCAGCTGCTTTTGCCAGGACGATGGCAGCGTAACCACTTACCAAAGGCATGAACTTAGTCATGGCCGTCAGCTGAGGATATGGACTTTGCATTTAAAATATGGGCTTCCAAATATGAGTTGCATGAAACTTTAGTTAAGGTACTTTCACACAATAAGTAATTTGCAAGATAGGACACTTAGGGGAAAAATTGTTTACCTGTATATTTAAACCAACAAATAACTAGTAAACTTTCTTAATTTCCTTTGGGAAGCATAATGTAACTGCATTTCTTCTTAAAACAGTAAAAAGAGGTGACTTCAGAGAAAACCTAGCAGAGCAGAGGCAACAGATCTTTGTTAGAGAAATCCCAGAGCTAAAAGGGTTAGAACATAGTTATAAAATACGCACAGCACTGCTTTCTTCTCAGAAAATGCTCTGTTTAAAACCTGCGTTTTTACTCACTACAAAAATCAAAATCGTTCTAAAAATGGCACTCTAGTCCATGTTGAAAATTCAGCTATTGCACTGGTTCAGATTTATCATCAACCTCTAAATCAGAGAGGCCTTTTCTGTAGCCTATGCAAGAAAAGGGCAGTGCAGGAGATACTGCTAAGCATTATCAGACTGTGGGATGTTGATGTCAAAATATTTGGAAGTGGAACTAAGCTTATTGTTTCAAGTAAGTATGAAATGTAAAACTTAACTACTTCTGAAATGCTTTTCAATACAGTTAGATTTGCAGGATTTTCCTCTTAAACAGCATTTCTGTAGGCAAAGCACAACATAGGTTCTTTGTATTTATGTATGAAATGGGGGAAACACAACAGCTATTGCAGCACAGATGTATAACTAACACCATTATTATTTTCTTTTTAAAGATTAATTTCAATACGGCAAAGACAGCATTTGGAGAACTGAAAGATATTTTTGTCTTTAAATATGCATATTCGACCTTTGTGAGATTTCTAATTCACTCTGAGAGAAAAGTGTCAAATCTTTGGGTTACTCAAATTCTTTGAAAAGCAAAACATTTTGCTTTAGGACTATGCCTGACTATACCAAATGAAAGGAGTTATCTGAGACATGCCCAGAACTGCCTGAAGATATGATAGTTGAAAGGCTATGCTCTCTTCCTAGCTTTTGCAGAAACTGCTTATTATCAGTTATTACTGTTATTAAGGAAGAATACCAAACTCAAAATGTTTTGACATACTTATCAAAATTATTTTGCTTCAAGTAAACTTCAGGTGCTTTGATACTTGCCTGTGATTTGGTTCAACTAAGCATCTGATATGGTTTTCCTTCATGTTACTGACAACAAAAACATTGGTTGGGGGTCTTGTGCTGCTCGGATCTCAGCATAATGTTCACCAATTGTAGGTTTGATTTTATGGGGTATATAAGGAACAAATTACTTGGCCAATATTTGATCAAATAGATCTTCTGGTGCTGCCTCTCTGCAGAAAGCAGAGACAGAGCCACAGTGCTCAATCTGCACCATTCATCTAAACTTTCAGAAGATTAAAATTAGTTGAGATGAATCCTGATCCTTTAATAACAAGCATGCCCTCCAAAACCTCCACCTGTTTTTTGGGTTGGTTTTTTTTTTGTTTAGGAAACTGCTCCTTTTTTACTTTTCTAGTGCCTAAAAATTGATTATACAGCAAATCTGTTTTTCTTTAAAGAAAAATATTTACCCATTTAAATATAACACAGCCGCACTGTTATTGCAAAGACTTTATTCACTGTGATTGGTTATTACAACAAGGTGTTTGGCTCCGGTACAAAACTCATTGTGTCAGGTAAGTCACATGATATTTTCCATAAAATAAGCTATAGGAGCTTGGGGTCATCATATAGGTAAGTGTCCTAGTGTCACAGAGGGGACTCAGCCGGCTTAAAGCCTCAGTTGGCACCATCCTTGTGCGGGATTCCCGTCCCCAGCTTGGCACTCCTACAGTGAGCCTTGTATTTATAACGCAGGGGATTAGGATCACAAACATTTCTGAAAAGGAGCTCTTCTGAGCCACTTGGAAATGTGGAGGCAAGAGGCATGTAGTAGTTTCCAGAGCCCTCGTACTTTCCTCTATCTGTACTGAAGGAATCAGCACAGACTCAAGCAGCTGTGAATTAAGTATAAATATAGAAAACCTCTTCCCCATACAGACAGAAAGAGCAATATGCAACAGCCATTTCCAAAATCCTTTTCAAATTAGGCTAGCAAAAGTGAAATAACTTGTACCTAATCATTTTTGTCATGTACACAGCCGTTTAGCTGTAGAAATAAACTAGTACCTCCAAATGCGCTTCTTATTGCTTAATAACATACCTATGAAGAAGCAATCCATTTCTTGCCTTTTCCTGCAGTCATTTGTTTTAAGGGACAAAAATCTTCTTCTTCCCATTAAACGTGCTTTAAATGCCATAACCATGGGGTAAGGAACTATTGCTATCAAATGTTTTAAGCCTGGTTAAATACATAAACTTATATTAGCATATCAAGCAAAGATTGCTTTTAATGATTTACATCAGAAAGACTAAGTAAATCATAACTAGAATTCAATAGAAGTATGCGTGTCAGGATGAGTGTGTTGTTTTTAGTGAAAATCCTTACCTTGTTAATCAGGTAGTTGCCATGCTTTTAGTATCTACAGTTTAAAATAAATGATTTTCAGTCATCATTCTACTTCTGCAGGATTTTGTCTTTATGTGGGCCAAGGTTCCTAACCAATTAATAGAATAAAAGGGCTGTATGTACCTCTTGCTTAAGATCAGGCATTTCATCACAGCTTGACTTTTCAGAGGTGATTTCCAATATTAGCTCGGTAAGTTACTCCTAATGAAAAGAAATGGAAAAAAACGACTTGGGATAAGTGGCATTAATTCAATTGAATCATCAGGGTTTGAGCTTGAACAGAATCTTTTCCCAGATCTCTACTGAAAGAGTCACATATACGAAGAGCCAAAGCCCCGTCAACTTTGAATGAACTGGATTTTGCTCTGGTTGGTCTCTTTTAAATAGTTCTGACCAAAAGAAAGTTGCTCGAGACTTACAGTCACGCAGGTAACAGAACAGGGCTGGGGTTTGAGAGACTGGTTTGGCACTGGCATTCGGTGGAATAGATGAGTATTTAGCAGCTTACAGCAGACCACGACTATTAATCCAACATAAACTGGCAGTAGAGGATTCTCCCCTAAGTATCTTTCCAGGGAATTTAGGCACTCACAAGGTTACAACAGGGAAGCTGAGACTAAACCAAAGACTGAACCAACCTCTTAAAAAAAAAAATCCATTTTTCTTCCATCAGCACAGAAGCAGAGTGGCTTGCTCAGCCAGCACGGGGCTGGTTTCCCTTTGCCATCTCTTCTGCTGCAGCTGCAGCTGGGTCTCCCTGGCAGCTCACAAGCATATTGCTAACTTATTTTGAAGTGATAAAAGGAACAATCTACTTACATTTCTAGGAAATCATTTCATAGCAGCAATTATGGCAGCAGTATTTGATTTCTTTAAATGCTATCTCAAATATTACTGAAGTATCTACCTTGTTTTCAGCAAATGCATTGAAGTTCAGAGTTCAGAAAGCTACAATTATTTTCTGTAATTATGTGTTATAAAACATACATTGCCTAAAGATAGACTATACTTAAATTCATTTATACATTACCTGAAGTTGGATTAAACTGACTTTCTGCCCTTTTAAATCAAAACGGTGAAGATTAATGTATGCATTAGTTTGGGGTTTTTTTAACGGGGAAAAACACAAAGCCCTGAATCAAAACCCAGTAGACTTGAAAGTCTAAACGAGCGTTAGGGCAGAAGGACGGAGCTGTAAGACATAAATAAGGGGAGATGTGGCCACTCAAAAGAAATCTGTTGAGTGAAAGCCTCTTACCATGACTAATATTAATAGGAACATTTGCCAACAGCTTTAAAATATCAAGGATTTCACAGGCATGAAGATGAATTCACTATTCGATTCTTTTAAGGCAATACTCACCAACAGGTTTCAGTGTTAGCATTCCCCTGTTCCGTAATGGTCTCTGTTATCCTAAAGCCATGGCCCAAAAAGACCGGCTTGAATTGGTGATAGCATGCAGGGCTAGGTTCTTGTTGTAGGATATATATTCATACACAGACGTACATGCACTTATATACAAAAGCGTTATAATCCTTCGTTTTTGTGTACATGCAAGTTAATTTATTTAAACCTGAAAGATGAACGTAAGCGAAGTCTGTTGTATGAGCAAACACAGGTTCATCCATACACCAATTCGTAAGTAAAGTTTTAATTATAGAAATCAATGTATCAAAAGAAACAGGTGCATTTCTAATAAGAAAATGAGGCTAGGCTGGGACACAAAACGAGGTTTTAAGAACATTGAGACTAGATGGCTTTTTGCAAAGGACTTGTATACAGTGAATACTACAAAGTCTTCGGAACTGGCACAAAGCTTATTGTCTCCGGTAAGTTTTTAAGTATTTAAGAAAATATGCTTATTCTGACAATCCAAAATCTAGAGGAGAGGGAATGTGATATGCTATTTTAAAATTATAATACAGATTAAAACGCAGATTTAAAATGATAATAGAGAAAAGTGACATGGACTTTGCAGTAGCAGAATTAACTTCCTTAGCACCCAAATGCTTGTATAAGAGGGGTCAGGGTAAACTATAGAACTTCGCATAAACCATAAATAGCTGAAATGTAACTCCTTTTGGATACTTGGGGCTACATCAGGTCATTCCCTCGTGCAAAGCTTACTGCCCAGAGCAGCAGGGTCAGGGTAACTCAGAAACGCGGCTGTAGATCACCCCTTGGCCTCAGAGCAGGGGGAACAGAGGTGCTATACAGGAAAACATTGTGAGTGCCAACAGATCCCCTAAATCATAGCTGAAGCTCTGCATCTCTCTGTTTGGTCAAGGGGAAGGTCTTTCCCCATGGATTTGTCCTAACAAAGCTGATTTATTCCAGCCAAGAGGAACTGAGATCTCTGGGATGCATTGCAGCACCAGTTAGCTGCAGGCAGACAATAAATAATCAGAAGATTAAAACATGGAGGGAAATCCTGGACGGTTGGAAACCTTCCATTGGTTTCAGCGTAGGCAGGATTTCATGCTAGGTGCACGTGGTTTTCCCTGGGGAGAAGCCAGAAGGCCCTGGGGAAGGACATGGACAGGAATGATGGAAGTTGATGATTCTCTACAGCAAACGCAGATGTACATGTGATGTTGCCTTTTGATACTGACTACCTGCAACAGTACTGTGCAGGCAAGTATGGCAGGATTTGAGGGTGAACAGTCCCAATCCCGCATCCATTTAAGCAGATTACAGTAACCTCAACAGGCAGAGGATTAGGCCCAAAATTAGTAAATGCCCCTCCACTGGGCTTGAGAGGAGTCAGGGCTGTTCAGGACTGCCCTGCATTCATTCAGTTAAGCAGTGGTCTAGCATGTGTGTATTTTTCAATTGTGCAGTCAAAAATGCTCACCAACCCAGAAAAAAATTTTTTTTTCTAGTAAAAACAATCTAGAGGAAATATGGTACCTCAATGAATGCCTTGGACAACAACAGTTTTGGTTTATTTTTATATTTTTCTAAACAAATGATGGCAAAGATTAACTTGAAACTGAATTTAAAGTACGCATCACTAAAGGCTCTTTGGGAATAACAGCATTAGCTGAGATTGAATTCAAATTTTCTACATTCACGTAGCCTAATGAATAGACTCTTATTGTTCATACGATAGTTGTTCAAGTTGTAAATGTTAAATAGTTGTCCTTGTCTGGCCAAAACGTCCCAAGCAGTTTCTATAAGAGAATGTACCAGTGTGAGGTTCACAAGATATTTGGTTCTGGCACAAAACTCATCGTCTCCAGTAAGTGTTTTGAAAGATTTTGTTTGTTTGTTTTTGTTGGTTTTTTTTAAGTTTTGTAGTGGGAATACTGTGGAGTGAAGGTCTACAGCTCTGTAAGGTATTTGGGGAGGCTCACAGTAGGTCAGGACTATACTATGTTATTATCAATGATAATGCCTGAAGTCACTGGCAAGCAGGGTGAGAACGCTATTCACGAGCTGAGTGTGCTGAGCGCTCTCAGCTCCCGCTGCCTTGAAGGGGAACTGACGGGCTTTGAGTATCAGACAAAATTACTTAATTTTGTGGCATCATCCAAGTAATGAGAATTCAAATTTCAGCTTTCACATTGACCTTATTTATAAATCTTATTTAGAGATACTTAAAAAGAAACTATAGGGGGGGTTCACTAAGGAAACTTTTGCCAGTTAATCTGTAAAAATGTGTTTTGAACCCAAATTTGTTAACAGCTCATTGATTATGAGCCTAACTCTAGAATTTTATTTCCACAGGGTTTTGCAGACTCACTGCATCATTACAAGAGAGAAAAGACAGATTTTAGCTTAAGAAATATCTGTACATGCTTATATATATAATTTTAAAAAGTAAGGACTATGCACCTTTTAAAACTTGCCTTAGAAAACTGTTTAACAAAGTAAACAGAAAAAATTTTGAAATATTAACTAAAACAACAACAACAAAAAGACAATGGAGCGGAAGCTCATGACTTTAAAATTCTTCAGAAAGGATCAGAGCACTTGCCCAGAAAAGCCAGTTGACTTATCAACTGTCTTGTTGACTTCCACGACTTTACAGATCAGCATGAAAATACCTCAAAATCTACAGACAGTTCTACAAGTTTTCACCCTTTTTTCCATAAATGTACCTAGAGTTTATGGAGGGTTTTGGTTTTTTTCACATTGAAACATATATATATATAGATGTATATGTGCAAAGCTTAATCTGTTCAGTTCTCCACTGTCATCCATTTGCCTGTGTGCGTACATGAGACTCTCCCACGCATGTGCACAGTTGCAGTTATTCAGGCAATATGTTCTCTCAGTATTGCGATGTGATTTAGGTGTTTCATTTAAGCTAAGCACCCAGGGTCTTTCTATGGTAAATGGAAAGACATTGGCAATTCCAGAGGTGGAAACTATTCCATCTTAATAGAAGTCTCTAAAATGGGCAGGATGAACTAGTAGCTGGAAGCGTCTCTCTCTGTCTCTCTAATTAGATTTAATAATCCAAGAGAATAACATCAAACTAGACAATTACATTGTGGCCTACTGAAATTAGTCAAGTTAATTTACTAAGCTTTGAAAATCTAAAAGAAACATCTAAAAACAGTCATGAGGCTTTGCAGAGTGCACTGGGGCAGGTGCTACTTCTGAAAGTATACAGCTCTGGAACAAATAAATCATTTTAGAAATTAATTTAATCTTGCATCCCTGGGAGGACTGATACATGAAGAAGATAAAATTAACCCCTAAATTAATGTTAGAGAACCATAAAATTGTTAGGAATTTTATTTCTAGTACAACAGAACTCAGTCCACATCTTCATTTCAATGACAAATCTCCAAAATTAAGAAATTAAAATTCATAATATAAGGGTTATCATTTTGAAGGTAGACAGCCTTATGCTTTGGTCACCTTTGTTTTTAAACGAGTACAAAATACTTCAAAGAATCACTGAGTTGTTTTAGGGGAGGATGCAATACAGAAGATTGCTCTAGAATAGCCAGATCATTTAAAGAAAGGTGGAAGCTTTTTGACAAAAATAAATATTTATATTAATGTGTTTTCTCACAATACGTGAAAACTGTACCCTTCAGCCAGACCACACTTTAAACCCTGAGCGTGTAACTGCTCAAATTCAGTGGTGGATATTTACATAGGAATCCAAAGAGAAAGAGTGGTGTAAGGAGATGAACACCTAAAATCTCTCTGCTGCCTTAAAAAAATAGTCTTAAGCAGTCCCTTCTATATAACAAAAGTCAATTTTGAAAACTGTATCTAGTCTTTGCTTGCAGTTAAGCATAGACAAAAACGATTGCCCACAAAAAATGGCTATGCACGCACTGCAGAAGTTCCCGTTTAACTAAAACAGACTTAAATATACTATCCACTTTTATAATATCAAAATGTTTTCTCTGTAGGGACAAAATCTGAATGATTTGGACTCCTCCTAATAATGTATGCTTTAATCCAGAGAGGAGAATGAAATGGAGATTACCTACAGTTAGCTTGTGGAAATGGCTCACTTTTCCTTTAAAATATACTCATGTATATTTACACTTAGCATGTTTCACAAAGCACATCACCTACGACAACCCCGGTATGGATAGATATGCTATTTGGATATAGAAATGTTATCTATATATAGCACGTTCTTCTGCTTTAGTTTAGTGTCAGTTTTTCCTTCTCAGATGTGTTAATTCAAACATTTAAACAAATCTAGTATTAAAGGAACAGCACTGCCAACCTTTGGGGTCCAGAGCATTTTGTGATTCCATTTTTCTGTCTTTATCAAGATCTTCACCTTGCAAATACATAGGATGTCTTCGAAAAAGTAGCAACAATACATTTTTGTTGCCTTTAAAAAAATTATAAAATTAATATCAGCTTTTAAAAAAGCTTTTCTATATAGATGTTCATTAATTAGCAGTGGAGATTTATACTGGAGACATAAAACCGCAAAGATTTGAAAAGTAGCTGGTATACCTTTAACATTCTTCAGACAAAATTTTCATGTAGTTGTTTTTGCATAAACATTATAAAGCAATATTAAATTCCTCTTATCAACTAAATGAACAAAGCTCTTTCAAGAACTATTATTTAATAATTGTCAAAGACTTGTGCAGACAGCAGTACTGCATGGAAGGCTGTGGGATATAGGCTTTCACGTAATTGCCTGAAGTTTTTAAACTCACTTTCAAAGGAGATTATGAATATCTTCAACAATATTTCAGTTTCTTAATATTTCTCAAAAGTAATTTTTCAAACATTTTTGAGTAGATTTCTAAGGTTTTAAGTAACCAGACTTAAATTTATTTTTCTAATACAATACTCAAGAAATCTTTTGTGAGATACTTTTTATCTACTCCAGTATTAAGAGTTTTAAAAGGTAGATCTAGTCTACTCTAGTCTTCCTCTATTGGATGTGCTCCTTGACAAGAAGCATGAATGAGTGTTCACTAAACAATTTAGGACTTAAATAATGTTTCTCCATGCACATGGCACAGTATCAAAGCTTAGATCAAACACTGTCCAGACTCTGGAAGACTTTATATTGTCTAAAAATGAATTTAGAATATTTGAATTGAGTCCTGTCTTCTCATTTTGAGCTTGATTTTCCATACCATACTCATAAAAGCCTCTATTCATTTTAGTTCTCTATAAAATAACACATTTTAAAATAAGGTTAAAAGTCATATTTTATATTCCCAATTATTCTATATAGTATTGTAACTGGTTTTGACTGAAGATTAAAACTTGCCATTTGGGTCCATTGAAATAATATTTAATATAAATTTTGTTTGAATGCCAGGTTTGTCCAGCTCAGCCAAAAACTTATTTTTACTTCAAGGATGGAAACAGCTGTAACTCATCCATCTTATTACCTAAAATTCCTTTCATACATGAGACATTTCTATTCCCATCCTAAGTATTTCACAACAAATTAGAGATCTAAAACATTTGTTAATAAGACATTTAGGTTGTTAGAATTTGTATTTTTTGGCTGCATATTTATTTGCTGTACACTATTGATCTTCCAACTCTCTATTTTGTTAATTTTTTTTCTCCAATAACCAATCCAGACAAAGGAAATTCTGCACCAGAAAATGCTGAAGTCCTGAGGAAACAACATGGAGATCAGATAACGTATGTTTGCCTCATCGAGAAATTCTACCCAGATGTTATTCGGGTGACATGGAACGATGGAGAAAAAGAGGTAACAGACAACGTAGTAAAAGGAGATGCTTGGAAGGCTACAGAAGATGACAAATACTCAATCAGCAGCTGGTTAACTGTACCAGCAGAGAACAAAGACAAGAAGTATCTCTGCAAATACGAGCATGAAGGGAAACAGGATTCAAAGCAGGCATATGGTATATACTAAATTTTTAAATTTTCATTCTACATATTAATTTTGGGTTTTGCAATAAAATTATAGAAATAATGCTCTCTATTACTGTTCCTGGAAGCATGTGCTCCTTGGCACAACAATAGCTAAAATGCATATCTGGAGAAACTACCAAAGTTTTCCCAGGAAAAGCAACCCAGCCTGTGCTACAGTCCGCAAATGAAAGTCCCTTTGTAAGAGGCAAAGAGCAGTTCTCTCGAACCTCATCATGTGTAAACTAGCATAGGTCCAAAAGGTCTCCACTGAGCCATGTTGGTTACTTTACAGTCTCCACAGAAGTTTCTGAGAACAGTATTACTTCTCTGTTACCCATGGCATACAGGTGTAAGTCCCTCTGAGACCCCCCTGACATTAGCCATGGCTATAAAAAATGAAGGAGTTAAAAACGAGGTTGCTGGGAATGTAGAGCAAAGTTTAAATATATTATTTACTCATAGTCCAGCAATTGTGAGGTAATAACCATGTATGAAAAGAAGATCTCATTTATTTGTGGAAAAATAAATTATGCAAAGCAAATTCTGAAAGGAAATGCAATTTTAAAGAAAAAAGTAACCTATAATCAATGCAATTTTTTAAAATCATGGTAATATCTTTAAGAAAATCTGCCTATGTTGGTTTAGATTAATATTTTTAATCTCTTCAATTTATTATCAATTAATGTAACTCCAATGAGTGAGAGCATAGCCATAAATAACCATTACATTTCAATCTTCAAAATATATTCTGAAAAAAATGTGTAAATTTTATTTAGATGGAGGATGTATTTAGGGAAGTAATACGGATGTCTTTAAGCCCGTATATCAATGCATACAAACACCATAACCAAGAACAAACACAAATTCACTGCTTCAAGCACAAAAAGGGTTTATTTTAGAGAACAAACCACCACCAAAATAGCAAATTCCCAACAGGGGAACCTTAGATCATGCTCTCTTCAAGATTATTCTTTAGTGTTGAGCAACCATTAAGTAACAGACTAATTAAGGTCCCTTACGATGTAAATTATTCTGTATTTCTAATAACAGTACTTTGTGAAGGCAAACAGACTCTAGCTACTTCAGAGATGAGATCAGGTGGTCAAATTGAATTCAGTTCCAAATAAAAGAGACACTGCCAAGGAACAGCCTAATGGACACATCCCTAAAAGGGCAAAGGCAAACCTCCCGCTTAGGGCAACAAATACCCAGTCACTTCTCTACAAGCATATTTCCCCTTCAAATTCTCTCTGCAAGTGAATCCCACCTGTGAACATCTCTGCAGACAGATCTTAAACATCTTTTTTGTTGTTATTTAATACTAACTTCCCATCTCACTGTTGCTGTACTTCCTCTTTTTTTCCCTATTTCTCAATTCACATTTGTTAAAATTAAAGAAAAGCCTAATTGGGGCATTTAAACTCTCTTTCCAGTAGAACCTACAAAGCCTAAAGCTCCAGAAGAGAACTGCATCACATATCCTGGAAATGGCACTGATTTTAATAGAGGTAACTAAAACGCATTAAAATGTGGGAAAGTAATGCATGTCATGCATGAGTTAGGTATTGCTACATATGCTCAGAACATCATGAAAATAATCTTTCTAAATAGCGTACAGGAAATCTTTTAAGTCTGGGGTCTGCAACTTAAAAATGCTTTGGTGCTACTCTGAATCAACTTCTGTTGAGGATTATAAGAAGGGGCTCTCCTACCTTTATTAGGAGCTTTACCGGGATGCTACAGATGCTGTTTGGGTTACTAGGTTATTAGCCTGCATTAAGTGCCACTTTTTTTAAATACCTGAAGTAGTTAAATGCCCAAGGCTTCAGCTGATGCTCCATCAGCCTAGCAATTGCCAGAGCAAAGAAATTTTCTTTTAGCTTGAGTGGGGATTTAGGCAAAATCGTAAGCACTTGTGTTCAAAAAATCCAGCACAAAATGATTCAAGCAAACACGGTGCTACTGGTAATCAGTGCTGGAAGCACTAGAATTATATTCTTACCTTTGCAGGGAATAATAGCTCAGTGGCACAGAGAGGCAGTCTAGTGCTAAGAAACCTGTTTGTTCTAGAATTTATTAGCAGTGCAAACCTGCTCAAGGGCCAGTCATACTTTATATTTGTTTATACACTGTCCACTAGAATCAGTACAATTGCAGCAGTAAACAGACTACATAGTCCTGGTTCTACCAGTCTTTCAGGCGGTTGTGCAATGTTGACACTAAACAAGACATTTCTGTCTTATGTTTGTTACAGATCACTTAATGCACAGGACAGCATATTTAGTGTACATCGTCCTTCTTCTGAAGAGCTCCATGTACTATCTCATCGTACTCTTCTTCATCTACAGAATGTGGTCTCCAAACAAGCACCAAGGAAAGAAAGCATAAACATTGGTTTTGGAAAGGCTTACAAAATTGTATTCAATTTGCTTTGCTATATATTATCCACATAGACTCCCCTGCTCTCAGTGTTAAATGTAACAACAACAACAAAATCCCAGAATAATTTTCTGGCATTAGTGCATAGGTCTTGTTTTGCTTTACTGCTAGTGTTTTTATATCAGTCTGGTTTTCTTAATTTTTCTGAGTATTGAATGGAGATGCACAATAGGAGTAAGGCTACATACCTTGGATTTTAATCCAGAGTCTGTGTTGCAAAATCAGGAAGGTACTCACATTAACAGGGCTTTGAAAGCACAGACGCATTTTGTCATTGCGCTTAAGGCTTAATTAGGAGCATTCCTGCACTGTAACTTCAATGATTTATTGCAACTGTCATTTACCCACAAAATCAGGACTTAAATATTCTAGAGATGTGTGCTTTAAGAGTCAATTAAATGTGATTTTTAAAAGTGAACATAATATTTTTGAATTAAGAAGTTAGACGAGCATAAAAGCAATTCTAAGGTCCACATGTACAGAGATGGAAGAAATCCCCCAAGCCCCACACCAGCGCTGTGACACAGACTGAAAACCTGCACATCGTAGTTTTCAAGAAAGGAAACAATTGTAATGATCACGAACATCATCTTGTTTAGAGATACCTTTTTTAAGTTGAGCAAAACCTTAAATCTGAAGCTTTGATAGAGAAAGTATTTTCACAATGGAGGAAAAAATTCTCAGATGTTGGACTTTGAACAGTTCATCTCCAAGTTCCACAAATCAGTTCCTTTCAAATTCTTTGGAAAAATCAGAAGCAGACATATTGGGGTAAAGCGTTTGCTCAGTTTGAGGCCATAAGTTTAAAGATAAGTGCCTGCAGCATTTACTCTCACTGTATCTCACTGTATCTGTAATGATGTAGAAGGCAATAAAAGCTTTCCTCCAGGTGCATTTGTGAGGCCTGTGTTTGTTCTCCAGCATTTCCACAGCACACACCAAGATGGCTAGGAAAGCTGATTCATTTATCTGTTCGCATAAATTCCTCAGGAAATCAAAGATCCTTAAAACCATCAGTTTTCTGCTTTTCAATGTGTTAAACTGGAACACTTTTACACAGAACAATAAAATCTAGCTCACTACATCTTTTCTGTTGAAGAGCTAAGACAAGCAAGGAGGAAATGCAGTGCTGTTACAACAGGACTGCTTTCTAGGGCTCATGCCATTGCAAGCAAAGGAGAACATGAGTCAGGCTCAATTCTAACAACCACAGCTATTTTACTAACAGCATATCTTACAAGCTATTTTACAATCTGCATACTGAAGCCAATGCAACTAATTACTGCCTTCAATGTCATGTTAGTCTTCAATGTGAAGAAAGATGTGATGTCTAGTCTTTAGTCAAACCCTCTTTGAGAAGCAGCTGATATCCCATGCTATTCTTTGTTAATGTTCAGTTCTAATCAAAGTGAAATAAAATAGCTATAAAGGTATTTTTGGAATGCAGTTACTGTAGATTTCAGTAGCATCATCAATATTACTGTCCCAGTCTCCCCCACCTTTATCCCTGCTAGAGAAATGCTTGATTGCATTAATGAACCAAGATCTCCTTCACTAAAATGATCGCCAAATCCACTTGTCATGTCTCATACATGAAACTGAAAGATGCAGTCCATGCAGCCAAGGAAAACAGATAGAAAACAGAGCTTTTTAAGCTTTTTGCACAAACCCCCCTGCCTACATGCAACCCTAAACTATGCTGAGCATAGCTATCACCTCACAGTTTCTGGTGTTTCTCAAGTACACGGTTGCAGCTTTTCAATCTGCAACAGCTCGCATGTCCCTGAAGTTTATTTATACAGACATATATTGTTCATACTAAGTTTTTAATTTTTATTTATTTAGCCCGAATAAGAGGACAAGTGGATTTTTAAGGCTTCTGGGTGCTGGGGTGTTTGTTTGCAGGAAGGTTTGGTTATTTAGTGGAAAAACCCTGTAAACTGAACCAGTCACAACTGGTTCAGAAGAGGTGGGCTGCGATGAGAATGGGTGATAAGCTGAGGACAGTTAGACCACAGCCGTCCTGTCTTTTACCACAGTATACTTCTAAACCATTTCCTTCTAATGGAAATACAAAGTGATAAAAACCACATGCCTAAGTTACATGTAAATAACACAGTGAAACTCGCTGTTCACTGTGCATGTTGGTCTAACTGCGTGATTGTGATATGTATGTGTAGGGGCTACAGCTACCACAAAAACATGGGTGCTGCAGGATGTCTGCAGGACTTGCAGTCTTATTTATCGTAAGTGCATGCCAGAGTTAGAGGTTACCTATTAAGTGTAAACTTCTGTTGTCAAGACTTTGTTAACACTTGAAAGACATGTTTTCTCAAGTACATATTTTACCAAAACTGATTTTCAGTGATCTCAAGCTTCGGCGAGTATGAGCATTACAGCTGCTCTACTCCTGTTGCAGAATTAACGCAAATACTACAGAAATGGTTACCAGCAATCTAGCGCTTCTAATGAAAGGAAGACAGAATGGGATCAGCTTTAGCCATGAAAGCACAAAGGAGTAATCAGCACAAATTTATTTGTGGAAAAGGATTTGCAATGTATGCTAGAATAATTGTTTGTCCTATACTGTACAACAACTTACATGCTTGAGAATATTGATTTGTCAACTATCAAAATAACCTACAATAGGTGATATGGAAAACTATTCGTGGATTCTTCTCACATGCAGCTGTAAATGAGAAAGATCTGCATAAGGATTATAGCAGTCTGCCAACAGCTAACTTCTGTTGATACTACGTACCAACACTAATAAATGCTAAGAGAGATTCATATAGTGGACTATTCAGTTTGAGATTCTGAAACTGCTGGGGGACCAGCAGACACTTAGAAAATGCCAAGGAAATAAAAAATCTCAGAGGAATAGTTTGAGAATTTGTTCCTCTGTACCTATAGATATTTACAGGGAAATAGATCAAATGACAATCAACAGCAATTGCCAAGTTTTACCTACTGAGCCCAAACAATCATTAAATGCAGTTCTACCATAGATAAATTTTACTTCATTGTACTACCAGTCTCTTGATAAGGTACACAAGACAACATTTTCCAGTAATTACTTAGTTCTTGGAAAATTAACCTCAGGAACTACTGAATACATCTTGGACAAATATTTTAATACCACCTGGGAGGCAACCTAATACACACATGCCAAGAGGACACATCTTAGTGAAATTTTACAGCACATGGGAACCATTCCCTTTGTTTTTTAATGAATAAATTCTCCTGTCAGCAGCTCCACCAGCAAGTCAGCCAGAGGATCTGTTGCCACAGTTCCCAAATTCCAACAATTTCCCCCAGCAATTTTCTTTCACAGAAGTCAGGATGAATGAAGATGAGAGTCAAGTCAACTGATACTGAAAACAGGGAGGCTCAAAAGAAAAGGCCACCCCACTGTTCCCAATGAGCACTAGAAGATTTCAAATCAGAAGCTTCACTTTCTCAAGAAAATTTAATTCCTCCCCCAGCTGGAGCTTTGCCATTTGTGGCAAAGTGAATGCATGGGGCAAGATAATCCTGAAAATAAATGACATAATTCCCCAAATGAGGAAATCATCTCTCATATTCAGACAAAGCACGCTACAAAAAGTGCACTACAGGTCTCCTCTGCTGTGACAAAGTGCTCAAAGGCCCCCAAAAGAAAGCGTAGGTGGTCACACGGCTACGTGTCCAGAGACAGCTCCTGCGGGAGGCACTGTGTTGCAAGTGAGACTTTTCCTTTCCTTTCCTGGAACAGCATAACTGCTGATCATTTTGAGGCTTAAACTCTAAAATAACAATAGGAATAAACTGTTTCCAGGCTGATTTTCTACATGCTACTAGCAGAATGATTACTCAGCAACCAAGACTTCATATCTAGCCCCTTCACCTTTAATATGAAGTCTTTAACCATTTTCACATCATTTACTATAATTTCATACCTCATAGCCATAAAGGGTGCTTGAACCAACACTATTTGCTTGACAGTTGGGGCAGAATAGCAGAAAGAAAATGCACGAGCTGTTACTGGGGCTCAAGGGGCAGCTCACTGAGCTCAGAGCAATGCCAGTAACAGGCCCCTCGCCACCACTTGCAACACGAGGCATTAACCTGGCTAAACTGCGACAGACAACGCATTAGCTTGTTCAACTCATGCACATGGGCAGGGAGGACAAGGAGGAATAGAAGGAGGGGGAGTCAGAAACATCAGCCATTTCTATCTTCAAGTACAGTCACACACAAACAGAAAGAGAACATTTTCAGAGTGAGTATAAAGTCTTTCAAAACTTTCTGAATCTTCGACTGTTATACCCACAGCAAAAGGCTGTACCTCCTCTTAAAAATATTAACAGCTTATGTTCTGCAGTTTCGATCTGCTTTTTTGGTGAAAGCACCGTTTCCACCAACACTCCTCAATACACCAGCAACCAAAACTAGATCACTGAGTCTCTGTTTCATTTAACTAAAATACTTTTTCCTTTTGAGTCATTAGTGTGTTTTTAGTCTGCAGTACACCCAGGAATCATGCCACTGCATAAGGTTTCAAGAATCTCCACACAGGAAAGACTGACTGTACCTGCAGCCCCAGCAGCCTGCCTGGTAAGCAGGGTATTTAATTTGTGATCTATATTCCTGTAACCGAAGTTTTCACCCTCCTAAGAATCTCCTGTGCCAAAATCAGTCCTTAATTTGCAGTGCACTAGTACATCGTTGTCCTGATGCTTCATCACCCCTAGACGGAGCTGTAAATCACTTATGCCAAGATACTGCAAGGTTTCTGTTTTATCAAGCTCTAATGCCTCTTATAAAGCTTTTAACATCTGTCTTGAATATACTCCAATTCCTAGTAGGTACAAAGCATATCTTCTCACCTTCATAAAAGCTTGCAAAATAAATGCTAGCAAACTCCTTAATGCAAGGAAGAACACACAGAACGTGCACATAGGCTTACAAAGGCCATGAAAGGTTATCAATACTTCCACCCCAGGGCTGGCTCTCCTGCTTCTGCTGCCCTCTAATCCTTGAGCAAAGAATCCTCTTCCTTCAGAAAGCTTTAGGAAGGGGTGACGGCTGAGCTCTGACACACTCCTTTAGACAAGCTCAAGGGCAGAGTACCAGCTAGACAGCACTCCCACTCCACTCTGAAGGTGCTTTCCAAAACAAAGGTCTGGCAGGAACAAAAATCCCTTCTTCAGCAAAGAGTCTTTCAGCCTAGCTCATCACAGTGAAATGCCAAGTCAGAAAGCAAGGGACAGCCAAGTTTCAGAAGCCAGGTAACTAGCATCTCCAACACCGTAGCAAGAGAGGCAGCTCAGACTCCCAGTGTATCAGCTCTCCACAGGACACAGGGCCAATAGTTCTGGTTTTCTTCCCACCCAACATCATGAAGGGTGGGAAGAACCCCTGGTGAACATCATTTAAGGCATGAGACAGTGCTGTTTAAAAAAAAAAAAAAAAAATCACTCAGAAACTGTTAAGACAGCAATTAAGCTGTGAAAAATATCACCAATATTTATAACTTTATAATACAAGATGGCAAAGGATACCTTTAGTGTTTGGTGGTTGCTCCAAAGATGAGAGAGCACAGCATTCCTGACTGGCACTCACCAGTCACTCCCACCCAAAGGAGGGAAATCTGGTCCCATGTAATCACCTCCAACTAAGGATGGGACCATAGAGGTCACGCAGTATGAGACCAATAGCTGCTGCATGTTTGAAAGGTGCCACCTTTCATTTGTCACAGCCAGAAGCACAAGGCCAGCTCTCCTCCTCTCACTGCACATTTCCTTTTGTACTGCATCCATACCAGTCATTTCTGTTACAAACCTCTACAATACTTCACCAAAAACTGTTCAAGCCATGTGTACGCCAAACACAGAAGTGTTAAGGCCAGCTGCTCCTTCCTGCAATATGGGCTTTGCTTTGATTTACCGCACAGCCAATTCCAGGACAGTTCCTGCCACAGAGCTCTGGGGAAAATACCATCTGGTTACCTTAATACACCATGTTATGGTTCATATTTCTTCGCCTAGCATGCAAACTAGAGCACATGCTCAGTTCTTTTCTCCGCCTTTATCTTTTGGGTAGGTGGTATAATTTGGGTAGGGGGCTCATGGGTCAGTGGTCACAGAGACCCCAGCCCAAATTACCTTTCCCCCAGTTTCTCGATACTTCTGGCCATTCCAAATTGCTCTTCAGGGTCTGCTGATCAAACTAACGATTTATCAGTTACGCTTCCACTTCTTGACAATCACATCTTAATTGATACATTGTTTGGATAAATATTAACCAACACAGGGGTAGGACTGTACAACAGCCATCCTTAGTAGTACCTAGCAACTATCTACAAAGCTATCTGTAACATCCTTAACTATGAAAAACTATCATCTGTAACATTCTTAACTATGGAACTATGAAAAACTATCTGTAACTTCTTAGCTATGGAATCATGATTAACTTTTAAATTCAATGCAAGATATCAAGTGGATCCTGCAGCCAAGGAACCTGTGCCGCACACAGAGCCTGAAGGCCACTTTGCGTGTGCAGCACAGCACAGGCCTGCACCTGCTCAGGGCAAGTGTTGCGTGGATCGCTAACCCCACAACGTGCAGTGGTCTCTGGTCAGGATCATTACATTCTACCCCTTCATCCATGTGTAGTTTACCTTTCCCAGAGATATTAGAGATTGTATTAAGAACCATATGAGCTCCTTCAAGCCTTAAGTATGAGGTGCAATACAGATCACTATTCAAGATCACTAGCTCCTCAAATACAGCATCTTCTGCAAGGTTCCCAATACACCCTCCCAAACCATCAGTGATCTCCTGACATAGCAAAAAAAAAAAAAAAAAAAAAAAGCAACTATACCATTAACAAGCCCTTCATGAAGTGTACATACACAGGGCAGCCAAGTTAAGGTTGTGCAGACCATATTCATTCCAGCAGCGCCTAATGCTCACGTGCTACAAGTCACACCCTCTGTTGACATACGCTGAAACGAAAAGATATTTGCTATTCACGACTCTCCTGCCTTAAAGGCCGTATATTCTTAAAAAAAACACCAAAAATGAAGAAACAACTTCATTCATTAAAAAGCAAAGCCTGAAGTTGGGGAAACATCACAAACATTAAAAGGAACTGCTCAGGAGCATAACTGTTTTCAAACTCATGTAAACACTTCATGGTGCAAGAAATTAATTCATTCCTCAAGAGCTACCTTGGAAGGACTAAGCAGCCCTCACTATTGTTAATTTCAGGCATCTGAGTTAGAAAGGTTTCTCCCAAATTCCCTAGGAGGGCTGCAGGGAAATTCAGTGCTTTATGAGAATTTTAGTGCTTTCCCTTGGGAGGTCAGCAAGCTCACCATTTATCAGGACATTCCCAGCACCTCACTCCCAGGACAGCCAAGGACATTGCCTCCAAGCTGGCCAATAAAACACCTTGGAAAGAACAACACCCTCGTTTAGATTTTCCCTCTGCACCTCCAGGCACAGCAGCCCCTATAGGTCCAGGTCTTCCTTCTCTTCCCAAGCTTGACAAAAGCACTAGAGAAAACAGAAACACAAAGCAATGTATAAATAGGGAAAATGTGAAAGACCTCCTTTGCCAACAGGTAAGGGACTGAAACAGACAGTGTCAGGACAAAGCAGCTGATTGTTACCTAGACTTTTTTGTAATAATATCAGCACTTATTGAAAAAGTGAAAGCTTATTGCCTGTTATTTAAGTATTCCCCCACACCAGACACTGAAAGAACACTCTTGGTGTTCTGTTAGATGAAACAAAGACACCTGCCCTTCAATACCTGGCTCTTTAGAGCTCAAAGGAAGAGGGCAACTCTGCCCACCTTTTGGAGCTGTTGCTCCTTCATCTCCCAGGTGCTAGCGAGTAAGCCCTCATGGAAACATCCCACAGACAGCCACCAGATGGCTCAAAAGCTTCCTTCCCTTCTTCAGAGAGCTTTAATGCTCACTGGGTCATTACTCATTGAAGATAATTCAGGAAAATATGGCTTTTGAAAAGACAATGTCTACAACTGGGCTGGACGTGAACTCACTCCCAGCTGTACCTCTTGCCATACATATTGCATTCAAGAAAATGTAACTAAATATTTAATTTGATCCTCCCCATGGTTTAATTAGCAATTAAAACAAAACAAATCGACAACAAAAACCTAAACAAAACAAAAACAAAAAAAGCAACCATTCCCTGTCACAGGGAAGTGCTATTTATTCTACTTCTCTCAAATTACACCTCCTGCCTTTCCCTTATCCTCACCACATCCTGAAGCACATCATCAACACAGCATCAGTTAATTTTTAATCAACTGTAGCTATTGTCTCAATTTGTTTATGGCATACCTTCAGTGACTTTTCACAAACTACCCTGAGAATAAATTCTACAAATGTGCTGGTGCAATGAAGAATTTTTTCTATACATAATTTAAACAAGTGAGGCTGCCTTTCTTGAAACCAGTGTGCCTGTTTTATAGCTAGGAATGCAGTTTTGTTTCTCACAAGTTAATGTTTCAGGAAACTTTCCTGTTCACTAGCACTTCTAAAAACTCTTTCAGCTTTGAAAACCTATTATACTGAAGATACAGGAATTTTATTTTATTAAAGTGATGCTTTATATTGCACTTGATGTCTGAAGATTTTTTTTCAGGATCAGTTACAGTGTGCATGTAAAGTTTTGTTAGCTACAGCGCAAAATCCCTCAGAACATGGTAAACTGCACATTTGGATATATGAAGACTATTCAGGCAGTTTCATGCCTGAAGTTTATTCGTGAAGTTTTCATGAAGTATCAGGCTGAAAAAGCTTCCCCGCAAATTCTTTTTTACTACTGTGGTGGGTTGACCTTGGCTGGAGGCCAGGTGCCCACCAGAGCTGCTCTCTCACTCCCCTCATTCACCAAACAGGGGAGAAAAGGTATTAACGAAGCACTTGTAGGTCGAGATAAGGACAGGGAGAGATCACTCACTAATTATCGTCACGAGCAAAACAGACCAAACTTAGAGAGGGAATTCATCTAATTTATTACCAAGCAAAACAGAGTAGAGGAATGAGAAATAAAATCAACTCTTAAAACACCTCCCCCCACCCCTCCCATCTTCCCGGGCTTGACTTCACTCCTGGCTTTAACCCTCCCCCCTCAGCAGCACAGGGGGACAGGGAATGGGGGTTACGGTCAGTTCATCTCACGGTATTTCTGCCGCTTCTTCATCCTCAGGGGGAGGACTCCTCTCATCGTTCCCCTGCTCCAGCATGGAGTCCCTCTCACGGGGTGCAGACCTTCAGGAGCAGACTGCTCCAGCGTGGGGTCCCCCACGGGGTCACAAGTCCTGCCAGCGAACCTGCCCTGGCGTGGGCTCCCCCCTTCACGGGTCCACCAGTCTGGCCAGGAACTTGCTCCAGCGTGGGCTTCCCACAGGCCACAGCCTCCTTCAGGTGCCTCCACCTGCTCCGGCGTGGGGTCCTCCACGGGCTGCAGGTGGAATCGCTACACCCCCTCATCCTTCCTCCATGGGCTGCAGGGGGACAGCCTGCCTCACCATGGTCTTCACCACGGGCTGCAGGGGGATCTCTGCTCCAGCACCTGGAGCACCTCCTCCCCCTCCTTCTGCACTGACCTCGGTGTCTGCAGAATTTCTTACATCTTCTCACTCCTCTCTCCGGCTGCAAAAGCTCTCTCTCTCTAAGTGTTTTTCTTCTTCTTAAATATGTTATCACAGAGGTGCTGATTGGCTTGGCCTTGGCCAGCGGTGGGCCTGTCTTAGAGCCGGCTGGCATTGACTCTATCAGGCACAGGGGGAGCTTCTAGCAGCTTCTCACAGAAGCCACCCTGTAGCCCCCCTGCTACCAAAACCTTGCCACGCAAACCCAACAGAACTATAAAATGGTCTGATGAAATGAGGGGCTGAAGAGTTTAAACTCTGAGGTTTTATCTTTTTTAATACAGAGTTTTTGAAGAAATACTCAGGTGAGAGAAGAGGAACAACTTCCAAAAAAACAATTTCATGGATCTTCTATCAAATCCTAACCCAATATAAGTAAAACTTGCCTTACTTGAGAGCCTGACAAACATTCCGTATGAAAATTGCAGTCTCGTAACCAGTATATGAGGACAAGTCTCTAGCTAGATATTTCATGCTGCATTGATCTGGTTTATGCAGGACCTAAGAACCCAAAGTATCTTTGAGAATGTCTTTGGTATATTAGATTTGTATTTAAGTGGCTTCCACAATATAAGGTTTTGATGTACTTCCTGATATGCCTCATAACCTAATCTTCACTGATATGTGCTTTAACTCTCCCAGGAGAGAGATGACTACTGTATAAAACATCATACAGCATGAAATTGAATACACAAACATATATATTCCTGTTTCCACTACATCCCAGAGGTAATCCTAACTCTACAACGTAACCCTAACTCTACAGTGGGACAAAAAACCTCATCACTTAACGTTTTCCAGTTAAAATTCATAAACTGCTCTAATGAAGACTAAAACGCACATTTCATTCTTTGTGTCTGATACTTGCTCCACAGGTAAAGTTTAGGAGGTACCAGATTGAAAAACTGCCAGCCTTATGACAAAGAATGTGGCTTTGTGGGAGGATCGCGGAGCATTAAATCAGGGTTCTATTCAGTAAGAACATATTGGAGACTAGCTGGAAGGAGTCTCAGTGACAAAAATGGCATTCAAAATGCCTGTGTTAGAATTAGCTCAGAGCAAAATCTGTAACATGTCTGACGAAACTACAAACAGAACTGGTTTACAGCCAGTTTGGGTACTACAATCATCTTGCAACTGGCTGGATGTACCTGTTTAGCTTTAGAGCATCTGCAAATTGCTTATTTTAAGAAAGCATACTGAGTGTCCGCCTTTTCAGTTTCAAAGAGATGCATTGTTTCCCCAATTTTAAAACTAAAAGTTTTAGAGGTACTGTACAATGAAGTCACAGTAACATATATGGTTTAGCAAATGCTTCAACAGCTGACCAATTCTGCATTTGTCAAATCCATATATTACACTGGTACAGAAGCAGTTTAACTCAGGTATAACTAAAGCTGACTTACTTTGGACTTCCACTTCCCTAGGTCTGCCTTCAGCATATAGTTGTGCTGCTATGTCACAACTGAGAACAGAATCTGCAAGAAGGCAGTTACTTCCCCTTCCAGTGGCCCCAAGAAGTATCCAGAAAGACTACAAAATCCCTGGGGTAGGTCCACTGAGCCCAAGCAGGGCCCAACCAGCAATTCTACTGGAAGAGCAGGGAAGACCCCACATAACATCCATACCTTGTCATAAATTCTACTAAACCCTGGCAACCTTAACACCTCAAGCAACTCTGATTTATCTGCTCAGAGGTCTTGAGCTGTCCTCTGAAAACACATGCTCTTTGCTAGGTGTGTATTTTGCCCACTAAATGCCCCTTTGTAATAGTATACAACGAACTCCTTTCCCTTTGGAGTTTGAACTTACCTACCATCATCCACTGGTATGCAAGTTATTTTTGGCACACTGGAAGAAAACCCTCTAAAGGGTAGGGCTGCATCTGCCCAGTGTTAGAGAGGCACTTGTATAAGCATGGTGACCCTGCTTACATCTTTCTGAGACTACAGAAGGGGACAGCAACATCAAATTTACACTCCTCCTGGAATTACTGACTCCCATGGCAAGCGTGTAAGCTTTAGGTCAACAATCATATCACTGTATTATGGCAGAACACTAGAAAACATTCAGTAGGCACTGCCTTCATCTGAACTGCTGAGATGATCACGGACAAAGCAAGCATAAGAGTGATTGCTCTTTATAAACCACAGGAGAGATGTCTTGTGCCTCTTCACATGGGACAGGTGAGGCTGGGAATCTCTCCAATAGAGACAGAAGCTGTACACTTGCCCTCTGCCACCAGAAACCTGGGATGCACTTGCCTTCTTTGTGTCCTCACACCAGAAGCAGCCACTTCACAAAGTGGCAGATAGGCAAAGAAAAAGCAGCCAGTGCTAGATAGCCTTACAATGGTTTGATGGTTTTCAGAGGTTCCTCTAACACACCACCCATTGCAGTACTGAGAGTGTCAGTTCACAAATGGAGGGCTCTTCTCTGGTGGTTTGAGGTTATGTTCTATGAGGGACAAAAGCATCAAGTCCACGAGAACAAAGCAGGGAAGGTCTCTGCTGCCAACAGCTCTCTCTACCCTTACAATATCCCCCTTCCCATGACCCTAAGCAGAGCACCTCTCTCAGTCTTCACAGCAAGCCAGACAGGCACCAAACCAAGGCAGAACCCAGATTCTGTTTCTCAAGCCACATCTGTAGCTGTGCCAACTGATTCGGATGGTTTTCAGCTCCAGCTGGGCAGTCAAACCAGAGCTGACAGACTGGTTAACATGGGTGCTTATATGGATCCGACAAGGGAGGAAGAGTGCACTGGCTGGCATATGCCCAGACCGGACTGTAGTAACTAGTAGAGGACACTTAAAGCAACCCCTGAAGCCATGCAAGAGATGCCAGTCAGTACCCAGATCTCCACTGTAGTTCCTAACACATTTACTATAAGCATCAATATAAAATACCAACCCTGGCGTAAACTAGACCTAAAGAGACACGAACATTCAGAACAAAGTGATCCCAGGCACTCCAAATCCACCCACATGAACCAAAGTCCTAATTCAAACATGATAGGAAATTCAACCTCTAATGTTCAGCTACCTTTGTGTGGGACATTTCTAAAATGGGAAATAATGAACATTATTTTCCCAGAAACAGTTTGAATAGAATCACCTCTGTTATAAAGTCATCTTAGGTGTTACACAAAAAAGCCACCTCCTTAAAAGCAAGTCACTCCTTGGACTAAAATAGAGAACCTTTTGCCTGTGTCCCTAGTATCAGATGCCCAGATGTGACTGTATTTGTAGGAGATGTTCTCATGCATCACGAACTGCCTAGGTGTTAAGAATGACAGGAAAACTCACTGATAACTAAAACATTTCTCCTTTATTTCAAGAGATTCTTCTTTTTTTTTCTGCTGGAAAATTGGAGCTGTCAGATAATACTCATCTGCAAGTGCATCTCCTCTAAGATTGCTGTGAAAATAATGCAGAAAAACTAAGTTTGGATTCTATTTCATCTCCCACTCCCTCCTCTATTTACAACAGTTCAGTTCCCAATTACTACATTAGATCCTGCTTTGCACTGTTTTGTACGACTAATATCAGACTAATAGCTTCTTCAAAGGTCATCCTGGAACTTCCTGCCCAAAATAACGTCTGCCATATCCTGCCTTTTAAGAAAGGCCACAGTACTTCACTGCACTAAGCTGAGAAGTAGGACACATACATGGTTCCTGGGATCACGTTGTCTGCGTTTCAGAGGAAATGGCCTTTCACGTGCTGGATGAACAACTGTTAACACAGTGCTGAGGCGGGAGCATGCTATGCTGGTATCATTCTGAAGACATCGACGAGAAGGCTCAAAAGATTCCCCTGTTCAAACAGTTTCAAGGCATGTTAGTTCATTATACACCCAACACTTCAGGAAAACATGGATCTTAAGGCACAATATCTACAAATGAACCAGTAGACATTAAGCAGCTGCCAGCTGTACCTATGACATTCATCTCTCCATTCAAGAAAGAGTAAGATCTTAAGGTGATCTTCTTCAAGCCCTGGTCTGCCAGTAAAAAAAGAATATCCACCTTTCTTTGGCAACATGCTTTTTATTAGTAGCTCTGATTTCCTGTTTCCCTTCATCCTTAAAACACTGTGAAACACAAACACCACAGTATAGTTTGGTTTTAAGCAGTTTTTCAAACAGTATCCAGCTTCGGCTACCTCTTTGCTGACAAAACAAGCAGTTGGATAAATGACACTGTCATATCAGGTTTCCACCACCATTTCATGTTCATTTGTAAGAGAGGCTAGCTTGAAACAGTCTCCTTCCTTACAACAACAGTCTAGGAAGCACAGAAATTGATTGGGACACAACCCTTTCCAAACTCTGCTTACGAAATCGCTTTGCCCGTGGTGTGGATGCTCCACCTCTCTCTCATTCTGGAGTTCCTGCTCAGGCTCTACCAGACACCTCTCAGGTCCAGGTCTTGCATGTTCTCCCCATGCACCCATTCTGGTCACTGAGCTGCTCTTGCTGGGCGATTTATGGTGATAAGGCACATGGAGGCCATCATCTGAATCTTCATCAACACTGCCCAACTTGTGGATGGAACTCAGATACACCTTCTGTGTCAGCCCCACTGGTAGCTGGTTGGTCATCTTCTTCCATCAAAAAGCTGTCACCTGACATCCATTCTGAGAAGTGTGGCCCTTACCATGACAGGACTCAGCCAGCACCTCTTGCTTTCCTTGCAAAGTCTTCACGTGTGCTACATCTGGTCTGCAGGCTTCTCCAGCACCTTCTAGCTTTCTTTCCTGATACTGCTCCCTCCGTACTAACAGCCTTTACACACAACTTCCCTCAGGTCAGGCACATTCTGCTGAATTCCGCTGAGGACCTGCAGAATCCACCTGCCTCGACACCAGCTCCAGGTTCTCCCACCCCCTCATTTTCTTGAGAAATGCTGGGATTTGTGTTTTCAACATTATGTTCCTCTAGGCTTTCCTCAAGTCTAACTTCCTTTGGCTCTTGTTGAATGAGGGGTTTCTGGAAGGACAAAACCCTATGGACACACTGCATAAGCCCTCATCTCTAAATAGCACTGCCTGATGGGCATAATTTTGTGGAACACATTGCCAGATAGCCCATGCTCTTCACTGGAAGAAACAGGCTCCAGCTCTGGCACTATGTTAATAAGGAGTAAGGGGCAGGGAAATAAAAACATTCAACTCCAACTCAGATCAAAGAGTCCTACTGAACTACACATTAACAGCCCAGAGAACATTTGCTTACTTTCTCAATCCATCAGTCAGACCAACTGCAAGTTTTCTAAAAAGATTTGCAAGAGCCAGTGTGTGGTCTCCAAGATAAGCTCTGGGGAATACAGTCTCCAGAAAGCATCCTGAAATAGACTACAGTTTAGGTATTTTTCTTACATGAAAACATGAGTTCTAACAGCAGCACTCCAGGAAATTTGAGCTGCAGCTCATACCTATTCTTCCAGTTAGGCTTTTCAAATATTGGGTTTTGAAAAAGTGTCCCATCATAAACACTAACAGGCCACAGAAAAAGGAGATTTCTCTAGTCAGCTTTTCAGTAGATAAGGTCACTAGGAGGTAGGGATATAAGAGTCAGACCTTTCAAATTCATTCCCCATTCTGCCAGGCATCTTCACTTGAAACCTTTAGCCTTTGCTGATACTCAGGTCTACTCCTCACCACAGCTAGTACAGCCACAGCTACCACTATATAGAATTTTTCCATTTTCATGTATTATCTCTCCTTTGCTACAAAGGAGTATTCATGATGCAGCAGTTATAGGCATTCAGCCCTCCTCCTTACTTAAGGAGGAAGAAATACTCAACAGATTTCCTTACCACACTCTGGTTCTGCTTCCTTTATGGCATCAGTACTGGCAGATTCACAGTGGTCCTCTGAAACAAAGCCAGCTGGCTTACTGTCATCTGTTCCGGCCTTCATCTCTCTCTCAGGGATTCCTTCAAGTTCCACAACACGCTGTGGAACTCCTCTAGGGAGGGAAGAAATACATCACTTCTAGGACAAGGAATGATTTTCCTTGCATTGCATTTCTCTACCCCTCCCACACCTTCATTGTAGGAGAACTGTAACAGAAGTGACAAGACAAATTAATCAGAGCTACTTACACACAATGTTCTTGTCCAGCGACAACAGGAATCGTTACAGGCACTGAAGGAAACATTCCCACATTCTGCCAACAAGAAAGTTTTCACTGTGATTGAGCAGCTGGAACAAGACAGTCCCCAGGAGAGCAAGGCTTCAGATGACTGGCAGCAGAGTAGAGAAGAGAAACACAAATCCTGCCACACTTAGAGCCAGCCCTCTCCTTTGCTTCCACAGGCAAATTGTGTGGATGTCTGCCGGAACAAAGCAATGGAGATTCTTGGAGGTGAAAACTCAGAAACCAGAAGCCTCACTGGCAGAGAGAAGTAAAGATCCAGACCAAAGATGGGAAGGTAGGATGCCACATCACAAACCCCCTGACCCTTCTGGCCCAGCAGCTGACTACAGTAATTTCCAAGGCACTTCTGAAGACGGGAGCCCATAAAAGGCTGACACGCTTGTCTAATGGAGGGACAGTGCAAACCGCGTTGTTGCAGTTATATTCAGCTACACCTATACACATCTCACAATTATGGCATGAGAAAACTGAACTTTGGGTAAATTAGGTCTCCCAGACTGTCCATTAAAAGAACAGCACTCACTCTCCTTACAGAAGGAGGAGAAGCAAAAAAAAAAGGGAAGTATTAATGACTAGAACCAGGGGAAACCCAACAAGAATTCTCCTGTGTAGCTAACTGACTTGTCAGGAGTCACTGAAGTTCAGAAAGACGCCTCAGGATTATCTGGAGCCAATTCTGACACTCCCCATTACTGCAAGACAAGGTCAGGGTTCAAAATACCTCAGCATGTGCCTGCACTTGCTGTGATTGAAGCAGTGTTTGTAAATAAAAGATCTGAAACTTCAGGCATTGATTCTCTCCCTTTAAACACAGGAAGGCATCTCGGGCTTCTCTCACTTTGAGCTTCTCCTCCTGCAAAGCCAGAGCTAGAGCTCTGTTGTTGGCTTGGATGCTCTTCAGTCGTAGAGGGCTGCTGGCTGCAAGAGAACCATCCCTCATTACACATGGGAACTTAACAAGAATGTGCACCGGACAAATTGTGACACAGGCAACCAAAGCATCTTACTCGTGCCGCTGGTACTTGTAGAAGCGGGCTCATAGGCTTTCCCCAGCCCTGTCCATTTCTTATTTCTCTCTTTTACTCGTTCTTTCAAGTTGGCCTGACTCCTTCTGGACGGCTTTCGCAAGGACTTGGCCATCTCCCACCTTCGCAAACAACACAAGCAAAAAAGTCCCGGCAACGGCCGCAGACACGGGACCGAGGAGCAGGCAGACGGGCTGCGAAGGCGGCCGGAGCGCCGCAGGGAGGCGGGGCAGGCCCGGGAGCTCCCCAGCCGGCCGCAGGGCTCTCACCGCCCTGCCCAGCGCCCTGGCCGCGGCGGGGCCTACACCCGCCCAAAGCCAGGTGGGGCTCCGCGCTGCGCCGCTGCAACCGCCCGCAACCGCCACGGCTCCCGCTGGGCCCCGCGGGCCGCAGCCGGGTGTTCAGCCGTTGCCGCGGGCGTCTCAACCCTCCGCCTGCAGGACTGTGGGTGGGTTATGTTGGTGTTTTCTGCTGCTCAACCTGACAGGCCTCACCTCTGTAGCTTTCATCGGGGGGTAAGTCAGCAGCTTGCAATTACTGGACTCCTGGTTTTTAGTGGGAAGCATGAGGGGAGGTTGTGGAGATTCACCATCTTGGTGGAGTTTGGTGGAAAAAGCCACAAGCGTGTTAAGACGCCCTGGAGGCTGCTTTTTGGTGTGCGATGTCCCCCAAAAGACAAGTTTCTCTTCACCTTTTTGGTGCTGCTGTCTGTCCCCTAGCAAACTCTCACCCAACCTGTCCACCCGGCCCCAATAACGCTCCACAGACCAAACAAAACCCCCTCCAAGCTTGAGGAAAGAACAAACTGCTGGGTGTTAAAATTCATGCTCTCAATAAAAATGCTGGTATTACACCATGTTACAATTATCCTTATGCCCACTTCCTACTAGCTTTATGCCTTTTTATGGGCAGAAATTGGGCATAACCCTGCATTCAAGAGGCACTAAAGGCCACCTCTGTCCCCTTGCAAGCAAGTTTCTCTAAAATTATCCGATTAATAAACTTGAATTTTTTTTCTCAACCAAACCTCAGTTGGTCTCACCAGAAATAATAACTCTCCCTATAAGCTTTCTGTAATTATGGCTAGCACTTGTTTTTCATTTGGCAAACAAGCAATTTGTGGTCTCCAGCAATGCTGGTGAGATCATGTAGCCACTATCCACTTGCCTGTCACAGATACACTGGTTATGATTAAATGAACTGTGATTAAAAAGAGTTTTCTCTATTGCTATCCAAGTATCAGTCATTATTAGTTACAACTTTTTTTCACAGAATCACAGAACGGTTTGGGTTGGAAGGGACCTCAAAGCCCATCTAGTTCCAACCCCCCTGCTGCAGGCAGGGACACCCTCCACTAGGCCAGGTTGCCCAAAGCTCCATCCAACCTGGCCTTGAACACTTCCAGCGATGGGGCATCCACAACCTCTCCGGGCAACCTGTTCCAGTGCCTCACCACCCTCATAGGGAAGAATTTTTTCCTTGTATCTTAAGTGATATGCCTATACTTGCATCAAGACAAGACAACCTCATCTATTTTTTTTTTCTTGTTACTGCTTTTCATGGTACCTCCCAGGTCATCTTAATCTCAGGAACACTTTGAGGTATTTCTCTAGATAATTTTTTTTTGTTTGTAAATGTCTAACTTCCAGTCCACACTGGTTCCTGAGAGCAGAAATTGGATGCTTGTCTCCAGCCAGTGAACAACCCCTAGGTACAGGCCCCACCGAAGGGATGGCAGAGATTAATGCAAGACCTCCAGAAGGTGGTCAGGCCACAGGATGCCAAAATGGAAGATGATGGTGGTCTGGTTGAAATGGCTGATGTTCAGGGGGGCTGAGTGAGAGCACACACTTGTTTCCTGAGATGGTGCCTCCTCAGCAAGTCTCATCTTTCCTGAGGTCATGCAATGCTACCTATTTATGTCATGGCATGGCCCTGATCTCTTTGGACTTTAGTGAGATCATGCTGATCTCTCTCTTATTTGAAGGTCCCCTTTTTGTGGGGGAAAGACAAACTCCGCTAATGAATTCTGCAGACATTAGCCTAGTAAAGATAAAAGCACTGTAATCTTTTATAGCTCCTCCACGGAGCTGTTAGGAGAGGTGAAAATCTTTTGAAAGTCTTCTCCCTCTCCTTGGTATTAGAGAAAAATGGTAATGAAAAAAATCCTTAGAAATATCAGTATTTTGTGATGTGTCCTTTAGAGCCCAATTGACTTGGTGCTTAAAGATTAGAATCCTGGTGTGATCAGTAAATCTTAAATTGCCTTATTAACTATCCTTTTCTAACAAATTATGTATAGGAAGTAAAACCAAAACTTTCTGAGACGCTTTGTGAAACATTCTTCATTTTCAGCATTAACACAGAGCACATGAATAGAGCATCCCATCTGCTGCACGTGTGTTTTGCCTGATAGGAGAACAGAAACATACTTCGGTTCTGTTTCCGTACTGCAGAAAGAGGCTATGAGAAGACATTGACATACAAACGAAGGATGACACCAGAAAGGAAACAACTGCTGCTTGCATCCCTAGAAGAATTAACTTGTCCAGTGTATTGACTCTTCAGCAGGAAATTAAAAAGCAAGCACATGTAACTAAACAAGCATTTTGCTTCAAGATTTTGTTATTCCACCAACTAAACATGATTGCTCAGACTGCTGGGGGGGAATTGTTAAAAAGGTGGCCAATAAGCTCACTGTGCTACTAAGTAAGCTTTGAACAAAAAAGTTGGTTAAATGTCAAGGCCCAAATTTTGAGCAGGCAACATTAGCCACACTGGAGTACTGTTTTTAAAACTTCAGTGTACCTTGTTAGTAGACACACCTTTTATACATTCCAAGTAGTCTGCAACATTAACTTGCATCATAACTAAAAATCACAGCTTGAAAAACAAAGTCACTAATTTTCAAACAGAAATATCAGTTACAGTGTGGTCATTTTGTTTAGTGGTATGATTCCAAAATAAAATTCCTTATAAGGAAAACTTAATAATGGGACAGGCTTGATAATAATGGTTTTAATTTACTGCTTTTTCTTGTCATTTTTATTGGGTCTGTCCCACTTACATGAAAGGAGTCTGGTGAAACATTATTCTTCTGGCAAGAGTTGTTTCGGAAAAAGATGAAAGGTTTGCAATTAGCTCTTCCTAGGGCTGTTCTCTCTTGGCTCTTTAAATTGCCTTAAGAATCATATTGAGTCACATAATCCAGTATTATTTAGTTAGTCTAAATGTTGGGAATCTCATATTCTGGGTTTTTTGTTGAATTTGTTTTGCTTTTCTGGTATTAAGAATTGGGGAAACTCTGCAACTAAAATGACTAAACTAACAGACATCTGTAATAAACAGCTTTTTTTAAAAAAAGTACTAAAAATTTTGATCTTTAGAAAGGATATACTGATGCTTTATCTCTGCTCCAGAAAAAGTTTCGCAGTAGGCTGGTAATTCTGAGCTGGTAACACAGTTCACAGAAGTGTCACAGTTCAATATTGCAATCACAGTTTTCCCTGCGCCACCTGGGGGTGGTTTAGAGGAAGTGAACCAGAAGGAGCTGTGCTCCCTGCTGTATGCCATCTAAGGTTTTAGCAGAGTTTTGTACATGTGAACACTCTCAAAACCCCCAAAGGATCCCCTTTATCTTCAGAATACACACCATTAAGAACAATTAATAAAGACCCTGATAGTTTCTTCTGAACAAGTACACAAAGGAATGCAAAGAGTTAACAGCACTAGCAAGGATCTGTGATCACCGAACTACATTTGTAGGTTCCTATTTAGTGAGCCTAGGGAGATTTGCTACTCAGGAGGAGGTTTCTCAACAGGGAAGGCATGTTCTCCAAGTCCAAGAGGCATCCAGCATCCAAACAGAAAAAGACAGAAAACTTCAGTTTTGCACTGTAAAGACAGCTGTTCCTTTGGAAAGCAGCTCTGGTACAAGCAGCTCTAAACCTCTGGATTCCAAAGGTCCTGAAACCTACATTGCTTTGAGGAACACTCCTGAAGGCTAGCAGTTTCCAACAGGAAAGCATCTGATACAAGTCCGAAAGAATGATTCCTCTCAGATCAAATGTTGGGCTCCTGCTGGCCTCAAAGTCTAACACAGGGGCAGCACCACTTTAAATACTTCAGAATTGCCAATGCAAGTGCTGCTTATTTCCCACTTGAGATGTGCCAGCTTGAAAAGAGTGGAAGTTCCTAATAGCATTCACTGTCCATAGAGAGTGGGCTACAGACAAAACTCCATGGTTCCAGAAAGCACCTTCTTCCTTGTACCGCTGCCCCCTCCTCCATGGCAGTACTGTCAGAGTAGCAGACCAAGCTAAGAAATCAGAAAAAAATTTTCAAACTCACTATTTCAAAGCCAAAAAGATACTTCTCAACAATATGAAGATCAGAATTTACTATTCTGCAAAAATTTTCCTCTGTCCTGTTGGTATCTCAGTATTTAAAAGAAAACACAAAACATCTGGGTTTGGTCAGTAATGTGTCCATTTAATAAACTCCTTAGCCACATTTCCCACCCCTTCCTCCCACCCTTAAATTTCAATTCACACTTAAGCAGCAGATGACATAATTTGATGGTGTACAACAGAAGTTTTTAAATCTGCACTCTTAATACTAAGAGTATCAGAGCTAGTATTCAAAAAATTACCTAGGAGCTCAGATATGCCCATGCAAAAAAAGCAGATTTTTATATACAGTCCTTAGTTCTTCTTATAAATTTAAATATTTTACAAAAATGCATTTTCAAAATGTATAAAGTTTAGTGAATACCCCAAATGTATCTTAAAATAAAATGTTATCTGATTTCAAAGGTTATTTGAACAATGAAGTCTAAATTGCACCAGATAAAAGGCACTTGTGCTGTGTGATGTCTTGAGCAAATATGTTAGTTCACAATACAGTAAAACAGTGTCGTCTTGAATTCATGCAGTTGTCTCCGAGCATCAAGCATCATTAAAGCAGCCAAAAAAGATCGTGAGTAAACTTGATTCCACAGTTATAAAAACGTTTTCTATCACTAAGTTGAACATACAGCATTGTGCTCCAGCTCTGACTCTAGAATCAAATGCTACAGAAAAATTGCTGTCATTCACATGGGAATTCAAACTACATTTCATTCTCTCATAAGTTACAAAAAGATGTATGCCATTTAATTATGAAACTAAAACACCAATGAACAGCTCAGTGTTCAAATAGTTTGTGCCAATGAAAGTCTGTATTTAAAAACAAGATAGGGGCTAGTTATTCAAGGAGCAGTGCATCATATTTTCAATTTCCACTTCACTGCTGAGCTAAAAGCGCAGTCCTGTTTGCCTTCATCTTCTCCAACCTTTTCATTAAGTGGCTATTGGTCATCTCCATCTCTTCTATCTTATCCAGTGCTGTTCTTAACTATAAAATGAAAGCAAAAGTTAATTGGACTTTCTGCTGTTCTTAAGCTTTGACAGAGGAAATAAAATTAGGAATACAAATATTGTATTATTTATAAGACTGCCGCATAATTTAAGACAATGCTTTCATTACTGCAGTCAGATGAACCAGAATTCAACTATTAAAAAATTAATTGGGAAGCACTTGAAACATGAAACACGTACTCATGTACAAAAGAGCCAGGTGCCTGCAACTTCCCTATTACAACATGCTATTTAAAGGTAATGTCCTCACCACCACCGTTACTTGCTGATGGAGATATATTCTCATGGGTAGCAGGCCTGATGCTAGTCATACAGCAGCTCTTAAGCAAGCATGATCAACAGTGCAGTGAAATACAGCTTCTTCCCAGCTCCATGCGGTGTGCATCCTGGAAACTTCCCAGGCTGGCACTTGACATAGGGAGCATTCAGGTCCCCAGTAATTTTTATGGAGGGATTAGTTTAAAATAGTAAAAGTTAACACATTTACAAGAAAATACAACTTTAGATTCTTCCTGTCAAGGAAATATAGCATTGAATTGCAATTCAGTATTACTTTTATGTGTCCAGTTGTCTTCTGGACACAATACTGATAGACTTGGAGGCCTTCTCAAAAACCACTTAGAAGCTGTCACCAAAGATTACAAAAAAGAGCTTGGAGGCAAAAGACAGAGCAGTTCAAGACTGAAAGGAGCATAGAGCTGAAAAGGAAATCAAGTTAATTACCTCTCGCTGAAGCTTCCTTTTCTCAGCTTTGAGTTCATCTTCTACTTTTTCTGCATTTTCTGCTGCATTTTTATACCTTGCAACCTGCCCCTCAAGTCGTCCAATCTGCAAACCCAAACAAGATAAAAGGTAGGATTATCCAGGTGTTCCACCCTGAGCTAACCTGCCACCTTTCTGAAAAACCACTGTAACAGAAGGCATCCTGTGAATTATGCATATCTCCCTCTGGAAGAAGGAGGTTTAACTGTGTTAGCAGCAGCCATAACTGCAAAGAGAGTTATTTAAAAACTAGTAAAATTTTAAAACAGTAAAATAAATTGTGGGCAGAAACTTGGAATACCCTTCACTGCCTGTCCCTCCCTGGTGAGGGTCACAGGAAACAGTAGAGAATGGAACATAGTATAGGACACAGCTGAGACAATATGGAAGGTTAAAGAGCTCCTCCAGAGAGAGGAGCTGGAAAAAGAAAAATCAAGAATTGGTGAATATATGGGATTAAAGACAAAAGCTGGGAAGTTGAAAAGCAGAGAACACATCAAAAGGTGCAAAGTAGAAAGGAGACTGTAACTGTTAGCAGGACATAATGCAGGAGGTCTTGAGCTCAAAGCATAGAGTTCAGCAGTAAAGAGGGGACTCAAGACAAATCCTGGTTGTGATCTGCAGGCATTAAAGCCCGCTTGCTGGATTGTTATGTTTATAGCTCTCTGCTACCTGCCAAATCCATAGGACAGGCTAGTAGCCTGTTGCTGTGCAAGGGACCAACTATGCATCTCTGATTCAAATTATAATCCTTTAAGTGATTTTTAGGTGATCTACAGAGATGCTAACTATAATACCATGTTACTCACTTACACCGATTTACTCACACTTTGAGATTATGTGAGATACAGATTTTATATGTAAACTCTTCAATTTCAGAGAGCGATGTACCTTCTATAGTCCATAACTTTCTTAAAAGTAATTAAGCTACATAAACTGATCTTCTTGAAATAGTAAGCTTCAGTCCTCTTCATATTCTGCTGTACATTCATGTCTTAGTAAATTAACTCCAGATTATTTTCTCTTATGGTAAGACTACTACTCCACCTGGAGTACTGCATCCATCTCTGGGGGCCCCAGTACAGGAGAGACATGGAGCTGTTGGAGCGAGTCCAGAGGAGGGCCACGAAGCTGATCAGAGGGCTGGAGCACCTCTCCTGTGAGGACAGGCTGAGAGAGTTGGGGTTGTTCAGCCTGGAGAAGAGAAGGCTCCAGGGGGATCTAATTGCGGCTTACCAGTACCTGAAGGGGCCTACAGGAAAGATGGAGAGGGACTGTTTATGAGGGAGTGTAGTGACAGGACAAGGGGTCATGGGTTTAAGCTGAAGGAGGGTCGATTTAGATTAGATGTTAGAAAGAAATTCTTTACTGTTAGAGTGGTTAGGTATTGGAACAGGTTGCCCAGAGAGGTTGTGGAGGCCCCATCCCTGGAAGTGTTTAAGACCAGGCTGGATGAGGCTTTGGGCAACGTGGTCTAGTGGAGGGTGTCCCTGCCCGCAGCAGGGGGTTTGGAACTAGATGATCTTTGAGGTCCCTTCCAACCCACACCATTCTATGACTCTATGACTATACATTAGTGTGGAATTGCAGGAAATAGGAAAAAATACAAATGTAGTGCCGTTCTGTTCAAACTAAAAAACAAACAGTAAATCAAACAATGAAATATGTTTTCATAGTATTGTAAAAGTCTGCAGAACAAGTGTAATGATAAAAATAAATATGAAGAAAGATACACTTACATTTTGTTCCAAGGTAGTTATATCTTGTTCAGCTTTTGAAAGCTTAAATTTGTATTCACTAATTTGTCTGTTGGCATCTCCTAGACAAAAATTAACATAAATATATTACTCAACGCAACTCTCTAAACTGGCAGTTTTCCTTTTAATTAAAATTTATTTAAAAAGACCATTTTATTGAGAAGCCTGTATACTGGACTATAAAGAGGTAAATGATCTTTCAGAAATCTTTGAGAGTAAGGAAATATTTTTCCTGTTACTGAGAGAACACAACTACTGTCTCTGTAAGAGTGTGCATTAGATCTCAGATGTATAAATGAGATTCAAACCTTTTAACACACACACACACATATATTTAGATGAGCAAACTCACCTCTTTAAAAAGATAATCAACACAATAACCAACACACTGCAAAATGGGTCACATCACCATAGACATAATACCAGTAGCATTTAGCGTAGACATCTGGAATAACATTTGCATGACAGGGAATGCAAGATTTGAACCTGCCTGACAAACTCCAAGGAGCTTTGCAAATTATTTTGGTGTTATGTTTTAGCCTTGACATTGCCAGTGCTCTGTTCACATTCATTGCCACAAGTGTATTAAATGATAATCTGTCAAACAAGTAAAGTTTTCAGCTAAAGAAATAGCTTGCTTGCAATGGAAAGTAGCTTAGTGCTTCTGTGAAGCAACACTGAATATTGTATTAAACCGTAATAATTTTTCATGTTTTGCTTCAGAGAATAACAGTATTTTAGATTAAGTTGCTGTATCAAAGATTCAACAAAATAAAAAAAATCAGGTAGAATATATTAACAAAATATCTCAGCTAAAATTCTATCATCTAAAAAATGAAATTGTTCAAGTAGTGGCACCCATCCTAGGCAAGATCATCAACTGAAAAATAACTTCCCAGAATGTTGTTATTCAACACTGAAAGAGACATTAAGTTATTCTGCAGTAAGAAATTTCCTGCAAGGAGATACACCGCCAAAAAACTAGCTGCTCAACAATATATTAATTCATGATATTACTATTGCACAACAATATAGGAAAAGGAGTTGGAAGAGTGATTCCTCTCCCCAGTGAGAATACCTTTAAACATTAACCATATACCTACTCTGCATTTCAATTAGCTGCAAGTCAGAACCATTCTCTAAGCCTATGATATCTGGATTCATGCCATCACTTTTAGAATATTTCTGTCGTTCTTCTTCCAACTGCATCTTCAATTTTCTAACCTGAAAGAGAAGTGTTCTCTTGTGAAAAAGAGACTCCAAGTAGTTCAGTAGTTGCATATTTATAAGCGTTCAATGCGAAAAAAAAGCAGAGCAGTCCTGAGATGCCACTGGTCATGATAGCTCTGTAAAAGGGAGTAGCAGAGCCATGCAGGGGAGACAGGGAAGCCAGTCTCTGAGGCCTGAGGCTGCAGTCCCCCATCCCCATTGCTGGGCGAGTGCCCCCTGCACGTCAGCGCACAACCCAAACCCACCAGTTCGGCCAGTGCTGCAGGGATCTCGGCGCAATGCAGGGGCACTCCGTAACTCTTAACAGAGCTGCCTTTCCAGAGGAGGAGGTGGCGTTAAACTTCTACAGTATACCTTTTACACTCTGAACAATAATGGTGACTTTGCAGAAAGAATAATCCACAGCTATTTTGGGGTCCTCTCTTTTATTCCACCTGGAAGGAATGGTCCTAGGCAAGTCTGTAGTGCACACTAAACAGTTCAATTTATGCTACAGCAGCTGTCTCCAGATTTTTCCAGTAGTCAGGGAACATAGATTCCGCACAGCTATATCCTCAGACTAAAGAAGTAGGGGCTACTTTTTTGACTCTTACCAAAATATTGTCCTATGGATCAGCAGTATGGGAGCTATACTTGCAAAACTCCTATTCATGATATAAATTATTTTAACCATTAATTTTACAATGCTATCGCAATAAATATGCATATACATATTTATATACATATATCTAATAGCCTTGATTTAATACTAGAATTTATTGGCATTCTAAACCAAGTATCTAAAGTACATTCCCAGCAAAACCGAATGTGACATCATTTTAAATTTGCAATGTGTATTCTTAACAATTGTTCAATGACTGTATGCTGCCTCAAGTCCTCTGTTCTCAATACTGAACTTTATTAAAATACAGCTACTTTGATAATATTAATTTCCTATTTGAGTAACTGAAATGATCAGAGAAATAGTACCACTTAGCAATTTGGAAAAAAGAGCCACTTGAGCTTATGAGAATGTCATTTCACTGACTTTAGTATTTCTGCATAAGGCAAAATAGAACAACTGTAAGTACATGCACTAATAGTAGAGTCAGCAGCAAGTTAGATTTCAGCTAACCAGTTACTAAAGTGAGGGTGCTTTACCAATCAAGATCAGTCACATGGATAAGGACACTAGTGAGAGGAGCTGGAAATTCCTGGTAGCCAGTCAGGTAAAAAGTTGAATATTTTATTTTGCTTTAGTGCTTAATTATTTGATTAAGCACCTTTGGTGCTTAATATTTGTTTATTGCTAATATATTACTACTCCACAAGAGAGTACACAAAGGTCTATTCCTGACAAGAATAGCTTATTTTACCTGGGACAGTAATTCTTCCTTTTCTCCAGCCAGTTTTCGTAGCCGGACATCTAAAAGCAAAGAACCCAATTAAAAATCAGAAAAATCGGTAACTAAGAACATATTTTTCCATAATTTTTTGTTCATTTTCAAATTAAAATGCTCTTCAAACTTAAAGCTAATAGCACTGGAAACATAAAACCTTGGTATCTCACTAATAACATACCAGTCTTCAGTTAACAACAGAAAAAAGGGAAAAACATTTAATTTACATTGTTTATTAGTATAAGAATTCTAAAAGTAAAACCTCTGAGTTAGCAGAAACACGTATCAAGACTAATCTCTGTCAAAAAAAATGTAACATATGTACAAAAATGCAAGTGTATAGAGATGTTTCTTTGCATGTTAACTAACAAAGTTTTACAGTGGATTGACTATGAGTACAATAACTTGTTCAACTTTACAATAAAAGCAAGTTAAAATAAAAGCCCCCCAAACCTGTATCCTTCTGTGGTCTGTATCATTATTTGATATTTTAAAAACTTTTTTCTTCCTAATGAATGTGATAAAGGCCACACTTGCTTTACACTAATAAAGGCAGAAATATTTTAAGAAAGGGCAAAGAACATACAATGCATTGTTTTCTATAACAGAAGTTCTTTCATTGATTATACGTACTTTCAAAGAATTTTCATGAAACACAATGGAAAACATACTAATCCAAAAGACTACACTTTTAGGCAAGATATTTTCTGACAGTAATAAAACAGAAACTGGACCAAGAGATCTAATCAGTTAGAAACACCCAAGCACATACTGTTGTTTTGTTGTTTTTTGGGGTTTTTTTTACTCAAAAGATACATCTTTTTACTCAGCATAAAAAAATTAAATTAAAAAATAAAATTCACAATCTTGAAAGTTGTGCATGTATTCCAGAAGCATCACAGGTATCTCTTTTGTGGCTGTAAATCACAACTCACTGAGAACAGGAGGGAAGCAAAGACTTCAAACACTCTATAAAGCATGTTAAGATATTTTTACCTAGTGGTCCTTCTCCTGCAGATTCCAAGACTTGAGCAGCTTCCTGCGATACAACTGTTATTGCACCAACCACTGATTCATGGTTTACATCACCATTTGGCGTGCCATCTGGAATTATAACTAATCCATGTTTCTAAAAATACAAAAGAAAAAAAGCTACTCATACAAGAGCAGTGCTAAAATATAGTAATTGGATAGAAAAGTTTTTAAAAAGCTTTTCAAGTTGAACAGTTTGTTTGTTGAACAGTTACAACAAAATGCGCCATTTATCCTACTCTAAAGTCAGGTTTTGAGACTGCACAAGAATAGTCACCATTCTTCCTCTTCTTCATTGACCTTGATTTCATGCCCCATTCCTGGATTTCTGTTACTGTAAAGTAACTACTACCAACATACCTCTCCTCTCTTCATTGTTTCCTTCAGGTCAGCCAACTCCTCTCTGAGCTCATCTCGCTCATTCTTAATGCAGTCAAAGTAATCTTTCTGTCTTTCTAGGGCCTGGGTTCAGGCAGATAGCAAGAAAAAGAACGGCACAGAGAAAAAGCATATGACAGATAGCAGAGAGATTTTCTACAAGTAAATACAAAGAGCTCAATAAAAGCAAAGGAATTAAAAGGGGTATTTAACATATAAAAGTGTACATCTCTGATAACTACCTTCTATAAGTCACATATCTAGCCTCATTGATGCATGTTTCTCATGACATAATTTTTTTTCCCAGGTGAGTCTTAGTAGATTCTGTAAAAGCTTTCGATTTAGTGGCTTCTATTTTTGGTAGGTTTTGATAAACTAAATTGAATACCAAAAGAGAAAGTCAATCTTGTTACTACAGGCACTCTGTGGCCAGAAATAAAATTTGCTGGAACTCAACTGGCAAAGATGCTAAAACATTACATTCATTGAACTAATTTCTCTACCTTTTATAGGGTATAGAAGTAGAAATTGTACGCCATAAAAGACCTTGGATATATAAGCCTGTCATCCACTTACTAGTTTATTTTCTACTGAAGTATTACAACCACCCTTTACTAAAACCAAAGCAATCAGTTTTAGAGGAGAAAAAAAAAAAAGCAGCAAACACTAACAGCACTATTTTAGCACAAGAAAGGATTGCAGCTAAGAACGATATGGACATATATGGGTTTGCCTACCTATGCTGGAGCTGTGTTACCTAGCAGTTAATCAGACATTTTCACTTGACTGGGCAACATCCCAGTAATCCATTCAAATTTAACATTGCATGCATTACAATTGATCCTGACCACACAGCAACTGCAAAAGTGTTCACGCATTTTGCCGAGAAAATTATCCAACTAAACCTTGCATCATGCATGAATGTTTAGGAATGGACTGATACCAAGAAAGAAATGAAGGCGTATACCTTTGTATTGTAATTGCTCCACATAACAATTGCAGTACACTGAATTTTAATCATTATCTAGAATCTGTATACTACAGCAATGCTTTAATGCATTACTCAATTTCAACAGAAAAAATAAGAAGTGCCATTGTACTTGATTTATTAGCATGTAAATGTAACATTTAAAATATAGGTAATTCAACATGTTGTGAAAGCATTAGCTGTCACATCATTGCTTAATAATTCATAAGATGTCCTTTTAGTTCCTAACACAAACTAGATCTCTGTAACTACATTTATAAACAATGTGAAGAACCTTAATCATCACATCATTTTGTGTTCCACTGAAAGATACATACGCCTTTGCCATTTCTGAAGAATAGCAGCAGAGATGGAGGGGGAAGTAGGCTCACCCACTTCAAACAACAGACACAAAGGCCCAGAATCATGCTGCAGATGCAGATCCTGTGTGCTTGGCAGTGCCCTGGGCTGCTGCTGACCTTCCCAAAACATCCTTTCCATCCTATTCACAAGTGTTGGAAGTCAGAAAATTTTGATGGGGAATAGAAGTGAAACTGATATAACCACATATCTACCTATGAAGAGATTAATAATCATTCAATTCTGAAAAACTTTACTAAAACTGCTAGTGTTTGTATGCTCAGGAGTTACAATAAATGACATGGATTTTGTACTAAATCTACTCCCACAATTCTTCTGTCATGGAGCAGGGAATAAAAATCAACACAACTAAGCTCTGCAGGCATGTTTTAACATATCGATATGATTAAAATCTGATCACTTGGCAGAAAGCAGATTTGTCTGGAGTCCTATTTACTAAAAATACCAAAAACCTTCAGGAAAGCTATGCCAAACACAGACACGTCATTGCTAATTTCAAATTGGCAATACATGTACAATTTGGAGCCACCAAACAGTTACATAGCTGTACATTTCAGGAATCTAACGTGGAAATCATAGTTTAGTGTCCTCAAATTGATCTAATTTAAGAATACAACTGCAAATTTCAATCACTTTGTAGAAACAGGACAATAGAAGAGGGCAGATGTAAACCAAACTCATGCTATCTCTGTTCTGCTTGCCTCCCTTTCTTCCACTGAGGCAGCATCAGTCCTGCATACATTGTAAAACTAGGTTACAATTCCAGTTATAAAATACTCCTTTGTAAAGCTGCTCAGAGACTTCTGAAGCTGGAATAGAGTAAAAAATTAGCAAAACTACTCAGTATTGGGGAGAAAGACTCAAAAACTGTGCACTAAGAAAAATATGTAAATGTTTTTACATAACGGAAGTGAGAAAGGAAAGACAGCAGCATTTTTATGTTTTAAGAAGGAAGACATCTCAATTCAGAGAAAAAACTAGTAAAAATCCAATTATGGTGTTTACAAGAACACAGAAACTGGCAGGAAACTTTTGGCTAAATGAAAAAATATCTTGTCAATCTGGCTGGTAGCTACGCTTTTGAACATTAGATAGATGGTATGCTCTGTACTAACTCTGGCAGTGTATTTGAAAGAAAAAAGTGCTTGCACAAAAATTTGCACAAATTGGGACAGTTCAGTACACAAAGGTGAAGACTAAGTATGGAAAGCATATGGTTAAAGATAAAAAAACTTTCAGAAAAATGTTCAGAAAAAACTTAAGAATGTTGAAATACTATTTTATGATGGAAGAGAGGATTGTAATATGGATTGAAGGACTGAAACATGAAATAAATATGGACTGATAAAAGACAGTAAACCAGGGCTTTTTTAACTGGGCACCACTGGTAAAGAGACAACTTTTCAAAGTGACTTGAACTCCAAATACAGCAATTTTCAAAGAAATCTGTGTATGTTAAAATCTGGTTTAAAATTAATTTAGAAAGAAACAATCCCAGTGTTACTGAAAAGCGGGCAATTCCTTTCTAAAGACTATCCAGTTATCTCCCTCTCACCACCAGGCAATCTGCTTGTGGCCCAGAACAGCCACAAGTTCAGAGCCATGTAGTTGTCACCGAGCATCAGGCTGACTCAGACAGTTGTACCACTTCTGTGCTGCCAAGAAGCAAAGCTGACAAACCCTGCCTGACCTACATTAACCACATAGTGAACATCAACACAGTTTTTCCTGTACCACCTTCCTTTCCATGCAGGAGCTCCTCAAAAGGTCCCACACAACCATTGTTTTCATTCCAACCCTCTGTTCCAATAGTTGGCAACACTGGTATTTTGTGCGTGGTATCACAGAATCAGCTTGGTTCAGCGTTGCCTCTAAGCTAACCAGCCCTAGAAAGATCAGAAGTGCAACACAAGTTGGCTGCAGAAGTCATTTCAAGATCAGATTTTTTTAGCACTAGCTGTGCCAAATGCAAGCATGATCTACAAATATTCACTGAGGCTTCTCCACATTCTGACCTGCAGCTCTTGAGGTTTTCCATTATTTGGGGGTATTTTGTCTCTCTCATGCCAGGTAATGTAAAGTTGACCATTTTAAAATCCACTAATTCTTACACAAATTGTTAAAATGACAACAGAGGCAGGAGTCAAAGGCGAGCAAGGTTTGAACTGTTCAAGTTTTGAAAACTGTACTTGCCTCTAAGGAGATTAAAAGCTTTAAAAACAATTTCAAATCTGTATAAAATTTTATTATTGCTATGTCACTACAGATCAATATACAGAGCCAGGCCATTGTTATGTTTGTTAAAAATACTGTAACAATGACTTTTTCAAGCCCTGAATACAAGTAAAAAAAATATTTTGTAAGAATTATAAAATTGTATGCATAACAGTTTATTATGTTACGGATTCAATTAGTATTATTCATCATTATGGAAGTAAAGATGAAGTGGAGCTCATTTTCTAAATAGGAGGAAGACTGCAAAATGTTTTGAATATTTAAATTGGGAGTGACCTTCATTTCTTTGGAGTACACAGCATTCCTTGGGGTGTGGGGGGCATCCATCTACTTCTAAAATGAAAAAATACCTTTCCCCACATATTTGATTCATACCCCTATTTTTTTATCTTTCCAATTAATTGTCTCCTGGAGATCAAACACCTCTTTGGTTATGGAGTCTATATTCTGCTGCATGCGTTGATTCTCCTGTAGTAATTAGGATGAGGGAAGAATAAAAGAGGAGAGAAATAAGGAAATGGAAAAAACCCCATTCAAATACATAAAGGAAATTAAGTAATAGAAGTCAACCGAAGAGTTTATGAGCATGAAGAAAAAGGTTACAACTTAATGTAATATATTCCTTATGAATTCATGCAAGAGAATGGTAATTAATTTTATTTAATCAGTGTTGATCAGAATTTAGTGCAGTTAGAGCTACTTTTCTTTAGTAACAGTTCCCACTGCAGATCAAGAATAACATCCTTTCTATAGGAAAGTAATCACCCTGTTGTAATTTCTAGATACCTTGAAGTCCTGTTTGGAAATGAACACTAATGTTAACAAGTAGTTTTATTAATGTTTTACAAAATACAATATCTTCTTGAAAGTATAAAGAAGGAAGTTTGAATCACACATCCAGGAAGTGAGATACAGCTGCTGACTGCTTTCTGATACTATATTAACACATATCAAGTGTGGTTCTATTTTTTTAATCTAACACTGCATTTTGCTGCTTGCCCTGCAAACATAACTCTTTGCTATGCTCATATAATTATGGATGAAGATGACATAAGAATTTTTAGGGCTAGAGACAGTTTTTTGCCCTCCTAATGAATGAACTTGGTTTTACATCTGGGAATGGAAAACAATGTCTTTCTGCATAAAGCTAAATGGCTTCAGCTAGATTTTCTGTTAGTGTTAATAGATGGAGAAGTTACTCAAATAAATGGTAAATATGGGTCAAATCTTTGAAGGGACTGCATGCATTTGGTAGATGTTTAACACATATGATACATTCTATGAAAGCAAACACTCCAGACAAATCTATTGTATATTCTTGATTTCCATACTTAAAAAACCCAACAAAAACCCAAACAAAAACAAGGACTAAAGAAGAAAGTGTGAAGTTTTTTTTAATTTGCAGTGAAAAAGAGAATCTGGTTGTAGCTCTGTTGCTTGCTCTGAAATTTGTTGGGTTTTGCTTGTCAGCATTAATCTGCCACAAAATGCTACTACTTAGGATAATCTTACTCCTTTTCTTCTGCTAGTAAGTCATATCAACTCCAGTTGGTGAAGCATATTATTTTCTCAGTAACCATAACAGATCTGGGACTTTTCAGAGGTCTTTTGGAGTTACTGTACTACTACCTGGAGAGCACAAGACCTTAATGGGGAAAGAAATTGAACAATGAAATGCAATATTATATAGCTTTTGAAAAATCAGGTAGTGGAAACTTTGGCCCATACATTTAAAGATCATCAATTTTTACTGAAACCAAAAAGCAGTGGGAAAATGACATACTAATTGAACTATGACTTACAATGCTAGAACTAAAATCAATGGGAAATGGACACCTGCATATTGTTGACTATGTAAATTTGTGGATCATTTTAAAATGAAGACAGACAACAGCTCTGGGATTTTAGGGCATGTTGATTTGTTTCCAGAAGAAAAGGGCGAGAGGGGGAAAGAACAGGCCGAGAGGAGGAAAGAACAGACCGCACACCAAGCAACATGGTTATGACCCAGTAACATGCTGACCAGCATTGCTATATTTATGCTTGACTGGTAAGCAAACAAGCATTCATGACTGCAAACTTCAGTGGTTGATGCTCATGAAAATCTGAAATAGCTGAAATGGAAACTTTTGGGAAAGGCAAATAATAACATTTGGTATTATCCGTGCATCAAAACTTCTGCCTATATAGAAAGATTTTGGCCATACGAACATTAGTTCTACCCCCACAATGAAGAAAAGACACAAGAAACATTCTTGAGAACACCATGATTCTCACAGGAATTAAGGATTTTACAAGATGTAGCACATTTAAAACATTTGTAGAGGCATTTTCAATTTTATAAATTTAGAGAAATTGATAACTTGAATTCTACCTACTAAACCAAGATAAATTCTTTCTTAAAAGTGCAAGATAATATTTAAGCTCATTTTGTGTATGATGCCTGTTCCCATTCAAATCTTACACTATATTTATTTGCACAAGCTCTATCATGCTCTATCTCATATGAACATACCTCTATCAATTCATCTCTCTGTCGAAGGCCCTCTTTAAGTTCATCCAGCTTATGCTGCAGAACACTGCATGTGTGTTTCTGTCTTTCCAATTCCTGTATTAAATAAATTAATGATTTATTTTTATTTATTTTGGGTTTAACACTCATTTTCAATATAAAGTTTAAAACAGTTAGTAATATCACTTAACATTAAGAAATTACTGCAACAATTTGAGAAATTCTGCCTACCAAGATAAAGGCTTAAACACAGTATTAATGATAAAAGCTCAAATATTGAATTTACGTAAATATTGCTGGAAAAAGCTGCCACATGGGTCTTCCCTTTCCAAGAAAGTTGGACTGAACATGTCCTATTAAATTTAAATGCATATTTTATCTTTAGTGTATCACATTAATTAAATATTTTTTTCCTAAAAGGTGGTGGTGTCAGTGCGTGTGGGATGGGATGTGTTTTGGGGGTTGTTTGGGAATTTTTTTGGGGGGAGTAGGAGTGGTGGGGTTTTTTGGCAGGGGCAGGGGGGGATTTTTTTGGTTGGTTGGGTTGTTTTTAAAAAATGCAACACCGAAAACATCTTTGGCCACTGAGATAGACTTTTCTACTAATCCAAAAGTTTTCAACTGTTCTTACTAAGTAGTCCAGGTTTCTATAATTTATCTTTATCATCAGAAAAAAAAAGTCTTAAAAAAATCAGTACCTTTGACTTCTCTTCGTTCTCTCTATAGTACTCTGCTATCTGTTCTTCTTTCTCCTCAATGACGTCCTTTAGAGTATCCACTTGGTAAACCAAGTTGTTTTTCTCATTGTCTAGTTGAGCATTGGAAACCATAGCTTTCTTGTACTTCTCTTCAACTTCAGCTAGTGAATCCTATATGTATTAGAAAGGCTTACATTAATCTAACTTTTTGACGCATTGTTATAATGTTAAAATACCACCATAACACTGAAGAGTGCAATCCATTATTAAGTAAAATTACACAACCATTTTTGTTTCTCAATTATATTTGTGTCTTCTCTTTAGATACCAAGTCACAGTTCAACTTCCATTATTCAGGTTAGGTCATACACAACAATGAAAAGTTATCATTACAAAAGTATGAAAATTAGAAGATAATATTCCACTTGCATTTTCTACTCTCCCACTTTCACAACTTAACTCACAGGGATAAAGTAGTAATATCACAGTTTTATTGTATTTTCAGTGCATGCACGAGAAAATACTTCAGAATGAGGCAACAAATCTGACAGAACTCAGACAATTAAATGACTAAAAATATCACAGAAATATGTCTAAGAGTAGGTTTAACTTAATGCTCATTATTAGTGCTCTATTACTTCAAAATTTTAAGGTAGTCACATTTTTTTGGTAATAGCACTTCTGTTTAAGACATCTTATCTTTCTTTTTCTTACTAAGATTTTAAAAAAAAAAAAAAGCATGTAAAGATTCACATGCTTGATTCTCTTCCTGAAGGTGCACATATGTCTTGCTATATACCCTCTTATGCAATTCTCACATTTACCAAAATGATTTTATCCTATTATATTTTTCTGTACTGTAACAAATGTTAACTATTCAAATACTAGAACAACTATCACTCCAGGCACTTTTAAACATGAAGTGATTTCAATATGCATGCTTTTAAAAAAATACAAAAATTGAGTTTCACAGAGTCCTAATTTAGAATTGAAAAAGAACTATTAATCTGTTCCCTTTCCAAAGTACATCTGTGCCTACAAATCCCCTAGTATTTAACGTAATTTGTTCTGTGAAGGCATAAGTAGCATAACCTCCGTGTTTAATTATTTGTACTAAGACAGCAGAAGTCCTAGCACAGGAAGGGCAGCAGGCTTGGGTTTTCCAGAAAGCAGTACAGTAGGACTGAGGACTAAGATTTTAGGTGAGAAGGTGGTAACAATCTAAGTTTCCTAAGAAAACCAAAAATGCCCAACCCCTAAACACTATTCCATGTTATAAATCTCCATTTTGAGAAAGCTGTCCTTAAAGTACATATTTTACCTTCTATAATTTTATCGTAATTACATGTGCTTATACCTCTCTTCCATTCACTGAATTCTGGAATTTTGTGCTGGAGAAATACAGTATTTTAGAAACCTCAGAAAAAAATAAGTTAAGACATATCCTGATAGACCATAGATCAGAAGAGACAAGACAGTATACATAGTGAAAATATAAGAAAGGTACCATTATCATCTGGGAAGCCGTAAATAGCAAACAGCAAAGAAGATTCAGGATAAGAGAGAAGAAAATAATGAAAAAAAAAAAAAAGAATACACTTAAGTGCATTCAAGTAATTCTTAAGATTAAAACTGCAGAAAACATTTTTTGTGATGTTGTAAACATGACAAATTTTGTAAAGATTGATAAAACACAATGTCAGAAATAGCAAACTTTCCAAAGAATAATTCAATTTAGAGGAAAAAAGGAAAATACTAGGATTAAAATGAATGGTATAGTCCTTTTATGGGGAGATACAAAATCTAATGAGAAGTACAACTAGGAAAAAATTTCAATTTGATTGTTTCTGTGAGTGTGGAGTCACAGTAATTTAGGTCAGTACAGATCTTTGGCTGCCATCTGGTCCAATCTCCTAATTAAACAGGGCCAACCAAGATCAGGCTGCTGATAGCCAAAATGAACTGGACATGAGCTGTCTCCAGGGATGTAGGCTGCAGCACCTGGCTGGACAGCCCGTTCCTGTGTTGAACTGCCTTCCTTGTGAAAAGTCTTTTTCTTGAGGTCTAATTGGAATTTCTGCCCTTACAATGCAACTTTTGTCTGATGTATCTTGCCCTGTCACTGTGCTCCTCTGAAAGGAGTCTGCCCTGTTTTTCTCTACAGCCTCCTATCTGGCAGCTGAAAACAGCACTGATACTGCCGCCAACCCCCCAAGACTTACAAAATCTAGTTGTCTCAGCCTGTTGTTCTATGCCATGTACTCCAAGGCTCCAGCCTTAAAGAGGAGACTAGGTTGAGGCTTAAATGATTGGATTAAACTGCCATTAATCACAAGTTAAGGGGATAAAATCTGCATTTATGGAAGAGGAATAAATTTGAGACAGAAAAGTAAGAATTGCTTCCCAGAAAGAAACCAAGCTATGCCTAACAGTCTCCAACCAGTTAAAAAAAACACAAACCAGAAAGGAACATTGCTAAGGCTTCTTTGGAATTGTTCCTTCTTTAACTATTACATGTGTTCCCTATGGTTCAAGAATTCCATGTAGTTTCAGTAATCTTGCAGTTTGGTGAGAAATATGGATTTGAAAGAATTTCTGAAACACTTGAATGGGACAGTGGGATGCCTAAGGATGAAGGAGCAGGAAGAGGCTGGAATGAAAATGAATAATAAGGCTCTGCACATAACCTAAAGCTATGAAGAAATACCACCCACAATTCTATCAAGTAAAGCCAAAGGGCTATGCAAATTAGCCTGCTTGGCTAAAACAGGATGATTAAATCCAGCAGACATCAAGAGTGCTCTGTTAACTGCATAAAAGAAAAATTTTGAAGAAAGAAGGAGAATTCCTTTCTAGTTGATGCAAGAGAATATAGAGAGAATCAACAAAACTGAATCAAGACCTAACTAAATCAGAACTATCCACATTCTGCTCACACCCAGCACATTTGTAGCCAGGTAAAAACCACACTCTTAGCAACACAAGGGATGGGCGACCACAGAGATATGAAGGTAGTGTGATTACAAATCACTTAACCACTGAAAAAAACACAGAAGACATGTAAAAGCAGGTATCCTAGTAACTCTTCTAATGTACACATGACAAAACTGCTAAAGCAGAAGCTGAGAAAAAGGTAATGCCTTCCTAATTAGAAAGAAGGGTTCCTGAAAGAATCTCTGTGGAAGGCAAATTAACTTAGGAACATATTATTCAGTATTAACAATAGTATAAAATGCAATTCAATTTTGTAAGCCAAGCATAGATCAAGATCTTACTGTCTGTTGCACACCTGTGCTCTTTGGTAACTGCAATGGATTACAATAAATAGCAGCGCATTAGTAATGATTGAGAACAGTAGTCATGAGATGCTGGCAAACACGCAAAAGTGTGAGAGTTAGATCCATTCTGAAAATATGATGCAAACTAATGTTTTATTTAAATTTAGTACAACCAGAGCTATGTCTAATCATCTTGTAATCTACTGCTCTTTGAAGTCCTTTTAATATTCATATGGCAGTATGATTAAAACAAGATGTACTTCATCTGAGCATATGGGTATCAGATTCAAAGTTACTTATCCTCTAAAGAGGAAATAATTTTTGCTACACCGAACAGCTCAGATTACATATTTTCTCTTTACTATACCACCTATTATGTCATTTAATCAAGGAAATCCACAGAAGCTGTTAAATATATCACTGTTACATGCTCTAGTACAAGCAGCATTCATTAAATTCAGTCTATATGGATATAAAATAAATATAGAAAGATCTCTTTACTTTTACATGGAACCATTCACAATTAGATAACGGGAAAGACCAGAACAAATATCCTGAAAAAGATTTGTAATACATTTGCTGTATTCACTTCCCCTTCAACACAGGAGAGGGGAAAACAATAATACTTTAACTGCAAACTGTTAATTGTGTGAAAACTTACAAAAGAAAAGCAAACATACTAATTTAAACAAGTGAAAATACAGACAAAACTCATTAATACTGAAAATACCAACCTATAATTTAGACAACGAAAATGGGAATGTAAACCATAAGAAAAAAATCTTTAATAATGGCAAAGGATTAAATAAAAATTAATCTTCTGGAAGCAATATGCCTGCCCAGATTCATTGTGGTATATCTTTCCAAATTATTACTTTGTTTTTTTCTTTATAGGATACAGTATTTGCTGAAACTTGGAAGACTAATTCTTAATTTCTTCAGGTCTTTGTCATGACTATATCACATTTCTTCCCCATTCAACACACAGCAATTATTTTGAATATCCATTTATTTGCTAACAAAAATCTGAAAAACATAAACTGAACCTCTCATCTTACCAGAAAAGACCTGCTAAAAATATGAAAGTTTAATACTATTTTAACATAAACCAAATAATGGACATGTGATTTAAATGTACACGAGATAGTATATCTTAATAATTTATTCACATGACAAATTTAAGCTGATACTCTCTATGCATTAGAAGTTAGATACATGCTTTAAAAAATTTAAAAACTTGTTAGTAAAGCCATATGTAGTTAGTAGAACCAGTTGTATCTCCATGACCCAAAAATACCCATACAGAATGCATGCTTGGGAGGAGCCCTGATACCTTTAGTTCTTTAAGTCCCTGCATGTATCTCCCTTCTACATCGTGTATCTGGTCCTTAAGATCATAGATATCCTGCAGGACATAGGAATGAACCATTGCATAAGAAGTATGGGGAAGTAATGTATAGTTTAAAAAGCATTAAAAGGTTTACATGCATTTCTGTCCAATGCCAAAGCCTGTAATATTTCACAGAAATTATAATTAATTCACAATAACTTGATGGAAGTTAAGATTTTGTTTATATCCCTGAATCCAAGCCATCTCAAATAGGACAGAGTCGTTTCAAATTTGACATAAAGTCATATTTTAATATAAATGAAACAGTACCATAAATATTTATGAACACAAATACCATTACCAAGATACAGAAATCTTTCATGGTTAAAAATTACATCCTCATAACTTTTTCATACTATTAAGAAACCAGAAGTTCTGTAGCACAAAAAAAACTCCTCCTAACTACAAGTATGATTTTAAACTAGCTCCAAATTCTCTGAAAATGCAGTTACCCGTAATTCACTGAGGGAGGCATCAGGATCCACCAAACTGCTTGTGTCTCCACTTCCTCTCCTAGATGAGTTGCCACTCAGAGGAGTTGCACTTGTTGAATTGCGAGATGATGGCTTAAAAAGGGAAAAACACCGTATCAGGAACCATACTGTCATTTCTGGTATACCTGACATTACTCTTTATAAATTGCTTCATAGTCATAGAACACTTTTCTCTCTTGTTTTTGCCGTTTCTTAATATTAGCTTATAGGCAAAATTTTCCATTGATTATTTTCCAGCACTTATGTTTTCTCTTGGTGAAATGTTAGTTTGTCTTTGATGACTTATCAGTTATCATAACATTACAGTTTTGAGTCTTCTGTTCAGAAGACTTTCATAAGGAGGCTGTTAGTGCTGAAAAACTGTAGAAGTTTAAAATATTTCTAAAAATTATAATTTCTGCCACCCAGGATTCAGGAAGTCTCCAGTGGAATCTAGCATATGATTTTTTTAGCCCTAGCCTCTTAAAATTCAAGCTCTTCTGCTAAATATTTCTCACACAGAACATAAATTCTATAAGAAACTAATGCTTGCTAGAAGTAAACTAAAGAATAAAATTATTTCCTTGGGAAATAAAAGATGCAAAGCATTAATTTAGTAGATAAAAGAATGTGTCTAAAAATATCTCTTTCCAAGCTCTTAAAAATGACTAAAATACACTCTACGAAAAAAACACACAGCATTTATACTTTTGGAACTATTTTAATACTTGTAAATTTATGGATGAATACTGAGTTTCAATAATTTTTAAATTAAAAACTCTTACCCTTGAAAATATTTCTGAATGGGATTTTTCACTCTTTTCTTCCAGCTGAAAGAGAAATGTGAAAGTGATCACAATACACCCTTTATAATGAGGGTCTACTGAATCACCATCTTCTGTTCAAAGACACTAAGAAATATTTAAGAACAAAAAAATGAAACAATAAAAAAAGAAATTCCAGAAGTTAGCATAGATCAAGACAGGAAGAAAAATATTCAGCCTGAAAAAGTAGTTTTTACCTCAGTTGCAAAATAAATGAACGCTTATAAAGGAAAAAACCAGAAACTTTAAAAAAAGTTTTTAAAAAGTCATTACCAATATTAAAGTACTTAACAACAAAACTTGTTTCACTATTTTAAATTTCAACAGAGTAGTGACTACAACACTGAGTGGCATAACAAACTCGAAGCTTCATGCAAGTGCACTTCAGACAATCAATGACACCAGCGTGAACATCCTAGTTATTAGAAAACACATTTGTTCCTTAAATCTCTTTGGTGAAATCTGCAATTGCATCAGGACAAAAACAGTTTGGGTAAAAGCCCATAACTAAAGTGTAGCAATCGACAAAATAATTTTAATTCATATTTTATGTATATAACCCTAAGGAAAAGAACTATCACCCTCTCATCCCCCTCTTTCTTATTTAGGAAACTCTGATATTGCAAACTTATATTGTAGATATCCATATTTTTTACGTTTCTATGAATCAAAATAAGTGGAATTACATGAAGACATTAACATGTTGCCATATTTCCTAAAACCAGTATGATACATTGAATGTGGTATCTCAAATATCTGGCTTCTCTGAAAACAGCTGTTTTTCTCCCAGCCCAGGGACAAGAGATTTGGAAGTCTGCTACAATCACAGTAGAAATAAATGTTACTTTATGAGATCTCTCTTTTTCCTTCCATTGTGGTTTCTACAGAAGCAACACTGCACTTCCATGGCAAACTCACCATCTCCAATCATGTACTGAAATTGTAAATTGCAGATATTTGTTACCACCATGACGGTAAAATGATGTTAAGAATTCAATTGATCTGAAGTATTCATTTAGAATAACTTAAATGAAAATATAATTTTGGAATCTAATAATACATAATAATGATGATGATGATAAAAGCAACTGAGAAGGTAGCATAATTGCCAGTCTCAGACTCCACATTTTCTTTTTGCAGACCATTAATTTTAGAAAAGTGGATTTCTTAGGGAAATAAAGCGCTAAAATTTAAACTGGAGAAATGATTGGTCTCCGTCATGCTTTGAGCATGTACAGACGATAAATACTGTGCATTATTACAATATAAGTTACATAGCACTGTAATCATCTAAATGCAGAATCACAGCAGCAGTGGTTGGAAGGCACTCTAAGCAGTCACCTAGTCCAGCCTCCCATGCAACGCAGAACTGCTGCCAGCAGTCCAGGTGAGCTGTGGCTTTATCTAGCCAAGTTTTACCAGCTCCTGAGGATGGAGGCTCTCCAGCCTTGCCGTAACCTGTCAGAGTGCAATGCCAACCTCCTTGTGGAGCTTCTTGCAGTGGCTCATCTGAACCTCCTAAGCTGCAGCATAAGGCTGCTACCCCTTGCTACACGACTTGGCACAGGTATGAAGAGTTTGGCTCTTACCTAATCAAGCAGTTGCAGGCTGCTGATCACCATGTAGCATCCCCTTTGCCCAACTAAGCAAGCCTAGTTCTCTCAGCCTCTCCTACTGCCTGTGCTAACCCTGACTGTTATTTCAAAGACGTGCCCAAGAACAGAAATTTCCCTAATTTTTCCACTATTAAAAGTTTTGTCTGCAAGTAACAAGAATATCTAGAACTTACAGCAGCAATAAAGAAAAGGCAGCTAGTTTTGTTGTGAACAATGTTCAGACTAAAGGGACACACAGGAAAACAGTCACGATAATTTTCCTGTAACATTTGACTCTATTGACTTGGGACTGTGTACAAGAGCATAGCCAACGAGTAATCCAGTAATGGATCCTGACAAAATCTCATCTTGGATGAATGAACACTAAAATGCACTGAAGAGGACACTGTTGTAAGCATTTGTTTTTGTCACTAAACCAAGTAGTAATATTAAAAAAAAAAATACACAACCCCCCCAAATATTGTTAATTTCCATAAGAAAAAAACCCAACATTTTACATTTAAGAGATGCTTAAGCTTATCACACACAAAACAATGTGAAGTGTCACATGCTTCCAGGAACAGGCAAAATTCTTTTTAAATAAAGCAGCATGCTTTTTAAAAATTCAGACTCCAGACATTTTTATGCAAAAAACGGCCCCAACCCTTCAAAGCTATTTGCCATTAAATAAGTCTGAATGTTTTCACAGTATTTATCTTTCAGAGTATGAAAAGAAAAAAAAATCCATGGTTAGTAAGTTTGCTGTATTCACCACAGTATAACAACAAATATTACACTCACACTATTCAAACCTTGGACATCATCTGCATCGGAAACAATGCTTCCTCTGCGGTTGGAACGACTAAAATAGTCAGCAGCAGTTTCACTTTGATCAGAAAAATCAGAGGACTTCAAAAGATAACGAGAGGTATGAAAGAGAAATGAAGATGATACCACAGAATGAACAAAAGCTTATTTTAAAAAAAAAAACCAAACAGGAAATCCTAACTGAAATCTCCATTATTGCCATTTATTCTTGCTTTTCTAACAGTTCAACAGTTGTAAAATCTTAATTACTCTTCTAGATTTATGCTATTTTAAACATGTCTACATGAATAAAACATGTACCACACTGATATGAGTACTTTAGTCAGCATATGCATTGTTTTTAAACACTCTCTTCATATGTTTATTATTCTTATAGTTTACAGTATCTAAACCTAAAAACAATGAACATTTATTATTGGTTCATTTTCCTCATTTGGAGTAATATAAAAAAAACCACAGATACAAAAGGGTTTAGTACTAATATAGTGCCAAACAAGCTACAAAAAATACTTTAAAAAAATATTTGTAGATCATAAAAACAGATTATGTAATATCAGAAGTTGATAAAAATTATTTTTCTCTACAAATGTTATCTTTTCTTCAAATCAACACAATCAAATCTTCAAAATAACACTACTAGTTATGCATATGATCTGGACTTCATCTAATTCGTAATTTTAAGAGGCCTCACAATAGAAGACAAGCTCTACTCCCCAAAGCTATATGTCAGACAGGCATCTAAAAAGGTCAGGAAAAAATACTAATGCTACACATCACTGGCAAGAAAAGGCAAAATACATCTAACCACATGACAATCATTACAATGCCATGGGAATTCAAGTGAAATATTTAACTGAGAAAACATTATGCACGTTAAACGTAATGTTTAATGAGAAGGTTTATCAAAAGTGTTGTACTGATAACATTCTACTTCAAAAGGCAGAAAGTTACTATGAACATTAAATTTAGTTTTAAAAATGATTATAGGAAAGAAAATCTTTAAATGAAGTTTGAAAATATATTGTCCTTATCCCATTCTCACCATTTAAAAAATAATTAATTTCTTTGTACTTGATGTACATAAGTGATGTAGCCTCATCATCTTCCGATTAAAATACAGTGAGAAGTCTTTTATGCAAATGTGACCAGTTACATACAAAACAGTTTGCTGATGAACACCTGTCTCAGCCTACAAATTTGTATTTTTTCCTCACTGCTATGTTATGTTCTATTTCTCTGACAAAGAATTTTCTGGCTATAACTATATCCACATTTTAAATATCTTTTTTTTTTAAAAAAATAACAAAGTAAATACATTTTCACAGTCAATAATTTGGCTAAACTTTCTTATTTCACAAAGTATAAAGATGCTGAACAGAATTCTGCTTTTATGAATTATGCTTACAGCAAAATAACAAACAACTCAAGGGCTACAAACATAATCTATGACGACACTGCGCTCTTTCATTCAAAACCAACTTATCTTTGCTGTTGAAAAGTCCATAAATCTGGGAATTCACCTTTTGCACTTCTAACAGCTTTCTCAATGGGTTTATCAAAACTGATACAGTTTAAGAGGGAGATGCACCATGCAGTTTTTCACCAGCTTTCTCTACTCTGTTTCCATCTTCTCTCTTACTTTCTCTTTTGATTTCCACTGAGTACTGAGCTGACTTCCAGTGCACTACCCACAGTGAAAGCAAAATATTAACTGTAGAAAATGAAAGTTAAGATTTTCACTTTATCTAGTGTGAGTGAATGGTACCTTGGCATTATTGGTATCACATTACATACTCAAATCTGATTCTCTATATATTCCTATATATGTATAAAGTTCATACTTTTAAGAAATTAATCTTAATGTTAAGAGAATCCAAGGAGACAAGTAGTATTTTCACAGTTCAAGAGACTTTAGAGATGGATGTTATTACCTCTCAGGTTTTGGAACTTCATAAAGCAAAGCAAAATTCTTTTTCCTACATCCTCAAAAATTCACTCTGGCCATCTGTTGTAGCTACAAAGATCCAGTCTCTGACAAACCTGTTTTTATTTGTTTAGTCTTTATAACATTGCTAAGAATATGTGAAAAGTGAAAACAGAACTGTTTCAATTTAACCCATACCAGAACACTGATCTACTTTTTTTGTGTACCATGACAAAGGAGCAGTTGTACCAATGAAACCAAGAGAGTTGTTCTACAGCAGGAACAGCATAGAACTACTTAAAATCACTTTGCAGCACAAAAGCCATCTTTTGAATGACCGTTTTAACACAGTACAGATCCAGGAACAAATTTCTCTCAGTTTTAAATACTGGTCACCATAAAAATGAGCCAGCTACTTCTTACTGCATGATGTAACAAAGTTTGCATTAGTCCTCTTCCCGAAAAGACAGACTTTTTCCACACGTATTGTAGTAACAGTTTCATGTGCCTGCCCAGTTACAACATAAGGTGGTAACCCCAACAATGTACTATACTCCAGTTTCCAATTGCTTCCAATTATACACATTGCAAACATTTAAAAGATGTTTAGAAAAGCAAATTCCTTATTGCTTCTACACTTTACTGTCTTACTGCTAAAATTTTACATCTTGCTAAAAATCACATCTCTGAGAAACTGCTTTTTTACTGATGCAGAATCAAAGAACTGAGTCTGTGTGTTGGGTCAGTAAAATGATCCCCAGTGTAAATACTCATAATCGTTGTGCGTTAGTATCAAAGCATTCAGCAAATCATGCAAGAGGAACGCTCACCACAGGACTGCTTCGAACTGAGCTTGCTCTTGAAGAATAACTGTATTCAGATGGCTAAAGGAAAGTTATGAAGTAAATTTTCACAATTTCTGTAGATTTTTGACTCCAGAAAACAAAGATAATTAAAGAAACAATCAAAAGCCTATTACACTTACAGTGCGAGAACTATATGAGCTATGTAATCCACCACCACACAAAGATGCCTGAGAAAGAGGGAATGAAATATCATTTATATTCAGTCTCAGAAATAATTATGCCACTCTTATACACTGTAATTTTTACGCACTGTACTCTGTCTTATGCCTTCTATGCATTTTCCAGTTAACATTAGACTTTTTGAAAGGACAAACAACTTTAAAAACATTTCCAGCAGCGTTTGTTCCTACTACTAAGGATGTCTACTTCTAAATATAATTTGAAGAATTTCCTTGAAAAATAGCCAAATAGTTCTAAAAAAGTCAACTCAAATATTTTCGGAAGAAAATTAAATATTTAAACTGCAATCTGGTTTCCACTGTTCTGAAGCCTTCAGAAGTTTTAATCCACCCTGTGAAATTAAGCCATATTGTATGTACACTTATCAGCTTTACTTTGTGCTCACCCATGCAACTTTTCTTGAAGGAGACTGTTTCAAGGTGCAAGGCTAAAATCTATTTATGCAGTGGATAATAAAAGCAGCTTTAAGCAATGCAAATGAAATTTAAAAAAAATTACAGTCTCATGTTGCTTTCTCTATCTATGAAGGGATTCCTAGCAGAAATTAAGAATTATATGTATACTAGAATTATATGTGATAGCAGTCATTATGGTCTCGTTCTTTCAATGGATCTTCTAATGTTTTCTCAAGAATATGCACAAAGCCAAAAAAAGTAAATTATCTGTTTGTAAGGAGTGCAGAACAAGACCTCACTAACTACATAAAAATATTACATAAAAATATTTGTTGATTTTCTACATAGGTTTAGCATGTCTCTAAATGGCAGTGTAAATTGGATTTGAACTACTTCAGCAGCAAAAGGCATAAAGTTTCAGGCATGCATGTCACTTTTTAAAGATGGCAACTTTTTGTAGGGCTATCTTAGCCATTCTTATGGCACTTCTAGCTACTTTTTGTTTTGTAAAGATGCAGATTAGGTTTTCATCCTATCGCTTTTTATGATTATTAAATTTAAATATGGCATTTTATTTCAAAGTAGTTAAAGTGTATTTACCACAAATTTCTGTAATCTCCTCACAATTATTTTTCCCATTCAAACGCTATACCTTTTTTAGTATTATACATGCAGTTGTTATTTAGTATACTTGGATTAACTTGTTCTAATCCCAGTGTTCTTCACTGTTGTATTCATAAACTTTATGCTTGTCTGTAAAAAGATCAGTAAAACAGCAACTACTGAAATACTTTAAAGAGGCAACTTAACAGTGTTAAAAACATTAAGCTGAATGCCTCTGCAAAATGACACACACAAGCTGCAGCTTTGTTTAAAGATATGAAAAAAATGCACATATAATACTGTCAAGCCTCATGGCCATACAATACAAATTTAAGGCAACCATGCAAATGGCGCTTACGGACCAAACTGATACTTCTTATCAAACCAGTGTTTACAGAAGGAGACACCTATGAAGAAAAGTGTATTTTTTTTTTTATTTCTGAGGACAATTCAAACATCTAAAGATAAGCAAGACATTATTTTACATTGTACTAACCCTGTAACTCCTAGTTGTTGCCGCTGGATCACTGTATAGAGAAGATGACTGTAGTGTGAAGAATAGAAAGTCAGAAACACTTTTTTGCGTACATTAAATTTTTTTATCTATTGCTCTATATTCCCCAAAAGTTCTAAAGATGGAAATACTAAATTTTACATCTGTAATAGACAGGAACTTTAAGAAAAGTGTGGATAAACATTCCGAGAAAATCCATTATCTTGGAAATCACAATCTAAAACATGAAAGCAATCTAGTATTTTTATCAGATTTATAGAAGAGAATGATAAGAAATTAAGCAGTTTTCAAGACACATAAATTTCCTCTAGCTACTTATTTAAACCTGATCATGACAGTAGCTGCAGGTACTGGAAGATACCACCCATCTCACAACAGACCATTGATTTATCATTTATATTACTGTAAAAGAAAGTTGTTGGTGGTTTTTAAAAACAGGACTTTGAAAAAGCAAGTGTTACAGCTGCTAGTTGTTTTCTTTATATCATACAGAAACCATGAAACAGAAGCTATTTTACATTTTAAACCCTATATATGCAGAACACAGTAACTTGCATGTTATCCATTCATTTTAGAAAAGGCATCCCTTAGAAGCAAGAAATACAATTGTAACTACTATTAGCTGTAATAATTTGCAGTGTTACAGAAGGAAAGAGAGAAGTTTGCTTCATATAGCATAAGTAAGCAAATGCAAATACAAGTATTTTATATACATTTTCAAAATTAATATAGGAAGAAGAGACAGACCCGAGTATGGTAGGAAGGAACTGGTTTACTATATCTAAGGCTGCTATAATTTCTTTGATCATAGTAAATTCCACTCTGTGGGGGGGAAAAAAAGAAAAGAAAAAACAAAGGTCGCATCCGTAGATCTTGCAAATAAAAGTTCTATCTCAACATTGCTCAAACGTTCCCAAACTTAGAACTCGTACAGAACATTGTAAAAATTTTCCCTATGGTTGACCCCAAATCCATATAACTTTCTGAAGCAAGTAAAGCATAAGTAATCCAAAAGCTACTTAGGTACTCTGTGTATCATCATTATCTGTATTTTTAATGCCCTGCCCAGAGTAGTAAATACTTTGGGGTTTTTCTTCTCCCTAATAAATAAGAAAACTCTGAAAAGTTTATCTAAATCCTGACAAGTACGGCCTGAAATACATGAAAAACATATTGACAAAACTTGCTAATAATTAGTACAATGATTTGATTTCTTTTTTATTAGATACCATCCTGAATCAGAGTGTTTGGGGAGACAGAAGGACAGAAATTTCTAAGACTTTAATGGGGGATGGATGTTTATGTGATCAGCATTAATCTGTACCCTATCACTGTTCTTTATGCCACGCACACACACTGAAAGCCAGGCAATTATACTTTGGCTTATTTCTATTGGTTTTTGACACTGCCTACTGATTGCATATGTGAGGAAAAAATTAATATACACGTATAAAGAAGGAAGAACAGAGAGATGAAGATATGGCAAATAGTAGTGCTTTCAGAATGTAGTACTTTGTATCTCAGTAGGAGGCAGAAAGATTCATATTACTAATTTATTTAAGAACTGAGGGAACAGGAAAATAGTACCTCAAAAGCGCACAGAGAAATGCTGTAACACACATAAGTAAGTATAAAAATTATTTCAGCCTTGTCTCAACACAGGCATCCACTGCTGCTTTAACTCCCCCAACACCTGATGCAACTGCCAATTCATCAGTGCCAAAACCCTTCAAAAAATTACATCCAAAAAATTTACTTTCTGGACACTGTATTCACATGAGTTACACAGTGAACTTTCTAGAATAGTTCTTGGAATATCACAATAATACGCATGCCTTTCTCAACAGTTCACTGGGTTAACATCAAGGTTTATGTTAAATCAAATCAGCCTTACTCTATTTTACATCTCCAATTAAAATATCTCTAATTGATAAGGGACAAAGTATAAATAAAACACGTATCTCCATCCTGACTGAATAAACTTTAACACAGAGAAGTGCCACTTTTGAATATTTCCAAGAGCCTTCCCCAGGCCTCCAACAGAACATCATTTCTACTCATCTGATTCCATTCATGCGATTCCATTGACACAACCGCAGTTTCAAACACTCAACTTTACGTCAGAATTTGGTCAATACTTTTTTCCCCCTGAAAATATGTATGCTTATGTCAGCAAGCTAATAAACTTATCCATAACTGTATTAGTATGTAACTCTACACAGTTAGTATATTTATAATAAATATTATTGCAGAAAACTAACCAATAAATCTTTATGGGAATAAGCAGCTTTCTTCTTTGAACTATGAGATTCACTGTAAGCATGACTCTAAGAATAAAATTTAGAAAATTATTATCACCATATAACAGCATCTTCAATCTTAAATATAAATAAGTCAAATATAAGGATTTAAGATATTTATCACCTACAATGGAAACACGACAAAATTCTAGCTGTGTGGTTAGAATAATAGGCCATACTTTTATCTCTCTGTAAAAAAGAACTATTAAGTGAAACCATAAGCAACCTTATCTCTGATTAACAGTCTTGGCTTAAGCCAGCATTCACATTTCACAAAAAAAATGTAAACCAAATAAACTAAAAAAACTTAAGATTACAGACTATTTTAAGCATTATCCTGCATTTGCCTATCTGTAGCTAATTCAGCTAACACTGCTGTTTAAACAAATTCAGTTTAAGTTGCTTACATACTCCTTTTAGTGGTACTTGGTGCTTGTCTCTGCTTAAAGAGACACACACAAATCTTACTTGGCACAATACTAATGAGAATGTAATGCACTCTACTTCATAAGAATAAGAAGGAATTTTTTTTTTTTAAGTAAAGGTATGCAAACCACCTGCTTTTTCTCAGGACTGAAATAGTTTTCCATTAGATTAAGTAAAAGTTTCTATATGGAAATTGAGAATACAAATACATGCACATATACGCTTTTTTTTTTTAAAAAAAAAAAAAGTATGTCCTCCAAGTCTAGTCTGTATATCACTTCACTACAAAATTTAGAAATAACAGATAAATACTAAAAAGTGCTTACTGTAAGACAGCTGTCTGTAATATATGACTTCATTAGATTCTTCTCCCAGATAAAGTTTATACATGCATTCTATGGAAAGTGTTAGAATCATACCGCTATTCTAGGTCAGAAAGTGTCATAGTCCAAATATATATATTTTAAAATCAGTAATTTAAAGTATCTAGTTAGTCATTACACCTTAAAAACAAAGCACAAAAACAGCCTTCACTCAAACACATGCAAAGTTTTAACATACAGGAACCGAGTATCTTGTAGATCTATCCTTAGCACTGTCGTACTGAAGTAAAAGAAAATGAAATTAAAATCATGAAGTTAAAAAAAAAATAAAAATTAGCTGTTTTTTCTTCAAAGTATGACTAAGACTTAAAAGGAAATTACAAGAGAATGTGTTCTAGTAATTATGAAAATGTATACATGAAGGAATGCCATTTTTCCACTCTAAAGGGCATTCTGAGGCTGGAACACTTTTTATTAAAAACTGTTTCTTTTCACCCAACAACATGAGAAACTGACAAGTGAGATAATTTTGGACAGCAGTAGGTTTAAGAAATGAACAGCAGGTTTATGAAATATTTCATTTGGTCTTGGCAACAGAATTTTAAATAATTAAGCAGAGCACGGTAGATTATATTAAACTGAGACAGTATTTGTTAGGTTATGTGATAAAAGGACTCATTTCCACACAGGCAAAGGAGCCCGGAGGACCACCAGTCATCCCCGCTGTTGAGGTGTGAAACCCATCGTGATGTGAGGGCTCACCAGGGCACCTTAAAGGCTGAGGGAGGTTACTGCCTACAGAGGATGCATCTTGGGATCAGCGGAGGAATAAAGGTGTTTTCAAAAGGAGCAAGTGTGTGAAAAAGGAGTAACAGTGGGATGAAGGTGCCACCTGTGTGTAAAGAGACTGCTCATCTACCAGACTCCACAACTCTTAATAATATACTTATGAAAACAGCTTTGTAATAATAGCTTAGCCAGTGTCCCTATGTTTCTTGTCACTCAAGAACAACAATTGTGGAGTTTATACTTTTTTTTTTAACATACAAATCTTAAATTTCAAAGCAAGCTTGGTTTTTCCAGTTCATTTAAAATTTCACAGGTATAACTTAACTATTCTGACTGTAGGTAATGCACAATCCAAGGTGTTACTTAGTATCACTCTAAGCTTTCTTAAAAAACAAAACAGAAGTTGAAGGTAGTTTTAAAACATTACATGATATAGTATTAGTACGCTAGAGTATTAGCCAGTGTAATTTTCAACATGAGAACTACTGAGAGGATTACAAGAAAAAAATTATTCTTGTCTATTGATATGTCTGAAAATTCCTTCTAGAGATCAAAACAACACCAAAAATTCCTGGGGTTTAGATTTTACATTTGTTTATATATTAGTATAGGTCAGGTTTAGTTCATATTATTTCATATAGTTTTCATATTATTTCAATAATTCCAATATAGCAAATATTCACAGTAAATTAAATAGTAATTTAATATTATTAATGTAATTTACAGACTATGGTACCTTTTTGTGTTGCTAAAAGTATTACCACACAAGACCCATAAGACACTGTACCTGTTTTAACCAACTTAACCATTTTTTTAAACAGTTTTTATCTTTAATTATTACCTACCGATAAGTAATCTTGCTATCAGAAAATGGAGATAGATCACTCAGATAATGATTATCACCACACCACTTAACTTATACCTTAACTAGTAACAGCTTAACAGTCTACTAACAAATATTTCGGTTGCCTAAACTAGGACTACCACAAACTGTACAGAAATACCCATTTCTGACAAGGTAAAACTTCTGTTTGTATTCCAGCCTTGACTGTAGGACTAACATTGCAACATAATTGAGAAAAAAGGTTTCCTGCCATAACTTTTAGCAACAACTTTGTACTCATCGAGGTTGAGGCACAACCTTTGCCACTATTTTACTTCTCTTTTGAGGACATTAAAAGAGAGAGACTGGAGAGACTAATTGCCTTCAAACTTGAAGTTATCTTCAAGACAGAAAACACTTTAAGCCCTCAAACTTGCTATCACAAAGTGTTCAATTACATCAGTCATTGCAGCAGGCCAATTAATACTGTTTTCTACAGAGAAGCATGCTTTCACCAAACTACTGCTTTGGTAAGTAGACACAGAAAACGTTATAATGTGAACACATCAAAGCATGCTCATTCCAGGCTACACACCACAAGATCTCTCCTTCTGGAGGTACTTGCTCTGCTCCTGTGAGACCCACTGACATCCAAAGAACTCTTAGGAATGAAATTGTAAAAATATATCAATATATAAAATATTTTTAAAGCTCTAATGGTAACTGTCTAACTTCACTGAAAGGCACAAAATAACTGAGGCAGTCAGAGAAATTCTGGGTAAGCCACCCCACCCCCCAAAATGAGCTCAGTTATCTGCTAAGATCAAGTCCTATTCTTTAGTCAAGGGTAAAATACTTCATCTCCTTCTTAGCATATTTTGTGTGTTAACCAAGGCAAGAGCCGATCTGAGCGAATCTGTACCAGCTCATAAATTTATAAGTGTTGCCACATAGCATAACACTACATACTTTTTCTGTAAACCATTTACTGTTTGCAAAGTAGTCAACAGTACCTGATTTAAATGATTTGGTAAAAATACCTATAATCAATTGCAGAAACATTTAACACCAGAACTGGCAAGACATTACACAAAATTCAGTTAATCAAAAATTACGTTTAATTGCTGAAATCTCTTAGTAAGTGACAATCACCTTTTGTTTTTTGAAGTCACACAAAGAAACAGCTTATTCCACCTTCCAAAATAAACAAACCCAACCCTTTTATTTTAATAATTTGTCCCTCTCCTGGCCTATATATCCAGATTAATGACAAGCTGATTTCTAGGCAGATCTACTAAAAACAGGAAAGTATTTGCAAACCCTCAATAAAACCATTTTTTTAATAGCAACATCTATTAGCAGTCTTTGGGATATTTTACATCATTCAGGTAAGACCTTCCCACTAACAAATAATAGAGCCCCACATTCTCAAAGAAATAAAACCCTGCATCATACTGAACTCTTCTGCTATCCTAAGGTACTACTACTTTTTCTTCCACAAATATTATAGAAACACAGTAATACTTAAAGTGCAAGAAAAGACACAACCATGAGCAGATGACCTTCAGCATCAGTTTGGAATGAAAGCCCAAGTTACAAATCAGTATTACTCATCTTCAGTAAGTGGCATTGATTCAGGATGTCAGCAGTAGTATTTACTTTATTAAATAAAATTTGCCTTTTTGCAGAATTTATGAGACAGGGAAAATGGAAAAGAGATTCCCCCCCCCCATTGGAATTATCTAAATTAGACTGGTGTTTGATCATTAATAGCACCTTCAAAACTGACCATGAGATTTAATGTGTAGTAAGCATAAGACAACTGACAACTTATGTAGGAATCTTAATACTCTACCATTTCAAGACAAGTCAATTCTTACAGTTGGCAATATCTGAAGCCTAAATGAGTACAATTACTCAGTTTTTTAAAAAGGAAATAGATCATATTAGACTGGAATAAGACTAAAAGATGACACTTAAAACTAATCATTAAATATGTTATTCCAAATAATCGATTGTTGAACTACATACATTTCCAAACAGTTTCCAAACACATATACAATTATTTTCAGCAATGAAAATAGACTGTAAATAAATGTATGTAGAAGAGGAAAGAAAGTACAAGGTATTTATAGTAAAAACTTAGTCAAAGAATTAAAATGCGACAACTGAGATTCTTTTTAAATGCAAAGATTGAAATACATAAACTACCTTGTTAACATTGATGGAAATAAAATACCAGATGAACTTTAACATTATATGTGACTTAAAATACTGACTCTACTGCTACTACTTGGAAGACTTAAAGCATCATCTGCTCCCTAACAACATGAAACCAAAACACAATTTTTTTTTTTTTTTTAAAGGCCATGATGGAAAAATATACAGTTTGAACACAAACCAAATATGAATGTCGACTGGACCGGTGAGAATACCTGGCCCTCTCTGAATCTTCCTGAGAAAGAAGAAATGCAGAGTTATTTCACAGAAAGGAAAAAAAAAAAGCAGGAAAAAAAAAGCAAGCAAGGGTGAGAAACATGCATTTAATGCTATGTATTATTTTGAATAATCCATTGTGGCAAGTGAACTCCTTAAAGTCAGAACAACTGTGATTTCACCTGATTTGGGTAAGTATAACACCACACTACATTAGGAGACGTAAACAACAAGGGTTAATATAAGTAATAGTTATTGTTCAGTAGTCAATCTTTCTTCTGTTTACTGTATTAATACAGAAAAAAGTAAAAGATTTTTTAAACTAAGAAATTAAAGTGAAAACAAAAAAGTAAAAGCCTTACAAAATTACAAGAACATTAGTAAGAAATTTACTATATAATTACTACAGTCAGATTGTGAACATTTTACAAAGTTACTTTAGCTGTAATAGACATGACCATTCTCAGTTTCCTCATACATATTTCGGATTTTCTCCTCTATTATAGGAACAAGGCTTCTTAAACAAATTGATCAATTTGAAGTGCTATAGGTAATTCTGCTTTACATGACAGCTAAAATAAGTACTACAGTAAATATTGAAAACAAATAACTTATATGTGAAAGGCGCACAGTTCTAGCATTTCTCAACAAAAATGCTGATTAACTGCCATAGTAGTTTTAACTATTTGAAGTGATGGTTAGTCTCGGTATGAATTACTTAAATCTTGATTCAAAACATCCACAAAGTGAACACTTCTCTGAAAACATAAAAAGAAACTCATATCTCCCATGTGCCTTTTTAAGAGTTTGTGACAGGAACTCTAAAGAAACATCACACTAAATTAGTATAAATTGAACTGCAGCTTTCTCCAATTGTAACTCAACTATCTATACTCCTTCCTGCTTAGTGGATTTAATCTTAATAGATGAACAGTCAAATATTTTATCATTATTAATTGAAAGCAAGGGGTAAAAGGATGCAAGTGATGCATGGGGTGGGGTTTTTTGGATTTGGGGGGGTTCTGGTTTTGTTTTGTTTTAAAATCTTTTACAATTAGTTTTTGTAAGTCATAGAAGTGACTTAATCATCAGTGAAAAGACTAGCATTTGCCACCTTACTTAAAGAGGAAACATGCAATTCTGCCAATAAAGAAAGAGTAAAAACCCCAAACTGTGGAAACTGAAATAAAAACACTTACTATTGAAAAAATCTTTACCTAGATTGAAACTAATGTAATTGCATTTTAAGTAGATTTGTGACTTTAAGCAAGCACATGGTGGAAAAAAATTATTTCAAGAAAAGTATCTCATTTCATAGTTTGTCTTTTGCTGCCACGAAGTACTCAGCATATCCACATCCATACATAGTTTATATGTAATTGTTTTCAATAATAAAACACTTTGAAATGACACACAGCAAACCATTAGTAAATTACTTCTTCCAAATCCTGTGTTAGTGCTCTGAGTGGCAAAAACATGCACAACAGTGGTTTTAGCCTACCATCCATTTCTGGATATGAGCCCATTTTCTATCATATGAATGCTGAGAAAACTACAGAATGTAAAAACAGAAACCAGAAAAACATTTACAATATAGATCAGTCACCAAACAAGACTGGCTTCCTAAATAAAAAAAATTGGAAAAAAAAAGTTAATTGCCATGTAATGTTCAGTATAATATCAGATACCTATAGCAGTTACAAAACTGAAAGTATGGAATAATGAGAAGCATGTAAAATTGAGGCAAAAACATGTTTTGTACCACAGGAAAAAAACCCCCAAATATCAGCATTTACATGGATTTGAATATAATCATGATAAATAATAAATTCTCAATCTTTTGCATGCTATGTCAAAACCTGAATCAAATGGAACAACATTGAAATAATCAGACTGCTGAAAATCTAATTTCTAGGTTTTTAGTTCAAGAAATGCAAACTTTTTTTTTTTTAAGGAGAAATGTGTGGAGCAACACACAACTGTATGTGTAAATATCTCAATTATTTTTTTTTTTAAAAAACACCCTGAAAATAGGTATTTATTGTGAACACTTTTGTATAATCCATGAGAAGAAATTGACTGAAAACTGCATATACAAAGTCACATATCCAAATTATCCAATTACTAAGTATATTATAAATACATTAAAAATAGAGCAAAATAATTCTCTCTACTTTTTCATATAGTTATTTATCCTACACAGAGGCAGTGTACATTTTGGTTATAGTCATGTTTATTATTTATGCTGTGCTGCCAGGTATCCATATTTACATGGACCTTTTGCATGGCAACAAGAAGCAAAGAAACTGCCACACGTGTTAAGTAATTGCTCTTATAAAAGCACAAAACTCACCAGCTGACTCAGCCACAAATCTAGTAATTCAAATCTAGACAATATTAAACTTCACATTAGAAGTTGAAAACTGTTTCTCTCTATGCAAAATTATTTATGCAAGCCTGAGTTCTGGACATTGTCGTTATGTTCTCTCTACTGCTCATTCAAAAATAAAATGAGCAGTAATAAGAAAGCCTAATCCTTTTAAATATCTAAAGATAAACATTTAGATTAATCTTTGTCTAATCTTGATTGCTAGCATTGAATTTACTGCATTTGTTACAGGTAAAGCATCCAAGCATCTGATTTTGCCTGTAAAGCTAGAATTTAAGTCACATTAAAAATGTTTTATTTTTCATTTGAAAGCAAGAGTGCTAATGTGTATAGCAGATTTTTTCCACAATATGAGCATAACTATTAAAGAAGTTCAAAATGAATGTTCAGATTAATATTTTGTGAGGTGCTATCCACAGGTAAATACAAAGCAAGTTATCCTTTTAGATACATAACCTAAGGGGAAAGAGGAGGGTATGGGGAGAGAGAAGCTAACAGTTCCCTGATGCTGAAAATACTAGCATGCAGCTGAATTACACCAAAAGACAAAATCTGATGCAAGTACAGAAATAAAATACATTAAGAACTTTAGTAAAGGTTTGCAATAATTCCTGATGATTTATATTACCTCTTTTTGCTGTCGTTCCAGCTCTCTCATACGTATATCTCTTGCTTCTGCTCGAGCTGCCCGCTTGGCTGCAAGCCTGGCTTCTGCCTACAAGCAAATTGAAAATACTGGAAGTTAAAACCACATTTTTTTGTGTAATGGTTTGAATACTCGATTTAATAATCTCATCACAAAATTAAGATTCTAACATCACAATACATAAGTAGTAAAGAAATCAGAGTTCTCAGAATGAAATTTCAGAAAGGATATATACCCAAGTCTTTACAGATATCACTACTAGTCAAAAGAATTACATGTTGATAATAGAACTGAGTTCAGAAAAACTGTTACTAAATCTAAAAATTTGTGTCTTGCAGACTTTAACAGGACTTTGCCTATGCAAACGTCCTGGTTTCAGCTAAGATAGAGTTAATTTTTCTTTCTAGTAGCCAGTATAGTGCTGTGTTTTGGATTTAGAATGAGAATAATATTGATAACACACTGATGTTTTTAGTTGTTGCTTGGTACTTGTAGCATCTACACTAAGTCCAGGACTTTTCAGCTTCCCAGGCCCTGCCAGATGCACAAGCAGCTGGGAAAGCACAGCCAGGACAGCTGACCCAGACTGGCCAAAGGGATGTTCCCTACCATATAGTGTCATGCTCCGTATATAACTGGGGAGGCTAGCCGGGAGGTGGGATCGCTGCTTGGAAACAAACAGGGCATCAGGTTGGGTTTTTTCCTTCTGCACATGGTAAGCAATTGCACTTGTGCATCACTTGGTTTTTAATATAAGTTATTATTCTCTTCCCTTGCTATCCTATTAAACTGTCTTTATGTTAACGTCTCAAGTTTTGGTTTTGTTTGTTGTTTTTTTTTTTCATTCTCCTCCCCATGCCACTGCAGGGAGAGGGGAGTGAGTGGCTGCGTGGTATCTAACTACTGGCTGGGGTTAAACCACGACAGCATAATATTTAACAGGCATGTATGCAGCTGCAGAATCTTTGGCCACAGAAAGACACTAAAACAAAAAAGAAAGAATCAAAACAGAGATATTAAACCACTACTGTTCATGTCATATTTAAAGGCTCTGTTATCATTTCAAATTATTTCAAAAAGTAAACATAACTTAGAAGTCAAATTACTTCCAACAGCAATCATAAAATCAAATCGATTATTGGACAAAATGTAAGAAAGACATTTAAGGTTACAGTTCCACAAGACTAACTTAAACATTCACCATCATCAAAAAGGGACTTCCCTACCTTTCTATTCAAGCCCTTATACTCCCATCACCTTCCTTGGACACAGCTCCAGTGCTCCTCAGAATCTGCTGTAAGCCAATTTAAATAACTACCATAGCAGAAAGTTAACAACAATAACAAAAAGTAGTTTTCTGCTGTGTTAGTGAAATGAATTGTCTTGTACTGGGATCCTACCAACACCAGCCCCAGCAAAAGGGACGGGCAGAACAAACAGTAGTGAGATCGCCCCCTTGTGACATTTTTTTGCCAGTGACATCTCCTGCACTGCTTGTGAAACCTGGTTATTGGCAGACACAGCTATGTATTTTCTTCACTTTCTACCCAGCCTCAACCAAAAAAGAAACACACTTTCAGACCCTAAATACTACCTCGAATTTAATCAAGTTAATTAAGTACATAAGGCAATGATTTTTGACATAAAGCTAATAGTTGAGAAAACACAAGCTCGATTTTTTCATGTGTGAATGAGTTGATGAAAATTTTCTCTTAAATTCTTGAAATATTAAACCATTGAAGACAAGTTTTCCACTGCAAATTCCAGTTGTCTATCTAATGTTAATTAAAAACTTATGAGAAACACCAGCAGCCAAAAAATCAGAACTCTTAACATCCAAAACATTTGATTTTATAGAACTTTTTAAAAATGTAAAATTCAATGGATTTTTGCCTTTGGTTAAGGATAGTTTTTTCTTGCTTTTGCCACTATCACAGCATAGGTTTATGTAAAACATTAGAAACCTGCAAAATTCATGACAATTGCAAATGACTATCTTTTACTGTGCTTCATGAAAAAGGAAGAAGTATTTAACTCAGAGTTTAAATTAAGATTAAACTACAGGTACAAAGATATCTATCAAATAATGACAAGAAAGAAAACAAACACATTATAGCTTTATTACTTAAAACAGTTTAGTTTAACTTCAAATGACTCATTAAGACTGTTTTTCTATATTTTGCATACTCAGATGAAATGATTCCAAGTCTGTGTCAGCACTTTTGACTGCGACGATGTAATCCTTTTTTTAGAGCAGCATAAAGCTACTCTTATTCCCACCTGATGACAGCACACAAGAAAAGCAAGGGAATTCCCATGCAACGGGAAACCTTTTCTTGCTTGCAGCCCTACTCTGTAATTGTCTGCAATCACAGCTCTATCCCACAAACTTTCACACAGATGTGCGTGCAGCACAGGAAGAGAAAGGACTCAAACAGCTGATATGTCTGGGTTTAGTTCTGTCTATAGATCAGTAAATAGACATGTGTAGCCTTTAGACTCTGGCAAGGCTTTATTATTAAAGACAAAAAGTTCATTTGTTTACTGATTCAGACACACACACAAAAAAAATCAATTCACATTTCACCACTCTCTCCTAGTCCTACAGCCAAAGACCTAACTTTCACATTCCTACAGTAAAGAGGGGAAACTCCATTTCTTCCAATTTACTGAACCCTTGACAAAATACAGGAGAATTCTACAAACATTTGTCATAAAATAGGTGCCTGACATGAAGGGAAAAAAATATTATCTTTTTAGAGAAAATTTTTAGAAAAAAATGTTTTGGTATTACATTAATCTGAGTAACTAGATTCCTCTAAAAAGTACAAAATTTCAAAAAGACAAAGAAGTTGGCAAGTTAACTGAAAGAGCAGTTCTTGGGCTTCTTTCACCAAAACTTAAAGCAAGAGACAAATTGCATTATTGTTTGAAAGGTCATACCAAATAATTCTTCAGTCTCAGCAGAATTGTTGGAGAGCAGACTTCAGGTTATTAATAGAGCACTCATACAAATCTTCATAACTATGTTATTGAAATTCAAAATTAACATTAATAAAGAAGTAACCATAATTCAACAGTACATAGTTTTCTTCCTGGGTGCTACTGTTCACTCTATTGTATTACTGAAGAAAGCCCATAAAAATTGTGAAACAAATTTCCACCACCCAACTCTTCACAAATTAAATTCTTCAGCTACACTGAAATAAAGTGTTTAAATATCTACTAAGGGAAATACAGTGCCACAACAGCTTTGGTGAGAGAACTGAGTTGAAAATATGAAGCTGTTTGAACTATAGAAGCAGCACAGAAAGGAAATCTAGACTATTTTTTATTTTTTTGGAGAAGGGAGAGGAAAAACCAGCAAAAGGACAGGCAGTCAAGTTATAATTTGATTGAAACACTAATTTAATTAGAAAAAAAGAGTATTCTAAATACATCACTAATCCTTGCTCATAAGAGCTTGGGAGTCAGAACAGGTTGCTTTCTACAGCTAGCATTAAACAAATTATAGCCTTAGAAAACTACAGACTAGCCACTACAGTCTTGATTTAAGTTTCAGTCATTATTCTCTACACAGTCTTTAGACCAGACACACTTAAATAAAATATATTATTTATGGTAAAGATATATTACAGTATCATTTAATTGAAGTACAGCTTGTTAAAATGATATAACAAATCAAATTCCTATTTTCCTGAAGTAAAGTTAATCTGTGGACTGTCCAAGATGTAGCAAATCTGACACTTTAAAAGCTTCTTCCAACTGCTAAAAAGGAATATGATAGCTGGATTTTCTTAAAAACTTCAACTGCAAATAAGAGATGAGGTTTCCAAACCTGTTAGAGCCATACCAGTACACTTACACTGGTGGCTAAAATGGAAAGAAATTGCTTGGTTATATATTCTGCAGGGCAAGTAGGAGCCATTAGGTATAGTTACAACAATTTTGCATCAAATTTTTTGAGAGACGTGATTGAGAAAGGAAATAGAGGACTACAAAGATCTTTGTAACAAAAGAATAGGGGAAAAAAAACCCACAAGGAAGAGGCCCTCAAGACTTTGTTTGGATAGGAAAAAAAGGATTAATTAATAACTCAATCTGTAATTTTTTTTTTTTTTTTTGGTGTATGAACACACTCATACTACTCCTTTTCTTTTACCTTCTACTCTAAGGACAAATATGTGAATTTAAACCAAGTGCCATATCTGTATTTCTTTGGGTATTAGCTCTGAGTAACAAAACAAAGCCATCTGCTCACCGCTGAGTTCTGGAATTCTTCATTTCCAAATAGGTACCAAAAAGCATTACATGCAAAAAAAAAAAGTAATGTTTCCTTGCACCTGCACAAGCAGCATTTCATTCTAGAAGAATATGATGATTCTGGCTGTTTTCAAGCAGTTAAACTACCACCCTGAAGCAGTACTCACTTTGATTAGGTTATTTTATTGCGTATGTTTAGTAAACATACGGGTAGCAGGAGAATGTTCTCCTGCCATTAGAGGTGACATGGTCAGTTTCCTCATTTTCACTGAAAACCCAATTACTAACAACTACTTAGTCATTTAGAAAACCATCTCTGCTTATTCCATTTTCTTTTTTTTTGTTAATACATAGTCTGCCACAATCTCTTGTAAACCTTTCAAACCATGTTATCTCAACTTCCAAGGATAATATTTAGTTCTTCAGTTAAATCCAAGGTATTTTTGGCAAGAAAGAAAAGAGAACAGGAAAAAGACCAGATTTTAATTTGAATGCCTTTGTAAATGCTGAGTCTGGAATCACTCCTTTCTGGTGTGTTTTTCCTTAGTCTCTTCACAGCAACAATCTAGTTCTTCACCAAATAAGCATAACAGTACACAGAATTGATATGGTAGAAGCTTCCCCCCATGTTGAACAAGGAGGAGCATAACATCTGTCTCAATAGCATAGACAGGCATCTTTCTCCTTTCCCTTGCTTGCAAGAAGGAATTCACTAGAAAGAAATAGTATTTTGGTTTTAATTTTTATGCTCTAGAGAAGGCGATTCATTGATTAGCTCAGATTCAGGGTAAAAGCTTCATAAGGACAAAAAGTAGGCCACACTAAAATATGTTATTCACCTCTGAAAATAAATGAATGCTCTTCATTGAAAAATTACAATTATTTTGTCATCACGGGCTACAATACGCATAACTTTTCTCTCTCTGTCAGGGATATGCCGTTTCCAAGGCAGGAGGCCCAGGCAAGTTAAGTTTTCCTTCTGCCAGGAGATGGCAGCAGCGACAGCACCGCCCCCGCCCCAGGGTTGAGGTACCCGGCTCCGTTCTACCGCGGGGAATTTGACCCAACACCAGCGCGTTCTGCCAGCTCCAGCAAAGTATCCGGATGGGCATTTTCTATTTCTTAAATACACTAGTACATACTGCAATATAAAGTTCATTTCATAATTTCTTACTACTTATTCTTATTTCTCTCCTCTGTTGCTTGTTTCTTCTGTAGTCTCATTTCCACACTTTTTACCCTCATCTCCTCATGGAGCCAAGGCAACACCATCACTCGTGCCAAATGTGTTTCTTAGATCTCCTCGGAAGTATCTTCCTTCCACTTATTTCTGATGTGCCTACTCTTTCTCCAGTTGCCTACAAAGCAAGACTAAAAACAACAAAATCTTAAGGTTTACATGATTTAAAAGTTTAGGATTCTTTATTTCTGATGCTTTTTATTCTTTTTCCAGTTATTATACAGATCCACATATAGATCAGAAAATCTCTAGAATACCTTATCTCCTATAAAATATTCTTAACCACTATTAAAAACAACAAAGTTTTGAATTAATACTAAAGTAGAAATAGCTTAAAAATATTTAAGTCATCTCTTATTAAAAAATACATTGAAAAATCATCCAGCATCTACAAAGACAAGATGTCAAGAGATGACAACAGTCAGATTCTTCTCACTTTCTGGCATGATGTTCATTGTATCTGAGCTTGAGCCGAAGTCAATGTAAGAACACAGAAGTGACCGAAACCTCTGTTCTTGCATGTAAGGCTGGTCTTGGAGAAAAAGGTCTCAAGTAATCATAAGAGATGCCTGGTGACAACAGGTTACTGCTGACTGTTTTACAGACAAATTGTGATAATTTTAATTACAAAGGCAAGTGAAGCAATGATGCAATGTCAGCTGAAGATACTCTGTCCACAAGACAGCTTTATAAGCAGAGAATCTCCACAACAAAACTGCAGGGAAAACAGATCTTGAGATCATGTCAGCTGTATCCAGCATAGACTGTGAATATAACCTTAAGAATATGAACCTCAGTTTTTATTTATTTAGTTATTTGTTAAACAAAAAGGATTCCCTCATAAGAACCTAATCTGGACAGGAGCCTGAAGTCACACTAGACAAACCCTACCTGTTATCTGGAAAGGCAGAACTCTCCACGAGACAGAAGAAACTGTCTTCCGCACCAGCTGGTTCATATTCTTTGTCAATCCGAGAAAGCCAACAGATTCAGAATCCATTATAACAGCTAAAGAAGGAATTCTTCATATTTTCAGGAGATAGGCATTTTAATTTATTTTTTTTTAAATAAGGGATGAGCCTACTTCAAATTAACATTGGTATAATCAGAAGACACTTGCCAATACTCCACTTTAAAGTACTTGGGTGCATTTACATTCAGAGTTCCTTTTCTCCTTGCAGTGAACACCTGGACAATATAACCTAACACCTGTTTCTACAGCTTTTGAAACAAACATGATAAACTGGTAATCCTCCCTGTTGTACCAAGGTGAGACTTCCAAATTGATCAACTGCCATCAGTCTCACAAGACACTGAATAATATAAAAAGTGCATTGTTTCCACAAAAGGATGCATAGATCCTTGTCCCTGGGTATGTACATCACCTTTACTCTTCCTCAGTTTCAGTGAACACAGGGAATTCAATGCCAGGAAGGATAACCCACAGCAGAATACAGAGTAGGTCCTGAAGAAAGAGGTCCAGTAACTCAGAATTCTTGGAATAAGGCAGTAATTCACTCCAGTGTTGATGTTTTAGCATACTTGTGCCTTGTTTAGTGCAGAGGCATTGCAGAGCTTGTCTCAACGCAAACTCCTACAGCAAGGAAAAGCTATGAAAGAGCTCTCAAAGTGAAGGGGAGGAGACACAACCAACAGAGGAAAAGTTTTCTGATGTGGAGGAAAGATGGAGAAAATGAAAGAAATCTCACAAGGAGGAAGTAGTTTGACCAAGCCCCTCAAATCCTTTGATAGTGCCCTTGTTTTCTATAAAATATTTTCATATAAGATGAGACATCAGATTCAATCAGTGCAGAAAAATGAATACATAGAAATTAATTTATTGATCAGTACCAAAGAATTCTTTACACAAAATTTCCTAGAAAGCAGATGTTTGTTGGTACCAAAATGAGAATATCACATTTTTTGACATGTCCCATAGTACAAGGAAATCTCAATTTTGTCAGAGTGGTGAGAAAGAATTAGATTAGTGCTTTCTGAAATCTGAACTTTTGGAGGAAAAACCCTGAAATTTCATATACTACACTAAAATTTTTGCTAGTATCACAAACTCTGGTAATTCCTAGTGCCATTTTGTGACTGCTCTGAATCCCAGAGCACTTTCATGCAGTTTTTCCATGCAGATCACCCTAAATGCCAGACTTTTGTTTCAGCATATTCTGTTTACCATCTCTTGATACCTAGAACACCTTTTATGACTGTTTTCCTCACAAGGCATCTGACTTCTGGATTACAGGACTCAATTCAACTGTTGTAAGTAACATCTGCTAAAAAGGTAATTTCAGAAGAGGAAGTTGAAGAACAGAACACTCTTTGACAACAAAAAGATAAGCAAGCCATGTTGCTGAGATAATGGCCTCAGAACGATAAAGTACATCTACTCTATATATTCATGTACTGAAGAACTGGCATGCCCTATGTCAGCATGGTAGCTGAAAACTTTTCCCCAGCCTGAAATGATAAGGCATATGTACGGCACAGTAAAATCAGATGTTACGTGAAGACAGAACTTAATTTGGTTAACTGGCCTCTGCTGTTGTATCCTAAGAAAGGTATTCCGTTCCTTTAAAGTAAGAGTTTTCTTCAGAATAAGTTGGTTAATACTATGAATTACAGCTACCAATTCAATGACAACAGTTGCTGTCTGACATGGGATCTAAGGACCAGCTTGTCCTACACAGACCTCTGGCTGTGAGACCTAGTATTAGTTTAATTTATCATTAAGGGGGGAAAAAAACCAACTTCACTTTTGTTTAATTTACCCTCATGCTCAAATTTTCATTGTGGGGCTTAGCAATGTAAGAGAACAAAGCCCCACAGTAATTTTAAGTAAGATAATACTTATTTCACCTTACTATTGAGACCTTTTTTCCCAGGCAAAGTTGCAAGCTGATGTTACTGTACTGGAACCATGCAGAGAATACTCAAAAGAAATTTAAAGCCAGATTTCTTTTCCTTCATTAACCAAGTGAGACCGTATGTGACCCAAAGCCCCACACAGAACATATCTGGTAGGGCAAGAACTTCCATTAGATTTGGTGTGAACATAGCTTTCTGGAAAATTACCAACTAAATGAAAACTATCTTTCTTCTGACAGAGCATTTCCTTTGCCTTCAGTCTATGATGGCTACATTTCAAAATGTGTATAGAAGCTGTGTTTTCAAAGACCTATCACCTACCTATTTTGTCTCACATACACATATATCTACATATACTATACACACACACATATAGACAACAATTTATATTACAAGGTCAATTAGAATTTGCATTTTGCATTCATTTATGTCAACTAAGGTGAACAGCTTTGTAGATAGTGTAGCTCAAAGCTTCTGTATCCGTTTGTATACAAACAGTACTAAGGCTTTTGTTTCCAAGTCACAGCATTTCCTCCCAGAAGAGCTCAAGTCCAAATAGACATCTGTAAGACTCTAAATTCCAGCTGCCTCCTTCCTATATCCGGTGGGATAAAATTCCCCTTTGTATACAAAATTCCCCTTTATATCAACTTCTTGTTAATTGCATTTTGGCTGGTTACCTCCAGCTCTCTTTTTCAGGTGGTGACTCTGTTAAAGTCCTGGTATAGTGTATGTATTAGGCTTATTTTGACAGAAATGTGACTTTTCACATTTAAATACGGTATATGACAAATACCTTTTAATAATGACTATTACTCATTCAATGCTAATACACTATACTTACCATCTTAAGAATACTACACACTGCAATGGGATAAATGTGGATTTTTTTTTTTTTTTTAGTTTTAGATCTGAGACAGCAACTAGATTTCTCATTTATCTTTAGCTAGCAATTATTTAAAGTATATAACTATCTGTAGAAATATCTGCTAAGCTTAAGTGTGATCCTGTGAAGTTACATTAATCATACAACTAATGTATCATTGTAACTACATTTCAGTGAATGATTTTTTTATCAAAAATACTCTTTGTATTAATTGTCATATTTTTGGCTAATTACACTTTTTAATGCACAGCTTAAAAAACCCTTTTTTCTAGATAATGAGATTGCTTTCATCCCTATTTCTGAATTTAAAACAATTTGAAATTAACAAACCTCTCTGGCAATGTTACTCAGAGCTTCATCTTCTGCAGAAAACCTGTCTTTCACTGGAGTTCTCTTCCGTCCTGATCCAGGAGTTCCCATGTTTATTCTCTGGTTCTGTATTTGCAAAAACAGACAGGAAAAAGCTCAGTTTTCAGATCTGGAATTAAAAACCAACAAACAATCTACACCCCAAAACATAATAAATTTTCCAGTTCTTTAGCTAAATAGTACCCAAGAAACCTACATGCCATTGGCACAAATTTCTCCAACAGTTGTATTTCTGGGAAAACTATCACAAAATCTTGTGGCAACTTTATAGAACACCACTGCACCCTACAAGGTGCACACACAGTGAAATTTTTCTACTGAACAGGACCCATCAGTTTACCTACAGCTTCAAGGTTAAGCACAACTGTGAACTGCTCCTAGCTCAATGATACTTATGTATCCTGTCACTTTTCACAACTTCTAAAAATAAGTATCTATTTAATTTTATGGACTTGGAAGAAAACCTACATGCAACAATGAGTTCAGAAATTAAACTTACAAGATCATTAGAGCTCTCCCTTAAAAAAGAAAAGATATATTCAACAGACAAAACTTTTCAAAGCAACCAAGCAGGTAGATGGGGCTTATCTACATTTTAATGCAGCTGTTCTCATTCAGGTACAACAGAATGAGAACTGCAGTCTTCTACTACAGTAGAAATAAAGACATTTCTCAACAAACATACTTTTGTCTAACAAGATTCCTAATTTGGTAAATGAAGAAACATGCTAGCATCAAATACCCAGAATAATACTTAAGATACCCTCTTAGTTTTCTTCCAGACACCTTTGTTATCAATTGCAAAAATACAAAAATCACCAAAGTGTAGCACATACAGCCACAGACAGCAAAACATTACTCAAAAAATCTAAATTTTTCTTTTCAAATATCCTAAAGAAACCCTACTTCCAAACATCCAGGTGCTTCCAAATGTCAGATCAGAATTTGGTGGTAGTCTGGCTATTTGATGTAAATGAGAAAAGTGCCCCACAGCAGGCTTGGGAAAACACCTTATTTAGAACAAAACTTTCTTCATGCAAATAGGAAAAGTCTAGTAGGGAACTACTATTTGCTATCCTTTTGAAACTGAACTGGCGCAAGAACTATCTTTCACACTGGGTCTAATCACACTGGGCGAGGAATGGATTGAAAGCAGCCCCGAGGAGAAGGACTTGGGGGTATTGATTGATGAGAAGCTCAACATGAGCCGGCAGTGTGCACTTGCAGCCCAGAAAGCCAACCGTGTCCTGAGCCACATCAAAAGAGGTGTGATCAGCAGGTCAAGGGAGGTGATCCTGCCCCTCTACTCGGCTCTTGTGAGACCCCACCTGGAGTACTGCATCCAGCTCTGGGGGCCCCAGTACAGGAGAGACATGGAGCTGTTGGAGCGAGGTCAGAGGAGGGCCACGAAGCTGATCAGAGGGCTGGAGCACCTCTCCTATGAGGATAGGTTGAGAGAGTTGGGATTGTTCAGCCTGGAGAAAAGAAGGCTCCGGAGAGATCTAATTGTGGCTTTCCAGTATCTGAAGGGGCCTACAGGAAAGATGGTGAGGGACTGTTTATGAGGGGACATAGTGACAGGACAAGGGGTAATGGGTTTAAGCTGAAGGAGGGTCGATTTAGATTAGATATTAGAAAGAAATTCTTCACTGTTAGCGTGGTGAGGTACTGGAACAGGTTGCCCAGAGAGGTTGTGGAGGCCCCATCCCTGGAAGTGTTCAAGGCCAGGTGTGATGGGGCTTTGGGCAACGTGGTCTAGTGGAGGGTGTCCCTGCCCGCAGCAGGGGGGTTGGAACTAGATGATCTTTGAGGTCCCTTCCAACCCAAACCATTCTATGATAATCAGCAAACATTCAAGAATTCCTTGCAATTTAATCAAACTGGAAAAAAGAACGTGACAACAGGGGTGGGGGGTTTGTGCAAGTACCTTTTCTTTTTTTTTTTTTACTTTGTTATTTTTATACAGCAACCACAAAGCCAAAACATATTGGGGTACTCTCTGGCACTCAAAGATATCAAGTAGCATCACAGCTATCTTTATTTGTATTTTAGCTTCTACACTTTTTCACCCCACCTCCCTGCAACTTTATGCCACTAATCCTCTCTTTTCCATGCAGGCAGGAAGTCTTTTATTGTTTCAAATTCTGCAGGTATTTTACTATTCATTATGTGCTTAGAGGAGGGAAATATTCTATTTGCTAATGAGAGAAAAGACATCAAGTACTTGAAGCTAGATTTCATTTCCAGTTGCCATTCTAAGACCAGAACTAAACATACTCAGTACTGCAGGTGCACAAGTCCATTGTGTAAAATCCATAAAGAAGAGTTTGCAGATAAGTAGTAGAGGAATAAACCCACAGTATTTGAAGGGGTCAGAGAAGATGCAGTTCTATCATCCAATAATGAACACACTCCTGATAGAGAAGGGTGGACATAAGTACCCCCCTGGATTCCATCCATTCTTCCACAGGCTGCTCATTCATTTTGCAGTGCAGAGTGTTTGGATAAAATATAGGCATTTGGACCAACAGACAGCACTCACCTGCCAAGAAGTGTTTTTACCATCTGCCTGTGGCTCATGGTTCAACTTATTTGTCACTCAACCACAAGATGAATTTTTTTGTTTGTTTTTTTTGGCTTTAATTTTGCTGTTAGATAGCAGCCCACTTTCAGGAAGAAATACAAGATTCCAGCCTCATTCTTATCAGAGGTTGGGATGTGTCTTGGAGGTAGGACAGTAAAGCTGCCCACGCTCGGAAGAAATGTCTCCAAAAATCTGCATCTCTCTTCATTAATTCTTATTGGCTGACTTCATTTTTTTTTTCCTTAAAACCAAGATAGGGCCCAAAGCAGAAGTTGCATCAACATGTAAAATAATACTCCCCTACTACAGAAGGTTTTCATGAGGTTATATATTGGGGGGGGGGGGGGGGGGGGGGGGGAAATCAAGAAATTATGTTATTACAATAAATCAGTTCATGTAAGCAACACAACTCAAACCCATCTACGAAAAAAAGGTCACTAAGCATGAATGAAATTGTTTTCATGTGTATGTTTACAGTTGTATTTCTTAACTAAATATTTACCACATAAGTAAAAACTGCAGAATAAGAGCACATAACAGACTTGAACTGCATTTGTGGGCATCCTTTAAACAACATACCACTTCTAACAGGCAAACAACTTTGTTTTGTTAATTCAGTGAGACTCTCTTTGCTGGCAGACTGATTTGGGGAATGGAATGTAATAGGTTATATAGCTGTTTTAGTACAGTTATATTCAGACTAACAATAAGTATTAATGTATATACATAGAGTAACAAACTTAAGAATTAGACGCTGATGCTTTAAATGAGCAAAAAGTACTTCATCTCAGTCTCACTGTAGCATAATTGTGCCAAAGGCACTGTGGAAAAAGGCAAGCGTGGCATCCCTGCCAGCCATCTGCCACGCTTCTCACCTAGGATGAGCACGGAACTCCTGACTGAGCCCAAACCCAAAGAAGGAAGCAAGGACAGATTACCAAGAAGGTATACAGAGATGTTACCTTCACATACGAGGATAACTTAGGAAAGCCAAAGCTCAGCTGAAGTCAAAACTAGCAAAGGCTGATAAGGACAAAGAGAAAGGCTACTCTAAGAATAATGGGAACAAAATAAAGACTACGAAAACTGTAGGGCCATTCCTTAGTGATGCAGGGGATGTAGTTGGGGGATGCTTGCAAGGCCCACCCTTGGCAAAAGGATCAGGATAATAACAAATGTAAAGATAGGAACTTTTGTACATGTGAATCAAATATGCAAAATTGTCTGACAGGATATTTACCCAAAACTGTTCATGTTGAAGAGCAAGAGGATCATCAGTTAGACTAAACAGTAACTGGGGATTTAGAAAGAAACATTTGAAATAAAGGAGCCCTCTTGGAAAGAAGCATAAAAAAATATAAAAGTCTGTACCAGTAGGAGAGACCTTGGAGAAGAAACAGCATCAGTCAAAATCTGGTTTGACACTACCAGAAGTCACCCTGACGACTGCATAACGATCTCTGTCCAGGTCAGACAGCACAGCATCCCTCCTGGAGGATGCAAGGTCCTGCTCTCCAGCTAGCAGGTGGTCCATACAGGGTGCAGTAAAGGAGGAGAACCCACACCTTAGGCACATGAACGTGAGCTTGAGAGTTGCACTCTCACCAGTATGTGCATTAAGACATTGCAGAGAACAGCACAAGTACACGCAGATCCAGAGCATCCACATCTCCAACAGGAATCATGTGCTAATTAGGGAACCCTGGAGTTGAAGAACAGAGGGTAGCTAAACATTGGCCTAGAGAGGCTGTAAAATTTCCAGCCCTGAAGATATTCAAAACTTGACTAGACAAGGCTCTGAAAAACCTGCTCTAATTGACCACGCTTCAGGCAAAGGGTGACCTCCAGACATCCCTTCCAAAATACAAATTATATGATTCTATTGCTGCCAGTTTTGAAACTAGACTTCAATATAAGCTTTCTTTAATAAGATGTTTTAATATTCCTTCAAGGGTCTTGTCATAATTTCTTCCACTCCATGTAACTTTTAATTGAGCTGATGCATGTCAGACTATTTCATGTGTTGTCATACAGTTCAATACTAAATAGATCTAGTCCTATTACTAATAGGCTAAATATACTAAATGTATATTTTTCTGCAAAGTAATATCATAAGGTGCCAAATATTTCACATGCATGCAGAAATACTTCTTAGATGCTTCACTTCTATAACTTGCTAATTATGGGAAAACTTATTTTGCTGCATGTTATAAAGAATTTAATATATGCCGTAATATTAGAATTTTCACAGAAAATAACTAAAGAGAACCTCAAACCAAAACACAACCACACAAAGAACAGTTTGTTACACTGACCTGCCTAAACTATAAGAGATAATAAAAGTAAAGTACATTATAATCTGCTACACTGACAGTTCGGAATTCCTGAGTCACATCTATTATATGTTTATTTCTTAATAAAGTAGGCTGGGTTACATGTCCTATTACATGACTGATGAAGTCACATCCTGTTGTATTTCATTCAAAAAAAAAAAAATGGAGTGTCTGAAGTCCCCAAACAAACCAGAAGACCTGTGCGGAAATCCCTCAAGTTCCCTCTCATTTGTCTTTACTTCAGGCATATATAAATTTTATCTCTTCCAAGTCTTTGCTGTCTACTTTTCTTATTATTACTTCTGACTGAAGGTTCTCTTTGTTTCTTTTCACTTCCTTAAAAAAAAAAAGTGTGACCTGTCTTACATAAAAGAGAAGCTACACTACAATTTAAGGCCCCATCACTCATCACCTTCAATGGCACCACCTGTTCTGACGCCTGGGTCTATGCCAGTGTATTTGGCATCACATACATGCAAGGCATTCAGATACTACAGTGTGAACAGGCTATAAATAAACAGACTGAAACTCTCCTTTTCTCTTTCAAGTAAGACCACAAGATAATTAAAATTTACCTTTGTAGAAACAAACTCTGTTTATTTGATCCAACAACAGAAAAGAGCAGCCCTGCTCTAGAACACTGGCTGTTAGAACCACCTTCAGTTTCCTAATTAATATCGGAATATAAGCCAGCAGCCCCTGCATTTCAAGCCCAAAGCCACAAACACTGCATTTTATATCTTTAAAGTAAACAGTTTTAATCCTAAGAAGGATTCAGTTTCAGTTGGTTACTTGCAAAGTTAGTGTTTTTATCTGCTATAGAGCTTTAAACATCTGAATCAAGTGGACCATAAAGGAGGCTCTACGGGATACTGCAGTGGTGCAAACTGCCCCCGCTGCTGGAAAATTGATATCTTTGACATGCGATAAGACAGATAAACACTACTGGGAAATTTTTCATTATAAAATATTGTGAAATTACATTCAGATGATATTAGAGTACATAAATGCCTAGGTTTGTTACAGAATTTTAACTGCCTCTTAAAGAAGGCACAGCACGAAGCATTTTCTCAAAAAACCCACAAAGATCTTATAGAATATGTAGTAATAGTTTGTGTGATCAATTTCAGTTATAAGTTGATTCAATGTAAATTAGAGGCTAAATTCTTTGATAAGAACAAAAAGGCAATGAAGCCAGTGGGAGAGGGGAACATTAACAGAGGAAGGCTGGAATTTCTTGAAATCAAACAGTCTAAAAACCTAAAAGTAAGAATCTGAATGAAGGTTATTTGAATGAATAATGTTAGAAACACGTTAATAAATAAAGAAGATGAATGTAAGAAGCAGGAGGAAAAAACATATTCCTCACCACAGAGCCAATCATAGGTTGCTGATAAAGCACAAATAGTAGTAACTCATTTTGATTTTTGACAGTTCCACAAATGTTAAATATAGTAAAAAAATATACTTGTGAAATATACTACAAAGAGCAAAAGCTTTTTCAAATACCTAACTAAAAAGAATGATCTAACAAGCAGAAGTGCTATGCAATGATGATGGAGTTGAAATTAAAGAATCTAAATATACTTCATGAGTTAACTGAACACTTGCTCTTTACTTCAACCAATGAATACTGCTGAATGAAGGTATGGAAACTACCACACAAGCAATTAAAGCAAAGTTCTAAAAGTTAATGTGCTCAGAACACTAGAAAACCCAATCCAGCCATTTTAAAGAACTGTCTCATGAAATTGCAGCTCCAGCAACACAAAGCTACAAACAAGCCAGAGGTATTACTACTGTAAAATAATAGAAGTAGCATTTGTATTTGAGAAGGAGCAGAATCACATTGGAAATCAATCTTATTTGCTTAAGCTCCAGTACTTTGTCAAAGCAAACTCTAAAGGAGACACAGAAATAAATGTACCTAGAATAAAAATACATGACTTTACTCAAGTTAAAATCATGCAAGACTAATGTAAGAGTCTTCCCCAGAAGAATGCCCCCATACAAGGGTACGCTCTTTGGAATTAGCATGTCTGTCCACCGGCCAAAAAACACCTGAGAAAGAAAAGGTGCTGCATGACCACAAGGTGACCATGATGCAACAAAGTGTATGGGGAGTGAGACAGGGAAAGACAGGGTTTTAATGCAATAATTTTAAGGATTCATTAGAATTTTCATTCAGAATAACCTTGTTCAGAAAAAGATTAACTGAAACTAGAGCTATTGCCAAAAAGAGATGAGTAAAAGAGCCTAACATTAAAGGGAAAAAGAAGAGACTGAGAAAAGCATATAATTACTGTCTGCCAAAAGATTACAGTGCTTACCACTATGATGGAGGCAAAGTTATTCCAGTTCATGAATAGAGTTTCCATTTTAAAAAAAGTTCAGCTCTAATCACGGCGCACTTCAGAAACCGTTGGCACAAAGTTTCTGTTCTGAGTGGACAAACTCATGTAAGCTTCTTCAGGAAAAAGTTACTCTTTGGATAGCTGACAGTTAATCCAGTACAAGCTCTCAACTGCACAATCTATCCCTTTAATGCAGCACATTTGCAGTTTATTTGACATTTTAAATTCTGAGAAATGCAACTTCTTACGGTTCATGGCGTTTAGCAACCGAATGACAGTTCCTTAGAGGGGGTTGAAATCCCTCAGTTTGTTGGTGTTATGAAGCTATACATGAACAGAAAGTCACCAGTTAAGACAATCAAAAAACATTATGCAGTCTGCAAAAGTGTTGCCTGATGGAGCCATAAAGTGTGCCCGGTTGATGCTGGTAAACTTACAGCAATGCAAGACAGTAACTGTACCAATGTATTCTACAGCCCTGTAGTCTTTGCAAATTACCAAAATTGCAAGACAACATCACACAGTGATGCAACTTCAAGCAGTAGCACTTATTTTATGAAATATGAATTCTCTGCCAGTCAGTTGCTAACAGTTGCACTTGGACATGCCATTACTCCACAAAATAAGACATTACATACAGGATATTATCAGCAGTGACAAGAAGCATCTGCAAAGCTTTTATAATGGTCACTCACCAGAGAATCTCTGAGGGCACAATGTAAAGCATACGCAGGTTTCAGAGAAGCAGTGTAACACAGTTGGACTTTTCTAGAATCAGTGCTACCATAAATGCTGACAATCTAGGAACAAACTATGAAATCAAATGCGATTTTAAAATATGACGAAATGACAGTACTATAATGAGCACCATGAAAAATGACGGGAATGCATAGTAAAAAACAAAGTCACAAGAATCTTCCATAAGAGTTTATTCTAAAATGGATCAACCAACATTTTTACACTGTCAACTTTCTCAAAATGAGTGTCCTTTCTGTCATTTTGCAAAAGAGTGATTCATTACTCATTAAAAAAACCCAACCAACCAAAACAAACCACTGCTACTATATTGAGGCTCCATTTTTTTTAATGAAACAAACAGAGCACCCCATGGTAACAGCCCACAATCAGTAACAAGCTGCAACTATTTAAGCTATTTTTCCATTACCAATTTAATACACTCCTACACTCTTTTCTACTACTGCTACAGTTACAGTACAACACAGAAAAGCTACTGAAGCAAGCAGGACAACTTCTCCTAGGTAGCCCTTAGATCTCCAACTGCTGTTTCCTCCATCACCTGGCATCACTCCTGCTGACTAGCCCTCTGCTGTGGTAGCAGGCAGGTGGGCTGAGAAACACTTGTTCCCACCTGGCCCTTTGGGAGGTGCCCCTCCATCTCTTCCCTTGGAGCAGCTCTAACTCTATATGCCTAATACAAAAAAAAAAAAAAAAAATACAGACTTTATCATCTTCACAAGCAGACAACACTATTTACATAATTATTTTCAAGGATGTGTAATGCATAAACACAAACTGTTCATTACATACACTTACATGTTACCTAGTTTCCAGATACTCAAGATAACAAATTTGGGTTACTGTCTCAGAAAGCATCCCTAATTATTTTTATAACACTACTAGACTATACTGACTCATAACTATCACCGCACACCTTCACATCAGGATCTTACAAACAATATAGTATCAAATCTGTTACTGGTTTCTAATCCTCTGCTGGCATGATATATCAGAGGTATTCACTTATATGCGATACCACATAGGTTTTTTGGGTATATGCACATGACATCTTGTGCGCTATGTGAAAGTCTAGACCTTAACATGTTCTACAGATCCTCCCTACTTGGAGTCCAATTTAAAGAGCACTTTCTAAAAGTTCGCACGTGTTAAAGTACTATGCCATTTTCTGAGACAATGAGCCATTAAAAAAAAAGAAAAAATAAGCTCCTTTGGAGTCAGTTCACACAGAGTACTGATGTTTAGGGCAACAAGCTTACACCTGACACATTTCACACAAATCTCTCATATTCACAAGTTGTCAGCTACAGTCAGGAATTCAGGTAAGACTGACTTCACACTCCAAAGTAAACATCTCCAAACCCACATAACACAAAACAATGGAAAAAGCACGTCATTTATGTCAAACTATTTTGTACTGCTAGAGCACCTTTCATCTGTTCTTACATCATCACTAAGCAATTACATTAACCAAGGAAGCAGATGTATACTAAGAAGATAACTGTTTCTAGGCCCGAATGCATTTTATTACATCACTTTGCAGTCAAGACACAATGAATGTTTAAAGAATTCACCAGACAAGCACTGATTTAATCCTACAGGAAATTTGTAACAAAAAACTGCACACATCTCCAAAGATGTTTGGTGCTAACGCTGTTACTTTAAAGGGGTAAAACTTATCCTAGACCTTCCTCATTTCAAGCCAAGTCTGTAAGTCTCTCTAAAATGAGGGAGTCACTGAGTAGAACATACAAATTCAACGTAGCACCGCTTCATCTATAAAACATTTTTTGTTATCAGTGAAACACATAACACTACCCTGCAAAGTATCATGCTAGGATTCAAACTGGAAATCACTTAGAACACACGTTCCAGATCACAGCCCAGAGCCGTTTTCATGCTCCTTCCAAACTCATGAATGTGCCCATCTCTCCTATCATCATCAACAGTCTCTTTGCAATTATAGCAGCAGGGCGTATTAAGAATAAATAAATAAACGTGCTCTGAAATAAATAAAAGCCTGACTAAGCATCAGAAAGCCTTACTGAACCCTACCATAACTCTCTACCGAGGAGGCACGCCCTACTGCTCTGGGGAACACCGAAGCTGTGGAAACGTGCTTCGAGGAAGTGTGAGAGAGAAAGGCACCGAAATAGACACAGCTGTGATTTCAGGGCATCTTCCTCCCCCTCATCCCGCCGTTTCCAATCGGTATCGCGAAGTGAACGGCACCTTCCCGTTGGCCTGCGGACCGGGGCCGAGGGATCGAGCCCGCCGGAAGGGCTCGGCGGTCCCGGCTTCCCCTTGCCCGCCCGCATCAGGTCTGACAGCGGTCACAAAGACGGTGGCCGCACACCACCACCCCATGCTGCCGCCGTTATCGTTTCCCTCTCTGTTCACCTACCTGACAAGGGAGTCCCGGCTGAGCCGCCGTGCCCTCCCCGCTTCTCTAAACCCGAAGAACCGGGTTCCCACCCTGCTTCCCCGCCCCGTCCGGGTTTCTATGTATATGACACCCTTCCCCCCACCCCCCCGGCCCTCAGCCTCTTCTTGCCCGGGCCCCAAGGAGCCTTACCTGCGGGCCAGCCTGCTGCAGCACCGGAACGCCTTAATAGGGAGGGAGGGAGTTGTTTCACTTTCCCCTCCCCACCTTCCACGGGTCCGAGGGGCTCGTGGGTCCCGGAATCGCCTCAGGCTCCTTCCTTCCCTCGCTCCCCACGCCCAGAGTCCAAGGAACAGAGGCAGAAGCCGCCCCAGGGCGAGCGAGGGTGCTCGCCCGGCACGGTCCGCCCAGGGGCCGTGGCAAGGCAGCTGCTTCCTCACTTCACCTTTCCCTAGCCCCCCTCTCGCCCCTTCCCCGTGAGGGGGCCGCAGGAACCGGAGCTTCAGGAAAAGACGAGCCGCACCGCTTCCAGGCCGCCCTCCTCTTCTCCGCCCCGCACTATTGCCTCCTCCCCTTCAATGCCGGGCGGTTACAGCCACATCGGGAACCCGTGTAACATACAGCAGTTAATTTCAAACCTCCCGCAGAGTCCTGCGGAAGGAGGAAGGGGCCAGTACTAAGGAGAGGAAGGGCGGCTGGCAGCCCTTACGGCAACGGCACACAACCCACGGTGCCTCCAACACCGGCACGCACCTCCGCGGCCCCCAGTCCCTTCCACAAGCTGGCGAGGCAGAGTGCGCAAGCGCCGGGTTCACGGCCGCGGGGGGAGGGGGAAGAGGGGGGTACGCGCGCATGCGCAGAGCAGCGGGCGGGGGTGTTGGCGGGCGGCGCTCCGCTGGCGGGGTCCCGGCTGGCGCTCAGGGAGGGGTGGGGGCCCGTGTCCTGAGGCGTCCTTTCAGCTCAGGGAAGGCAAAGCAGGGAAGGGCAGCGCAGCCGACGTTAATATGCTGCCGGAGGAGAAGCACCTTTTTCTCTCTCTTTCTCTCTCCCCCCCGCCCCGCATTTCTCTTTTCCTGAGCAGGCAGCGAAGGGAGGGGGACTGCGCCCTGTGAGGAGGGCTGCGGCGCCCGCTGCCGGCGGCCAACTCTCCGCCTCGGCCGCCTCCCCCCCCCCCCCCCCTCTTATCACCGGGCAGGCCGGCTGACTCACTGCTGTGGCGGGGAGAGGTAGGTCTGCGACCTTCTCCTTTGCGTTTGCTTCTCGGTTTTAGCTGGGGTTTGTTTTTATCGAGCCGTGTTCCCCAGGGAACGGCCCAGCGAGAGGCCCGGGAGGCTGCAGCTGCCCCTGCAGAACCGTAGCGTGAGTCGCCGGCTTCAGCCGTGGCCGAGCCCGTCGTTAACAGCCCCGCTGATGTTGTGCCCTACGGAGTTGTGCGCCCTGCTCCCTCCATTTTCACCTGGCACGCCACACAAGTGTTGCAGAAGATTTAGGTGGATGGGTGCCAGGCAGGGTTTATGGGTAAAAATTCTGTGCAAGCATTTACACCTTATCTTACACTGGCCCAAACGCAACTGGACTTCTGTACTATCAAACCTTAAATATAAGCAAGCATCAGCGTCCCTAAGGGTAACATATAGAAAAGAATTACTATACCATTAAATGTACTCCCAATTTATACGCAGAGAACTAACTACTGTTCATGAAAGTATTGATGAGCCTCTGCTGAAAGACTTGGGATCAGATCTGTAGTCATTTGCTTTTCAACACCTTTGTCAGTAAATGCAGGGTGTAAGAAAGTAAAGATGAGCAGAGGTCTGGAAGAGATGGCATTTCACATGTTAGAAATCACATGGGAGTGAAAAAGCACTATTATTTTCAATGACAAGCCTAGTGGTAGGACTCAAGAACATTTCACCAGAGCCCTTGGCAGAGGTCAAATGTTGTATTACTAAAATAAGCTCAAGTGGATGGGCATAAAGTAAGCAAAGAGAGACATGCAAGTGAATTAAATCTATTACAGTAGACATAAAACAACTTCCTTGAGTTTAATTAGTATTTTATAACTTTCTGTCTGAGAAACCCTATACCGTCTCAATCTCTTTCTTCACTTGATCATACAGCATAGCCTCACCATGCTTATTTTTAACATCACATTGATTTCTGTAGTAATAGATGATGATCTCACTGCAGGGAGATGAAGTAGAAAGTTTTTCATGGAATATCAGTAGGGAAGACCAAAAAAAAAAGCACCGGCTTAAAAACTACATCTTTATTTGAAGTTTATTCTTACAGAAGGACTCTTCACTGAGGTTTGGTCTAGCTGGTGGGAGAAGTCTTTCGTTCCCTCTTGAGTGGAGGGGTTTGTGTGGAATCTTCTGAAGTGTGGGATGATTCTCTGTTAATATATTGCTGTATAAAGGGGTAAATGTTTTCAATTGTTTGTACATTTTTCTCCGATGAAGTGTGGGTATTTGCGTACGTTTAGTCGTTTGATATTATAGGCTGCACATTTTTCTTTAATGATGCAGCAAAATGCATGTCTCCTTGAGAGCAGACATGCATTTTTGTGGCTTGAAAGAGCAATTGTTTACTTGACTGAAAAGCGGTGCACAGTATACACAGTGCAGTTACTACAGGCAGTGGTACAGGATGTCACAGTAGGAATTCTGAGTTCAGCATCATTAATGAGTAGTTAAATGGTCAAGTTATATACAGTTTCGTTATATACCCTTAATTAGAAGCCAGAAAATGAGAAAGTTACGTTTGAACTTTTGCTGTGAAATGTTACAAAATATACAAGTATTTATGAATTTGCCTTGAACAAATTCTTACTGAAGCTACTGTAAAGCTTGTTCTGTTAATAATGAGTTTCTGCAAAAATAAATAAATGAATGAATGAAGTATAACTCGATCTGCCTTTGAATATATTTTCTCGTCACTGTTGTCTTTTTATACAGCGGGTTACTTCAGATTCCTTGTCATACAGAATTGAAGCTGCTGATTTACTCTCTCCTTTCCCTTTTCTCTGGAAATCTCTCTTTAAAACTGTTTTGCTCAGTTGAGCCATGGGTGAAATCTTAGTTCTTTTTGGAGTGATGGTATAGAAGGTATATCTAGGATGAATCTGTAAGCCAGTTGTAGGGAACACTTTCAACAATGTCGACTTCCTGCAATAATTTGTATACCGTTTTAAAGAGATTTTGTCACTGAAACAACTTTGATGAGAGAAAAATGTGTTTTTCTGTGTTATGTTTGCTATTTGTGCAGTTTTGAATATGTTCTTTTTTTGTGCCTCTCTTTAGCATTTCTAATCTTCCCATGAAGCTTTTGTTTCATGATTATTGCAGCTTCTGGTTAAGAATGTAATAGTGATGGCACAATTGTAGGATTATAGTCTAACTTAATCCCCGATGTCATGCCATGTATTTTCCCTCCTGTGTCCTCCCTCTCTCCCCCATCCTTATGGAAAGAATAACTTCCAGCTATAAGTTTAACTGGTAGATTGGTTTAGCATATCATTTTAAGAAGTTCTAATCACCTCTGTCCACTTATTTCTGTCCTTCCCATTTTGTCCCCTTCCTTTGCTGTAGTTTGCATCTCCTCAGTTCAGATACCATCACTCAGCAATTCATTTGGCATAGCTGAACACACATTTTTTTTCCCAGCTGTAGTAGATCCTCTTTTGGAGATTGCTCCCTCCCTCCCCACAAAAATGATGTTATACTACTCCCTTGTGACAGGTAGAAAATCAACTTTGTGTGGCTATACTGTAAAAGAACTGCAAACCCCTTTTGTAAGGCAGGGAGCAACTTTTGCTTGTTTGTTTGTTTGTTTCAATTTTCAAAACAGTTATTGGATGTGTTTACAGGAGGCCCTTTCACTCCTGTCCTCCCCCGCCTTTTGTTAAGAGTTTAATTTCTGCTAAAGATACATTTCTGTCATCAGATACACAGACACTAATATATATTAAACAGATATTTTCAATCTCAGCATTTATATGTTTTTTTAAAAATTCAGGAGAAAGAAAAAAAATGCATTGGCTTCCTTGGATGACCTTTTGCATGTGATCTTCTATGCACCGATTTTTTAACTTGGAAACTATTAGGACCCAGAATATATCTACAAAATATAAGGTCTGGGGAACCATAGCAATCAGACGGTTTCTACCGTAAGTTAAATGTAAAAGTTACAGGCGCTGGGCAGTTTATAATTCAGTTACTAGACTAGTAAAATACATTTTTAATTACTGAAAAACTAAATAGATACAGCAAAAGAATGAGTAATCCTGTGGCACAGTCAAAAGATCTTTAAAATGATTCAGTACCATCACCGTTGAGGCACTTGTCTTTATTCAATGTAGTATTGATTTTTCAGTTACATTGAAAGCAATAAGCAATTGATTGCATGACTTAAATGTAAATGATGGGGAAAAAATTAAGATTTTAAGGAGAATATTTGAAATAGTTATAAGGCAGAATGCATGCTGACTGTATGCTGAACATAATCACGAAATTCTTTATTTAAATCTTTTGTAGAATTCAGTGGAGTACTGAGGGACTATTATCAGGCTTCCTCTGTGAGGTTTTTGCATATATATGGAAAAAAACAAGCATTCAAAATTCTTGAGTGTTTGTTGTGGGGATATGCACATTTCACAGCTGTTTGTGTAGGGGTTAATATAGACTACAAGGTTACTGGTAGTGCTAGGTACCTGCAGGTCAGTGAGATGTAGGTTTTCCCTTTACCTCATTTACTTTTAATAGTGTAGAAATCTGTAGGGCACGGTAGGAATTATGCACATACAATGCATTTTGATGCACCAATCTTTTTGGTGCTCTCCAGCAGTAGAATTGCATTGAGTTCTGGTTCAGATCCATTGTGTCCTCAGCAGGGAAAGGGTTAGACTGTGTTGAATAGCTGTGGGTAGAGATAACTGAAAAATTTATATTCCAGTGTTTTCCCAGAAATCTACATTTCCAAGTAAATGCAGTCTTTTTTAGAAAACATCTGTTTTAACACAGATTTGTTAATTGAGCAAACAATTGAAAACAGAATGCTCCTTGCTTTCTAGATTTCTGTTTTCACTGTTTTGTTTGGGTTTTGGTTGGTTTTTGGTTTTTTTAAGTCTTTTAGAAGTAAGGTAAACACTAGAATATTGTGGTTTATGTTTAGAATGTGTTTATAGGAAGACTTTTTTGTAATTGCTATGGATTAGTATCCACTTTTATACAGTAAAATTTTAAGCACTAGGGTGCTCTGAACAGTGTCCAAAGATCAGCTTGTTAAATAAGAAATAAGGGGAAGATACTGGCATTATTATGATCGATCCCATTTCGATGTAGATAAATTATGAAATATCTTAACAAGGTTTGTGGACTGAGAGTTTGCGAGAAACTATTTTTTATTAAAGTGAGGATGTATTATGAAAAATTAATTTAAAAATTAAAGTTTTACTTTAAAATTTGAAGGGGTTTGTATTATACATAGTATATTTAATTTTCATAGAAAGCTTTTCATTATTATTCCACTGTAAAACCAATTAGAGTTCCAAGTATCGTTGTTCTGACAGACCTGATAGATGTACTTCCAAATGTCTTTACATTCTGTTTGATACACACAGAAATACGGACGAGTTCCTATGCTAAATATAATTATTGAAAACTCAGTCTGAAGTCATGATATATTCTCTGTGTGTTATATATCCCCCAAAAGAGATTGTGTAAATGCTAGTTGATTTTACTGTTAACACACAAGCTGCATAGAGGAAATCACCTCATCCTTACACAGCTGTGTTGAGTTTTCAAAACTAACGAGCAGTGTCTATATTAAGCATAAGTGAGTAAACACATGGATCTTTTAGTATGTACTCATATGTTTTTCTTAGTCACTTTTCTGATGCCTGGGTTGTTTTTTTTAGGTAGAAATGTCATTACAATGTAAAGTTTAAATGTTACTTTTCAATACATTCAGATTTTATAACACATTAAAATCTAATGGGCATTTATCAGAACTCTCCTATGCCTGATATCCCCACAACCCAAATTATCTTCACCTACTACAGTGTTCCCACCAGGTATGCAGAGGTGAACAAATTATTAATATAACTAACTAAGATATATCTACTATTATTTTTTGTCTTTTTTAGAAAATACAATAAATATTAAAATACTTTTATTTTTGCTTCCTACCTGAAGGAACCACTTTTTTACAATTCTCTTCAAAATCTCAAGTACACAGGTTCTCCATATAACAAAAATAGCTTTCACTAAGCCTTCATCTCATTTTCTCCAGCAACAAAGTGGACCCTCTAATGCGTTTAAAAAAACAACCAAATGGAATAATTGAGAGCCAAATTGAGAGAGATGCTTCCTTTCCATTAGTATTGAGCCTGTATGCTGGTGCTTGCTGCTTCAGTGCACTACTTCTCTCTTGGTGTATGTCTGACTTTAATTTGCATCATTATTTGAAGGTGAAGGTGGATGCTTCCTTCATACAAGTACTGTTAAATTGGAGAAGCAAGAGGATGCCGAAATTAAAATTTTAAATGTCAGGCTCTGCACTGCGCTTTACTATAGAGATTGTCAAATCTGTATATTGCTCAGAGATGCCAGTCAATGGTAACTTTGTATCCTTCATCATTTTTATCCAGTTTTTTAATGCCTTCTGAGCAGACAGTGTCACTTCAGTCAATAGCAGCTCTGGATACTCAGCACTCCTGAGAGAAACAGCCTGTTCAAATTAAGCAGATTTGGTTTAATAATTCCATTTACTAAATTGAAAATCAGCATATGTCTAAGCTTTGGATGACTGGAAATTAAGTAGTATTTGTCTATAAGGTACATGCACCCAAGATCTAGAGCAAAGCAAGCTTTGCCAAGTCATGATTAAAGCAGATAGTAGCTCCAATGTTTGAATTTTTGGGACTATCATACTATACAAATTAAAAAAAAAAAAAAAGGTAAGTTCCTATTCTTAATATCACAGAGAAATGCTATGCTAATGGGACTCAAACACAAGAAAACAATGAGGAAGAAAAAAAATGTGAAGAATTCACAAACATGTTCATAATACTTAATTCATTTAAATTAAATACAGTTTAAACCATGTCTTACTTGTCTGTAAAGTCTAACCTGTTGACATTTGTCTTTAATCATTTACTTTACACAGGATTGTAATATAGCATATACCTCTTCAGTCTTTCTCATGACAATATGTGGATCTTTTATTCAGCTAGAGAGTGAAGCTACTAGAAGATTCCAAATGTCTAGTATAACAGTAGAACTGGCCAAACTGAAAAGTGGATATATAATTTGAAAATACTTAAACAAGTTAACTAAATGAAATTGATAATATTCCTTTAAATGTACATTGCATTTTAGAGCTTGAGCATAGGATTACTTAGATTTTGTAGCAAATATATGTGTACTTCTTGTTGAATCTTCTGAGGGCTATGGCAGCTCAACCTTTGTGACCTAGCAATAAAAAGAAAGTTTTACGTTTCTCTATGTAATGTGCAGTTCTGATCTAAAAAGCCATTAACATTGTGGAATCCTGTATTTGATACATGAACAAGAAAAGATTATTTGCAATTTCTAAGGTTTTGTTGAGCCTTTACAAGGGTTTTTAAGACAATCATGCAAGTAATCATGATTGTTAAGGGATGTCCTAAATTACACTTATGTAACTCTGTGAGACTTCTTGAATTGTATTAGCAAAAGTCAAACCGATTGAAACAGAGTAAACAAAGCTATAGATGATGCAAGAGAAATAATCTGTTGTTTCTAGGCTGAGCAAATGTAAAAGCAGTATAAAAGCAAGCAGATGTCACTCCAAATATATACTGGGCAGTTCTGCTTCCAGGCATGATTTAATTCTGAAGGGTGACACGACAGCCTTGCTCAACATTTCTGTAGCTTTTGAAAGGAGATCCAGTAACTTTTGTGATGATTCATCTCCGAATATTTTGTACACTTACTATTCCAACCAACTCCACTGAAGAAGAGAGAGAGAGCACACACAAACTGAATTATAGTTTCTTGTGCAGACTTGTTTATTAGCATCCAGTTAAGAGAGCCAGTTGGTTACTTATGCAACCTCAGCTCAGCTTGCGCAGGTGTCACCAAGGGCATCATTTTTAAAAAATGGGATTACACAACTGTAGTGAGGACACTGTTTGTCAGGGAGAACTTTTGTTATAGGAAGTGAGACGTGAGCAAGAAATAATGCTGGGTGACTACAGGGGGCAAGGTTTCATTTGTGGCCCTGGCAATTTGGGGAAAAAAACCAAATCCCCCCCAAAACCCCCAAACTCTCTACATGGCTACAAAAAGCATATCTGGTGTCAGAACCAAGGCACAATAAATACAGAATTTTTTCATACTGTTTTTACAGTAATTTTTCAGAGCAAAGCTATGCTTTGAACCACACCTTAAGCTTTTATGCAACAACTTAGTTTTGCTACTTTGTTACAGACATCAGATTCTTTACTTACTGAGGGCTGAAAACAAATACTTTTAGGATTTATTCATGAAAATAGCACGGGTTAATCCACCAATTTAAGAATCCTTCAAATCACCAACAGAAACTGTAACTTTTGTTTATATATATAAAATACGTGTACATGCAAAATGTATATATATGAATAAAACAGAACATCAAGTACTAATAGATTAAATATTAAAACTAGGCTAAGTGGAATCTCAAACAGTTTGCGGTGTTTAATGAGAAGCAATTATTTAAATAACCATTTCATGCTGTTAGGTTACTCCTTCTCTGAAGATGTCACAATATTCTCCTAACTCTCCATGTCTGCTTTACTTCAAAACCTCTGAGAAGAAATTTAAATAGTCACCAGACCAGCGTAAGAAAGATGTATGCTGACTTTTCAAGCTTTGCCTGTTTCCTGAGGGAAATACCACAGTTCTCAATTCCTGGTAAGCAAGACAGCCACGTTCATTTTTAGAACAACCAGTTCTGCATCTGCGTTTATCTACATTTTGTACATTAGAGGGAGGACATTTGGCTGGGTTGCTTGTAAAAGATGATACCAAACATAACCAGTGGGATGGTAACTGGCATTTAAACATGAAGATCTGGGTTGATACAACTAAAATTTAGTTGCTGGAAACTACATAATAGCTGTGTCCCTTATAATCTGTCATTGATAAGTGTGGAAGTAATGTCTGGAATATAGCCTGGAACAGGAAAAAAACCTGGCTTGTTTACTATAATACCTTGTTACTGTTAAAACGTGCATGCCTCTTCCTCAGCAAAAAAAAAAAAAGGGGGGGGGAAGAAGCTTAAGAAACTTTCATACAGGATGAGGAAAAGCAGTAAAAACTATCTTATTTCAAATTAGGTATTTGAGGGTTGTATTGTTTGTCAGATTTAAAGGAGTAGCATCCAGAATGGCTACTAAGAGAGGTTTTGTAAAACGTTACCCCAGAAATTACTGGAATCAAGAAAAAAGTTGTAAAGATGACATACTGAAATTCATCTAAGCTTTTCTTAGGTGCCATTATTTTACTTACCAGCTCTTTTTTTTGCCAACTTAACATAAGATTAAAGGGCAAAACTGAACTAAACTGTCTTACATCTGCCCTTGACTGTGCTAGGTTAACATGAGAAATGTGGGAATTTAAGTTGGAGATTTTGTAAAAAATCCAGTCTCTTTTAATTTGAAATCATTCCCTTGATAATGACAAAAGTTTAGAGCCCGAAGTAACACCAGTGGCTCCCCCAGCTGCTCTGACGCCAGCCCAGGACTGGCAGGGTGCTAAGTCTGTGCAAGGGCAACAGGCGGTGGGAGGCACCGTGGCCTCCCAGGTGCCCCCCGACCCGTGAGCGTGAGGGTTCAACGCCATTCCTGGCTGGCCACCTGGGAGGCAGCTGCTCACCACACTAAGCCAGGCAGCTGGCCGAAACCCAGGACTGAGAACTCTTTTTACTTTAGCAGAGAGAAGACAAAGGAGTGGAGTTTGCAAGGGTGTAGTAAGAAGAGAGAGAAGTAGGTGCAAAAGTATAAGCTGTTCTCCCCGGTCAGCTGATGAAAGCTGCTGCCGTTTGCGGCCTCTCACTGGCAGGGAGTAGGCTCTTGCTGCAGGTTGCTGTAATAAAAGCGCTTGGAAGATCAGGATCACAAAGATGAGAAGGTTGTTACACTGGGGTACTGAAGACCTGATACTTGTATGAACGTTAGGCAGTACCACTGCTCTCGTTTCTCAGTACTGCACTTACCTTCACAGTGATGCTATTTTTCTGATCCTTTGCCTCTTCTGTATTTGCACTGTGAGGTCTGACTTTGAGCCACGTTTTGAATTCTGTTAATAGTTTATATTTTCAGTATTTATACTTTCCCATATTTCCAAATATATCAATGGACAAAAATATACTTAAGTATATAAAATACAGCAGTCAGTAAGATGATGTTAAAAAGCAAGCAATTCTTGCGTTTGATTTAAAAACTAGAAATATTTTCTGTGTTGACTAACGTACCTGATATGTTTCTGATTCTTAAAGAAAGTGTTTCATTTCAGTCAGCAAGCCTTTTAAGTGTATTCGGTATTTAGATTCTTCTCCCTTCCCTCCTAAAAATCATCTTCTCAGGAAATATTGGAGGCAAACCTCAGTTTTCTGTGCTTTCAGTATTTCTGTCCTTGAGCAGCCTTAATCTTTAAGCAGTCTTTGTGTTAAGCAAAACAATAAAATTCTTCCACTCCAGCAAAAATGAAATCAGTTTCACTAACTAGAAATAAAATTACTACTTGTCATTAATGGAGTTTATTTCATAAGAGTTACATTTCTTGTCTGCAGTGGTAATCTTCTTAAATAAGCGTAAGGGAACTCTCTCTCCTTCATTATTTCCTTTGCACCATATAACAAAGCTTTTGGCTTGATCCTTTCCACTTTTGTCTTCTTAGGGCGTCTCTGCATGAATGATGCAACTGGATTTATTCGTATGTAATTTAGTGCTAAAAAAAGACAAAACTTCATTCAAAAAGTGCAAATCTTTGAACTTAAAATTCAGAAATTTTATTTACTTTTGGACAAAGAGTGATTTGAAGACTGTTTGTGTACCTGTCTCTCTGCTCTGAATTGTGTTTGCAGTCTACCACCTATGTTCTCTTCGCTCTGAGGCTCGCGTTGAGCAACTGCTATGTTTACTTGTATGAAGTCTGCTTTTCCAGTTTTGCTTTGGAAGGCTAGGTATTCTTGCTGAAACAGCAACTTCTTTGAATTCCAGAGAAGTACCATCTTGATTCTGAAGTATTTCAGGCTGCTTAGGTAAGAGAAGTCACTTCCAAAACTGCTCGATATCTTAATGGCTGTTTTGCAGGGTGTAAGGTGATGGCAACAAGAGAATGCTTTATAAGTATGACTGTGTACTCTAGATTACTGACACCACAGAAGCTAAAGCAGCCTCATTCGTGGTGGTTTGTTATTTCATAATAGTCCGCAGTTACCTCCCTATACCTAACTTTCCTGTGTGGCTCCTGCTTGAGCACGTGCTAAATGGACTACACCAGAAGACCCCAAGCCCCACATGGCTTGTGGGCAGTATATTACCCAATGAGACTTTCTGACATTGTTCATAGCTGTAAGAAATGAAAAGGTTGTAACAGAGGTTGGCAAGAACAAAATTTGATCTTACCTGCAGTATGTTACTTGCTTAGTATTGTCCCTAATGGACTAGCAAAAGTTCGGACTGCTAGACTATAAAGAATTAAATATCTAGAAAAATATTTTGAATAATAAAATTAATGAATGTATGAACCTTCATACTGTGCTTAATTAGATTGACTTGAAGAAAGCAATTTTTAGTACATGGAGGAAGAAGAGAAAACAGTGCATGAAAGATTTTCAGTGCAAACTATTAGAGTACGCTTTGAACAAGAATTATATAATAGCATAATGCGTTATGACAGCAAATGAAGAGTTGTCTTTCTTACAGTATCTGAACAGAGCCAAAAGGAAGTTGCGCCTTCCTTCTAAGTATTTGTGTGCATATTTATAGTATAATTATGAAATTTTAACTGACTGCAACACTTTTTCTGACCATAATGGGCCTTTTCTCTTCTCTCAGCGTCCTAACTGCAAGATTATCTTGGTGCGTTGGATTGTGGCAGTTTATATTGAAGAATGAGTTGAACAGAGGTCTAGGGAGCTACATGATGTAGAAATAACATTTCTTGCTATTTTGGGTAGTTACAAAGATGAACTGAATAAGGTAGGATAATAGAAAAACAATACGTGACACTTTACGCTCGGAAATCAAAGACTAAATAACATGTTTCTATTCTAGTCATTACCAGTAAGAGATAGAATTACATCTCAGTGTTTCCATGAGTTCTGTGTTTTCTGACCCAAGTATCCACAGCAGACCCCCCTGCCTGAGCACAAGGTCTGGCCTTCATCTCTGGTAAGTAGTTCAGTGTAATACTTCTGTGAATAAGTATTATCACATACATTTAATATAAAAGATTCTCAGAGTAAAAATTGTACTGTAAATTAGTAAACAGTGACTTGCATTGTAACTCTGAGTTTCTTCGGTTGCATGCAAATTGCTGCTATATCAGAATAGAAGCTCATAATGTGGCTCCTGGTGTCATAAGAAGGACCTGGCAGTGTTGGAAATAACAATCAAATTGCCTGAAATTCTTTAATTTAGCCAGACAGAGTAATAAATGACACAGTTGTCTTGCTCTTTTTATGTCAAGCTAGTTGGCTTTATGTTGTAGTACCAAACTTGTACAATTGCTCTTTCTAGAGCTCAGCTTTCAGATTATGAAAATAATGTCCGTCTGGCCCAAAGACACTGAATGCAGTTTAATACTGAAGCAGTCCGCATCAACTGAGCATCTCTCTTGTCTCACAGGTATTGTTCCAAATGAAGTTTCAAGTGCTGGAGGACGAGGTCAGCTTAGTTTTTCTTGATGTGATAGTTTGAGTACATATTGCATTTACTATGAATTGAACTGTATAATTGCAACCCTTAGGTTAACACCCCCTCCCCTTTCAGAGCAACAGGAAAGTCCAGGTGGTTTGAAGCAAATTAACAGAGGAAGTACTTATGTGAAGACTTGTCACTATTTTGTGGGTTGTTGGGTTTTTTTAAGTGTTTTTTGCATCTGTAAATGTAACATTGTAATACTTCAATTACAAGCATCAGAGTTTATTTTGGATAGTTGGAAAACTGGTATTTTGCCACTTAGAAGGTAAGTGATCCATTTTAATAGATACACTCATCAATAAGGAATATTTTGTATTACAAATTCAATAAGGAATATTTTATATTAATAATTAAACATAACTATACTGTGAGCTGTACCTGGTATTTGTTAAGCCAAACCCAATGTCTCTGGCCTTTTTAAAATAAGCAGGGGAAAAACTTCATGTGTGCGAAAGAGGAGTGTGGAATCAAAGTGACAAAATAAGGTGAGCAAAGTCTGAGAGAGAACAATTGGATGATTAGAATTTCAGTTTAATTTGAAATAGTGCATGTTAACAGGTGAAGATGCAAAATCACATAGTTGGAGCATTCCGAGCAGTTTGGTAATTGCTTCCCTCTAAAAGTTTTGTCAAGTCAAAGAAGTGCTTCACATCTCAAGAGTCTGCATTGGCAGTATTTCTTTGCAGACAAGAGGGATAATAAATAGGAAGTATGCGTTGTGGTTTAACCTCAGACGTCAGTTAAGGACCATGCAGCCGCTTGCTCACTCCTCCCCACCAAGGGCATGGGGAGGAGAATGGAAAAACAGACTCATGGGGTGAGATAAAAACAGTTTAATAGGATAATAAAGGAAGAGAATAAATAACAACAACATTAACATTAATATTAATAACAACAATAATACAAGCGATGTACAAATGCAATTGCTTACCACATGCAAAAGGAAAATAAAACAATCCGACACCCAGTCTGTTTCTGAGCAGCAATCCCGCCTCCCGGCTAGCCTCCCCAGTTATATACGGAGCAGGACATTGTATGGCAGGGAATATCCCTTTGGCCAGTCTGGGTCAGCTGTCCTGGCTGTGCTCTCCCAGCTTCTTGCATACCTGGCAGGGCGTGAGAAGCTGAAAAGTCCTGGACTTACTGTAGATGCTACAAGTACCAAGCAACAACTAAAAACATCAGTGTGTTATCAACATTATTCTCATACTAAATCCGGCTACTAGAAAGAAAAATTAATGCAATCTCAGCTGAAACCAGGACAGCATGTCAGCCTGTTATCCTTATACAGGTGAGCTCCTAGAGATGATGAAATAGCATGAGAATACAGCAAGGGGAGCATCTTTTTTGATTATGTGTATATGCAGTTAAGTAGGGATTTTTTCTAGACCACAGGGTTAAAAATATTTTAAATGCTAAGTCTGGCAATGGTATCAAATGGTCTATGTTTCAATCCCATATCTGCCACTAAGTTGCTGTGCAGTATCTTGAGTTTTCCAGAATTCACTTTACTCGCCTGTAAAATGACTCGTGTTTATTTTATGGGCATGCCACCAGACCTACCATGCATTTGTTTCTAAAGCACTTCGAGAAAGCCAAATATCATGTATGTAAATCAAGACTGAATAATAACTTCGCTCCTGTAGTAGTTCAGCAGAGTTGATGAAGTATTCACTATTTTTAACTGAAAGGTAAGTTACTTTTCTTTATGTAGAAGTGCCCTGTGGGCCTGTCATTGAGAAGTAGGTCAGACATGAAAGGGATTTCAGGCCTAAAGCCCTCAGGTCTCTTCAACCAGATATTCCACCCTGCTCAGTGGGTGGCAAAACTTGTAGTAAATCCAGGGAGCTAGAAAAAGAGGTTAAGGAGGATGAGAAACACTTCTCTCCAAAACATTTGAAAAGTAAGAGTAGTAGGAATTTTAGAGTACAACAATACTAAAGCAACAATATACCGGTATCAGGATATTCTCTTGAATGCTGACAAGTTCCTAATGTGCAATTGGTTGAGCATTCTTAGAGATCTGTTACATTCATAACCTTTGTATGTCCTGAATTCAAGCAGTAATTGATAGATCTAGCTACATAAACCTACTGTCTTTGTGCTTTTATGTGTAATGGCTTTGTGTAATCACAGAACAAAAATGTGTATTTGTTCTGTAGATTTTAGAAACCGTGATGCAGGGAAGTAGTATAATTTTTCCTAAATCACTGTTTTCTGTATTCTGCATCCATCAGTTTCATAAATTTGATGCTGTAGAAGGAAAGTGAATGTTTTCCTTAATGACCTATCAAATTATACAGTATAGTAACTGGGAATAATACTTCCTGATTCTCCTTGAAATAGTTGCTTACCTTGATAGTTGTTATTCAAATGTTATTCAGTACGCTTTTTTAAGAATCTGTCATGCTATGACTCAGTGACTTTCCTCAGCAGTGAATTCTGCTGGGTGTAGCATCTCTAGTGATGTGGTTTTAGACGTTCTGCACTTTAGTTAAAGGGATCATACAAATTATGTTTTTTAGCTCTTCCCAACTGAATAGCCTCAGTGTCTCAAGATCCTTGCATGTATTCTTAGCCCTGCTAACTAGAAATGATTAAGCAAAATCATTTGCTGTTTCTTAATGACAATGCTTAAGGGGAAAATATTATCATAGAATCAGAAAAATCCCAGCAGGGAGATAATTGTGTTTCATGAATGCGTATCTCAGTATTCTTAAAAAGCATCTAAATAAGCAGTCATTCCTTTGACCTTTCTATCAGCGGTTGGGCAAGCACAGAGGAAAACTAACCATTTGTTTGCAGGAAATTGGGTAGCATCACTGTTCTTCATTAAAATACCAACAGAAGCACCGAGATGCAAAACAGCTTGCCCAGGGTGGGTGACCAGGGCGCTGGAAGATCTGGGAATAGAACCCAGGTCTCCTTGAAACCAGCCCACTCCTCTGCCCTCAGGAGCAAAATATTTTCTCTTTTTAGATAAAAGGTCCCTGCCCATGTAGATTTGTTGTAGATTTTCTTTTTTTTTCTTTAAGTTTATATTGTGATTGCAGAAATAAGAATGAAAGTACTCAAGTGAGAGTCTGCTGCCAGCTAATTTAAAATCAAACTCCTGACTAGCATCACTGTTGATATAAAGGATCTGCTGTTTTATAGTATCGTTGGCTCCCTTTTTGCATGCAAAGCTTTTAAAGTACAATTAAACTGAAATGGAAGTTAGGAGAAAGGTTTTGACACTCTAGACAAAGCAGAAAGGAAACGCCACTTAACAAGGTAGTGATAAAATGAAGATTTTTGTTTTAGGGGAAAGTAAGACTTTTGCAGGATCAAATCCTCACACTCGCTTTTATATCTCTCCATGTCTTATATGCCCATTCACAAAAAGATGGCTCATGGTCTTTCAGCTGAATAAATCCAAATAATTTTCCTCCTCCTGCAGTCCTAACTAGTGAGCCAGTTTTATGCAGTGTTTCTTAGTAGTCTTCAATGCCTGAGCTTGCACTTTGAACTTTTGGAAAGATAGGTGTGTGGTATGAAATGTGATCTCTGAACAACTTTCTCACTAGGGCAGAGAGGTTCCTTTCCCTCCCAAGGTGCAGAACAGCAATGCCTGTCAGCTTTTCTTCACTCTGAAGTGAGTTATTCCTCTTGTCTTGTCAGTTTGAACAACTGCAGCCTTTAGGCTACCTTTCAGCTTTCTCAGACAGTGCCCTTGCTCTTTTCATAGCCTTGTGCATTTTGAACACACAAATCTGACTTTTCCCTCAAGTCACTCACTATCTTTATTCAAATGACTATCAACAAATTTTTTTGCTCAGTTTTACCTTCACTGAGATCAGACCGCTATCTGGGCACCGCAGGTGAATATATGACTACAAAAATAAGCAGCAAATAGACTGTTTGCTAAGTAACCATGAAGTCAGCTACATGGTAAAGAAATTTAGTATTTGATATCCAGCAAGTTACTTAGAACAGCCTATACTCTGTACATGGGAGGATTATACAGCTGATACAGAAACTTTATTTTTTGTCAATTCCCTGACCTGAATGTTTTTAAACTCTAGTTCCACTGTTGGTATAGCTTTGCATTTATAATACTGACAATGACTCTATAGAGGCATAGTTATAATCTTCTAGAACACTGTCATCTGGTGGTGGTTTTAAGTCACAACATTTAGATACAAAAGTAAAAATGGCAATCAAATCAGGCTAGACAAATGCTCTGATTATCCATTTTATTCATATTAAAGTTTTTAGGGTTCTAATCACAGTACTATAAAGGTTTTACTTTGCACAACTATTTCTCCTCGTTCATTGGCTGCAGGTACAATGACTTGTCACAGTTTTCACTGCACTATCAGATAACATGCTGTCATTTGTAACCTTTGTGCTGAAGTAAAGATCAAAATACTTCCTAACTGAAACTGATTACCTGTGCACCTATGAATGGTATAGTCTCTGACTGCTTTAATGTCAACATTAATTAGTATTTTGCATTTTATTAGTAGGAGTAAAAACTGGAATTATTACCAAACACAGCATTCCATAAACTGTCTGTAAAGAACCGAAGCTCTGGACAGCAACTCCTGTTACATGATTAGTGCTCCCATCTGATTAGGTTTGTTTATTACCAGTTCACATTCATTTATTTTTAAAGTAACTCCCTCAACGTCAAATATTATCCAGTAGGAATAATAGGAATATTTTAACAGCATGATGATGATGTAAAGAAAAATTGAAATATGGCAAACCTTTCCAAACAAAATATGAACCAACATTAAAAAGTTACCAGAAAAGCTACATATGTTATATTGCTTTCTTTTATGTCTTTTCATATTTGTGATGGATGACTATTGAAAGAACTACCTGCTAGCAAATTCATACATTTTTCACAAAGTAATTGGAGTTGTAGATGTGGAAAAGAATGTTGAAAGCCATATTAATAATTTATGCCCATGGCTTTTTTGTGACTTCCAGAAAGCTGCAGTAATCTAAAGACAGCATTTTAAAAATCAGTTTAGAGTGGCTGGAGGCCATGGGCATGAATACTTCAACCATCATTAGCAACTGAGATAGTCACCTGTTGAGGTATTATCAATTCTTTCAGTAACAAGTTGCTTATTAGCTGAACTTGAAGTAGCGCTTAGTGGGATTACTTCATTTTAAAGTTAAGCAAATTGCTCAGGAATATAGAGTCTTTGCCAAGCAATCTGAAATAACTCTGGCAATGTAAAGCTATCCAGCTCCTGCCTGCCTCTGTCTCTTGCAGCAGCTCCTGTGCTCAGGGGACTCAGTGCAGTAAGTCAGCAGAAAATTATTTGCTTTTTTGTCAGGTTAGTTTTCTGCAGACTCAACATGCAGAAATGACTAAGGGAAAGGTCTGGCACACGCTAGTGCAAGCAAAAGGTATGGAATGGGACTGCAGCGATGTGTGGGCTACTGTTGCTGACAATTAGAGAAGTCTAGACTGCTATGAAAACAGTCTTTTACATTTATGCTCTATTCCCTTTCCCACGGAAATACATTTATGACTGCTATAGATTTAATTTGGAACAGACCTTTATTCTTAATTATCTACCATAACCAGTGCTGTTTGCAGAAATACATTTATGTTTCACAGACACTACAGTGAGGTTGTTTTTCTTTTGTTTTGCCTATGTTAACTGGTGTACTGAAGGAAGATAAAAAAGGGCGGGCAAATCTTCACTTTCAACTACTGCTTTTAACTTCATACTAAGATCATATTGACCTGCTAGAAATAAGGTACTATTCAGTTAAGCAAGGGATTTTGACACCGTGTGTGTGTGAGAATGTGGTTCCAGACATTACCTCCAAGACTTCTGTGGGGTTTAGAGTAAATGCTTTGTATATTGCAGTATGTTTTAATCAAACTTGCCCAGGCGCCGAAACATTTAAAGCCCTTTTAGAAGGCTTATTATAGTATTTTGCAGAATTATTATATATTTCTTCAGAATATGTATACTACCGCTTAATGTGGGATACCACTTTGTATTATGTAAGCAACACTAGACACATCTGTGTATCACAAAATATTGCTGGTTTGTACCAACTCAAAAGCACAGAAATTCACATTGTCCTTGATTTTTTTAAATGGCACTAATTTATATATGATTAAATGATACATACAAATATTACTTCACCTCTTCCTAAAACCCAGGTTAGGGACCTCCTGTGGAGAACAGGAGGTGATTATGTACATTGGAATTTACACAACAAAAAACCCTTGGTGTAGTAAAAAAAACCCCATGAAAATATCTAACTGCCATATGATTACTGTGTTGGGTTAATATTATTGCAACCCATTAACAGAGTTCCACTTAATTAATTCACCTTACCATTTTCTGTAGTAACTAAGACCTTAGCGTAGGAAAAAATAACCTATCTTTTATTATTATTTTTAGTCTCATATTTGTTCTCTTCTGCATAGCCTTTAGTCCTATGCAAGCATCTGCATTATGAGAAACAATCAGAACATACTATCTCAAGTTTTAAATTTTCCAGGGAAATAATACAGAGCTCTCTTTGGTGTTAGATAAATTTTATGAAAGCATTAACAAAGCTCTGCTTTTCTATTTGATAGCTGTCAGAGCTAGTGTCCTTTCAATTATGCATCTATCCATCAAACTCACATACTACATTTAGTGACTTAGGTTTAAAATTAGAGTGTAATCTGTGGATGCTGAAGAGAAGAAGAGAACATGAGCTAGCATTTGTAATAGAGCACATAGGTGTGAGACAATCATGGATTTAGTAGGAGTCTGAAGGTTGTTAAGAGGGTTTCCCAAAGCATTCATCAAGCAATGCCCCTCTCACTTGCTAACCTCTGAATTGCACAGTTGTGCTGCTGCATGTTATATTTAGAGGGAACAGAGGCTACCTGACTGAAGTAGAGAATTTTTGCTTTTTATGGCTGCAGTAAACTTAATTGCCCATTTTATCTCATTTCCTCATGGACTGCTATTCAGGTGGTTTTGCCCCTTTAGTCCTGGAGACTTTTTCCTATACCTCTGTTTCAAGCTCACCTGTAGAAAAGAGAACGTAAAAATCTTCAAAATACTTACCTATTACAGCTTGTTGGTTTGGACGAGTTTTTTTTAAGGTATTCCAAATCAACAGTTGTTCTCACTAGAAATGAGTAGTGTGCACAAGTCACTGCTGCCATCTGATGTACACATAGTAGTCTTTATGGCAACACAAAAAAGGATCATTGCCAGTCGCAGTTTATCTACAGCTAAACAGACTGCTGAAAATTAGTTTTTTTTTAAACATGCAGCAAAAAATTAGGGAAAACTTGGGGCAGTTTATGTTTGCTATAGACGTATCTTGGTTGGTTTTTTTTTTGGTCAGTGTACAGCAAGCGATCCATTTGCTAGCCACATTTTTCCTCAAATTACTTAAGGATGAGAGGAGTGTATTTCAGTGAAAACATTTCTAGACATTTGTGGTTACTGCATACAGGCTCCTTAGTCTGGTGCTGTACAGAAGACGACATGGTTCAGTGTTTCTTGCAAATAGCATAATGTATTTCTAGCCTTCATACCACATCACTGTCAGCACGGCAAGTTTCAAAATACCCCCCCTTGTTGGAGAATGAATACCAGCTACTGCTATCAGCTCTCTGCATCCACGCCGATGGGACTGAGCTCACACACAAAAATCTCTTCCAACTGGGGCCCTAAAGCCATAGGTCTTAACTTAAAGCGGCCAAGAACATTTCCCCCCCCCAGTTTCAAAGAATAACAACGGTGGCAAACGCTGCCTTTCCGCCTTTAACAGTACTCTATTTGTAAACAATATACCTCAGGTTTACAAACAGAAGAGTACTCCAAAGGTTTCAGCATGCAGTAAATGAAAGCAACGTCACTTTATTATCAGCAGGTAGGTTTTCAGGCAGTTTCAAAAAGCAACTTCTGAGCATTTTATAGTCAGAAGCTTCCTTAAGCCCTTGTAATAACAAGGTGCCCGATTCTTCGGCTTGTGAAAGCTTATGCCAACTCAGAGGGACTGTGCCACGTAAGGGCTCACAAACCCGTTTACCAGCGTTCTGGCAAATTAAGTCTCTGCACTGATTTGCCATGCCCCCTTAAGATGAAAATGATGTCTTGGTAATCACTTATCCAGCCATCCGGAGAGCAGTCCCTATGGAAGCAAAACAACAGAAAAAACAAGCGGCCGGAGCCGCAGCACCTCCCGCTCCCCGGGCGCGGGTGGAGCTCCCCACGCCCGCTCCTCGCACGCCCCTGCCCGCAGAAACGCGCCCGTTGCCCGTAAGGGAAGGGGGAGGTTGGGGTGCACCTTCTCCCTTCGTGTCTTCTCCCTTGTGGGCCGCAGGAGCGGGGGGGGGTGTGTGTGTGTGCCCCCCGTGCGGCCTGCCCTCCCACCCCGCGGGTGGCGAGGGCTACGGTGGCGCACGGCGCGGTCACGGCGGCCCCGACACCTCTGACAGCGGCGGCAAGGCGGCGGTTGTCGCGGTGGCTGTTACCGCTCCGTTTTCCGTCCCTCCTGATGGAAAAGCGGTGACCCGATCGCGGGCGTGCAGTGCCTCTCCTCCGCCCGTGCTATTCCCAGCAGGGCACCGCCTCCCGCCCCGCGGCCGCCCAGAGGGAGGTGGCACCGCCCTGCCGTGGGCCCAGGCGTCCAGTCCCGGCCGGGCAGCACACCGCCGGCGCCCGCCCCCGGGGTTTGGGGAGGGATGGCGCAGGGAATTCCATCGGGAAGTTTGTGCCTCGCTGCGCCCCGTACCGTGCCGAGCGCTGAGCTCCACGTTGGCTGCGCAGGCGCAGTAGCCGCGGCGTTCACCTGCTCCGCGGTGGGGGGGATTCAGGAAGGAGAGGCGGCGGCTACGTGGGGCCGGGGCGAGTGGAGCTCAGTCCTACCACCGCCACCCTCTCCCTTGGCGCCCCTCGCCCGCTGCGCGGGAGGCGCAGCTTAACCGGCGGGGAGTCGTACCTCGCTCCCTCGCTGCCGGCCCCCGACTCCCTCCCGCCACCATGTTCAAGAAGCTGAAGCAGAAGATCAGTGAGGAGCAGGCGCCGCCGCGCGGGGCGGGGGGACGCGCGGCCCCCCTCCCGCCGCAGGTACCGCGGGCGCTGGGAATGGGCCGCGGCGGAGTGGGGGGAGAAAGTGCCGGTCGGGTCGCTATGAGGGGCCGGGACGGAGCCCTCGGCGGCTTCCATTGTCCGGCCGGGCGCCGGTGGCCTTTCACCCGGAGGAACGGCGTGCCCGGTGGGGCAGGGCTGCGCTTCGCCCGGGAAGGCCTTGGCGTCCAGCTGATACCGGGTCGGACCGGTCCCGCCGGCCCGGCCGCGGGCGAGGGTTGCGGAGCGCAGGCTTTGGCGTCCTGCGTGTGGTGGCCGGCCGAGGGCTGCGGGATGAGCCGGCCGGCAAGCGCCGCGCCCCGGCTCTCTGTCAGCGCCGGGCGTCTGCGCTGTAACTTCGAAAGGCAACTTTGTTGTTAGTGAGCCGCCTCTCCAGATGCTTCTGAGACTGTTCTTTTTGGCCACTCTGCAAAGGCTGCGAATGTACAAACCATCTCTTGCTTGAACATCAAACAGAATGAGAGAGAAGTGGGTTTCTTCTGTAGCATTGAAAGGAATGACGTTTTTATGTGCATTGGGTAATAATCCAGCATTGAGATCACTAGTTTTCTTTTTCTCTCATCTTAATGTTTGTACTTTCAATTCCTGTGACCCCCTTCTGTTTCCATCGTTTAGAGGGCTGGTCTACTTATCTTGACCTTATTCTTACTATTTTTTTAGCTGTGGAAAAATTGAGAGTATAGTATAAAGCTGGGAGCAAGGCATTTTTTTTTATTAATACTTTAATTGGCTGGTTTTCTCTAATATATACTTTCACAAAATTATGATTACTGTTGGATTCTAGAAACTACTGTTTTTAAATGGTAATAACGCCCATTAGATATGCTATAGTGCAGAGTATCTCTGAAAGTGATAGTGGCTAAAAAAATGTTTTGATGACTTCATGCATGTGTGGAAGCAGAATAGACACTGCCAGTTCAAATTTGGGTAGAAAGACTTTGACAAAGTTAACTTTGTATTGGTAAACTGTGCTGAAAAATAAAATGTCTGCCTGTGTCTCTTTGGCTTTTTACTGGGTTAAGTGTCCTTTGCCTCTTGGAATAGAAAAGAATAAAACTGGTATAAACTCTGTATCATGTGAATGTTAAGCTACAGGCAGATAATTTGGTTAACTTTACAAACAGGCGATCAGTTAGCTGGGCTTGATCTGAATGTAATTTGAACTGCTGGGAGATCTGACACTGCATAGTCTTGGTATTAGACCATGGTTTCAAAACTGCTGACATCCAGCTATGTAGTATTTTTTAAATCACTCATTTCTCAAATGGGGGCAGTATTTTTGGAAATGGACCTACTGTAAAGCTTTATGTAGCTTCTTGAGTTTTATTTTAAGCCCTTTCGTAGCTGTTAATTCTGGATTTTCTCTAGTTAGTGAAGATAAGTACTTTTTTGTCAGTGACAGTTTAGAGTGCTGTCCTGAGCAGACATATTCTGGTGAACTTTCAGTACAGTGTAAAGAGATTGAGCTGTAGAGCTTACTGTTTTCAATAAGCAGCAGCTAAATTATGATACTTTGCACGCAATATTGTAACCCACTTAGTTCAGGATACGCAGTGCATGTGTTAAAGGGTCAGTGCTTGCTGAAAATCAGCCTTGTAGATAAATTTGGGCCTGAGTGCATACATGCACCCAACAGGATAATATATTCAAGTCTTTCTTTGGTTGTTAAAATTAACATTGACCAATTAAAGAAACCTAACGCAAGAGCTTATGATAAATGATACTTTGACCTAGGCATACTGTGAACAGAGTAGATGATGTAACTCAAGGTTCCCATGAATGGGAAGGCAGAAAATGAAAATGGATTTTTACTTTTGTGTAAAAAAAAAAAAAAAATGTCTTGGAGTATTTCTTACTCTTAATTGCTCTCAAGGAACACTAGAGGGAAATTGGAGTTAAATATTATTCTGGTTTACAAGAAGGGCATGAGGAAAGACCCAGGAAACTACAGAACTGTTAGTCTAACCTCAGTTCCTGGAAAAAATATGGAGAAGATCATACTGGGTGTTATTGACAGGCATTTAAAGAAGAATGCAATCATCAGGCATAGTCAACATGGAACAGTCCTGTTTAATATCCATCTACAATAGGGTCACCTGCCTAGTGGATGAAGGGAAGATGGTAGATGTAGTTTTTCTGGGTTTCAGTAAGGCTTTTGATACTGTCCCTCACACCATCCTTCTGGATAAGTTGTCCAACTGTGAGATGAGCAGGTGAAGTCACCAGCAGTGTTCCTCAGGACTCAATTCTATGGCCAGTTCTGTCCAATATGTGTATCAACGATGTGGAGGCAGGAGTTGAATGTGGCATTAGCAAGTTTGCTGATGATCCTAACCTGGCAAGTGCTGTTGATTCTCTCAAGGGACAAGTGGCCTTGCAGAGGGATCTGGACAGATTGGAGCATTGGGCAGTCATCAGTGGCATGAAACTGAACAAGACCAAATGCTGGATTCTGCACCTGGGACGAAGTAACCCGTGACACAAGTCTAAACTGGGAGGGGACTGGCTGGAGATCAGCCCTGCAGAAAGGGGTCTGGGGGTGCTGGGTGATGGGAGGCTCAACCGAAGTTAGCAGTGTGCCCTGGCAGCCAAGAGGGCAAACCGCATCCTGGGGTGCATCAGACACAGCATAACCAGCCGGTCAAAAAAGAGGTGATTATCCTGCTGTAATTAGCACTGGTGTGGCCTCATCTGAAATACTGTGTGCGGTTCTGGGCCAAGGTGTCCAAGGAGGGCACCAAAGGTGGTGAAGGGGCTGGCAGACATGTCCTTTGAGGAGCAACTGAAGGCTCTGGGCTTGTCTAGTTTGGAGAGACGGAGGCTGAGGGGCGACCTCGCTGCTCTCTCCAGCTTCCTGCGGAGGGGAAGTGGAGGGGGAGGTGCTGATCTCTTCTCCCTGGGACCCTGTGCTGGGGCGTGGGGGAATGGCTTCAAGCTGTGACCGTCAGGGGAGGTTTGGACTTGACATGAGGAAACATTTCTTTACCAAGCGGGTGGTCAAACCCTGGCAGAGGCTTCTTGGAGTAGTTCGTGCCCAACACTTGTCAGTGTTTAAGAGGTATTTGGACAATGCTCTTAATGCCATGCTTTAACATTTGGTCAGCTCTGAAGTGGTCAGGTGTTTGGACTAGATGGTCATTATAGGTCTTCTCCAGCTGAACTGTGCTATTCTATTCTATGTGCTCACCATGAGTCCTGTAACGATGAGACTGTTATTTGCCTGAAATGGCAGGGGTTTTTCAGCTCCAAAAACACTTGCAAGAACACATCACACAAAGGTTACGAGTGGAACCAGGATTTTATTTTGTTTTGCTGAATCTTTTCAGAGCCAGTACTCACAGGCATTAAGACAATGTGCATGTGTAGCCAGGAGCAGGCTGATGCATTTTTCCGTTTAGAAAAAACATCCCTTGCAGTCTGGCAAAGGCAAGTCATGGAGCTGCACAAAGGAACAGCAGCAATATGGGACAAGCAGTCCCTGTTTCCTGAAGAATTACAACGTGAAGAATGAGGATTAGGACTGACCACACAAAAAAAGGAGGAGGAGAAGCGGAGGTGTGTGGTACCGTGGGCTATTTTGCGCAGATTGGCGCCTAGCGATGACAAAAGCATGCTTTTGGCTTTCCAAAGCTTGCTGCGCTGTGCTTCTTGGCCAGCGATGTGTGAAAAGCGCTCTTGTGCCAGCCCTGCACTTGGATTGCCCGCAGGGAGAGCTGCAAAGTGGCAGCTGCTGCTGGTGGTGCAGCAAGGCTGGAGCCCTTCCAAAAACACCGGCTGTCTTGCAGAAGCAAGAACCCCTGGGGAAAGGGAGCCAAGGGAAGAGCAGAGCTCGCTCCCGCTATGAAGCTGCACGGGGCAAGAGAGCCCCAGAGAGCCAGGGCCCGAGCGAGTGGCACCTTGGGGGTGCAAGAGCAGCAGGCAAGAAGACCCTAGCCAAAAGGGGCCAGAGGAGCCCCGCCAAGGGGTTGTGCTCAGTGCTACAGAGGACAAGAAGCAATCCCCGGGGGCCTCCCTTGGGGCCCGCCCTGGGGGTCTAGCAAGCTTCCTCCCCCCGGATGCGGGGCACGAGGGCCACCTTCGTGGAGCATGAGCAACGGGCACCTGGCCAAAATGGCCCAAAGCAGGCCTGGCAAGGGGCCCGTGCTCAAAGCCGCGGAGGAAGGCAAAAAACCCCCGGGGACACTGGCTAGCCCACCGGGGGGAAAAAAAGCCTTCCTCCCCCCAGCTGCAGGGCACGAGAGGTCATCTTCGTGGTGCACGAGCAGCAGGCGGTGACCGAGCCAAAATGGAGCGCAGGAGCCCTGACAACAAGTGGTCCTGCTCAGTGCTGCAGAGGAAGGCAAAAAACCCCCGGGGACCAGTGCCAATCTGCCCCGGGGGAAAATTCCTTCCTGACCCCAGCGGCGCTGGCGATCGGCTATTCCCTGAGCATGTGAGCAAGACCGGCCTCCTCCTCCTCCCACAGGCAGGCTGGTCACGCCTCCCAGGAGAGAGATGCCCAAGCCCTGGTCTCCTTCAGCCTGGAGCCATCTCAGGGGCTTCCCAGAGTGGCCAAGAGCCCCCGGCCTGATCGACCTTGGGGGCAAGGTGTCCGCTGGGACACCGGCGGGTGCTCCAAAGCACCGGGACCCCTTGCAACCTCTCTGTATCATCCCATTTCTTACGGCTGCTGCCCCTGGCTCCACGGGGGATGAGGATGGTGAGCTCTGCAGTGCTCCTCAAGAAGGCATTCCCTTGCTCTGGCCATGGCTATCCAGTGGAAAAGGCCTGATAGCCTTGGGCACCTCCAGGGGTTGCTGGTGGTTCTCGTCTCCTGAGGGGCTTGCGTCTGTTCCCCCAAGGCTGAAGCAGGACTTCCATCCATCCATCCATCCATCCATCCCTCCCTCCCTCCCTCCATCAGATGGTCTTTGAAGGTGGCCCCGCCAGGAGCTGGCCTTGCAGTGGAGAATCTCCGTCCAGCAGTCTCGTCTAGCTTCCGTTCTTCCTCCGTCAGCCTCTGCCAAGGAATTCCAGTGGCTCCTCAAGAACTTTCTCTCGCATGCCTTCGAGCTGCCCGTGGGCCAGCTCTGGCAGCGGCACACGGGAGGATGCCCCTTTTATCCTGCCCCGGGGCATTGTGACTGCTGCGTTGCCGGGCGGTGGCATTGTGACATGGGGGTGACAGGGCCCCCCATGTGCAGCCCCGCCCACCGCAGCCCCGCCCAGCATCCTAGGGAGGGAGGGAGGACAGAAGGCAGGCCTTTGGGGTGCTGGCCCTGAGGTGGTCCCCATGCCCAGGAGGCCCAGGGGGCTGTCCCTGGCCTTGGTGGCCTTGCCCTGGGCACAGCTGCTGGGCATTCCTGGCAATTCATCTGTGCCTGCAGGCTGTGTCAATAAAGAAGGGCCTTTGTACCGCAGGCATTTGCTTGGTCGTGGTGATGCTAGAGCTTAGAGAAAGGGCTTTGGTTCCCTCTGCATGAACTCTGCAGAGACACAGAGGGCGTGCATGATTTCCTCAGCATTCCTTCCCAATGCGCCAAGGGACCTTTGCTACTACACTCTTTACGGTGAGGTCTTCTTCTGGGAAAGAAGTCCTGAATTGTTTTGTCGTCTTGGCCATATTCTCCCTTGCGCTTCAATAGCTCTTCTCCTCCTTTGGCCTTCATCCTTGATACCTTTCTTGAAAGCCCTCTCAGCCTTTGTCTTCCTCCTTCCAGTCGTCTTCTGGAGGCCTGCCATGCCCCTCATCAACTGCTTAGTCTTTGTCTGCCTTTGTCCCAGAACTGGGGAACTTGTCTTTCTCGAACCCGAGGAACGCAAAACGGCCGTAGTGGTATGGGTACAGGAGTGCTCAGCGGGGCTTTGCACGCTGCTTGCCTTTCTTGCCTGACACACCAGAATGCATTTGCCTGGATCACACTGGTGTGGCTCCTAGTGCCCCTGTGACCTACTCATGCCTCCAGGAACATTGGCCTACTCCAAGGTTTCCAAAGGGGAGCAGAAACTCATGGCGCTCCCCCTGATGTCGTGTTAGCTCTTTCTACCCTGCAGTTCTTCAAGCAGGGTTTACTGGTGTCGGGGAGATGTCTTCTGTCAGAGCTTCAGCTGGTCGGGAGGGTGGGGGCCATAGAAGCATACCATGAGACAGAGCCTTTTCTGCCTCGGGGATGCCATGGAATCCAGAATATGACGTGGACAAGGAAACCTACCTTTCTTGGGCAATGCTTTTCTGCAATCCAAATTCAAAAGACCTGGCCACGAACCTCCCCTCTTTCCTACAGCTGATGAGAGCCAAGCATAAAGGGCGGAGCCTGAGAGATGTGTTAGCCCAGCGGTAGCCTGCTGGAGTCCAGCTCCAGGCAGTCACGGCCAGCAGATCCAGCCTCGCACCGGCCCGCAGAGCACCAGGCGGGCTGTCTGGGTGGGCTCCGAACATGAGGCCGGTGCTGTCAGTCCCGTCACTTCCAAAGCAGCTGTCTGCCTCCTGGGGAAGCAAATAGCCCCAGCCGGCACAAAGCCAGCTTCCGTTGTGGAGGTTTCCTTGGCGAAAGTGCCAAAGCAGCCCAGGCGCTGCAAAAGCTACGGGAGAGGCAACCCTGGCGGGTCAGTGCGACGCAGTTGGTGGCACTGCTGTCTGCGGGGATCTGCTCTAGTCCCCAGGAGCGTGACTAACGGTTGCTGACGATTTTTGAACTGACCTGTGCAGGCATTTAGTGAAGGGGAAGGTTGTTGCTGGGAATGCTGATATGGGTGAGGAGGTGGCTGGCCAGGTGGCCATGCGACACTAAAAGGCAACAGCCTCTCTTTACGAGGCCCTAAGCGCCCGTACGATAGCTGCGCAGGAGGACTGAAGCCTTTGCTTTTTAAATGCCCACCTGACTCCACCTGAGAATGTCAGTGTGATAACATTACTGATGACGCCATTCAGGTAGAAAGGAACTTGTTTTTTTTTCTTTAATAAATGAAAGAAATGATGAAAAACAATCTTCTAGCAGACACATGGTCATTAGTTTGCAAAACTGGGACAATGAGTGCAGAAAGCTGCCACGCTATGTCTGCTCATTTAAAGAATCTTAGCATTTTGATGCAAGCTCAGTTTGATGAACGTCCATCTGAGAGATCAGGCACAGCAAGACTAGAGATGAACTCCCTTGCCATGAATGTCCCCTGTCCAGAGGGCTTTAAGAAAAAGATGCTCTCTCAGTATCAAGGATTTCAAACAACAAACCTATGCTGTGAGTTATGTTTGAAAATAAACTGGTAGCCAGGGCATTTTAGGACCGTGCTTTCCACTCTGCAAAGGGCCATGCAAGTGAAATTCATGCTGACATAGCACATCCTGAAACAATTAGCTATAGCCCTACTAATTCCCTTCCCATACTGTGGGGGATGCATTCCCATCAACTGGGCCCCACCACTTTAAAATGATGTTAAGGTACTTGAAGGTGTCCCAAGGAGGGCATCAGAGCTGGTGAAGGGGCTGGCAGACATGTCCTTTGAGGAGCAACTGAAGACTCTGGGCTTGTCTAGTTTAGAGAGATGGAGGCTGAGGGGCGACCTCGCTGCACTCTCCAGCTTCCTGTGGAGGGGGAGGTGCTGATCTCTTCTCCCTGGGACCCAGGGCCAGGGCACAGGGGAATGGCTCCAAGCTGTGACCGTCAGGGAAGGTTCAGATGTGACACAGGGAAATATTTGTTTACTGAGGGGGTGATCACACCCCAGAAAAGGCTTCCTGGAGACGTGGTTGGTGCCCCACGCCTGTCAGTGTTTAAAGGCATTTGGGCAATGCCCTTAATGCCATGGTTTAACTTTTGGTTGGCCCTGAATTGGTCAGGCAGTTGGACTCGGTGGTCATTGTAGGTCCCTTCCAGCTGAACTATGCTATCCTGTTTTACCTTCTCTGTTCTAGGCACCTTCATTTACATAATCTTTCTGTTCGTTGCATAAGATCAACAAATATTCGTGCTGCAGAGATTAGTGCTGCTGAAACGGCTGTAAATTGACGAGAAGCTTGGATGCAGCAGTGAAAACTTTAGAACCATTAATGGTAGAGTGAAGAGATACCTTCATATTCCTTCTAAACAGTAGCAAAATGGCCATGAACATTTGGAAACCATTTTCCTTCTGCATGGTGAGGGCTAGAAGCAATCTTCTTTGAATCACTGGCATTAGGTTAGGGAGTAGCAATAAGGAGAATAGGCTGTTGGCATGAATAGATCATGGTTTTTCAAACCTTATGAATACTTTTTGTGTGAGGTTTTTCAGCAGGAGATAGGGTTTCTGTGGTGAATGGTCATTTGATTCTAGATGAGGTGTTTGATTTTTGAGTTACATTTTCAGGTGGGAACGCTGGGTTTACTTGGTGATACATTTAACTGTGACTGATTTTGGATTAATCTTGTGTTTTGTATGATATTGGAGTTAATTCATTAGTATCCAAATTTCACCAAATGTACTGATAAATTTAGGCTATAAAGTGATTGTAATTCTCAAAAAACCTGTCCTTTTTGGTAATATCTTTTCAGTGATCTGATGCTCTGTTATTCATATTTTAGAACATTATATTGTATAATGTACCCGATGAGAGACCTTGCTAAATAGTTTCTTTGTACATAAAATCTTTTTGATATTTTAATATTCAGTACATTTATACTGAAGTTTTATATTTTAATTTTGAAGTATGAGGCCGGCAAGCTATGTTTGGGTTGGGTTGGTATGACTTGTTGCAACCTCACTCAGGTTGAAGTTGTTCAGTTTCTTTGAATAGATGTTCAGTGCTGACAAGAAGTTCATATTGACATCTTAAAATGTGTTATATTCTTCTGCCCTTTTTTCTTTCTTTGGATTCAATTTTACAAGGTTGTTTGATCTCTTGTTAGCTTTTTTGTTAATTTCTTAAAGGAATAGGATGGTACTCCTTATGTAAATGCTTGAATCCCTGTCAGTCTGCAAAAGTGTTAAACCTTAAGCAACTGCACTGTGTTGCTAAAGGAGGCTTGAGTTTGAAATCTGGTCGAAGAGGACTATGGTCAGAACTAATAAAAATAATTTTGTTGCATTCTCTTGTGACTGATTCATGACATTCTAGTAAGGTAGAACTTGTCACAGACAGTACGTGGAACTGGTTGTTTTCTTTAAAAGGTAGGTCTAGACCAGGATTTACTGAGATGTTACAGTTAATAATTGTTGAAGTAAATTATGATAGGGAATAATTAGTTCTGGACTTTAATATTATTACTTGTTGATATATGTGATCTCTGTGTAGGTCCCTTCCAAATCCCCTCCACCAACTGGCAACAGAAGCAGGACATCTTCATTTACAGATCAAAATGATGAAGGCACTTCAACACCAGACAAAGAGGTCAGTTGAGAACTGTTTTTCTGTGGTTTTGAACTTTAACTTAAAAAAAATAATAATCTAACTTTGTGTCCTTGATTAAGTTTTTTTTGGTGGTGGTTTTTTTGATTCCTCAATCTCACTTTTTTCTGTGCATTAATGGATATGAATAGTCTAATTTTTAGGTTAAATACTGAAGTGTTTAATATTAGTGAGGCAGAACTTTAAGCTGTAGTGGTTAACCTCCAGATTAGGAAACCTTTTAAGTCCTTCTTTAGGTCTTAAAAATCTTACCCCTGAACTGAACTCCGGAAGATATGGGATAGAAGTTACATTCAGAGAGACTAGCTTGATTTTTCATGCCTCTCTTGGTTGAAAAGTTGGGGGATTCCAGTTAACTGCACAGGTAACTTTTGGTGGATGAACCTAAACGCTTAAACTGAGCCCTTGTGAACGTTTCTAACCATATCAGTAATAATTATCAAATTTTAAAAAACCAACCAAAACCCCCAAAAAACCCAAACAACAAACCAAACTGAGGCTAAATTATCAATCATAAAATATCATAAAAATCACTGTCAGAATGATGGGTAACCATGACTCCCATAATAGAGCAAACAGAGGAGATAATCTGCACTTATCTTTGTTCATATTTAGCAGGATGACTTTTTTCAAGTGGCTTGATTAAAAAAGAAAAAACAAACAGCCCTGACTTGGTTAATGTGAAAATAGGCAGGTGGAGTAAAATGGGAAACTTCTGAGTTTCTGTGACTTTTTGTCAGAAGAAATCTTGACTTCCTAGCCAGAAAATTCAGTTGCGGGGTTTTGCTACAGATAAGATGTATTTTCTTGCAGTGGGACAATCAACTTTATTTTTTAGCACCATTTTCTTCAGGAGATGATTAGTTATAACTGAAATCTGTGTTAGATTCTGTTATGAATGATACCAATGATTACAGCTTGGCAGTTTGCTTCCTGCAGTGGTAATAAAAATGAAAGGAAGAGTACCTCAGGATTTTGTTTTGTATTTTGGAAATGCAGTATCGAGTTTTCTAATACATGCTTTTTTAGTCTACTTTTATATATGTGTATGTGTAATGACTTCCCTCTGTCCCTGGAGAGAGGTTTTTTTGTTAATTGATGCTCCGTAATGTCAGCAAGTGGTGTCACGCAGGATAAATTATTTAGTGTTTTAGTAAGGAGAGTTTGCTGGTTTGTTGGGTGTTTTTGTTTGTTTTCCAGGAAAAACAACCTGCATTTCTATTCTTAATGCACAGTATAGAAGTGGTGTATTGCTGCATAAGAACTACCACTGTGGTCTAGAAGGAATGAGTTGATGCCGAGAGTTGGTGTCATCAGTGACCAGTGCAAACATAAAGATTGCCTCCTTTTTTTTTTTTTTTAATTTTATTATGTGTATCCATTGTAGAATGTGCTAGAAGTTAAAGGGCTGATTTGGTCACGGTTTTCACACTTTTTAAGCAGCAAAAGCTTAGTGGAATATGAAATATTGAAGCAATGAGACACAGTGACGTTCCTCTCTCAACTGATTCACTGATTTTTGTCTGTCATTAACTCAGTGCTGCCTACACAAAAGGAAGAAATCTTCCTCTCTCTTTTCATCGGGAAATAAAGGGAAAGACTAAGTGGTAACATTCCTCATCATTTGTTATACAAGTACCAACTGCTTTTCTGCTCAAATGGTATAACTCACACATTGAGTGAAAGGGAGAATACTTTTCCTTAACTTGTATTTATTTTTGAGGATGTCTGCTTTTATTCCAGATCTGAAAAAGATTTGTGAGCCTGAAGGCTTATCTTCTTTTTCAGTTTTATCAGTTGATTTAGTAAAAAAAAAAAAAAATACTAGCTCTCTTCACAATTCAGATAACATATTTAAAAAATAAATTTCCAAATGTTGACGTGGCTACTGACATGTCACTTGTATGTATCAATGCTTTCTGTAGTGTACATCATTACTATGGAGAACTACACTTTTTCTTGTAGTGCTTCATTAGATTTTTGTTGCCCCCCAGCAGACTTTTTTTCAGACTCCTTTTCCAGACAAACAGGAGAAGCAAAGAATTCCCCACAGGGCATGCCAAGTTATGTTGGAAGAACATTATGCTCTAAATACAGTGGTTACACTGGAATAATCAGAGAGGCAGAAGGAGAATAGGATTAAGAATGGAAACAGAGTACTAAAGTGATCTCAGATTTACCAGTTATCCTTGAGCTTGGGGAGATACTATGAGAATTTTACTTGTGAAACGTATCCTGTAATTAAAAATACAGAAAGTAGTGAAGCTGCTAAAGTAATGAAAATCTTTTATTTTTTTGTAAGGACTGGCTTTATGTCAAATGGGTAATTTTTCTAAAATAAAGATAAACTTAAATGATCAAGACATGAAATCTCCTTTCTCCTAATGTTTCTCATAAATGTTAACAGAATAATTAAAAGCAAATTTTCTTTGAAATTTGTTTGTTGCATTAGATCTTCATAAAAATCAGTTCAGTGGCAGTATTACTATGCTTAGAAAAGCTGCAGATATTACACGTTATCTCTGTAAATATATGTCCTGATTATATGGGTGCGTTGTCTTTTGGGAGACATTTTTTTGCAGTGTTCTCATTTGATCAGACAGATGTTTTATGTACAGGTGGCAATGGCGTTACAGTGAACTAAAGTTGGACAACACTTAATACGCTGAAAATGCTTGGTTTTTGAAGAGTATCATATGCTAAAATGTTCTTGTGGTACGTGAATAATTGCTAACCTTTTTGGTACTGAAAGCTAAGCAGAATTACAGTGTTTAGTAGTTTTCTTGTATGTTCTCTGTCCTTCCTCTGGCCTATTACGTTTTAGTATGTCTTTAATAGATCATGTTTTCAAATTTTCACTGCTGTAATATCAAAGCTGCAAGTATTGCACGTGAGAGCTTTGATTTAAACTCAGAATATTTTTAGAATAAAAACGATACCAGAGTGAATTACAGTTGTAAATGACAGCATTAGTCTGATCGAGGAATTATAATAAAACATACAGGCAAACAATTCTTGCTTTATATTCTGCAATGATAAGATTTTTAAAATTTTTTTAAAATTCCAAAGCATTCTCAGTTTAAAAAAAGTAACCTTGTGTGCTCCATTCATGGAGTACTAGGTAAGTTTCTTTTTCTTGCCCAATTTCTTCTGCAGCTTCTATTTCAGTGGAGCTGTGGATCTCCGGAGGCAGTGTTACAGAGAAGCTCATAATTTTTTTGTGTGTAAGGAAAAAACAAAAGTCTGTCTACTTCTGTATTTTGTTCTTGCAAGTAGCCCATGAAATATGACTACAGTGTGAGGTGAAAGCATATATTGGTGCTTCCATAGAACTTCTTCAGACAATTTGCATATCAGATGCTTTCTGAGTTGCTGTTGGTGCCATTTGAAACAGCCCTGGATGATTAAAACATGTTTACTTAGTGCTTCTAGTCTTTTCTAGGGAAATATAATGTTTCCTTTTCAAACTGTTACTGTGTTGACTCTTGAACAGAATTTGAGGTGAAATACATCAATCACATTCAGTATAGTTACTAGAAGTTCAAAATTTTCTTTCTGTTCTATAATACACTTATTTACAAGTCAGGCCCACCTGCAGAAGATAACAAAGATAGTTCAGAGGCATCTACTGAGAGCAAACAGCTGATTGCTTGCTGTGGATGACTTACCAGTCATGCAGATCCAAATATCACTCACATCCTCATGAGTGTTATGGAAGTGACAGCAGAGCACTATATATATATATCTATCTATATATCTATATCTCTATATATTTTCTTAGAGCTAAAGATAAACTAGCCAAGGTACTTTTCCATCTCCTTTTAGTGCTCCTTTAATGATTATGTTTTTAAATTAATTGAAATGTTTTTCTAGCGTGGGCTGTTAGTAAAGCAGGACAAGTAAAACTGAAATAATATTCCTTCAATACCTCTGTTAATGCTGCATCTTTCCTGTATTCATATACTTAATTTGAAGTACTTCTAAATAGACATTGCCATGCGAACATTGCAGTGGTTCAGATATGTCTTTTTTTTTTCTTTCTGAAGCTACATTTTAAACTAAATTTTGGAGGCTGTATAACCTAGTTTGTTTCTAAAGCCTGGATTTTACAACTCCTGATGTATCCACCAGTGTGTTTAGGTTGCTCATCAGAATGAAAAACAAGAAAATAGTTGTATTTGGTTTCTGTACTACTTCTTTCTGAAAATGTAGTTCTGTACTCTTAGATTCTGGGGCTTTTTTAATTGCAGAGAGAAACCTTGAACTTTCAGCTCTTCCTTAAGTTTTTCCTATTCTCTGATGACAGTAGGGATGAGGCTTAAAAGGTTATATTGAAAATTGCACAGACCTTCTGTAAACAAATATTTGTGTAAAACAGCAAATTACCGAATTATTCACAACTTTTTTTTGACATTCTTTAACTTGGACAAATAACCACATTTATTTTTTTATTTTACCGTGAGGAATGAGTTACTTGTCAGTAAGAGTTGAAGCTCTAAACCTTTAGCCTGACATCCCCGGCTCCTTGAACTAGATGAGCAAATACTGGCTTGTCTCTTAGACAGGCTTATAGTCTGATCCCTTTCCCTCTGTCTTACTGCGCTTGTGTACAACATAGCAAAACTGTCCACATACAATTATAGAAGCTTTTAAGTGTTTAACACACTACAAATGCACATATACCATGATGTACTTCACTAAATGTATGAATTTTCAAATTTGCTTGATACTAGGTTGATCTGAAACTTGGAACCACTGGTTCTCTTCTTGTTTTTTGTGAAAGGGAATAATGGCTGCCTTTGGCAATCAAACGTATATTATGTGTATGTAACATGCATTGACTCAACTACTCCCATCACCAGAGCAATGAGACTTGAGTCAAACTCTAACCCCTGTTAAATTCTGGGGTTTGTTTTACAGCATGTGAAGGAAGCCCTTTGATCTAGGGAACACGTGTACTATGGCCTTTGTGCCCCAGTCATCAGAATCTTAGCAAAGGAAGATTTGAGCATGGTAATTCTTCAGAGAAGGGAGGAATAATAGCAAGAATAATATGAACACAGTTGGTTCTGGAGTTCAGAAAGTCCATAAAGAATAAGTAAAGCTGCTTAACATGGGCCAGACTTGAGGCCTACAAAAACTGTTCAGAATTTTAGAAATACAAAGAGTATTTAAAAAAATAATGTTATGTATTGTTTTTTAGTAATGCTGAAGGAAACATAGCATCATCTGGTGTCGGGCTTCATCACCTAATTTACCTCATTTGTAATTTTCTCTCCACGATAGGAATGTTTGTTGGTCAGTAAGATTTTACTGGGGGGGGGGGGAAGGTAAGAGTTAAATATTGTGACAAAAGATCAGCAACATCATAGCCTTAATTTGGTACCTGAGATAAAGGTCAGTATAGTGTAGGGAATTCATTTACCCTGTAGTATGCTTGAAACAGAATGTTGGAAGATCTTAGTAGGGTTTCTATAGCAAGCTTCAAGCATGATTTGATGGCATTCAGAGAATTAGAGAAGATTTGTTAAAGGATTATTCAGATCTTTGCCTATTCTGTCTGTTTCCTGTATGCTTCAGCCGAGTTGGATTCCCTGCTTGTCTCTTTTTATTGATCACATTACTGACATAATCCTAGTGATACATTAGACAGTATAGCACCAGATTCATTTAATGTTTCTGAAGATACTGAGATAATTCAGAGTGGGTTTTAGGCCAGATCCTGAAGTGCAGGAAGCCATTATGGAAATATTTATATCTGTTTAATTTTGGCAAACTAGCAGGTTGTTTCTTGCATTTTTTCCAGGTGTTGGTGAATTGTTTTTAGTGTCTTTGTAAACCCTCCCCCAGACAGCTATTTTTAAAGCCATACTGAATAGTTGATTAAAAAAAATTAAAAAGTACAGCTCAAAACACATGTATATATTGGAAAGCATTAGGTAGTCTAATTATATAGGGCTCATTAGACAGCTCTGCCTTTAATATAGCTGTAAAAACATAGCAGGTAATGATCTGCTGGAGTAACAAAAATACTGTGAGCAAATATTTAAATATTTTCATTGTTGGGTACCCAACATCCAAGAATGGAGAATGAACTGAGGAGATGCAGCCAGTTCAAAATGTGCTAAGGAAATACCACTCTTGGGCCATCACTGAGTATATTCTGTCTTTGGTAGCTATTTGAATTGTGAAACTCTTGTCTTGGCTCCTGGGGAGGAAATATTTTTGCGATTTCATTTTGATACAGTGATTAAAGTTCTGCCTCAGTATTGTCATCTTCTACCCTTCTTTATTTGTAGGGTTGGTTCCTTCCCTTTTGTGTTTGCCTTTACTCAAGCAACAGTAGGGTGAAGCTGAGATGATTTAGTGACGTTCTTGCCTCAGGGTTTTGAATAACATCTTTGAAACTCAACAGTATTGTTAAATGCATTCTACTCTTTGGGTAAACTATTAGGTGTGATAGAGAGCCTAGAGTTGTATGTCTGCAAATTGAAGCAGTACCACATCAATTTATATTCATAAGGGATTTTTTTCTTTCTTTTTCTCAAAACCTCAACAATTAGTAATGTGGATTGGGATATTTTAGGCTATGGGTAGCTTGAATCTCCTGATCTTGCTAGAGAGGAATTACATATACTCCTATAATTTGCCTACCATGTAGTTTGAGTGATTTTTAAAAATTGACTCTTTCCATTGTTTAAAGCTCTTTTGTCATCTTACCATAAGTTTTGAATTTTTTTAATTCAGTTTAGTGTTAAGACACTACTTTTAAAGCCTCTTGTTAGAACTTGGCTGCACTGATGGTCATGGACTTGAGGTTGTGATTGAAAATATAACAATTCGTGAGTGCTGAACATACTGACAGTCAAATTTTTTTTAGTTCAGATGAAGAATAATTTATTAGACATTAAACAGTAATTCTTTTTAATACAAGTTGCTTATACTATTTAATGGAATTTGGATTAAGCAAAATAATGCTATGGTGAAATTTCACTACTTAATATTTTGAGAAGCAAACATCAGCATACTGTTACTATAAAGAGATAATTTGAACTATCTATGATTCCTGAAACTCTTGATGGTCATGTTTTTAAAAGTGACTTAACTAAGCTGAAGATAATACATGTTACATGTTGATAGCATTCATAATCCTTTGGTTAATAGTATTTGCCATAATCCATTTATGATTGCCTTGCAAATTGTGTTTCACCATCTTAACTGGTCTTCTCTAAACATACAAAGTAATTTTTGTCTTAAAGATTTCATCAACATTGTACTTGTGGCTGAGAATTTGTGTATTTCTAATTCACAAGGCCATCAGGCTTGCTTGTAGTACTGCTGCTGTATGTTTGTGTATACACTTGTGTATACATAGCATTTGCTATTTCTTTTTCTGGTATATACTTTTTCAAGAGGTACATGTACAAAATGCGTAGCAAGGCCAAGGCTGTGAGCTTCTACAACCACTTACGAAGATTGTCTGGAATCATTAATACTTTTCTGCTTTCATTAACACTTTTCTTGTCAGCTTCCTTTTTGGTTTTTTTGGTGGGGTTTTTTGTTTTTGTTTTTTTTACCTAAAAGCTCAGCTGAGGAAAGAAACTTATATGGGTTTTACACACTTGAATAAATCTATAGCAGGAGCTTTAACACAGCTTACTCTTAGGAATTAGACTTAGACTTTTTACATCCACTTCGGAATGTGATTAGAGTTTCACATTGCAAAGGTTTAGGTTTTGTTTTGCTTTATGCTTCATTGGTCAGATTGCAGGTTAATGCTTCAAGAAACAGTCCTACCTACCCCCAGCCAGCGGGGCCTCTGCCTCTCTAGTATCTGACCATACAATTGCATGTCAATTTATTGATTGGATGGCAAAGTTTATCTTCTAACATGTTGAGAGAGGGGTACTGTGTGACCAGTCTGACCAAACTCAGCATGTGGTTGCAACCACAGGGGATGCACTGGGAAGTGTGTCCAGGCTGGGAGGAAGAACATTGGGAGCAGGAGAAATGAGACCATCTCTTTGTTAGCAGTTCATGTTTGTAGTAGCTTAAAAGGGAGAAGTTTCACCTGAGTTTCTCAGACCTAGCTAGTTCTTGGCAAATCAAATAAACTGTTGGAGTACTTGTCCCATGCCAGCTTTGGGAACGCTGTGACAAGGGCAGCTGAAGAATAGAAGTCGGAATTAATTGTCACTGTACTTACCAGTTTGAGAAGTAAAAGTTGGGCATAAATTTTAGAATTAGTGCTCTGCAGATACCCTGTCTGTAAAGACAGTTCACAATTTTGGAGTGTTGTGGGTTTGAGGTTTTTTTTGACCATAAACCAAAGCTTCTTTCCCTTTGTAGCTCTAGAAGGTCTTCTGATGTAACTCGCAAAATTCTTCAGTAATGGACATTTGTACTGGGTGTGCGTGTCTGTATATAATATAGTGAATCACATAAGAGGCAATAAAAGCACATTGTTTAGGTTTTTATTTTGCTTTGTTTTCTGCAGGATTGGTAATTTAGGTCTCAGTTACTTGGGTTTTTCAGTAATTATTTAGTTTTTTTCAGTAGAAATACATTAGAGAAAAGACAATAGGGAGTCAGTACCGACATTCAGAGGCTATTGTGTATGGTTGTCGCTGAACATTATGCACTTAATACATTTTCTGAAAGGGTTTGGTGGACGCAGATTGCAAGTCATGTAGCATTCCAGATCTTACACATGAAAATATTTTTCCCCTCTCAATTTGAATTTAATTCATCTACTGGAGCACTGGAGTCAATGCTACAGTCACTAAAAAAAAAACCACCCCACCAGAAAAAAACAAACAAAAAACCACCCCTAACTTACATTATAATAGATTTGATTCCTAAAAATACTATTTAGTAACTTGAAATAGAAAAAAATTATTCTGAAATAATAAGAAAGAAAAACCACATCGTGTTTTGGTTCAGTCAGCAGACACCACGGTTCTGAAATCTCAGGCTATAAGAAAGATGAACCTTGAACTTTTGTGTGTAAGTGAAATCATGAGAGGAATATTTTTTGAAATATGTTCTAGCATCCTAACAGTCTGAATTCAAATTCCAGAATCTCTTTCTCATCATGTTTTTAGTCTCTAGGAATTTAAATCTCTTTCTCAATACTGACTTGATGAAACGGTTAATTCAACTTGTGGTGTTTTTACAAAATAGTAGTCTAGTAGCTTGAAAAATTTTGTAAGGATTTTTTTTAATGTAGTTAGAATTGTAGTGTATAAGAGCACTAGAAGGAAGGTAAATAGTCAAAAGCATGCAATTTATATTGTTTATAACTGAAATACTGATAGAATTTTTAGAATAATGGGTTTTTCATGCATAACAGAGCAAAGAAGGCTCAGAGGTATCTGAAGATAAGTCAAAAGCTTAGAAAAAATTACAATATCAGTGCCTGAAACATTGTTTCTATCTTTGGCTAAACAAGGATCTTTTGTTGGTTTTTTTTGTTTTGTTTTGTTTTTTTAAATTGTGTGTTTCTTTACTTCTAAATAATCAAAACTGTATTTTGGCTGTTCTGAAATGATGTAAATGCATATTTTCTGGTTATGTCCTGCCTTTATCAATATCTGTTGTCTCAAACTGCTGTATTGTTTTATGATGTTTTAAATAACGTGGAAAAATTGAGTAAAATCATGCAACGTTCTTTACCTTATTACTTGATTTATTTTCGTTTTCCTACTTTTTGCATTGAATGACAGCTGCTAGCCGGGATGATAGCAGAACCTGCTTTTCTCTCTGAGTATACTATCTTTGCTTTGGATCCCACCCAACAACCTAAGCCACAGAGTGACGGTGTGGTGAGTCCTCCCACCCCTCTTAGTGATGCCTAGCAGAGGGAGGAGAGTACTGTACTAGAAGGCAAACCTAGTGTTGCTTGTGGCTTGTTCTCACAAAGACATCTATCTTAACTACCCTGTCGCTAACCCTGCACTAAATTTCACGGAGATAGTACCTGATAGCTCCTGGCTGGTGTGCTGTATGATTTGAATTTATTGTAACATAAAAAATTAACGTTTTCTGTTATACAGGTAACCATACTCTACACAAGTCTTAAATAATTGTTGCACAAGTTTGTACATTTGCTTAGAATTCATTAATGCCATTGAAAGTCTTCCAGTTCATTTTTATGTATGTCTGTATGCATTTCAAGATAAATTGATATGATAAACATTGAGATTGTTTTTGTCTAAAATTTACATACTTTTTGCTGTGTAGAGTGAAAGCCTCTCAACATCATTCACTACTAATGGTAGCAGGAAATAATTATCTCACGTAGAGACTTGGAATTCAGCTACTTCTAGTTGGTAACCTGGCAGCTATTATTGTGAGGATAAATAGCCTTTTTTTTAATAACCAGATTTTATTTTAAGTATATATTTCTTTGCCTGGAAATGTTGTTTTCACAGTATAGGAGTGGAGAAGCTCAGTGAGAAGAGAACAAGGAGTGGAGAAAAAGAAGCAGACATAGGGAGGAAAGGAGCCTTCTACTTTCTAACATACGCACATACAAAGCTGTATTCTTCTCATTATTGTCACAGGACTGTGATGGCATCTTTCACATGCTTCAGAAGGATGGCATTCCTAAGTCCATAGTGATTCAAAACACAGTGGCTTTTTAGAGTCCCAGCTCATCCTCATACTTCACGTTTCTGATCATTTTTTCACTTACACTGTGAGGCAAGGGGGCAAGCCCTGAGGGGGAGCTCTTGCTTCTGGTGCCAAGCGCCTGGCTCGTGCTGGGTGCAACCCGCTCCGGGGACAACGGCAAGTGGGGAGTTTGACTGGGACAGTATACCTGTCAAAGCATAACGCAGGTGTCCTAAGGCAGGCTCAGGGAGGACAGAAACCTCCCGTGGAGCAGAAGGGCAAAAGCTTTCTTGATCTTGATTTTCTGTACAAATACAGACCGTGAAAGCAGGACCTCACGATCCTTCTGGCTTTTTGTGTTCTAAGCAGGAGGTGTCAGAAAAGTTACTGCAGGGATAATTGGCTTGTTTGTTGGAGAGAGTCCAGAGGAGGGCCACGAAGCTGATCAGAGGGCTGGAGCACCTCTCCTGTGAGGACAGGCTGAGAGAGTTGGGATTGTTCAGCCTGGAGAAGAGAAGGCTCTGAGGAGACCTTCCAGTACCTAAAGGGGGCCTACAGGAAAGATGGTGAGGGACTGTTTATCAGGGAGCGTGGAGATAGGACAAGGGGTAATGGGTTTAAACTAAAAGAGGGTAGATTTAAATTAGATGTTAGAAAGAAATTATTCTCTATGAGGGTGGTGAGGCACTGGAACAGGTTGCCCTGAGAGGTTGTGGATGTCCCCTCCCTGGAAGTGTTCAAGGCTAGGTTGGATGAGGCTTTGGGCAACCTGGTCTAGTGGTGAGTGTCCCTGCCCGCGGCAGGGGGGTTGGAACTAGGTGATCTTTGAGGTCCCTTCCAACCCAAACCATTCTATGATTTTATGATTCTATGATTACTTTGCTTTTCTAGTTTAACAAGTGCTTTCTTACCGTTCCTCCAGGGGCTGGAAATGACAAGCTGTAACAGGATAGAAATTTGATAAGCAGATGGACATAGCACAACACACTATGTTATGTTGGACTTGTCTCTCTCAAGCTAAGCAAGATTAGACTGAAACAATGATTAAAAGGTGATCTGTGGAAAGCCTTCATTTGTTGTAAAGGGTTATACTTGTTTAGAGCACACCCTTAGACCACAGGTTCATTACTAGCCCCGTCACGGCGTTCTCACGATTGAGCTTTTTGCTGGGGAGCAAGGAGAACACTCAGACTGTGCTGAAATCTGTAGTTTTGAAAGAGTTACTAGATTTATTAATTTTTTTTTCAGTTCTAGGTATTTTGACCATATTCCAGGTAGTGATCATTACTTAAAGTTACACTGCGAATTTATTTAAGCTTTTCTACACTTACAGCAGTAAACAGTTGTGGGCTGTTTTTCACTACACTACAGAATATCCCTAGTACAGTTGCATTTCAAAAAACATATTTCTGTGAATGCCAAAATGTTGTCTTTATCTTTTAGTATAGACTAAAGTAATCACTGACTTGCATATTTATATACAAGACTGCATACATAGCAAATAATTATAATGTAAGAGTTGATGTTAATGTGTTACCAATGTGTATTAATAATGTTACTTGTAAAACTGATTTTGTTCTCTGAACTTTTTGAAAGTTCAAGAGCTGTACTTTCACAGTGAGAGTTGGGGGACTGGAAAACCATAATGCAAAAGTTTATAGGGAGGAGGAGGGTCAATTATATAAAAATATATAGTAAAAAAACATCCATTATAGACATTTGGGAAACCTAGGTAAACTAAAGATGCAGGAGAGGGAAAGTTTCATCAACACACACAAATGTGTATTAATTCTGCTAAAACAGACTAGTATTTTAACTGTGTGTGTGCAAGTGACGCGTGATCCAAGAGAGTGAGCATCACAGGAAGTGACTATAATTGTGGATTTTTTGGCATAGGTGAAGTTAGTATAAACTCTTTACTAACTAAGCTACATGGGTTTTGTTGCATAAAGGAACAGTTCAAATATTCTTGGACAGAGAGGCTTTTTAAAGAAACATTAAAGGAAAATGAGGGAAGAAAATGTGTACTAAGCTCTCCTTCCTTCCTCCGTGATTTATTCAATTTTGGAATACCTGAGAAAGAGGGAGAATAGTAAAATGTTTTTAAATGCAAACTTTTAAGCTTTCACTATTCAGGTTTATGAATCTATTTATACATTTGAGAAATAAATGAGATGAATTAGTTTGCATTTCAGAAATAAAGAAGTAAGGAAGCACAAGTGTCACTAGAATGCCTTAATGTGCTCCAGTTAAAACTGAGCTCTAGTTTATACATCTTAATAATAAAAAGCAACCTTTTAATTAGAGATTGTAAGTATAGCTCTCTCTGGACAGAGAGATAATTGTGTATGTTCTATGGGTTCATGGAGGAAAGACTTCTGATGGTTTCCAGAAACCCTGACATAACTGCTGGTTTTAAGACTATCAAAATGCCAGCCTGTGCTCTGTGCTTCTAGTTTTGCTGAAACATATCTTAAGGCTTATGAAAGGCTAGGGCTTTTAAGCTCTTCAAAGCCTCTTGAATCTGTACTTATATATAGCAACTTCCATTCATGCTTACCTTTCACTGTGTGGACATCAGAATATGACCCTTTGCCCTAGAGCACAGTAACTTAGAATGGCAGCAGCCAGATGCCTCTGGTGGTACTCATTTTATATAAAAGTTTATCAATCTATCCTTTTTATGATTTATGTCAATAGAAAGTCTAATCCCAAACACAGGTTTTACTTTTTTTTCCACACAGATTGAGTACAAAGATGTCAGCAAAATTAATGGGAAAATTTTAAAAGTGGAGACAGTTTAGATTTGAAATGGCATTTTTAGGGATCTTCATAGATCCTTAAATGGCAGCTTTTTAGGTATCTTCACAGAAAAGAACAGCATCCATAGTTTTCATATTCATAAACACCTTATTAGATTTAATAAATCTCCTTATCTTATGTTTTTAAATAGATCTTAAATGTTATTAACTTAATCTTATGAATTAGATGTACAAACCATCCATAGTTTCCTTTAATTCTTTTTGTGGGTATCAGAATATATGACTTTTGAAAGAAGTGTTTGTAGTTAGTTTGTAATTCTTGGTAAAGTATTTGTCTTCCTCTGTCAGTCCAGTACTAGTACAGTAGATGCTCTGTAAATTATAAAGCAGAACATAAATTTTTATTTGGATTACCCTTTTTATCAACTTTCCAGTTAGGAAATGAAAAAGAACAGGCAATGGAGCCGAGAAGAAAACATAGGAGTGCTTTAGTTTAAAACCTGGTAAGAGCTCTTAATCCACTAGGAATAAATCCACCACAACAGAACAGTGCTCTGAAGCACAATGCAGATTTTGTTCAAGCCAGGTGAAATGCAATTTCCAAATCCAAACAGACTTCTTGTATGGCTGGTTATTGCTCATTTCGCTTTGTCTGTATCTGGGTGACTGCTCATTTCTCTGGCTTCATTAACTGTCTGGATTTCATTTTCTTCTGTGGTATTTTTGTACTTCCTTCAGTTTGCTCCACGTCAAACCTTTCTGAAGCTCTTTTACAGTGAATCATTCCTCTTCTACATTGATGTTTGTATATGCTTATCTGCGTATCCACACAGAGTAGAAGCTGTGTGTGTAATCACGTAGCAGATACATGGATGATTATGATTGATATTTTAGTTGTATATACACCTTAGATTTTACAGCTTGCATATGACTATCAGAGTGCATCTTGATTAAAAACTAAAAGTTACACTGCTTTTAGCTGAATTCTTCATACTTTGTTCGATATATCTCAGTGCTTTGCTTCTATTGGAAAAAAATTATATCCAAGATGGTTTCTAGCATGTTTTGTTACTTCAGCTTGGCCTGGTTTAAACACCAGAAAATCGTCTGGATTTGTACAGGTTAGAAGACACCTGAACACAGGACATAGGAAAAGCAGCATAGACAAACTAGGAACAGAAATGTCTGACTTCTGTTTAAAAGAAAAACAAAAAAACAACAAACAAAACCACACAAAAAACTCCAATCCAAAACTATTGTTTTCTGTTGTGTTGGTTTTGGGGTTTTTTTGGTGGGCTTGTTTGGTGTTTTTCTTTGTTTGGGAGTGCAGAGGTATGTATGTGTGAAGTTTTGCACAAGGTGTTGCTAAATTTTCTTCCTGTGCTGGTTTGGAATCTTAAACAGCCTGTTCCCAGCACTTATTTTTCCAGGTAGTTTACATACATACACACACCCCCACCCCCCATCCCCCCCAAGGTACTTAACCAGACAGTGTGATTCCACTCTTACTCATGTCAGCTGTAAACACTACTGGTCATCAATTACATTTTTCCTGCTATCATTTTGTCTTTTTGGTGTTTCTTTGATTTGTGCATAAATGTTACATAAATAATCATTATGAATAATTTAACTGGAGATGTCTGCATTTGCAGATGTCTCATACTAATCCATGCACACATAGCTGCTTTGTAGTTCTGTATATTGCAGCAATCTGTTTTGAATTTAACAAACTAGCTTGTTTGCATGAAGACATCTTAATAAACATTCAAAAGGAAGTACTAAAAACACAGGCAAGGAAAAAGCACAGATGCTATTTGTAGGAACCAGTGAATTACAGTCCTTGTCTATTCCTTCTAACAATTATTTTTCCTCCTGTAGAACTTAACTAAACAACCACTTCCCAGATCCACAGAGAACAACGGAAGTGGAGCAGCTTCCCCACAGGTATGGGGAGGATGTGGGGGGTTTGTTTCCTCGTTTACTGCCATGTTGTCTCTGCGTTATGTTGGCTTAATGCCCAGTATACATCTTCATGCAGGAGTAGGGATGACAAGTACTTGTCTGTCAGGATACTAGGGTGTTTTGTTTGTGTATAATCCCATTGGTTGGTATTAAGTGTTGTCACTGATGGCATGGAGCCTTTTTTTTGTAGGGGCAGGTTAGCAGTATCTGATGCCGAGGTGTGCTCGTTGCTCACGGACACAGCCAGCACAGGATACGGAGAATTAAATTCACTTTCAAATGTAGAGAGCATATTGCATGGCTAGAAAGCTAATTTCTAGCTGAAGGAAAATAACTGATAGGCTTAAAAAAAAATGTTGCTAGTGATAAAGGTGGAGGTCATTATTTAATATGTCTTGGAAAAAGTTTAGCTTGCTGGAGTGGGATTAGCAGTGGATCCTAGCACGTGTGTCCCAGCATTTGATTGTGAGGGCAACATGATGCAGTAATACTTTCAAATCACTTCTGTAGCCCCAGCAGTATGTGGTACCATAGCACAGAACCTTTCGTTTTAGAACAGCATAAGTACTTTAGCTGCATAAATCAATAATTGCATTTTATGTAAAAATCATAAAGCCATTTAAAATAAAAGGACTGTTTAAGACAGCATGCTAGAACTAGCTATTATACAAGGACTTCTACAATAAATTTGTTCTCTTAATCATAGGAGAATATCTTTGTGTCTTTGAGATAAATACAGTCTTCTGTTTAATACATCAAGAAGTGAGTCACTTTTTTTTTTTTTTTTTTTTTTTACATTTGGGTCAACAGTAAATGCAACTATTAGGTACATACTGTTCACTTTTTTTAAAGGGGTTACACAGAAATACCTTCTTTTAGAAGTTTAAATCGAAGCTGTAGTTTATTGGATTCAATTGCTATCTGAAATTGCCCACATTTGGTAGTTGCATGCTTGATTTCTCTGCACAAGGAGATTATTCTTCTAAGGGAGTGGTAGCTATTTGGTGTCATGCATGTGTTAGGCAACAGTTGTTCCTTTGCCCAGGTCAGCGCGCTCAGTTTCCTGGGCTTTAGTGTGTCTGTCTGCCTAAAAGCAGTGCAGAGGTAATTACTTCCTTTGAATTTTTGCAGCCAAACGACACTCAGTCTTTTGCCCAGAGGCTTCAGCTCCGAGTTCCCTCCATGGAGTCTTTGTTTCGAAGCCCGGTAAAAGAGTCCCTGTTCCGGTCTTCTTCTAAGGAGTCCCTGGTACGAACTTCTTCAAGAGACTCATTGAATCGACTGGACTTGGATGCATCTGGTCCCACCTTTGATCCACCTTCTGACATTGAAAGTGAAACAGAAGAGCCTGCGGGAAATATGGACAGCCTCAGCAAAGAGCAGTTGCTGCAGCGGCTGCGCAGAATGGAGCGCAGTTTGGGCAACTATAGGGGAAAATACTCAGAGGTAGGCAATGTTATTACTGACTTACTAGGGCGGAGAGGGGAAAAAGATGAGGCTAACAGATAACTGTAGTAGCAGATAATCTTTTTGTTTTCCTGTTTGGAGCAAACAGATCAATTTACAGCTAACATGGAAGTTAAGTTCTTGTTGTAAGTCTAATTATTTTTGGCCTAGATAGGCCAATATTTTTCTGGTAATAAAATACGGAAATCCTTCTCTTGTTTGTAAATAAATTCATGTTGTCAGCAATAGAGATTAATTAGTAGTTACTCATAATTAAGCCTATGATGGTTTCTACTGAAAGCCGATAGCAAGGGCTGGAGTTCAGTACAGAGGTGAGCATGGCTTGTACTTGCATCACAGCAAATTTGCTGTTCTTCTGAAACTTGTTCTTGAAGTACACACTGTATATTCCATGTACGTGTGATGGGCAAGCATTTCGTTTTCAATAAAGAAGTTCTGCTGCCCATAATTTCCAGGTATTCCCTGGAAGGAATTCACTGAAGGACTATTTCTTTTGCTATTTTAGTGAAAACCAATGATAGTGGAGTTTTGCTACTCATTTTTAAAATTGTTGGGAAAAGTAAAGCTTTCCAAGTGGTGTTATTGGATATTTTTTTTTAAGTATGAATGTGTTTTGCATTTAAAACTGGCCGTTTGCACTGTTTTTTACAGTTCTTTAGATATTTGCTGCCCTCAGATACAAAAATTACTATGCAGGCTTTAGGCTATTACTGTCAAAATCCCTGGAATCTAAAATATGTATATGGCAATTACAGTATTCAGCATATGCCTGAAAAAGTAGTTGTTTTCCATTAATTCAGGAATTGTCTCCCATTAATTTTTCCTTCTCTTCTGGCTAGTATACTAAGATATATTTTTTAAAAGTGTATGTAAATAGTGTTGCCAAAATGAGAATTCTTCAGTTTGTAGGTTTGTTTTGGGATTTTCTTGGTTTTTTTAGTGTAGTCTGGCCAGCATGTCTTAATTTTCTTTATCAAAAAGGCCTGGGTTTGGGGTTTTTTTCTGGTTTTGTGAGTTTCTTTAGATCACTTGGAAAAAATTGTTTTGCTGCAGCTTGGAAGAAAGTAGATTCAACATATAATGAGAAAGATAGATATAACATTATTTTTCTCGTTTAAAGTAGGATACAAAGTTAGCATCTCAAAAAATTTGGTAAGGGAAACCATCCGTACTAGTTCTAGTTTTAAGTGCAAAATAAGTATGACTCTGAAATGAAAAGTAATTTTGAATTCTGAAAAATCTTAATTTATTTTAAACAAGAATTTTGACTACCTTTTGACTCAGAGATTTCTGGGTTTTGGTGTTTTGGATTTGTTTTCCTTTAATTTTTCAGATAATTTGTAAACGGAATATTCTGGTTCCAAGTGCCATTATGCTACTTCAGCTTTGGACAGCTTAGGCAATTGTGATCAAATTGTTAATTAAACTAAATTGTGCAGATATTCATTAAGTTCTTTTCTCAGCTTACAATGAGAAATATTGTCCTCTTCCAGTCTTTCTTTGCTGGGTATATGCAAAGCACATGGGATGAGAGCATTCAGTATTACACAGACTTTTTTGCTACACTTGTAAGTGTGGGGGTTTTTTTAATGCATACTCATTGTAAATTTAATTTTAGTTAAGTTGTCGGGGTTGTGTACCCTTACAAATGTACATCCCTGTGGGATAGCTGTTTGGGATGTAACTTTCTGATACAGGTGTGTTTTTGACTGCCTGTATTGAAGCATGGTTGTTGTTAGAGGTCTTTTTAGTGGAGGGAAAACTGCATGAATGCTGAGTAACCTCATTGTTTTGTCATACAGGCTTTATTTTTTTAACACATTGCAGATGTTTTATAAATGGAAAAAGGAAACATTGAGGAAAATTTAGGTATGTTTCTGTAAGAAGAGCTTTCTCAAGTGAAGAGTTTGAAAATGCAGATAGTGATACAACTCAGCAAATTATTTTCCTAGCTATAAGCAGATGCACTATCATCATTATATCCGATTTGTGTATTTTAGCTGGTGTCAGCTTATCAAGTTATCCAGCGGGAGAAGAAGAAGCTACAGGTAAGCATTACTTTTTATCTTCTCTTACCTGAATGCTTTTCTGAATCATAACATGTAGTACAAATAAAGATGTAATTTTCAGTGCATTGTGTGTTTGTTTATACACTATGTTGTGCATATATATGCATGTGTGTGTATAACAAGAGACTCTCTTAGCTGGGATTTCTAAGGAAGCCAAGATAATATTGTTTTGTCAAAATAACTGAAGCTATTGTATTGTATTTTATTGCATCAGCTGAATTCAGGTGGTAGATTGCCAGGCCACAGTTGGCAGTTTGTGCTAATACTTCCAAATCAAGTTTGATTTGAAAGAGAAATACAAATCATTAATTCTTCTGCTGAAATACAATTCTATGAATGTATTTATACTTTATATATAAAGTTACATTTATTACACCTGATGTTTATTCTTCCTTTTTTTAAGGGCATTCTGAGTCAAAGTCAGGATAAAGCACTTCGCAGAATTGGAGAACTGAGAGAGGTAATTTCTTTTATTGATTATTTGCTTTATACCACACATACGTGAGATCTTTCTCTGCCTAACTTTTGATTTTTTGGTTCACTTTACAAAATATATTCTGTTGCACAGCAGGGTTTTTTACCACTTCTTTTCATTGGCTTGTTTCCCTTTCAGCAACTTATTGTCATACTCTAAGACAGAGCAGTTCATTGTACTGCCTGAACTGCTTTTCTGTTTGTTGTGAAATAGGTAGAAATGTGTATGGTTCTTAGAGTATTGTTGGGCCCAGCAGTAGATGTCCCTGTGCAATTTGTTGCTCTTCTGGTATTGAGAAATACTAATGTTAGGTAAATACAATAGGCACTCTTTAATAAAGATTTTAATGACTCATCTTGATCTCAATTATAATATTTACTTTTTTAATGGATTTTGCAGTATAAGTTGATTTCAATCATAAAATCAGGCAGGTTGTGTTATGATTATTGTCTCCTTAGGATATAGTGAAATTAAAAGGAGAAGCTCTAATGTATTTGGTAATGATAATAAACACATTGGACATAATTAAAAGACATGTACAAATTATCCGGCAGAGCAAATTAAAAGGGCAAATTCACAAAAGCCACATTGTCAAACCCTGGTGAAGCAGAACGTGAAGCCTTTTTACTGCCCCAGGAGCCAGGGCGGCATCAGGTTCGGAGACGGGTGTGCAAGGGCCTCTTTGTCCATGCTGTCACCTTGCTTGGGAGCCAGGTACCAGCTCACTCAAAGTCACGGGCTTTCTCTGTGGCTGCACTCCTATTTTTGGCATGTGCCGTGCAGAGCAGCAGCCCTGGTGTGGAGGCTGGAAGAGCCATCGGACCATGGCGAGGTCCCACCTTAGCCTGAAAGCAAATTGGCTCCAGGCAGTTGGGCATCTTGCCCTCAGACAGGGGGGGCCTAGGTTGGTCCCTTCAGGGCGAGGGATGGCAACTGAGCGTCAGACGTGCAGGTACCCAAGGCTCATGCTCATCCGCGAGAGACTGTCCCTGTGTGACCAGTCAGGCAGCTAGTCACTTCAAAGGAGGTCACTGGCAAATTGCGGGGCGCTCTTCTTCAGCGATGCAGGGTGTAATCCAGGTAAGCAGGCTGTGAATTGTGTGTGCCACGTGGGTAGCGTTTTGGTTCAGATCCATGCTGCTTCTGCCCCAGTAGCTGAGAACAGCAGGTTAGTACTAGGTGTGCTGTGCTCATCCAAGCCGGAGCCTGCACCTGGGCTGTCACCCTGTCCTAAGCTAAACTGTCAGCCCATAGGAGGGGAAAACCCGCAGCGTTGCTGACGGAAGTGGCTTGCCAAAGTTGTTTTTTTGTTTCCAGTTCACTACAAGGTCAAATGAAAGAAGCTTATTTTGTGTTAAGTCTATATCAGCATGGCTCCAGTAGGTTTAGTTTTCCAGCTCATTGGTACTTGGTAAAGTTTGGAAGGCATAGATATACCAGAGTTAAGGCTTTTGATTATGAAAAGGGTTGGACGTGTGTGTACTTTTTCTTCCCACTTCTTCTGTCATAGTCTTTCTGATTCATATATATGTATGTTTCATATATATATTTCTGATCTGTGTGTGTGTATATAAATTTGTATATATATTTGGCATAAAATTTAATTTTATTCTTATAAATCTTGTAGATTTAAGGATTTCTTGAAATCTAACACTGATATTCTTTTTTATTAATTGTAAAACCTCAGAAAGTAGGTTTTTGGTCTTTTGGAAGCCCAAGTGTTATAGCATTAGATAAAACGGATTTAAAAATTACAAATAAAATGGTATGTTTCCATTGTGGAAGCTAAAATGGTACAAAATAGATTCACAGAATGGTAGGGGTTGGAAGGGACCTGTAGAGGTCATCTAGTCCAACCCCCTGATCATTCATTGGTGTAATAATATGTTATCAGAAATTAATTTAAAAAATACTTTTCTTCATCATACAGTCCATTTTCCCCATAAATATGTTGAATCAGTCAAGTTTCTTCTGAGGGCCATGCAAGAATAAACTAAGTCTCTTTTGAGACCAAGTTGACAGTGTGAAATAGCCCCCTGCCTTTTGCTTACCTTTTTTCCTGTTAAGAGTAATTCCTCAACAGCAGTCTTCAAGCAGTCTTCAGTGTTATCCTTCTCAGACAAAGATCAGAAGAGACTTTGCGATCTGAGGAGGACTATTTCTGTGTTGGTTTCAGTAAATCTCTTTGGCACTTGTTCTTGCACTGAGCTGCTTTGCTTTGCTTGGAAGGAACTGCTTCTGAAGCTCAGAAGCACAAGGCAGAAGTGTGATCAGTAGCTGTTGAGAACCTGAGGTAATGCAGCGTTAACAAGTGGATGTAGTTACATGGGACGAGAGAGGAATAGTTTTCCCAGTAATGCCTTCCAGCACAGTCCTGCGTGTGCATGGCTGGGCAGGCTCAGCTCACACAGCTGTGGTTCTCAAAGCTGGTATCAGGCTCAGCTATGGCAGCCAGGATTCACTGTTGGAGGTAAGGGATAAGCAGCAAGAGAGTATAAAAGCAAGATTCAGAGTTGGAGGAAAGCAACGCAGGAAGCATCCTTTGCCCTGTGTTTTGTCTCTTTGCTTTTTCATCCTTTCTTTCTCTTTCTATCGTCCTCTATCTTTGCCTGGCTATCAGAACACATGTTTATGAGTGGCACTCGCTATTATACAAGCGATATTTGTAGAATAATGGTCACAGAAGCATTAGTTTACTGGGGTAAGTCACTGGGAAGTTATATATGCATGAAGTACATATATTAATAAAAAAATTAAAATACAAGTTTGGGAAATTATGTACAGTGCATGCATGAAATGTGTATAGTTCTGATTCTCTCAATAAGCAGATGTGAATTAATTTAACTATAAATACATTTATTTTCTATTAGAACAATAATTATTTAATGATATTAAAATATTTAAACTTTAAAAGCATAGGAAGTAAATAAACTTCCCTAAGGCAGTATTTTACAAGATTATGTAGATCCTAATGATGCATTTAAGCAACATCTACAAGTTTCTAAAGGTGTTCAGCCAAATGAATGCAAGTAAGTAGGAAGTAAGGCCACATATTTAAGTTCTTTGGCATTCTCTGGCTTTCTTATTTGAAAAGCGTTTGAGGAATAAAAAAAGCCAACTTTCTGCTCTTATAAATGGCATTTGTCATATTAGAATGCTAACATATTGAATGAGCATAAGAGAAATTTACATTTCTACTGTTTATGTTGACTTAATCTGGTGGCTAAAAGAAGAATCTTGTTTACCAAAGTGCAGTCTTTAACTTCCAGGGGAAATGTGTGCATGGAAAATGGCTTTCAGGAGCACGCCTGAAGTGATGCCTACACAAATTTATTTTTAGGAAGAGAGAATCCTTGGTAATTTTGCATAAAATCTAGACTCTTACTGGTTTAATGCTGATACTGTAATAAGATGTTGCATGGAACATTGTATAGTAAAAGAAATATCCACTTTATGGTTGTATTCTGGGGTCACAACTGCAAAGAGGTATTTTTAATATTCTATCATAATGTTTTGATAAGACTTTTAAATTCACATGTCAGTTTTCATTTGAGACATGTTTTTTTATGATTCTCAGGAGCTCCAGATGGATCAACAAGCTAAGAAACATCTCCAAGAGGAATTTGATGCTTCCTTAGAAGAAAAGGATCAACTTATTAGTGTCCTGCAAACTCAAGTAAGAGACCTTACCCAACAGATGTTCTTTAAAACTGCTCTTCCTACTTTTTAAAAAAAAAAAAAAATGTATTTCCTGTAATGCATGTCCATGTTTTATTATAATTGCTGCAGTGTTGTAAAGCTTCTTGAGAACTTACGGTTATCTAGAAATTAAGTGCATCTTTGTGGTAGAGGATACCTTTGTAAAATCTCACTTGTTAAATATGATTGTTTGATCTGCACTTAAATACCTTTGTAATCAAGAACATAACATTAGCAGATGTCTGAACTAAAATTGATTTGGCAAAGTTTGTGTTTTGCTTAATTGGTCTTTGTTTCTTCACTCATAATGGTACTATTTTTGTTAATTGGAAACATAATTCTAATTTTAAAAATACTAAAAAAATTCAGACAGATTTTTGCTTTTTCTGCTTGCTGATACCAATTTTTAACTCTCCCAGTTTTGAATATGAAAACATGATCTACTTAGAATCCTTGGTTTTATTAACAAAAAGAACATTTTGTTTAGGTATCATTGCTGAAACAGAGGCTACAGAATGGTCAGATAAGCACTGAATTGCCTGATCCAAATATCCAATCTGAACCACAAGCTCAAAGTCCAACGGAAGGAATCAGTACAGAAAATACTGTGGAACCAGGAAGCAATGGTAGGTATTGTGGCTTTTTCAAGAGATCCTGAATTTTGGGGAATGAGCCTCCTGCTATTTATGATGGAGTAACAATACTTAGGGCTGAACATGTCATGGTAAGGATATATTTTCTAGGAGACAATTGTTTTGAAAACAGTGTGGCAGCTAGAGGACAGGATAACCCTTCTAAGCTACTAAATTTTCATAAGAATTCAAATCTGATACATCTTGCCTTTGTCAATGATGATAGTATTGTAATTATTGCTTTTGCCAGTACGGTTTGTTACTGTCCCCACTTACTATGATTAAGAGATTCTGCCCCCCATAAGCAAGGACCTGTCCCTGGAGTTTAGAGAGGAGACCAGTTGCCAGTCTATCTCTTTCTTTTTTTTCTTCTTCTTTTTTCTTTTGTCTTTCTTTTTTTTCTTTCTTTTTTTTCTTCTGTTTTTTTCTTTCTTTCTTTCTCAGGAAAAAGTAAAAGCAAAGATCAATTTTAATATTTAGACTATTGAATAATCTAAGTGTTTCTCACATCAGGAGGTTATTTGAGTTATGGGACTCCCAGTATTGTGTATATTTGGTTACTGAGCAAGGGACATTATAATGCTGATATGTAGTGTATATAATGACAGTGTAATTCCTTGGTATCCTTCATAAAGGATAGGCTTCTGACAGAGGTGAACATGCATCTTGAAATGATCTTTGTTCAGCATCTGCCATGATTTTTGTATGTTAGGATGATATGAAGGGTTGGTTAGATCAGAGATTTTCTTATCCAGCATCATGTCTTTTGTAGTGCTTAGTAAGTATCCAGTCCCTGAGAATCAGGGTTCAAGATGTTTCCTGTGCTGGAGTCTGCTTTGGGACTATAGTGTGTAAGACTTATGGTTGCGAACCGAACATCTGAATTTCTCTGATCCTATTTTCATGCCAAGTGCTCTTACAGCCTCCAGAGCAACGGAGCATAACACACAGTGAAATATTAGGCAATGTGCTAGCTATACAGAGGGGAGTACAGCTTGGAAAGACGCTAAACGTGGCCTTTATCCTGACGACTGTAGTATTGCCAACCTGCATATATTAGAATTAACGTCATCCTCAGGCCTGGGAAAGCAGGAATCTGTGTGCTTGGCACTTGAGAAATGCGATTTGCTTTGCTTTGTGGTTTTTTTTTTTCCTGCTTGTGAATATTCTGTTAGTAGCAGCAGGCAGGTTTGTAAATCATGATGACTTTTTAATTGCGTAGAAAACCTTGTTGAATAATAATATGGTTTTGAAGCTTGTATAGTAACTGGGGTTTTGTAAATTAATTTGGGGTAAAAGACTGCATTTACTATTCTGTGTATGTGTAGTATGTTTCTGGCAGATGCAGTAGTCACTAGGAAGTTTTGCAGACTTTGCACAGCTTTCTTTAGAGACCTGTGAGTTGCCCACAACGTGAATGATGAATGCAGATCTACATTTTGGAAACAGTGTGCATATGATGTTGTTGGTATGTTGTCTTGTAGAGGGTAATGAAGATTCTGTTAAAACACTGGAAACTCTTAATCAGAGGGTGAAGCGCCAGGAGAATTTGCTGCAACGTTGTAAGGAGATGATTCGGTCACATAAGGAGCGCTGCGCCCAATTAACCAATGAGAAAGAGGCACTTCAAGAACAATTAGAAGAGAGGCTTCAGGAACTGGAGAAAATGAAGGTATAGAAAATGCTCTTAACTTTATGGGTAGCTACTAAAACACAGTAAGAACTCCAGTATTTCTAAGATTTACTAATAGGGCAGACCATTAAACAAACTGTCCCTGTACTTTTATTTATTTATTTATTTTGAGTTAAAGGTGCAAAACCCACCTGGAATGAACACATTGAGCAATTACTCAAAAAGCTTTAAAGAATAACCATCAAAATGGTATCAGAAATAAAGTAGCTGTGGGAAGTTGGGGTGAGGAAAAGACTGTCTTAGCACAGAAGCCAGGAAGTGAGAAAAGTGGAGCAGAGCTAAACTGTTAAGACATAGTGGAAGAGGCATCAGTTACGTAAATGAACAGAAAGCACAGAAAGGCAGGACAGTAGAGAGCACAATATAGTGAAGATAACATAAGTGCAGTCCCAAAGCCAAATCAGTATTTTGTTCAATTTTCCTTTTAATGCCATTAATGCCAAGTGTGGAATAAAAGTAAGGTGGCTGATGGTAATGGAAACATGAAAATGTGGTAAGTATGTGTACTCAACTTTAGTTCTGGAGATCAGATTCTGTTCTCTGTGTTGGTCTCAGTTTGAAAGAGCTCTGAAAGACTTGAGTATTTTAAGGACCTTTTCCAGAACAAGGCCAGTAATGAGCAATTATGTTTCATTGCTGAGATCCTCTTATAAACCGATATGCAGGTAATAGAGCAGGTGCCTTAGACACCTTTTTACTTGCCCATTTTGCTGTAGCAGCTCTGACATCCATGTGAGAACTATGGAGGCTGTAACAAAGCCTTCAGATATCTGAATTAATATGGAAGCCATGAGGCAGCCTAGCACTGGGAGATTTAAAAGTAATTTAAAGCTGCCTACTTTAATTTCCCTGGATTCTGTTCTGTGCTCTTCCTCCAAGGCATAGTTCAGGGTAAGAGCCAAACTGAAGCTGTTTGTCAGAAGAAGGTATTTTCTTACAGATGGCAGTGCTTTAAACTGTGGTTGGGGTCTTTTTTTTTTTTTTTTTTTTTAGGACCTTCACATGGCTGAGAAGACTAAACTGATTACACAGCTGCGTGATGCAAAGAATTTGATTGAGCAGCTAGAACAAGACAAGGTAAACAAAAAACTTTTCTTTAAACTTTTGTGTAATTTTTGAAGAAGATTCTTTAGAACTCAAAATATCTGGCTTCTTGGTATTAGAAGCTGTTCTTAGTTGTCTGACGTGGTTTAGTTTATATTTTAATGAGCAAATCATTTAAGGTACCTGAAAATTTTATTGTATAGATACTTTAAGGTATTTGTCTGTTAGGTTATACTTAATACTGCAAGATGATGTTATCTAGGATGGAGCAAGCATGCTGAATACACTCCTCAATGCCAGCTTTAAAAACAAACAAAAAAAACCCCCATCAAAAAAACCCCAAATCAACCAACCAAAAAACCCACCCCAAAACAAAAAAACCAACCAAACCAAACACTAATGAAGATGAGATACAATGTAAATGAATTAAAAAATGATCAATGAAGGAAAAGTAACTGTAATTCCTTAGGAATATGAAGACTTTCTCAGTTTTTTATTCCTTAAAGTTGTTTTTTTATCACAGTCTTGGTACTTGGAGTAACTTCTGGTGGTGTAATAAGCAACATCATTAACATTCATTATATGTGCATGTTATCTAAGGAGAAGCACACACACTACAATGCTTTTAGTTTTGATTTGTTTACAGAGTGCATATTTCAAAGAAAAGTATCTCTACCAGAAGGAGACATTTTTCTGATGGTCCTTAGTTGCTGGAGGAGTTCTTTTCACCACTAGATAAATTTTGGCTACTCTTCAAAATAATCCCTATTCTTACCTCCTTTTTGTTAGCATTTTCTGTTTTCTGACATAGAAAAATACCATGATCTCTGGTCTTGTAGTAATAGACTAAAGTTTATTCCTGACAAGGATGCATCCTGGCTTGAAATTGTTTTAGCTATGTGTTTTATTTATTTGCTAGCTTTTTATCACAAGGACCTTTTCCATAGGGCATGGTAATTGCAGAGACAAAGCGACAAATGCATGAGACTTTGGAAATGAAGGAGGAGGAGATTGCCCAACTGCGTGCTCGGATCAAACAAGTAACTACAAAAGGCGAGGAATTAAAAGAACAGAAAGAAAAATCTGAAAGAGCTGGTAAGAAATTCTGGAGATGACTAGCTTTCATATTTAAACATGAGAAAGCTTCAGCGTGGTGGTCTTGCACTCTTTCATCAGTTGTTGTTTGGAATGGATATTAAGAGATGCTCTCTTTCCTGATGTTCTACATGTCACCCCTGCTAGTGCCATTACTAACTTCATTCTGGTCAGCAGAGCTTAGGGACATTTTTGACTGATTTGTGTCTGTTACCAATTCAACTGGAGTTAGGAAGGAAACTGCTGAAGGCAGCTGTACTTTCCTGTTTGCAGGAGAATGATAGAGTTTTTCGGTGGTATAACTTCAGGAGGAAAACTTGTAACTATCTATAAACTATCAATATAATGCCATCAGTATTTTACATAGAAAACATAACAGTGAGTGTGTAAGAGTTTGGGAAGAAGTAGAAACAAGAGGATGTATTACAACCATAATAAGCATTTTCTTTCAATAATCAAGGTGGAAGCATTTCTGATTTCCTTTTAGTGAAACAGCAGTGAGGATTCCATTCACTTCAGGCTTGGAACCTAGCAGTTATGTAACTATTACAAACTCGGTAGTTTGCTTTTCATGGAAATTAGGTAACATTAATTGCGTGTGCTTGCAGTTCTTTTGTTTGAAACTAAGTTAAAAGGTCAATCCCACCCCACCCTTGTTTTTTAAACAGTGAAATTGTTTTGCACTATATCTATCAAAATTCTTTTAGAATAATTTAGTTTGCTCTCACAGGCATCTAAAGGAGTTCATGCTTTTGGCAGAAGCTCAAATGTGGTTAGTTTGCATAAAGCATTATGCATATTTTCTTTCTCTAAAAAGATATGAGAAGTTCAAACAATACAGTTCATAGCCGTTTATTTTAAATCTATGTAGATTTAGTTCAGAACTTTCAATTTTAAACATTAGTTTGGGTAGATCATTCTTCTGTAATACAGAAAAGCAGCTTGAACATCCATCTTGTGAAAGTAGGAAACGTTTTGATTAGGTGCCTACCCCTTCAGGTTGCATGTGTTTCTTTAGCTCTAGAAATTCATATTTCAGAAGTCAGTCCTGTTAAAGTTGGATTTTGTTCAGTTCTTGGAGACTAGGAAGCTTTTCTTCATGATGAAAAAAAACCAAACTGAAGAATATTTTGATACTTCTGTAGATACAAAGTTATTGTCATAGTTGTTTGAAACACAGCATTTTCTTTTCTTAAAGCAGTAGAAACCTCTTAATTATGAACTAATATCTACACGCTCTGGTTAATACAGTAGTTTCCTCAGGTTTGTGTAGCCAGAAGCTGAAAATGGGTTAGATATGATGCTCTGGATACCTGGAAGACAAGTAATTTAACTTATGAATAATGTGTTGAGTACACTGCACTCCTCTAGGGAGAGATTCATGTGTTAAAAATGCTCTCTTTTAAATAAAATTTTAAAGTACTTCTGGTAACTTTTATGGTGCATAAGCATCCACTTTACTTTTGAGTACATTTATTTTTGTACTCTGTTAAGCATGCTTATATAAATGTTGGAAACCTTGGAAAATTAATTAATACTGCTTCTGAGAGAGGCAAAATTGTAAGATGACCTTTGTTAGGTTTTCTTATTACTTCCTTGGCTCTATGCATTTCAAAAATGTTGTGACGTACAATGGAAGTGTAGTTCAATACAGTTGAACTAAATTGTTCAGACATTTGAGAAAACCACCATCAGTGTTGGGAGAGCCTGAAATTACTTCTAGGTCACAACCTTTGAGTTGTACTAGTTTTAAGAATTTGGCGGTTTCATGTTTTGAGGTCAACATGTTTAAAGTTCTGTTTCTTGGATTGTTAATGTGGGATTACTTTAAATTCTAGACTTCTCTTTTTCTATATCTTGATTTAGTGAAGCATTAACTTCATGGAATATTGTATTTGTAGAAATACTAATTTCATTTATGTTATGGCAAAATGATAAGCATAATGCACTTGGAATTTACTTTCATAGTGCTACATTATAGGCTAAAAAGTGGTATATTTTTCCACTTAATGTTTTTAACTTGGCTAGAGTTACGTGTCTGGCTTTTTTCTTTTAATTCAGTGACTTTAGTGAAATGCTGTAGTGTTTGATTTGATGTGAATGCATTTTTGTGTACTGAAATAGTGAAAAGATATGTATGCTTATTTTGTGCGTGTTGTATAAACTGTAACTTGGTCTCCCCAGTTGAAGTTCATTTTTTTTTGTAGTTAGAGGTACATTATGTTGAAATCTCACAGAGCATCTTGTTTTTGTGCATCCACACATGCCAATAAGTGAATCATGGTGCCTTTCCCAAGCCTTGTATGAACAGGACTGGGGTAAGGGCTCTTTTTTCTTACATCACACATTGGGTGCTTAAACTGGGCTCTAAAATGCAAATTCTGTGCTTCTCAGGCACTTTTACTTGAAGGAATTGCAACTGTGTTTTGGATTATTTTTTAATGCTTTGCAATGTACAAAGATTATTTACATTTTACTTCAACAAAACTATTTATAGTATTTGTAAATTTACTGGTAAACTGAAGTTTGTTTCTCCTGAGACTACTTGGCATAAGTCCTTTCTGACTTCTCAGGATGCAGATTATTGACTTATATTCTCTACAGTAAACAAACAAAAAAGTCTTTAGAAAGCAAATCCATTCTGCTTTACTTTGCCATTCTTTGTAGGTGACATTTCTTGCAAACTTAATTAATGTTTGCTTTGCACCTTTCTACAGAGAAACAAGAAGCTTGGACTGTGCATTTAAAATCGTGCCTAGATGCACAAATCAGTTATAGGAAATTAATTCAACCTTTGTTTCTCAGACTTTTGACAAGATGCCTGCTCTCAGCCCTTAATAAGAAAACGTGTAAAGCCCTCCTTTGCCATCCCGTTCAGTGCTTTCTTCGCAATTTTCAGCAGTAGATGGCACTATAGTTGAAGATAACATGTCTGCAGCGCCGGGAGAGTAAGCAAGAAGTCTTTCCAGTACGGACTGGCAAAAGGAACTGAGACTGGTACTTTGGATTAGTGTATGTAAAGCAGTCAACTCTTTAGCACTGGATTAGTATATGTAAAGCAGTCAACTCTTTAGCACGTGTTTTATAAAAGCCAGTTTTTCAACCTTGTACTTCTTAAACTCTGCTCAGGCTCTTTTTGTGTAATTTATATACTGCACAGGAAGGTTTCTGATTTGTCTGGCTCGATCACGTGAATGGGATTTTGCAGGACTCGCCTGAGACCCCATTGGTGTGCTTGCTACTGTTTCTGATTTGCCGCTGTGTCTTTGTGAGACTTCATTTCACCAGTACCTGAGTTAGAAGATTTTCCCTCAATAGTAGCTCTGCTGGTTGGGGAAGAACACGGGCAGTGCCTTTACTCTTTGCATTCAGAATAGGTATATTTGGATAAAAACACAGACTGTTATACCAGGCTTTTATCCACAGTAGAATTAAAATCTCCCATAGATTAAAAATAATAATTTAGACCGTGTTCTGTCTACTTGATGATAGTTTAGCCCTCTGCTGGTTTGAAACTCAGTTGTGTCATGCTACACTAGAATTAACTACTTCAAATAAAAATGTTCTGTTTTGCTGAAGCGCTAAAAGTGCCTGAGATGCATATAATTTAACTTTTAGAGAGCTAAGTGTGTTTCTGTGAAGTGTTGCTTCTTTGTGCTTTCATACGTCCTTGACGTTTTATCCATCAGCTTTTATCTAGCTTTTATATTAGCATCCTGCTTGCGATTACGGTGATGCAGCTGTCATACTGCATGTTGCTCAGCTATTACATAGCAGTAGTCAATCCTAGTGTGAACCTGGATCTTCTCCTTGGCGGATTTATGGGCTATGGCAAATGCATTCTCTTTCCTTTTGCAGAAGTAACAGGTTTCTCAAATGAAAATAAGGTATATGTTGCTCAGAACAAGAAAACACGTATGGAAAAGTGAAATAATTTAATCTTTTACTTACAGGCTTTATATTTCAAACTATACTTTGCCAAGGTCTGTAGAGATAGTTTTTGTTGTTTGTCGCACTCAAAGAGTTGTGGTCGGCGGCTCAATGTCCAAGTGGAGAACAGTGACGAGTGGTGTTCCTCAGGGGTCGGTACTGGGACTGGCACTGTTCAACATCTTTGATGGCGACATGGACAGTGGGATCGAGTGCACCCTCAGCAAGCTTGCCGATGACACCAAGCTGTGTGGTGTGGTTGACACGCTGGAGGGAAGGGATGCCATCCAGAGGGACCTTGACAGGCTGGAGAGGTGGGCCCATGCGAACCACATGAAGTTCAACAAGGCCAAGTGCAAGGTCCTGCACGTGGGTCAGCACAATCCCAAGCACGACTACAGGCTGGGCGAGGAATGGATTGAAAGCAGCCCCGAGGAGAAGGACTTGGGGGTATTGATTGATGAGAAGCTCAACAGGAGCCGGCAGTGTGCGCTTGCAGCCCAGAAAGCCAGCTGTGTCCTGGGCTGCATCAAAAGAGGCGTGACCAGCAGGTCGAGGGAGGTGATCCTGCCCCTCTACTCGGCTCTTGTGAGACCCCACCTGGAGTACTGCATCCAGCTCTGGGGGCCCCAGTACAGGAGACACATGGAGCTGTTGGAGCGAGTCCAGAGGTGGGCCACGAAGCTGATCAGAGGGCTGGAGCACCTCTCCTGTGAGGACAGGCTGAGAGAGTTGGGATTGTTCAGCCTGGAGAAAAGAAGGCTCCAGGGAGATCTAATTGCAGCTTACCAGTACCTGAAGGAGCCTACAGGAAAGATGGAGAGGGACTGTTTATGAGGGAGTGTAGTGACAGGACAAGGGGTAATGGGTTCAAGCTGAAGGAGGGTCGATTTAGATTAGATGTTAGAAATTCTTTACTGTGAGGGTGGTGAGGCACTGGAACAGGTTGCCCAGAGAGGTTGTGGATGCCCCATCCCTAGAAGTGTTCAAGGCCAGGTTGGATGAGGCTTTGGGCAACGTGGTCTAGTGGAGGGTGTCCCTGCCCGCAGCAGGGGGTTTGGAACTAGATGATCTTTGAGGTCCCTTCCAACCCTAACCATTATATGATTCTATGAAAAACCATTTATGATGCTGTAATACTGAAAGACTTGGACAATTTTGCTGGCTCTGCGTGCTTTTGTTAGGGCTGAGAGGAGCATCAGAGAAGTCGATGATGTTCTCCAAATGCACTTGCACAGGCTGAGTTCAAAACTGAGTTGTGCCTGGGGTGGTGAGGGGGGAGGACTTGAGTCCTGTAGGTCCCAGGTGGCAAATGCCTTGATGGAGACTGTGAAGAACTGTGCTTGAAAAGTAAGGAGCTGTAAGCCTCGTGCATGCTCGCATTATGTTTTAGACTGTTTTGCTGTTTGAAATAATCTCTAGTGCTCTTACTTTTTTGTATTGAGCTTTAGTATTTAAGTAGAACCAGGAGTGAAAAAGTGTGTACAATGATGTACTTCAGTATTGCCAGGGTCAGTAACAATCCTGTTTTGCCCTAAAACATGATTGTTGCTGTGAGTAGTCAGAGAAAGGCTTCCTCCAGAAAACAGAAGAAAATTCTGGAAAGGTCAGAATTTGAGTGAATGCAATTTTATGGAGTTATATTACTTGAAAACCTATTTGCAGCATTGCCTCAAAAGTATAGATTGTGGTTAAAAGCTTCAGTTTTGAATGTTATCAGAAGATGTGGAATGGAAATTATTATTCACTTCTCAGACTCATGCCTGAATGTTATTGAAGATAGTTTAAAAAACCCAAGGATTACAAGATTTGCTGTGAATGCCTACTAAGTAATGGTGAATCAGGGAGACTAGAGATGTATGTGTCTGTTATGATTATTTTGGGGGGGTAGAACTAAGTGGAAGAAAGCTTAGCATACTAAATAACACTTTAAAAATTACTTTGTTCTGTCTTCTGCCAGAGTAGTACCCAAGTAGTCCAGGGTATAGTAGAATAGTATACTTTTAGGTTTTTTGTGCTCTGATAAGTTACAGTCTTGATATTGGCACTGTGATTCTGAATTTTACAGAGGTGTTTTGCCAAAGTTCTTTTATGCAAAAATTTAACCATATAGTAGACCGTTCTGTGACTGAATTTTCCTTTCATATGCAGCAGGGGTTTTCCACATTCACGATCTATTCAGGAAAAGAGATTTCCCTAACAGTGATCAAATTCCTGTCTTGTGTAATTCTATATAGATGTTGCCATCAGTTTCAGTGAGGAACTCTGATGCTGGTATTGAATAATAATAAATAAGCCAGCTCGCAACACAGGAATTAATTTGCTTTCTTTTTATATCTAAATGATCATCTATGAAGTGAATAAAGTATGTTAGAATACCTCTCCTTAGCATGGGAAGAAGCTGTGGAATTATTGCTTCCGATTTGTAAATTAAAATGTGTTTCAGCAGACGTGCATCTTATGCATATGTAAATGAATCTCATCACTGTAGCTTGAGTGTTCTTTTGAAACATCTTATAGATATTATAGTTTTCTGGGAGCAAATCTTAATACTTTTTTCTTACATTTTATTTGTGAAGTTTAGAAGCACAGGATGGTTTTCATAACACACAAGCATTTTTCCAGTGTCTCTGAATTGCAGATAGTAGTTACATTAAAAGTAAATAGTGAAATACTGAAATTATGGACTACACCAAAGCCACAGTTTAGGGATTACCGAGGTTGTACAGTTTGAAATGAACAACTCTTAAAAAATAAAGTGCCTGGTATTGTACTTCAGCGTTCTATTCAAGAACTCTTTCTTGATTCAGTAAAAACTGACTTATATAGCAATCATTCGTGGTTTATGCTTCCATTTGCTTGTTTTAGTGGAAGAACAACTTGTGAATTGCCCTTTTGTCATGCATCTTTCTTCCTCTTCTTCAAAGTTATTCAGCACTTACAGCCAGAAGAGGAACTGTAGGTTTATTTATATGGTTTATGTATTTTATGGTGGTTTTAGGGAAAGAAAAAGAAGCTACAAAATGTATTGGAAGGCATTCACATTTATTTGTCAGTTCTCTTTCCTTTCTAGATAATAAACCCATGTGAATTCTTGATGGATTCCTAGGTACATTCTTCTGTTACTTGGGTGACTTAGAGTTACTGAGAACTCTGTTCTTCTATCAAGGGACATAGGTATTTCTTGACTATCATATACATTTTTTCCTTTTTCTTTGCAGCTTTTGAAGAGCTCGAGAGGGCTCTGAGTATTGCCCAAAAGACAGAGGAAGCCCGGAAAAAATTGCAGGCAGAAATGGATGAAAAAATCAAAGCAGTAGAAAAGGCAAGTGAGGAAGAGAGGGTAAATCTTCAACGGGAGTTAACCAGAGTGAAACAAGAGGTGGTTGAGATTATGAAGGTAAAAGCTGAAACTCACCCTGTGTTATTGGCTTTTAATCTAATCATTCAATTACAGTTAAACTCTAGTTGTGAAATACATTCATATATCAGAACTTTGTTATAATTTTTTTGCTATGTAACAAATTCTGTAAAAATTAATTTCTAGGATTATTTATTTATAGATTTATGTAAAACAAAATGGAAAACTCCCTATACAGATTTTTTCTTTTTCTTTAAAATCAATGTGTTTAGAGGCATGGAAAAATGAACAGTATTACTCTTTGTTTCACAGTATTTAATAAAATACTGACTAGAAGTACATTTGAGGCTTTAAAGGGAGTCAAGAAGAAAAAATTAATGGCAGTCAGATCACACATCTCCACCAGGATTTTGGGTTTTAATACGAAGTACTTTTAATGATTATCCTAGCCCAGTATGTGTCAACGTTTAAGAACTTGTTGCCAAACTGTTTGCTAGTTAAGAATTGCTAAAATTTGCTTCCTCTGGTGTGTTCAGGCAGGAACTGCAGGAGTACTGCACGTGCCTTTCAAAGCTGTAAATTTGGACACCTTTAAATTGCAGTTCTTGTGCTGACATTTGTTACTTTCTTAGTTTTTCTAAGTGAAGACGCTGATGATTTAGGGAGATGACTGACTTGCATTACATTATTCTTAAATAAAGTGCATATGTAGGTTGTAGGTAGCTCCCTACATAGAGTATCACCACTTGACTTTCTGGATCATGAAATAAGAATACAGGGAAAGCTACAGACAGAAGTTCCTTTTCCAATTTATTATCACGTTTGAACTAAAATTGAAAATGCTAAGTTCACCTTGATAGAAGAGTCTTTAGAAAATGCAGTGTTTCTTTTAGTAGAACTGTGAAAGACTTGAGAAGGAAGATGGGTAACTTCAGACTTGAAAATAAGAACTGTCAGGGCTTAATGTTAAGCACTCCCAGTAATTCTTATTTATTCAGAGGGAGCAAAGAGGTGGTTGTGGTTTCCTCTCTCTGTTGCACTGCTTTTCTTATTAAGAAATAATATTAAGTGTTTTGTTATTTAATATTTTGAAATTAGTTTTTTCTGACTTTGATTCACAGAAGTCTTCAGAGGAACGTGTTGCTGAACTGGAAAAATTCCATAAAAAAGAAATGGCTACCAAAGATCAGGAGTTACATGACAGATTACAGGCCCAAGAAAAGGCATTCCAGGAGAAGATGAAGGCAGCTCTTGTAAGTATCCCTAAGATGTGTAGAAAGACATTTCTCTAAGTGTGAGGTGGGGCTCGAAGTCTTAATCTCACCCTATTCAGCAGTGAGAGTCTTTCTGCACTCAAAAATATGAATCTACTCCAAAAACCAAAGAGCTCAGAGACTTCAGCACCATGAAGGGAAAGCAACTGCAGTGATCCAGACTGAATAATGATAATTAATCACTGTCACTGCTCACTAACAGCTGCATTTTGTGGGAAAGACTTTTTTTTTTTTTTTTAAACTATTCTTCTTAGACTTCTTAATTTCTTCTTCTGGATCATTGGTGATTAGCCACAGTAGCTATAGTGAATGAGGCTGTTATTTGAAAAGTGTTGGTATCGTTATGTCTGGTTGTGTTATGTGTCAGGATTAACTTTTCATAGTATTTGACCTCGGAAAAGAATTTTCTTCTAGGTCACACTGGTAGGAATTGTTGGGATTCTTTGCTCTTTTTCATAAGCTGTAATCCACTTTAGATCATCACGTAATTTTACCTAACGAATAGTAGATTCTCTTTTGTGCTCCTCCATGATGGTTGGTGACTAGAACTGAGGGACTTTGACAGTCCCTTCCTGACTACATTTTTCTACCTGTTTCTCAGGTTATTTTTGTAATTATAAGGAACAGAAGTTTAAAAAACTTTAGCAGTGGAATCAAGTGAAGACAGACCTTTATTCCTCTAAGGTGTTACTCTCAATTAATCATGCTAAACAAACCAAATGAAAGGCTGGATTGCAGTATGTTTTTCCTACAAAGGGAAGTAGACAAATGGTTCCCAAGAAGAGAAAATGGAAGTGATTTATCACAATTTCATTTTCACAGATGAAATACAAACTATATGTGTGTGGAGAAAATGCACGTGATTAGTCTATGACTCCTATTAACTGGTTTGTAAATATCCTATTATACTGTTTTTTGAAGGTGTGATGGACATGTTTATAGTTTGTTTTAATAATTTTTGATACAGGAAAAAAATCAGAGTGAGTGTTTAAAAACCCTTCAAGAACAAGAGCAGCAAGAATCCCTAGCCTTAGAAGAATTAGAGCTGCAGAAGAAAGCGATACAGTCAGAGTGTGACAAGAAGGTTCAGATGATGCATCAAGAAGTAGAGACTTTTAGAACTGTGAGTAAAGATTCCTAAAGGGTAAACGTTTACAAGAATTCCCTTCGGTATATGTTTAACTGTGACAGGTTTACAAATACTATGGATTTATTGTGATTGGGCTGTTTTAATCTCACAATGCTTCTTGTAGTGACAGAAATTTAATGTATTGCCATGGTATGCTGCAGCCCCTAGTTTTTTACAAGATTAGATGGCAAAAATAGAGGTACATTCACTTTGTATCATGGTGTGGGATATGAATTTGTACATAATTTTTATGTACGTTATGCAGGAGAGTTAAGCTTTAAACTGTTAAACTTCTGGGTACTGCTACTATACATACACTTATAAGCATGCTTGAGTAAGTAAAAAAATTACTTAAATTTTTGAAGTGTCCTTTGCTTTATGTAATGGGTAAGATTGTATTATCTGCTAATATAAGTTTGTACATTATTCCACCACTCCCAAATATTAGTTTGGAAGTTGTGCCTATAGAAGCATTTTAACTTTACAGCAGCATTTCCATGAGGGGTGGAATTAAGATAGATCAGTAGATATGTACGAGGCTCCATAAAACTCATGTAGACTCCCGATACTGTTCATCCTATGTGTATTAGTACTTTAGCTTAATAAGAAAAAGTGAACATATCTCTCATAAATATCATGTGAATTATTTTATTTGAATTAGTTAAATTTTTCCAAGTTTTTATTGTATCTATTTTTACTGCGGTGAAAGAGATTTTTTTTATTAAATAACTCGCATAATAGAAGCAAAGTTAACAACAAATGAGATGAACGAAAGGCTTATATAAAAGGTTGATATTCACTAGAAAGAATGGAGTGACTTGTAGTTATGTGAACCTGCTGGGATTTTTTTTAAAATTTCATCAACTCATTACCTTTTGAATATTCATATTCTTTTAAAACTGTATTCTCTAACAGAGGATTCTTGAACTGGAAAGTTCTCTTGCAAAATATTCGCAAGATGACAGAAAACAATCAGAGGAATTAAGTACTCTGATGGAGTCTGAAAAAAAGCAGCATAATAAGGAAATCAATGATATGGTTGAAAAACACAAGAAAGAATTGGAAAACATGAAACAGCAGCAGGAAAAGCTTTGGACAGAAAAACTTCAAAACTTAAAGCAACAACAAGCAACTGAAATAGAAAAAATTAGAGAGAAACAAGAACAAGAGATAGATACAATTTTGAAAGAGAAAGAAACAGTTTTCCATGCACACATAGAAGAGATGAATGAAAAAACATTAGAAAAACTTGATGTGAAACAAACAGAATTAGAAGCTCTGTCTTCAGAGTTATCAGAATCACTAAAAATGCGTCATGATTTAGAACAAGAGCTCTCAGAATTGAATAGTAAAGTGTGTGAAGCAAAGCAAGAGTGGGAAGGAAAGTTGGAAGAAGAGAGGAAACGTCACAAAGAAGTAGTTGAAATGATGTTAAAAGAGCACGAAATATCTATTCAAGGAGTTGAGAAGGAACTCAGAGAGGAACTCAACCAACTCAAGCAGTCATTGGAGGAGAAAGACAGACATCTGGAGGAACTAAAAGCACATGAACAGAAACTAAAGGAATCTGCAGAAAGATCTGAAGCTGAACTTGTCCAAGTGTCTACAAAGCTAGAGGAGCTTTCGGAATCTCATCAGAGTACTTCTAATGAGCAGGCAAAGACTTATGAAGAGGAATTAGCAAAGTTGCAGTGCAAGCTGACAGATCTTGAAGGTGAAAAATTGCAACTTAGAGATCAGCTAGAAAGAACCGAATCCCAGCTGGGTAAAGTCAAGAATGAGTTAGAGGCATACATCTCTCAGGTACATGACCTGAAGCAGCATTTGCAAGAGCAAAGCAATGAAAATACACAAAAAGTAATGTCTCTAACACAACAATATGAATGTCAACTGGAGGATCTACAAAGAGAGGCTGATGAGATAAAAAGAAGTCTAACTGAGAAAGAAAATGAAATTGAACACATGAAGAGGTTACAGGACAAGCAAGTGGAAGAACTTAAACAGAAACTGTTAGCTGCAGAGGAGCAAATCAGTGCTTTACAAGGAGAATATGAAAGTAAACTGAAACGTCAGGAGAACAAAATGGACAAAATTAAACAGAAATCAAAAGATATGCAGGAATCTTTCAAAAAGAAACTTGCTGAGCAGGAAGCTAAACTGAAAAAAGAACTTGAAAACAAGCAGTTGGAGTTCAGTCAGAAAGAGAGTGAATTCAATGCTAAAATGTTGGAAATGGCACATGCCAGCTCAGCTGGAATCAATGATGCTATATCAAAACTGGAATCTAATCAGAAGGAACAACTAGAGAGTCTTGCGGAGGCTCATAGGAGGGAGTTGGAAGAAATTACCCAGAGTTGGGAAAAGAAACTCCATCAGCGGGTTGAAGAGCTCCAGGAAAAACATGAAATGGAACTGCAAGAGAAAGAGCAGGAAGTTGGAGACCTGAAACAGAAACTTGCCACCTTCAGTGCTGAGAAGGAAGGCTCCAGAACAGAAATAACCCAACTGAAGGAAGAACAGGTGAAAAAGGAGGAGTCCCTGAGGGAATTGCAAGAACAACTGATGGAGTCAGTGGCTAAGGTGAATACTTTGTCAGATAAGGAAAGTGACCTGAAAACACAGTTGAAAAAATTGGAAAGAGATCTTAATCAGTCCCTGAAAGAGCAGTCAGGACTTCAGGAACAGCTCAGTAAACAGAAAGCAGTTGAAGAAAAGGACAAAGCCAAAATTACCGAGCTGGCTGATACACTGAAAACACTTGAAGAGAAACTCCAAACTGTGCAGTCTTCTCAGTATAAAGATCATGAAAATTATCAGAAAAAAATAGAGGCAATTCAGCTAAAAGAAACTGAGTTTAAAAGGCAGTCAGGAGAACTTGTAGCCCAGTTAGATGCTTATTGGAAGAATGCTGAAGCTTTATTGCAAACAAAAATTAATGAATTAATTGAAAAATGTAATGAAAAGATTGGCATAGTAACATGCAAAATTGCGGATTGCGAGCGCCGAACTGCAAAAGTTAAAGAAGCAGTATTAACTAAAACAAGTAAGATTCCTGAACTAGAAGCTCAACTTAGAGAAGTAACAGAGCATCATTCTGCTGCAAGTACTTCTTTGCAAAAGTCAATGCAACAGCTGCAAGAGAAGGACGATTTAATTATGTCCATGAGAGCTGACATTGAAGGACTTGTAACAGAAAAGGAACAATTGCAAAAAGAGGGAGGGCATCAGCAGCAAGCAGCATCAGAAAAAGAAACTTGCATAACACAGCTGAAGAAAGAGTTATCTGAAAATATTAATGCTGTCACCTCAATGAGGGAGGAACTCCAGGAAAAAGAATCTGAGATCTCTGCTCTTAACAAAACAGTTAATGACCTTAATGTTAGACTTGAAAGCATGATAAGTTTAACGGAGAAGGAAGCAGCCATGTCTCTGTTAAGCAAGCAACATCAAGAAGATCAGTTGCAGTTACTAAACCAGGTACAGGAGTTATCGTCCAGAGTTGAGACACTGACTCAAGAAAAAGCATCGGCTCTTGAGCAGGTAGATCATTGCACGTCCAAGCTGTCAGAGTGGAAGATGAAAGCACAAACCCGCTTTACACAAAATCATGATACTATTAAAGATTTGCAGAGCAAACTTGAATTAAGCAATACTGAAGGCAATAAAAAAGATGAAGAGCTAAATAAACTGAAAGAGCAGCTGGCTAAACAAAGCAAGAATCTCGATAGTTTAAAAAGTGAATTGGAACAAAAGCAAAACAGGAGGGAAAAGCAAGAAAGTGAGTTAACGGCAAAGTTAAAAAAGCAAGCAGCAAGAATTGCTGAACTAGAAGAGCACATTGCGCAGAAAACTTCAGAAAATGATTCCTTGATGGAGGAACTTAAAAAGTATAATGAACAAAAAGATACAGAGCAAAAAGAGATAGCTTGGCAACTCCAGCAAGCAGAGAAGGTGGCTTTTGAAAAGGACAATAGATTTAAGGAGGCTGAAGAAAAAGTGCTTAATCTTGAGAAGCAAATAGGTTCACTGAAAGCTGAATTTGAAGCAAAGGAGAGGGAATTTGATCAAATGAAGTCAGCGATACTTAAAAGTAAAGAGGAAGAACTGAAAGAATTAGAAGAGCGACTGAATGCAGAGAACAGTACTAAGCTGGCAGATCTGAAAAAGAAGGCAGAGCAAAAAATTGGTTCTATTAAAAAGCAATTAATGTCTCAGATGGAAGAAAAGGAACAGCAATTTAAGCAAGATAGAGAAAATCAGTTAAGAGACTTGGAACAAAAAGTGCAGGAGAGGGAGGCCAAAATTGAGTCCTTAGAAGAAAAAATTAAGTCAACAAGACATTCCACAGAATTAGAGAAAGAAATGCTGCAAAAAGTAGAGAATGTAAAAGCTGCTGTAGAGCAAGAAAAAAGTAACATGCTTGAGAGTGTCCAACAGATGTATGAAGAGAAAATGCATGTGTTACAGAAGGGCTTAACCGAAAAAGATGAATTATTGCAGAAGTATGAAAAGGAACAGCGAGAGAGTAATGACTCTCGTCTAGAACTGCAAAACAAACAGGATGAACTCCTTAAAAAACTAGAATGTGTTGAGAAGAGCCATCAGGAGGAGCAGGGTAGGACTGAAAGCCTCAAGAAAGAACTTGCAGAGCAAACCAAAAAATATGCATTGTTAGCGGATGAGCATGCTTGCTGTGGCAGTGATTTAGCAAGCAATAGGGAAGAGTTAAAAGCTAAAGAACAAAAACTTCTCGATATGGAGAATGTAATTGGAGATTTGCAGAAAAAAATGCAGGAAAAGGAGACAGACAGTCAATCTTTAGAACAGAAGATAAAAGAGTTGGAAAATAATCTAGTGAAGGAAAATGAAGCACATAAGATTGAGATGGAAGATACGAGTTTGAGATATGAAGAAAAGCTAAAAAGTTTACAGCAACAGTTGGATGAAAGAAATGACAGTCTGAAAGCTGTTGAGGAAAACGCTGAAGAAAAGTCTAGTTTGGAGCTGCAGAAGTTACTAGATGATATGCAGAACCAGCAGAAAGATTTGCAGACTAAACTGGAAGAGACTGAAAGGGAGAAACAGAAATTACGCAAAGAAGTGAATAATCTTCAAAAAGACTTACGTACTCTGCGAAAAGAACATCAGCAGGAGCTTGACATAGTAAAGAAGGAGTCCTTAGAAGAAATGGAGCAGAAAATCAGGTAAATTCTTTGTTCCTGGTCTTGTTATTTCTTTGCTTTATCTGTAACCACTAAAACCTCAAGAATACTTTTTAAAGTTCAATTTGTAACAACGAAAGAATGACTGGTATTTTTCTGTGATTTTTCTAAATAGACTTGGAGAAACAGCAAGAAAAGAGCTACTTGAAAGTAGCACTTCGTGAAAACATAAAACACTATTTGAGTCATCAGTGTAAAAAGTGGTTTGTCTTTTGGCAAAGTAGTAATGCTTTTGATTTGGTTTAGTGATGGTCATTTGCAGCATTGCCAGAACATAAAATAATAGTTCTGTTTTCCTCAAACAGGAAACCAAAGTTATTAAAACTTAGTACTGAGAGCTTCGTGTTCAAGTGATATTGAGAATTGTTCACATGTATTGCACAAAAATGTGATATACTGCTTGGCACTGTAATGGTTTCTCAAGCAAGGAATTCCCTAAAAACTCCACTTTTGTGCAGCACATTCTTTACTTCCAGTTCTTCATCTTCCTCAGCAAAAACTCCATATCTTTTCGAAGGGTTCTATTCTGGGTTGTTTTTTAAATGAAACACCTGTGCCTTCCAGGTGAATTCCATAAGAGGGGAACAGAAAGCCTCCCTGAATCCCACAGAATTCGTATAACTCAAAACTATCCCATTCCAAAATAATTTTGGAGAAATTCCCAAATCTCTTACCTTGCTAAACTGTTCTCACACTCGCTTTAAATATTTTATTTCCTCATTGTATTTTCTGCCATTTTTGTACAGATGTGAACAAGAAGACATTGAATTAAAGCACAACTCCACCTTAAAGCAGTTAATGAGAGAGTTCAATACTCAGCTGGCTCAAAAAGAAAGAGAATTGGAAACAGCAGTAAAAGAGACAATCAGTAAGTGAAATACTAATATAACTGTAATCAGTAAAATAGCCAGAAAATCCAATCTTCAGATGTTTTGGGGAAGGGTTTTTACCTGGGACTCTGATAAAGAGAACATGTGATAAAGAGAACATGTGTGTTATGACTGCCTAGAGAGCTCAGGAGAAGAACTTCTTTTGCTCAGGAAATAACATACAAATGTTAATTGTAGCACAATTAGGAAAACGCATATGTAGCTGTTCTTCCTTACCCCACAGGATGGATCTTTGATCTAGCACTCTGTTTGCATCTGTCATGGCAAGAGTTACCCGTGATAGCTATAGGTACCTATTTTTTTATCATATGTACAAAAGAAAAAAAAAAGCGAGTAGGGTTTTAGAGGTGAAAACACATTGTTAAGTTTTCGTTGTAATACTACTTTGGCTTCAGCAGTACAAACCTTTAATGCTCCATTGTTGAATATATGACCCTGAAGGGTGCCTTTTAGAGAAACTTGGATCCATCTGGGAATCAGAATGGCATTTTCTTAGCTGCGCCTCGCAGACTTCATTCACTGTAACCACTAACAAGTACCAACTGGGTACGATGTCTGATTGCTATATGATGTACTTATAACTATAGAGTACAGCATATTTCAGCTTCTCTGTCCATCTTTTGCCACCATAGTGTAAGTCGGAGGTTGGAGAAGTGAGCAGAAGGTATCTTTTGACTCAACAGTTAATGGAAGTACTCCCTACAACTGAGGAATTTCTGAAGATTTGCAGATGTTTCTGTTACTTCTCTAGATACAGTAGGAGATAGAATTAGTTGATAAATATTGGTTGTGATCTTAAATTTTAGAGAAAAGTTCCAGCATCAGGTAGAAAAAATTGGTCTGGATACGAAATGGCAGGCAACAAACTTCATACATGTTAGGATCAAGTGGCATAATTATCACTGACAGTGTGGAAAAATGAATTTGCTTGACAAGTTTTCCTTACAGATGCCTTCCACAGTTGTCTTTAAGCTTTTTGTAATATTGTTGTGACATAATTTAACAAAATAAATATGATTTTCTTTTTATATTGCCTGACTTTTTTTATAGGTAAAGCCCAGGAGGTAGAAACTGAATTGATAGAAAATCATCACATAGAGACAACACAGTTACATAAAAAAATCGCTGAAAAAGACGATGATCTAAAAAGGACTGTGAAAAAATATGAAGAAATCCTTGAGGTATCTTTCTGAAAAGTGATATGACTACATACATTTCAAATTAATGCTTCCCTTTTTTTTATTGCACAACTAGACAGAAAAACTGTAATTCTTTCCATTAAAGATCTTACTGCTTTAATTACACCTGATATGTGAAGTCATGCAGATGTAATTCCTCTCTTTTTTCTGATGCATTCAGTCTGTACATATGTCAGAAACATGCATGCTGTACTCAATGCATTATCTTGAATGTTTGGGCTAATTTGACTTCCGTGCAATTGGAGGATATGAACACTGTTATTTTTTGCATGTCATTGATGATGGCAATGACAGTTGCCTGAAATGGCAATAAGCTGTATTTTGATATTCTAAATTTCAGACTCCACGTTTCTTTTTTAGGTAATGGTATATGTGTGAGTGTTTTGTTTCTATTATTTTTAGGGAAGAAAAAAAAGTTTAGACAATGTTACCTTTTTTGCTGAAAAAGTATTGCAAACATCTCAAAAGCTAAGAAATATTTGTTAAATTGAGTGTATTTCATATTCATTGAGATCTTTGATAGAAATAGAAACTTATGCATCAGTGGATGTATGGGTTTTCTCAAGTTACCCTAAAGTTACCAGTTATTTTCCCACTTATACCTGACTTGACTCATTATAGGTTTGAGAAATTTCGCATCAAGACATTTATGCAGAGGTTTCTCTGTCATAAATGGTAAGAAGTTGAAGCAAAGATAATGCCAATTGCAAGAATGAATTTTGCTCCTATAAATTTGTAGCTCTTTGTTGCATTTTAAATGTGGTTAATGATGCTAAAAATTAGTCTAACTTGATTTGAGTCTATATCCTTAAAGATGAGTAGGAATCATTCAGTCTGTTAAACTTAATATGATTTATTTGTGAAGTGCTTCCCTGGTACTTCTCATGCTTTATCTGTTTTTTTCTTATCTTTCATAAAAACTTTTATCATTTAAGATTTCATGAAAGTCTCCCTAATTAAAGGACTTGTAAATCAGCATAGCCTGTAATTTGAGGCCTAAGTCTTTTTTCTTCAACTAAAGTATATAATTAGAGAAAAATGAATGTTTTGCTCCAGTTAGATATTTTATTTTTAGCTCATAGATAGACATAAAATAAGCTAGCTTCAGGTGTGTATTCTTTCATTTCTTGTAATGTCTCCCATGTGAATACAGGATAGGCCTTGTGGTTAAGATTTGGGAAATTATGACTTTATTGAAGTCTTAGTCTATAACTGTAATTAAATCCAAAAAGCATGCAGTTTTTTTCAGAGTATTGCAGATGCTGTACAGAACGATAAGTTCTTATTGTAAATACAGATTCTGTAGCATGTGGGAACCCCACGTGATCTCTAATTATTTCAAATTTTAAATTATAATCTCTATTCAGAGGTTTATAAAAATAATGGCTCACAGGTAGATCCCTTTTACAGAAGTGTCATTCATTGTTTTAATTTCTTTTCTGCATTTCAACTACCTTCTATGCCTAAGAGTGATGTGCATGCAATCTGTATTTATTCCACTGAACAGTAGTTTAGAAATTGCAAGATTTTTAGATTCTTGATGTAAAAATCCTCAAAGAACCAAACCCCTCAAAACTTTCCCACAAAAAAACCCCAAAACAAACAAAGAAAGGAAAATAGAAGCAGCTGAATATGCCAGGTATTGAGGGTTTTAAGCCTGCACCAGGTTCCTAGTTCTGCAGTTATTTTCCAGTGAATATTCTGTGTCACTATAGTTTGTACTCCTGAGATTTTGAATGGAACAAAATCTTGATGAGCAGTTATGTTCTTGATAACAGTTGATTAATTGTATTAATTTGATCTGAAGTACTACTGCATAGCACAAGGGGGCAGCTCACTGCCCCGAGCAGTTAGCATGAGTGAAACTAGAGTTTTAGTTTTGTTCAGCGGTGGAGACATGCGGTTTGAGTCAGAGTGCTGTTTTATGAGCTCCCTGACGTGTTATCTCACAAAAAGGCCAGAGGGGACACAGTTTTAAAAAATACTTCTTTTTGAAAAGTGTCATATGGGCAGTTTAACTTGCTAGGATTTAGGTCATCGTATTTTTCTCTTATAAATGTACTCTTCGCACGGTCATAAAGCACACAGGAAAAGTTCATTTCCTCCCTGCCATTCTTGCCACTGCTTCTGTCCTCCACACTGCACAGTGCCCTCCAAACCCTTGTGAACGAGAAGTCATTGTTTCTGAAAATGTGCTTAAAAATGCTTTAGGAACATCTTTGTGAGAGGTGGTGAGGAAAGGATTTTAGTCCTTGTCACTTCCAGAGTATAGGAAGTAACTCTGTATCATCATGTGTCCCTTTCATTTAGGTCATATAAGCAAGCACAATCTCTCCAGTATTACACTTACTGGATTATATTCAAATGCTGGTTTAGTGCCCGATAGAAATAGGTCTTTTCAATAGGTAATTTTCAAAAAACTAACTGTAATCCTAACTATATAATCTTAATTGCTGAAGGCCTGCAAAATCTTGTTTGTTTCTTGCTCTTTTCTGTAGTCCTGTGGTGTAACTAGCCTTTATATTGAATTTCAAGCATGTTCTTTCTGTGTGTAGCATAACTCTTCTGTTGATTGCTTTCTGTCCACTCTAGTTAAGATTTTGAGTGGTTAGATGATTAATTGTAGAGGTAATTTTTTTTCTGTATTTTGAAGGCTCGTGAAGAAGAGATGACAGCAAAAGTTCATGAGTTGCAGGCACAGCTAGAAGACTTGCAAAAGGAATACAAACAAAGGATGGCAGAGGAGGAATGTTGGAACAGTGACAAAGTGAGCTGGCACTAACATTTATTTTTATATCTTTAGGTGTGAAATGCTTAGTCTTCATAAAATTCTGTAGTTTGCTCTTAATTGTATTTTCCCTTACAGTTTCTATTCTTTTAGATTTTAACTTCTTCAAAAGTGAACCTTTTTAGAAGCTGCAGTATTTGATACTACCTTTTTTAATGGTGTGTTAAAAAGTCCAGTTGTGTTGTGATAATTAAGGTGGGGGGTTTTGCCCTCTGTGTGTGGTTTTTATGTTGATTTTACTGGAAGCCCTTTAGAAGGAAAGGAAATAACATTGGGTCATATTTAGTGTGATTTTTTTTTAAAAAAAAATCAAATTCCAAAGGGCTCTGAAATAGTGCCTTGAATATATCAATTATGGACAGAGAGGCCTTCATTGAAAGAAGACTGAGTGCATGCTTTTGTCTTTCTGAGACCACATGTTAGTGTGAGGAATTCTTTGTTGAAAATACTACTAGTTATTACTACACTGAGAAGAGGAAAAGTATATGAGGTGTTGAGTCATTGATGAGAATTCATATTAACCTTATTTTTAAGTTTTTCATTTTGTCAACAGGCAGCAATGGGGATACTAAATATATTTATTTGACACTACAAAGAGTACAAATTATCTCACTGTCCTAATGCTTGTCCCTTCTGCCTTGCACTTGCTTACAACACCCTTTATATTACTTTTATTAACTATTCCATGACATGAGTGTTGTTTTCATAACTGGAAAAGGAGAAATATTTGTATCACTGCCTTGTATTTTTAATCAACCCTTGTCCACCCACTGATGATAATCTTAATCTTATTATCTAGAGGAATATTCTTTAAGAGACTCCTAAAACATAATTTTGAAAAGTATGGAGGGTACTTTAGGACTTCTTCGTTAACTGTTTCACTGCTTTGTTACAGAAGTCTGCTATAAATACAGTCAGTCATTTGGCATCATATTATACATGCATCTTTAGGATTACATATTCACTGATAGGACATGAAAGTTACATTAAATCTATATACCAGCAATGTATTTCTCAATTTTTCCGAGAAATGCATCGCACAGATTTGCAATGGTAGCATAGAGCTGTTAAAATATTTGAATATTGCAAATATTACATCTCTATGTAAAGATGCATCTGCTTACAACATACAAAAAAACCAGCTAATTTTGCCTGTCTTTGGAATCTTGTCCACAGTTCTCCACTCCTTGGAGTTTCCATGGCAGACTTTGGAGAAACTCAAAGGAGTTGTTCCATCTGTGATGGGTATAAACTAGTTGAGAGAAATCCATTGAGAGAACTCCATTGCTGGTAAATAGCTTTGTTTTAAAGGCTAAATGATGCCTCATTTGGAGGGGAGGAAAACCAGGTTGTGTAGTAGTGCATGTACATAAGGACAGTGAAAGCATCCAGTTCAAAATGCTTGCAGAATAAGAGTGGGATTTTTTGGTGAATGTAAAGCAGTTAAGTATCCATGATTTTGCTGGCATACAAGCATCAAGCTTTCTTGAGTAATTTTGAGAATTCCAACTAAATTCAAATTTAGCAAATTGTTCACAAGCTTTCTTTTGCATAGCTCTGACTTAACTGAAAGTGAATTTTGTATTTCATACTATTCGCAATGGTGACTTCATCTCAAAACAGCATATTTGAATGTGCAGATAGCTCCTGGTACCTCTTCTGGTCCAGTCAAAGCTCACATATTTAGAGTGCTGTGAGTAAGTGGGCTTCCAGTTCTTGTTTTCTCAGTGTTTCAGGATTGGATTCTCAGTCCTTGACACAGTCTGTTCTGGGGTCAGGAGGTAGTTTTCTTTTTTCCTCCTTACAAAGTAAGAGTTGTTGTTATTAATTCTTACCTGTCTTAATTTGTCCGTTGCCTGTCATTGATACGTGTGTAGGAAACCAATTTTGCTGTTCTCTGGTACAATACCACAACTGATACAATAGCATATATGTGCAACATTACAGAGTTAGATGAGAAAATTGGAAGGGGCTTGTCGACCATGTCCACATACCTGAGCAGAAGCGTACAAATCCACATCTGGATTTTATATGTGCATTCAAATGAATTATGTCATCTTATATTTGCCATGGTAACTTTTCTCTCATCTTACTTCTTTTTGATTTTGTTGCTTTGTAACATATTTGTAGTACTAAAACAGCTTAGAAATCTTCCGTTGACTGGAAGCAACTTCTTGTGGGCAACTGATACATTTGTTGTCTAAAGTTGGAGTCTCCCAAGTCACACAAGTTTGTTTTAAAAGAAACCCAAAACTCCTGTGCTGCTTTTTGTCAGCTGAGGCCAAACGTTACACATTACGTATCCACTTTGACATGAAGCATAACTATACACTTGAACAATATTTGTCTGACTGTTGGCAAATATATCCGTAAGCATTAGTGTTGGAATGTAGAAGTATCAGAAACTTTCTCTCTCCATGGGAAAATAAATGTCTGGCCAGGTGATTGAGCTCTTCAGAAGCAAGAATTACACTTACGAGTTTAAGATCCATAGACAAATAATTTTCCTTAGAGTTGGAACATAGAAAGATTGAAATTTCAGCTTAGAATTGTCTCTATACTTCATAAACATCGATATTTTTGAAAGATGTAGAGCTCATGAAGCTCTTAGGCTGAACCTATTTTCAGATCAATGTTTGAATTTGCAAATGCAACTTGGAGAATTAAGGAAAAAGATACAATATTGTGAATAGTATTATGTTAGGATTGTCTGGCATGTGCTTCATATTCATTCAGTTATCATTCATCTCCAATATACATTTTGTAAAGATATAGAAATACTAGGTTCTTGAAGTTACATTTGTGGTAATTGCCTTGCAGAATCAAATGAGTGAGCTTAAATATAAGCTTTGTGTACTGTCAATACAAATAAGTTAAACTGTGTTATGGGACTACTTATTTTTATATGTGTGATTTGGTTATTTCAATTCTTATCATCCTCAACGCACCAAATCAGAATTGGGTGAATGATAGTTGTTTCTTTTTTTAGCATGTCCTGCGCTTGATATACTCTGTATTTTTCATACATTTTAATATACGTTTTTTCTTGTTGTTGTTATAGATCACAATAACAGAACTTCAGGTAAGTCTGAAAGTTTATTGATTTTGCTCTCTAGATAATTCTGTTTCAGTTTGAAAGCAGAAATACTACTTATAAGTTTGTATGTGTGTTAAAAGAAGAAAGAGGTTTATTGAAAAGGTACCTATGACATCTTCAGCAGTTTCTTGATGATTTCCATATGTGACTTCTTTCAGGCACAGCTTGCACAGAAGACAACACTAGTCAATGATTCAAAACTGAAAGAGCAGGAGTTCAAAGAGCAGGTAAGGGTGCTGTTTGAGCAAGTAAAAAGTATTCTTGTTTGATACTTTGTGCTTGCAGTATTAAACGGTTTGTTCTTTTCAAGTGATGATGTAGCACACCTCCACAGAGGTGCTATGGAAATAATACGCATCTAGAATAGTTTTGACTTACACTTGCTCTCAAAAGATCTGCGCGCTTTTCAAAGTACTCCTCTATCCCCTGAGAATGAAAATACCACATGCTTGTGATACAGGTTAGCAAAATATTTGCACAGTGAGAAAGGGAACAACACACTTGATGAAATAATGGATCTTTTTCTAAACTAAACCTTTTTTGGTGTCAAGTATAATCTTTGTCATGTTTTCTTTTTTACGTGTGCCTATGTCTATAAAATGTACAGGTATATAAATACATATATATGCATAACATTTGCTGTAGATATGTGTATATACACATGTACACACATTTTCTTCAGTAGTTTAGGGACAGTTTTTAATTACACAATTGCTAATGTTTTCCTTCCTTAAAAAAACAACTCTATTTTGCTTTCATAAAAGGAGATGATGTTTACCTGAAAACTGCTTCAATTATGATTATATTAGCTGCTTGGAATACCATTTATCTTTTTGACTGTTCTCTATTTAGATTCATGTACTGGAAGACCGGCTGAAAAAGTATGAGAAGAATATGTACGTTACATCAGTTGGAACACCATACAGAGGTAAGTGTGCAGTTTTTGTCACAAATAAGTTATTTCTTTGTTTGAAAGCTATGCTTTGGTTTAGATAATTTATTAAAATGTCAGTCTCTCTAAAACACTCATATATTTTTAACATTTTATCCTGGTTTTGTCTTGTCTGTTAAAATAGATGTATGATTTGAGATGAGCAAATCACACAGCATTTTGTTTGATGTTTTTTTTCATGTCATACAGTTAAGAGCTCTATATCAGAGTTCTTCAGCTTTCTGTATCTCCAGGGGGAGTGGTACAGGTAATGGCACTAGACAGTGAGTGGGGAGGAATTACCCATTTGTCTTGGCTAATTAAATATGCATTTTATGACTCTCTAAAATTCTGAACAATACAAATATTACATTTTATGGATCTTACTTGTTACTTTCTGGGCATTTACTCTTCCTGAGATTAGAGTTCCTTTGCAAGACCTCCAGCTCTGACACAGTAATAGAAAAAATAAATGAAAGCAAACTAAAATCCTGTTTCCACTTCTAACCTTTCTGTTGTGTCCTTCAAAGTGTTTTTGGAGCTGAAAAGCCCCTGCCATTTCAGGCAAATGACAGTCTCATTGTTATGTGAATCGTGGTGAGTGCAGGGAATAGAAGAAAACAATTATGCTGTGTTATGCCTACAGTTCCACATGACTAGCTCTGACCTAGGTCTGAAGGCTCTATCCAGGACTGCAGTGCAGGTCCCAGGCCCATCCAGGAGACAGGGGCAGAGACGGGCACACCTACAAGATGGCTCAGGCAGGGACTGAAGGCCCCAGGCTGAGCTGAGGCACGTCCCCGGGGCCCTTGGTAGGAGACGGTGCGGGTGGGGGTCCCAGGGGAGGCCAGTCCCAGCCATTGAAGCCCATGAGCGCCCCCAGGACCCTGACAGGAGGAGACCTGCACTGCTCAGATGCTCTCCTGTAGACATCGATGGTTGCCCACGCTGGAGACAGAGTCTTGGGCCAGACGGACCTTTTCTCCGATGGAGTACGGTTGTTGCCAGGCTCTTGTGTTTCAGCAGGTTGGCTTTTTTAGCTTTCTGCACTCATTGCCCCAGTTTTGCAAACTAATGACCGTACGTGTGCTAGAAGATTGTTTTTCATAGTTTCTTTCATTTATTAAAGAAAAAAAAAAACAAGTTCCTTTCTACCTGAATGGCATCATCAGTAATGTTATCACACTGACATTCTCAGGTGGAGTCAGGTGGGCATCTAAAAAGCAAAGGCTTCAGTCCTCCTGGGCAGCTATCGTACGGGCGCTTAGGGCCTCGTAAAGAGAGGCTGTTGCCTTTTAGTGTCGCATGGCCGCCTGGCCAGCCACCTCCTCACCCATATCAGCATTCCCAGCAACAACCTTCCCCTTCACTAAATGCCTGCACAGGTCAGTTCAAAAATCATCAGCAACTGTTAGTCACGCTCCTGGGGACTAGAGCAGATCCCCGCAGACAGCAGTGCCACCAACTGCATCGTACTGACCCGCCAGGGTTGCCTCTCCCGTAGCTTTTGCAGCGCCTGGGCTGCTTTGGCACTTTCGCCAAGGAAACCTCCGCAACGGAAGCTGGCTTCGTGCCGGCTGGGGCTATTTGCTTCTGTAGGAGGCAGACAGCCACTTGGGAAGTGACGGGACTGACAGCACCAGCTTCATGTTTGGAGCCCACCCAGACAGCCCATTTGGTGCTCTGCAGGCCGGTGCGGGGCTGGATCTGCTGGCCGTGACTGCCTGGAGCTGGACTCCAGCAGGCTACCGCTGGGCTAACACATCTCTCGGGCTCCACCCTTCATGCTTGGCTGGAAGGGAAGAGTGATGTTCATGGTCAGGTCTTTTGAATTTGGATTGCAGAAAAACATCTCCCAAGAAACGTAGGTTTCCTTGTCCACGTCATATTCTGGATTCCATGGCATCCCCGAGGCAGAAAAGGCTCTGTCTCATGGTATGCTTCTATGGCCCCCACCCTCCCGACCAGCTGAAGCTCTGACAGAAGAGAGATCCCCGACATCAGTAAACCCTGCCTGAAGAACTGCAGGGTAGAAAGAGCTAACACGACGTCAGGTGGAGCGCCATGAGTTTCTGCTCCCCTTTGGAAACCTTGGAGCAGGCCAATGTTCCTGGAGGCATGAGTAGGTCACAGGGGCACTAGGAGCCACCACCAGTGTGATCCAGGCAAATGCATTCTGGTGTGTCAGGCAAGAAAGGCAAGCAGCGTGCAAAGCCCCGCTGAGCACTCCTGTACCCGTACCACTACGGCCGTTTCACGTTACTCGGGTTCGAGAAAGACAAGTTCCCCAGTTCTGGGACAAAGGCAGACAAAGACTAAGCAGTTGATGAGGGGCATGGCAGGCCTCCGGAAGACGACGACTGGAAGGAGGAAGACAAAGGCTGAGAGGGCTTTCAAGAAAGGTATCAAGGATGAAGGCCAAAGGAGGAGAAGAGCTATTGAAGCGCGAGGGAAAATATGGTCAAGAAGACAAAACAATTCAGGACTTCTTTCCCAGAAGAAGACCTCACCGTAAAGAGTGTAGTAGCAAAGGTCCCTTGGCGCATTGGGAAGGAATGCTGAGGAAATCATGCACGCCCTCTGTGTCTCTGCAGAGTTCATGCAGAGGGAACCAAAGCCCTTTCTCTAAGCTCTAGCATCACCACGACCAAGCAAATGCCTGCGGTACAAAGGCCCTTCTTTATTGACATAGCCTGCGGGCACAGATGAATTGCCAGGAATGCCCAGCAGCTGTGCCCAGGGCAAGGCCACCAAGGCCAGGGACAGCCCCCTGGGCCTCCTGGGCATGGGGACCGCCTCGGGGCCAGCACCCCAAAGGCCTGCCTTCCTTCCTTTGTCCAAAGGATGCTGGGTGGAGGGGCAGAGGACAGGGCTGTGGTGGGCGGGGCTGTGCATGGGGGGCCTCATCACCCCCATGTCACAATGCCACCGCCCGGCAACGCAGCAGTCACAATGCCCCGGGGCAGTATAAAAGGGGCATCCTCCCGTGTGCCGCTGCCAGAGCTGGCCCACGGGCAGCTCAAAGGCATGCGAGAGAAAGTTCTTGAGGAGCCGGTGGAATTCCTCGGCAGAGGCTGACGGAGGAAGAACGGAAGCTAGACGAGCCTGCTGGATGGACATTCTCTGCTGCAAGGCCAGCTCCTGGCGGGGCCACCTTCAAAGACCATCGGATGGAGGGAGGGAGGGATGGATGGATGGAAGTCCTGCTTCAGCCTTAGGGGAACAGACGCAAGCCCCTCAGGAGACGAGAACCACCAGCAACCCCTGGAGGTGCCCGAGGCTATCAGGCCTTTTCCACAGGATAGCCATGGCCAGAACAAGGGAATGCCTTCTTGAGGAGCACTGCAGAGCTCGCCGTCCTCATCCCCCGTGGAGCCAGGGGCAGCAGCCGTAAGAAATGGGATGATACAGAGAGGTTGCAAGGGGTCCCGGGTGCTTTGGAGCACCCGCTGGTGTCCCACTGGACACCTTGCCCCCAAGGTCGATCAGGCCGGGGGCTCTTGGCCACTCTGGGAAGCCCCTGAGATGGCTCCAGGCTGAAGGAGACCAGGGCTTGGGCATCTCTCTCCTGGGAGGCGTGACCAGCCTGCCTGTGGGAGGAGGAGGAGGCCGGTCTTGCTCACATGCTCAGGGAATAGCCGATCGCCAGCGCCGCTGGGGTCAGGAAGGAATTTTCCCCCGGGGCAGATTGGCACTGGTCCCCGGGGGTTTTTTTGCCTTCCTCTGCAGCACTGAGCAGGACCGCTTGTTGTCAGGGCTCCTGCGCTCCATTTTGGCTCGGTCACTGCCTGCTGCTCGTGCACCACGAAGATGGCCTCTCGTGCCCTGCAGCTGGGGGGAGGAAGGCTTTTTTTTCCCCCCGGTGGGCTAGCAAGTGTCCCCGGGGGTTTTTTGCCTTCCTCCGCGGCTTTGAGCACGGGCCCCTTGCCAGGCCTGCTTTGGGCCATTTTGGCCAGGTGCCCGCTGCTCATGCTCCACGAAGGTGGCCCTCGTGCCCCGCATCCGGGGGGAGGAAGCTTGCTAGACCCCCAGGGCGGGCCCCAAGGGAGGCCCCCGGGGATTGCTTCTTGTCCTCTGTAGCACTGAGCACAACCCCTTGGCGGGGCTCCTCTGGCCCCTTTTGGCTAGGGTCTTCTTGCCTGCTGCTCTTGCACCGCCAAGGTGCCACTCTCTTGGGCCCTGGCTCTCTGGGGCTCTCTTGCCCCGTGCAGCTTCACAGCGGGAGCGAGCTCTGCTCTTCCCTTGGCTCCCTTTCCCCAGGGGTTCTTGCTTCTGCAAGACAGCCGGTGTTTTTGGAAGGCCTCCAGCCTTGCTGCACCAGCAGCAGCTGCCACTTTGCAGCTCTCCCTGCGGGCAATCCAAGCGCAGGGCAGGCACTTTTCACACATCACTGGCTGAGAAGCAAGCAAGCAAGATTTGGAATGCAAAATTATTCTTTTGTCATCGCTGAGCGCCACACTTTGGGAAGTATCCAATGGTACCACACACCACCTCCTCCTTTTCTTCTTCTTCTTTTGTGTGTGGTCGGTCTTGATCGTCCTCCTTCGCGCTCTCACTCTTCAGGAAACAGGGACTGCTTGGCCTGTATTCCTGCTGCTCCTTTCTGCAGCTCCGTGAGTTTGCCAGACTGCAAGGGATGTTTTTTCTAAACAGAACAATGCGTCAGCCTGTTCCTGGCTGCACATGCGCATTGTCTTCATGCTTGTGAGCGCTGGCTCTGAAAAGGTTCAGCAAAATAAAATCAAATCCCGTTTCCACTTGCGACCTTTGCGTGATGTGTCCTTGAAAGTGTTTTTGGAGCTGAAAAGCCCCTGCCATTTCAGGCAAATAACGTTCTCATCGTTACACAGCTCATGGTGAGAGCAGGAAATAGGATAGGATAGGTTATGCTGTGTTATGCCTGGAGTTGTGCATGACAAACTCTGACCTAGGTTTGAGGGCTCCATCCAGGAGAGGGGGCTCTCTGCAGTGCAGGTCCCAGGCCCATCCAGGAGACAGGGGCAGAGACGGGCGCACCTACAAGATGGCTCAGGCAGGGACTGAAGGCCCCAGGCTGAGCTGAGGCACGTCCCCGGGGCCCTTGGTAGGAGACGGTGCGGGTGGGGGTCCCAGGGGAGGCCAGTCCCAGCCATTGAAGCCCATGAGCACCCCCAGGACCCTGACAGGAGGAGACCTGCACTGCTCAGATGCTCTCCTGTAGACATCGATGGTTGCCCACGCTGGAGACAGAGTCTTGGGCCAGACGGACCTTTTCTCTGAGGGAGTACGGTTGTTGCCAGGCTCTTGTGTTTCAGCAGGTTGGCTTTTTTAGCTTTCTGCACTCATTGCCCCAGTTTTGCAAACTAATGACCATATGTCTGCTAGAAGATTGTTTTTCATAATTTCTTTCATTTATTAAAGAAAAAAAAAACAAGTTCCTTTCTACCTGAATGGCATCATCAGTAATGTTATCACACTGACATTCTCAGGTGGAGTCAGGTGGGCATCTAAACAGCAAAGGCTTCAGTCCTCCTGGGCAGCTATCGTACGGGCGCTTAGGGCCTCGTAAAGAGAGGCTGTTGCCTTTTAGTGTCGCATGGCCGCCTGGCCAGCCACCTCCTCACCCATATCAGCATTCCCAGCAACAACCTTCCCCTTCACTAAATGCCTGCACAGGTCAGTTCAAAAATCATCAGCAACTGTTAGTCACGCTCCTGGGGACTAGAGCAGATCCCCGCAGACAGCAGTGCCACCAACTGCGTCGTACTGACCCGCCAGGGTTGCCTCTCCTGTAGCTTTTGCAGCGCCTGGGCTGCTTTGGCACTTTCGCCAAGGAAACCTCCGCAACGGAAGCTGGCTTTGTGCCGGCTGGGGCTATTTGCTTCCGTAGGAGGCAGCCAGCCACTTGGGAAGTGACGGGACTGACAGCACCAGCTTCATGTTCGGAGCCCACCCAGACAGCCCATTTGGTGCTCTGCGGGCCGGTGCGGGGCTGGATCTGCTGGCCGTGACTGCCTGGAGCTGGACTCCAGCAGGCTACCGCTGGGCTAACACATCTCTCGGGCTCCACCCTTCATGCTTGGCTGTCATCAGCTGGAGGGAAGAGTGATGTTCATGGTCAGGTCTTTTGAATTTGGATTGCAGAAAAACATCTCCCAAGAAACGTAGGTTTCCTTGTCCACGTCATATTCTGGATTCCATGGCATCCCCGAGGCAGAAAAGGCTCTGTCTCATGGTATGCTTCTATGGCCCCCACCCTCCCGACCAGCTGAAGCTCTGACAGAAGAGAGATCCCCGACATCAGTAAACCCTGCCTGAAGAACTGCAGGGTAGAAAGAGCTAACACGACGTCAGGTGGAGCGCCATGAGTTTCTGCTCCCCTTTGGAAACCTTGGAGCAGGCCAATGTTCCTGGAGGCATGAGTAGGTCACAGGGGCACTAGGAGCCACCACCAGTGTGATCCAGGCAAATGCATTCTGGTGTGTCAGGCAAGAAAGGCAAGCAGCGTGCAAAGCCCCGCTGAGCACTCCTGTACCCGTACCACTACGGCCGTTTCACGTTACTCGGGTTCGAGAAAGACAAGTTCCCCAGTTCTGGGACAAAGGCAGACAAAGACTAAGCAGTTGATGAGGGGCATGGCAGGCCTCCGGAAGACGACGACTGGAAGGAGGAAGACAAAGGCTGAGAGGGCTTTCAAGAAAGGTATCAAGGATGAAGGCCAAAGGAGGAGAAGAGCTATTGAAGCGCGAGGGAAAATATGGTCAAGAAGACAAAACAATTCAGGCCTTCTTTCCCAGAAGAAGACCTCACCGTAAAGAGTGTAGTAGCAAAGGTCCCTTGGTGCATTGGGAAGGAATGCTGAGGAAATCATGCACGCCCTCTGTGTCTCTGCAGAGTTCATGCAGAGGGAACCAAAGCCCTTTCTCTAAGCTCTAGCATCACCACGACCAAGCAAATGCCTGCGGTACAAAGGCCCTTCTTTATTGACATAGCCTGCGGGCACAGATGAATTGCCAGGAATGCCCAGCAGCTGTGCCCAGGGCAAGGCCACCAAGGCCAGGGACAGCCCCCTGGGCCTCCTGGGCATGGGGACCGCCTCGGGGCCAGCACCCCAAAGGCCTGCCTTCCTTCCTTTGTCCAAAGGATGCTGGGTGGAGGGGCAGAGGACAGGGCTGTGGTGGGCGGGGCTGTGCATGGGGGGCCTCATCACCCCCATGTCACAATGCCACCGCCCGGCAACGCAGCAGTCACAATGCCCCGGGGCAGTATAAAAGGGGCAACCTCCCGTGTGCCGCTGCCAGAGCTGGCCCACGGGCAGCTCGAAGGCATGCGAAAGTTCTTGAGGAGCCACTGGAATTCCTTGGCAGAGGCTGACGGAGGAAGAACGGAAGCTAGACGAGCCTGCTGGATGGACATTCTCTGCTGCAAGGCCAGCTCCTGGCGGGGCCACCTTCAAAGACCATCGGATGGAGGGAGGGAGGGATGGATGGATGGAAGTCCTGCTTCAGCCTTAGGGGAACAGACGCAAGCCCCTCAGGAGACGAGAACCACCAGCAACCCCTGGAGGTGCCCGAGGCTATCAGGCCTTTTCCACAGGATAGCCATGGCCAGAACAAGGGAATGCCTTCTTGAGGAGCACTGCAGAGCTCGCCGTCCTCATCCCCCGTGGAGCCAGGGGCAGCAGCCGTAAGAAATGGGATGATACAGAGAGGTTGCAAGGGGTCCCGGGTGCTTTGGAGCACCCGCTGGTGTCCCACTGGACACCTTGCCCCCAAGGTCGATCAGGCCGGGGGCTCTTGGCCACTCTGGGAAGCCCCTGAGATGGCTCCAGGCTGAGGGAGACCAGGGCTTGGGCATCTCTCTCCTGGGAGGCGTGACCAGCCTGCCTGTGGGAGGAGGAGGAGGCCGGTCTTGCTCACATGCTCAGGGAATAGCCGATCGCCAGCGCCGCTGGGGTCAGGAAGGAATTTTCCCCCGGGGCAGATTGGCACTGGTCCCCGGGGGTTTTTTGCCTTCCTCTGCAGCACTGAGCAGGACCGCTTGTTGTCAGGGCTCCTGCGCTCCATTTTGGCTCGGTCACTGCCTGCTGCTCGTGCACCACGAAGATGGCCTCTCGTGCCCTGCAGCTGGGGGGAGGAAGGCTTTTTTTTCCCCCCGGTGGGCTAGCAAGTGTCCCCGGGGGTTTTTTGCCTTCCTCCGCGGCTTTGAGCACGGGCCCCTTGCCAGGCCTGCTTTGGGCCATTTTGGCCAGGTGCCCGCTGCTCATGCTCCACGAAGGTGGCCCTCGTGCCCCGCATCCGGGGGGAGGAAGCTTGCTAGACCCCCAGGGCGGGCCCCAAGGGAGGCCCCCGGGGATTGCTTCTTGTCCTCTGTAGCACTGAGCACAACCCCTTGGCGGGGCTCCTCTGGCCCCTTTTGGCTAGGGTCTTCTTGCCTGCTGCTCTTGCACCGCCAAGGTGCCACTCTCTTGGGCCCTGGCTCTCTGGGGCTCTCTTGCCCCGTGCAGCTTCACAGCGGGAGCGAGCTCTGCTCTTCCCTTGGCTCCCTTTCCCCAGGGGTTCTTGCTTCTGCAAGACAGCCGGTGTTTTTGGAAGGCCTCCAGCCTTGCTGCACCAGCAGCAGCTGCCACTTTGCAGCTCTCCCTGCGGGCAATCCAAGCGCAGGGCAGGCACTTTTCACACATCACTGGCTGAGAAGCAAGCAAGCAAGATTTGGAATGCAAAATTATTCTTTTGTCATCGCTGAGCGCCACACTTTGGGAAGTATCCAATGGTACCACACACCACCTCCTCCTTTTCTTCTTCTTCTTTTGTGTGTGGTCGGTCTTGATCGTCCTCCTTCGCGCTCTCACTCTTCAGGAAACAGGGACTGCTTGGCCTGTATTCCTGCTGCTCCTTTCTGCAGCTCCGTGAGTTTGCCAGACTGCAAGGGATGTTTTTTCTAAACAGAACAATGCGTCAGCCTGTTCCTGGCTGCACATGCGCATTGTCTTCATGCTTGTGAGCGCTGGCTCTGAAAAGGTTCAGCAAAATAAAATCAAATCCCGTTTCCACTTGCGACCTTTGCGTGATGTGTCCTTGAAAGTGTTTTTGGAGCTGAAAAGCCCCTGCCATTTCAGGCAAATAACGTTCTCATCGTTACACAGCTCATGGTGAGAGCAGGAAATAGGATAGGATAGGTTATGCTGTGTTATGCCTGGAGTTGTGCATGACAAACTCTGACCTAGGTTTGAGGGCTCCATCCAGGAGAGGGGGCTCTCTGCAGTGCAGGTCCCAGGCCCATCCAGGAGACAGGGGCAGAGACGGGCGCACCTACAAGATGGCTCAGGCAGGGACTGAAGGCCCCAGGCTGAGCTGAGGCACGTCCCCGGGGCCCTTGGTAGGAGACGGTGCGGGTGGGGGTCCCAGGGGAGGCCAGTCCCAGCCATTGAAGCCCATGAGCACCCCCAGGACCCTGACAGGAGGAGACCTGCACTGCTCAGATGCTCTCCTGTAGACATCGATGGTTGCCCACGCTGGAGACAGAGTCTTGGGCCAGACGGACCTTTTCTCTGAGGGAGTACGGTTGTTGCCAGGCTCTTGTGTTTCAGCAGGTTGGCTTTTTTAGCTTTCTGCACTCATTGCCCCAGTTTTGCAAACTAATGACCATATGTCTGCTAGAAGATTGTTTTTCATAATTTCTTTCATTTATTAAAGAAAAAAAAAACAAGTTCCTTTCTACCTGAATGGCATCATCAGTAATGTTATCACACTGACATTCTCAGGTGGAGTCAGGTGGGCATCTAAACAGCAAAGGCTTCAGTCCTCCTGGGCAGCTATCGTACGGGCGCTTAGGGCCTCGTAAAGAGAGGCTGTTGCCTTTTAGTGTCGCATGGCCGCCTGGCCAGCCACCTCCTCACCCATATCAGCATTCCCAGCAACAACCTTCCCCTTCACTAAATGCCTGCACAGGTCAGTTCAAAAATCATCAGCAACTGTTAGTCACGCTCCTGGGGACTAGAGCAGATCCCCGCAGACAGCAGTGCCACCAACTGCGTCGTACTGACCCGCCAGGGTTGCCTCTCCTGTAGCTTTTGCAGCGCCTGGGCTGCTTTGGCACTTTCGCCAAGGAAACCTCCGCAACGGAAGCTGGCTTTGTGCCGGCTGGGGCTATTTGCTTCCGTAGGAGGCAGCCAGCCACTTGGGAAGTGACGGGACTGACAGCACCAGCTTCATGTTCGGAGCCCACCCAGACAGCCCATTTGGTGCTCTGCGGGCCGGTGCGGGGCTGGATCTGCTGGCCGTGACTGCCTGGAGCTGGACTCCAGCAGGCTACCGCTGGGCTAACACATCTCTCGGGCTCCACCCTTCATGCTTGGCTGTCATCAGCTGGAGGGAAGAGTGATGTTCATGGTCAGGTCTTTTGAATTTGGATTGCAGAAAAACATCTCCCAAGAAACGTAGGTTTCCTTGTCCACGTCATATTCTGGATTCCATGGCATCCCCGAGGCAGAAAAGGCTCTGTCTCATGGTATGCTTCTATGGCCCCCACCCTCCCGACCAGCTGAAGCTCTGACAGAAGAGAGATCCCCGACATCAGTAAACCCTGCCTGAAGAACTGCAGGGTAGAAAGAGCTAACACGACGTCAGGTGGAGCGCCATGAGTTTCTGCTCCCCTTTGGAAACCTTGGAGCAGGCCAATGTTCCTGGAGGCATGAGTAGGTCACAGGGGCACTAGGAGCCACCACCAGTGTGATCCAGGCAAATGCATTCTGGTGTGTCAGGCAAGAAAGGCAAGCAGCGTGCAAAGCCCCGCTGAGCACTCCTGTACCCGTACCACTACGGCCGTTTCACGTTACTCGGGTTCGAGAAAGACAAGTTCCCCAGTTCTGGGACAAAGGCAGACAAAGACTAAGCAGTTGATGAGGGGCATGGCAGGCCTCCGGAAGACGACGACTGGAAGGAGGAAGACAAAGGCTGAGAGGGCTTTCAAGAAAGGTATCAAGGATGAAGGCCAAAGGAGGAGAAGAGCTATTGAAGCGCGAGGGAAAATATGGTCAAGAAGACAAAACAATTCAGGCCTTCTTTCCCAGAAGAAGACCTCACCGTAAAGAGTGTAGTAGCAAAGGTCCCTTGGTGCATTGGGAAGGAATGCTGAGGAAATCATGCACGCCCTCTGTGTCTCTGCAGAGTTCATGCAGAGGGAACCAAAGCCCTTTCTCTAAGCTCTAGCATCACCACGACCAAGCAAATGCCTGCGGTACAAAGGCCCTTCTTTATTGACATAGCCTGCGGGCACAGATGAATTGCCAGGAATGCCCAGCAGCTGTGCCCAGGGCAAGGCCACCAAGGCCAGGGACAGCCCCCTGGGCCTCCTGGGCATGGGGACCGCCTCGGGGCCAGCACCCCAAAGGCCTGCCTTCCTTCCTTTGTCCAAAGGATGCTGGGTGGAGGGGCAGAGGACAGGGCTGTGGTGGGCGGGGCTGTGCATGGGGGGCCTCATCACCCCCATGTCACAATGCCACCGCCCGGCAACGCAGCAGTCACAATGCCCCGGGGCAGTATAAAAGGGGCAACCTCCCGTGTGCCGCTGCCAGAGCTGGCCCACGGGCAGCTCGAAGGCATGCGAAAGTTCTTGAGGAGCCACTGGAATTCCTCGGCAGAGGCTGACGGAGGAAGAACGGAAGCTAGACGAGCCTGCTGGATGGACATTCTCTGCTGCAAGGCCAGCTCCTGGCGGGGCCACCTTCAAAGACCATCGGATGGAGGGAGGGAGGGATGGATGGATGGAAGTCCTGCTTCAGCCTTAGGGGAACAGACGCAAGCCCCTCAGGAGACGAGAACCACCAGCAACCCCTGGAGGTGCCCGAGGCTATCAGGCCTTTTCCACTGGATAGCCATGGCCAGAACAAGGGAATGCCTTCTTGAGGAGCACTGCAGAGCTCGCCGTCCTCATCCCCCGTGGAGCCAGGGGCAGCAGCCGTAAGAAATGGGATGATACAGAGAGGTTGCAAGGGGTCCCGGGTGCTTTGGAGCACCCGCTGGTGTCCCACTGGACACCTTGCCCCCAAGGTCGATCAGGCCGGGGGCTCTTGGCCACTCTGGGAAGCCCCTGAGATGGCTCCAGGCTGAGGGAGAACAGGGCTTGGGCATCTCTCTCCTGGGAGGCGTGACCAGCCTGCCTGTGGGAGGAGGAGGAGGCCGGTCTTGCTCACATGCTCAGGGAATAGCCGATCGCCAGCGCCGCTGGGGTCAGGAAGGAATTTTCCCCCGGGGCAGATTGGCACTGGTCCCCGGGGGTTTTTTGCCTTCCTCTGCAGCACTGAGCAGGACCACTTGTTGTCAGGGCTCCTGCGCTCCATTTTGGCTCGGTCACTGCCTGCTGCTCGTGCACCACGAAGATGGCCTCTCGTGCCCTGCAGCTGGGGGGAGGAAGGCTTTTTTTTCCCCCCGGTGGGCTAGCAAGTGTCCCCGGGGGTTTTTTTGCCTTCCTCCGCGGCTTTGAGCACGGGCCCCTTGCCAGGCCTGCTTTGGGCCATTTTGGCCAGGTGCCCGCTGCTCATGCTCCACGAAGGTGGCCCTCGTGCCCCGCATCCGGGGGGAGGAAGCTTGCTAGACCCCCAGGGCGGGCCCCAAGGGAGGCCCCCGGGGATTGCTTCTTGTCCTCTGTAGCACTGAGCACAACCCCTTGGCGGGGCTCCTCTGGCCCCTTTTGGCTAGGGTCTTCTTGCCTGCTGCTCTTGCACCGCCAAGGTGCCACTCTCTTGGGCCCTGGCTCTCTGGGGCTCTCTTGCCCCGTGCAGCTTCACAGCGGGAGCGAGCTCTGCTCTTCCCTTGGCTCCCTTTCCCCAGGGGTTCTTGCTTCTGCAAGACAGCCGGTGTTTTTGGAAGGCCTCCAGCCTTGCTGCACCAGCAGCAGCTGCCACTTTGCAGCTCTCCCTGCGGGCAATCCAAGCGCAGGGCAGGCACTTTTCACACATCACTGGCTGAGAAGCAAGCAAGCAAGATTTGGAATGCAAAATTATTCTTTTGTCATCGCTGAGCGCCACACTTTGGGAAGTATCCAATGGTACCACACACCACCTCCTCCTTTTCTTCTTCTTCTTTTGTGTGTGGTCGGTCTTGATCGTCCTCCTTCGCGCTCTCACTCTTCAGGAAACAGGGACTGCTTGGCCTGTATTCCTGCTGCTCCTTTCTGCAGCTCCGTGAGTTTGCCAGACTGCAAGGGATGTTTTTTCTAAACAGAACAATGCGTCAGCCTGTTCCTGGCTGCACATGCGCATTGTCTTCATGCTTGTGAGCGCTGGCTCTGAAAAGGTTCAGCAAAATAAAATCAAATCCCGTTTCCACTTGCGACCTTTGCGTGATGTGTCCTTGAAAGTGTTTTTGGAGCTGAAAAGCCCCTGCCATTTCAGGCAAATAACGTTCTCATCGTTACACAGCTCATGGTGAGAGCAGGAAATAGGATAGGATAGGTTATGCTGTGTTATGCCTGGAGTTGTGCATGACAAACTCTGACCTAGGTTTGAGGGCTCCATCCAGGAGAGGGGGCTCTCTGCAGTGCAGGTCCCAGGCCCATCCAGGAGACAGGGGCAGAGACGGGCGCACCTACAAGATGGCTCAGGCAGGGACTGAAGGCCCCAGGCTGAGCTGAGGCACGTCCCCGGGGCCCTTGGTAGGAGACGGTGCGGGTGGGGGTCCCAGGGGAGGCCAGTCCCAGCCATTGAAGCCCATGAGCACCCCCAGGACCCTGACAGGAGGAGACCTGCACTGCTCAGATGCTCTCCTGTAGACATCGATGGTTGCCCACGCTGGAGACAGAGTCTTGGGCCAGACGGACCTTTTCTCTGAGGGAGTACGGTTGTTGCCAGGCTCTTGTGTTTCAGCAGGTTGGCTTTTTTAGCTTTCTGCACTCATTGCCCCAGTTTTGCAAACTAATGACCATATGTCTGCTAGAAGATTGTTTTTCATAATTTCTTTCATTTATTAAAGAAAAAAAAAACAAGTTCCTTTCTACCTGAATGGCATCATCAGTAATGTTATCACACTGACATTCTCAGGTGGAGTCAGGTGGGCATCTAAACAGCAAAGGCTTCAGTCCTCCTGGGCAGCTATCGTACGGGCGCTTAGGGCCTCGTAAAGAGAGGCTGTTGCCTTTTAGTGTCGCATGGCCGCCTGGCCAGCCACCTCCTCACCCATATCAGCATTCCCAGCAACAACCTTCCCCTTCACTAAATGCCTGCACAGGTCAGTTCAAAAATCATCAGCAACTGTTAGTCACGCTCCTGGGGACTAGAGCAGATCCCCGCAGACAGCAGTGCCACCAACTGCGTCGTACTGACCCGCCAGGGTTGCCTCTCCTGTAGCTTTTGCAGCGCCTGGGCTGCTTTGGCACTTTCGCCAAGGAAACCTCCGCAACGGAAGCTGGCTTTGTGCCGGCTGGGGCTATTTGCTTCCGTAGGAGGCAGCCAGCCACTTGGGAAGTGACGGGACTGACAGCACCAGCTTCATGTTCGGAGCCCACCCAGACAGCCCATTTGGTGCTCTGCGGGCCGGTGCGGGGCTGGATCTGCTGGCCGTGACTGCCTGGAGCTGGACTCCAGCAGGCTACCGCTGGGCTAACACATCTCTCGGGCTCCACCCTTCATGCTTGGCTGTCATCAGCTGGAGGGAGGAGTGATGTTCATGGTCAGGTCTTTTGAATTTGGATTGCAGAAAAACATCTCCCAAGAAACGTAGGTTTCCTTGTCCACGTCATATTCTGGATTCCATGGCATCCCCGAGGCAGAAAAGGCTCTGTCTCATGGTATGCTTCTATGGCCCCCACCCTCCCGACCAGCTGAAGCTCTGACAGAAGAGAGATCCCCGACATCAGTAAACCCTGCCTGAAGAACTGCAGGGTAGAAAGAGCTAACACGACGTCAGGTGGAGCGCCATGAGTTTCTGCTCCCCTTTGGAAACCTTGGAGCAGGCCAATGTTCCTGGAGGCATGAGTAGGTCACAGGGGCACTAGGAGCCACCACCAGTGTGATCCAGGCAAATGCATTCTGGTGTGTCAGGCAAGAAAGGCAAGCAGCGTGCAAAGCCCCGCTGAGCACTCCTGTACCCGTACCACTACGGCCGTTTCACGTTACTCGGGTTCGAGAAAGACAAGTTCCCCAGTTCTGGGACAAAGGCAGACAAAGACTAAGCAGTTGATGAGGGGCATGGCAGGCCTCCGGAAGACGACGACTGGAAGGAGGAAGACAAAGGCTGAGAGGGCTTTCAAGAAAGGTATCAAGGATGAAGGCCAAAGGAGGAGAAGAGCTATTGAAGCGCGAGGGAAAATATGGTCAAGAAGACAAAACAATTCAGGCCTTCTTTCCCAGAAGAAGACCTCACCGTAAAGAGTGTAGTAGCAAAGGTCCCTTGGTGCATTGGGAAGGAATGCTGAGGAAATCATGCACGCCCTCTGTGTCTCTGCAGAGTTCATGCAGAGGGAACCAAAGCCCTTTCTCTAAGCTCTAGCATCACCACGACCAAGCAAATGCCTGCGGTACAAAGGCCCTTCTTTATTGACATAGCCTGCGGGCACAGATGAATTGCCAGGAATGCCCAGCAGCTGTGCCCAGGGCAAGGCCACCAAGGCCAGGGACAGCCCCCTGGGCCTCCTGGGCATGGGGACCGCCTCGGGGCCAGCACCCCAAAGGCCTGCCTTCCTTCCTTTGTCCAAAGGATGCTGGGTGGAGGGGCAGAGGACAGGGCTGTGGTGGGCGGGGCTGTGCATGGGGGGCCTCATCACCCCCATGTCACAATGCCACCGCCCGGCAACGCAGCAGTCACAATGCCCCGGGGCAGTATAAAAGGGGCAACCTCCCGTGTGCCGCTGCCAGAGCTGGCCCACGGGCAGCTCGAAGGCATGCGAAAGTTCTTGAGGAGCCACTGGAATTCCTTGGCAGAGGCTGACGGAGGAAGAACGGAAGCTAGACGAGCCTGCTGGATGGACATTCTCTGCTGCAAGGCCAGCTCCTGGCGGGGCCACCTTCAAAGACCATCGGATGGAGGGAGGGAGGGATGGATGGATGGAAGTCCTGCTTCAGCCTTAGGGGAACAGACGCAAGCCCCTCAGGAGACGAGAACCACCAGCAACCCCTGGAGGTGCCCGAGGCTATCAGGCCTTTTCCACTGGATAGCCATGGCCAGAACAAGGGAATGCCTTCTTGAGGAGCACTGCAGAGCTCGCCGTCCTCATCCCCCGTGGAGCCAGGGGCAGCAGCCGTAAGAAATGGGATGATACAGAGAGGTTGCAAGGGGTCCCGGGTGCTTTGGAGCACCCGCTGGTGTCCCACTGGACACCTTGCCCCCAAGGTCGATCAGGCCGGGGGCTCTTGGCCACTCTGGGAAGCCCCTGAGATGGCTCCAGGCTGAGGGAGAACAGGGCTTGGGCATCTCTCTCCTGGGAGGCGTGACCAGCCTGCCTGTGGGAGGAGGAGGAGGCCGGTCTTGCTCACATGCTCAGGGAATAGCCGATCGCCAGCGCCGCTGGGGTCAGGAAGGAATTTTCCCCCGGGGCAGATTGGCACTGGTCCCCGGGGGTTTTTTGCCTTCCTCTGCAGCACTGAGCAGGACCACTTGTTGTCAGGGCTCCTGCGCTCCATTTTGGCTCGGTCACCGCCTGCTGCTCGTGCACCACGAAGATGGCCTCTCGTGCCCTGCAGCTGGGGGGAGGAAGGCTTTTTTTTCCCCCCGGTGGGCTAGCAAGTGTCCCCGGGGGTTTTTTGCCTTCCTCCGCGGCTTTGAGCACGGGCCCCTTGCCAGGCCTGCTTTGGGCCATTTTGGCCAGGTGCCCGCTGCTCATGCTCCACGAAGGTGGCCCTCGTGCCCCGCATCCGGGGGGAGGAAGCTTGCTAGACCCCCAGGGCGGGCCCCAAGGGAGGCCCCCGGGGATTGCTTCTTGTCCTCTGTAGCACTGAGCACAACCCCTTGGCGGGGCTCCTCTGGCCCCTTTTGGCTAGGGTCTTCTTGCCTGCTGCTCTTGCACCGCCAAGGTGCCACTCTCTTGGGCCCTGGCTCTCTGGGGCTCTCTTGCCCCGTGCAGCTTCACAGCGGGAGCGAGCTCTGCTCTTCCCTTGGCTCCCTTTCCCCAGGGGTTCTTGCTTCTGCAAGACAGCCGGTGTTTTTGGAAGGCCTCCAGCCTTGCTGCACCAGCAGCAGCTGCCACTTTGCAGCTCTCCCTGCGGGCAATCCAAGCGCAGGGCAGGCACTTTTCACACATCACTGGCTGAGAAGCAAGCAAGCAAGATTTGGAATGCAAAATTATTCTTTTGTCATCGCTGAGCGCCACACTTTGGGAAGTATCCAATGGTACCACACACCACCTCCTCCTTTTCTTCTTCTTCTTTTGTGTGTGGTCGGTCTTGATCGTCCTCCTTCGCGCTCTCACTCTTCAGGAAACAGGGACTGCTTGGCCTGTATTCCTGCTGCTCCTTTCTGCAGCTCCGTGAGTTTGCCAGACTGCAAGGGATGTTTTTTCTAAACAGAACAATGCGTCAGCCTGTTCCTGGCTGCACATGCGCATTGTCTTCATGCTTGTGAGCGCTGGCTCTGAAAAGGTTCAGCAAAATAAAATCAAATCCCGTTTCCACTTGCGACCTTTGCGTGATGTGTCCTTGAAAGTGTTTTTGGAGCTGAAAAGCCCCTGCCATTTCAGGCAAATAACGTTCTCATCGTTACACAGCTCATGGTGAGAGCAGGAAATAGGATAGGATAGGTTATGCTGTGTTATGCCTGGAGTTGTGCATGACAAACTCTGACCTAGGTTTGAGGGCTCCATCCAGGAGAGGGGGCTCTCTGCAGTGCAGGTCCCAGGCCCATCCAGGAGACAGGGGCAGAGACGGGCGCACCTACAAGATGGCTCAGGCAGGGACTGAAGGCCCCAGGCTGAGCTGAGGCACGTCCCCGGGGCCCTTGGTAGGAGACGGTGCGGGTGGGGGTCCCAGGGGAGGCCAGTCCCAGCCATTGAAGCCCATGAGCACCCCCAGGACCCTGACAGGAGGAGACCTGCACTGCTCAGATGCTCTCCTGTAGACATCGATGGTTGCCCACGCTGGAGACAGAGTCTTGGGCCAGACGGACCTTTTCTCTGAGGGAGTACGGTTGTTGCCAGGCTCTTGTGTTTCAGCAGGTTGGCTTTTTTAGCTTTCTGCACTCATTGCCCCAGTTTTGCAAACTAATGACCATATGTCTGCTAGAAGATTGTTTTTCATAATTTCTTTCATTTATTAAAGAAAAAAAAAACAAGTTCCTTTCTACCTGAATGGCATCATCAGTAATGTTATCACACTGACATTCTCAGGTGGAGTCAGGTGGGCATCTAAACAGCAAAGGCTTCAGTCCTCCTGGGCAGCTATCGTACGGGCGCTTAGGGCCTCGTAAAGAGAGGCTGTTGCCTTTTAGTGTCGCATGGCCGCCTGGCCAGCCACCTCCTCACCCATATCAGCATTCCCAGCAACAACCTTCCCCTTCACTAAATGCCTGCACAGGTCAGTTCAAAAATCATCAGCAACTGTTAGTCACGCTCCTGGGGACTAGAGCAGATCCCCGCAGACAGCAGTGCCACCAACTGCGTCGTACTGACCCGCCAGGGTTGCCTCTCCTGTAGCTTTTGCAGCGCCTGGGCTGCTTTGGCACTTTCGCCAAGGAAACCTCCGCAACGGAAGCTGGCTTTGTGCCGGCTGGGGCTATTTGCTTCCGTAGGAGGCAGCCAGCCACTTGGGAAGTGACGGGACTGACAGCACCAGCTTCATGTTCGGAGCCCACCCAGACAGCCCATTTGGTGCTCTGCGGGCCGGTGCGGGGCTGGATCTGCTGGCCGTGACTGCCTGGAGCTGGACTCCAGCAGGCTACCGCTGGGCTAACACATCTCTCGGGCTCCACCCTTCATGCTTGGCTGTCATCAGCTGGAGGGAGGAGTGATGTTCATGGTCAGGTCTTTTGAATTTGGATTGCAGAAAAACATCTCCCAAGAAACGTAGGTTTCCTTGTCCACGTCATATTCTGGATTCCATGGCATCCCCGAGGCAGAAAAGGCTCTGTCTCATGGTATGCTTCTATGGCCCCCACCCTCCCGACCAGCTGAAGCTCTGACAGAAGAGAGATCCCCGACATCAGTAAACCCTGCCTGAAGAACTGCAGGGTAGAAAGAGCTAACACGACGTCAGGTGGAGCGCCATGAGTTTCTGCTCCCCTTTGGAAACCTTGGAGCAGGCCAATGTTCCTGGAGGCATGAGTAGGTCACAGGGGCACTAGGAGCCACCACCAGTGTGATCCAGGCAAATGCATTCTGGTGTGTCAGGCAAGAAAGGCAAGCAGCGTGCAAAGCCCCGCTGAGCACTCCTGTACCCGTACCACTACGGCCGTTTCACGTTACTCGGGTTCGAGAAAGACAAGTTCCCCAGTTCTGGGACAAAGGCAGACAAAGACTAAGCAGTTGATGAGGGGCATGGCAGGCCTCCGGAAGACGACGACTGGAAGGAGGAAGACAAAGGCTGAGAGGGCTTTCAAGAAAGGTATCAAGGATGAAGGCCAAAGGAGGAGAAGAGCTATTGAAGCGCGAGGGAAAATATGGTCAAGAAGACAAAACAATTCAGGCCTTCTTTCCCAGAAGAAGACCTCACCGTAAAGAGTGTAGTAGCAAAGGTCCCTTGGTGCATTGGGAAGGAATGCTGAGGAAATCATGCACGCCCTCTGTGTCTCTGCAGAGTTCATGCAGAGGGAACCAAAGCCCTTTCTCTAAGCTCTAGCATCACCACGACCAAGCAAATGCCTGCGGTACAAAGGCCCTTCTTTATTGACATAGCCTGCGGGCACAGATGAATTGCCAGGAATGCCCAGCAGCTGTGCCCAGGGCAAGGCCACCAAGGCCAGGGACAGCCCCCTGGGCCTCCTGGGCATGGGGACCGCCTCGGGGCCAGCACCCCAAAGGCCTGCCTTCCTTCCTTTGTCCAAAGGATGCTGGGTGGAGGGGCAGAGGACAGGGCTGTGGTGGGCGGGGCTGTGCATGGGGGGCCTCATCACCCCCATGTCACAATGCCACCGCCCGGCAACGCAGCAGTCACAATGCCCCGGGGCAGTATAAAAGGGGCAACCTCCCGTGTGCCGCTGCCAGAGCTGGCCCACGGGCAGCTCGAAGGCATGCGAAAGTTCTTGAGGAGCCACTGGAATTCCTTGGCAGAGGCTGACGGAGGAAGAACGGAAGCTAGACGAGCCTGCTGGATGGACATTCTCTGCTGCAAGGCCAGCTCCTGGCGGGGCCACCTTCAAAGACCATCGGATGGAGGGAGGGAGGGATGGATGGATGGAAGTCCTGCTTCAGCCTTAGGGGAACAGACGCAAGCCCCTCAGGAGACGAGAACCACCAGCAACCCCTGGAGGTGCCCGAGGCTATCAGGCCTTTTCCACTGGATAGCCATGGCCAGAACAAGGGAATGCCTTCTTGAGGAGCACTGCAGAGCTCGCCGTCCTCATCCCCCGTGGAGCCAGGGGCAGCAGCCGTAAGAAATGGGATGATACAGAGAGGTTGCAAGGGGTCCCGGGTGCTTTGGAGCACCCGCTGGTGTCCCACTGGACACCTTGCCCCCAAGGTCGATCAGGCCGGGGGCTCTTGGCCACTCTGGGAAGCCCCTGAGATGGCTCCAGGCTGAGGGAGAACAGGGCTTGGGCATCTCTCTCCTGGGAGGCGTGACCAGCCTGCCTGTGGGAGGAGGAGGAGGCCGGTCTTGCTCACATGCTCAGGGAATAGCCGATCGCCAGCGCCGCTGGGGTCAGGAAGGAATTTTCCCCCGGGGCAGATTGGCACTGGTCCCCGGGGGTTTTTTGCCTTCCTCTGCAGCACTGAGCAGGACCACTTGTTGTCAGGGCTCCTGCGCTCCATTTTGGCTCGGTCACTGCCTGCTGCTCGTGCACCACGAAGATGGCCTCTCGTGCCCTGCAGCTGGGGGGAGGAAGGCTTTTTTTTCCCCCCGGTGGGCTAGCAAGTGTCCCCGGGGGTTTTTTGCCTTCCTCCGCGGCTTTGAGCACGGGCCCCTTGCCAGGCCTGCTTTGGGCCATTTTGGCCAGGTGCCCGCTGCTCATGCTCCACGAAGGTGGCCCTCGTGCCCCGCATCCGGGGGGAGGAAGCTTGCTAGACCCCCAGGGCGGGCCCCAAGGGAGGCCCCCGGGGATTGCTTCTTGTCCTCTGTAGCACTGAGCACAACCCCTTGGCGGGGCTCCTCTGGCCCCTTTTGGCTAGGGTCTTCTTGCCTGCTGCTCTTGCACCGCCAAGGTGCCACTCTCTTGGGCCCTGGCTCTCTGGGGCTCTCTTGCCCCGTGCAGCTTCACAGCGGGAGCGAGCTCTGCTCTTCCCTTGGCTCCCTTTCCCCAGGGGTTCTTGCTTCTGCAAGACAGCCGGTGTTTTTGGAAGGCCTCCAGCCTTGCTGCACCAGCAGCAGCTGCCACTTTGCAGCTCTCCCTGCGGGCAATCCAAGCGCAGGGCAGGCACTTTTCACACATCACTGGCTGAGAAGCAAGCAAGCAAGATTTGGAATGCAAAATTATTCTTTTGTCATCGCTGAGCGCCACACTTTGGGAAGTATCCAATGGTACCACACACCACCTCCTCCTTTTCTTCTTCTTCTTTTGTGTGTGGTCGGTCTTGATCGTCCTCCTTCGCGCTCTCACTCTTCAGGAAACAGGGACTGCTTGGCCTGTATTCCTGCTGCTCCTTTCTGCAGCTCCGTGAGTTTGCCAGACTGCAAGGGATGTTTTTTCTAAACAGAACAATGCGTCAGCCTGTTCCTGGCTGCACATGCGCATTGTCTTCATGCTTGTGAGCGCTGGCTCTGAAAAGGTTCAGCAAAATAAAATCAAATCCCGTTTCCACTTGCGACCTTTGCGTGATGTGTCCTTGAAAGTGTTTTTGGAGCTGAAAAGCCCCTGCCATTTCAGGCAAATAACGTTCTCATCGTTACACAGCTCATGGTGAGAGCAGGAAATAGGATAGGATAGGTTATGCTGTGTTATGCCTGGAGTTGTGCATGACAAACTCTGACCTAGGTTTGAGGGCTCCATCCAGGAGAGGGGGCTCTCTGCAGTGCAGGTCCCAGGCCCATCCAGGAGACAGGGGCAGAGACGGGCGCACCTACAAGATGGCTCAGGCAGGGACTGAAGGCCCCAGGCTGAGCTGAGGCACGTCCCCGGGGCCCTTGGTAGGAGACGGTGCGGGTGGGGGTCCCAGGGGAGGCCAGTCCCAGCCATTGAAGCCCATGAGCACCCCCAGGACCCTGACAGGAGGAGACCTGCACTGCTCAGATGCTCTCCTGTAGACATCGATGGTTGCCCACGCTGGAGACAGAGTCTTGGGCCAGACGGACCTTTTCTCTGAGGGAGTACGGTTGTTGCCAGGCTCTTGTGTTTCAGCAGGTTGGCTTTTTTAGCTTTCTGCACTCATTGCCCCAGTTTTGCAAACTAATGACCATATGTCTGCTAGAAGATTGTTTTTCATAATTTCTTTCATTTATTAAAGAAAAAAAAAACAAGTTCCTTTCTACCTGAATGGCATCATCAGTAATGTTATCACACTGACATTCTCAGGTGGAGTCAGGTGGGCATCTAAACAGCAAAGGCTTCAGTCCTCCTGGGCAGCTATCGTACGGGCGCTTAGGGCCTCGTAAAGAGAGGCTGTTGCCTTTTAGTGTCGCATGGCCGCCTGGCCAGCCACCTCCTCACCCATATCAGCATTCCCAGCAACAACCTTCCCCTTCACTAAATGCCTGCACAGGTCAGTTCAAAAATCATCAGCAACTGTTAGTCACGCTCCTGGGGACTAGAGCAGATCCCCGCAGACAGCAGTGCCACCAACTGCGTCGTACTGACCCGCCAGGGTTGCCTCTCCTGTAGCTTTTGCAGCGCCTGGGCTGCTTTGGCACTTTCGCCAAGGAAACCTCCGCAACGGAAGCTGGCTTTGTGCCGGCTGGGGCTATTTGCTTCCGTAGGAGGCAGCCAGCCACTTGGGAAGTGACGGGACTGACAGCACCAGCTTCATGTTCGGAGCCCACCCAGACAGCCCATTTGGTGCTCTGCGGGCCGGTGCGGGGCTGGATCTGCTGGCCGTGACTGCCTGGAGCTGGACTCCAGCAGGCTACCGCTGGGCTAACACATCTCTCGGGCTCCACCCTTCATGCTTGGCTGTCATCAGCTGGAGGGAGGAGTGATGTTCATGGTCAGGTCTTTTGAATTTGGATTGCAGAAAAACATCTCCCAAGAAACGTAGGTTTCCTTGTCCACGTCATATTCTGGATTCCATGGCATCCCCGAGGCAGAAAAGGCTCTGTCTCATGGTATGCTTCTATGGCCCCCACCCTCCCGACCAGCTGAAGCTCTGACAGAAGAGAGATCCCCGACATCAGTAAACCCTGCCTGAAGAACTGCAGGGTAGAAAGAGCTAACACGACGTCAGGTGGAGCGCCATGAGTTTCTGCTCCCCTTTGGAAACCTTGGAGCAGGCCAATGTTCCTGGAGGCATGAGTAGGTCACAGGGGCACTAGGAGCCACCACCAGTGTGATCCAGGCAAATGCATTCTGGTGTGTCAGGCAAGAAAGGCAAGCAGCGTGCAAAGCCCCGCTGAGCACTCCTGTACCCGTACCACTACGGCCGTTTCACGTTACTCGGGTTCGAGAAAGACAAGTTCCCCAGTTCTGGGACAAAGGCAGACAAAGACTAAGCAGTTGATGAGGGGCATGGCAGGCCTCCGGAAGACGACGACTGGAAGGAGGAAGACAAAGGCTGAGAGGGCTTTCAAGAAAGGTATCAAGGATGAAGGCCAAAGGAGGAGAAGAGCTATTGAAGCGCGAGGGAAAATATGGTCAAGAAGACAAAACAATTCAGGCCTTCTTTCCCAGAAGAAGACCTCACCGTAAAGAGTGTAGTAGCAAAGGTCCCTTGGTGCATTGGGAAGGAATGCTGAGGAAATCATGCACGCCCTCTGTGTCTCTGCAGAGTTCATGCAGAGGGAACCAAAGCCCTTTCTCTAAGCTCTAGCATCACCACGACCAAGCAAATGCCTGCGGTACAAAGGCCCTTCTTTATTGACATAGCCTGCGGGCACAGATGAATTGCCAGGAATGCCCAGCAGCTGTGCCCAGGGCAAGGCCACCAAGGCCAGGGACAGCCCCCTGGGCCTCCTGGGCATGGGGACCGCCTCGGGGCCAGCACCCCAAAGGCCTGCCTTCCTTCCTTTGTCCAAAGGATGCTGGGTGGAGGGGCAGAGGACAGGGCTGTGGTGGGCGGGGCTGTGCATGGGGGGCCTCATCACCCCCATGTCACAATGCCACCGCCCGGCAACGCAGCAGTCACAATGCCCCGGGGCAGTATAAAAGGGGCAACCTCCCGTGTGCCGCTGCCAGAGCTGGCCCACGGGCAGCTCGAAGGCATGCGAAAGTTCTTGAGGAGCCACTGGAATTCCTTGGCAGAGGCTGACGGAGGAAGAACGGAAGCTAGACGAGCCTGCTGGATGGACATTCTCTGCTGCAAGGCCAGCTCCTGGCGGGGCCACCTTCAAAGACCATCGGATGGAGGGAGGGAGGGATGGATGGATGGAAGTCCTGCTTCAGCCTTAGGGGAACAGACGCAAGCCCCTCAGGAGACGAGAACCACCAGCAACCCCTGGAGGTGCCCGAGGCTATCAGGCCTTTTCCACTGGATAGCCATGGCCAGAACAAGGGAATGCCTTCTTGAGGAGCACTGCAGAGCTCGCCGTCCTCATCCCCCGTGGAGCCAGGGGCAGCAGCCGTAAGAAATGGGATGATACAGAGAGGTTGCAAGGGGTCCCGGGTGCTTTGGAGCACCCGCTGGTGTCCCACTGGACACCTTGCCCCCAAGGTCGATCAGGCCGGGGGCTCTTGGCCACTCTGGGAAGCCCCTGAGATGGCTCCAGGCTGAGGGAGAACAGGGCTTGGGCATCTCTCTCCTGGGAGGCGTGACCAGCCTGCCTGTGGGAGGAGGAGGAGGCCGGTCTTGCTCACATGCTCAGGGAATAGCCGATCGCCAGCGCCGCTGGGGTCAGGAAGGAATTTTCCCCCGGGGCAGATTGGCACTGGTCCCCGGGGGTTTTTTGCCTTCCTCTGCAGCACTGAGCAGGACCACTTGTTGTCAGGGCTCCTGCGCTCCATTTTGGCTCGGTCACTGCCTGCTGCTCGTGCACCACGAAGATGGCCTCTCGTGCCCTGCAGCTGGGGGGAGGAAGGCTTTTTTTTCCCCCCGGTGGGCTAGCAAGTGTCCCCGGGGGTTTTTTGCCTTCCTCCGCGGCTTTGAGCACGGGCCCCTTGCCAGGCCTGCTTTGGGCCATTTTGGCCAGGTGCCCGCTGCTCATGCTCCACGAAGGTGGCCCTCGTGCCCCGCATCCGGGGGGAGGAAGCTTGCTAGACCCCCAGGGCGGGCCCCAAGGGAGGCCCCCGGGGATTGCTTCTTGTCCTCTGTAGCACTGAGCACAACCCCTTGGCGGGGCTCCTCTGGCCCCTTTTGGCTAGGGTCTTCTTGCCTGCTGCTCTTGCACCGCCAAGGTGCCACTCTCTTGGGCCCTGGCTCTCTGGGGCTCTCTTGCCCCGTGCAGCTTCACAGCGGGAGCGAGCTCTGCTCTTCCCTTGGCTCCCTTTCCCCAGGGGTTCTTGCTTCTGCAAGACAGCCGGTGTTTTTGGAAGGCCTCCAGCCTTGCTGCACCAGCAGCAGCTGCCACTTTGCAGCTCTCCCTGCGGGCAATCCAAGCGCAGGGCAGGCACTTTTCACACATCACTGGCTGAGAAGCAAGCAAGCAAGATTTGGAATGCAAAATTATTCTTTTGTCATCGCTGAGCGCCACACTTTGGGAAGTATCCAATGGTACCACACACCACCTCCTCCTTTTCTTCTTCTTCTTTTGTGTGTGGTCGGTCTTGATCGTCCTCCTTCGCGCTCTCACTCTTCAGGAAACAGGGACTGCTTGGCCTGTATTCCTGCTGCTCCTTTCTGCAGCTCCGTGAGTTTGCCAGACTGCAAGGGATGTTTTTTCTAAACAGAACAATGCGTCAGCCTGTTCCTGGCTGCACATGCGCATTGTCTTCATGCTTGTGAGCGCTGGCTCTGAAAAGGTTCAGCAAAATAAAATCAAATCCCGTTTCCACTTGCGACCTTTGCGTGATGTGTCCTTGAAAGTGTTTTTGGAGCTGAAAAGCCCCTGCCATTTCAGGCAAATAACGTTCTCATCGTTACACAGCTCATGGTGAGAGCAGGAAATAGGATAGGATAGGTTATGCTGTGTTATGCCTGGAGTTGTGCATGACAAACTCTGACCTAGGTTTGAGGGCTCCATCCAGGAGAGGGGGCTCTCTGCAGTGCAGGTCCCAGGCCCATCCAGGAGACAGGGGCAGAGACGGGCGCACCTACAAGATGGCTCAGGCAGGGACTGAAGGCCCCAGGCTGAGCTGAGGCACGTCCCCGGGGCCCTTGGTAGGAGACGGTGCGGGTGGGGGTCCCAGGGGAGGCCAGTCCCAGCCATTGAAGCCCATGAGCACCCCCAGGACCCTGACAGGAGGAGACCTGCACTGCTCAGATGCTCTCCTGTAGACATCGATGGTTGCCCACGCTGGAGACAGAGTCTTGGGCCAGACGGACCTTTTCTCTGAGGGAGTACGGTTGTTGCCAGGCTCTTGTGTTTCAGCAGGTTGGCTTTTTTAGCTTTCTGCACTCATTGCCCCAGTTTTGCAAACTAATGACCATATGTCTGCTAGAAGATTGTTTTTCATAATTTCTTTCATTTATTAAAGAAAAAAAAAACAAGTTCCTTTCTACCTGAATGGCATCATCAGTAATGTTATCACACTGACATTCTCAGGTGGAGTCAGGTGGGCATCTAAACAGCAAAGGCTTCAGTCCTCCTGGGCAGCTATCGTACGGGCGCTTAGGGCCTCGTAAAGAGAGGCTGTTGCCTTTTAGTGTCGCATGGCCGCCTGGCCAGCCACCTCCTCACCCATATCAGCATTCCCAGCAACAACCTTCCCCTTCACTAAATGCCTGCACAGGTCAGTTCAAAAATCATCAGCAACTGTTAGTCACGCTCCTGGGGACTAGAGCAGATCCCCGCAGACAGCAGTGCCACCAACTGCGTCGTACTGACCCGCCAGGGTTGCCTCTCCTGTAGCTTTTGCAGCGCCTGGGCTGCTTTGGCACTTTCGCCAAGGAAACCTCCGCAACGGAAGCTGGCTTTGTGCCGGCTGGGGCTATTTGCTTCCGTAGGAGGCAGCCAGCCACTTGGGAAGTGACGGGACTGACAGCACCAGCTTCATGTTCGGAGCCCACCCAGACAGCCCATTTGGTGCTCTGCGGGCCGGTGCGGGGCTGGATCTGCTGGCCGTGACTGCCTGGAGCTGGACTCCAGCAGGCTACCGCTGGGCTAACACATCTCTCGGGCTCCACCCTTCATGCTTGGCTGTCATCAGCTGGAGGGAGGAGTGATGTTCATGGTCAGGTCTTTTGAATTTGGATTGCAGAAAAACATCTCCCAAGAAACGTAGGTTTCCTTGTCCACGTCATATTCTGGATTCCATGGCATCCCCGAGGCAGAAAAGGCTCTGTCTCATGGTATGCTTCTATGGCCCCCACCCTCCCGACCAGCTGAAGCTCTGACAGAAGAGAGATCCCCGACATCAGTAAACCCTGCCTGAAGAACTGCAGGGTAGAAAGAGCTAACACGACGTCAGGTGGAGCGCCATGAGTTTCTGCTCCCCTTTGGAAACCTTGGAGCAGGCCAATGTTCCTGGAGGCATGAGTAGGTCACAGGGGCACTAGGAGCCACCACCAGTGTGATCCAGGCAAATGCATTCTGGTGTGTCAGGCAAGAAAGGCAAGCAGCGTGCAAAGCCCCGCTGAGCACTCCTGTACCCGTACCACTACGGCCGTTTCACGTTACTCGGGTTCGAGAAAGACAAGTTCCCCAGTTCTGGGACAAAGGCAGACAAAGACTAAGCAGTTGATGAGGGGCATGGCAGGCCTCCGGAAGACGACGACTGGAAGGAGGAAGACAAAGGCTGAGAGGGCTTTCAAGAAAGGTATCAAGGATGAAGGCCAAAGGAGGAGAAGAGCTATTGAAGCGCGAGGGAAAATATGGTCAAGAAGACAAAACAATTCAGGCCTTCTTTCCCAGAAGAAGACCTCACCGTAAAGAGTGTAGTAGCAAAGGTCCCTTGGTGCATTGGGAAGGAATGCTGAGGAAATCATGCACGCCCTCTGTGTCTCTGCAGAGTTCATGCAGAGGGAACCAAAGCCCTTTCTCTAAGCTCTAGCATCACCACGACCAAGCAAATGCCTGCGGTACAAAGGCCCTTCTTTATTGACATAGCCTGCGGGCACAGATGAATTGCCAGGAATGCCCAGCAGCTGTGCCCAGGGCAAGGCCACCAAGGCCAGGGACAGCCCCCTGGGCCTCCTGGGCATGGGGACCGCCTCGGGGCCAGCACCCCAAAGGCCTGCCTTCCTTCCTTTGTCCAAAGGATGCTGGGTGGAGGGGCAGAGGACAGGGCTGTGGTGGGCGGGGCTGTGCATGGGGGGCCTCATCACCCCCATGTCACAATGCCACCGCCCGGCAACGCAGCAGTCACAATGCCCCGGGGCAGTATAAAAGGGGCAACCTCCCGTGTGCCGCTGCCAGAGCTGGCCCACGGGCAGCTCGAAGGCATGCGAAAGTTCTTGAGGAGCCACTGGAATTCCTTGGCAGAGGCTGACGGAGGAAGAACGGAAGCTAGACGAGCCTGCTGGATGGACATTCTCTGCTGCAAGGCCAGCTCCTGGCGGGGCCACCTTCAAAGACCATCGGATGGAGGGAGGGAGGGATGGATGGATGGAAGTCCTGCTTCAGCCTTAGGGGAACAGACGCAAGCCCCTCAGGAGACGAGAACCACCAGCAACCCCTGGAGGTGCCCGAGGCTATCAGGCCTTTTCCACTGGATAGCCATGGCCAGAACAAGGGAATGCCTTCTTGAGGAGCACTGCAGAGCTCGCCGTCCTCATCCCCCGTGGAGCCAGGGGCAGCAGCCGTAAGAAATGGGATGATACAGAGAGGTTGCAAGGGGTCCCGGGTGCTTTGGAGCACCCGCTGGTGTCCCACTGGACACCTTGCCCCCAAGGTCGATCAGGCCGGGGGCTCTTGGCCACTCTGGGAAGCCCCTGAGATGGCTCCAGGCTGAGGGAGAACAGGGCTTGGGCATCTCTCTCCTGGGAGGCGTGACCAGCCTGCCTGTGGGAGGAGGAGGAGGCCGGTCTTGCTCACATGCTCAGGGAATAGCCGATCGCCAGCGCCGCTGGGGTCAGGAAGGAATTTTCCCCCGGGGCAGATTGGCACTGGTCCCCGGGGGTTTTTTGCCTTCCTCTGCAGCACTGAGCAGGACCACTTGTTGTCAGGGCTCCTGCGCTCCATTTTGGCTCGGTCACTGCCTGCTGCTCGTGCACCACGAAGATGGCCTCTCGTGCCCTGCAGCTGGGGGGAGGAAGGCTTTTTTTTCCCCCCGGTGGGCTAGCAAGTGTCCCCGGGGGTTTTTTGCCTTCCTCCGCGGCTTTGAGCACGGGCCCCTTGCCAGGCCTGCTTTGGGCCATTTTGGCCAGGTGCCCGCTGCTCATGCTCCACGAAGGTGGCCCTCGTGCCCCGCATCCGGGGGGAGGAAGCTTGCTAGACCCCCAGGGCGGGCCCCAAGGGAGGCCCCCGGGGATTGCTTCTTGTCCTCTGTAGCACTGAGCACAACCCCTTGGCGGGGCTCCTCTGGCCCCTTTTGGCTAGGGTCTTCTTGCCTGCTGCTCTTGCACCGCCAAGGTGCCACTCTCTTGGGCCCTGGCTCTCTGGGGCTCTCTTGCCCCGTGCAGCTTCACAGCGGGAGCGAGCTCTGCTCTTCCCTTGGCTCCCTTTCCCCAGGGGTTCTTGCTTCTGCAAGACAGCCGGTGTTTTTGGAAGGCCTCCAGCCTTGCTGCACCAGCAGCAGCTGCCACTTTGCAGCTCTCCCTGCGGGCAATCCAAGCGCAGGGCAGGCACTTTTCACACATCACTGGCTGAGAAGCAAGCAAGCAAGATTTGGAATGCAAAATTATTCTTTTGTCATCGCTGAGCGCCACACTTTGGGAAGTATCCAATGGTACCACACACCACCTCCTCCTTTTCTTCTTCTTCTTTTGTGTGTGGTCGGTCTTGATCGTCCTCCTTCGCGCTCTCACTCTTCAGGAAACAGGGACTGCTTGGCCTGTATTCCTGCTGCTCCTTTCTGCAGCTCCGTGAGTTTGCCAGACTGCAAGGGATGTTTTTTCTAAACAGAACAATGCGTCAGCCTGTTCCTGGCTGCACATGCGCATTGTCTTCATGCTTGTGAGCGCTGGCTCTGAAAAGGTTCAGCAAAATAAAATCAAATCCCGTTTCCACTTGCGACCTTTGCGTGATGTGTCCTTGAAAGTGTTTTTGGAGCTGAAAAGCCCCTGCCATTTCAGGCAAATAACGTTCTCATCGTTACACAGCTCATGGTGAGAGCAGGAAATAGGATAGGATAGGTTATGCTGTGTTATGCCTGGAGTTGTGCATGACAAACTCTGACCTAGGTTTGAGGGCTCCATCCAGGAGAGGGGGCTCTCTGCAGTGCAGGTCCCAGGCCCATCCAGGAGACAGGGGCAGAGACGGGCGCACCTACAAGATGGCTCAGGCAGGGACTGAAGGCCCCAGGCTGAGCTGAGGCACGTCCCCGGGGCCCTTGGTAGGAGACGGTGCGGGTGGGGGTCCCAGGGGAGGCCAGTCCCAGCCATTGAAGCCCATGAGCACCCCCAGGACCCTGACAGGAGGAGACCTGCACTGCTCAGATGCTCTCCTGTAGACATCGATGGTTGCCCACGCTGGAGACAGAGTCTTGGGCCAGACGGACCTTTTCTCTGAGGGAGTACGGTTGTTGCCAGGCTCTTGTGTTTCAGCAGGTTGGCTTTTTTAGCTTTCTGCACTCATTGCCCCAGTTTTGCAAACTAATGACCATATGTCTGCTAGAAGATTGTTTTTCATAATTTCTTTCATTTATTAAAGAAAAAAAAAACAAGTTCCTTTCTACCTGAATGGCATCATCAGTAATGTTATCACACTGACATTCTCAGGTGGAGTCAGGTGGGCATCTAAACAGCAAAGGCTTCAGTCCTCCTGGGCAGCTATCGTACGGGCGCTTAGGGCCTCGTAAAGAGAGGCTGTTGCCTTTTAGTGTCGCATGGCCGCCTGGCCAGCCACCTCCTCACCCATATCAGCATTCCCAGCAACAACCTTCCCCTTCACTAAATGCCTGCACAGGTCAGTTCAAAAATCATCAGCAACTGTTAGTCACGCTCCTGGGGACTAGAGCAGATCCCCGCAGACAGCAGTGCCACCAACTGCGTCGTACTGACCCGCCAGGGTTGCCTCTCCTGTAGCTTTTGCAGCGCCTGGGCTGCTTTGGCACTTTCGCCAAGGAAACCTCCGCAACGGAAGCTGGCTTTGTGCCGGCTGGGGCTATTTGCTTCCGTAGGAGGCAGCCAGCCACTTGGGAAGTGACGGGACTGACAGCACCAGCTTCATGTTCGGAGCCCACCCAGACAGCCCATTTGGTGCTCTGCGGGCCGGTGCGGGGCTGGATCTGCTGGCCGTGACTGCCTGGAGCTGGACTCCAGCAGGCTACCGCTGGGCTAACACATCTCTCGGGCTCCACCCTTCATGCTTGGCTGTCATCAGCTGGAGGGAGGAGTGATGTTCATGGTCAGGTCTTTTGAATTTGGATTGCAGAAAAACATCTCCCAAGAAACGTAGGTTTCCTTGTCCACGTCATATTCTGGATTCCATGGCATCCCCGAGGCAGAAAAGGCTCTGTCTCATGGTATGCTTCTATGGCCCCCACCCTCCCGACCAGCTGAAGCTCTGACAGAAGAGAGATCCCCGACATCAGTAAACCCTGCCTGAAGAACTGCAGGGTAGAAAGAGCTAACACGACGTCAGGTGGAGCGCCATGAGTTTCTGCTCCCCTTTGGAAACCTTGGAGCAGGCCAATGTTCCTGGAGGCATGAGTAGGTCACAGGGGCACTAGGAGCCACCACCAGTGTGATCCAGGCAAATGCATTCTGGTGTGTCAGGCAAGAAAGGCAAGCAGCGTGCAAAGCCCCGCTGAGCACTCCTGTACCCGTACCACTACGGCCGTTTCACGTTACTCGGGTTCGAGAAAGACAAGTTCCCCAGTTCTGGGACAAAGGCAGACAAAGACTAAGCAGTTGATGAGGGGCATGGCAGGCCTCCGGAAGACGACGACTGGAAGGAGGAAGACAAAGGCTGAGAGGGCTTTCAAGAAAGGTATCAAGGATGAAGGCCAAAGGAGGAGAAGAGCTATTGAAGCGCGAGGGAAAATATGGTCAAGAAGACAAAACAATTCAGGCCTTCTTTCCCAGAAGAAGACCTCACCGTAAAGAGTGTAGTAGCAAAGGTCCCTTGGTGCATTGGGAAGGAATGCTGAGGAAATCATGCACGCCCTCTGTGTCTCTGCAGAGTTCATGCAGAGGGAACCAAAGCCCTTTCTCTAAGCTCTAGCATCACCACGACCAAGCAAATGCCTGCGGTACAAAGGCCCTTCTTTATTGACATAGCCTGCGGGCACAGATGAATTGCCAGGAATGCCCAGCAGCTGTGCCCAGGGCAAGGCCACCAAGGCCAGGGACAGCCCCCTGGGCCTCCTGGGCATGGGGACCGCCTCGGGGCCAGCACCCCAAAGGCCTGCCTTCCTTCCTTTGTCCAAAGGATGCTGGGTGGAGGGGCAGAGGACAGGGCTGTGGTGGGCGGGGCTGTGCATGGGGGGCCTCATCACCCCCATGTCACAATGCCACCGCCCGGCAACGCAGCAGTCACAATGCCCCGGGGCAGTATAAAAGGGGCAACCTCCCGTGTGCCGCTGCCAGAGCTGGCCCACGGGCAGCTCGAAGGCATGCGAAAGTTCTTGAGGAGCCACTGGAATTCCTTGGCAGAGGCTGACGGAGGAAGAACGGAAGCTAGACGAGCCTGCTGGATGGACATTCTCTGCTGCAAGGCCAGCTCCTGGCGGGGCCACCTTCAAAGACCATCGGATGGAGGGAGGGAGGGATGGATGGATGGAAGTCCTGCTTCAGCCTTAGGGGAACAGACGCAAGCCCCTCAGGAGACGAGAACCACCAGCAACCCCTGGAGGTGCCCGAGGCTATCAGGCCTTTTCCACTGGATAGCCATGGCCAGAACAAGGGAATGCCTTCTTGAGGAGCACTGCAGAGCTCGCCGTCCTCATCCCCCGTGGAGCCAGGGGCAGCAGCCGTAAGAAATGGGATGATACAGAGAGGTTGCAAGGGGTCCCGGTGCTTTGGAGCACCCGCTGGTGTCCCACTGGACACCTTGCCCCCAAGGTCGATCAGGCCGGGGGCTCTTGGCCACTCTGGGAAGCCCCTGAGATGGCTCCAGGCTGAGGGAGAACAGGGCTTGGGCATCTCTCTCCTGGGAGGCGTGACCAGCCTGCCTGTGGGAGGAGGAGGAGGCCGGTCTTGCTCACATGCTCAGGGAATAGCCGATCGCCAGCGCCGCTGGGGTCAGGAAGGAATTTTCCCCCGGGGCAGATTGGCACTGGTCCCCGGGGGTTTTTTGCCTTCCTCTGCAGCACTGAGCAGGACCACTTGTTGTCAGGGCTCCTGCGCTCCATTTTGGCTCGGTCACTGCCTGCTGCTCGTGCACCACGAAGATGGCCTCTCGTGCCCTGCAGCTGGGGGGAGGAAGGCTTTTTTTTTCCCCCCGGTGGGCTAGCAAGTGTCCCCGGGGGTTTTTTGCCTTCCTCCGCGGCTTTGAGCACGGGCCCCTTGCCAGGCCTGCTTTGGGCCATTTTGGCCAGGTGCCCGCTGCTCATGCTCCACGAAGGTGGCCCTCGTGCCCCGCATCCGGGGGGAGGAAGCTTGCTAGACCCCCAGGGCGGGCCCTAAGGGAGGCCCCCGGGGATTGCTTCTTGTCCTCTGTAGCACTGAGCACAACCCCTTGGCGGGGCTCCTCTGGCCCCTTTTGGCTAGGGTCTTCTTGCCTGCTGCTCTTGCACCGCCAAGGTGCCACTCTCTTGGGCCCTGGCTCTCTGGGGCTCTCTTGCCCCGTGCAGCTTCACAGCGGGAGCGAGCTCTGCTCTTCCCTTGGCTCCCTTTCCCCAGGGGTTCTTGCTTCTGCAAGACAGCCGGTGTTTTTGGAAGGGCTCCAGCCTTGCTGCACCAGCAGCAGCTGCCACTTTGCAGCTCTCCCTGCGGGCAATCCAAGCGCAGGGCAGGCACTTTTCACACATCACTGGCTGAGAAGCAAGCAAGCAAGATTTGGAATGCAAAATTATTCTTTTGTCATCGCTGAGCGCCACACTTTGGGAAGTATCCAATGGTACCACACACCACCTCCTCCTCTTCTTCTTCTTCTTTTGTGTGTGGTCGGTCTTGATCGTCCTCCTTCGCGCTCTCACTCTTCAGGAAACAGGGACTGCTTGGCCTGTATTGCTGCTGCTCCTTTCTGCAGCTCCGTGAGTTTGCCAGACTGCAAGGGATGTTTTTTCTAAACAGAACAATGCGTCAGCCTGTTCCTGGCTGCACATGCGCATTGTCTTCATGCTTGTGAGCGCTGGCTCTGAAAAGGTTCAGCAAAATAAAATCAAATCCCGTTTCCACTTGCGACCTTTGCGTGATGTGTCCTTGAAAGTGTTTTTGGAGCTGAAAAGCCCCTGCCATTTCAGGCAAATAACGTTCTCATCGTTACACAGCTCATGGTGAGAGCAGGAAATAGGATAGGATAGGTTATGCTGTGTTATGCCTGGAGTTGTGCATGACAAACTCTGACCTAGGTTTGAGGGCTCCATCCAGGAGAGGGGGCTCTCTGCAGTGCAGGTCCCAGGCCCATCCAGGAGACAGGGGCAGAGACGGGCGCACCTACAAGATGGCTCAGGCAGGGACTGAAGGCCCCAGGCTGAGCTGAGGCACGTCCCCGGGGCCCTTGGTAGGAGACGGTGCGGGTGGGGGTCCCAGGGGAGGCAGGTTCTTGGTATTCAGTGTCTTCTGCTCCTGCAGGGATGCGAAAAAATGGCTTCAGAGATTTTCTCAGCATTTACTTACAGGGAAAGGAATTAGGAAGAAGCATAGCATAGAAGCAGTATGATTCAGTTGTAAGGGACCTACAACCACCATCTAGTCCAAGCACCTGCCCGCTTCAGGTCTGACCAAAAGTTAAAGCATGGCATTAAGAGCATTGTCCAAATGCTTCTTAAAAACTGACAGGTGTTGGACATCGACCACCTCCACAGGAAGCCTCTTCCGGGGTTTGAGCACCTGCTCGGTAAAGAAGTATTTCCTCATGTCAGGTTCGAACCTCCCCTGATGGTCACAGCTTGGAGCCATTCCCCCGTGCCCTGGCCCTGCATCCCAGGGCGAAGATATCAGCAGCTTCCCCTCCACAGGAAGCTGGAGAGAGCAGTGAGGTCGCCCCTCAGCCTCCGTCTCTCCAAACTAGACAAGCCCAGAGTCTTCAGTTGCTCCTTAAAGGACATGTCTGCCAGCCCCTTCACCAGCTTTGGTGCCCACCTTGGAACATCTTCAAGGACCTTCATGTTCTTTCCAAGTTGTGGGGCCCAGAACCACACACAATATTTGAGGTGAGGCTGCACCAGCGCTGAATACAGCAGGATAATCAGCTCTTTTGACCGGCTGGTTATGCTGTGTCTGATGCACCCCAGGATGCAGTTTGCCCTCTTGGCTGCCAGGGCACACTACTGGCTCCTGTTGAGCATCGCAGCACCCCCAGACCCCTTTCCGCATCTGCTGTTGCTCCATTTCAGGTGCACAATCTGGGGTTGGTTCAATTTTATGCCGTTGGTGAAACTTAGATTGATATGAGTGACTCTCAGTTTAAATATTCTCTTATTTTTGTTTACACAGATGGAAACCTTCACCATACTGATGTTTCCCTCTTTGGGGAGCCTACTGAGTTTGAATACTTGAGGAAAGTGCTCTTTGAATATATGATGGGTCGTGAGACAAAGGTATGGAAAGTTGTATAAGGTGACATATGATTCAGGTTAGAATACAGTTTAACATCCTTGCTGTATAAAATTTGAAGTACCGTGTGTTTGGGAGTCATTACATGCTGTTTATTACTGACACAGGAGTCAATAGGCTTTCATGGTTTTTTTCCAGAGAGGCATGATCCATACCTTAAAAACTTTGTTAGCATGCCAAGATGCTGGCAGGGGGAGGGAAAAAAACAATAAACCATTTTGCTTGCAGAATAGAAAACTGATTAGCTCAATCACCTGGGATATGTGTGTTTGAAGTGAGATACGTACATTTTATTTTAAGTGAGTATCCTAACAAGACTGGGGTTTTGGTTTGGGTTTTTTTGGGTTTGTTTTGTGTTGTGGTTTGGTTTTTTTTTTAAGACCCTGATTTATTTTTGTACTGAAAAACCATCAAAATATGTCAGGTTCACTCTGGGTCAGGACAGGGCAAAAATAAGAGGCTTAAACACTTCACGTTGGTTTTGTTTCATTGTTTTTTTTCCTCAGTTTCAATACACTACTTATTATGTGGCAGTTACTTAGTATTTACCATCTGATGTATTTACCAGAAAGGTGAACTGGGTTTGAGAAGCAGACCAAAAGAGAAGACTAATATCTGAGTATAAACATTTCTTTGATATTCCTGTTACTATTTCACGTATTGGAACTATTTTTTATTAAGATAAATACTACAGTAATAGATTTCTCTACATTGTATCTGGAGTCAACACTGATCAACAAACAGCTCTTTGTGGGTCAGCTTAGTAAAATATTTAGGAATTAAAGTGAGAGGAGGAATTGCATTCTGTTTCTCTCACTGGCCTCAAATTTATATTTATATTGCACTTGCAGAAACAGAATAAAATAAAAATTTTAACATTTTTACATTTCAGTTGAAGTAGTTACATTACAGTCCTGTTGATCCATTGAAACAAATTTTTAAAAAATTTCTACCATTTCATCTGCTTGAAGTATCAAGTCTGAGGAAAGTGTTAAATACTTCAACATTTTTCTGTACACTTAGTAGGTTTGAGAGTGTCTTGCAATCTTGAATACTTAAAATACTTTTAGAATTATATAAATGGTTATAATACTGCAGCTCCAATAAGTATCATGCATCCCAAACATGATTTTCTCTTAATGCTTTCTCTCTGACCTCCAAGTCGAAAGCTAATGCCTTTTTTCCTTTTTTTTTTTTTTTTTTTTTCCAAGCCAGAGTAATATTTAGGAAACATTTTGAGTTTTCTGTTGGCCAAAAGTGAGGTTAGAGATACGGACCTTATTTTGCAGTCCCTTCAGCTTTTTGATACTTGAAACCTGGTCTTCCTAAAATAGACATTCACAACTTCTGATACTACATAAAATTTTAACTCGAATTCATCCAACAGGTTTTAGTCCTTGGTATTAAATTTTGGCTAGAACATACAGTGAGTTTTTTTGCAGGTTGCAAGTGCTTTGATTGTTAAGGATATTGTCATTCAAAGAGCTTCATGCCCTGATCAAAAACTTCTTGGGTTTCACATAGGAGTCTCTTCTTGGCTCAGATCTAACCTATGAATTTTCTCCTTTCCTAATCCACAAAGAGATTAAATTAGACATCTAAGGGAAACTCAAATATTAAGATATATTATGGAGGATGTAATTTTTTTTCTTCACTTTCGAAGTTACTAGGCTTGTTTACTGAAGAACAAATTCTTTTTGGGGGTGAGTCTTTTGTAATTCTGTTTAGGACTAAAAAGTTGGAGGGATCTTCATAAATTATTCTGTCAAGAAATATGCTTGGGTTTTTGTATTTTATTTATTGACATTTGCTAACATGGCAGTAGTGTTTCTCCACACTTAATATTGGAGTGATGCTGGTATTTGAAAATATCCAGTATTTACATCTCACGAGCAATAAAGTTCTGAACTACAACATAAATGTGCATTGTTAACATTAAACTTGGTTATTTCTGTATGTTTGTTTATGGCCAAGACATCTGTAACTAATTTTAATGTGTAAATTGTTAATTAACTGTGCTACTGGAAAAGAGTAAGTGTGTGTAGTACTAAGTATATGTGAGTAATTATTTACCCTCTTAGTGGACATATATTTAACAGGTTTCTGAAAAATTTTAACAAATTCCTAGCTTGATAAACATATGCTAGATCAATGTGTCTCCTTCACTAATCTAGCTTTTACTACATGGTCATTGCAATCTAACTGTAGCAATCTCTGTAAGTAGATGTCCACAGAGTTCTTATCTACACTATTAACAAAGTAGTCCAATAAGCTGTTTTCTTCCTGGCTTTGTAGTTTGCCTCACCTCGCAGTGGTATCTTCTGAATATCCCATCAGTCTGTGCTTAGTTAGCATGTGGGTGAGTGAAGCCTAATACATACTTGTTTTATTTAAAGCTGAAACCTGTAGTATGAGATTAATAATTGTTCTGCCTTTTTTTTCTCGCCTGCTTTTGTTTGTTAAAAAAAATTCAATTTTTTTGTTCTATATGATAAACTTTCTTCTACTCTTAATCATGTTTTGCTTTACAAAGCCAAGTTTGAAAATTGTAAATATTGATTCAATACCAATCTTTTTTGAGTTATAAGCATAACTTCAAATGTTGATTGAGCTACAGAAATCTCAGTTGTAGAAAAAAAAATCATGTTTTAAATCAATTAGTATGTAATACTGAATTTTATTGCACTTGGCTTTGTTTTGTCTTTATTTACTTTGTGAGCTCCTTTTTTGAATAGGCAAATAAGATTTATGGGAGACACATTCTGTACTGCTTGAAATGAATTATTACATAAATATGATAATGGATTATTTTAAAAGAGACTGATGAAATACTCTCTGTAGAGGAATTTAAGATATAATTGCATTTAATCATCAGTACCTTTCTGAATCAGAGCTTTGGCTTAGTATCAAGAGAAGCTAGAGCAGAGAGATTAAGGAGAACAATTTGGGGAGCTTTATGCTCTCAGTTTATTGTGCCTTTTTTCAGGTTTTATTAAGCTACTTTCATTATGAATCTGCAATGCTAATTGTAGCATTATGGAAAAGCCCCAGCTGATTTCGGCCTAAAGATGCAGGTTGCATCAGACTAGCCAAGTTAAACAAGCAATGCACAAGCAATAGCGCTTGAGAGAGGAGTAGGATATGGAAATATGCAGGTAAAACTTTCTGCGCTGCCTGATAAGATTATAATCTGAGTTGTTAGTGGTGTATGTTATTTAATGAACTCTTCAGATGAATTCTATAGGATACGATCAGCCCAACTTTCCTTTTCCTCCTTTGCAACTCAAAATCTTTGTGCAGTTGCCAGGAATTGATTTGGTGTATGTGAAGCAATTACTGTGGGCTGAAATGCAGCAGTTGGCCCGCACCACCGCCGGAGCCAAATGGATTAATTTAGGCTGTTTCCATTGCCAGTGATCACAATGCAGTTGACAGGCTATCTTACTCTCTTGCAGTCACGCAAATATAGCCTCCAATACAAAATAATACCTGTTTCAAAGGGAGAAAACCTATTCATCTTAGCAAACAGTCATGGTTTCTACTTTATTCTGTGTTCTTTTAAACTTTTGAATACAATAGCAGATGCACTTTATTGCACTTAAAACGCAATAGAGTTTGGAGTGCTTGCCTCCTAGCCTTGATCACTTCTTGACAAAATCAGCAACTGTTTTTTTCTAGCCCTCTGTTGAAAATAATTGAATTGTTGGTAATGATAGGACAAAACTATTTACAACACTGTTGCAGAAAGCATGTTTGAAATTTAAATTCTCGTCGTGCTGTCTGTAACACTGGCTTAAAAAGTTCAGGCCTTCTCAGCCGCATTTGAAGCATATTGCAGAAGGGCTTGATTTTGACCTTAATGTCAGCAATTACCTGTTTTACTTTCATAACAAGATAATGTGTATGGAAACTATTCAGACCTCATTATTGGATTGTAGTTTCTTACCTTACCTCAAATATTTTTGTGACTTATGTCAGTAGATAACCAGCAAATGGGATAACGATCTTGCATGTATAAAACTTAAAATTAAGGTGATGGTGACTTCATTGTGAAAGCAATAAATATTTTCCTGGTAGAGGAGGCTTTTTGCTAGCCCCAAAATTTTACTTCATTATTTCAATTTTGATGACAGGCCTTATGCAGAGAAGACAACTTTGTTTTTCATTGGATTAAGATGCAATGATGTGATAGACTATTTCCAGTGAGACTCCTGACTGTTTTGCTATAGGTTATTTGGTCTTCCTCATGCTTTCTCAACTGTTCTGAAGATACTGGAATGGAATTACTTGCTCAAAATCAGTTAAGAATTTCACAGTTTGACTTACCTGAAACTCTTCCATCTCCTATTCCTATCAATAAACAATGATGTCATTATTATTTTAATATTAAGTGCTTCTAAGTTACTCTCAATAAGGTAACATTTGTTCATTTGTTCTAACTTTTTGTTCTTCTAGTCATGGCTACGACCATCTTGAAGAAATTGCGATGAGAATGTCTCATGACACTGCTGCTTAGAAATACGTTCATATCTCTGTTGTCGTCCCTTGAGAAGGGACATGAAGAAAAGCTATTATTCAAGGTCACAAATGGAACAGCAAGAACCAAAACTCAGCACCACCTTTGGACCGTGAATATAGTTAAAACTGCCTTGACAAGAAATGCTAATCAGGGGTTATCTGGTGATGAGTCTTTCTTCTCTTCTATTGAACACTGTCTTCTATTTTGTGTTAAAGGTTATTTTTTTAAAGGAGAGAAAAGACTTTATCCTAGGAAGGAATTGCCCACTACTGTATCTCTATACAGGCTTTACTGGGTGTTTTTTAAGAGTTGAAATAAATGGTTTGTTTCTTCTATTTATTTTTTTATTTTTGAATGAATTGTGCAATACATTTTTGGATGGGTAGCGGTCGAGGTGATTTTCCTGATGAACTAGGCACTCTTGATGACTACTCTCTCCTGGTTTGATCTTATGATTGTTTGCTAAAGGTCACTCCTATATGCTTTTGCCTACAATAAATCCAAATGGCAGTACCTCATTTGTTTACTCCTAGCTTTTGTACTTATATTTTCTGGAGAAAAAGTACATTACTGTAAATTGTAAATAGTTAATACATAACTGTATCATATGCTGATCTGTGACTGTTGACAGCACTAATCTGACAAGAGCTGAGATGAAATAAAGTTTATTTACTGTATAATTTTGGAACTTCTTTGGTATTATTTTTCTTTTGAAAGGATCCACCAGTTTTGTTCCTATTCCTGTTTGAGACATCCTTAGCTGAGACATTTCCAGGCTGAAATCCCTCTCATAAGAAGAGCTGTTGAAGTACATTGAACTGTAAGAAGTCAGTGGAGACTTTCAGATTTTCAAGGGATCACAACCTGTGAAACAGACATGTGGTGCACCGAAAAGCTGGTGTGAGAATACAGCAAGTAGGGAAGTTTGCTCTGTAAAAGGTTTAAATTATCTATTTTTGTTCTTTTAAATAATACCCATCTGGTCATTTTGGCATGTAAGTTGTGATCCTCTGAAGCGATATGCAAGTACAGATAAATTTAACTTGTTCTCCAGCTACTTTGATACTTACCATATCAATAACCATCATCTGTACTGCGTATCCTAGTTTGCCAAGATGGCTCAAGATGATCAGTCCTCCATGAATATAATTTTTAACAAGTGTTTGTAGGAGCAGCCGTCCTCTGAATAGCTCATCTCTGAACATAAATGGGCCTTCTAAGTATTCTGCCTGCCTGAAAGATACTTCTGAATACTGTTAGGTAGCGATGGTTAGTTGCTGATGCTGTCCAGCTTGGAACGTGCATCCTGCTACGGGCATGCTCAGCCTGTTCCTCTGGATGCTAACCTGTTGGCCAAGGAAAACTGTAGGTCCTCCTGACCGCAGAAACAGGTTTGGCTAGTGTGTGGTGTCTGGTCCAAACTGACAGATTTGATTTGTCCTGCTCCAGGTGTTGTGCTGAAGGGCACTACCCAAAATTTTGTATTTCTCATACTGCTCTCTAGATAGTCTCAGCTTCATACAATATCAGAGTTGCGATTACCTCGGCATCATTGGCATGTCAAGACTCTGCATCCCCAATATTCGCCTCTGATTATCTATAAAATTCAGCCTTTTCTCGCCTAACTCCCCCCTAACCACCCATGAGATCCAGCCATTCCTCACAACACGATCCCTTTTGTCGCCTTCTTGTGCTGTTACCTGTCAAGTTCAGCCATTTCTCTTGTCATGTCCCCTGGTTTTCCATGGCCTGCCAGTTAGCTTACCCTCAGGCCAGGGCACAGATAGCAGCCTAGTATTTGTGTGTGTCTCCAAAAGATAAGTACAGGCCAATTACATGTAGGATGTTTGATAGAGCTGGGTTTGTTTTGGTTTTGTTGGTTTTTTTGGGGTTTGTTTTTGCAAAAGCATTGGGATTCACCTTTTTTTTTTTTTTGTCACCTGCAGGAAAAGAAATCAAGAAGCTGAATTTAATTGCACAGTTTTGTATTCTAACAAAACTGGGAGTAGTGCAACAGTTTGAGTGCTCCAAGATCTATTGTGGCCACTAGGTGTCTAAAGAATACATTTGGCTTTAAATTACTGTTTACAGGCTAGAGGGACTGCCTCTGCTGCCTCTACTGCCTTGTCTCTGGCAAAATCTCTTACTTTTCATGCTGGTTTATTATTTATAGCTGCTGCTTTTTTTTTTTTTTTGAGCTTTTTCCTTTTATCAAATGTATCAAATTTGGTTTAAAAATATTTTTCTTTGTAATGGTTTCAGTAATAAGGTCTTCTCTTTACTTCTGTTGCATAGCAGTAGAACATCCTCCAGCACATTGCCTGACAGAGCAGCAGCCTGGACCAGACTCGACGTGGGTACGTTTGGCTGTGAAAAATGCCTGTTCTTCTCGTAGCTGGCCGAGGATTTGTAGGATTTTGCAATCGCTATCATTACAGCAATCTAAAACGTAGATTTGAGTTTCAGGTTTCCATGTAAGGTATACGTTGTCTTAGGCTTTGGGAAATTAAATGCAGGGATCTGGCAGTGAGTATCGCTATGATCACTTACAGTTCTCTTGTCCTCACAAATAGGCTATTTTTCACATTTTCTCTTTTTGTTCTTTTCCCTTTCCATGAAAGATACTAGTTAGAGGCTGTACTTTGTCAAGCATGGCCTCAGTGCAGTAGAGCAAACTGAAATAGTCTGTATAATATTCATACAACATTGGATGGAGTAAATAATTTTTTTTTCCTTAGGTGACCTAATTAAAGAACACAAAGGAGATTTAGAGATATCCTTGATATTTTTTTTTAACTAAAATCAGATTACTCCCCAAATTCACATTTTGGAAAAGTTAAATGTGGTGGGTTTTCCCTTCTATGTATAACTCATAAGCAATCACATAACTATTCCTTAACATAATAGGAAAGTGTGTTACTAAGTACAAGAGTTTTGTCAGACCAAAGTTTTAACTGCTGATAGATTTTTTTTGTTTAAGAGAATATGTAAATAAGGCATTTATTTAGAGTTTAAATAAAGGAAATGAGTTAGGGTGAAAGCATGAAAATGAGCGCTTCACTTTGAGTAGTGGGTTTTTTTGTTGTTGGAGTGTCATAAAATAGTGCTAGTAGTGCCAATGTGACTATAAACTAATATACTCCAGGCCACAAATACTTCTGATTATAAAATATCCTTGTTTAGACATGCGTAGCTAAAAGCCAAAGACTGTGTCAAAGTTTTGGCTGCCTTTTTAGCAAAGGTTAGATGATCCCAAGCTTGTTCAGACTGGATTGTTAAAAGATGCTGCCGCAAGAGAACGTATTTGGATTGTCTTATGTTGAACTTTCCCCCAGTTTTACATGCAATATACATCGTATTTAGAATTTTATGGACCCATACACGTGCATAGAAAAAATGTGTGGATCTATTCATAAAAATAGGACTTAAAATATTTATCAAGTGTCTTCTAGTGTCCTAAGGATTGTTAATTTAGATGAAAAATACCAGGTTTTTTATTCCTGTATTATTTCAGTGCCTAGGCTGATATTTATTGGCAACATACTATTTCAAACTTTTTATAAAACATTATGTATAAATCCATCCAACTTCCAGTTCTGCCATTTATAGTCTGTCTTTCTGTAAGCGATACTAAAATTCATTTTCTTTCCTACATAGTAGGTGATATCTGGTTCTCTTCTCTAGAATGAGGATTCCAGACTCCAAAAACTAGGATGAATACTGGGAAGATTGGTTTGATTTTGTAATTCATACTTATTGTCCATCCCTATGTGCTACAGAAAATATTTTTATTTCCTCTCTATAGAGAGTTTGCTAAATTGAGAAACTTATTTTTCATTTGCTCTTTCACAATGCCATTACTGATTCATTGTGGAAATCAAGATGAGCAGAAGCTGCTGGCAGCCTTTCCCCTGCATGTGGGGTATCCAGACACAGCTCTACCTATATGAATCCTTGTGGCTGTTCCTAGACCCTGGTCCTCAAAGTCACTACTAGCATGGGATTTTCAAGCTCTGGTTGTGTGTATTCGTAATGTTGCAAATTAGAGATGCTAGAACAGAAGCAAGCAGTAAGTTGCATGTTATTCTACATTGCGTTTATGATCTCGAGTTGCCACCTTTACTTTTCTCTTCTTTTGCAGGCTCTCATTTACACTGATTTTAGTCTTCCTCTGTTAACATTTAGTTTCCTGTACGTACTAGAGTAATTTTAAAGGCAAGTTGACTCAAAGAAATCTCTAGAGATTTCTCTAGAAATCTCTCTCTAGAGATTTCTTTCATTGTGGAACAGTGACAGCTATTATTTCCTACAGTTGCCACTTAATGCCCTGTGACATTTCAGAGGAGCAGTAATTAAGCCCATGGTAATTACATGTTACCTTTACAGCTGTGCTAGCACATCGTGGTACAGCAATGGATGATGATGGAGTTAAGTGTGGTGCAGACATCTGCTCTGACACATGACTTGCTCCTCTTGGTTGCAGCTTCTAGAGCAGCCCAGGTCACGTCATCGCCTGGTGGCCGTGGGGCAGATGAAGCAGGTAGTTGTTTTTTAACTAGGTGTGTTTCCAGAACCAAAGCCACTTCGATTTGGCAGGTGGCTTTTCCAAATGGAGACCGAGGCCTGCATGGTTCAGGGTCCGGAGGGTGCCGAAGCAGATCAGCACGCCTGCGGCAGAGATGCCTTTGCCCGCTGGGCTGTACCAGCCTCTCTCTCTGTCTGGGCAGCTTGAATCTCCAGCGTTTCTGTAAGCATTTAACTTCACTGAAAGGAAAAGGGATGACTAGCAGAGTGTATGCTGTAATCTTTGCCACTGTTTATATTTTGGAAACTTTAGTGGTCCAAGAAAGTATTTAGCCTTCTTATTTAGATCTATGATTCCTGCTTGTTACAGTGCTGATGTCTGCAAGAAAAATAGCCATCACATTTAGTGCCATTATGCATCGTCCAGTTTTACTGGAGTAAGGGAAGCACTTAGAAGTTTTCTAACTTGGATGAGGCAGCAGTGTATCTTTTGCAAATTAATCAAAATGATCAAACAAACAGATGTACAAATTTAGAACAGGCATCTCTGTGTGCAGCCAACATGACATACGCTCTGTGGTTCCTTGACTGCGAGTTTCTTCTGCTGCCGTGTCTTGCCAGTCTTTCTCACTCAAGCCACAGGCTCCGGAGAAACAGCTGGAATGGAAAACTAAGAGAATGAGTATCTGAATGAGGAAGAGAGAAGTAGGTACAGAGTAAAGTTATTTGGGATGTAAGATTCATCATGGCAGATCAGATGAGAAGCATTGAACATGCTACGGGTTTTGTGTAGAAGTTGACGTAATCTATCGTGAGTGGGCACAAGCTGCTGAGTAGACTTCCCCACTGCCTGTGAGATTTTTGTGCCCCAAAGCATGAGAATTGCTGGAATGGAATATCCTGTTTTAGTGTAACTGTAGATATTCTGGTTCACTTACAAATCTATGTATCTTATGGATACTACCAAATTATCATCCTTGCTGATGAAACCAATTATTCTGGAAATGAACTGTGGAATTGAAAATAATAGACTTTTCTTTATCCCTTAACAAAATGAGCAGTACTTCCCTGTGCCTAGAAGTGAAAAAGCCCATAGATTTGAAAAGCCCATAGATCTGGAGGTGGTTTATAAGCTGAAACAAATTGCGAACTATACAAAAAGAAGACATAGCCAATCTAACAGCTCTTATTGGTGTATGTTGCAGTGGTGGCTATCTAGGTAGGGCTTATACAGACTAGTATGCCTTAAAATAATGGCGATTATTTCCCCTCCTCATAGCCTAGGCTAGGACCAGAGTTACATGGCCCTTTTAGAATTGCAATTAAATCAATGCGAAAAAAAAGAAAAAAAAAAGAGGCAGGAAGAGGTGAAAGACTAGGGTCTTCCTTTATGGTAATGAAAACAATAAGTAGGCTGGGCTATCTTCAGAGAGCAAATGTTTTGCTTTCCCACACTGAAGTCTAGCTTCGACTTCCCCGAAAAGCATTTCCACGTAGAAAGAAACGGCCCTCACCTTGAAGCCCTACAGCCACGGCGAGTGTTATCTCCATGTTATTTAAAGCACAGCAGGCTTCAGCCCCAAGATTCCAGTACTGTTACTCACTGAATTAAATCTGATCCAGGCACAAACTCAGTACAAGAGGAGTCTAGCTTAGTTAAGTGTGGATTCTTTTTTTCCCTCAGCTTCACAGAGCACATTCAGGATGTGATGATTCTCAGGGTATTAAACTTTTTGAGATGAAGTACAGTTTTGTATATTTTTATGCAGGTCCTGCCATGGTGGGAACCTCATTTCTAAGATGGACCAGCAGGCTCCTCTGACAATATTACTATAAATGCAGGGTGAGCAGGAAAGATCCAGGTTGCCTATACTTCTCAAGACAAGGATATCCCCATGCTACCTAAAAAATACTATGGGATTTTTGCCAGTCTTACAATGCTCTCCTTATTCAGCCAGTGAATAAATTATGAAACTGCTGTGCCAGTCCCTGGGAATCAGGATGTGCCTCTATCTGTGGGCCTGACCGACCTGCATCTGTAGGGAGTTTTATTGTTTTGTTTTGTTTTTTTTAATGTTACTTGCTTAATAGAGTGACAGAGGAAAAGGGGAGAATGGCCAGCATGAATAAGGTCTTAGAAGGAGATGCCTCGTCGCTTTGTGCACGGCCATGCATAGACCTGCTGTTTTTAGGCTTTTAAGCATAGGCAGATACAAACACCTGCTTTAGTGACTTGTAGTGGTACGAAAGTGGGTTTTTGTGGTTTTGTTGGTTTTGTTTTTTTTTAATTGTAGTGATTAGAGACAACCTTTCCTCTTGGAGAGCTAGACTTGACCTCGCACTTTCTGGATGGGTGTGTGTGGACACCTCGATAAACCGGCAGGGCAAGCCAGAAGTTTTGGCAGAGCCAGCGACTTCCTCCAGGCAAGAGCCCTGCCATCCTATGGAGCTGCTGGGCGACAGCCGGCGTTGCGCCGTACAGGTGGTCTCTTCAGCTCCTCTTCTGTGTGCTGGTTATGTGCAACTATGCATTAAACACTTTATTTCCTTTGTCTTTGCTGACCCTTTCCAGGGCTTGTGCATCAGTGTCTCCTTGGAAATAAGTTTTTTTAAACAGGCAGAAGGTGAGGGTGACTTTCAGTGAGCTGCTAGACAGCATAGTGTGGGGAGACAGCCTAAGGGGCAAATGCATGAAGTCACTGGCTTATTTTTAGGTTGAGAATAAGAGTGTGTATTTCTGGGAGGGATGCTGACTACAGGGAAGCCGGAATTAATGTTTACTTTAGATAAGCTCTAATATTGACTAAAAATAGAAGTCAATTTATGTATTGTTATAGACATCCTTCAGCAGGATCCTGATGGTTTTCAGAAAGCCCTTTGTGGCTGCAATAATGGCATACTATAGTTAGGGAATCAAATAAACGTGGTGGACAAGAGGAGGTAAAAATAACTTCAGTTCATGCCCTTTTGACAAGGTGACAATTAAACTTTGCTTATACCTCATGTCACTGCTGCTGCCAACTAATTGTGAGCATAGTTTGTTTAATGTATCACTCTGGGATGCCTGGACTAATTTATCATGTGTCAGGGAAAGCAAGGTAATTAAACATCTCACCTGATTTCATGTGCACTGCAACCAGCCCAACCAGACTGGTCCCAGTTGTGTCAGAGATGTGGCTGAGGACAGAAGCGTGTCTCGCTCTCACCTGGGACGCGCAGGTCTGTAAGCACTCACAAGGAGGGTGAGGAAGCATCACGTACTCTTAATTTTTTCCAAAGATTCTGCTTTTCTCTGAAATCAGAGATGAGGCTGAGCTTAGGCTGTTTATTTCTTATGGAGGAGCCTCTACCAAAACCCCAGTCTCACAGCTTGGGCATGACAGTGGCTGTCTCCATGTTGGAAGACATCCCAAGCCTTTCCTAACATTGCTAGTGCCACCTGGTCAGTCCCCATCAACTGAGCGAGAAGGGTAGGAGTGGGCAACTTGGTTTTAATAGAGGGGTGAGTGACTCAGTGGAAATCAGCAGGTGAACCACGAAAATTTCCTGTAGACCTCCAAATTTGTCTTATTTTCTTGCTGGTCTGTGGGACGACAGGGTTGTTACTGCCAGATTCCTCCCAGAACCTCTCTTATACCAGGGCCAGTCACTGAGGTGTGTGAATAACGCCACTCGTAAGCAAGAGAGCCTGCTGTGTTACCACAACTGCTGTACTTCTCACATTATTTGCAGTGAATATCAATCTGGAGATTGCAAATTCTTTGCCTTAATAATTCCACTGATTCGAATTTAATTATATCTGCAAAAAATTCTGTCCTAGAGAGCGGAGGGTTTGGGGGGTTTGGGCTTTTGTTTTTTTGGTGGGGTTTTTTTGGTTTTTTAACTTTTTTCTTTGGGGTTTTTTTAATCACTGGCATGAACACAGCATCGTTCTTGCTATCTGGATACTGAAATTCAGTGTTTTTCACATTACTAAGCTGGATAATTACGCCTCTTCTGGCATATTTCATGCTGATAACAAGTCCTGTGGACTCCCACAGTTTACTTTTCTGAACTGCTGTGTCTGTGCAGCACACACCAAATTAAGCCATAGCATAGTAGATGATTTGGGACTAACTGGGTCACAGAAGAGTCCCGCGTATCCCAACTTATTTGGTTAAGGGCTCAAGCTTTGACTGCCTACACACACCAACTGCAAAAAGTGTCTTTTCTGTGGAGGGAGAGCAGGTTTGGATCTCTCAAAAATAATAAATAGGTTATTGTTCACCTGAACTTTTCACACAAGCAATGTATGATAGTTAACATGTGGAATAATAAACATTAAGTGGCTGGCTAATGGAAAGCACATGTGCCAAGAATGCCAAGAAAAACCTTTGAAAGCTGTGGTGTAAACTGGACCTGTCGACAAGTGGCGAAAGCTTGTGTGACCACCAGGGTCTCAGAGTAACAGATTTAGAAATGGAGGCTAAAAATGAAAGTAGACATACCACTTTGATGTGTAAATCAGTGAGATTTAGTATCCTGTAGAAAAGTGGTGGATCACAGGATCCACCATCTGGCCAGTATTTTATGACTTTCTAATATCTAGTACCTGCTTCCCACTTGTGATTTTTGTTTTGAGATAGTGAAATGAGATAAAAGAGAGAAAATCCACTTGCATTAGGCTTAAAAAAAAAGCTAAGCAGTCCAACTCCATTAAAGCTTCTGGGAACCCTCCCCTGAGTTTCAGTGGGTTGGGTCCAGGTTATTGGAAAAGACCTCTGTCACTAGACTTTCACTAAGAAAGAAAAATCAAGTGAAGGACATAATCAACAGTGTCTTTTAATTATATACCTAATAGCATTGTATTAAGCTGTAATTTTAAACTAAGACACATAAATTTAATGGCATGTAAGCTGGTATAATCTTTAAGTCTAGTTAATTCTACTTAGAGAAAGATTCAAAACTCTCTCTCTGAAAGTAGGATAGGTCCTGTTTTATAATCCTGCATTTGTTTTGCAGGTCTTGTCATCAGCTAGCCCTTTGAATATGGTCACAGCGCAGCTAGAAGGAAGGGTTAGCTGTCTGCAAAGCAGCGGTTCCGTAAGTTGCTGTGATAGCATTGCTGAAATACAGACTGCAACATGGCTTTCCCCACCCTGGGGAACAGTAGAGTCCAGCTGTGCTAAGCATCTGGAAGCACACAGGTTGAAATTGGTGGGATTTTTGTGTGGGAAATGATGCTTGCAGAACTTAATTTACAATTTATCCTTTTCAGCACAAGGTTGCGGCATGTTGGGTTTCCTTACGAGATTGCCCCGTTGTCCTGGGGATCCTCTGGGAGAAGGGGGAAGAGCTGTTGGTGGTTTGCAAAGCAGATACTGACCGGGGAGAGGGCTAAGCTACTTAAGAAAACTGTGATAAGGATCCATTGTGTCTCTGTGTCTCAGATACATTCTTGTCAGCCTGAAGCTGATGTAGAAACAGCAGGTTTTGCGGCAGGTCTAATCCCCTCCTGGTGCTGGACAAAGAACAGCAATCAGTAGGGGGATTTGATTTATCATTTCTCTTTGATGTATTTCTCCAGGTAGCCGAGCACTTTTTCCAGAAGTCCCAAGGCTAGCAGTAAAGAATCAGTCCTCTGGAAAACAACAACAAAAAAAGGTTCTTTTGTGAAAATTCACAATTTCAACATTCACCTTTACTTATAATCCCCATGAGGATATTAAGACAACTGTGGAGAAAAGCTGTAGGCTGGGGCAACGCCTTTTGAAAGCCAGTGACACGTTTTTTCTCCAACTTACTTGATACATTCAACAGCCTCTGCTAGTCTGAGTTTAAAGTTCAGGCATGGATGACATCTCGCTTGTTAGCCAAGAAATACTGAGTTAGATGAGCCTGGCACGATGCTGGCAAGCAAGTTCAATTAAGAACACATCAAACCTTCTTAAGTATGGGGGTATTCATGAATTAAGTTTTAGGGCTGTTGTTAGGCTAGCTTTGCTGTAGTGAGGTTAGTGTTTCTGGAGTTTCTCTGTAGTCACGGAGGAGAGAGGGCTCTTGTCTCTTGACCGTTTTTGAACGCCCAGCTTCAGGTGCATTGAATTCTCCGCTGGTGGAGCTTCACTTCTTAACCATAGCTCTCGTACCTTGATAACCTGTCCCCGTCCTCACAGCAGTCCTGATGGGCATCCGTCAGTGGAGATGAAGGAAACAGAATTTCTTCAACGTTTCCTTTAAGAGAGGTGCAGTGGGGCTGGCACAGCGATTTTAGGGGTAACTACCTGAGTCTCGTTGCACGTACTTTTAGAATGTATGGCTTGGTTTTGGATTTATGTATTTTTATCCACAGGTCCTCCTTATAGCCTCTCTAACACATATAAATCAAAAGAAATAGCACATAGAGGATTTGATGACACAGCATATTGCCAAATAAAAGTGTGTCTCATCTCATTATGGTGATAAAAGCTTTTTGATCCATTGATCCCTGGGCTGTGGTAATGAGGTTCAATCGACTCTGAGTGACTGATCTCACTGTTGTCGGTGTGAAATAAAAACACGTAGTGACAGGCCTACTAGCAAGACCAATGCTAGCGAACAAAAAGCAATTCAAAGGAAGCCTGTGTGTGTTTGGTTTGCAACGCGTGGGTGTGTGCACATTTTAAAATATATAGTATATGAATATGTACAGCAAGGTTGTAATCCTAACCATGTGCAAACAAACATATGACGGCTGTCAGAAAATGAGAGGTGCAAAAAGTGACAACCACTCGCTGTCGGCGGTGTATCCGAAAGGTAGCCTGAGTCCCAGTTCACCCTAAGCACGTGCAGAGCTTCACGTCTGCCGTTCGGGTTCCCCCCAGGTCAATAAAGCACAAGCATGCACTCATATTTAAGCATGTCCTTAATGAAGCACATAGCATAGCTGAATAGCAACTGCTGAGTGGAGGTCTGTTACACGAGTATGAAAATGCAGACATCTGGATGGACTAAAGGAAGAAAAAAACCCAAACCTTTATCAAATGGGAAAAATTTACCTGATGGATTTTTTTTTTTTCTTTTACTTGGCTCAGATAAATTCCTTCAGTTACTGATATACAGCATATGATAAATGTTTTAGAAATATGTTTTACATTATATGATGCATTTTCATTTGGGCACAAACTGACCATAAATCAGGCTGAAATATACCCCAGTATTGAAAGCCAGGGCAAGTGTTTAAGTGCAATGTTAATGCACAGTTTTCAAGGGGATAGAAAAATGGTGAGGCAGGATGACTAAATAAACTGGATCGCTGCTGAAACAGTACAGTTTAAGAAAAGAAATCCCTTAAATACCTAAAAAGGGACAATTGATTTTTGCATATGAGGCTCTGAAAATTTTGGCTTTCCACTCTATTTTGGCTATTTTTATGAAAAGATGATTTTTTTATTATTCTGTACCACCTAAGATTTGCATTGGTTTCGTCTTCCACCCAGATAAAACCTTTTGGATTCTCGGTCTGTTTGGAAAACTCTAGTAGAGCTCTACGAGACAGGTGAGAGACAATGGTTGAAGAGCTAACAGCAGCAAATAACAGTACCAGTGAGAAAATAATTTTCCTTCTTCCTTATTTACTCCAGCTGGAAAACTAGCTACAGCCAACACAAGAACAGACCAGTAGGAATTAAATGTATGTATTACGTGAGGAGATGAGCGTAGGCACCTCATTCAGTTTTCCAGTGGGAACTCAACCTGAACATGCTACCTAGCAAAAGTAATTCTTCTTGCATTTGATGCGAAAATTGAGGGTGACATCTCCTTAATTTAATGGGAATAATGTAGGAAGGTACAATCGCAGGCTAGATTTGCTGGTAAATCTGGATGCTGCAGATTGCTGAAGTGGTACAAGTTGAGATGTAGGCAGCTCCTCTCAGTGTGACTGCAGTCATTTTGGAAACACAGAGCTCCGTCCCTGTCAATCCAACCATTTCCTACCTCATTCTCTGGTAGGCAAGTGAATGTGGGGAGTTCCCTCTTTATCCAAAATATGTGACATTTATCATATTTTATGTCTATATATTAATATTTTGGTCTTTTGTGGTTACTCCTTTTACATATTTGTTACAAAGCAACACCCCTCTCCCTGACAGCTTCAGCAGTGATGAGGGCTTGAAAAGAAAGGAGGAAAGAGGAGAAGTCTTTTCCATTCTCCTTCCAGTGCAATGAAAGGTGGCAGTGCTCTCCTCTCCCCTTCAATGGGGGAGGCAACCACAATCAATCTTTTGCATGAAGCCATGGTAGAAGAGGAATTAAAGAGGATGCTCTTTACCTGGTAGGCAAGAAGAGCTACCAAAACCATCTGGAAAACATCTCATCCACTGAAAGACTGAAGAAGTTTGGTCTCCTGAGCTCCTTACAGCTGAGTCTGGAGGTGGATTAGATCACACAGCTCTGTGGGAACTGGCTAAAAATAAACTGCAGTATTATCATTAAGACCTGATTTACAAACATAGTTACTGATGTCCTCGTATCGAGCTCTTACCACAGAAATACGGAGCATGCATGTGAAGAATCAGCAAGTTTCACAGCCATGATGGCAAAGCCTTAACACAAGTTCATTTAAAACCCCCTCTAAGCACGTACTGACATAAGCGTATGAACAATGACTGGGAGAGGCAGCAGCCTTTCTGTTAATGAGCTTATGGGATGCCTTCCCATCGTTAGCACATCCCTTCTGGTGGATGCTGGGGTGGGAAAACGGGATATAGCCCCATCCCCACGCAGGAGCGCTCTTTTTTGGGGGCTCAAAAAAGCTGGTGAAATAAGCTCACAGCAACCGTACTCGTAAGTCGTGGGTGCCCACGGGAAGTCAGTGAAAATGCAGAGTTACTTGTGGATATAGCCTGGCTTAAAACAGACTGTAAAACCTCAACCACAATAACACCATGGGAACGCCACACAGCACTTCGATACAAATGCGAGGAAAGGCAAATGATTAGCATACCAAAAAGCAGTGTCTTAAAAATACGTAAGGTATTGGTAAAAATAAGGAAAACGACATTGAGTTCAGTATGTGCAGCACAGGAGCAAAATTATTTTTATATATACACACACACACACATATATATGTAAGAAAAAATAAAACTGATGTGCAAAGTGGCGTTTTGGGAGGAGAAGCCTCCAGGAGGGAAACTATCTGTTAACACTCAGTCTTGATGAACCAGGTCTGTGCACAGCTGAATCTGTAAGCAATGCAGACACAGGGCATTTGCTTTCTTTCTCTTTCCACAGTCAGAACATTATTGCATTGTTATTTGGGTTTTTTTTTTCCTGAGCTCTACAATTCTAGTTATTAATTAAAAAGTATTGTCAAGGGTACCGTTTCACCGACAGTCCTCAATTTACAGATAACTTTTCTAATTTAAAAACTAATCTGGAGACTGAGCCCTGCCAAAATACAGCATGTGAAATTCCAGTTAAGTACTTAATTAATATAGGTGGGTGTAAACTACAAATGAGCCCTATGGTGCAGGCACGGAGCCTCCCCAGACGATGCAAACATCAAGGTTCAAGCAGTGAGAACAGGGATATAGAAATGCAGGTGCAGCTATTCCTAGTTTGAATGGTTCCTTCACGAAGGATTGGCGTATGATTTAACGTGTTAGTCCTTGTTCTCGGCCCTTACTTTTACCATCGTATTCAGTTAACAGTACATTATTACGCTTGTCGCTGCAGTTGGATGCTTCCCATTGCTTTCGTAAATGGCATGCCAGGATTTTATCAGCTAAACCTACGCCAAGGAGACAGGCAGTTTCTGTTTCTGCTCAGACTGACAAAATTCCCATCGGATTAAATGTTGTGAGATGACTTCAGTATTTGGATGCGCAGTAAAAGAAAGAAATGGATGGAAGTACGGTGTTCCTGGCCTTCCTCTGGATGGTCTTCCTTGCCAAGAATGGAGAGCTGAAATTTTTTATGGACTGACACAGTTCCGTATTGTATCACTTCTAGTTGAAATAAGTCCTCCCGAGAGCGCTCTACAACATGGGAGACAAGTGTTTCATTCACCTCATCTAGCTGCTCTGCCTCCCTCCTCCCTCTGCAGATGGATGAACCCGTTGCTCTCTCCAGCACGTCAGCCCGCGTTTCCTTTAATTTTGTTGGAGAGCTGTCTGAGCATCGTTCAGCACCCGGGTAATTAATTGAAAAGCCCCATCACTTTCTTGCTTCAAAAGGCAGAGGATTTGGCTTGGTAGTGCTAATGGGATTGCATGTCATTTGTGGAATTTGCTTAATCACGGCATATTGACTTTCTGCCTAAATCAGATTACTTTTATCCATATTGATTGCACAGTTATAAAACCCCCGTGAAAATCTTTTCATTAAATGTTGTAAATCTTCCTGATAATATGATGTAAATACCCTGTTGTTTTCACCTGGTGCTCTAACGAGCAAATCGGTTCTTTCAATTTGATCATACACCAAAGGCTGAAGTTATCGATAAGTGACTTTTCCTTTTTATTTGATATTGAGGGCTGTGCCGCTTAGATTTAAGACTGGCACATTTGCACTTCTCCATAACCCTGGCCATACACAAAGAAGAGAAGACTTGCACCACCCAAACTTTTTTACAAGCCACCTTGAACAAGAGCTTTAAATAATTATACTAGGCTTTATGCAGCAAATATAAAATACCTTGATGTCTGGAAACCTCCCTCCATTGATTATTTTTTTCACCACAAAATTCTGTAGTTATTACTTCTCTATTAAAATTGTCCCTGGAATACTCCTACACTAATGTCTGCTTCCTGGCATCATGGTCAACGTCAAAAAATGGCAGTTTCTAAACAGCAACATATACATATGGCACCAGGGAGCTTGCTCTGAGGGTGATGCTCAAGGCCGATGCTTATGAACAATCTTTTTCCTCGTGAGGATGTTCCCCTGCAGAAACAGGCTATGCTTTTGAAAGAGCCACGTGGATATCATGAAACAGCTTACCACAAAATTCCCTACTTGCCGAACCCTTTGCAGAAAATCATTAAACTTTCACCAAGAGCTTGCTACACTGAAAGACAATTCGACCTGCATCAGTGTTTTCCCACGCCAGCTTTCCAACGGCCCCAGCATCCAGCACTGTTCCCTGGCGATCGCTGTTGTCATCAGAAGCGAATTCCCTGTGAACCATCACGTGCCTTCGCAAGGAGGACTGGACATGGCCACCTCTCTGCACCTGCCTGCTAGAAGCCACCATTCCCGTCTTGTCGGAGTTCCTGGCCTCTCCGCTCCTGTGTTTCCGAGGATCTACTCCACTCCTCCCAGTGCACCTCCTCATGGACAAGGGGAGCACATGGAATTAAATAGCCAAAGCCAAGGCTGACAACAACCGATGGAACTCCCAGTTACCTCTGAGGGAGCATTTCTTCTCCACGATCCTGGTCTTGATCCTCAAGAGGGATCTAAACACGACTTCTCATGGATCCAGAGTGCTAAAATGTATCGCTTTTTACTGAACAGTAAAAGGATGGGCTCTGTGGGCCCAAGGGTTTTCTAGCACGTGACTCCCTTCCCCTTCTCCCGCAGGGTGACACGTCACCCCGTGTTATGCACCAGAGGAGACAGGCTTCTTGGCTTTGCTCTTGCTCATCTTGTATTGCATGTTTGACTGATTATTTTTGCTCTCAGATAGTCTAACTATAAAAATATTAGAGCAATCATTTTCAGCTTTTACTTTGCCACGAAGGTTGCCGCTTCTTTTTCAAACCTGAAGGACGTGTGCTGGAAAACACAGGTCTGATTTCCCCCTCCCCAAAGCATTTTCACTCCTCTTGCCCTGACACCGCCTCTCCTCATGGCTTCCCTTTTCCTGGGAGAATCTCCTATTCATCTCAGCGTGATGTGACTCAGGCCCTTCTTCTGTCACCCTGGACATGAAGCGTTCCTCTCCACGTCCCAAATTGAAGCAGGGCTGATGGCCCCAAAGGAGCGGCGCGAGGCAGGACCGGTTCCTCCACCATCTCTTTCCGTCCCTCGGCTTTGTCACTTCCCTCTTCTCCCTCCAGACCCTCGACGGCCCTGGCTCCAGAGGTGCGTGTGAGGGCACAACCGGAGCGACACGCGAGAACGGGGCGGGGGGAAGGTGGAAAGATGAGATTAGGCCACAGCCGACGGGCTGGGTCGTGGAAGAGGGGGGTGCTGAGGGGTGGCGGCGGGGCCTCGCGGGACACCCGCGGGCGCCGCGGCGGGAGGAGCCGGGCGGCATAGACGAGGACGGAGAGTTTCGGAGCAGGGATGCCAGAGGGCGGCGGGGGGGTGGGGGGGAGCAGCACGCCGGGTCCCCCGCCGGGGCCGCCTTTACCGGCGGGCGGCTGCGGCGGGGCGTTGCACGGTCCCGCGGCGGGTCCCGCCCGCGGCCGCCAGGGGGCGCCGGAGCCGCGGAGCGGACGGGGCGCGCAGTCCCCGCGCGTCGCGGCGCGGGGCGCAGCGGAGCCGCGGCGGGGCCGGGCCGGGCCGGGCCAAGTCGAGCCGAGCTGAGCCGAGCCGAGCCGCGGGGCGGGCACAAAAAGCGCCGCGCCCGGCCGCGCCGCCTGGGAGTTGGCGCCGGGGGCAGCGCGGGCTCGGCGGGCCGGGGCTCAGCGCTGAGCTGCGCCGGGACGGGCGGCTGCCCCGGGGCTCGCAGGATGCCGGAGGCTGCGCGGCGGCGTGGAGCGGGGGTGCTGTGGGCGCTGCTGTGGGTGGCCCTGGTGCGCTGCTACAACGTGGACGTGGGTCGCCCCGTGGTTTTCCAGGGACCTAACGGTTCCTTCTTCGGGTACTCGGTGCTGCAGCACTATCACGACAGCACGCGGTGGTGAGTAGCGCGGACTCTGCGCGGTCGGGGGCGGTAAAGCCGCGGGGCGCGGGCGGCGGCGGGGATGCGGCGCGGTTCTAGCGCCGCCGGGGCATCCCCCGCGGCAGCCGCCTCTCCCGCCGCCCGGGAGCGGGACCCCGATGTGCGTCCGCGCCCCTTGTGCGCGGGAGGGGGGGGGTGGGGGGGTTCACCCTGATGTAAACCGGGGTTCCCCCCTGTTGGGCGGTGTTTTAACACGGGAGTGACCTCCCCGGGCTGGCAACTGGCGCTCGGCGTCGCGAACTCGGTGTCCTGGAGCGCCAGCGGTCCCTCGCCCGGTGGTTCGGCGCTTTGCGCGGCCCCGCTTCCTTGGGGGGAAATATTTAGCAGCTCCTCTCCTTGACAGAAAACGCATGGGGTATGAAAGATGATAGGTCATGCCGTGTTAAACGGGAAGAATTTTAGTGGCGGTAACCTCCAGCGGGAGCGGCGCGTTTAGCATCGACAGTGCCGATCTCTCCGTACTCCGCCTTGCGAGGAAGAGAATCCCTCCGGTGACTGGAGAGACGTTTCCAAATCAGGAGGCGTTTGTCTGTCTCCCCTCTGTGCCCGCTCTTGGCGTGAGGGACCGCAGAGGAAATGGATGTGTAATTTTATTTTATTATTTTTTTTTTAAAGAACCATGATAGAAAGTTTGTCTACATCTCAAAAAATTATGCAAACTGGCAAGCTTCTTGTTTTTGCCGTTGACTGAAAAGAGCCTTGGAACAAAGTCTGTCTCTCTCTTGTCTGGGTCAGAGGCTCTTTGTTAGAATTAAAACTGATTTCTCTTAATTGGACCTAGTTGATGTCATCTGGTGCGCTTCTAATGTGAGTAGGAGACAGTGCTGCCAATAAATGTCCACAAAGCCTGTCTTTATCTTTTACACTTAGATATGGCCCGATTACTCAGCTGTTGATGTTGGAACTGTGGTGCACTGTGATATAAATAAATGTATTCATGCCAGCGTCTAGTTCTTTAAAAATGAATTTCTTTCACACCCTTTGGTTCACAAGTAGTTGTGTGCTCAGCCTTTCTGCATAGTGGCTTTCATGGAGCGTTCATTTTTAAAGACTTATCAGAAGAATTCATAGAGGAAAAGCGCTCTGGGAGAAGAAAAGCTCTCAGTTTAAAGCAGTGCTTAACTTGGGGCAGGAACCGACAAAGGATGTGAAGGCTGAAAGCGACTTGTATTCAGCAGAAATTGCTGGGGATTCGTGGCGATGTGAATGAAATGCTGATCTAGTGGGGTATGGTGGGATGAAAATGATATAATTTGTTGCTCCTTGTGTAGATGTCTATCATTCTGATCGGTAATGTGAATTATCTTCAGATAGCACCTGTTGGTGTGATTTTTTTTTTTTTTTTGAAGGGGAGGTTGAACAGGGAAGATAATCTCTGTGGTATCCCACTTTGCTTGGAAACGATGCTGGACTAGCAGTGTTGGGTGTCTGTCTGAAGACAGCCGTCTGCAAGAAGTCTGGTGCTCAAAAGTGAATACTCCAGCTATGCAAACTCCAGTTTTCTGAAAATGGATCTTCTTCACCTTAAAACAAAAAGTATCTAAGATCAGGAAGTGGTTTGAGATAAAAAAATTGTTAGACCTAACACCTAGAAGTGTTAACAGCAGCTTAGTATGGTCAGCATCAGCACTGGGCTGCCAGAAATCATGAGGGTGGGAAAACTTCTCTCTTCACTGTGGAACCAGGGAGCTTGTTTTCACAGGTGCTTCAAAATCCTGCATCCAACAGAGGTTGAGATAAAAAATTTGGGAGATATGGTTTTTACAATCTCTTTGACTCTACTTTGCCATATGCAATTGCGCTCTTAATGTGTGCGTGCAGCCTAAAGGTCAAGGACGGGGATGAATCTCTCTGCTCTTAAAAGTATGTGCAGCCTTTTTCTAATTTTCTGAAGATACCATCGCCTGTACTGGGTGGGCATATTCTGAGTGCAAGTGGGGTTTTTTACATACTGCAACGTAATATCAATTTTAAGTGTTTAACATATTTCTTCTGGAAGGCTTAAAGGATCTGGCCAATCTTCCTTGGCATTCAGACCATCAAAGGGCTGAACCCTTGTCAGTGCCTTTAGCCATGCCCATTTCAACTGAGTAGGGCGTAATGGCTTCCAGTTTTATATAGTTCTATTTTAAACCATATTTATACTATACAGAATCTTATACATCCCTTTGGATCATAAAGTCTCTGATTTCAAGTTTAAAGTGGTTACCAGTTGCAGGTTATTGAAATACAAGATACAATCCCATTTTATTGGATAAGTGCAGAGGGAAATGCTTAGTAGAACTCATGCCGTTTTTCAGATTCGTCAAGGTTTTGTGTGTGAAGCTTCTGTGTGCAAAGCTATAGAGCTATTTCCTTAACTGGCTTGTAGACTTACTGGATGATTTTTAATTAATTTTTTACTCCCTTCTCCTTCAAATGTGATATTCTGGGGCAAGGCTGAAATCTGTTATAGGGAATATGTAGTAAAAAATGTTTTCTATTCATCCCATTCTAGCATATAGCTGCTCTTAACAGTCATAAGGTTATCGTTTGGTTTTGTGTGCCAGTTTTCTTCTTGCCTTTGTAGCTTTTACATACCCAAAGGAGAGTTATGATTTCAGTTTTCTCGTGTCTGTTTGGCCTATGCACTACAGTGGGCAGTAGTTAAGCTAAGTTAGCTTTAGACAGTGATATTTTGGGCATTCATGACTTGCCTGGTGAGCTGTGCACTATGTGAGCCTGCAAAAATGGGATTGATCATATCTGAGGCTCATATGCTCCTGCCTATCTAAAATTATTTGATGTGTTAATATGCTCTCAAGCATTTGAGAGTATTGTCATGATAGTTCAGGGTTTCTTGCTCTGAATATCGAGGCCTGGTATTCACCTAATGTACTTCTGATCAGGAGAGCTTCTTAGCTGAAGTGTGTTATTCTCAGTAGCCTGTGCAGGACCCAGCACTTGGGTCACAACAACCCCATGCAACGCTACAGGCTTGGGGAAGAGTGGCTGGAAGGTTGCCTGGTGGAGGAGAACCTGGGGGTGTTGGTTGACAGCGGCTGAATACCAGCCAGCAGTGTGCCCAGGTGGCCAAGAAGGCCAACAGCATCCTGGCTTGTATCAGCAATAGCGTGGCCAGCAGGACTGGGGAAGTGATCGTTCCCCTGTACTCGGCACTGGTGAGGCCGCACCTCGAGTACTGTGTTCAGTTTTGGGCCGCTCACTACAAAACAGACATTGAGGTCTGGAGCGTGTCCAAGGAAGGGCAATGAAGCTGGTGAAGGGTCTGGAGAACAGGTTTTAGGAGGAGCAGCTGAGGGAACTGGGGTTGTTTAGCCTGGAGAAAAGGAGGCTGAGGGGAGACCTTATCCCTCTCTACAACTCCCAGAAAGGAGGTTGTAGCCAGGTGGGTGTTGGTCTCTTCTCCCAAGTAATAAGCAACAGAACAAGAGGAAACAGCCTCAAGTTGTGCCAGGGGAGGTTTAGATTGGATATTAGGAAAAGATTCTTCACTATGAAAGTGTTACCAACCATTGGAACAGGCTGCCCAGGGAAGTGGTTGAGTCACCATGCCTGGAGGTATTTAAAAAATGTGTAGATGTGGTGCTTAGGGACATGGTTTAGTGGTGGACTTGGCAGTGTTAGGTTAACGGTTGAACTTGATGATCGTAAAGGTCTTTTCCAACCTAAATGGCTCTATGATTCTATTTATACAAGCTAAATATTCTTGCAGGAGGAAAGAAAAGGGGGATATTTGGTTTGAAATATTACGTCAGATAAATGTGAATAGCCAGGCTGGTACGCAGCCCTCGACACAGAAATTATAGTGGAATATGGGTATTCAGCCTCCACTGTGGCAGTGCCTTTAACCTGTCTGAAATAGTCAATTGCAACAATGCTTCTCTTTCAGAGTTGTTTTTGCACAATTTTCATCTCAAGAAAAGTTTGTCATCACAGATGTGCTGGGGTTATTGTATTTCTGACAATGTCTCCTTTTCCTTCCTTAAGCAGGTTTTATGACTGTAAATCTTGAAAGGTTTACCCGGTTCCCCATCACTGCCATTTTCAGTCAAGTAAGGAACCAGGTGGCTGCTTGCATTTGGAGCAGAGACAGGCTGAAGTGCTTCTGTTCTCTGGATATAATTTTGAAGCTTGGAGTAAAGACCCTACAAAGCAACAAAGAATGTTGCTTTCTCTGCTTTCCTTCAGACAGTTTAAGAAGAAACAAATGTCAATTTTGCCCCAATAAAAAAATGTTAATGATATGACATCTCAGATCGTTCTTTTTTAAAACAGGATGTTACTTTCTCTCTCTCCTTTCCCCTCCCTATGCCCCCTTCTTGCTGACACCCCCAAATCCCTCAGCAATCCTGGGTAACAACTTTATCGTTTCTGGCAACGTGATCTGGCAGGAAAAAGTAGTGGAGTCAGTTTAGTTGCATGGTGTCCTACTGTGAGTTTTACAATAAAGAATGAATCTGGTTTCTGTACTGTTGCTTCGTTCCTTTGGCTCTGCTCTTCACTGGATTGCGCTGCCGCTGAAACATGAAGGCTGTTCTGTATCTCAGGTTGATGGGTATGCATTGTTAGTGCACGATGCACTTGTGTGCAATCTGAAGGAAGACGCGGGAGCAGATTGACCCCATGGAGGCTGGGTGTTGTGTTAACAATGCTGTGTTGCATAGACGATGTAGTGATGCTGTAGGTGCTGCTGTAGCATTTCAGGGAACCTAGGCTTGCTGTTGTTAGTCACAGGTCATCCATCTTCCACCCAAATAACAGCCCTCCTGCTTCTTGCTCTGCATGTAATGGATGAACCACTGTTGGTTTTATTTCAAGGGCTTAGCAATTGACAGAGATATTTCTGATGAGAAGAAACTCAACTGGGATGTGCTGGTGGTGCACCCTCCTCTGGTGCTGCTTTTGAAATCAGCTGTGGTATGCAAAGATATTTAAAGCCTTTTTTCTCTTCCACTTAACATTGCAGTGAGGTGAGGTACCTACACTCCCCAGTCCTTGAGCTGTGATTGCCTAATCGCTGCTGGCATGCTGTAGGCTGATGCTTAATGTGCTTGGCATCTCTCCATGCCATCGGTCAGCTCGACACTTTCGTTCACTGTTCCTTCTGCTAAATGCAGCACTTAATTTCCAAATCTGTATGTCCCAAGGGTCAATCATCAGAGAAGTGATAGTTACTCTTCTACAGGAAGTAATTTTAAGGAGGTGTGGATTTTCCTGTGGCCAAGAAAGCTTCTTGTCATCCATTAATATTGGCTGCTGCAGCTCCTGCAATGTGATGGTTTCTGGCCACGCAGCTGCATAGTTGTCTCCATATAGAGGAGGGCGTTTGTCCTTGATCCTGCGAGTATGAATGCAAGAAGAGAAGGTTAAATGGCCTCTCTGCCAGCTTCTCCTCACGTTGGCTTAGAGCCCAATGCTTCGTTCACAGAGCCAGTGGGATGCGGCCCATTCTAACAGATTTCTGTGCACATCAAGCAAAAGCGACCCTAATGTACCCCCAAACCCTGCTCCTACGGCCCTTGGTTCTCTTCCATAGAAGGTAATCTCTTTCTCTTGATGGGGTTTCCCCTTCAAGGTGTCTTCATGCAGCTACTCACAAATATCCTAGGGACTTCCTGCAGAGTATTATGGTTGTGGTGAGAACCTGGACTCATCAATACTCTCTGCAAAAAGTACTGCCCACATCATAAGCCTTTTGGCAAAAGGCTGGAGAACCGCTGGTGCTTGCTTGCTGACAAACCAAGTAGTCCTATAGCAGCACTGGGAAACTGTACCACAGAATTAGGCTATTTTAAACGAGAGCTGGTTAAACTAGTTGGAATATGTTGGAAGGTTGCCTGATAATAGCAAGAGGACAGGGTTGTACTTAGGCTGGTTGTTTACGTATCTTCTGTGTTTATGCCAGGCAAGACTCCGCAGCCCTGAAATACAAGAAGACTGTATTAGTCTCTAAGGCTTTAAGAAGTATTTTTGTTTCTATATGGTACCAGAGAAAACCACCTTCTCTGGTTGCAGCATTGTTTCACAGAGATTGCAAAAGATTTCAAAGGTGTTTTAATATCTGGGGGAGATAGAAAACAAGCATTTGTTTTGCTCAATGAGTCCCAAAATATTCGGATGCTAATGAGTCTTCTGTCCAGGTCTGCTGAAAAGTCTCATGACAGTTAAATAGGTAACTTTCTTCCAACAGTTAAGCTGCTGCATACAGAAACTAATGAAAGAGTAAAGGACTCTTTTCTTGACAAAGGAAATATTCCAGTCCAAACCTTTGAATAAAACCAGAGTAAGTGGTTGTTGTGGTTTAAACTGGCTGGCACCTAAAACAACCACACAGCCGTTTGCTTGCTTCCCCCCCTCTCCAGTGGGATGGGGGAGAGAATTGGGGGGAAAAAAAGGTAAAACTTGTGGGCTGAGATGAAGACAGTTTAATATGACAGAAAAGGAAGAGAATAATAATGATAGAATATACAAAACAAGTCATGCACAGCATAATTGCTCACCACCCACAGACCACCAATGCCCAAATAGTTCCCAAGCTGCGGTCTAAACCCCTGGGCAGCTTCCCCCAAGTTATATACTGAGCATGACATTATAGGGTATGGAATATCCCTTTGGCCAGTTGGGATCAGCTGTCCTAGCTGTGTCCCTGTTCAGCTTCTTGTGCACTGCCAGCCTCCTCACTGGGGGGGTGGTGTAAGAAGCTGAAAAGTCCTTGACTTGGTGTAAACACTGCTCAGCAGCAACCAATACATCACTGTGTTATCAACACTATTCTCATCCTAAATCCAAAACACAACACTATATCCGCTACTAGGATGAAAATTATCTTGGCGGAAATCAGGACAGTGGTATGTGGCAAATAGCAACTTGACCAACCAAAAAGCATGCGAACCAGCAGAAGACCTCCCATCTCCCTGAAGGTAACCGTCTCAGGGCAAGGGTGAGCATGGATCATGCCAGACAGAACAGGAGATCTGCAAAGGTTTCACCGGCTGGGGTCTAGGTGCAAGAGTGAAAGTATGAGACAAGAGCCTAAGATGACAAAGTGTGTGATGTAGGTGAAATATCAAATATGAACGTATGGACATTCAGGACAATCCAAAATAGATTTGCTTTTGGCACACGTTGCCAGTTGCCTTTACTGGCTGCTTCCTTCTGCTCAGTCCACATGAAGAAACAGCAACAGACATTTCCTTTTTGAGAGGTATATTTGCTCAAGACAGCAATATTATCTGTGCCAGTAGCCTACTCAAACCATTAATTACCATTTTACCCATTAAGCTTTTTAAAGAGAGCCGAAGAATCTTTGTGATTTAGGCTCCTTCATCTCCATCTTGCATTCTGCAACCCAAGGTATCTTGTGCACTTATTGCTGAGTCATATTTACTTTTCTTAGGTTATAGCAAAGCTTCTTTTAAACTGAAGATCAGTGTGGCCTATATTATCTTATTGTTATAACAGGTCATAGAAACAGTTTCTTGCCATTTGCAATTTGAACCCGTAACTCTTTAAGCTAGTAATATCCTCCCTTATTTATTTTTGTTAGACCTCATGAATGTCAATAAGTGAATGACATGCATTCATCGCCTGTGTAAATGAAATGATTGGCATTTGATTTTCTGCCTGCGGCCTGCCTAGTGGGATTTCCATTTGGAGCTATTATTTCAGGCTCCTTTGCGCTTGCTCCCCAATGTGTGCAGGCTTTGTAGGTTTTAGCAACTTAAATATTTCAGACATTAATTCTTCTCACTTGTGAAAACATGATGTGCATTGTAGAGCGCAGCCCCATCAAACTTCTACAGATGTAACCTGGGAGAAAACGATCACTTAATGTAGGGGATTCTCTTCTTTTTGTAACCATATTTCCAAATGCAGTGGGATGATTTTGTCGCACCCAGGCAATCGTGTACCACAGCAGTAGTGGGGATGTGCTGCTCAGGCTGACCCTGGACGCGTGCATGCCTTGTGCCTCAGGTCTCCCTGTGTTTACTGGGATGGTGATGATGGGTAGTGGTTAGGGATGGAACTCTAAATTAGAGGATGAAGGAGAAGGTGTTTAAAATAGGGAAAGCTTCCATGTTGGGGCTGGTGCTGGGCTGCCCATCTGTGCTGTGGATGGGCTGTGTATGCGGACTGACTTTGCACCAGTAGCTCTCTATCCCTTTAGTGGGTAAACCAAGAGCAAGGAATGTCTTCCTGGTCAGCTGCTGCCTCCCAGGTAGCAGGCTGGATCCACGCAGGCGAGTGCTGGAGGCTCAGTCTTTTAGAGATGGTCACCTTTAGTTTCAGCCCTGGGCTTAACTTCACCAAGGATTTTGTTACACGCAGAAGCTCTACTCTGCCTCACAGTGCAAGGGTATTGGCAGAACTGATGCTGGACTACCTGGTGCCCTCCACCGCCCTCCCTGGAGCTGCCTTCCTCCTGCTTAACCTCCCTCCTCACCCTCGTGTGCCCAGATCTGGGCTGACAATCAGATGAGAAAGATTGTCCCTTTAATAAGGAGGCAGTGAAAGGGCTCCCTTAATACTTGTGCTTCCTCTGTAATCCTCCTCAAAAAGCATCCCTTAGGGCATGAGCTGCCTCCAGCTTGCTAAACAGTTAACTAGATAATAACACAAGTGATTAAAAAGTGCTTATCATCTTTCAAGGGTGTGTTAAGGAACGCTATGGTCAGAGCTGTGCATTGATGCTTCCCAGGTCTCATGTGGGATAAATAGTTCAGGTAAAGGCTTCACAGCCTTAATGATAAATATTGGTCGATAGCAATGCGTTGTGGAAGAGATTTACTCCTACGTTGTTGGTTGGGGGTTTTTGTCTTTTGTTTTTTTAAAGCTGTAATTACATAAAACATTCTGAGAATGGGGTGCCTCAACTTTCTCAACAAGCTTATTAATCTTTGGCTGGCTGGCAAGCCCACAGGTTCAGGTTTCATCCTCTCATGGGTGTGTGTATTAACTCTTGTGGGTTCTTGGATTGATAGGGATGTAGCTAAAACTGAGGAAAAACGGATGCAGCTGCTGTTGTCCATCCTAATACTTTCCTAAATGCTTTTGGGGGGCGGGGTAAGGAGGATTGCTTTAAATGTGTGACAATCCTAATGGAAATTTAACTTGTTAAAGTATTTGAGGCTTTACTGGGGAAAAAGGCCTTTATTGCGTGCGGTGTTTTCAGTTTGTGAATCAATGTCATCATTTTACAAGGTTGCCAAAAATAGTCCTTTTGCTGAGGAAGCTCTGGCAATGTGAACCTTGCTGTTGTTTGTTTATTTATTTATTTTATTTTCTCCTGAAATTAATCATTTGTTACTTTGCTTTTGGTTTCCAGGGTCTTGGTTGGTGCTCCCAAGGCAGAATCTAAATACAGCACCTCTGTTCAGTCCCCAGGAGCAGTGTTTAAATGTCGAGTCCATACCAACCCTGACAGAAGATGCACAGAACTGGATATGGGGCGAGGTGGGTAGTTACGATGCTTGGAGGGGAGAACGGGGGAACAAAAAAAACCCCTGAACCATCCTAAATGGCTAGCCATCCTCCTGCCAACTTCAAAGAGGCCCCAAGACTCTGAGAAGGATTCATCAGCCTCTCCTGATGGATTTTGGATTTTGAGCACCAGTAGCGAAGATGTCATATTCTCTTTAGCATTGCGAAATAGCATCCCACGTGGTGCTGGTGTCCTCCCAGTGCCCCTGCTCATGCTCTCCAGCGAGTAACCGGGCAAAGGTGGACTTTTTTTTCCCCTGCTTACCCTAAGCCACTGTCTTTTTTGCACCTGCTTCAGTGTGACTTTGCAGTGTGTCAGTGGGTATGTAAGCAGTTGGGAGTGCTGCTGCCTACTCCAGGCAGTGCTGAAATAAGGGTGCATGGGATGACCCTAGGCTGTGGGTGCATGATACGTGGTATTATTAGGAACGTGGAGATCTGTGAGTTCCCTTGTAATGCAGCAAATCATTCCTTGGGTTTGCTTTTTGGGCTAAAGGAAAAAGTTTCTCTGTGAGAGCTGCGCTTGTATGCTATTGCACCTGATCAGGATCAACTTTGGTTTCTCTGACATACTGTCTGAATCAGGGGAAGGTGGAATCCTAAAGTAAAACTCTGATCTAAAACTGTGTGATGGATTCTGATGGAGAAAATTGAAGCCTTTTAATATTTTGGTTTGCTTGGTGACACATGTGTTATTGCTTTCTCTGCCTATAAAAAAGGCATATTGGTATTGTTCACCTTTGTTGGTTCACTCATGACTGAGTCAAGTAGAATTTATTTTTATGATGCTTACATGTGTTAAAACAGTGTTTTGGCTAAGCTTGATTTGTCCTGCTACTGTAATGTAAACTGTCTGTCATGGATTAGTGAATATTGCCTGACAGGACTAAATATTTAGGCCTTAATTTTTTTTATGTGCCCCAGATCTCATTTTCAAGAGTAATTTTTGCTTTGATTGCATTCTGCAGGGAATCCCACATCTCCTCCATTGACTTCAGTTGGGTGGTTTATTCAGTTAGAGCTGTGGATGTGCTGTAATAGCTTCCACCTGTTTGGGACAAGGTCTGTCCTCTACTATGTATTTGTACAGTGCCTAGTGAGAGTGAGAGCATTGCCCCAGTTAATGCATACAAGAACTAATAATCAGAGTGAAAGGAAAAAGAAAAGCATGGTCAGGCAAATGTTTGATGGGCAATCTCTTTTACTGTAGGGATTCTTTGGTGGGTATTTAAAACTCACGTCTCCTTGCCTTGCTGCCTTTCCCCTCTTTCTGTAGGCAATTCTCGGGGCACGCTCTGTGGAAAGACCTGCAGAGAAGACAGAGATGATGAATGGATGGGCGTGAGCCTGGCTAGACAGCCGAAGGCTGGTGGAAGTGTGCTGGTAAGTCCACTCTTTTCTTTGATCTCATTAAAACCATTGCTGCTGTCTGACTCTAATGCTAAACACATCAGGATTAATGTGTTCGGCAGTGACTGACAGAGTCCAGCTTTATGGGCAGCAAATTCTGTAGTCCCTTCCTTCAAGCGGAAGGAAAAGTGAGCCGCAGCCAGAAAGCTTTATTTATAGAGGGAGGACTTCAAAGCCGTCACACCTGACTTGTGTCACCCAAGGGCTTCCTCCTAAATCTGAGGGATTAAATCTTTGAACAGAATAAACAGAACTTTGTCTGGGAGGTACCTGCTAGTTTGTTCTTTTTGTCGTTTGCCTGTGTTTATGTAGGGAATATGTATGCATCCATTTTCCCTGAGCATATGTATTGTGTGTCAGAACTTACCATGAAAAGTGTAAGATGAGTCATTGTGGTGGTATTTTTTCTTTATGTATATTAATTTTCCATTAATGAGGCAGAAGTGTTGACAGTAGAGATGACTTGTGTGTGGGTGGCCTTGTTGTCTTTGATATGGTTACCATGCACATAGACAGGTCAGGGAGAGCAGATGTGATCCTTAGAATGTGGAATTTCTCTTTGCAAAACAACATTTCCTGTGCTGAAAAAAAAAATGTAAAGAGAGCTGGGCAAAAGCCTTTCTAAAATACATTGATATACTATGATCAACAGTCGTCTGTGTTTACATCTGCGGTTGGGTTCTGACTGTCTACCCGAGTGAGTCTGTCTGCAGGAACGCTAATTGAAATTAAAAAAAAAAAAAGCAACAAAATGTTGCACATATTATATGTGGCAGGCAAATTTCAAGCTCATATCAGAGTAACCGTAACAACCGTCTTATCATAAACATCACTGTTTGGGAGTTGAAAACTTGCAGTATGACCCCATCTTTCCAATGAGATAGGGGACTACCCCAGTACGTGTCACCAAACTGTCACAAAGCTGCTAGTAAGAACGATCTCGTACAGTGATGACTGTGCCAGCCACCTGTGTAAGCCAAGTGGACAAAGCTGCTTCGCTCAAATGTGTTTTTCTTAATATGTACTTAGAGACCAAACATGCCCCAAGTCCTTGCACACCCAACTTCCCTATGGGGGGGCAGGTGGTTTTTATATCTTCCTGCGATAGCACTGTGGTATTTTATGTGATTGTCTCTTTTGGTGTACAGCTTGCCAGTGCTATAGGGGCTGGCTGAGGCTTTACTTTTCTTGGATGTTTTAAATGTGCTCAGCAATAGAGGAGGAGGGGAAAAACAGAGTGGCATACATAAAATACACTGTACAGCAGAGCACAAAATTAAGGCATTCATGCTAGAAGAGCAGTGTAAGCATGTAATGTTTTCATAGAATCATAGAATGATTTGGGTTGGAAGGGACCTCAAAGATCATCTAGTTCCAACCCCCCTGCCATGGGCAGGGACACCCTGCACTAGACCAGGTTCCCCAAAGCCCCATCCAACCTGGCCTTGAACACTTCCAGGGATGAGGCATCCACAACCTCTCAGGGCAACCTGTTCCAGTGCCTCACCACCCTCATAGAGAAGAATTTCTTCCTAATATCTAACCGAAATCTACCCTTCTTCGGCCTAAGGTCTTTACCCCTCGTCCTATCACTATGTCCCTTTGTAAACAGTCCCTCTCCATCTTTCTTGTAGGCCCCCTAAGGTCTCCCCAGAGCCTTCTCATCTCTGGGCTGAACAGCCCCAACTCTTTCAGCCTGTCTTCATAGGAGAGGTGCTCCAGCCCTCTGATCATCTTTGTGGCCCTCCTGGACTCACTCCAACAGCTCCATGTCTTTCTTGTCCTGGGGACCTCAGAACTGGAGAGTGGACTAGAGGGGCAGGATCACCTCCCTCAACCTGCTGGTCACACTTCTTGTGATGCAGCCCAGGACACGGTTGGCTTTCTGGGCTCCAAGTGCACATTGCTGGCTCATGTTGAGCTTCTCATCCACCAACACCCCTAAGTCCTTCTCCTCAGGGCTGCTCTCAATCCATTCTGTGCCCAGCCTGTAGTTGTGCTTGCGATTGCCCAGACCCATGTGCAGGACCTTGCACTTGGCCTTGTTGAACTTCCTGAGGTTCAAGGGATATCCTGGTCTGTACGTGTGCTCAGAGTCCTGCGTGACTACTGAGGAGTAACGTGCACTGATCAGGATAAGACTACCTCAAGACACAGCATCTTCACCCTTTTCCAGTCATTGGCCTTAACTAGACAAATTGTTGTCCCATTTTCAGAAGACAGCACATAAACTTCTCAAGGCAATGCTGAGACATTTTTGTCAAAATTATAGTTACCTTAAGAATAATGATTTCATTTATTTTGGTTCAAACAGGAGCAGGTTGCAGCTGATGTCTAGAGAGGCAACACCTAAGCGAAAACAGCAAAGGAAGGGAAAGCTGGTGGAAAAAAAGCCAGGCATCTAGCAAGGCTGGGGCTGGCTGCTCGCTAGCTGAGGAAAGGCTGCAAGCGTGAGAGATGTGGGCAACCTGTGAGGGCTTAGTTTTGGGCTGAGTGGATAGAAATTTTAGACATAAAGCAGTTAAAAGCAAAATGTAGCTCAAGTAAAACACACAGCTGGTGGTGTGGTTATTCTGGTGCCACTTAAGCTGATAAAATGTCTCCACAAGTTACGCTGATTTAAGGAAGTCCTAAACCAGCCCTCTGACAAGATTATTCTGCCCTCACCATGTAGATTGTGTCTGGATGTTCAAGGATGTTTAAATGTCTAATTCTCATTGATTTCATTAAGATATTTATCACCAAAGCACTCTTAAACTACTAATTAAATATCTATGCACATCTGTGTGTAGACAGAGCCTGGAATGAAGGCATACGGATTCTTTTGTGGATGGAACATACCTGGCTGTTTCAGGACATTGTTACTCTCTGTTTTGAGATACCTTTTCAATGAAAAAGATTCATGAATTTCCCATAAGCAGATGGTATTTAATTCATGTGCTCTTCTAGTTTCACAAATCAGGATTTCTTTAAAATGCAGTTGTCTTTGAAGCGCCTATGAGAAAAACTGGTGTTATGAGAAGATGTGTCTGAATGTGTGTTCAGAGCCGCATCTGCCTATTTTAGCTTTTTAACAAAATTACTAGCTAACTCTTGTGAGCGATGCCCAGTAGTTATGAGTATGTATAGTCTATATTGTCAGGCATTACAACTCTATTATTTACTGCATTTCTCCCAGGGATTTCTTTAAGTCAGAGTGGTATGTCTGTGTTCAATACCCCTGGATGGATTTTTTTTTTTGGGGGGGTATAAATACAGGTAGTCGCTCTTGACATCCTGCGTTTGAGGAATTAGTCCCACAGTTTAACTGTGACTTGTAGGAAGAAGTTGTTCCTTTTGCTTTGAAACTGCTTAGTGGCTAAAATTTCTGTCTTATCAGTCTTCCCCAATTGCCTGATAAAAGTACAAGCTTCAGTGGAAAGATGGCGGTAGGGAAGGTGAGGAGTGTGCAGGGGGCTTTAGCTGATTTTTGTAAAGTCGATTGTGTTTGAGCCCATAATGTGCCAGGATGTTACTGAACCGGAGTTTTATGTTTGTGTGGTGGACTAAACAGAAAAACATTGAACAATGAGGATTTAAACAAATGAAGAAGTAAGATTAGCTAAAAAAGCTCTGGCTTTGCAGTTCAGTGGCTTCCTGTCCTCGGGTATGCCGTCAGTCAATATTTGCATTAATCTAAGTGCTGCAATAATACAGCCGAGATTGCCAGCTCTTTCCAAACTGAAATGGCAAAAGTCCTCCTTTTACTTCTGTTGGGAGAGGAACCAGGGACAGTGCATTATGATTTGGAGATAAGCCACATCCTTCAGTCTTGCTCTTCCCAAATACCTACCACATCTGTCATTACTCTGATTTTATGAAGTGTCACTATTTTTCATTTTAAGTGGTTGACTTACTGGCACATTTAGTAATTTTGTGTGTGTCTGTAAAAAAACCCATCACTGCAGCAAAGCCAACATCCTCCTAGGGAAGAGCAAACCAGAAATGGTCTGACAGTGGTATATTCTAAAAGACCCTTGTTTGGGCTTTGACTTTAGGAGTCAGCAGAGGGCTCTGTAAGGACCGTGGGCAGTCGGCCTGGGTCTCTCGTGTTGCTTTTCCTGTGGTGCAAAGCCTGTGGCTGGCGTTCAATACGCAAAAGAGGAAAGTGGCTGCAGTTCTGAAATGGCCTATTCATTATACTGCGGTAATGCAGTGTCTGCCATCACTAGAGACCTCTGTGTACTTTGCCCAGAAACTTTTTATTTTGCTTCAAGGGTTTGCACCCTTTCTCTCCTGTTCCACGGAGCTGGAGCCCGTGCCCCAGCAGCAGCTGCTGAGCACCAAAGCGTGTCGATGGCCTCTTCGTTGCACAGGGGCACACTGATGGCTTGCATCTAAAAAGGGTGTCTAAGCTGTCAGTTATTTGCAATCAGCTCAGGAAAAAACAAAACAAAACCCCAAACGTCTCTGCAGCATCAAATTCAGGCAACTCATCTCTGTTCCCAAGACCTCTTCAGACATGTCCCATCAAAAAAGGAAGGCTGTAGCCACCTTTGGTAGCACATGACCTTGCCTCAGCAACGTTGAATAATGCAGGGACCACGTACTGTAATCCAACTGAACATTTTTTGGGAAGGCAGGAGAACCAAAAGCATCTGTGGATAAATTTTGCTGTGGCAGTGAGACAAATGTACTGCTTGCCTGGCTGCAGGGAAATGAGTTTTGAGGAGGAAGAGGAGCTGCTGAACTCCTGTCCACTGCAAATTCTGCAGCTGTGTAGAATAGTAAAGTCTGGGTAGTCTGGGGCAGCCCGTGCTGAGATAACCAAGGTGGAGCTCATTGCTTGCAGCTATGGTTACGAGCTGTCCACAGACTCAGGCAGTCATTGATAAACTGCAGTGAATACACAGCATGCTGAAGGTGCAGAAAAGTGATCATTAGAAAAACAAACAAACAAACAAACAAACAAACCCCAAACCCTAACAGATTAGGTAAGTGTGCCCAGAATTGCTAAACTGAGCCCATAGCCTCCAGTTGATTTTGTACATATTTCTTATGCAGCAGCTCCTTTTTTTCTCCTTATACTGTTCTATCTTTCTTGGCCTCTGCACCTCACTCCTGAGCAAAGCCTCCTGCTTATGATGAAATGCTGCTGCTTTCCCTGACTCTGTCATTTGTGCTCCTCTGGGAGAGATTAGTAGGTTAATTTATGTGAGTCCCTTGCAGTTTCCAAGATATAAAATGTCAAGGAATTTACAATATCACAATCCTTTATTTATCTTTCCATAATTTTAAAAAGTACTCTTGGTCTGTTTCCGTTTTTAAGTTTATATCCGGAGTTGGGGTTGACTTGACTGTTGCTTTAATGGTATGTGTCTTCATGGTAGTGTCTTTTAAAAGGGCTGTGCATGTGTCTATTTGTGCTCGCAGCACAGATTCCTTGGGAGAGAAGCTATTTCCTGGTTACTCTGAAAACAAGCGTTTCATGTGTTGTTTTATGTTTTATTGTTGAATTTTGAATGAGTCGTGCGTGGGGATTAAAATCGTAACTGAGCTTCCTTAAAGCCAGTCAGGGAGTCCTCAAAGCTGCTCCTTACAGGACTCCCCACGTACGTTTGGCTGTTGAGCAGAGTGCCATCAGAAGCATCCTTTGTGCCATGCATGGCAGCCTGTGCCACACAGAGCAGTACAGAGCTTTCCATAGCCCCCAGGGTCGCTTGTTAGCCCTCCGTGATAGCCATCTTCAGGTGATAACGTGCTTCTCCTCGAGTACCGGAAATTAGGAAAACAATAAATACCACACTCCAAATGCAGCACTGCTAGTAGCAGAGCAGGCTTTTGCACAACTGGTTTTGCTCTGTTTCAGTTAAAAATAAGAGAGTAGTATTACCCTTATATGTCTTTCTGGGGTTAAGTATATGGGAAGAGGCCTGTGTTGACTGCTGGATTGAATTTTGAGTTTCCCAGTGGTTGATACACTTCCCACGTCCTTACTGGATAGGTGACACAACTGTGCCTGGTTTATGGAGTTTTTACCGTGAGATGCTTCTATGGGCAATGTGCTCAGCTTGGAGGTGCTGAGGCAGAAAATTGGAGTAGCGCAAAGGGGAGGAAAAGAGAGGGTGTTTCATCTGGGGAGGATAGGGTCAAATGTGGGGACCGTGAAGGGGGCTGACGCGAAGTTTCCAGGAGAAGCCGAAAGTACATGGAGGAGATGATTTGTAGCGTAGACACTGCTCTGTGCACATGGGACCGAGCCTTAAATGATATAAATTGACACATCTACACTGACTTCAGTGACTTAGACCAGCTGGAGATATGGCATGGCATGTGCTCAAGTTCAGAGCCCTTGCTGTTGCACACTTATCTCCATTTATTCCAACTAACCCCTGAGCATCAGATGACTTGTGGGTTGTCTGGCAGCAATGCAGTGTTAATTTTTGGAGCAAGTGGGTTCTGGAAAGGTGTGAACCAGGCTCCACATTGTTTGCATGCATGCCTGCATTTGGCAGTTGTACTGAGCAAGTGTCCTGGTGAGACTGGTTTAGCTCTGATTTTACAGGGTGATCTTATTCTTTACGATGAAGGGAAAGGCACCCCGATCTCTGCAGCTCATCTGCACCTTAATTGAAGTTGCCACTCTTGTTGCCACAAAATGTCTGGCATTTTTACTTAAATTGATTACCGGTAAGCAAGGCCCAGCTCTTCTGTCACCAGAAACAAAGCTGCCTTTTCAAGCAGGACAAGCCTTTGACTCGCACACGTGTCCTCTGGTGCGATAACCTTCTAATATGGTCTTAGTAACCTTCTGAGTCTTAGCATCACTTCTGATCCTCTTATGTCAATTCTCAATGTTTTTATTACCATTTTCCCTCCGTATCTGGCTTGGCTGGGTTCTATCACTACATCTTTAGTTTGGAAAAGCTTCACTGGCTGTGAGGATTCATACACAGTGAAAGATCTTGAAATCTCCAGCATGGGTTCTGTCTTGGTCTGAGACCTGCTGTTTTCCTAGTCATGCACACATTAAGGCTGAGATCTGAGCTGCTGGGTCAGGCAGTGTCATGAGCTGCAGAAGATAATGGTGAAAAGATACTTTGTCTAGAAAGAGTGCGGTTTTTGGGGAGGACAATGGTGCAGTGAGGGGGAAGGTGATGCTGAGAGGTCCTGTTCGTTGTGTGCTCTGCCTTGGTCAGAGGGCTCTCCTGTGACTCTGGGTCAATAACACGTGATATGATCTGTTTAGGCATGTGCGCACCGCTGGAAAAACATCTATTATGAGACAGAATACATCCTGCCCCACGGCTTCTGCAACATCATTCCCCCCAACCTGCAGCCCAACGGGAGGAAGCTCTTGCCCTGCTATGAAGGTAAGGAGTGTGGGGGCCGAGAGTGGGGCTCATCTCCATCGCTGCTCTCTCATTTTATGGCTGCTGTGTTTTCTCTTTATTTCCAAAGCCATCCATTGGGTTTTGGATGAAGTTGGGAGAATGACACAATGACTGAACGGGTCCTGTGACTTACTGTGCATGGTTGGACTTTACTAGAGGAATAATACATTTCTGAATTGTGTTTTTTGAAGCAGCAGCTCTCTCTCCCATATGCGAATAACTGGTAGATATTGATCTGAGCTTGGCCTTTTGTGCTTTGCTGCCACACAGAGTAAAAATCCTGAATTATGTTGCAGTTGGGAGCCAATTTGCCCATCTTAAGGAAATATTTTCATTTTTGTGTTTTGATTTATCAGAGGACTGGGGGCAGAGGGAATGGCTGCTTGACACCTTCCTCATTTTGGGGAACTTCTGCAGCAGTTTATATTAAACTCTTTCAGGTGCTGAAAGGTGTCTTGGTCCCTGTTTGGATCCTCCAAAGGTCTGGGTTTGGGGGGCATGAAGAGGAAGCGGGTGGCTGCGCCTGTTGATTCTGCTCCAAATCCCAAGTGTCAACATTTTAATTTTCCAGCTCTCTGGTGCATTTGAGACTCTTGTATCATATTTCCTTTCCTAAAGACTTCAGAAGATAGCATCTCCTCAGCCAAGAGCAATTAACTAAACCAGAGGCATGAGTGTGTTCTTAGGAAGAAGATAGGGTATCTCCTAAGATTTCTCAGCCTGCAGAGAAATGTTTGGGAGAAAACATCTTCTCGGTTTCTACTGTCCCAGGCATCATTGTTCCCCTCTTGCCTGAAAGAGCCTGAGGAAGCGTGGGAGTTCAGAGGACAAGATGCACCAGAGTTTGTTGTGGGCAAGACCACTAATTTTACTTATTTATTTGCTTTTATTCATTATCCACCCCCCCCTTCCCAAGTTGGCAGTGGCCAGCAGCAGGCTTGCCGCTGACATTAGTAAGTGAGAGAGGGATAAGGTGGTGGATGTCCTGCTGAGTTTCTCTGCTGCTGACAAGTGGCCGAGTCCCATCTCTGTGACACAACTGGGTCCCCTCCATGCCCGCTCTTTCTTCTGAGGCAGCTCCTCACCTCCCTCTGGGCTTTGCTTGGGGAGCTGCTGCCACAAACCTACACACCTTCTGGAGATTGCACGCAATTTCCCAGCCCTGAAATTGGTCATTATTTGAAATGTGATGGATTTTGAGTCTCTTGACCCAGCCATGCCAGTTGCTCTGCAGCAGAATACAACTACGTAAGCCTTCCTGTTGTGAGCACCGTCCTGCTGTATTTGCCCTATTTATTTTATTTATTTATTTATTTATTTTCCTTGTTCCTGTCAGCAAAGTCAGGATAAGGCCTCACACTGGGGTAATGCACTGCAAATAACCCAATATTAACTTTATGGTCAATATGCACATGTGGACAGACTGTGGGGGCTCCCTCCGAACCTGTGTCGCTGCTCCTGCACCGCCTTAAAGACGGCCCGCCTGAAGCTGAGGCGGGGAGGTGGTTTCTGGAAGAGATGAAGCGCTTGTGTTTTTGTGTGCGTCATGTCTTTGGAGTAAAAATGTTGCTAATCTGACAGGATATTTGCCAGGAATTGCTAGAAAATAGAAATGTGTGGGCCTAGTACGCAGAGCAGCCAGTGGAAAGTTGGCAGGGCTGGTGCAGTACGATGTTGGCTTAATTTCACTCCATGCTAGAATGAAAATTGGAGGTTTGGGACTGATTTTCCCCCCTCCCCCCATCAGACATGAAATCACAAAGTATCACGAGGGATGGCTGCATTTGTTTACTCCTGGATATTTTAGGTTTCAATAAAACAAGCTCAAAGAGAGAGATAGCCATGGTATGTCACACAGAGGGATTCGTTGTTTGAGGTTTGCTGTGAAATAAGATTGTAGTCATCCTTGTAACATTTTTCCTTTGCTTTCTGGAAGCAGAAGAAGAAATTCTTCTCCACTGAGACTGAGGAACAGCCCGAAGGGGAGCAGCTGGGAGTCTGATAGGGGCAATAAATGCTGTGCGTAATGCAGCCGAAGTGCTGCTACACCGAGCGACTCTGCGGCCATTGCCAGGAGGCTGCCAGACTTGTGGTTGCAAGCCCTGTGCCAGGGAGCGTGCCTTTGCCTGCCGAGGTCGTGGTGTCTCGTCCTTCTCCGGGACTTGCCATGCATGAACGGGTGCAGGCAATCACGTGCTCGTTTCCAGAAGCCCCATCATTAGCACAGCTAAGGCGATAAGCCCCGTGAGAGGCTGGCGCGGCTGCATGGTCCACGACCAGAGCTGGCTCTTGCCTAACTGGCAAAGGGTGAAGGCCAGTTGAGTGCACAGCAGTCTCCATCCATCTCTTCGTGTGTGTGCACACCTCGAGATGGATTATTAGCTTGTATAACAAAAGTCTTGTGCCAGAAAGGGAGAGGAGTCTGACCTTGGGACAGACGCACTTAATGCATACGATATGTTTTCTCTCCACATAAAGCAGACTTAATAATTAAAGACAAAGGAGGAAATGGAAATTTCCTGACTGGATGGTAGTGGTGCAACAACATAGGAGTCTTAATCCATCTTATTCTTGTCCAGCTTCCCTGAAAGAGCTGACAGAAGTCTGGAAGCGATTGAGAGCTAATGAGAACAGTGGCAAGCCTAATAGTTAAATGCAATCTCTCTGAGTAGGAACTAATCTGGTTTATATGAGCTGGATGTCCTTTGTGGTATAGCTGGCATATGGAGCCACAGTCTTCCAGGCAGTGCTTTCACTTGGTTATTTTTCCCATTGTTTTAATCACCTTCCAAAAAAAGGGAGCTGCCTCTTCATTCCCCTGACATGTTCAGCTTGCAAAGAAGAAGGGTGGCCACGTTTGCTGTGAGAAGCAGCCTGGCCAATGAGGAGAGCTACTGGATGGTTTCCTACTCCTCTGTGGTAGAAGTTGGTGGTGAAGGTGGGGAAGACTGATGGACCCTTTGGTTAGTAAATAAGGGGAACATGCTCACATGCCTTGCCTCTAAAAGGGATAAGCAAGTTTTCCCACAGGGTCCAGACCACATTTGGTTTTCTGGGAGGCATCAAAACATCCCTGCTTTGTGGTGCAAACCCAATACCACAATGCTAGGTCAGAAAGATTGCTACTGTTTCTTCTTAGTGTAGTGAAACACTGTCAGATAGGAAGGAGGAGGCTTCCAGTGCAAATGATAGTTTAACTGTCCACTTTGCTTCCATCTGTGAAGATGGTAGATACAGGATTTTATTGCACCGTGGTGTTTATGTTATGGCCTTGAAGTTTACTTAGAGACTTTTAGAGATGTTTGCTCAGAGAAGAGGTTGAGGAACATTTGCCTTCAGAATCATCACACATCACAGCCTATCCTTTTTGTTTGTATATTGTTTTGTCCAATTACTTCTTCCTCGGCCTTACTTTTCTTATAACCTGAGATCACCATGGCTACAAAACACTACTATCTTTTCTTTTTTGCTTTATATATTTATTCATGGCACATCTTCAAAGTCGCAGAGGCAGCCACCTCTTCCAGATTCAGCCTCATCTTACTGCTTTGCTGTCAGCTGTTCCCACAGCAGTTAGTTTAGTGGCTTGCGGTCTGTGTAATCGGGGGTGCACAGCAGTCTGCGGGCAGGCGAGAAAGAACAATAAAGAAGTGTAAAAACAAAGGATCTGTTCATGACAGCAGTTATTGCCTGGAGCTTCATGGAAACTACCGAATCCACTGTATGCAATATCTAAACCTCATGCAAATATTGCTATTCAGGTGTGCAAAAGCTGTGAGCTGACACAGCGGCTGCATGATTTCCTGCTGGTTGATCATTTCACTGCATTGATGGATGGATGGCAGTGTCGTACGAGCGACAGGTGTCACTACTGGCACCAAAGTGGAGAGGAGGTAGAAGCCATCTTGGTTTTCATGCCTTTTGGGCTCATCTGCTGCTTGGCAGAGGCAGACCGGCTCTAGGGAGGAGGCAAAAGTCTCCTTTTGTCTCCATCTGTGAGGCTGGATGTCACCGTCCAGGACAGGGGGCTGTGACCACGGGTGCGTGGGTGGAAAGGAGCCCTCCTTGGGCATGGAGGGAGGGTACGCTGTTGGAGATGGCAGTTAGGTGGGTGGCGAGGAGGGGTGGTTTTGTGCTGAAAGTTATGCTGGAATCCAGGAGCCCAGTGTCTGTCTGTCTGGGCTGCTGGCTCCCTGGGGAAGATTGTGTCTGTCTGAATTTGCCCCAAAACGTGGTGCTGATCTCTGCTCTGTGTCAGGGGAGCTTTAAATACTCAAATAGCCTCAATGTCTGGGGCGTTTGGACCTCTGTGCTTCTGTTTCCTCCAGCAAAATGTCACTAAAGCTGTTTTCTCTCTCAGAGGTGTTAGGAAAAGAGGTTAATTGGTATGTGTGATGTTCTCAAACCCTATAATGATAAGAAGGAGTCTTGATACCTGTAGGAAAGATGATCATTGCTTTGCATCATTGCTCTGTGTTGTGCTGCATTACTGTAATGAATCCATTTATTCTTCTGTAAGCTCTACTTTTTTTCCTGAGGAGTATTGTCAGGTATTTATTCAAGTCAAAGTGTTTTGATGTCTTTTCTTCAGTTCACAGAAGCACTGGCTATATCCAAACTCTGAATTTACTTGGAATGCCTCAATCCCATCTATCCACTGTTACAACCAAAGCATAACTAGTTATTTAAGTGAAATGCAGGCCCATTAGTTCGAGCAGATAGTACTGGCAATATAAGTGACTTAAATTGATCATCACATAAAGCCATGAACAATGTCTGTGAAAGTATGAGCTTCAGTACATGTACCAACTCAGTTTATTGTACAACCATTTAAACCACCAAATCTTTCCCATTCCTTATGCACCGCAGTTAATAATAATTCGGTTCATTTAAAGAGTAATTGTTTTTCATTGCCTGACAATGAAAACAGTAACTTGTGTGTTTCTGTTCCTTTTCTAATACATGTATTGCTGATGAAAATCAGCTGTGTTATATCCTCTGATGTTGTGGCTTTTGTTTCAAGTTACTCCTAGATCTGAATTTGGTCTTTTTTTGTGCATGTATTGTTTTATCAGAAGAAAATCTTCTGTTTATCCAACGAAACGGAGCAATTTCGCATGTTTGTCAAACACAGCCGCATGAAGCTATGGATCCATCTACCACCCTTGAAAAGCAGCCTTGTTCCATTGCTAAAGCTGCTACCATTCCTTCTGCCATCCTACAGTTTTGCATGCCCTGGGGTTTTCTTTTCAGCTGTATTCAGGGGACGGCTCGTGTGGGGTGGATCACTCACAGGCGCGTGTGGATGGGGCCTCTCAGGCGGCTGGAGTTATGCGGGGCCATGGTTTGGAGACCTCACCTAAGTCTATGGCAAAGCTGGGGCGGCGGGGGAAGTCGCCATCATGTTTGAGGCTTTTACGTGTTGCCGAATTGTGAAAAAAGTTCTGGAAAGCCTGTTTATTAAAGAAGAGAATGAGAAGTTTGAAAATCCAAAAAAAGAAACAAGTTTTATTTGCCCTTCTATCCCACACTGAGGCATTTCCCCCAGTTACATTGTTATTTGCCTGACCTAAATCTTGCACCGCGCAAGTTAAATATCCTATAGCAATTTTCCTCTTTTATTTTAAAGCAAATGGAGCCATGTGCTTTTTGAAGGAGGCACTTAAAGAAACTGTGAGCCAAGTGTAATACAATTTTATAGGGAAATATAACATTTTAAATCCATCAGATTGTCAGCAGGGCCCAGTCACACCGGTTGGTTATGGGCCTGACACAGAAAGCCATTGAGGCTTGCGCTCAAAAGAAATATACGCATAAGAAGTCCTCTCGCCTTGTGTCCCAGACGAGGGGCTGATTTGGCTTTTAAGAGGCTGTGCCCTGGCCTGGGTTGTGAGCAAGACCTAGCAGGGGCCGTGGCCTCTAGTGCCTAAAGGGACGGTGGGTGCTGTGTCTTGCGGCAGGCTGGGCACCTGGCTGACAGGCCAGGTCAGCCATGGCTGTGCAGCCCTTGGGGTGGCTTTTTAGGCAGGGCATGGTGCTCACTTGTGCTGCCTGAGCATCGGCCTAAGGCCCTCTAGCCCTCCATCAAAAAATACATCTATATGCTGTGAAGTGGAATTTAGGAAGGTAGTCTTTAAATCCTTGAGCTCCGGCATTACAAAAGCCTCCTAGCAAATTTAGCAGGTAAGGCAGAAGGATACTTCCAGACCTGCAGGGCCGCAGTGGCTAGTGGCGTTTTATTTGGAATTACAAGCACGTGGGAATTACAGCAGATTGAGTGCAGTATCGGGAAGAGGCAAGGTCTGTTCACACTTCAGTACATCATGTAAAGGGAAGATCTTGGCTGGAAGTGAAAGCCTCTGAATGGGACGGACGTGGAACTTGCTGCATTTCATCCTTTGCAAGGGTGGGAATCCAGCCATAGCAAAGGCAGGGCCTTTAGGACATGCACAGCATTATTTTTCAGGAAATGCCAGAGGGAGAAACCTCATCTCCTTGGCTCTCTGAATAAAAAAATGTTCATATCAATAAACAATTTTTGTTTTTTCCCAGGCAAGGAGTGCCTGGCTCTGTGAGAGACTGTATGTGGACAGCTAGTGCTTCACAGTCCCATCACTTTCTGAATAACCATGAGCAAACATGGGCTTCATTTCTCAGTGGAATTGTTGTCGTGCATTCCCACGAGGAAACCCAAGTGTGCTTCTGGCCCTCCTGGTCTGCCAGGACACACATCTGCTTTGGCAGGACCTGGCCTCAGCTGAGGATGTTTGGTGTTTGGGCTGTAACAGGTGGATCAAGTCACTGTTCTGCATGGTCTCTCCAATTAAACCTCTCCCTGTGCAACTGGTATGACCTCAGCAAATTCCTTAAAATCTGACTATCTTTATGATGTTAGGAAGAGACAATATATAATATATAAAGAGGGAATAGTGTGCATGTGTGTATATATACACACTGTTTTGAAAAAATTCTATGAAAAGGCAGAAATTTATAATGAATTCCTTTTGGTCTTCAATTAGATCAAATGCAACTCAGAAGGAACTTGCTTGGTTCCAAAGAGGCAATTTGCTCATTGCTTTCATTAAAATTTTTATCATTTAGCAATGACTTAATGGTGCTTACTTTAAAAAAAAAAAAAAGTAAATTCAAAATTACCAGGCTATATGGGGAATGTTGTTGGAGCCTGGATTACTGTAATGTACAGGAAGTGGCAATATGCTGAAGCTGGGCACTCATTAGTATGGTAAATATTTGAAAATACTGTTCTGGAAAACACTTGCAGTGATTCTGATCCAGCTCAAAGTTTCAAATTCTCCTAAACTCAAAATGTTTGGATTAAGGCAGGGTGGAAGCGTGGAAAGTGATTTTCTTTTTCTTTTTTCCTCCTCTCTTCTTGTCCTCCCCCCCAAAAAAAACCCAACCCAAACCCAAACTTAATGTATTTCTAAAAATATTTAAATATTTTTCCCTCTTCTGCAAAAAGTTAAAGTAAAAATTCCTCAGGTTTGATAGGGGAAACAATTGCTACATAAAATACAGAAACAAAAAATATAGTGATGCTGATTGGGTCCCCTGTGAACTGGGAGCTCTCAGCAGGTGGCCATGGAAAGCAGCAAACCTGAGCATCCCCCAAATGAGACTGTTGTCTGATCACTTAAAAACGCAGTGCCCTCTCCTCACTTGCTCCCGCCCGCCTGGGGCCAGTGTCCTGAAGGATCCCTCCATGAGAATTTTTATGGTAGCTTTGGTGGCTCATTGTAGGGGGGAATCACTTATTTCTCTGAGGAAGTGACAGGCCTGGGGATTAAACCTCCTGGTGCAGAGTCAGTGGCACACAGGCATGGGCATCGCCTTTTGCACCCTTCCTTCTCACCTGTGCGGATCTAGCCACCTGAGGCAGGGGCTTCTGCGATGCACCTTTACCAGGGTGACATTGCTGCTGTTAGCATCATATTACTGTGATACCGCTCGTTTAGCAGCTCCATAGGCAGCATATTGGATGTCCCCCCCTAGTTTCAGGCCTCTCGCTTTCCCTGTGATGCAGGTGAGGATGCTGCCGTGGTGCACATTGGTGGCAGATCCGTCAGTAGAACCTGGGAGCTCTGTGTGCTGGTGTCCCTTGAGGCTGCACATGCAGCAATGCAGACGGCTCAGGTGGAGAGCGTGTCCCATGCCAGGGATGACCATGATTTCTCTTGTTCCTTTCTCCCATCTAGAGTACAAGAAGAAGTACGGGGAGGAACACGGCTCGTGCCAGGCAGGGATTGCAGGCTTCTTCACCGAGGTAAGCGGGGCACACGCATGGAAGGGACGGGGTTGGGGAACAGCTCTCCTGCCACATGTCCCAGGAAGGGGGGCCCCGAGCATGGCTTGGACAGTGGGCTGAGCATGGTCCCTTCCTGCCAGCAAACACCCTCCTGCCTTGTCCAGCCTCCTGGGCGCCTGCATCTTGCACAACGTCTGCCCAGTGGTTTGTACGCAGGTGTATGTGCAAAGTCTGTGGACAAGAATGAATGGACTCTGGGAAATGTCCTAAGGGAATATTTTAATTATGTACATCCCAAAACTTGCATAGAGGTATCTCTGTGGTTGATGTTAACTCCTTACTTTAAGTGATGATGTAAAACAGTCCTCCCTCAATGGCTTTGTTTATGTATGTGTACGTGTGGGTACATGCATCTATGTGAATATATAAATGCACATGCACATACATACACATATATAAGATAAACACTTTTTTTTTTTTAGTTCTGCGTTAGTTCTTTATTTCAAAAAGATGGAGAAAAAATAGCATGGTAAAATATATGCTTCAGAGCTGTTCTAAATACCAGACCATATTCATTCTTGAACAGAAATCTATTAGTTATGTCAAGGATGAATTTGTTCCCTTATGTATGTATTGATGTTTTTTGTAATATTTCAGCGTTGGGGTTTTTGGGAGTTTTTCTGTTTGGTTGGTTGGTTTGGATTTTTTTAAGGAAAAAAAAGATATTTCAGTGTCAGGCTCCTTGTTACTATCATGTCAAATAGATATTCACTCCTAATTATATATGCACTGATCTGCAGAATTTATTGTCCAGGCTGCTATAAGCAGAATAGAGGTGTTGCCTCTGAAATGGCAGAAGGTGATTTCTGAGTAAACTGGAATGGCAGGCAACGTTGCCACAGTGGCGCTATCTGATAACTGGATGTTCATCCAGCAGCAGCAGTTTCCTGGCTTGTCTGCTCTCTCCAGCCTGTTTCTGTTCCCATGCTTTAAATCCTCCTTTGCTATTCTATTTCAAAAGATATCTTTGAACTTTCATTGCTTCAGCCTGATGGCAGCTCACTGAGCAGGAAATGCAGATAAATGGCTTTTTGGGTCAACCAGGCAAGCCCCTACCGTATATTCAGCACTGCTGATGGTAGTCATTCCTGCCGGTAAATGATCCCTTGACCTCGAGGGCACGGCCCCTCCCAAGGAAAGAAGCTGTTGCCAAGCTCATCCTGCTCTTTGGTTGAGTTTGCCGTCCTGTCCCTGTAGTCTTATTAGGAAAATCCCTTGTTTAATGTCTCCCCCTGACTGAAACTGGTCACTCACTCAAAGGGGGCCCAGGCGTGGGAGCGCTTTCCCACAAGGATGGAGTTCACCCATGGCCTTGCACGGAATGGAGATGTGAGGCAAAGCAGCTGTCCTCTTGTCTCCTCCAGGGATGGAGAACTTCCCTAGGCTTAATTTGGTCCCTTGATGGAGGTATTTAAAACCATGTCCAAGAGCAAGATGTCCCTGCAAGCGTGCTGGATGCTTTGGGGCAACATTTTCGCTATCTCTCTTGCTTTTTGATTCCAAAACATTATCCATGAGTATCTACCTTCGGATGCTGGATCAAACTTTGACTGATTTCTAGTCTTTTAAAATCCTGAATCACACTGAGTGTCTGCAATGAACTATAGCCAGGTTATCTCTTGAAGAGCAGAGTGTATCTGAGGACAGAGGAAGGCAAAATGTTGTAACCATGACACGGAATGGAGATTGTTACTATCCTGTCCCTTCTCCATTACTGTGTAAAGTATGAATTTTTGTCCAGTTTTGATTGTTATTTTTTTCCCCATTCCTTCCCCAACACCCTTCTGTTTTTCCTGTTGTAGGAGCTGGTCATCATGGGGGCACCGGGATCTTATTATTGGACAGGAACTGTCAAAGTACTGAATCTCACTGATAACACATATTACAAGCTGAACGATGATGCTGTGATAGCCAGGCGGTACACGTACCTTGGTAAGCAGCTCTCTGGTGCTCACTGTGAGAATGGATCAGTCCAACAATATATTTCAAGGCTTTAATGCTATAAAGTTGATACTGATTTTTTTTTGGTGGTTTAGCATATTTTTATGAAAAGCATGAAAGGAAGAACGTCTGAATTAATTAATTAATTACGTGGAAAGAAACATAAGTAAAGCAGCAGTCAGAATATTCCATTTTTGTTTACTTGGTTTTAAAAAAACCTTTGCTGTATTTTTTTTGACTAAAAGAAAATGCATTTTGACTGAAAAGCAGGTTAGATGGTAGTGGGCCTCCTACATTCTTGCTTTTGCCCTGTAACAGACAAATTATTTGTCATTGGTTAGGCTTCGTGTCTACTTACACCAGGCTTTATAATGAGTACAACACATAATTACAGAATGTATACTGCATGTATGAACTTAATTCAGCAAAAATAGCACCATGTAAGCAATTCATGTGAATCATTTGCTATAGGTTTGAGTACAGCTTTAACTCAATTGGTTTTACTTGCTCTAAAACCAGCTAATGTCCCAAAAATACGTAATCTAAAGGCTTCCACCTAGTCCTCCGTGCCTAAGACTGTTGAGACCTATAAGACATTTCAAAGAGTCAGTAGTTTGATATTGTTTGACTGAAGACTTGCACTGACCTCTCTTTTTCCCCTTAACCTTTAGTCTTTAGAAAAATAATACTTGGAAGATGTTGCTTGGTGATATCTAAATGAGAAGTGTATATATACATATTTAAGGACATAAATAGGTTTTGCCACTGAGAGACTCAAATTATAGTGTTTACCATGTAGACAAGAGCCTCATAATTTACAGTAGAAGAGCAAGGCAAATACAAGACAGCCTTAGAAGGAAAGTACTCTACTCTTAGTTATTATACATCATTTTAATGTATCAAATAAGACTGAATCTTTGATCTCTTTCTTTCAAATAGACTCCTCCTTTCTTTGATCTATCCTCCCATTTTTCTTCTTGCCTAAACAAAAATCTTTTTAAACCATTAACTTCTCTGACCTCTTTGCCTACTGTCCTCTGCTCTCCACACCCCTGACCAAAGAGGCACGTAGTTTTCCAAGTCTTCCCGGGCAGTGATTTTAGCGAAAGGAGGACACTTCTGTCTGGTTGATGTAGGACTGTTGCTCTCTGATGTGATACTTTCTTTGCAATGATGTGGTCTCTTTGCTCTATTTGTGTGTGCCTGTTCCTGTTTTACTGCTTCCCTTTCTGGACTCGCAGTTACCAGTCTGCTCCCTGTACCTGCTTTGTGTGTTCCTTGCCCAGCTCCACACCCATCTTTCTTCTGTCAGCTTTTGGAAGAGTACTGGAGGGCGTACTGTCACTTCCCACCACTGTGAGCTTTTGAGCGGAACATTGGTGCAGCCAGGGCAGAATGGTTGTTGAACACTAACAATGTGCAGCCCAGGAGGAGCAGTGATCCCAATGAGTGTGATCCAGCTGGCTGACCTGTTTCTCAGGCTCTTCCCTTTCATGAGTATTTATTTATTTATTTCCTCTCTCCTGTCCCACCCCACCCCATCTGCCACTCAGGATACGCGGTGGCAGCAGGTCATTTCTCTCAGCCGACTACCACGGACGTTGTAGGAGGAGCTCCCCAGGATGGAGGCATCGGAAAGGTGCGGCTTTTTGTCAAACAATAATATGGTCGGGTGCAACGGGGCAAAAAAAGTAATAGCGATGCAGTTCCCACGTGTCTGAGAAGCCAAGAGATTTTTGCCTACAGGCTAGTTTTGGAGCACTGAGCAGGGGAGAGATGAGGTAGTTTAATGAAGTCATCACATTTTCTCGACCTGTCCCTCCTGGTGCCTCACATCCCTCACCCCTCTCTTTTCTCTTCTGCCACCCAATCCTTACAATAGTTATTTTAACAAGACACAGGCAACGTTTCTTTCACACTCCTTTTGTTAAGGATTTGTAACATACAGGTATCACTTAAACCTTGCCTGGAAATGAAAAAACTTGGAAAAGAGAGTTTGTCTTCTGCTTGTTTTCTTTATACGTTTGACTGTTTCAGTATTTACTTCAGAGTAGCATCTCTAATAGCATGAAAAGCCCTTTACTAGGTGATTTGATGTCCCTTTTAAAACTTCATAATATGTTGATGTTTAGTGGATTAGAATCTGGGTTTTTGCCAGCTGTACTTAGAAATCTTGGTGATGGTCTCTTGAGAAGGAAAAAAAAAATGGTTTTCTGTAGGCAAACATATGTTCAATGTCCCAAAGATGTAAGCAAGTGAATGGCTAGATGGAGATGGCTGCTGAGTTAGGTGTGCCTGGTGTTCCTGTGTCAAGTACCCGGCTGCTGTTGGGGGGAACTGGTTGAGGGTGAGCTCTGTGACCCTTCCTTACACACTTCTGAACCAAAGGTGGAGAGGTGGGAGTAGGGAGAGGGAGAGAAGGGGTGTAAAGGATCTGCTTTTGTCCCTCTTTCTTCAAAATCCAATCCTTTTGGGACTTGCTGCCACCATGAGCTTAAGCAGAGATGTCCTGCAGCCCCCTTCCATCTTCCTCCCTCTGGTTCTCCTGCTCTACAGGGACATGAGTTGTAGCTGAGTCATAACAATAAGGAGTGAGAGGTCCCCTCTACGAGGAACACTATCCCTTGGTTTAGGCAGATTATTTTTGATAGTAACCATGTCCCAGGGGGTAGAAACGCAAGTGGGTAAAATGGAATAAAAGTAGAGGATGCACTTGGTACATATACCTGATCTGGCGTGACTAGGATATATGGGATATAGTAGCAGCACAGTTGTTACTGAGAGGACATGTGCATGGGAAAGACATAGTTTCCTTATCCCAGGTGCTCTGTTACGGCTGCTCCGATGTACCTTCCTTCCAACCTGTTTTCTCTGTGGAGCAGATTTAGTTGTTGTACAGGGAGGCGGGGAAAAAAACAGCTGCTAACATGAGATCCATGAGAAAGCAGCTGGCTCTGTAGTTTAAAGACTACTGCTCTAGTTGCAAAAGCTCCCATTATTCTCCCCTGGGGTGGGTTGTGGGTAGCAGGAACGCATGGCAAAGGAGCGGTAAAAGGTGTTGAGTACAGGACATTATGCTGAGCAGTCTTGTACTTTCCACACTCTCTAATAAGCTAATCCTTTCCACTTCCCTGATAGAAAGTGATTAGCATTGTCACACCCTTTTCACTGAAGGTAAAGCCAAGATACTTAATGAGACTGAGTCATTTCTCCAAAGTCACCAAGAGTGTTATTAGTTAAGACTCAATTTGGAGTTGTGACACTTGGCAATGTGCTCTCACTGCTAAACATGCCACTGCAAAACCTGGGGAGTCCTTTATATCATCTAGAACGATTGTCCGCAGTAAATCTGTGCTGTGTTCTCAGCTGAAAACAGCTTTGAACTCTGTCTCACCACCTATTAATAACTCGCCACCTATTCAACTATGTCAAGTGCTTGGCTCTGCCATGTGGGAAGAGATCCTCTGTCCTGCAAACTGCATGTGCACCTGCTAGGAGGGAGCCTTTCAAACACTGGAAGAGTATCAAGGCTGACTGAGCCAGCGTTTCTGCCAAAGGGTGTCCCTTTCTACAAGCCATGCATTTTAGGTCTTAAATTTTGGTACAAGATCTGTTATTGAACTTGTATCGATACTTTTATCCCTGAGAGTTCCTGGTTAAACAGTTTCCTCTGTGGAAACGAGCAACGAATGGTCTATGTTTGAATAGTTTTCTGATTTACAGATTGTTTCAGACAGAAACAGTGCAAATGCCTTGGGTGGCCTGATGATTGGGATTTCTACTCTGACCTTTGCTAAAGCATCATGAAGTTTGCAGTGCAGTACGTGCAGGCACGTGTCCTTGAGAAGGGAAGACTAGATAAGGGAAGGGGAGCAGGGTTATGCTTTCTCAGCCTTTTGCCCTGCTCGTTTCCAGACAGTCTCCAGATGCCACTTGTTTGAGAGTTGGAAAATTCCTTTACTAGGTGCTTTTACATACTCGCGTGTGCACACACACACATACGCACCAAAAAAGTAGGCGACGATACTATTCAAGCATTTCTCATGATAAGAGGCCTGTGATTCATCAGGAAAATGGGGAACTCAATGTTTTGTCTTTTAAAAGAAGACTGAGCAATAAAGTGGTAAATAAATTGGATCTTGGCAATAGCCATGGCTATGATTATGATTTAGATATTATTTAGAAAGCATCAATGCTGTACTAGCATGTGCTTTGTAGTTAGTATTGGTTAACTTTTTTCTTTTTTCACTTTTCAGGTTTATATTTTCAGAACTGACAGACGATCAGGCTCTCTAATAAAGATTTTTCAGGCTTCAGGGAAAAAGGTAAGCTTTTATGTACATGTGTTTTCTTTTAAAGGGTAGAAAAAGGGGAAATAATGGCAGGGTCATCTCAGAGCATCATTTTCATTCCACTGCTTCATGAGTTGTCAAGGAAATTCTGTTTCTTCTTATCCTCCCAGAAGAGCTAAATCTGTTGTACAGGCCAGCTGTATGCCCTCTCTCCTGCAGCAGTCATGATTGCAATGTCTGCTCAATGCCCATGTGACTGAAATTAAAGCTCTTGCTGAAAATTGTACTAGTGGTTCTCTCTAGCTGTACACAACTGTAGCAGCGCCTTCTGAGATGTGGGACATGGGGCACCAGGTGAGCCTAGAGATTTCCTCTTAGTAGATGTTATTGGGAGATATGGGCAGCTTGGAGCTTAGTTTAATACACAAAACCCAAATCTGTTTTACTGTGTCCTGCTGTGATGTGGGATATTAGAGTTATGCTGTTTTGTGGAGGAGCAGCTTCATTGCCTCAGGAGATGATGATTTCCCCCTTCCTACCATGAATCAGTCCTGCATTTTGCTCTTAGGACTGCTGTCTTAGAGCTGAACTACCCCCTCCCACCCCTCCATGAAATTTAGTGAATGCTAGGGAGATCCAGCTCCTCCTGCACAGTGTTGTGTTTGAGTGGGGAACAGCTTGTGTTCTTCACTGCGGGCTTGCTGGAGACATGTTGCAGGGGAAACAAAGTGGAAGGTATGTCTATCTATAAGTAAAAACAAAAAGATGTCTTATTTGGGAATAGTGCAGTGAGGAAATGATACCCCTTACCTGGGGTTGCCTGTGTTCTCCTGGAAGGAGAGGAAATACAGAAGAAAAAAGTTACTGGTGGCTTCTGGCTCTAGGAAGACCTGCCACTCTAAGAAGGATCTAAAGTGTTTGACTGTATCATCAAGTTGGGAGTGTTAGCATGTTTTGTTGCTTTTTCCCATCAAAACACAGTTGCAGTCTTTAAAAACATGCCTGGAATAGAGAAAAACTGCAGTATATGTAGATAGATGGTGTGACTTGTATTTTAGGCCCTCTCCAAAATAAGTCTTTCTCTGCACTAGCAGAATTGCAGACGTCTTGAAAGGAAAAGACCTCCTAGTTCATCCAGGGCATCTCCTGTGTTTGATTGCTTCCTGTTCATTTCTTTCCCTGTTGACTTTTAAATGGCCCTCAGGATGTGCTGCTGGAGAACTATTCCTCAGCCTAATAAACAGAGCTATCAGGAAGTTTCCAGATCTCAGCCAAAAACTTTCCTTTTTCAATTTAATTGCGTTATTCTTATATGTAACTTAACTAATCAAGTATTTACATCCTTCAAGTACTTCTAGGCTGTCATCTCCTCTTTCCCCAGTAGCATGTCTTCTGCAAATTCTGTAAAATCCAAATGAAAATTTTATTTTAAAGAGAAGGCTGTCCTAAATCACATTTTATTGTTTTGTGATTGAAATATAACCAGACATGCTCAGCAATGAGCACTGCCTGGAAATGAGCTCTCACAAAATGCTGCGTCCTTCCCAGTGGTGTGAAGGTTCATTGTTCTGACATTCTTGTTAGACAGATGTTAAAAGCAGGCCAGTTTCTTCCTTCCCTTTTTTATTGCTGGAGGCTGAACTAGGAAATCAAATGCAGACAAGGAAGAAGAAAATGCAGTGCCTTGTTACAAATGTTAAGTGCACAAACTTCAGGTTCTCACAGCACCGTGAACTCACCCACGCTGCAGACGGACCATATTGCAATTAAATAAATAATAGCCTTTCCCTGAAAACTGCCTGAAAACATAGCAAAATGCTTTTCATAACTTTCGCTCCTTACCCATGAGAAATTTGTTTTAAAACCTTAGTGGATTAAAAAAAATAAACAAATAAAAAATCCACAGGGGAACTTAAGCTACAAAATAACTGGAATCAAATGATGTTTGAGGTCTGACCTTAAACCCACACAAACACAAAAATCTGAATTACAAACTGAAACTCTATCCTTAACTCACCCCACTGTATATATTTAGCAGCTTTTAAATGTTATGAACTGCATAGAATAGAGTTGCTGCTGCCCATCTCCTAGCATGCCCAGTAGCTCTGGCTCGTGCATCTAAACTTACCATGTGTGGAAGGTAGTGGGTCAGAGATCTGCAATGAGGAATGTAAAAGCATACAAGAAATGTGATTCATTCTTTTTAACCTAAATAATTATTTCTGTAACCTCAATTTACCTACTATGTAAACAGCTCTCACATTCAAATAAGAAGTGGTGTCTTTCCAATTTTCCTGTGAAGTTGCTTTTAATTTTGAGACTATGGTTTGTAGTTGGTCTCAGAAAGCATGCCTTGCGGTACCTTAGCAGAAGTGGATGAAATAAGGGTGGAATATCATTCTCGCTTTTGGTTTCCTTTTTGTGTTTAAATGTGTTTTGAAATTTGTAATGTGGGTGCCAGTTGGGAGATTCTTAGCATTTAATGTTAACCCATGTAAAAAATTATGTAATGAAATTAATGTATTTCTAAAATTTAGGCAATTAAGTTTTATCAAGCAATAATAACTGGAGATTGAAAGTGGCTTAGATTTTTTGTGCATCAACTGAAAAGCTTTTATTGAAAGTCTTCTTTCTATGTCAACTCACTTGCCTGTACATGAGAGGAAAGGCTATGATCAAAACCCACAACCAGTACTGCTATTTGAAGATGATTGATACAAATAGATACAAATAGAGCAGGGGAAGACAGTCCACAATCAAGAGGTAATTTTAGATGCCTCTTTTCATGGATACCCTGCCCCTTGTCTATTCTTCTTTTTTCTTTTCTTTATTTCTTTAAGGTATCCCCAGAAGAGCAGTGGTACTCACCTTCAAGTCTCTTTAGGAAGTCTGGTGCTGAGCATGAATAATCACTAGCCAGGTCTTGGTTTTGGAAACTTAGTTCACCCCTTCCTGGATTTAAATATTTGACAAGTGAAAGCTAGGCTAAGAAAGCTCTTTAGGTGTCTCACTTAAGCACATCCCGGGGTATAAATTTTATTCTGTTGGTAAAACATTCAAGCTGATGCACTGTTACAGTAAAGTGTTTAATTCCTGCCAGAATTATCCCCTAAGCTTTCTCTGTAGGAGTGCTTGTGAGTGATAAAGCAGCAAGTCATCATTTGAAATTAAAAAAAAAAAAAAACAAACACCAAAAACACGCCTAATGATTTCCTCCTGTGTGTGGGCAGATACTGAATGCTTTGTTGTGACTCGGCTTGGTTACAGATGGGCTCTTACTTTGGCTCCTCCTTATGTGCAGTTGATCTGAACTCTGACGGGTTGTCAGACCTGCTGGTCGGAGCACCTATGTTTTCTGAGATCAGAGATGAGGGTCAAGTCACAGTCTATATCAACAGAGGAAACGTGAGTATGTACAGGAGATGACCTGGTAAGGGATGAGGGTGTGGGTCCGGGCAGGGTAACGCTAATGTCCTTTCAGCACTGCGTGGTGAAACTCAATGTCTCAAATTGTGGGGTAGAGAGGATGTCTCTAGCAGAGCATGAGGTCACAGAAACCATCTGGTATCATGGTTTCCCAGACACCAGCCCACATTCATTACAGAGCTGTGAATCTTTTGAGGAGGTCTGGGAAAGTTTCTGGTTTTATGTTGAAACTTGGTGGTATTTGTGGCTTTACATGAACTTGATGCCAAAACCAAATAAGAGTCAGCAGCTTTGACTGAGTTTTCCTTTGTGTTTTGGGTGGTCACTGGGACCTACACATCAGAACAAAAACATCTGAGGATATAGGAGTTCTAGTAAAGAGGAGCTACAGAATGAATTCACTTTATCTTTACATTATGCCCCATATATAACCTTTACTGGGAAGTTCTTATCAGTTGGTACTGTTGGATTTCACATGACCCACCAGCAGTCTTGGAAAAGCCTAAACTTTCTTGCATTGGCAAAACAAGATCATTCTTATGTCGTATTTATAAGAAAACAATGATTGTTTACCTGTTATTATGTATTTAATATTCAGGTCCCAAACTTGATGTCTGAAAATAGGAGTTGTTATGGACTAAAATGAAATTGATTTGCTTCATCAGTAGTTTGCCAATTTTAATGTATAGAATTTGTTTACGCTAGACTTAACATTCACCACAAGTCCTATAGGCAGTATTTGGGAGACTTCAGAATTGGTTTTGGTGTAATTTTATTTTCTATTATCACTCCTCCTTTAAATGAGCTTTACTGTCCCAGTTCTTATGTTGCAGGGTCGGTGCTGGGTCCTCAGGATAGGGTCCAGAATGCCAAGCAGATAATAGCCAACATTTCCTGCTCGCAGTGAGAGCATGCATGAGTTAATTTTTATCTTTTATAAAACAATCAAGAAGCTAGTAGGAGTTTCTTATACTCCTGCAGCAAGAATTACTTGCAGAAGCAATGGCTTGCGGGATTGTGGGTTTCATTTTGGGGTTTGGACATTTTAAACTCTCTTTCATTCTGCAAGCACCATTGCTTAAGAGGTCATTGCAGCAGATCAGAGACAACTGCATCATAATACAAGCATGCATAGTGATGCTAGATTTAATACACTTATATCTTGCCCTTTCCTGTGAGGACTGCAAAGAAATGAGTCGCACATACAGGCCTGCCTGTCTCCTCTCTGTTGTGTTTCAATTTCATTATGTGGGATTTTCTTAAAGTCAGCAACTCCCCTCAGCCAAGAAAAAGATTTTATTACATCTTCCAGAGGGCAGTTTACTCTCATTCACAAAGGAAGCAAAAACAAAACAAAACAACCCTTGAGGTGGGTTCAGAGTTGGATTGCATAACCAAATTTTGTTTTCTTGTGGAAATGTTCCTTTTCCCTTGAGGGAAGACTGCAAGAAACTAAAGCTTGTGTATCTGACCAGAAAATGGGTGGGCAAGAAATACCAGATCCATATAAGGCTTCTCATGGCATAGGAGTACAGAGCTACTTTATTCTGAACTTTCCTCTGTCTCTTTATTTCATTAAATCTTTTTCCTTATTCTTCATTTCAGAAGGCTTTTTGGGGACTTTGCTTTAATCCTTCTGTCCAATATTTAAAAAGTTCTTCAAATCCAATTGCCCAAATGTTCTTCGCTTAGGGGAATATTCTCTGTAGCTCACTGAAGTTTAGCTGAATAAGCCTGGACTGAGGATTTCACTCCTCACATGTAAGCTGCCATTAGAGCAAGCTCTGGGCTGTACATTTTCGGCATCTGGAAACCTTCATGAGCTCACCAAGCCCTGTGACTGCATTTAGTTACATCACTGAGTTATTGTTTAGTTAATTTAGCATTTTAGTTATATCACTCATTGCTCCTTTTTTTTCTTTTTATTTCCCCCTTAAAACTAAAAGACAGAAGATTGTTAAAAAACCCAAATGAATTAGATTTTTGGTGCCCAGGCAATCTGTGTGCAGTGAGGGCAAGAGTCAGACTGCAGCCCTGCCCCAGGTGCTTCCTGCAACACATGGGTAGCTCCCACGGGGAGGGCTTGCCTCGCCCAGGGCTTGCACCATTTCCCTGACCCTGTTTTATTTCCTACTTGCTAGGGAGTGCTGGAAGAGCAGCTCGTCCTGAATGGTGATGGCGCCTACAACGCACACTTTGGGGAGAGCATGGCCGCCCTTGGTGACATCGATGATGATGGCTTCCCAGGTCGGTGCGATTTCCTCCTGGGCCGTTTCCCTGGAAATGCCAGCGGGGCTGGTTGCACTGCTGGTCTCCTCACATGGCTGGGTGCCACATGGTGTCCATTGCTCCTCTGGACCCGACCAGCACCTGGGCTCATGCTAAAGATAAATGCACTTGCGTAGGTTTTGTCTGCTAAAGCCTTTTGTAGCTGATTGTCCTTGATGTAGGTTTAGTCCATGTCCACACAACTCGCACCTCGATCTCATTAACATTGCTTTGCTTTCCTTGCTGTTGCATTTTCTTCTTCCCTGTACAGTTTATAAAAGGCTTTAGATACCCACGCCCTGAACAAAACAGAAGTCTATGTCTGATTTCTTTCTTCTTTCTCATTTCCTTATGTCTTCAAGCCTTTCCAGTTTTGTTGACGTAATTGTGTTTCTTATCATGAAGTGTAATTAAGTAGCTTCTCACTCCTAATAGCATGTACTCTATCAATAATTTCTCTCCTTTGCTTTACCACTGCTCCTTTCACAGGCTGCTCAGTGTGAAGCCCCATGCTGTGATAGCAATAGGTGAGAGCAAAGTGTTGATGCTGGCACCTTTTCTCCCCTGATTTCTGGCAGTGCAGATAAAGGGCTTCCAAACAGAGGCTGAGTAATTCAGTGTGTGCCTGGATTTATTTCTTCCAGGCCACTCAGGGCGTGGTATCTCATTAAACCTATCCCAAGCTCATTGCAGGTTGTTCTCACAAATGGTGGGCATGCTCTTCCTCTGCACTTGGGCATGCACTTACGTTTTCTTGCTGCTGCTTGTGGATCAGTTGTGTTGATGGAGAGACTGCAGAGTGAGTTTGATCAGTCCGTGGGTATGAAGCCATCAGGAAGAGTTTAATTTTAGCAGCTGTGTAGTCACTAGGTCCAGCTAGGAGAGGAGAATGGGAGGTGGGATCACTCTTTCTGCAGTTAAATTGGAGTTTCCAGTTAAATTGGATCAAATGTAATTTGAAAGTGCACCCTCAGCAGCCTTTTTTTCTTCCTGCCTACTCATTTAGTATACCCAGCCTCATTTTGAAGCCTTGGATTTTCAAGCAAACTTAATGTAGTGCTACAATAAATGTTTTGCCAATGCTGTCTTGGTTTACAATGCTGATATTCTGCTGGGTTGAAGATTTTTATATGAAAGGATTCTAAATTAACTTTTTGAGCATGGTTGCTGGTTAATAAACACACATTTTCATAACAAGCACGTGTTTCTAATTAGGCACAACATAGCCGTATGCGTGTGCAAATTCATATACATTTGTGTATTTTTTTAAGTTTATCTTAACATGAGCTCTTCATTAAATCAAACAAGTTCCTTCTAGCCAGGTTCACATGAGCTGCTGCTGATCTTCATCATGGGAAGCTATTTTCCTATGGATAGCTGGCTTCTAAAATTAGGAAAAAGTTGGATTAATGGAATGGATTGTGAAATGTTTATAATCTGTACTGTTTTACAGATGTTGCCATTGGAGCACCTAAGGAGGATAACTACGTAGGAGCAGTGTACATTTATCATGGGGATGCCAATGGTATTGTACCTCAGTACTCTATGGTATGTGACACTATCATTTGCGATACCTATCTGAAGTCACTTTCCCAGGGCCTGCAGAAATAAACCATACTTAAAGGTCCTTTATAGGTAGCCTCATCATAGTTCTACGTCCTTTTCTCAGTCCTGGTTCTTCTCCCAAAGTTTGTCCATATCTGTAGGGTAAAATTATTCTGTAGGGTAAAATTATGTTAGTCAGGAGATATTTTTCACTGTCTTTTGTTACAGTTATCAGCTGTAGCTTCCTTCTTGAAGCAAACACAGTCTTGGAGTTTGAATGTCAGTTTTTAGAGACGGTACTGCTGCAGAGGAGAAATGAAAACCCTGGAGAGGTTCAGCACACAAATTACGGAGAGGCAGGTGGGGAGTTGGGAGGTTGCATTTTCTTCCTGCAGAAGCAGGCTTAGTGAGAAGGAAGAGGTACTGAGTTTTCTTCTGTGCCCCACAGAAGCCTTTTTACCCATCTTGTTTGCCCTGTCCTTGCGATGTGACAATATATCACAAGGCTATTCCTGGGTGCCATTCCCCTGACCATTATTATGAAGTAAAATCTCGGCTGGGATACGCTCTAGTATCTTGTGCAGAGATGACACGGTGCGATTTAGCTACTGTAGCCAGGCAGTAGAGAAGATAAATTTATGCTCATGCTGCCCAACATGTGTCCCCTGGTCTCTGTCTAGCACATTTCTTTTTTTCAGAGAGCCTGAATCTTCCCTCCCTCTGTGTGTTTGAAGTTCTGGTTGTTTTGTTTTGTTGCTGGGTGGGATCCTTTGCAGTAAATCAGTTTAAGCAGAAATAAAGAGTTTAGTGGTTATGTTGGAGACTCTTCTAACAGACCATAGAAGTTTAGTCCTTCTTGCTTTTACCATGTATATGCTATGCGTGGCTTTTTAGAAAAAAGGAAGTCAAATGACTCTTTATACTTCTAAAATGCAGTAATGTGTGGCATGTGGAGGATTCTGCCCATTTCTTGCTAAGATCCACTGGTTGGGAGGTTCTTCTCTGGCTGTCAAAAAGCCTGGAGCTTTCCAGCCCTTGTTGAAAAGGATCGGATTTTTTTTTTTTTTTTGGTCATTCATGGGAAAATTTTACAGTTGTGAAAGAGGCCAGATCAGCAGGGTGGGAAGAGAAACATCCTGCTTGCGATCTCTCCCTCCCCATTGGAGAAAGGCCAGCAGACATGGCGCATGCCTCTCCACTTGGGACAAAGCCCAGCTCAAGAGGGTAGCACAGTACTGTGTCGTTGACTTGATACCATTCCTATCATTGTCCCGAGGCAGCCAAGGGGGCACCACTTAGGGGCAGTATCTCCGTGCCATTTCCCAGTGTCTGCTGCGGGGCACCAGACAGACCACTGGTTCATCTCCCATGTGCAATCAAAAAAGCTGTGCAACAGCTTCAGCTCTTTACCTACCTGCCCTGGATTTGAACCCAAAGGTGAAAGACTTTTTGTATCTTACTACTGCACCCCTGAGCCATCTTAATGCCCTGGATTTCCTTTTTTAAATAAGCTGAGAGAGGTGGTGGTGGGGGCTGCAGGATATATTTTCACCCTTTTCATTTTGTTAGCCTTTTCCTACCCTTTTCTTCGTTTAAATCGTTGATCAATGTCGTTCCCTGATGTCCCTTCAGCAACTTTAGTGGTGGCTATGAGCAGAAGCAGCTTAATTGGCTTTGTGGCCTGCTGTTTTCATTCATGGCACTTAAAAGCAGAACAGCATTATACCTCTGCCTTCTGGGCTGTAATAGCCTGCAGATGTTCACTGGGATGTTTGCAGGTGAGATTTACCAGCCTAACTGGGACCCTCCAAAAATGTGATGCAAGTGTAATGTGGGGAGGAAGTTACTTCCATTTGTCTTAATCTTATCTGCCCACACGTAGGAAAAGGAGATCTGTACATGGCGGAGCACTGGTTTCTCTTTAAACTGGCTGTCAGGACTGCAGGATATCTTTCTTCCTCTCAACTTGTCTTTTTTTCCGTGAATTTCCTGTCTGACGCTTTGTCCAATATTATGTCCTTTTATGGGAGGGCCAGGAAAAGCTGGTCTCATGTCACAAGCTGTGAAGCACCACCAACAGCCTTGAAATTACTTCATGGGATAGGTTTCCTTTGTCTTTAACTTCTGCAGTCAGATGCTGGTTTGAGTTCAGGTCTTGCATTGGTGGCCCAGCATAATGAATGAGAGCTGGGAGACATCTGATTGCCTCCTTAGAAAATGAGATTTTGATACATTAATTTGCTTCAGACAAAGGCATTTACAATTCAAAATGTTTAGAGAAAGTTTTTTGTGTTAGTAATTAAAAAAAAAAAGAAGCTATGTTAGAAGTTAATTAATCTTTGCGTTGGGGAGGCACAAGTGAGATACTGCTTCCAAACTGACACAAAATACTGCATAATAGCTGATGGAAACCAGAATTTCCAAGTGGGATGAAAATTAATCATTTTGACTTTGAGTATGCTGGCAAACTTTGTGAAAAGGAATGGCTGTGCAGGATTTTCTGTTTCAATTAATCATTAATTTTATTAAGATGCTGCTTAAAACTTTTATTTACAGAAATTAAGATAATGCAAAAAAAAAAAAAAGTAAAATCTCTAGGGTGCAGTTAAATTTCCTCCCCCCCCCAAGAAATCTGTTTGATGTGTTCTTTATTTTGCTTGGGTCTGCATGAGGGTTGAAATGCAGGTGTGTTTTTTAATCCAAGTCAACACTGGCCTCCTCCTAGCCCAGAGCAGAAGGGCTTCCTGCAGTCAACAGCCTTCCTGCTCAGGGCTGCGTGGGTGAAATGCGAGCCTGCAGATGTGCGGCATTTCCAGCCCACAGAAAAGAGCCTCGGTGACCATGAAAATCAGGCTCGAAGGTTTTTTTGTTTGCTTTTTTTTTTTTTTTGAGGATTCTTTGTGTTATTGACTGATTTCACTCGTGTTTTCTGCTGCAGAAGCTGTCTGGGCAAACAATAAACCCAATGCTACGGATGTTTGGCCAGTCTATATCAGGGGGAGTCGATATGGATGGCAATGGTTATCCAGGTACGTCTGCTACTCTGGCAGTGAGAGCACTGGGGAAATGCAGCAGCAGGCTGAGAAAACAATGGAGCTGGTTGTTTCTAGGTTGCTGGTTCCTGCCATTGCAGGAGGCCAATGAAGCTGAGCATCTTCTTCCCTTTTCCCTCTGTTATTCGAAGCTCCTGATAAGAAATTGAGTCAATTGCTTGATTCAGGTGTTTGGGCAGTCATGATGAAGGACTGAGATGTTAAAACAGAGGATTTCAGTGTCTGGCCAAGGTTGTAAGTTACCTGGAAGCTGCCCAGTCATGATGACAATCTTAAAAAAAAAAAAAGTAGACAATAACATAATAATAATAAACAACAAACAATGAAGTAGAAATGACGTAATGTCACAGACATAATTCTCTAGTTATAATACTTATGACATAATGAAATTTGAAGGGACCAGCTGGCTGATTTAAGTCAGAAAAATGCTTTTTTTAGATATATGCTCTGTAATTTACAAACTGAGAGAACTGAATTCTGTGCCTCCTTTGTAAATGTCTCAATGTTACAAAAATTTCAGATATGACCGTTGGAGCCTTCTTGTCAGACAATGTGGTACTTCTGAGGTGAGATCAATGTCTTTTTCATCCGCTGTTGTCTTCTTTTTGAGTCTGTTTTCTGTTTTCATTTGACCACCATCTTATGTGGTCTAAGTCCTTCACCACTCCAGTTTTCTCACTAGTTTATTGTGGTCAGAAGCAGCAAGCTGGATTACTTTTTAAGCACAGCCTTAGACATGGATGGTGTCAAAGAATGCACAATCTAATTTAAATAGCATAGTGAGGGATGACAATACATAGGGCTCCCAGGGCTATGAACAAAACAAAGGGTTACAACCAGAAGGAGATGTGTTGCATCTTAGTGCCTTTTTAGAAACGTGGCTCTGAATTTGTGAGGCTTTTTTTACATTTGCATAAAGTAAATAAATTATGATTTAAGGGAATGTGGTTGAGCAAAAAGCCAGCTGCATATGATGCCAGGATGTAATTTTGCAAGTTATAATGGGATGCAGAATGAAATAAGAGTCTTCAGGGAAATGAAATACGGAGACGCTTGCAATGCACATGGGATTTGGGCTGCTGTTTCAAGTGTATGGGTTAAGCGCAATTGTTTGTTTCATCTGATGGAGACGGGTGTGACAGCTTGGTCCACCAAATTATGCAGGTAGAGAGTTAGAGTAGGAGCGGGCTTGAGATGCACACACCTGGGGAAGAGAATGGGAAGTTTGAATTTTGCCAGTAGCTCCATTGTTACACTTGTTAATATTTAATAGAAAAATGTTGTCAATACCTAGATGTCATTAGAAGTAGTCACTAGAGACTCCTGCATCTTAATGGAAGATACAGGGATGTGGTGAGACTGGCAAGACAAATGATGGAGCTGCAGAATGGATGCACCAGCCTGCTTCCTGTTCAAGGCAGAAAAAACTTGGCTCTGTTTCCATTTGAATTAGTTAAACAAAACAAAAGGAAAAAGAAGAGGGGTGAAGAAATGCTCCTGATGATCAGCATGGCAGGTTGTCAGGTCTTCTGAAGAGTTTTCTATTCCTTCATCATGCATGCAGAGGAAGGCAATTGCTGCTTCTGTGAAAAGGTGTGCCATGCCCCAGATGGGATCTCGCAGCCCCATGTCTTCAAAACTGCTAGAAAGAAAACTGTGCACATTTCTCCTGCATTGTTGTTACTTGCAGGGTGGGGAAGGGCAATCTGAAAGGCTTGCTGTGATGTTTAAAACAACATACACTGCAACAGCATGGTGACCTCTGTCCACACGTTTAGTCGCTGCCTGTGCGTTTCGGAGATTAGCGCATTACTGACTGACTTTATGGGCAGCCTGCTTAATTACTGCTACTGCCAATTTACAGTGTGTCCCTCTTGCTGTTTAGATTCAGATTAGGATAAAGAAATTAGCTTTTTTTCCCCCCCTCATCCCTCCAGAAGCCTTTGTGAAGTCCTTTGGCCAAAACCAACAAATGTTTTGCCAAGTGATATTAAAGGCTCTGGTGGAAGCCATGGTCACTTGGGGCAGATCGTCATTGCTGTATTGCTGGTGTGTGTATATGGCTGTTTGACAGATACGTTGTCGTTCGTTTTTTTCCCCAGTGAATAACCAAGTCAGCTGATGTTAAGGAAAAATCACACGGTGCATCATGGCTGGAGAGATATTTTTTTCTAGGAGAAACATTTTTCCAGATCAATTATACCATTTATTCTTTTATGTTTTCTCAAGCATTTGGAAGGAGGTTTTTTCCAAGGTGTAAAATCAGCCTAGGAAGCTCACTCATTTTCCTCCTTTTTTTCTTTTCCCCCATTACTGTATATATTTCTAGGGTTAGCATTTATCTTCATCCTCCATCTCAAAAGGCGAACTTGCACTGTTATTTTCAGGCTGTGGTAAAAGAGTTTGAGCAGCTGTCTTGGAGATTGATGTGAAGCTTGTTCCAGTCAATATGAATTAGGTGTAACCACAATCCCTGCTCTCTTCTCCCCCCTCTCCCCTGCCTCTAAATTAAGTGGCTTGTAGAATGAGAGTCCTGAAGTGGTTTACTTACATGGTCTGGCCTCGCATGGCTGCTGGGACTACACCTTAGAAGTGAATCTGCTGGTTGCTGCACATTTTTTTTACTACTGGAGTTGGTTTTGGAAGAACATGTTCATGTTGAACATGTACAGAATTGAAACCATGAAGAATAACACTCGGTGCATTTTTGGGCTGAAGTCCTGGGCTGGGGATGGCTCAGGAGAGCTTGGGTTTCTGGGCTGCTTTTCCCAACCAACCTGGCGGGGCTTCTGTGTTGTGCAACAGAGGAGACCGACCTGGGCCCTGATGGTGCTTGCCTTGCTCTGTGGTTCTGGCCAAGGCCTTCTTCAGCCGGGAATAGTCATAACAATAACCTGGTGCTGGAGTTACAAGGGTAGAAAGCTTTTGTTCACTGTGTACTGGGTAACTCCTGAAACAGAGTCCAGCAGCTTGGAAAGAGTATTCAATCCTTACCACTCACCAGGAGGGAATTGGCCAAATGTTCGCTCCTGCAGAAAACATGAATGTGGTGTGTCTGTTGTCTCTCTTACACTGTCAGAAGAATTATGTATGAATCCATCTCCTCCTGTGCTCCCTCCTTGACTTTCAGGTCACAAATTTGACTGTACACCTTCTTTGGAAACCGAAGGTCTTTGCCTACCCATTCCTGACCATCCAGGCTGCTTAGCAAGAAATCTCACTTGCATGAGCTTCTTGTCCTTGGTTGCCATTGTGCTAATTCTGTTATCCACTTCAGTCATCAGAAAGGTTTTATGCAACTTTTGCTGGAGATGATGATTATTATATATTATCAGTTTCCCCAGCTGCCTGCGTGCAGTCTGTATCTGAACACTGAACTTCAAGCTGACATTATGGTTTTCATTCAGACACTAGTAGTCCTTGCCAGCTAGGTCAAGTGCTCATTTATCTTATAGTTCAAAAGCAGTCTCTTATTTTTCATGTCTGCTTGATATTGTGCAGTTTACTAAATTTGCTTTATTTTCCTTTGGCGGAAAAGGCATGATCACTCAATTCCACTTCTCTGTTGATCTCCAGATCCAGGCCTGTCATTACCATGGACATCTCCATTTTCCTGCCCGCGTCCATCAATATCACAGCTCCTCAGTGCCATGATGGCTTGCAGCCAGTGAACTGCCTCAATGTCACAGTGTGCTTTCGCTTCAGTGGCAAGCGTGTTCCTGGAGAAATAGGTAAGGTACCTGCACCAGCCCTGGGCAGGGACACGCTAGCAGCTTGACCTGGAGTCAGGGGCTCCCTTTGGAGTCAGTAACAGAGCTTTTATGTGAAATAAGTTGTTTCAAGGTAAGCTGGCTTATACCATTCCAGAAAGTTGAAGGTTCCCTGGGAACTTTCTTGAGCATGTTTTTACCTTCTGATGAGGCTGGCATAATACTGGGGCAGTTCCTTCCTCAGTGAAAGGAGGGAAATGTGTCTTTGGGCTTACTGCAAGGACAGAGAACATGGAAGTAATTGATGCTTTGTAAATTTATATTGCCTGTTTACCTCTTGATAACCCATTTCTGTATCCATATCCTCTATCAATGTTAGCAGAAAACAGGTCTGATTTGCTCTGGATTAATAGTTTTTGAAAGTCTACAAGGAGCTCTTGAAACAGAGCACTATAAATCTGAATTCCTACCAGACATGAGCAAATCCTTTTCTGTGCATCAGTTTACCTGTCTGTAAAATTATTGTAAATAGCCCAGTATTTTACTGATGGCAAGAATATCTTCCAGATTAGTTAGTCTCTGTTAAAACACATGGAGTTTCTCAGGTGAATGGAATTGTGTCAGGTGTGTAATTGTGCAAGCCTTTACGTCTTGGCTGCATTAAAATATTACTTATGTCTTTTACATCCCAATGTTTACAAGTCTTAGATATTGTGTGAAGTGGTATGGGGATAGATAGAGCATTTCTAAATATTGTAAAGGTCTGGGTTTGTTTAGTTCAGCCACGATGTTTTACCTTCACCGTGCTTTTAGAATGGCAGAGCACTTGCAGTGTGCTGCTCAGGGAAGATGCCTCAGCCTCACAGTGTGCTGCATCTCTGCAGTCAGTCTTGTGAGGAGCTGGGGGAAGCAGTGCCTCCTCCTGCTCTGTGCCCCAGCCTTTCTGAGCCATTAATCGAGAAGGGTGAGAGTTGCGTCTGTGCATCCCAGTATGCAGAACCTGCTGCAGTATTTGGATTTAAATTTAGTTGGAAAAGAAAAAAGCTTCTTGCTAATTCTCCTGCCATTCACGTGGAGTGAGAACTACAAGCTGCTTGTTGAAGTTGCTCTCTGCAGGTTGTCACTTTGTCACCTGACCAGCTCAAAAAAGTGAAGTTACTAAATTTAAGATTCTTCTGGATTCTAACATATTGGTGCAACTGAGACTTCAGTTTCTATTTTTGCACTTTTTCCTTCCCTGTAAATGATCACTCTCAGCAGACAAATACATGCTTTGATAAAGTATTTTTTGTACTGCCTGCTACTCTGTCAGTTCAGAAGATACTTATCTCTGAGTGCTCCAGGGGTGTTAATTCCTTTCTGAAAATCACTGAATAGATTTTCTGAATATCTAGGTTTTTTTATGTTCCTGGGGGTACTGTTTAAAATGCTTCCTTTGCTTTCATTTCATATTTCTGGACATGTGGCTAAGAAGTGAGCTGCCTTTTTTTCCAATCTAAATATCTGTTCCCCTCGTTTGCAAAAGACCTATCTTCCTGTTCATCATGTCTTGTAAGAGCCAGTTGAATTCCTCTGTGTTGTCATACAAACTGTACTCCCAATGATTTATTGTGGTGAAAGCATATGTGCATCTTCTTCGATGAGTAACATCCATCTCATTACAAGGAATTTTTTTACTTTTAAGTAGATGATTATAAAACTTCCAACCATTGTCCTTTTATACAATGCTTCTAGCAAAGTGATTTGTCTTGAAAATATTGCAGCCAGAACTATCTGAGTGTATAAAACCCCTTGGGGATATGATTTGGATAAAATATCTCAAATAAGCTTTCAGTTTGTAGTCTAACAGTCAGGCCATTTTAATTATCTTGCAGTTGAAGAGTATCAATTAACAAAGGGTGGAACAATTCATGGAAATATTGCAACGGTTCCTCTCTTGTGTGGTTAAATGTGGGGGAAAAAAATAGAATATTCCTGTAAGTACATCGTGGTCCAGTTCAGATTCTGAAAGGCATAGCGAGGTGTTAAAATGCTATGTCAAAGTTTTGTGGCTAAAAGTGTTGGGCTTGTCTCATCTTCGGATGTCTGGGGGTGGTCTGTTAAGTCAGACAGCGAGAACACAGTGCTCCCCAGAAACACTGCTCCCCTAAGGCTTGTCAGTGTGGACACTCAAGACTGCTGCTTGCTGGTGAAAAGCTGAGCATTGCTCTTGCTTTTGGGCAGCTGAAGTTGGTCACCTACTTCACAATATTTAGAAAGTCAAGCTGAATGTGCAGGCAGCATTCTTCTGTGGCAAACGTGTGTCTTCAATGCTTATTTGAACATAGGGTTATTTTGTTAACTGGCATGTGAAGGAAAGTTGTCTTCATCTGGCACTGCCTCACACTTGCTTATAAATATTCCCCACTCTCCCTTCCCTTCCCTTCCCTTCCCTTCCCTTCCCTTCCCTTCCCTTCCCTTCCCTTCCCTTCCCTTCCCTTCCCTTCCCTTCCCTTTTTCCCCCCTTCCCTTTTTCCCCCCTTCCCCCCCTTCCCTCCCCCCTTCCCCCCCCCTTTTTTTTTTTCCCCTTTTTTACCCCCCTTCAGGCGAAGCATGTGCTCTGCACTGTGTGCCAGGCATTGTCTGACCCTTTGCTCTGCCGCAGCGCTTGCTGGATTGCTGAGTGTCTAGTCGTATGCCCACCAACAGAGACAGCCTCTGGTACATCTTGGGTGTGTGAGAACTACAGCATTTTAAATTTTCACTCTTTCACCTCGGAATCTCACTCAGGCTGTTCCTCCCTCACTTGAGGGGCCATTGCTTTGTCTCCCCTGGGGTCTCTGTATCTGAGGGAAAGGCAGGGATGAAAGAAAGGCCTTTTCTAGCCTGGATGAGCAGGCTTCACCCTGTTCAGACCGTGTGCTTCTCGGTGACCAGGACAAGAAAACAGAGGCTGCTGGCATCTCTGTGCATCAAGCGCTGCTTCTGCATTCATCCCTGCAGGAGAATGGAAGTAAACTTGTGCTCACAGTCTGGATAATTTCCTCTACAATAATAATAATAATAACAACAACAACAACAATAGAGCCAATACGAGAATTAAGTGAATCTTAGTGGCTATGAAAATGAAGGGTTGGGGCATTTGGCTAGAGTTAGGCAGATGCACTAGAAATTGCTTCAGAGTTTCTCCTGTACTCTTCACTTCAGATGTGCATCACTTCTGTGTTGGTCCATTTCTAGGGTTGTTCTCCTGTCCCAAAGACTGGTCCCTCCCTGCCTGAAAGACTGGTGTGAGATTTAGTGTGGGATAATAGGTTGTTTGATATTTTCACTCTGTTTGAATAAATTTCTAGGACTGAAGAAACATGCCTAATGAAAGTGGACACTCTTCTTACCTGTATCCTGCTGTAGTTTGGTGCAGGAGTGTTATTTCTGTCTGTGTCGCATTTTTCCAGTCTGCTTGGATGCAGGCCTGTGTCAGTGCTACCCTCTGAATGCCTCAGAAGTAGGGATGCTGTAGGGATGTGGTGTTCAGTGTATGGAGCAGCGAGGATGGCTCCCTACTTAGCAGCTAGGGACAACGCTGTGAGAGAGGATTTGAAACAAGGGGAAAGCTTTTTGGAAGAGAATGGGGGGGAATGTCCTATGTATGTTGTCATTTGCTGGGGCAATTTTTTTTAATACTTTTGTTACTTAAGAATTTTCTCTTCAAGCAAACTTCATGAATCATTTTCTCGTCGTAATTAGTGGTAGAGACAGCAAAGAAATACATTCCTCTTCCAATGGCTTTTTGTTATTATCTAGTAAGTTCTTAATTTTCTCCATGTGGTGCCTCTCCTTCCCCCCTGCAAATCAGTACTATAGCTAGTAATTTAACAAGCACTTGTGGGTGTGCTTATCCCTGCTGAGCATTTTGCCGCCTGCTTTTTGTGTGCTCTAGCATTTTCTGAGTAGGCAAGGAAGGGATGTGCCAGGGTGTGTAACCCCGCCATTAGCATAGCCAGCTGTGACTCCTGGTTTAGCTCACAGGATACACTGCCTGATTTCAATCCCTCCTCACTTCTCTCTGCTTCAGGGCTGCCTTGAGCCCTGTGAGGGGATGACTCTTGCATCATTAATACATATGTGCCACTTAGGATGAAAATTTATTATAAAATGCCTGCTGCCGTTTACTTGGTGCATCTGTTACTGGCTGGAGTAACTTGCCTGGTCTGCTGGCTGGCGGTCCTCTTGCACATATGACCAAAAATTTCTCAGAGGGAGCTGTTATCAAAGCTTTTAGGCATTTAACTTTGGTTATGGAAAAGGAATAGTCATTAAAAGAATCAAGCCCTTCATCTGAGCTCATCAAATCCATACCAACGTTCCGTTTTGATTGTGTGATTTTGGGTGGGCAGATCCCCAGAAACATTTCTAACCAGATGTGCTTAAAGCTGCTGGACAAATATTTGAAGGCATTACCTGGAAGAGTTAATTTGCTGATGAAAACTTGCCTCTCTGTCTGGTACTGGAGTGAGCAGGAGGAACTTATACCACCAGCAGTGCTAAGTTTGGCTGGTTATCTCCCCACCCTGGCTGCTTTTTGGAAGCAATGAAGTTGGGGGGAAAAAAAAAAACCTTACTCATGATATTTCAGTTTTTCCACTGATGTGACATCATTGGATATAACATAGAAACAAGTTGTCAAAATAAAGGGGAGGCAGGGTGGAGGACGGGAACTGTGCTGCTTGATTGAAAACATCCACTGCCATTTCGGAGAGACGGTAGCTGGGATCGCTTTGCTCAGAGGCCTGGTACGGGGCTCGTGTGGGGATGCATCTCCACGCCTGCAGTGAGGAATTGTTCAGTGTCAGTAATATGTTGTGCTTCCTTTGGAGAGCCTCCGAACCTCCCCAGACGCCCCTGCAAGCTCTCCAGCCCTGCCTGCCTTTGGTGCTCCTCCTTTGAAGAGGGCTGTGTCTCCCCATGCAGCTTTTTGCCTCTGCCTATGCAGGGCCTGGATTTGCAAATGGGTTTTTGTGTCTGTATCCTTGGGACACTGGTACAGACCTCAGCATGTGTGCACGCATGTGAGGTCTTGAAAGCGGAAGGGAAACAATTGGGGATGGGTGTGGGATGTGCACACTTCAAAAAAGAAAAAAAAGTTAAGAAAGAGACTGCTGGGATTTCAACAGGCTAAACCCTGTGTTTCTGTTTAGGTGGTGCTCTTTAGTGGGACTGAGCAAACACCAATTCAGTGAGAGTTTGTGGTGCTGAGCTTGTCAGAGTTTGAAATACTTTCAAGGCATTATCCCTCTAAGCAAGTTATTCTGCCAAAAGCAAGCAAAAAAAATTCAGGAGAAGCCCTGTGATGGTAGTTATGCTGATTCCTCAGTTGTGGCTTTTCATACTACCTAGGGTATATCTCTGGTTGCTTTGTGTGAACTTGTGAATGAATTTTTCATCAGAATGCAACACACTGCAAATAGAAGTGGGGTTGGTTTGAATTACATGAATTATGAATGTTCACAGAGACTTTTGCACCAAGTTTTACAACATATTTAAATAAACTCTTCAAGGTAGTGAAATTTTGGTGGAGAAATGATTGGAGGTGATAGCATTGTCAGCCATGTTAATTTAGAGAGATTGGGATTTTCATTGATTAAAAAAAAAAACAAGCACCACCACAAAACCAAATAAAACCACAACAAAACCCAGCAATGAACCCTTACTGAAACTTGGTATAGAAGATCTCAGTCCAGGAATATGTTACATTTACAGTGCTTGTTTACAAAATTCTGGCTTTAAAGAAGTTTACATTTATGGGGAGCATATTATCTGGCATCAATCATTTGGGACTTAAAACATACATAAAAGCCAAAGCAATAATTTGGCAAGCACCCTACATATGTAATAAATCAGCACAGGAGCTGGTGCTGGCTGTCATTAACAAAGATTATCAACTAATTAAGCCATTTATAGTGAGCCAATCTCATGGTATTCCCATTATTGCCTTGATAGCAGCTGAAATCAGTACAGCCATGGTGTGTGATGAGTGAAAGGACCTCACAGCCACTGTTTCCCTTGGCTGTAGACAGCAGCAGAACAAGCGTTCATGTTTCTGTTGCAGTTTCATTGCTCCTGTTCTTGCATTTACCAACAGAAAAGGTACAGGCCGCCTGGATTATTCAATCACTGTACAACTACTTCACGTAACAAATAAGGGTTTTTTTGGATACAGATACATTCAGTCACAAACCAACTGATTGTGTTAAGCTACCTATTCTGTAGAACAGCAGGAAACAGGATTTACATATACAGCTCATTAGTCTCTGGGTATGTCTTCTGTAAGCTGCCAGGGATGTGTAACATCTAAGAGGGGGATTACTGAGTGCGAGGCAGTGACCTCTAGTTAAGGTCTAAATGCTAAGATGACTGCAAATCAACAAAAGTAATTGTCAGGAAGTGCCACATCCTGGTTGATATTTGCATGGTTTATGTTGTTATAGAAGGAAGACAAAGCTTGAGGCTTCTGCTGTTGTTTGTGTTGTGTTTTTGCTTTTTCTGTTAGCAACATAGTTTAAGCATCTTTTTTAATTAATGTGCATGTCTAGCTGTATTTTTACACATCATCTTCTATAGGAAAGGATGGGCTGGGGAACGTACCAACGTGAAACCTGGGTGTACGTTAGTAATTGGATTTGGTTTTGTGCAGCCACAGGAAACTTAGTGATTGATTGAGGGCCTGCAAGTGTTGACCTTTCTTCAAACACACATGTCCCACGGGCAACAGGATCCATTGATAGGTGGCTAGAAAATAACTATTGTTCACTGACATCCTTTGTTTTCTTCTTCTTCCTTTTTAAAACAGGTTTGAATTATAACTTGACTGCTGATGTGGCAAAGAAGGAAAAGAGCCAGCAACCCAGAGTTTACTTTGTGACTTCTGGAGAGACAGTGGGGCAGATCACAGAGAAGTTACAACTGTCTTACATGCAGGAAAAGTGTGAGCATTACCTAGCGTATGTCAAGGTCAGTTCATTCCTGTCCTTACATTGGCCTCGTTGCAATTCCACTTTTTTTTTTTAATATTTAACCAATTAAAGTGATGCTGCTTGGCTTCAGACGTTCTTTGTTTTCCTGACAAATGGATGAAGTTTTTGGGGTGGAAGCTCAGAACATCTTGCTTGGCATGATTTGTCAGTCTGAGCACCATTGGGCCTCCAAGACCTGGTGCCAGGAATATGTATTTTATTTACTTTTGATTGGGCACATTTGCATGGGATTTCTTTCTTCTTTTGGCTTGGTTTATTGCTACACTTGTTATACTCAAGGAGGCAAAGTTTTGTTTTGGTAGGAGCAGCAGGTTTAGTGTTTAGTTTTGTGTAAGGCCTGACTGCACAAGGGGGTGGTGATGCAATCTGCATGGCAATGCCAGGAAAACATGGGGTCTGTCCTGAAGCAGTTGGGCTCTTGGGCTTGAAGAGCACCCTGGATTTTGTCTGAGCTTGACAGTAGCTTGACAGTAGCAGTGGGATAACTTAATTTCACATATGTCATGGTCCTAGGGATACAGAGAGTGCTTTGCAAACATGCTGTGACATAGAGAGGGTCTGTTCTTCCTGTGACAAACTCTTCATCCAGTGTCTGCTAGGACCATAGTTATTTTTGCTTGGCAGCTGTTGTTGAAGAAATGTCACCCAGGTGCCATTCTGTTTGCAAAGCAAGCACAATAGTTTTCTTCTCAGATGAGAAATGTATAGAATGGATTTGAAAATTATGTAGGAAGGAGATTTATCTCTTAAACTGCCTATGTCTTACAAGCACTAATCTGTATCACCAGTCTAGAGGGCAGTATGAGGCAATATGGTTGTGTTGCTGAGTAGCATATCCTCCTCACTGAAGGACATATTCCCATAGTATGACCTAAATTCAGTGGATATCACTTGGCACTCTCTTGTTTTGAGAATCGAGCAGGTCCAGACATCCCTAAATGTATAAACTTTTCCAGGAAGCTTCTTTGTACCTAAAAACTGTGAGAACAGAGATAAAATTTATCCTTTGACTTTATCTACATTTTTTGCATGGCTGTTGAGAGAAAATAAAATAAATAAAGGGACCACCATGGAGGAAATTATGTACTGTTAAGTTGTGTGGATCTCTGGGAAGAGACTAGCTATGATCCGTGGGTTTTTGTTTCTAGAACAACCTTTACTTTCTGCTGTGGAAAAGCTCATTAAATAAAATGTAGATGTAGGAGATTTAATGTTACTTAGAAAATGTGACTGTGACTTTACTAATTCTAGTCTCTCTCAAGTGAGCACATCTGGTTAGGCTTTAATGTATTGAGTTCAGATGAAAAGGAGCATGTCCCTTTCTATCTTAACCCAATAACGATTTCTTTCACATTAGTCCTGGTTTAGTTTTTGAGTACAGAACAGAATTTGTTAAAGGGCAACAAGCCCAGGAAACTATATTTTATTTATTGTAGCATTTCTAGCTGATGTTGGGAGTGCAAAGGTAAGAACTATTTTTCTGGCAAATTCCTGGGAAATTTGACTTTTATAGGCAAGGGAAACATTTAAACATGTTTAAAAATACCAACAACTTAAAGCAAAACAGCTGGTTAACAAACAAGGCTACTGGCTTTCTATATGATATAAGCAGCTATTTTTCACAGTTGGAAGAATAGCAGGAAGTGGTGTTTGTTCATGTAAGGGAGAACGCGAAGTAGTGGAGAAAGATAATCCCTGTGCTTTCATGGGAAAGGTGATATGATCCATGAGGCTACATGACATTAGAAACATCAAAGAGAGCCCTGCAGACTCTGGAGGAATGGAAATGGGGTCATGATCTTTCACTGCTATCCTTAAGTAACAGCTAGTAAAACAAAAACCCTGAAAACAAAAAAAAACCCTCCACAAACTCCAACCAGAAATCTCCCTGATTGCATAGTTTCGTGATGGAATGGGTGATAAGAGATATGGTCTTAACATATATGAAGTATTTCACTTAGACTTTCCTTCTTCCTTTTATTTTACTATATGCCTGACAAATTTGCCTCCATGGCAAATGGGGTTGTTAGCAGTTGCATCCTTAATCTGTTCATTTTATTATTGTTCATTTTGAATTCCCAGTGACAAATAGGTTTATATGGTAACATTAGGATGTCAGTTCTGGACTACTGGTGATCAAGGATAGAGAAGCTGTTTGGACTTGTGCGTCGCCTCATGCTAGCTTGACAAACCCTACTGGGTAAACAAGGTGTCCAATCCAAATGGCACGTGGCAGAGCTCCGTAGGTTGCGTTAGTTAAATGAAAGCCTGTGCCAGGCCTTGCTGGATGAAGTTGTCTTACCAGCATGTAGTTCTAGCATGTTAGAGGCATAAAACAGAAAGACTGAGAAAAGTCACGGAAAAACTAGAGCTATACAAGCTTGCTATGGTTTCTTTTGACAGATTTGATCTCGAGGCCAGTGAAACTGGGCACTGAAAGACTTGCAGGCTGCAAATAAACTGACAGGGATAATCATTAAATTGTTTTGCAATTAATAAATCTCAATGTTTTGAGCTTGATTCCTTTCCTATTTGTGGTCCCCTCTCAGGACAGGAGCTACTGTTCTTATTGCTGCTAATGAATTTGAGTATTAATGTCTGTCTGTCCTCATAACTGTGTGACTGAAATAAATGGATCTTGGAAGGCTTGTAAGATAGCTCAGAACTTGATCTTGTACAAGGCAGGCTACTGAATTACAGTTCAAGTTGCTAGAATTATGGTAATTCATTAGAAAAATTCCTTTTCCTGGTTGAGAACAGAGAATGAAATGGAAATGTCTTGGGACTTCAGAATGCTTTGGGTTTGGTTTTGTCGTGGGTATGGGGAAGTAGAAGAGAGATGCAGTTTTCTGATTATTTTTCTTTCTTTTCCCTCTCCTCTCCATTGGAACATGTTTGATTTCTCGTTAAGAAATTCTTTAGTATACCTAGACAGTAATTCCAATACTCGCAGTGCCTCAGGTTTCATCTGCAAAAGCTGCATTTGTTTTAATTTAAACAACCTTTGGAGGTTTGACTGATACGTTCAGTAGAAAATGGATAGCTGGTGCAAGTGGCTATTAATTGAAACGTTCAGGAGCATCGCTGGTTTTGTGTAGCTGATCTCTGCTGTCTCTTGGAGGTGCTCTGCTGCTGCACAGTTCCTTCTCGAGCCAGCTGGGGGGTGATAGTGCTGCCAGTCTCCTTCAACAATGGTAAAAGTAGTTAACAGGAGATAAACACAGTGCGTGGTAACCTGTCAGTTTTGCTGGAGGAAAATGAAGCAAAAGTTTTAATCTGATTAACTTTTTTTAAAATGGATTTGGTTTTTGGTAGAGGGAATGGCAAACATAAATGTGAGAAGATGGAACGTGGTACCAAAAGGAGAAACACCTGAGGTGCAGAAGTGGGTAGAAACAAAAAAGATGAAGAAAATAGTCGGGTTTGGAGGCTTTACAAGTGTCTGCTTAATTTTAGTATCTAGGCCTGCAGCTGAAATGTAAAGTTTTCTCTTGGGAACTGCACTTGTTTGATGGTGCTCAGAAGACTTGAGCTGTGTGTTTAAGACGTGCTGTGCTCAGGGCATCAGCTCTGAGGAAACATTGTTTCCCACTTCCAGTAACTGCCCTGGTTGTTTCCTGCTTATGTGGGCTCCACTAGTATTTAGGATAGATTTACCTGCGGATAGGACAAGAGAATTTGACGGAGACAGCGAAGCACATTGTGCCCACAGATTATGTAGGGTCAAATCTTGTTTTTCTTGATTTATCCCAAAGGTGTAATGGTGATGATGGTGAAAACCCCTTGTACGATTCCTGCATTTATTAAAGAAGCACTGTCTGGTTTCTTGCCCCACTGCAGGCCAGCCAGCTGGGCTGCCTGTTGCTACCAGTCATTGCTGTCTGTGTGCAGAGTGAATGTTGTAATAGCTTCAAACACCATCAGCAGTCCTGGCACATGATTAAACCAGACACAGCATTTATATTTTCCAGAGATCTTTATCTTGGTGACTGTCTAGTTGTTTTAAGCAGTCTCATGTTGCTCATTGTATTAACTCTTGATGGATCCGCTTGTAGATCATGGGAAGGATGGGCTGAGAAGCAACAGAGGAGCGGTGGTACTAAAGGCTTTTTATAATGGCATGTACGTGAGGAGCTCATACGGTGTTTGTACAGGCAAGTTTGGAATAAAATGCCACCTTTTCAACAGAAATTGTGCAGCTGTGTTTTGTTCACTGCTGAATTCTGTAGCTAAAATTTTGCCTTTTTATAAGTATGTCTCTGGCCTTTGTCTGCCATGCGTCACTGTTACCTCAGGTCTCTAAAAGTACTCTGGGTGCTGATCTCGCACAACTTCACCTCTAGTGCTTGCCAATTTTAGTCACTGTGATATTTTTCCCTCTGTAGCTGTTTGATCTCATCTGAGGGGGCATGTGTGTATTGAAGTCTTTTATTCTTAATCCATAGTAATCTGTTTTTTTCCTAGAGTCTGGGCAGTGAAGCATTCAGTCTCACCATCACGTGATGTAGAGATGGTATCATTTGCAAGATGAACTTTATTGTGAAAGTTGTCTGCCTGTGAATTAGCATCTCTACGTTAAGATTTGGCTGGTGGTGTTACAGGAGACAGAGACAGCCAGAGACACTCAAGAACTTATCTTGGTCTTGGGTTTTGGTTGGTTTTTTGGGGCTTGTTTGTTTGGTTTTTTTAAATTGGGCTGGTTTCTCCCATACTGTCAACCTAGAGCCTTTTGAAGATGGGGTTCATCAGCAGAGCTTGCTGCTGAAGCACTCAAATTAGGTTTGGTGGCTCCAGGCTGAGCCTGGTTGCTCACATTTTGCGAGGCCTTTCCTGAGATGCTGGTGTTACAAGTGATGATTTGTGTATTGGATGTGGGTGATAGCTACTGCTTTGAGGAGGAAGTGAAAACCCGTCCCTCAGCGAGTGCAGCTCCTGGGTAGTGACCCATCTGGTCCTGCTCACCTCTCCCTGAGAGAGGAGAGAAATCAGAGCAAGTCAGGGGATAACACTTGAACCAGAGACTGCTTTCACAGCAGCAACAGCTATGAAAACTTAGTCACGGTTATCTAGAATTTCACAGGGTTTGGACCACTGGGCAGACAAAAGGAGCGGTGACCTGTTCCAGCCTGCAGCAGGAAGTTTATTGTTGTTGCAAGAAAGACGAAAGCTGCTGTGTAGTTTTGCCAGGAATGATGACCGCAGTGAGATTCAGCACTAAGACCAAGAGCAGAGTTGATATCTTTGGGTTTGTTCCTTTTTGTTGTTTTATAGAATTTTTTTTTTTTTTTTTTTACCCTTTTGCTGAGCCAACTGGAGAAACTGTGAGGCCAAGCCAGATGCAGTCATAGTGTATGTTCAGTCATAAAGAGCTGTGGGATAGGTTGGGTGATCATGAAGCACAGAGGTTTATTTACAGAAGCATACTTTCCAGAACAATTCTGTTTTCCAAAACTGCGCAAAGTGTGCTCATAATCTATTAGCACACCTGCCTCCCCTCCAGCAGAGCAAAATAAATACAATCTTAGCAAAGTAAATATAGTGTTTTCTGTTGCCTTACTCCATTGTAAAGTGATCAGCCCTCTCTTTTTGGATACGCTCTGGCTGGCACTGTGTAGAGCTGGTGTTTCATCTTGAAAAATGAGCTAGAGAGAAGAGAAACTACATTTTATTCTGAGTAGCTCATATGGGCAAGGGAAGAACAGTTGTTAGCTACATAACTTTGGGTTCCTTTTCATTGCCTCTTAAGTACAGGGATTTAGACGTACCAGAAAGAGTATTAGGAGTTGATGGGAAGACTGACATCTTTGAGCTCAGCATTAACGGTATCAAGATTTATATAATGTTAGTGACCATAGAGTTGTCTTTGGCTTTTCTAGAGGTTTTTGCAAGGTTCACCAAGAGCAAGTAAGAATGTCTTTCAAGGGTGAGCATAATATACTCAAGTTCAAAACTGTCTTCCACCATGTGGCCTAAGTGAAACTGCCAAATATACCTGGAACTAGCATCCTTTCAGAGGGGACCTCATGCTGCAAACAGTTAAGTGCTGTACGATCTGCTGGGGCCTGTAGTGAAGCTACATAGGAGAGCAAATTGTGGCAGATACTATGCTATTAAATGTTTTGGTGGGCAGCGTAGCTAGTAGGGCTGTTTGGTAGCCCAAAAGGTCTTGTTTCCTGAGGCCAGTGGGAAGTTTTCAGCTGTGAGCTGAAGGCAGAGGTTTTGCACGGATGCCCTCCCCTGCCCATCTTCCCAGGTTTTTAAAGAAGCCACGTTTATTCCCCTCACACTGACAGGGTGGCGAATGTCTCCTCCTTTCTGGTTTGAGAGTGTCTTTGAGTGTTTTGTGCTCTGTACGAAGTTTGTGCATTACAAAAATAATGAAACAACAAAAAAAAAAAGCCATTCCACTTCAAGTTTTAGCAACGTTTTTACTTTAGTTCACTGTTGATCTTCAACTTTTGCCAGCGTGTATGAAAAAGGCCAAGTACACTGTTTATGGCCCAGGCAGAAACTTGGTTGCTCTAGTGGAGCTGCAGTCAAAGTGCCTGGTTAATCAAATTCATGGATCCACATAAAGAGATTTTATGTTCCTAAAATGAAATAAATATCATCCTGAATGAGGCTCAGTGAGTAGATTTACAGCACAACAGCTGCTGAAATTCTGCTTTGCCTGCCTTGTATTTCTTTTTACCTGCCTTTTTTCAACTGCATTGTTCCCTGCTAAACCCTAAAGGGATCCAACACTTTAATTTTGAGCCCTTTGATAAACTTGTCCCTTAATATATTCTGTAATGGGAAAGAAATACCCTTTTTTCCCCCGCAAGAAATCTCTCAAAAATACATATTTTTTTAGCAAAGCTGAGAATTACTTTTATTGCATGTAAATTCTTAATGAAGTGTGACACTTCATTGCTGCTCTTAGACATTCAGTAGCAGGCTTATGTCTGGCTTTACTGTCTGCCCATTGATGCATTTTTGTCCAATACTACAGTTCCTCAAAAAGAGATTTCATTTGCAGATTAAAACTTTTGGAGACCCAGGAGGGGCAGAATTAGGCCTGGACGGAGCATGACCCTTTTAGGGAGGAGGATACCAGAGGCCATCCATGGAGCTGTTGTCTGAGAGAAGTCATTGCATTTCCCAGTGATGGCACTTTTAGGAAGTGAATGGCCAAACAGAGATAAAAGAGGTGTTGCACTCTGTGCTAGGAAAAGTAATTTCAAAAGGCAGGTAATGATGGATAGGAATATTTTTGCTTTCTCTGGCACTCCTGGTTAACCAAAGGGCTTGTTTTCTCAGGTGGAAAGAAGCAACAAAGAAGGCAACACTACTGTTTTAGAAATTTTCTAAGCTTGTGTTTTGTACAGAGTGATATAAACTAAACACATGATGGCAAATTGTGCCGTAAAAGTTTATTAGTACTTCTTTGGGACAAACTTACACTTGAGGTGAATACGCTTAATGCTAGAGTCTTGCTGCAGAAAATTACAATAAGGAAGAGCTTGTTTGTCTTAGTGGTTTTCCTGTTTATAACACATAGAGGAATATCAGTCTGTGCGGTAATCTCGGACACACACATGTACACGGTCAGTTTATCCTGTCCAAACAGGGGACTACCTAAAATTACCACCCTTTCATTTTGCTGCCCTTAGGAACGAATGAGCAAGGCACTTCATTGGGAAACATTGGAGGCAACTTCCAACAAAAAACTTCTCTAGGCTAAAAAGAAAACAATTAATTTTGCTGGCTGTGGCTTCTGGGTATGTTCCAAATGTATAACATTCTCGTAGTCAGAACAGACTTGAGTCTCCTGGGAGACTCTTGCAGATGCTGGGTTTGGTTTGGTTTGGATGGCAGCACGTAATGTTAATCCAGTGCCCTAATTCATACCGAAAGTGCCTGACAATGTGTTTGAAGAAATGTGGGAGTAATAGGTTGCAGGCATGGAGCTTTTTTGGCAGAAAATGCCTTTTCTCCCTTTCTCCCCAGTCGTAAGTTCAGTTGTGGAACTGAATTAATCTTGAACTCCTGAGGTCCAGAAACAGTTGAGGAAAGGCCCATACCCTGTGCAGTTACCCTCACCCCCACCGGCATTTCCATATGCAATAGTGTAATTACAGATCCCTTGGGTTGTGCTGGTGGTCAAAAGTTACATCCCTGGTCATAGGCTTTCCGTTTGTTATGTAATTTTAATTATCGATTCCCCTCATAGAGCTCAATGACCTCTCCTGGAGTCCCAGCTATTTTAGGAAATGTTTAGTATTCTGTGCCTGGAACCTGCGTGTTGTTCTATGCCGGCTGTGCTCCTCCAGACATTTGAAACAGGTAGTTATCCAGGAGTTCAAATGGTTTTCCACTTGCCTACAATGTCTTTGACTGAATGGCAGGTACTTAAGCTTGTTTCCTGACTTTGTATACAAGATGTTCTTATAGATTGGATGCATTACATAAACTAGCTTAAGCTTCTTCACTTTGTGTTAGGATTTTACAATGGTCTTTTCTCCCATCAAATGTTTATGGCCCTTGTGCGTGCTTTCAGTGGTCACTTTTGTTTTGAAAAAGTGATCATCTTTGAAAATAAGCATACTTTTGAAAGCTATCCTCAAAGCAGTGAAGTAATCAAATTTTAGGAATATATGCAAACTAATTTTGAGGGTTTATTTCCGCTGTTGGAGTCCTCTGACTGGCTCACAGTATAATGTGCTGTTTGTCTGATGATAAAATTTGTATTGCTGCGTGTGAGTTATACAGCTTTAAAAGAGCAATTTTCAGAAGAGAATATTGTAAAGGCTGTGTGTAATATAACTAACTAATTGATTCTTAAGCAAAAACTCAGTGTTACTGCACCAGCAAAGTTTCTCTGATCAGATTCCGCCAAGAACATAATGTAGCAACTTCAGTGTTTCACAGAAAATTTAACCAGAGCATCTTCTAGTCTGCCTTTATTGTTAAGTTATTGACCACTTTTTCTGCCTAAGTTGCACCTATTGGTGTTCCCGATAACGCAAGTGGTTTCCTGTAAATAAAGTCCTCCTGAAAAATACTTAATCATGAATGGCTTTTGCATGTTTTTTATGTAAGTTAGATTGTTTTATTGCCATCTTGTTGCTCTAGCTATTTTTAATCTCCATTTATGTGTAGGTTTTAAGGCACTGAATATGTTTTACTCTGTGATATGTGAATGTGCCTAATACTATAAGGCTAGGACTGGGTGATAACCTGACTGTAATAACAAATAATAATGAAAAGGAAGAGAATCCTGCAAGAGTTTATATTGCTTTGTTTTGTTTTTTGGTCCTGGGAGAAGACTCAGGTCTGGTGTTAAATTCTAGACTGAAATGTGAAGAGTTAGCTGTAAATCTAAGGGAATCTAATGCAAGAGTAAAGTAAATTTACTACTGCCTTCTTTTGGCACACACTGCATCACTTAAGACTTCCTTAGATGACAAAATAAGTTAAAAATACAACTGGTTAAACTTGTCATGACTTAGTAATTTTCATCCTATTAGCAGACACACAGCGTCTCATTTGGCAAGATTGACTATAAGGGAACTGACACTAATGTCACTTTGGTGAGAAGAGTGTAAAAATAGAAATAACTAACAAAGAATGTAAGTTAAAACAGGATATGTCTTATATCAATTTATACTTTTACATATTTTTGACCTGCTGGGATATAGAAAGCACCAAGTGAAATGTACAATTAGCCATTAAAAAGAGGTTTTGGTGAAGCCCAAGCGTATAAGGACAATGGTCTGATGGAAAGGCTTTTAAAATCCTTTCCATGTAAGAGACTAAGCTCTGTCACTCTGCATGCATATTTGGCTTGTGTGCTCTTGCTCTGGGAACTAGCAAAGATGTGAAAATTGAAAAGCCAGAAAATTCATCATGTTCCAAGGAGTTTAAAAAAAGTTTAAAATAAAGTTGAAATATATGTTACAAGTTTTTACCCTCTTGCATCTCCGCTTTTAACTGGGGACAGGCAGTGGAGCATGGATGCTTTGAGAACCGACTGGATAGCTGAGGCTGTCTGTAAGTTATCTTGAATGTTTTTAGGAAGTTTCGAGGTTTTCAGTCCTTAAATAATAATAATAATAACAACAAAGTGGCAAGTGTTCCTGCAAGTGCAAAAGCAGTAACAGTGATGGAGTGGCACAATGTGTAAACTTTGGTGTGGTTTTTTTTTTTTCCCCTATTCAAGCTCTGCTCTGTTCTTTCAGGTACAAGGTCTCTGAGACCAGACTGAAAAATTGAAAAGCGGAACCTTTTATGTTACTTTTTTCTCATAAGGATTTTCTTTATTCAGAGAAAACAGGTGCTTTCATGCAACTGTAATAGCTATAAGCTACTCCTTTTAAATCATTGAGCAGATCACTGAGTGGTTCTGAATTGCTCTTGATTATGTGCCACCAGGGGAAACAATTGCTTCATGCCTGGTAAAGTGCAAAAGCCTGACAAATTCACATGGTAACAAACCCAATTTTGTATGAAAAATGTTACCCCTGTGAAAGTTAGCAAGTGAGTCCAATTCCCATTTGTGGTGCATGACCCCCCCCCACCCCAGGAGCAGCTTGCCCAGGAGAGGCTGGTGATGTGCCCCCATTCACTGAGCTCTGGAGTTCACCGTGAAGAGGAGGCCTGAACCCTCCAGCTGTAATTGGCTCCCTGTCACTTGGAGAGGTTGGTGGGGGGGCCCTGGCACATGTGAGCATTTAACCCATCCACTGCTTGATTGCAGGAAGGGAGCTGGAGGAGGTGGTTTCCATTTTCTTGGGTTACCCATGGGATCATTTCCATGAAAGCTGCCCCTGTCCGCTCTCAAATTGCAGCAGCAAAAATCATGAGCTGGCTTTGAGAGGCTGAGCCCTGGAGCATAGCCAGGTTCAGGAGCCCAGACCACAGTCTGTGCCAAGAAAACACAAGCACTGCAACAGAAATCAATGGCAAAAACTATCCCAGGCTTCAGCAAGGGGTGAGGATCTCGCCTGGAGACCAGAGCAGACCCTACTCACGTGAGACAGCATTTTCAAAGCCTTTCCTGAACCCACTAGGTATTTCTGGTGTGGGGGAATGGGTGAGTGTTTAAGCTGGACAGTACTTCCACCTCTGGTGTTTCTATTCCTGATAAATGCACTGGGGCAGGTTGTGCTGCCTGTATCTCTGCTTGACCAATACATATTCAGTCAAGTGTGGCAAAATGCATCCCTGAAATGGAGATACTGCATGAAACTGTGCTGTGACACCATAGCCATTGCAAGCAATAAATATTATCCAAAGCGCTGGTTTTTATTTGTCCCTTCCAAGAACTTGGACAAATGCCAGAATTTATTTTTAAACTTTATGTAAGTGACTTAAATATTTGTGATGGCTCATTTTTCTTTCCTCACTATTTAGGGAACAGTCTTAATTTTGCCCTACATTGTTTCTGTTATTGTTTGTTGGGTTTTTTGTTGTTTTTTTTTCTTGATTCCCCTTCTGTAACAAAATTATCGTATGTCCTGTGTTGACTGAAGGCTAGTGGATTCAACACAAGGTTGCTTGCTTCAGGGAACGAGCAGAATGTATTCACAGGGCTTCTGCCTTGTCTCCCTCCTACCCACCAAGCCAGCTATCTAAAAATTGGAGTTTTCTGACTGCATAATCTGTATATATCTATCTTTTGGTGTTAACACAGTCTTTTTTGTCTTGAAAGGAGTACTCCTGAGTGCAGCTCTGGAGAGCTGCATGGTGTGCAGCCAGCTTAACAGTTAATACTTATGTGTGATTACTATTAATCTCTTACTCTTGTAAGCATTTACTTTATGTCTGTCCCTAAGTCTTTAATGCAGTGGTTCTTATAGTGTTAGCCTTGAAAATGCTGCTTAATAAGGTTCTGTAGATCTCTTCCTCTTGCTTTTCTGACTACCAGTACCATTTAGGAGCCACTGCTTCCACCTGTGCCAGAGGCACAGAAACTGCCATGATTCCTCGTTGATTTCATCCCACAAAGTCAATGGGATTATTAAAGTACAGCAACACATCTGCATCATGATGATACTTCCTAAGACCTATGTGTCTCTTTAGTGACTGGTTGTATCAGTCCAAGTTTTTGGATTGCGAACTGTTGGGATCAGGGACAGCCTTTGGTACAGACCCTCGTATGAGCAGCAGCAGTGTTCATGGCTGTAAATGACCAGGAAAACAGTCACCGTGATGGATGAGGAACTTGTTTGATTTGGATGTTTGAGGGGTTGTTGTCTTAAAATAGACATCCCCAAAATAATCCAAAAGAGTATATAAACTGTCTAAATCTTTTGAGAAAGTAAAGTTTAGACTGGAGATCCCACGAGAGAAGGTTATCCTCCCTTATACTTCCCAGTTCTGGCTTGTCTGTAGATGCATTGTAGGGGCATTTCTGGGAACATGTGTGCTCTCATCCTTCTAGTTTCAGTTGGAACCAGAAAGAAAAGAAAGCTCAGAAATAATCAGTAGCTTATTAAGAAAAAGAAAAAAAAAATAAAAATCCAAAGCTTGAAAAGGCTCATGTAAAGCTTTGTATATGTATTTTATTTTTGATATAGCTGAAGTCTTCCATCTGAACAATGCAGTATTCTGCTGGTGGCTGAGAAGCAGGAAACGAAATAAGTATGAAGAAGAAACTGAGAGCATCAGTGATGCGTATATTTACATATATATATCTCGTATACTTCTAATGTCAATATACAAGGACTATTTAAATGACTTTAGGATATGAAGATGTGTTTCTAATTGTCATACTTTTATCATCTTCCTCTTCAGCTTAGTTTTTTTTCTTCCCAAATTCTCTAAGAAGTTCTCCAAACCTACGTATAGAGATCTGTGTTACGTGTGAGGTAGAGGGAAAGCTAGTCAGCCAGATAAATACTTATGCTTTGCAATATATTTTAGCAAAGGACTCATTACAAAATAAATAGATTGATACCTGGGAATCTTCTTCACAACAAAACAGATGTCGTTTAGTGTGTTGGGTTTCCTACTGCTAAATCTCTTCTCATTCTGCTGAACGTGTTCCTCCAGTGCCAGGCTGGATGATAGGTGTAGGCCACGAGACGAGCGTTGTGTAGCAGTTTGCCTTTGCCAACAGCTCAGCATTATCCAAAAAGAGCTTGATTTATGATCCCTGGAGAGCATGGCATATAGGTTAGCTTAGATGATTGCCAAGAAGCTTACTGCCAAACTTGCATTCTGCCTAGGAGGTCTATGGTGGACCTACAGCTGACTCTAGGCTTTGACAAAGGAATTTAGCATACCTCTATTGCAAACCACTTCTTCTCTTTTAAAACCTTTTTGTCCTCTGACAACTGTCAAAACTGTGCATCTGTAACTATAGGTTGCAGTGTTTCAGATGGGTGTGCTAATTTCCTTAATGAGTATTTAGTTGGTAATAACATAGTGAAGGAGAGGTATGGTCAGGTTTTGCTCATTTGTTTACATCTTGCAATTTTCTTACTCAGCTTTGTTGTCAACATTTGATCAGTGCTCCACCCTCGGGAAAGTTTTTCCTTTTGAGATGTTGCAAGGAGTTATTTTTGTGGATGCATACTGCTGAATCTGGGTATGAAAGACAGGACTACATCAAGCTGTGGGCTGCAATTTATTATGTATATAGTAAACACAGATGATGGAAGTCTTGACCCACAAGATTGCTTCACTAGACAGATGGATGAAACTATCTTAAAAACATGCAAGTTTATTTCATTCCCTTAGGAAAGGCCTTTGGGTCATAAAGTGTCTATGCAAACAAATCTTTATTTTTACTATTATTATCTCTAATTTACTAATATTTTGACTAATACTTACAACTTTTTAGTATGCATTTTCAGCTTATTTTTCATTTTATGCAGACCACCATTTGCATAACTAAGCCTTTTGCTGTTCCCCTTTTCTCTTACTTTGGAGCAGTCTTGCTCATAGGAAGAGAGTGAGTGATGCTGGTTTTTATGTTAATTATATTTACAGAAACCATCTCTAATCAAAATTTGATTGAAAAAGCCCGATTAGGAGGAAGCTTATAAGACATCTTCTCTAGGAAAAGAAAAACAGTAAGGATATATTATAGCAGTGTTTAAAAATTCCTTACAAGACATGAACTTTTACCACGCTAGTCATGAGCAAAAGCACATTTAGGAACAGTCATTTTCCCTTCGGATGCAATAGTCTGTCAGGACTGCTCTTAGCCTCTATGCTTGAGAATTGCTGCTGGGTGATCCAAGGAAGGAGAAGTCACTGAGGGGAATGAGAGATGGCTGCAGCTCTTGCATACCGTGTGTTATATTCCATACTTTTCTCAGACAGGTTTCTTTCAATCCTGGGTTTTATGAATGGAATTGCAAGGGGTAAAGGGATAAGTATGCATGATTTTTACCAGCCAGTGGCTGGGGAACTGTGGCGCTATGCCATACCCCCTTAAAGTGTTTACCACCACATGCAAAACCAATGTACCAGGCCCTTTCCTATGGAGGCAGTGGTGAGCAAGAAAGTGAGCGTGGCATTGGGAATCAATGCTGCGCTTCAGTGAGAGGGCAGCTGTGGAGTTTACCACAGGACCTGTTGTAGCTAGATAATACACATGGATGAATTTTGTTTAATCAGGTCAGTCTGTACCTACAACTGAATGAAACTTTGTTACCTTCTGTATGTTTTCATTTGTGACTTAAAAAGGTGTATTAATGATTTAAAGTTGCATTTGCAAATGGATCTGTTCAGTTAACAATATTCAGGTTTTTGTTGAAGCACTGTAAAGAGGTGCAACTTTCCTTTTTTGCATACAAAAAAGTGTTTTTTCCATGTAATCTCTTTCCCAAATAGCACAAAGGGACTAAGCTATGATGCTGAGCACATTTCATTCCAGGTCAGTTATTAAAGCTTGTTACCTCATAGCACTTTAGGCCCCCTGGAAGAAATAATGATTCTACTGCAGGGGAAGGTAGCATGACTTAAGACATTTTTGAGGAATTCGTCTGGAACAAGATGCCAACAGTCATCTGAGAGAAAAAGTGACAGCAGCACTGGAATAAATGAGGCTGACGTGCATGACTGGGTGATACTCATTTCATCACACTTTCCATGTCTGTAGCTATTCACCTTTGGTTGGCCCTTACAATTAATGGTAAGAAGTAAGCATTTTTAGGGCATGATTCCCTTGGCCCACTCCACATGTGTGTGTTAGGGTGAGAAAAGTCAGACTCCATTGACTAGGTCTCCACTGGCTCACAAGAAAGCCAAGGGCAACTTTTTGGAGGTAGACATCTGTATTCCAGATGTCTACATTTAGCCAAATGACTCCAACTCAATCTAGTCCGGTGTTGTCTGACATTATTTGCAAGTTAAGAAGGAAAAATGCTTAGTTGGTAATGATGCACTGATCTGTTTCCAATATTCTATTAAGTGAATCAGATTGAATTTTAGCCAAAGGACTGGAATAGAGAAGTGGTACAGTCAAAAAACCACTTTCCACCCACCCCTGCAGTCAAATAACAAGAAAAAAAATCAAGCTTTTCAGCTATAAATCTGTACTCAACCTGGGGCATACAAGGTCTAGTTGAGTGAAAAGAAATGAAAGCGAGCAGAGCACAACTGCTGTCCTGTGTTCCTGTCTTTACTGTCTACTGGTCATGGGGTAAAAGACACAGGAGTCTTTCATACATCTGAATCCTACTAATTTTCTTCAGTGATGTGATGGCTATCCATAATCAGCAAATTTGTATTGCTGTGTTACAGCTGGGTATCCTACCTTGCTTTTAAAATGGCAACCAACGCGTGTGGGAGCTCCTCGTAGCCTTTCTGTAGGTCGTTGTAGTAGTAGTTGGATCAGAGCCCCAGCGAACAACCCAACAGCTGTGAAAGATGTTAGCTAAATGGTTTTAAATAGTTTATATTACTCTCACTGAAGAGCTTAGTGGTAGCATTGTTATGGTCTACTTCTTTTTCATGTTTGAAATGCCTGTAAAGTTACCTTGTGTTTGAAGCCAGTCATATTTTACACCTCATCTTTTGAAAATTGAGTGGGCATAAGGGTAAAATCAACTTCGTTGGAAATGACATGTACATGAATTCTATATTACAGCTCTCTTCTTACAATTTTTGCCATCACTTAAGAGTTTGGAGAACAGATTGTAAGGTGTGGAAGGCAGATGGTGTGACATAGGAATGGTAATGCAAGGGGCTAGCTGAGGTTTGTGTTCGGACTCTGCCAGGATCAAGTGCCATCAGCTTTTTATTCTTAGCAATGTCCACAGCTGTATTAAACACTTTTGCAAACAAACCTGTAGGAGTGCAGGCATAATAAATTCAGGCATTACTTCTGCTCTAAGCATTCAGAGATACTTCCAGCTTGTTATGGAGAGGAATAAATTTCTTCTATTCTTCTGTGAAAAACCCTTTTCCCTCCCAGATAGGAATAAAACCTTTTGTGGGGTTGTTTTTCTTCTTTTCTTTTTTTGGAGGGGGGGTGTGTGTGTGTATGTGTGTAGATAAGGTAAGGTTTAACCAAGAGGTGAAAACATGCACAAGGTGTTTGGGATTTTAATAACTGATATGTAATGTGGCTTTGAGAGCTAATGAATAGATTTATTCTTGTGTCTCCATTGCTGTGCAATTAGCCATATCTCCAGAAAGTTGCATTACACTTTTTTGACCCCTCAAGAAATAAGGTGGTGATGAAATGTCTGTTCTCATGTTCGCATTAAACATTTGAATTGAGATTTTGTGTCAAGATTTTGCTGACTCACTTGCTTTATAGGATTTACTACAAAGATCTTTCAGATCTGTCTCCAGTCATGGGAAAATAGGGAAAACAGCTAAAACATGTGAATGAGCATTATTAAGTATAGCCATAAGAAAATTCTTCTTCCCCCTTATTTTGATTTTTTTAAAAGTTCTGGTTGCATCTAATTGGTTTAGATTATTTTTACTGCCTGATAATTAACTAGATTCATGACAAAATAAATCATAAAACCCACTTAATCCACCCCTGAACGGTTTACCATCTAATTTTAGATCTTCTGTTAGAAAGAAAGAGATTGGAACAAAGAAAGCAACATTGTCCTCTGGCAGACTGAACTCTAGTTTCAGAGAGAGGTTCCTGGAGTGGGAGAAATAGTGAAACTACCTTTATTTACTATGATAGGAAATGACGTTTGGTACAAAAGTATGCACTAGGGCCTTGGAGGGTGCCTAGCTGACCTGCTGTGTAGATTAAAATAAATAAAAAATTATGTTCATGAAAAATATTAGTTCCTTGTGGAAAATTTAGCAGCCAGTCTGTTGTTTTTCTTCATGGAAATCTTCAATTTTCTGTGGAAAGTAATCATTTTTGCAAAAAATCCACTGTTTTTCCCTGGAAAGTTTTTACTTATCCTCTCGTTGAATCATTGCCACCTCCTTTGTTGAGCTGAAATGAGTAACTATTGAAACATCTGCCTAAGACCGAAGTAATATTGCCAGTACGTGTGAAGGCAAAAGAACATGTGGGGCTTGGCTGGGTACTGGGACAAAGTGGTGGTACTTGGTGGGGAGGAAGGCGTTATGGACAGTAATGAGAAATTATTGCCTTTCTATAGCAAACAAAACTTTTGATGAGAAATTGCATTTTTGCTGCAGCAGATGTACTTTGGTCTCTTTCTCAAGTTTTGTTGCCCCATAAATGAAGGACTGGGTTGCCTTTGCCATAGGAAGACAAAGACAGCTGGAGGAGAGGCCTGGAGAGGAGTTGTTCTTGCTGTTAGTGGGTGAGCAAAATAAGAAATAATCTGCAGCAGTGACTTCTGATGTAGGCAATTACGTTCCTACAACCATGGCTGCCATCCCATGCGCCCTGGTCCAAACTACAGAGCTGCAACAGCCTGGATTTTAGGTTATCAGCAATACAAGGAGGCACCTTAGTGGTTGCCAGTCTGCCAGTGATGAGCACCGTCTCTGAGAACCCACACACTTGCAGCACTGCACAGCTTGTGCACTTCCAAGTTCCTCTCCCCTTCCCAGGAGAGAGCATCCCCTCCCTGCAGGGCCTCTGGCAGAAGGGTCACACTGTGCCCGTGGATCATGAACCTGGTATTTCCATCACTGGGTGGCAGATGTGAAAATGACTCCTTGAAAGGTTCACTTGACTTTGGCTGACTTCAATCTGTCCTGTTTGCTTAACTTCCTAACTGCATGGTAAGGAAGTTGTTAAAACACGCTCTCTGTTTCTTTCCTTCCCCACAGTGTTCATCATAAAAGCTTTAGAAGTGCAGAGAGGCAGAGATGGAGTTTCTCTCGTTCTGTGCCAGCTTCTTTCAAGGCCAGGCTGCCATGATAAAAACAAATATCTTTCTGCCATTCAAGCATTGCTTTCGGTGAAAAATGATGGCACTTTTGGTTTTTATTTCTGTAACCCTTTGGCTTCTACAATGAAACTTAAAGCTTTTTCCATGTCTTTGGCTGCTGCTTTTGCTGAATTAGTATCGTGTTTCCTGCCTTAACCGAACAGCAAGGAAAACTTCAAAGGAAACAAGTGGACAGACGAGGAACATGTCGGCAGTCAAGAAAAGTCAAGCAGTTTTTCTGCTAGCGAAAGGACATTTTAATCTGCAGGGCCTCCACTGCAAGGATTGGATAGGGGTGACTGAGGATGAAGCAGAGCTGGTAAGGGAATGTGCCCATTCCTCCCAGTAGCAGCTTGTGTTTAGGCAAAGTGTACTCTGTGTTTATATGGCCACCACCACAAGCATGACAGATCTAATTTGCCACCTTGTGAATGGAAAAGTTAATCTCAGTAAGGTGGTTTGTTTTTAGTTAGTGTACAAAAAAGTAAAATGAAGGAGAGGCAGAGTTGGCCTCACTGTATGCTGGATTTAAAAAGTCTAAATTTGTGTGTAGTGCGAAAACTTCTGGAGTTTATTTTCATTCTGTTTCCTCTCTATAGTAAACGCTGCTTCTTTTAGTGGAAGAGTGATTTCTTCTCCTCTCTTAGCACAATCTTTTGACTGAAACAGTATTTTGAGCTTTTCCTTTTACAGATATCTTTGCTTCATTTTAACACATCAGCATGACTAATATGTAGGATCTTAAGCCCTGACTGCATTGCAAAGGGGAGATTCATGTCTTGAGACCCTCACTGCTTCTTCTTGGGATGTTGTTCCTGTAACACACTTCACAAGGGAGAGTTAGTTCAGGTTGTAGTGATTATTTCCTCTAAACCTGGAAAAAATACTTGTAGCTCCTGGTGGGATGAACTTCAGATTAGCAGCTCAATATCAGTAAACTCAAAACTTTCTGAATTACTTGTATTTACTCAACCTAAACTTCACCTTAAAACAAGTGATTTTGCAACATCCAGGATGACTTAATTCCTACTGATGAGTTTATCCTCACTGCATTCTTGCTGACATCAGCAAGGACTTGTGGCCTCTGTTTGCAGATGAGGGAAACAGAGTCGGAGGTCTTTTTGCTCTGCCTGCTTGCCATGTAGCCATCTGGTGCAGCAGATGAGGCAGGGATGCACTAGCTGATAGGAATGAAGGTAGTGCCAGGCACAGTCAGATACTAGCAGCTTCTGACAAAAGAAGGGAGCTAGCTTTTGGTTATACCTGCAGGGCCTTCCTGCCTGTGGGGATGGCTCTTCATTCCTAATGGATGTCCAGAAAACCTGCAAGAATTAGTATTTCTTGTAAGTATTTCCATGCCAGACCTGCATATGGAGAAGTGTGGAGAAGTGTTTCAGTGTGTCAGAGATGCTCCTGTGGGAAGTGGGTCCTAATCATGACAGCAGGCTCTCCTCCTGCCTCTGGGCTTTGGCTTTATTTCAAGGTTTCAGCTCAGACCTTGGAGATGTTTTTATTATTTTTCCCCCCTTTGTTAGACTTACCAACGCATCTCAGAATAAGATGCAATAAAATAGTTTGTGGGCCACGGCATGTTGCCATGTGAATGAATGGTGGCTTCTAACAGTTTCCTTAAGAAATAAAAAGAAAATAGTGGGAACTTTTTTTTTATTTATTTAAAACAAAACAAACCCCAAATACAAACTAAATAAAGCTTTATAGTGTAAGCAAGTGGCTGATGTTTCCCTGCTGGTAAAATTTTGTAGCCCTCATTTTATCTGTAAACCAGGCATAGCAATAATACTCATGCAGAAAGCTGCCTTGGGGCTGTTGAGTAGGGCTTGTAGGGGAGAAGGGACATTACTGAAGATGCTACTCATGCCTATGTTCTTCTCCAAGATCTGTTGCAGGGATGCCCCCTTTTTTTCTGGGCTGGCTGGCACAGGGTGGGTCTCACCACATTGTTCATCCCTGGTTGCCCTGGGGTGGTCTGACCACCCTTGTTCACTGCAGTGACATGCTGTGTGGTTGCACAGTGACTGTCCGGCAGACCTGTGCTTCTGCTTACCCAGTGCATCCTGCCTGAACTTCATTGCATGGTGCAGCTGCTGCAGCACGTCCCAGGAGGTTGCCAAAGGGCTTGCGCAGCTGTAGCTCTTCCACCTTCTCCTTCCTCCTCTCCTTCCAGTCTGGGGTCACCTCGCTGCTACAGGGTCTGGGATTTGCATCCTGCCATGTAACCTCGTAGGAAAGGGAAGGGTGTGAGCTGGCAGTAGCAGGCTCAGCGGGGCAGGTTCCCACAGACTGTCAAGACCTGTGTGTGTGTGAAAAGTGGTGATGAGAAAGTAGTCATCGATTTCCAGGTCGGTACAGGTCAGTACTCATAGGAAGGGAAGCTTAGGAAGCAGTGTCCAAGTGATAGTCAAAAAACCCTGTAGAATTTAGGATAGTTCAGGATTAAAATGTGACAGGGAATTTGTTAATTTAAACAAATTATCTTCAGGCACTGGAGTGCTAGTTCTATGATATGGTTTACCAAAATGACATGAGCTCTGCCTTTTGCTACTTTTATCATAGAATCATAGAATGGTTTGGGTTGGAAGGGACCTCAAAGATCATCTAGTTCCAACCCCCCTGCTGCGGGCAGGGACACCCTCCACTGGACCACGTTGCCCAAAGCCTCATCCAACCTGGCCTTGAACACTTCCAGGGATGGGGCATCCACAACCTCTCTGGGCAACCTGTTCCAGTGCCTCACCACTCTAACAGTAAAGCATTTCTTTCTAACATCTAACCTAAATTGACCCTCCTTCAGCTTAAACCCATGACCCCTTGTCCTGTCACTACATTCCCTCATAAACAGTCCCTCACCATCTTTCCTTTAGGCCCTCCTCAGGTACTGTAAGGCCGCAGTTAGATCCCCCTGGAGCCTTCTCTTCTCCAGGCTGAACAATCCCACCTCTCTCAGCCTGTCCTTATAGTAGGGGTGCTCCAGCCCTCTGATCAACTTCATGGCCCTCCTCTGGACTTGCTCCAACAGCTCCATGTCTCTCCTGTACCGGGACCCCCAGTGCTGGATGCAGTACTCCAGGTGGGGTCTCACAAGAGTGGAGTAGAGGGGCAGAACCACCTTCCTGAACATGCTGGTCACGCCTCTTTTGATGCAGCCCAGGACACGGTTGGCTTTCTGGGCTGCAAGCACACACTGCTGGCTCATGTTGAGCTTCTCATCCACCAACACCCCCAAGTCCTTCTCCTCAGGGCTGCTTTCAATCCATTCTGTGCCCAGCTGGTACTTGTGCTTGGGATTGCCCAGACCCATGTGCAGGACCTTGCACTTGGCCTTGTTGGACTTAATGTGGTTCGCACGGGCTCATCTCTCCAGCCTGTCAAGGTCCCTCTGGATGGCATCCCTTCCCTCCAGCATGTTGACCACACCACATAGCTTGGGGTTGTTTTTGCATGTAACCTTGCTGAAGGGAGTGCAGCTGTATGTGGAAGTAAGGCGAGGAAACCTCCTCCCATGGCTTCTACCCAAGGAGTTCATGGTTTTTGTGTGAAGATTTATAGCGGTGTAAGAAACATTCCTCGGGATTAGCATGATGATATTTTTAGGTATCAGAGTTGCATCAATCAGTGTGTGAAGGAAACCTTGACAGGGAAGGAAGCTGAAAGAGAAACTCCCATGCCTGCAACCATAGCACTTGCAGTTGCACAGCTTTGTGTTCAGCAGTACCCGTGGCATAAAGCAGCTTATAAAAGGCAAAATTGTCCCAGAAGGTTTCGATGGCAGAACTGCCATTTCCCTGGCCCCCAAGGGGAAGAAAACAGACCACTTTCATATTTGTTCATAAAGCAATGTGGTGGGTTGCATTGCCTGTATCCAGCTAATTCTACCTATCAGTAGGTATGAAAAGGATGTTGCAGGGAGTCTGGCCTTTCTGAGATGCCCAAATATACTGTATAAGATTGCATTTTGACTGTTATGAATCATAGAATATCCTGAGCTGGAAGGGGCCCATAAGGATCATCGAGTCCAACTCCTGGCTCCTCACAGGACAAGCCAAATCAGAGCATATGACTGAGAGCATTGTCCAGACGCTTCTTGAACTCAGTCAAGCTCAGTGCTGTGACCACTTCCCTGGGGAGCCTGTTCCAGTGCCCAGCCACCCTCTCAGTGAAGTACCTTTTCCTGATATCCAACCTAAACCTCCCCTGTCACAGCTTCATGCTGTTCCCTCGTGTTCTATCACTGATCACCAGAGGGAGGAGAGCAGCACCTGCCCCTTAGCTCCCTGTCGTGAGGAAGCTGTAGGCCGCAATGAGGTCTCCCCTCAGTCTCCTCTTCTCTAGGCTGAACAAACCAAGGGACTTCAGCCTCTCCTCATACGTCTTCCCCTCTAGACCCTTCACCATCTTTGTTGCCCTCCTTTGGACACTCTCCAATAGTTTTATGTCCTTTTTGTACTGTGGTGCCCAAAACTGCACGCAGTACTCAAGGCGAGGCCGCACCAGTGCAGAGTGATCACTTCCCTAGACCGGCTAGCAATGCCGTGCTTGATGCACCCCAGGATACGGTTGGCCTTCCTGGCAGCCTGGGCACACTGTTGACTCATGTTCAACTTGCTGTCGACCAAGACCCCCAAGTCCCTTGCAGCATGGCTGGTCTCCAGCGTCTCATCGCCCAGTCTGTATGTATAGCCAGGGTTGCCCCTTCCCAGGCGCAGAATCCGGGACTTGCCCTTGTTAAACCTCATGCGATTGGTGATTGCCCAGTTCTCCAATCTGTCCGGATCTCTCTGCAAGGCCTCTCCGCCCTCGACGGAATCAACAGCTCCTCCCAATTTGGTGTCATCTGCAAACTTGCTCACAACACCTTCTAGTCCTACATCCAAGTTGTTTATGAAAACATTAAAAAGAACTGCCCCTAAATTGGAGCCCTGGGGAACCCCACTAGTGACTGGCCGCCAGCCTGATGTAACCCCGTTTACCATAACTCTTTGGGCCCGACCCGTCAGCCAGTTGCTCACCCATCGCACTACGTTTTTGTCAAACTGTGTGGTGGACATTTTGTCCAGAAGGATACTGTGAGAGACAGTATCGAAAGCTTTACTGAAATCTGAAAAAATGATATCAACTGGCTTCCCTTGGTCAACTAGACGGGTGACCTTGTCGTAAAAGGAAACTAAGTTTGTTAAACAGGCCCTTCCTCTCATGAACCCCTGTTGGCTGTGACCAATGACTGTGTTGTCCTTCAGGTGTTTTTTGATAACTCCCAGCATAATTTTCTCCATAATTTTACCAGGCACTGAAGTGAGACTGACAGGCCTGTAATTATGAGGGTCTTCTTTCTTGCCCTTTTTGAAGATTGGAACAACGTTTGCCAGCTTCCAGTCAACTGAGACCTCTCCAGACTTCCAAAACTGCTGAAAAATAATTGAGAGAGGTCTCGCAATGACATCAGCCAGCTCTCTGAGCACCCTGGGATGAATCCCATTGGGGCCTATGGACTTGAACGCATCCAGGTGGAGCAGCAAGTCCCGCACAAGTTTGGGGTCAGCTGGGAGTTTATCATTACCGCAGTCATGGTCCTCCAACTTGGGGCATCTGGGGTCCCAGAGCCTGTCATCAGTGTTGAAGACAGAGGCGAAGAAGGCATTAAATGTCTCTGCTTTGTCTATGTCCCTGTTTGTAAGGTGACCATTCTCGTTGACTAATGAGCCAATATTCTCTCTGGTCCTCCTTTTGTTATTAACGTATTTAAAAAAGCCCTTTTTATTGTTCCCCACAGTACTGGCCAGCTTCAACTCTAACTGAGCTTTGGCCACACAAATTTTCTCCTTAAAGAATATCCTGCCTGGGTGGTCTATAGTAGACTCCCACAGCAACATCCCCCTTATTTGCTTGTCCCTTAATCCTTACCCAGAGGCTCTCAACTGTGTTGTCTCCGACTGACAGCTCCACACAGTCCAGCCCCTCTGTTACATAGAGCGCCATTCCCCCACCTCTCCTGCCCTGCCTGTCTCTTCTGAAGTAAGATAGAAGGTCTCAGTCTGGGCATCTCTACATGTATTAGATGCTGCTTTCCTTGCCCCAGGCTGCTGCTGCCTCTGCTTTCTATTGCAGGTCTGTTTGTCTGTCTGTGCTGCTTTCTCACAGCCCTTCTTCTTCCCCTTCTTCTCCATGAAAGCCAGAGCAGATCTGGTCTTTGATGTTTTTATGGCATTGCTGCTTTCCCACAGTATGTGGCTGCTGTGCCTGGTCCATCACCAGTCCTCCTAGGCAGTAGCTTAGCAAATGCTTTGTTTAATGACTGAACAAACTCGCTCTCTGTCCCATGATTTTCCTGACATTCATTAACCATTTAATGCCACCATGTGTAATATTGCAGAATGGTATTTTTGTGTCCTGTTATCTAGGAGTACAGTCTTGATGGTATTATCTAACAAAGACATCAGTGTAATCAGAAGCACTTTTCCTTATGTCTAAGCTTTGCTTTACATGGCTTTCTTGAAATCATGGGCTGCTGTTATGCAATAATTTATATAAAGCTACGTGAAGTCTTCTTCCACTCTCATAGATTTAGCTAGCAGGTCAGCTCAGGAGATTTTACGAATTACTTTAGCACCTTTCTTAAAGAGATGAGCACAATACCGTGTTTTGCTATTGGCAAGTACTACCTTCATCTACTTACCTTTTTTTCTCCAGTTAAATTTTATGCTTTTGGTACAGGGGCTTTCTTTCTTGTTTGTGTTAGGACCACACCATTGTCTTCTACTATAAATGAGACTCTGTATTCTGTGGTAATGCCCAGTTTCTGCATTGTCCAGAAAAAGAATTAAAATTTCTCTTTTTTTGGACATATTTAGAAACAGTGAAATGTTTACTTTTTTTTTAATCTCATTTTTCTGGGAGAATTCCTTAAAGCTTAGGTTACTGAATTAAAAAGAAGTAATGAGAAATGTAAGATCAAAAAGTAGATCCATCTCCTTTTGTTCCACTGCCCCTCTCGCCTCTTGTGTTTCGGTTATAGCAATTACAGTGTGCCATATTCCCGTATAATAGTAGCAGAGATAATTTTTAGTCAGTGCTCCAGATAAAGGTGAAAACTGTCTCAAAATTCCCTATTTGTGTTAATACATGGCAAAGAAAAATGCCACTCAAAAAAAAAAAAAAAGCTTTCCATCACGTTTGGATAGGCAGGGTAAATTTTGCTTAATGATCTAATCCTACACCCATGCATCTATATGTGTATCTCCTGAGTCAGCAGTGGTAGAGAATGCAGTTGCTTTCTCAGTTCTTCATTTTCATCAGAGCATGTTTTCCTGAGCATCCCATGGGCATACTGCACATAGTGTTATATGTCACCGTACTCCAACACAGTGTAAACAGTATGATTCAGGACATGAAATAACTGTGAGTCCTGGCCAGGCACCTCTTCAGCCAGTCTTTCGCTAACATAACTTTTTCAACAAAAAAATTAACTTGTTTTTGAAGTCAGTGAAGGTCATTCCTTTTATGAGGCAGGTGTCTGATTTTAGTTCTGAGCTGCAGACACAGGTTTTTATTGTTATGCTTAATGTTTATTTAGACTTAAAGATGTCAATTTGGATACATTCTAGACATACCAAAGAGGGGGTTTTCTGCATCAGAAGATAAGGGGACACACAAGGATGCTCTAACTGCATAGCAGTAGCACAGCTATAGCTTCAGCTTCTTGCCATTTAGAAATAGATGATAGATGAAGAATCCATTCTGAAGAAACCACTTTAATTGTTCTACTTGATTAAGAAAGATTTCAGTCATGCTGCCATGTATGTGACTTGAAAGAAAGGTTCAACTTGGATGGATTTCAGAAAGGGGAAGATGCACAGGAGATTTGAATGCTGAGATGTGTGGGATAAGCAGCGAGCCAGGTGCTTAAAAGCTGAGGGGGCTGCTCAGTCAGGTCATAGCAGTGTTGGCATGAACTGTTCACGGGAGACAATCTAAGTGCAGGCAGCAACATGTTGCTCAGTGTGGATCAGCCTGCATCTTTTCAGCAGAGCAGACCCGCTTCCAGATGTCAGTGATGTGTTGTGATCCCCCGAGGATTTTTGTGGGAACCTGAACTTTGCTTTAGGTAGACAGTCAAGTTTCAAGAAAATTTCAGGAAAGTAGCCAGCCTGCTGCTTCCGCTTACAGACTTAGGCTACAATAGGAGAATCAAAATGAGCATATATGGGGAATTCTGCATGGAAATCAATGAACAAGGTTGTGTTTCTGCTAGGGACTTATTCTGGGGTTGGTTGCTGTGGGTGATTTTCAGTGTGATCAGGTCAAAATTGAGTCCATCTACACTGTGCTGTAATTTTTGTATGTGCTAGAGGTACCATGTGGATGAATACTCAGTATTTTTCACATCTATAACTTAGTGGTTGTCTGTAAATGAAACACTTTTTATCTTTCTGCAGGAGTTTTGTTTGTGTGTGTGTGCAGGTAATATATTGAAGACTCCAGAGAGCTCCCTTTTCTAGAAACCACTCTTGGTCCTTAATTTTCTTTTTCTGTTCCAAAGAAGCCCTTTACTTTTCCTGGGCTGTTGAGTGGGCTCTCTGAGGAGCTCACCCATCCATTGCTTCCTTTTTGAGGCATGGAATTTTTAAAAAGCGTCAAAGGTGTGGATTGTGTGCAAAGAAATGTATCAATGGTGTTTGCTCAATGTTAGTATAGTTTTGATCAGAAACAGCACGTTCATTTCTGAAAATGCTGCTCTATTCTTTTGCTGAAAATGCCTATTTGTCAAGGAAATGAATTTTGTCTTTCAGGAATGCAAGCTTTAAGACGTGTGGAACTCCTGGCTTGTTTGTTTGTTTGTTTACCAAATAAGAAATACACCGAAAAGAAAAGCTCTTCAGAACATACTAAACTCCTGCTTGTATCTCAAAGTGTGGTGGGGAAAAAAGACCTTGTGGATGAAATAGCCAATCATGAATTCATTGCTTCATTTAAAGAAGCTGCTCTTGCTTTTCATAAATCTTTCATTACTTTGGGGTACAGTGGATGTTTACTGTAGTTTTGCAAGTCCTGAGTCAGTATATTCATATCCAGTAGCCATGTTGTTGTATGGATTTATTTTTACGAGGGTTTCCAGTGCTTTCCTCAAGTGATGAGATCCACAGCCCTAAAGATTAATCCTTCTGTGGCAGAGACCATGAAGCTAAGGATTATTGGGAAGGTTATAAGCTCTCTGATATATAAAAATACTTTACCACGTAGTGCAGGAAACCTTGTATGAATTACATGAAATTAGGTCTGAATCAAAACTTCCCATAGCATGGACGTTTGAGGCAGGACTATTTTCTGTCTGTTCCAGAGCCAGACCCGTAATGAACTCTTCACTGGTGAAGCCTTGGCTAGTTCTTAGCTAGAAGACCATATTAGCCAGTTTCTAGAATAAAAATGTGGACTCAGCGAGAGATTCATTACACACAGCAGAGCAAACTGGTTCAAGTTAGATAAAACCATCTGTGCTTTTCATATCTAAGAGAATCTCAACATTTAATTTAAGTGTCTTTTTTCAGATTACTGCCTTGTACACCGCAGGAGGTGAGTCTGCCTGAACTGTCCATAGCGTTGCGCACCTCCTTCTCTTGAATGGTAGCTAACAATATAAATTAAATTATTTCTCTAAAGTGGCTATTACCCTAGCTTTATCAAAATTAGATTTCATGTGCCTCAGGTATCTTTTCCATTTTCTATATGTTTCTGAATTTCATCATGGTCTTTTGTAGTTTTGGCTAAACTTAATAATTTGGCATCACTTGCCACTTCAGTGCTTGCTTGTTTTTCCTGATCATTTAAAATTGCATTAAACAATGGTCTTCACTCTTTGAATGCCAGACTGCACTCTTAACCTCTTGCTATGTCTCTTCTATTAATGGTTTAATGTGATAAAAATTCTGACATGAGTCATCTGGGAAAGGAAAATGTCCATGTGAAAGGCAGTGCCTGGAGCATGGACTTGAGGTTCATAGAAATTAAAGCTTTTAGAAACAATATCACATCATTAGGAATTTGCCCTCATTAACCTCCACAAAAACTAAAAGTAAGCCAATAAAAAGGCAAGAGGTGCAGGTAAAGGCTTAAGTTTTAAGATTGATTTTTAATTTTTTTTTTTTTTTACAAAGAAGTTACTTTCTTAAAACAAAATGGTGAAATAGTCACTTTTTTCTCCTCTCAAACATATTCCATGCTTTACAAATGACTTCAGAAGCACTGAAGTGTCATCACTGAGCATCTAAAGATAGGAAAGGGTCTGCTTGTCTCCATGCTTTGGGTGAATTCAGGTCTGGTCTGGTTCTTTGCTTGGTCTCCCTCAGCAGACAAATAGACTCCAAAGTGTTCAGTGGTCCCTCCAGGGGCCCCCCATGAGACAGTAACTTGTCCAGTGTCGCCTGTTTGACAAATGCAATATTACACATGCCTGGGTAGTTTCCACCTCCAGCAAAGAAATCCTGGTGTTTGATCTCCAAGGCAAACATCCCTACCATTTGAACTGAAGGGATCACTTTATTAGTTGCTACCATTAGCAGTCACCATCTCCTTTGTGAACCAGCCAGCAACTAGCCAGTGTATGACAAGTACTCCTGACCACCCAGTTTGTTGTTTAAATAATCCACAGAGTAGAGAGTTTAAAAAAACCCTAGGCCTTTGCACCACCACCACCAAACTTGGCATGTCCTAAAGAGCTTTGTTTGGAGCTGTCGCTGTTTCCCTAAGAGGAAATATTGTTGTATGTTTGAAGTCCTGGGCTGGGAGTTCAGAAATCTAAGTTGAATTCCTAGCTGCAAAGCAGTAATCTAGTCTGAAGCTGGGAAGGCACTTAGAATCTTTCTTTCGATTTCTGATCTTTGTGTTGCCCTCCTCTCTTGCTCTTGAGTTGTCACACCTGTTTGCTCCACAGGCTTTTTGCACTTTGAGGACAATCTGTAACTTGCTTGCAGTTCCTATGGTGACCATTTGTTTTATGTATTTGTGTGTTACTGGAACCCTAATTCTCTGAATCCAGCTCATAATTTAGTGTGGATGTGCCAGAGAAATTAATTTGTGTTTTGTTTTTCTCCTTTTCCTTTGCACTTTGGTGCCTCCCCTCCCGCCGCTTTGGATGTTTTGGCAAAGGCAGACATTACCAAATCTCGCTGCCATACACCACAGCATGGAGAGCTTGAGTGAAAGTGTGCAGATTGGTTACTCACAACTGCCAGAGGTGTTGTAAGAGATGAAGCGTTCCAGGGTCAGAGGCCAAGGCAATAGATCACACAGATGCTTTTAAGTTGGAGGCATCGATTGTTTGCTTTAAAATTCTTCTCATCTTCCACGCATTTTGTGTGTGTGCATGTGTGCATATCTGCCAGCTGGGCTACGTCAGTCTCATTCTGTAAATACATTTTTCACAATACTTACCATAGTGTTCTCTGTGTGGGACATTCTCTTGGACTGTTCCACTCAAATCTATTTTAGTGCTTTGTACAGCCACAGGTTAAACCTGTTACAAATATCTGTTGATGTTTTTCAACAAAAGCAGAATAAGCTGCTGTTTGGTCTGTTGATAGGAAAGAATTGCACTGAGGGGCCTCAAGCTGTAACACCTCAAGCTGTGACCTTGCTGTATCTCCTAAGGAAAACAAGACCTAGCAAGCTGGAAAACTGCGTGGGAAAACTTGAAGACTGAAAAGCTGTAGCAAAGTGCGTGTGGGGCTTTGGGTTTTGGCCTTCCTTCGTCTGACCTAGCGATAAGCCAGTTGCCCAGCATTATAATGCTCTGCTGTTGTAGGTGCTTTTATTTCAAATGGGCTAAAAAAATTAAGGCTTAGGTTATCCCTTCTGACTTAAGGCAGTTAACTGTTGTACAGTGAGGACCTCATTGCTGTAGTCTGGCTGTGTTGCTAAATGAGGGAGGCAGATGACTTTGGGTCCTGGTGACCAGAGAGAGTATGAAAGAAAGAGAAAACACCTACGCATCCAGTCATGAGTCTCAATTGAAGATGTTGACCTTGGGATATCTCAAGCCTATTTTTCAGGAGATATCAGTATTATAGATGTTGGTGGAGCCGATATTTTGTTTCCCCTTCCTTGCCTCCAGCAGCTGGTGCCAGCTTAGCCCCAGAGAACAACCAAGGGAGGCAGAGATGAGGTTTTGGTTAAAAGATGAGGCTGGAAGGCGTGTATCTCACAGCTTTTTCTCTGAATGACTCTCAGTAACCTGGGGGATGGGTTCGGCAAAATCAGAGCTTCTAACAGAGTATGGCAGAAGGCAGCTGGTTGGAAAAAAGTTCTTTGTGGATGTCAAAAATTTACCTGGGTTCAAAAAGTGATCACATGAATCCGTGGCATGATACTTCAAAGATAAATGCAAAGACAGAGCCCTGGACTCAGGGAGTTTTTACAGATTGCTGGAAGCTGGAACAGTGTGTTGGGGGGTATCACTGTGTGCTTGGCCTTTGCTTATTCTTCTTTGATAGGATTTGCCATTGGCCATGGTTGGGAATGGGCACAGACTGAGACAGTCCCCTGGTCTTACCCAATACTCTTACCCCATATTCTCATCCTCATGAATTTAATTAATAATTAATTTAATTACAGTTGAAATACCAGGGTCATAGGAGATCCTTAAACAGGGTTTTAATGAATTTAACATGTCTGCTGGTGCTTCAGTTGGCTGACAGCTGTTTTTCAGTAACTAATTGCACAAGTAGTATCTTCATCCAAGGCTGCACCCAAAGTATTTTACAGTGACAGGTAGGAAGATACAGAAAAGCTGTGCCTGTAGGCACGTAATAGGCAGGATAATTCGCAAAAGGATAGGCTCTGGCATCAGAAGGGGCAAGGGCTGACCTGGGAGGAGGGATTTAGACCAAGTCTGTGCTATAACCCGAGGAAGGAATGAAAGAGTTTTACAACCCAGAGAAGTAATTGTCCATGGGATGTGAGACTCTAAGATGAATGAGTTAAAGCTGGAGGGCTGTTCAAAAGAACATTTCTTCTTCCTGTAGTTATCCTTCCCAGTTTTCCATAAATGTCTCATTTAATAAAAAGAAGATGGTGGCAACCAGTTCAGCAGTGTTCCTTTGCAGGTGTGTATTTGTTTCCAGAGGCCAAGAGGGAGGAGGGAAAGGTTCTAAATTGACCATATTGTTATTAAACAATTCTAATTTTTATCACTGTTTGCTTTTAAGAAATCAGCTTTTTGCACTGCTTCCTGTTTCCATAATCAGCTAAAAGTGCTCTTATTAACTGAGTAGGAAGCAAGTATTTTGTTAGGTTGCAAGTGACATGAAAGTGAAGCTGGCTTGAAAACCCTTCTTTCTCTGCCACCTCTTGTTTAACATTTTATTTCTTCTCCAAGTTACCACTGCAGAGGCCCAGGATGAATATCTTGGCAATTGTCAAAAGAATGAACAAATATGTAAGCTGTTCTTTTTTATTTTTAGTTTTAAAAAGGGTGGCTGTGTTTGTGTCTGGTCAACAGGTTCCTTGACAAGCCAAACAAATTCTTTTCTTTTGCTGGATCTAAAAGCAGTCCTCTGATTTAATAAAAGGGGCAAAAAGGCTCCCAAAGAGAGGTCAAAGTAACTTTCGAAGCCTTTTGTGATTTAGTATTTCACATTTTAAAAATGAGGAGAAAACCTGAACTCCAGGGGGAATGACTGGGCTGGGGAAGGTAGCGTGATTTCAGATGATATCATTAAGCCCTGGCAGACGCACTGTGTCATGGGTCAGGCAGCTGACAAGTGCTCCAGAAAATCTGATTTTATATGGGATAGCAAAGAGCAGCTACAGCTGATGGCTATGTTCATCTAATTCTCAGAAGGGAAGAAACATGGTGACAGTTGGCAATGCTCAAACATCTGAGAGCATTTGGCCCCCTCTCAGATTATGCTAACATTAATAATGTTCTCCTTTCCTGGTATACACAGAAACATTGATGACAGTAGCTCAGGGATTCAGACTGCTTTGACTGTTTTCATCTGTGGAGCCCCAAGAGCTTCTGTGCAAGCTCAAGTAAGCTGCAAGCCATTCATCTGGAATTTGGTAGGTCTGCCTCGGTATAAGTCAAGGGGAGGCATTTCCACCCAATTTGGGAACAAGTATGCCTGAGAGCAGATGAAGAACACAAGTTTCATTCTGCATGGTCAGTTTGAAGAGGGGGTGTGAGTGAGCAAAGAGGAGTGAGGAATCTTCTAGACATTATTTCATGAAATATGGTGCTAGAGAGCAGGAAGATCGTGAGATCTTAGTAGCTTTGCACCCTGGAGTCATCATTGTTGTATCCTTCCGCGTCCCAGAAATTGCATCTTACAAAACAAAGGAGTGTCCAAACCAATGATGGTATCTACCGTTTCTATACGCTGCATAGGGTTTGAGTCTCAAGGGACTGTAAATTGATTTTTTTGCAGCCATGTACCAAGTATAGGGCCTGAAAAAAGAATACTTCTACTCTGAAAAAAGGCAGCTAGCATTTAGCAGGCTTGAAGAGTGATGGCTGGGAGCACAAATGGTGCTGGAGCAACGTGAATAGGCAGACGTGGAGACTGGCTGGGATTTGGACAGCCCATTAGGACTGATTAAGGAGCAGAGAGGATGCGCCCTATGGCTTCAACGAAGACTTTGGTTTTCTGATTAATTTACAAAACAGTACTTACAGCAGTATGTCATTTCCTTATCTCATGAACATTGGTTAATTCGAGGCTATGTAAATGCTAAATGAGTTGAGGCTCAGCCCTACACTGGAAAAAGTGGGAGGTAAAAGAGAAAGAAAGCTAAAACAGAACAAAGGTTGAATTCAACAGAAGTGGGTTGAGAGCAACCCTGAGGAGAAGGACTTGGGGTTGTTGGTGGATGAGAAGCTCAACATGAGTCAGCAGTGTGCACTTGGAGCCCAGAAAGCCAACCGTGTCCTGGGCTGCATCAAAAGAGGTGTGACCAGCATGTTGAAGGAGGTGGTTCTGCCCTCTACACCGCTCTCATGAGACCCCACGTGGAGTACTGCATCCAGCACTGGGGGTCCCAGTACAGGAGAGACATGGAGCCATTGGAGCGAGTCCAGAGGAGGGCCACGAAGCTGATCAGAGGGCTGGAGCACCCCTCCTATGAGGACAGGCTGAGAGAGGTGGGATTGTTCAGCCTGGAGAAGAGAAGGCTCCGGGGAGATCTAATTGTAGCCTTCCAGTACCTAAAGGAGCCTACAAGAAATCTGGAGAGGGACTGTTTATGAGGGGACATAGTGACAGGACAAGGGGTAATGGGTTTAAGCTGAAGAAGGGAAGATTTAGATTAGATAATAGGAAGAAATTCTTCTCTATGAGGGTGGTGAGGCACTGGAACAGGTTGCCCAGAGAAGCTGTGGATGCCCCATCCCTGGAAGTGTTCAAGACCAGGTTGGATGAGGCTTTGGGCAACGTGGTCTAGTGGAGGGTGTCCCTGCCCATGGCAGGGGGGTTGGAAGTAGATGATCTTTGAGGTCGCTTCCAACCCAAACCATTCTATGATTCTATGTCCATAAATCATATGACAAAATGAGGAAAAATCAGTGTGACTTCCTTAGGGGGATATCCATTTCTTACAAATCTGTTTGTATTCATTAGAGTCAGTGAACATGCTGTTCTGGATATTGCATAAATGAATTTCTAAAAAGGTTTTACAAGCTCTTATTAGGTAGCCTTGTAGAAATGCAGCCTTCAAGAGGAAAGGTACTGTTGTGAATTAGGAGCTAATGGAAGAGTGGGAATAGTCTGGTTGTGTAGTTGAAGAGGATTTCTGGGGTGTCCTGGAGAACTGTGTTGGGGCTGTGCTTCATAAGTGATAAAGGGATGAATGGTGAGATGACAGTTTGCTGATAATACGGTAGTATTTAAGGTAGGAAAAAATTGCCAATGGTATGGTAGTATTCAGGGTAGAAAAAAATGATGTTATTCCAGGTTTGCAGAAAGATTTTGCAGTGAATGAGCAATACAATGGCAGATGAAATTCCCGGTAACATACATGGCGTAAGGCAGCTGTAAATACATGCGCACAATTATAGTGTTTAAACTGGTTAAAATTCAGTATAGAAATGTTGAGGTTATTGTGGCTAGCTCAAGTGGCAGCCAAAAAGTCAATTCTTGATCAGAATTTATTAGGAGAGAAGTAGATTGCCAAACTGAAAATTCATTTATGTTCAGGATCTCTCTGGTGCGTGCATATCCTGGGCACTGTCATCTTTTTCTGCCTTCAGAGAAGGATGTGACAAAGCTAGAAGAGGTATTAGAGAAATAAGGATAGTTAGAGGAGCGAGATGACTTCAGAAGGTGATAAGGCAAATTCAAGGAAGAAAAGTCATGAAGGGTTAAAACGTTTAGGTAAAAAGAAAGTGTCTGAACTTAGGAGTATATAGTAGGAACAGTGGTGTTCTGTCTTCTCTTTGCTCCAGTAGTCTGTCCCTCAAGGTCCTTTATTGACTCCTGTATATGCCATACATGCTGGTTTGTTTGATCCCATACAGCTCGTCTGGGCTCCTCATTGAAGCTGCATTTCTCACTGGCCATGGGAGGACCCTCATCACAAGGCTGGCTCTGTGCTCTTCTGGTCTGGGCTTTACCATCCAGTAATGCTATTCTACTTCCTATCAAGTGTTGTAATCTTTGGGCAAAAAAGTAAGCTTTTGACCAAAACCTGATAGTTACATCATGAACTTGGTGGTGTGCCCTGAATCAGGCTGAGAGTGGGTGTAAACTTGACTTGCTCAGTTCACCCTTGTCCTGTGTCAGAAATAGGGGTACTTCATGGGGAAGCAGTCTTAGATTTCCCTTTTTCACCCTTTTTACAGTAGGGTCTGTGCACTTCTTGGTGCATCCTCGCTTGAGTCATTGTCAGACCGCCTCAGAGGCAGTTAGGAAGGACCGTGTATTTCATGCAGAGTCACCATTATGGGAAAGGTTTCAGAAATCATGCCTCAGGACTGCCTGATCCCCAGGAGGCTACAGAGAACCGCAGTGTTGATTGCTTTATAAACCTGATGAGGAGGAACAAAAAATTCATGCAAACACTCGTGAGTGTCCCCTCTGATTTCTATGTTTTGGAGGGTAATTGGCTACCACTCTTGGTCACAGTAAAGAGTTCCTACTTTGTAACTAAGACTTCATTGCTTCTCAGAGGTTTTCACACTCATTTGTTCATCTAGTCTTCTCCTGTGATGCCTGTCACAGTCCTGGCAGAACATGCTAAGGAACTCAGGTTTGTTTATGGTCTTTTAAAGAAGAGGGGGAAGCCCTCCTCCTCCCTCCACCCCCCCCCCCCCCCAAAAAAAAAAAGAAAAAAGGGCAAAAAAAGCACCTGGTAACATGTTCTTAAAGATCTTAATTATGGATTCAAAATGAAACAGTTAGCAAACTAAACTAGCATAAAGCAATGTCTTGTTTACAAAAAAAACAACCCAGTGTGCTTGTGAAAGGGAAAAGTGGGAATGCGAGTGAAGACTCAAGCCCTATTCCTACAGTCTGTTGACATTGCAGGCATGAAATATAGTTGTTTATAGTATTTGGCAGGGGATTTCAGAGTAGATTCTTCGCTTTTATCTGCAGGGGGTAGGAAGTGCTCAGGCCCTCGCTTGAGGTAGTTATAAATATTAACTTTATAAAACCAGTGTTGAAACTGTACAGAAACCTGTAGCGCCAGACAGCAGAACTCATTGATACAAACATATTTGGGAACTGGCAGAGCTGTCTACAGAAGAAAGGAAAAAGACAGAGCCTGAAAGCTTCAGTACTTATTCATAGTATCGATTGCAAAGAAAATGTGACTTCCAGGGCTGCGTACTGTTCTGGTCTCGTGCTTTGATTCAGGCCTGTCTTGTTAGGTTGCACTCCTACATCTCATCATGGCAGGAAAAAATAATCGCAATGTTGAATTAAACTCATATATGTGGGTTTTCGCTGCTGTGTATCAAAATAGCTGCTTTTGTGTTTGCTAATCTGTAGAGGCACTGAATTCAGGAAAATGCTTTGGGAGAGTGGGAATGCAGCACGGTGACGGCCAGGTTGTAAATAGACTTTGTGTGTTTCACTTCTGTATCAAGATGAACTGCAGAATATAATGTCAGGATAAAGAGAACCAGATATTTGCATCATTATGAGATAACGTAATGACTATGTTTTACTGAAAGGAACAAAGTTTTAGTGGCTGAACAAATCCTCTGGCAGCAGCTTCTTTTTCCATTCCAAACACTTTTTTTCCCACTCAAACTGTAAGGAAATCTTGCGATGCTGCTTGTAAAAAGTAACACCGGTGAGTTGACATTATTTAGGGGATGGGAGGTCACGCCAGCTGCTCTTCAGCGAGTGCAACAGATGTTCCTTCCTAAAAAGGACATGCTGTACTCTTTCTCCAGTGTCCTGGTGTCTCCAAAATACTGGATATCAAGTGCTGCAGCTTTTGCGCAGAAGTCTTGGCATTAGGTATTTATAGTTACTCCTACACAGGATGACTCAGCCCCTCTTTTACACAAAAGAACACGGTTGGTTAAAGCCTTCCAAAAATTGTCAAGTGGGAAAACTTTGCAATTTAAATGGATTGTGCCCCTGGGGTTTCACCGCTGTATATTTTGATTCACTAATGAAGTCCTATGGTAGTCTTGATACCTTGGTTCTTTTCAGTGGAAACAAACAAAAAAAGGATAAGGATATACTCCCTTAATAACTTTGCTACTAAAAAAGCCCAAATCTGATGTGAGGAGACGCTGGGTTGGTTTTAGGCTGCTACCGGTTAACGTCTGCTGCTTCTGATGAAATGCAGTAAGTCCACTGGGAAAGAAAGATGCTGTAAATGTAGTTAAGAAAATGTACTGCATTTAACTTCAGTTTCACATTTAAACTGACATTCTATATGGCCAGTCTCCTTGCTACTGTCCCTGGATTCCACCTGCTGTGTTATGTGATGCATCTTTATCCATTTGCTTTGATAAATGAAGTAGCAACGTGTGTTTTAGATGAAGGTCCATTAGTCTGGTGCTCAGTCCTGATTTGGCCAGCTACCAAACAAGGTGATACTGGGAAACTGCAAGGCTACTGAGCAAAAAGAGCGGTCACTTCTATATTGCTACCCCTACGCTTCCTCTGACATTTGGGATGGGACTTGCTGTTTGCAGTCCAAAGCAAATAACATTTAGCTAATAATACTTTGATTTACTGGAAGTTGGAGATAATGGGGAGGCAGTGTTGTCTTTGTGCCAGGAATTTAAAAAAGTCAAATTTTTAGTTAGAAGACCAAATTGCAAGATGAGGAACAGGCTTCTGGATGCATTCTAAAATGAAACAAGTGGGTTTTCATCTGCTAATTCTGGAGTTAATATACTTATTTTCTTTTCTGTCTGTCCCATTTTTGTTTTTAATTTAAACAGTACTACAAAGACTATGGAGTCCTATCACAGCGTTCAGTCACTGAACTTACATGCTTGTACACTTCTTTTCCTGAGACTAAGGTCAGATGCCAACTCTCTGCACAATGTAGATGCAACATGAAGCCCCTTTCTCACCTGAGGTTTGGTTCAAGCACAGATTTTGTAATTCACAAGATGCAGTGAATTAGCAAATTAAAGCACTGCAGCATTACAAAACTGAATAGTCCATAGTCCCCAGTCATGTCAACTGTAGTTTGCTGCATGCTCTCATTTCTGAGTTTGACTATATGAAGTTCATAGAGCATCGTGGAGCTTATTATCTGATTTTCATGTGACTTATGGTTGCACCAGGACAAATCTAACTGCTGCTTCTGTGCTTTTAACCATTCAACTTCCTTCTAGTTTAGATGAAATAAACTGGAGAAGTCAGTGGGAGATAGATGACTTGTAGAATGGCGAATATTTAAAACATTTAAAATCTTTCTTTAAGTTTTTTTGGACAGAAAAAAGAGGATTTTGGTAGCTAGTCAAATCACATTTCTTAAACCTTGCCATTGACTAGATTCCAGTGACAGAAATTAGTCTCAAAGGCAAAAATATCAGAGATGAGTTACTCATGAAACCTGTAATCTTTCCTGTTTCTTTTTAATCTGAAGTTTTCAGAGTTTTTGTGTAAAATCCAACCTACCCTCCAGATAAGGTGTTTCCACTTATGTTAGCAACTGTGCTGATCATCTGGTAAAAGTCCTATGTTTCTTTCTGATCTAATATCCCATTGCAACTCTAATTTTGAAATTGTTTGCCTTATTTAGTAACCATTCTAGTTTTCTTGCTGCTTTTTATCTCAGTGATTTTCCTGCACTCTATAGCAGCACTCAAATGTCGTGCCAATGTTGCTTCATCCATTATACAGCTAAATCTGAAAGTAGCATCACCAGACTTTTTGGTTTCTTTTTAACGGGAGCTGCAGTGGTTTTGAAAACTCTTGGTCTGGGAAATCTTGCAAGATGAAATCCTCCAGTACAGCACAAGCTCTGGAAGTGCAAGGTCTCCTTCAGTACCCTGCGACTCTGTCTCATCATTGGACACCCTGTCTGCAGCTACTGCAGTAACTACATTTAAGATTTGCACCTTGAACCCAACAGCTGTAAATCAGGAATAAGTCCTAATTAACCTTCTCCCCTCCTCTGCAGGGTTGCTGTGAAATGAGAACACATTGCACAGGGGGGGAGAAAAAAATATACCCCGTATCCTATTTCCCACCTGCTGAAACAGCCTGCACCTGGGTTTCAGTAAGCCAGCTGTGCTGGTGGCCGTGCCGTTGGTACATAGGGGCTTGGCTTTAGCCCAAGAGCAAGACCATTTTTCTACTGGTCAGATGTTGCCTCTGAAGCGTGCGGTGCTGAATACACAGTGGGGTTGTGCGTTATTCACCCAAATGCCGTTGTTTGTCTTAGTGCAGTTTGCTCTACGTGTAGTTTTCTTTTGTGATACGAGTTAAATGATGTGCGATTACCTTGGAGACAATTTAGTATTTCTGTGAGTCTCACGGGAAACAATAGCCTCATGCCTTGTTTTAGCTCAGATGGTTTCCCCTTGTTAATAAACAGGATGGCCATAGGAATTTAGGTTGAAAAACAGTACAATTAGCATTTGTAAAGTGTTTTTCTTCAGAATGCCTTGCAGACATTAATTAATCCCAACAAAGTTTCTTTAAGATCAGTGAATAGCATTATCTTATTTTACAGATGGGAAAGTGAGGTAGCGAGACAAAATAATTTGCTCAAAACCACCAAGGAACTAAGTGTCGAAATCCTGGGGTTAAAATTCTATAGCTTTGGCTCCATTTCATGTAAGGTCCAACAGGAGCAACAGGACTGGGTCAGAGGAGACCATGGCCATATTGTGGCTTGTATTGGTCCGCAGCAGTGGGGTCATCGGAAATAATTTGTATGAGAATCAGTTACATTTACTCAAAATGTTTGTTAGTTGGATGTAGTGGAATTTCTTTGTTGCAGGAGTTTTTTGTTTAGCATTCGTCTGAGCTGTTTAGATATAGCCAAGAGGCTATGTAACCTCCAGAACTGTACAGATCTCCTGAGGGAAGTAATTTTTGACTTCTCAGTTTTCTTGTTCTTTGCTAGACTGCCAAAGAAATTGGAGTCTAGGTTTGAAAGCAAAACCACGCAAGGAGTGAACACAGTGAAATACTTTGCCCAGACTTGAAAGCTTCCTGTGGCTGCATTTTTCCTTGATGTAGGCTGTCTCCAGTCAGTAGATTTTGGTAGGTTTTGGTAGAAGAAGGTATTTCTACTTCATGCACAATACCTTTGATACTTTGAAACTTGGTTTTGCTCCAGTTTGGAATGAAAATGGCAAGTCTTGCTGGAGAAGGATGGTAACTACAATGGTGTATTGTCCTCTTCTCAGCATCGGCTGCCTTGCAGCTCAAGGTTCCTAGCCTTGAGGCAGTTTGCATAGCTGGAGATCTGTGTATAAATATTTATGAATTTAAGCACAGGATTTAGTTTTTATGGCTGTGCCTATACTACTGAATTAAACATCACTAGGAAGCTCTGCTCGCTGCTGTGGTTCAGTCACCTGTGGAGCCACATTGTAGCATAGCTCCTGGCATGGCTTTGGACCAAAATAGCCTCCTCTAACGATTCCTGGGCAGCCTTTGGGAGCTGGCGTGCGCCGCACATGGCTCCTGGTGGGTCGCGTGCATGAGGCTGGGGGGGAAGAGAGTTGCCAGATGTGTTTGCTTGTGGTCTTATCTGACTCCTCCCAGGGGAAATGCTCAGCCGCCAGAGTTAGAGCAGGGATGAATTTGGCCTATTAAGGATTTTTAAAGGGATTAAAAGCTCTTCTTCTGTTATTGATTTTTATTAAAAATAGCTCTTTCAGAGATCCAGGCTCATCCGAAGTGACTTTTTTTTTTTTTAAATTAGGCCTCAAGTTAAAAACAAGTCATTACACTATCTCTGCTGGTGATTTAGCCCCCGAGGAGTAGCTATGTCAGCCTGTGGGGCATTTCACACTGGGAACAGCATTAGCAGGCATTCTGCCATCTCCTTTTCTCTGTCAGACTCTGCCAAAGCCATACCATGATTCCCCAGCGGCAGCTGGGACAGCTACAGGATCCCTGAGGGACCAATTTTGTTAGTGTGCCTTTGCAGTTAACAAGAAAAGAGGAGGGAGGAAAGCAGAAATGGTGTGTGTTCCCTGCGGTCAAACCCTGATGTCATGTTGGTGCTGCAGCTTACCCCACCTGGCCCTGACACACACACAGCCGTGATGTGTGCTGGCCTCAGGCGTGAAGGATTTGCAGAGATGCATTTGGCAGTGGAGAGTTTTGGGTTGGATTTGGCAAGTCTGCAAAGGTGGGTGCTGCAGCCGGGGTGGTTTGCAAGGGTGTCTATCTGGATCCAAATAGAGATCTGAACGCCCATGGCATCCCATGCTCATTTTCCCTCCGTCTCCTTTTCCTCCAGTACAGGGAAACCCTCTGCTCCTCTCAGGGGAACTTGTTTTCCATGTCCAGCTGCGGTTGGGTTCTTTATTTATAATGCTCTAAGTGAGGCTGGTCATTAAAGCAGCAGCATTTTCCTGAGGTGTGTGTTTCCATTCAGGGGAAGCTCTCTGGAGCTACTCCAGATCACATGTGAAAGCCATTTTTCCATTTTAGCAAACCCGTTTTTCCTGCAAGCAGTTTCACCCAGCCCTTGTCCTGGTGTGGAGCTGTGCCCAGAAGGGAGGCACCGCATTGTCCCCAACAGAGCCCCTGGGGCATTGGGCAACAGCGTCCCCTCCACGTGAAGCCCCTCTGCTGCACAGTTCCTGAAAGCCAACCCTGTCTGTAGGGTTGCACTTGGAATTAATTTAAACCTCCAGCTGGTTTAATAATCCTCAAGGGGACATATAGGTGGTGGCCAGTCCTGACAGATCTGGTGGAGACTAGGGATTAATAATGTACAGATACCACCATTTAAACTTGGGCAGGAAATAAGTCCCTGGGAAGTTTTGGGTCTGCGCATTTGGAGGCTTTCAGGATGGAAAGGTGCGGTGTCCCTTTGATAATTTAGAGGGGAAGGACAGTAGCAGAGAGAGTGTTGATACAAACATGTCCCTGCAGCGTAGTGTGTCCTCCTTTGATGGGATGGATTTAATGAGAGAATATACGATTCTTTCAGTCAGTATATCAAGGTTTCTGCATCACTTCTAGAAGGCAGCAGTGGCCCAGTCTGTACCCAGGAATGTGTTTGGAGAATTAAAAAAAAAAATAAAAATCGGAGAGATGTAAACGTATAAATACCTTACTTCCAGAAGTCCCTCAAATCGCAAAACTACAGCTACATAGTTATCAGTAACTCGGTTTAAAGCTAGTTTAGCTATCTCTACACAGTTATACTCTTGGGATGTGACATTGATCATTAGATAACAATCTTTTCCAAATCCTGCTGATTATTCCCATCTCTTTTATTCTGAATGTTCTTTGCTTTATCTGCACATTTAGGGAACTTTATTTTCTGACTCCGAAAATTTTGTCTTTTCATGCTCACATTTTTTATTGTAAGTTGTCTATATCTTGGATTTGCAAATAAACTACCTTTATTAAGGTAGTTTAAGCAAATGAACAGATCAAGAGGTTTAAATTTCTTTTTATATTATTTCCTTTCCCTGTCATTTTTCTTCATATGTAATGAGATTCTTCTAAAAGGCATTGCTTGGAATAGTTTGAAAGACTGTGTTGTCTTCAAAGTATAAAGAAGGGATCACTTCTTATGAATATCATGCCAACCAGGGAAATGTTTCATCATTATTACGTTGCTCTTGAGGGTTTTTTATCAGGTTGAAGGGAATTTGACAAGTTGCAGTTTGCACTTTGTCACAGGACATTTTCCATAACATAAACAGTGATATATAAGCAACATCTGACCCTGCCCAATTAAACCCTCAGTGCCCAAAACTAAAGCAGTTTTTCTGTGTAAACCCTATAGGAATCCAGAAACTATCCCAAACCCAAGCCCTCTGTGTGTCTTGTCTGTCTGAATGACTTTGGGAGCAGTCTTTGTTAGTTGGATCAATCAGTATTGGGTGGCTGGACAACATTTTGGTGGGATAACATTGTGCTTTAAATACAAGCTTTGGTGGCAAGCATGGTGACTTTGGAAAAATAAACCGGTATCCCATCGTGGTCAGCTTGGCCCAAACAGAAAAGAAAATGTGTTTTTCTTACTCTGCTGTGTAAGATACATTGTGTGGCAATTGTTGTTTTTGGGACAAGACTAGACAAATCTGTGAGGCAGATATTCATATGGCTTAAAATAGTAGGAACTTTCTGATAATAGTAGGATAATTCTGTGTAAATGAATTTGCAGGAGGAAGAGATGTAAAGAAACTCCAAATACTACTTTTTGGAACGAGACCTTTTTCTATGGAGACTTAGTTTGGGTAAAAATGGGCTTGGTTTGATATGAGAACAAGTTACGGTAATTGTAATACGCATTTTCTCATCTTTTGGATCCCTGGAAGGAGGAATTTCAGAGTCTAGTAAAGCTATGTAAACTCTGAACGACTGCAAGTAAGCAGTCAGTTGTACTGCCAATAAACACTAATGCTTTTCCATATGAAATTCTGCTGTGAATTTCTTCAACTCCTGAAATACACTTTAAAAATGTTTATAAATCATAACATTTATCTTTGGATTAGAATTTTTTCCATGTATATCAGAAATGGAAGCTGAGTCAAGTCATATTCCCTGTGGTGAATGGTGGTTGCAAGGGAGAGGAAAATTGTGATGTAGGAAAGTTGAGACATTATGCCTAAAAAGTACAGGGAATAAGGAGTGGCTGGGGTTTCCAGGAAGGAACAAGTTATATGCAGACATTGACGTGGCCTTGAGAAAAGACACTATATAGAAGTGGAAAAGATAGGCTTCTTATGAAGTTACATAAATACCCAGAAGTTTAAAGATCAGAAAAATTCCGTTTTTCAAGCTTTGAACACTTCATGCTACAATGTTAGAAAGCATATTTTTTCTGTTTATATGCTTATGTGGGAAGAGACAGTCTAGAACAAGAGGGTTGGTTTTTGGTCCTCCAAATGTGGTTGGTGGGGGTTTTTTACCACCTTATGCTCAAAGTATTTTTCTGTTTGGGATAGGAATTTCCATGGAAAATGGTTGTGAATCGTCCCCTCATTTTTATTTCCACTTTTTTCCCCTCAAATTCAGAATTAATTATTGCTAAATAGACAACATTTTTTTAGTTTTGTAAGTCCTTTCACACTTTTCCTTACTTGCAAAGAGTTTTGAGAAAATTTTTTGTCACCAAAAGAGCTCACAATTTTTCTCCTTCAGTTTAACAGATTTTCTAAACTTTGACTATAACAACATCTATCTTTCTATCTCAACAGAAGGAGAAGCAGTCTCCAGAGTCCTGCTTATCTGTAATTACAGCCATAATCTGTAGTAACCTTTTATCTCAAAGAAAATTGGTTTAAAAAGGGAAATGAGAAGCTGTGGAAGCAAGGAATATAGACTTTGTATTTAAATAGCTGATTGATAATTAAGTCGTTTGGAAGAGGTCAACCAGTTCTTTGCAGTAATATTTTAAAGTCCAAGTGACCAAAAATAGCACTGTTTATTCTCTTGTAAACATGGACAAAATGATAACTCGTACATTGCTGCTTTTTCAAAATGGATGCTTGGCCATGGTACTAAGTGATATATGGATGTTTTTACAAAGGTTTATTTGTTGGCTAAACCAGCAATTTATCTCAAATATAAGAAAAGTAAAACACGTTCTCTTTTTAGTGAATTTTTACGGTTTGAAAAAAAACCAACCCCAAAATACAAACCCTCTAACCAGCTGCAGAAGATACATGAAGAACAACTAAGGTGGCGCATTTAAAAAATGTGGTTTAGTAAGTGTGATCACATTTAATGTTTCCATATGATTGCCATTTTGACAACTGGGAATCCTCAGAGCTCATAAGCTGAGACAATGCTATTCACATTTAAAATACTACCTGATCTTGCAGCCATGCTGAATTCTGGGCAAATAGTCGATCCTGCTCACTTTAGCTGCAAGCAGAATCATGAGACCAAGCCCTCCCCTGAATTGTCTAGTTCTGCTGGAACTGAGCATATCCCATACCCTCTGATCTCTCTCAGCATACAGTATGGGGACTGAAACATGTCGTTTTTTTGAAACTGGGAAGTAAAGACATGGATAAAATGTTTAAAGCAGAGAGTTTTAGATTGCTAGTGTATCCTCTCACCCTAAGAAGAACTGGAACAATCTCAAGTTATTCTCAGGAAATTTCTTTGTGCTCTATTTATTGTGCTGAAAATCAACAGTGAAATCTTAGATAAAAGCAGATCAATGTAAATTCAATAGCCAAACAGAGCAAAAACTGTTTTCCTCTCAAAAAAATTGATTTTTAGCTGGGTTGCTGAGTTTCTCTAGACTGTGGTGGAGGTCTGGGAGGTCAAGTTGGTTGTGTGCATTCTTCAGCCTACACTTTTCAGCAAGGACGTCCCCTTGCAACTGTGGTTGGCCTGAGTTCTTGCATCTGCTTCTTCTCTTTGCCATTAGCTTGTGACACTCTTCTGATATACTCTGTGTAAAATAATAGCTGCTCCGTGGCCATAGAAATATAAACCATTATGGACCCTATTGCAGGATTGGCAATTGCTTTTTGTTTGTTTGTTTGTTTGTTTGTTTAAGATCATTGATTATTTAACTAGAAAGGAGGAGGATTCAATTTGGGTAGTGTTCCAGATGATTTACAGATATCCTCTAATTGCATTATGTTGCAAAAATACTGAGGAGCCTGGATCCCAGCAGAGAACATTAATATAGGCTTTCATGTGTCTTCATGACCCCACCCTTCACCACTTTGATTAAACAGCAGGAAAGGAAAGAAAACCTCCCTTGTCGCTTTCCAAAACAATTGCAGTACTTTTGTTCCTTTTGCTTTAGTTTGGCTTGCAAAAATTACAGCCTTGGCTTCATAGCAACTACTATAATTACAGCTGCAAAAGAATTTCAATTATAGCACCCTTTTTTCACACTATCCTACCTTTTTGGCAGACTGCTTTTTGGGGAATGAACTATTCCGTGTGGTGTCGCTGTGAGAAGTAGAAGAAATGGGACTTTCTCTACTTGTCCTTGGGTTTGGGCAAGGTTGGAAAAATACACACCTGACCTGGTTTTTGTTTGGCGTTTTTTTTTTGTATCTTTTTAACATCTACAGAGCTTGCATTCGACATGGTGAGTAAATGCAGCTGCTGAAGACAAAATAGTCTTCCTCAAGGAGTATATTTTAAAAGTTTGAAAAATCAAAGTGCTTACTAGTAAGCTCATAGTAATAAAATAAAGGTCTAAAAGGCCTTTGAGTGCTTTCAAGGGAAAGGCTTTTACAATTGGAGCCTGAAGAATGTCCTTTTTGTGACCAACTTTAGTTAGGGTCTGGCACCACATAATTGAGGACACCCCAGGGACAGTGTGGTGGGCAGAGACAGCATATATCTTCCTCTAAAAGCAATAGAGCGCTGCCATCCTGTTGGGATTTGGGGAGTATCTGTGAAAGAGATAAAGGTACCACAGTGGGGTAAAAATCCTTCGGTCTTTGAACAGCAGCTGCAATAAGCGCCCATCCTGTCTGGGGGTGGTGGAGAGGCAGTGAACCCTGTAGATCATAAAATATGTATTTTGAAAGGAGAGGTATCTGAGTAGAAGGCAAGTGTTGACATCTCAGTGTTTGATTCCCAGGTAGGCTGTCCCTCCGCCCCTGATGGCAGGCTGTCCTCAGAGCAGGGATTTACCATGAAATGTGGAGCTCCCACAGGGAAGCCCACTGCCCTGGGGAGGGGTGCGTTGCAGCTTTGCACAGCAGTGCACTTGCAGAACGTGCTTTTTGGAAATCCCTCACCAAAGTCGGGTGGAGCTCCAAGGCCAAGCACGCTGTCCTAACTTGAGGCTGAAGCTGCGTGCCAAATACCCAGCAGTACTTCAGTGGGTCTGACAGGGAAGTGGAGACAGCATACGGTGATGTGCCTGAGCTTTTATTGAGCCTCTGGTACATTTTTAAGGGGTCCATGTGATTTTATTTATTGATTTTTTTAAATCCTTATTGCTCAGCTAAGATTGTGAAGTGCCAATAGTTGGTTTTTGAAGAGACCAAGGTCTTTAAACTGACTCCCAACAAGATTGGGAATTGACTGAGATTAATGAAAAGGAGTACACATCCAGCTTGGACTAAAAGGTGAATCTGGAGATACAAACCTGTTATCCTCCAGAGTGGCTTGACAATGTTGTGACTCCCACTGCATGCTATATTGTTCACCGCACACAGACTGAATGTGAAGACGCTGGTTTCCTATAAGCGTAACCTGGTGAACATGCTCTTTCCAATTGTTCACAGCTTGGAAAGCCTACCAAAATGCTAATCTGAGCTTTTTTTTTTGCCTGAATTGGAGTCTTCAAGTACTACCAGGGAAGGATGGCAGAGGAGATGTACTTTACACCAAAACAAGAACAAGGCAATTATCAAGAGTGCTTCTGCTTAGAAGCCGAATCCCATTTGTGTATTTGCTTTTTCCACCCCATGAGGTGAAGGTGAGGTGAAAGATTCAGAAAACATATGGCTAGGTAGAAAGGATTTGATTCATTAATCATGCAGCTGGAATTAGTTGGCATAGTCTGTGTTCGATTCACAGACCAGGTACCTGGGCCATAGCCCTATTTCTGCCCCTGCACCATTGCGTGCTCCATTACGCAGGGCTGAGCTAGATAGTCAGAATGAACTGACTCTGAACAGGCTTTTTAATGAGAAGGCAGCTGAGCCTGCTCTAAAGCCTGGCTGTGCTAAAAGCTGTGCCAGCGTAGCTGAGATAGTGGCCCTCCAGGTTTAAGAGGTAGCCCGATGTTACAGCCAGATGTTGTGTAGCGTGGAAATACAGCTGCTATGATCAGAGAAGCAGATTGGTGCGATTGGTCTGCACGGTGTCCGGACTGTCTGCAACAGGGTTCCACGCAGAGGGCTCTGGGGATGTGCTTCACATATGTTGTGAAAACTGGTTTTGGTTTTCATGCTGAGATTTTCACACATGCTGCCTCCACTGCTCCTCTCTCAAAAAACATTTCCTTCCTCTGTCGCACTTTGTACTTGTTTGCTATCTGGCTAGGCAGATATTTGTATTATATTAATAGAAAGAGGTAGTTTTAGGAAACGAAGGGTATACTTACTTCAGTTCAGAGACTGGTGATCTAGTTTTAGATTGCTTCATGTCCTTCTTCTGGGGGAAAAAAAAACCCAACAAAACAAACGAGGCTGAACATAGGACTTTTCCAATGAGCGGATGGGTAGAAAGTAAGGAGAGTTAAAAACAGCACCAGGAGTTTTTAAGAATAACTTCCAAAGTGAGAATGTGTAGCATCTCCCTTTTTTGGTTTAAAAGATATGCAGTGTTATGTCTGAGTGCTTTGTATATAAACGACTCTTGACAGCATTGTTGTAAATGGCTGTGGAGGTGTGCGTTCCTTAGGCGGACCAAAGGCCAAGTGCTTTCATTAAGCAAGAAGTGCCACAGAAGTTTTATAAAGCAAAAATGGTGTTTGTCTGCCTTTCCCACAGCTGTCTCCATGCCTCCTTCCCTTGCATGGCACACCTCGTCAAGGCCTCCTGACACTTACTTCCCTCTGGGTGAGGTTTGCAAGAGCCAAGCTGATGAACAGAGTGGGTTGAGGAAGTATGGTATGGACCGGCCTAGCCCTTGCTCTGCTCTTAAAAGTATACATATAGTCTTACCCTCCAAAAGTATTTGAGGGTAGGAATATCATTTTGCCACCTTAAAATCTTTGGATATTGTGACTGCATTTTATTCAAGTGACAGTGGTGGACATGAAGATGGGTCTCCATTACAGATCTAGGTTATACACAACCCTGAACGGTGTAGTCTGAGGGCCTGGTAATGGGTTGACAGCAGATAGCAGCAGCAGTGGCAGGGGAGAGCCAGAGACTGCTGGAAGGGCAGAAGTTGGCTTTAAGAATAGGCTGAAAGAGCTTGTGGGCAAGTAGTGCTGTGGAGAGGAGCCTGGAAATGTTTTCTTGCTGTATGTTACTGCCGTATTCAGAGAAGTAGGACTTCGTGTATGCTCTTCATGTGAAAACAGGGAGTTCCTGACTGTATCTTCAGTCTCAGCTCCTAACAGATGTGGAACGGATAGTTTGGTTTTAAGAGTATTAGTTGGAAATATGTCCAGTCTTCACTGTCACTGACTAAGGTTCTCACCCTTCCCATCCCATCCTTTTCAAACATTCTGTATTTTTAGGTTGTCATGTCTTTGGCGGTTGGTTTGTTAATGTACTGTTTATTGTCTGTGGGGATTGCCCAAAGCAATTCCTAAGTAATATCTTGCATTCAAACTATACATTATGTCTGTCTTGATAGAAACCCAGTTTTAATTGTACGTGGGATTTGTGTGTGTGTGTTTAAGAAGCAGTCCTAAAGCAAGCCTAATGAGGCTAAGCTTGAAGTTTGAGCATGATTAATAATAGAGTAGAGGTATTCCAGAAACTTTCAGGTGTCATGTTTTTGTAATAAATGGTTAGTACGTTACAGTACTGTGTAAAACACAGGGAAGAGAAGCAGAATATGTTAAAGTTTTAGAAACTGGAAAGAAAACCAGAGGCCTGTTTTGAACTGCTACACTCTATAGGTTGTGCTGTTGGCTCAAGGCTGGGTGGCAGCTGATGATACTACCCGGGATTTTTCAGAGTAGAGAAATGATCGGACCAAGGGCAGATTTTGAAAAATATGGACTCAAACTGCATCTGCATCCACATAGGAACAAAATAATAGCTATATGTGTGGCCAGTTGGAAGGGTAAACACTTGATTTACGTGTCAAGCTGCACATTCATGTACGCAGAAGTCCAAAGAGAATGCAAATGGGCAGATGCCATTTAGGCAGGGATTTCAAGAGAAAGCTAATTTAGCTAGTGCTTTGGCTCAATGTTTGAGTGTGACAGTACTTTGAAAGTTGTCATCTGAGACATCAGTATGTGAAATCTTGGTCTCAGAAGTCATTACTTGAGGAGTTTATTTAAATTTTACCTATCGAGTTGGAAAGCATAAAAATGTTTTCTTTGACCAAATGTTTTAAAAATAGATATTAAAGGTGAACAGGTGTGAAGGATGTGTAAAATACCACTTTCAAAGCGTGTGTATTTTGGGTTTTGGCATGTCACAAATGTGTTTCAGGACTGCGCAGCTGCAGTGGGACAGTGGTGTTCACCTGCATTTCACCTCTGAGGCAATGGTTTCATTGATTAGGAGCCCAGGTTTTCACTTCTTTCTTTGTGTCTTTTTCCAGTAGAAATGATTTCTGGCCATTTTGCATTGAGTAACCCAGATTTTGTTTGAAAAAGACTGTTTTCCCCTCATTAGGTTTCCAGGGAAGGCGATTAACAAACCTTTTGTAACTGTTATTCTGAATCCTAGGGTAGTTGTGGCCTCTCCTGTGTAGCCAATTTTCATTTTAAATTCCATTTACATCAGCCAAGAAAGTAAACTGGCAAACCTTCAGTCTTTATATCATCTTTGCAAAGCAGATAACATTATTGTGGTTTATACAGTATACAGAGAATACCACAAATATCTCAATTATTATTTCCTAAAGCATTAAAGTTTAACAGCACTATGTGTATCTGTCTTGCTCAAGGATTTCGTATTTTAGTAAAATGTTTCACCCATCTACAACAAGCTGGCAAATTGCTGGTAGTGAACATTTGTTACTTTAGGATCCTCAGGAGGATTTGTAATATATTTTTATGTTGTTTTGGGTTTTTTGTTTATTTTTTAAAATGCCCTTCCAAGTAAAAGATGTGGTTTGTTAATTTGGTCAGTTCTAAAGGTAGACCTTTGAGATTATAGGTGCTGCAGACCGGCAGTTAAAGGAGTGGAAAAGTCAATTGAGGCTATTTCTACATAACGGAAAGGGTTTTCCTCTCAGAGGCCTTGGAAAAACTTGCTGGAGGTGGATACCTACTACCGTAACATGATCTTTATTTTCCCTTTTTGTTTCCTTTTTAAATGTCATACGCTGAGAGAAGCCTCTTCTTTACTGATGAGTAGTGGTAAAAACAGGTTTCTGTGGAAAGAGAATTCCACCCACTTTAAATAAAAAGAAAACCTAAAAATCGTTCCATATTTTTAACAAAATAGAGCTAAGTAAGCCTTTTTTTTTTTTCATCCTGTCACTTGTGATGTCTCATTTAATTCTTCCTTGCCTGACTGAGGTCTCTTTAAAAGGAATCAGATCACCTGTGGGCGGCCATAAATCATTTCTGCCATCTAGATTTAAACACCTACTGTGTTGCATGGAGCTTTTTACAGAACATTTTTCCATTCTTAGTAAAAACCTTTGTGTCTATTGAGCTGCACTATACCAGTAAGTCTAGGGTATAAATTTGCCTTCATGCTGTTATTTGTGGGTGTTTTCATGATTTCAGATTATGGAGATTTCAAGCTGTCACACTTGAAATCAGTCTAGATAGTGAGGCTGAGAGTAGGTGTTTGGACACATGCATTTATCTTTACAGAGAAAAGGAAGAGATGCAGTGCATTTTTAGAGAGATTTCTCAACTTCGATGTTGTTCTCTAAGATGAGAAAACATTTCTGAAATACTGCCTGGCTGCTCCATGGCATCTGTAACGGGGCCATCAGTACTTGTGGTACAGCAGCTGTACTTTGTCCCCTCAGAATTTATGTGGGAGTCCTTTCCTCTGATTATAGCCTCTTCAGAATAAAGTTGTGATGCATTAATGAAATAAATCCTAGCAATAATATTGGCCCATCATTTGAGGATGGTAATAAAACTCGTCATACACAAAGGCAAAAGAGCTTCATTAAATACTTATGCATTTTGTAAAGGAGGAGGAGAATGCACTCATATTTCATGAAGTTTATGCTGTGCTTTTAATGCATTTGTAAATATGGACTATATCAAATACCATTTACCAGAAATAAACACATTACAATGGCCTGGAGACTTAAGAGTCCCAAAGACCAGCTGAAGAGCTCTCTGTCTCCATGTTGTTAACTTTTCCTAATTCTTGAATGCAAGGGAAATTCCAGCAAGCATTAAGGGTTTTAAAGTGTCAATATACCAAAAGAGGGTAGGAAAGCTGATCTGAAGGGCTGTAGATTGACATCATAGTACAAGCAGTATAATGGAAATGCCAATATGTCATGTGATTGCTCAAGAAATTAAAGGAACAAATACAGTTCAATTAAAAAATACCAAACCCACAAAGAAAACCAACCCAAAAAAAGCAACAAACTCCCCCTGAGCACTAAAATAATGAGATTGCTCAGTGAAGGTAACGGGGAAGATGTAATAGAGGTTTAAGAGCTTGCAATTTTACTCAGAGTTTTAGGCACAATGATTTAAAAAAAAAAGAAAAAAATTCCACAAAATCTGTATATATAAAGTTAATACTTGGACAGCAGACTGATCTAAAAAGGAGATGTCAATGTAGGGTTATTAAGTGTGATTACTTCTAGTGACATTCTTCAGGGATCAATAGAAAGCTTAAAATTAATATAGTCATTAAAGATCTGAAAAGGAATACAGAATTACTTCTACATTTTGCAGATAACACAAAATTACTTGGTTAAAAGAGGAGGATAGGGATTTTTTTTATAAAGCGCTTTGGATCAGCTACTAAGCCGAGCCACTCAAGCAAAGTTTATTTTAATCCAGCTAAGTGTGAGGTCATACATACAGGAATGAAGAATGCAGGTCCCACCTTGCAGAGGGGAAAGGGGCTTGTCTCCTGGAAAGCAGGGGGCCTTGAGAAGGATTTCAGGGTCATAGCAGACCAACAATTTAACATGACTTCCCAGTGTGATGGTTGGCAAAAAGGAGTAATGAGTTCTTTGGGTATACAAACAGATAGAATGGTACCTCGGAGCGATTCTTCTTCTGTATAGATCGCTGCTTTGGCCAGGGCTAGAGTTGTGCGTTCGCTGATGAGATGCTTTCTGTTTAGATGATGTTGTAAACAACTATAAATCCTGTTCAAGTGACCAAGGGAAGGCCTCACTCAAAAATCTGAACTAGTCACAGTGTTTATTTTAATGAAGGCCAAGAGACACCTGAGAAGGTCTTTGTAATCTAGCAGAAACCTGTGACTGAAAGGCGATGCCACGTGCATTTAAAGAAGCCAGACCCAGGACTTAAGTTCAGGAGGGTTTACTATAGGACCTAACTTACATGCATTTCTGGAAAATATGCTGTAACTAGACAAATTATTTCATATAGTGAAAAATTAACAAACAAAATGTAATGTCTGCGATATACAAGTAGGCAGACTAAATGATACAGTCTATTACTGCCTCTTAGGATCATTTATTTTTACAAAACCAAGAATTTCAAGGAGCATCATTAGTATACTAGTGTTTGTTTCTGAGTTTCCTGTTGATAAAATAGGGACAAATTATTACAGAGCAATATCAGTTTCCTGAACTGGATTTTTGAAGCAGTACCAAAGCAGATAGATAGGACAAAATCCCACAGCCAGTGGAATAAAAAAGAGCGGGATGTGTTTTGTGTCTGGGATTGAAGATAAAATTTCTGAACAAGTAATACAGAAATTAAGATAAAGGTAAAAATATTACAACTTGCCAGTACCAGTGGGTTTGTATTTAATACATTCACAGCATAGTTCTGTGAATATAACATGCTGCTGGTAAATGTCCAAGTCTAGGCAAAGCCATGTAATTTGAGTTGGTGCTGGGGCAGGCTGTGCTGGGAGTCTGATGCGCGCTTCTGACCTGCGACTGTTTTGTGAAAGACTCTCTTTGTGTCTTGAATCTGACCACTGAAGCTTCCTATGCAGCTAGTTTTCTTCTGTTTTCTTTAGCTATCACTAAGCATTTAGAGGTGGCTGGTGGTGATTTTCAGGATTTGGTATGTGCTGCTTGTAGGCTCAGAGCTTTGACATCCTGGCCTGTGGCTTTGATTTCCTTTTCTTCTCTATCATCTCCTCATCGCTTCATCTTTCCCAAGCTCTGAGTGCCACACTTCTGATGCACTTGCAGCTCTCTCCAAGTACTTCCTGGCCTCCACAGTTACTCCTTGCACTGTCTGATGTTTTTCCTCTGACGCGCTTACTGTTCTCTGATCTGCTCTTACTTCAGCGCTGCGTCCCAGCCAATTTGGAAATGAACAGACCCTGGAAAACTATGTTCCAAAAGTTCATGCAGTCAGAAAATTAAAGAACGGCTTCACCCTGTCAAATGAAATAACCTCAGCTTTGATCTAGTTTCATAGCTAGGGTGAGCATATTGGTATTAGTGCTGTATGCTGTAACAAAGCTGCTTCCAAGCCTGGTGCTGCCGAGCATGCAGCCTTTGAAAGCGGAGTTACCCAAGGGCAGTGATGCCATGCTACGTACTCCCAAACTGGAGGACAATGAAGAGTTCTTGTTCCCTTTGGAACTGGGAACAAGGGTCGAAGCAGTACCTCTGTTGGCTAGTGATGTTGAAAGCTGCCTCCTGGCAGGGGTCTGCCACAGTCAGTGTCAGAGGTGTTATCAGCCCCCACCATGCAACTCGTTCTAGTTGAGACCTGGAAAGATGCCTTTCTCCACAGTATCGGCTCTTGGTTTTTAATGGGTTGCCATTTGCAGAGGAGGTTGTTTTGTATCACAGCTCTTTACAAAAGGTGTACAGTGTGCTTGGGGTAACACACAAGTGATGATGGTAGGGAGGAAGATAGGGGTTATTTCTAGGATACCCAAGGAGAGTAGCTAGGTAAAAAGAGGAATTGCAGAAGAGATGAGTTTTCTGATAATGTTACATAGTGCTCAGTGTGCTGTCATGTCTTGTTGAGGTTAATGTGAAGTTACTTTCTACAGTGAAAAAGTAGAATTAACAGACAAAATCACAGAGCCTCCAACAGTTTGAATGTTGCTGAAATATAGCACAAGATAGTTCTCCTCCTTGGGTGCTGGTGGCTATTACCTGCGCACATTTTCAGGTATACTGTGAGCAGTTCACAGATAAAGTGCTTGGGAAGTCAGACAACATTGCTATCTTCGGAATCAAAAGTGATTTTCATTACCTGATAAAGATGACATTTCAGCCTCTCTGTTCTGGCATTTGTGGAGTTTTATATCTCAGCCAGATGTGCTGAACACACACCCCCCAAAAAAAAAAAAAAAAATCAGCTCTTGGAGTGAGTCTGGTTGGCTTTGCCTCCATTAGGCAAGAAGAAGATGCTTCCATTCAAAAGAATAATCTGGACAGATCAAGTTTGTTTTACAGCTCTAGAATACAAGATAATATCTAGTGCAGAGAAACTTGTCTTTTTATAAATTTTTGTTATATCTTCCTAAAACCAGAATTTTTAAAAAAGCCAATCCCCAACACCTTCCCCCTTCTTCTAATACTTTCTCCCTTATTACTCCCATTGGTTATAATCTCTTTTAGACCTCTCCCCAAGGATTTGTGTGTATTTAGCTGGCAGGGCCTGCAGTTGGGTAGGGGCAAACTCTGCCAGCTCTGCTGGCATCTATTCCCTTGCCCCAAACCACAGCACATTTCGGTTATCCATTTGGAGTCACTGCATATCGTCTGGAGTAGTCTTCTGCATAGGCCATAAATTTCTGTTGCCATCAAAGTGTTACATGTGAAAGGGAGAGACGGGGCTTTGAGGAAGTGCTGCTGTTAGGATGAGCACTCTTGTCCCGGTGGATAATGTACAAAATAGTCAAAAGTAATCAAATGCAAGCTGCAGATGTGTAAAATGGCAATACCTGCACTTAATATTCAGTTGAAACCTCATTATGGTAAACACAGTATTGCCGCTATAAAGGGCCATTTAGTTCCATTCCCTGTGAATGCACCTCCAGCTTCAGAGTAGAGCTCTCAGCTTTGATCTGGGGAACTGTATGGTTTGCACTTATTTGCGGAAACATTTGCCTTGTTTATTTTTAAAGCCAGCGGAACTCGAAGGGAAAGTTTTGTTTTTCCTTGGTTCCCCTGAGAAACACTCGTTCATCCTGCTCCCGTCCGCAGGTTTAAACAATCACCCTTTGTCATCGTACAATATCCTCCAGCCAGCCCAGCCATCTCTGAGAGCCAGGCAGTCGTATCCGCTGACGTGGTTGCTGGGCGGGAGTCTTGGCCTCTTTGTGAATGATCAGTGTAACAAGGGGGAAAGCCTTATCCTTGCTGAAATGAATGGCAAGCTTTCAATTCGGTTCATGATTTCAGATGTAAATGCCGTAAAATGACCATGAGGTTCCTGAAACACGTCCTGATTCCTTCCTCTTCTTTCTTTTGGTTTTGTGTTGGTTGTAAGCAGAGGCTGGGAGCCTGAAGAGGGGACAGTGTTGGCGACATGGTGTTTGAATGATCAGAGGAGAATGGGAGAAGAAGAGGAAAGTGGTGGGGATGGAGATGACACGAAGGCAGGGTGTTACTTGAGGTGGTTGTCAGTGTGCTGGTATGGAGGTGTGTGCAAGATGGGAGACCTAGAGGCTAATGAAGTGTCCTTGGAGTCATCCGTAATGCTTGTGCTATGAAATGGATAAGTTTCCTTCAACTCTTCTTAAAGTTACTTGGTTAATAATACTAATTCCTATTAATTAATAATTAATTGGGTTAATTAGATTGTTACAGAATAGTGAGTGAGAATTTGTCATCCTTAGAGATTTCACTGTTTCCAGAACAATCTGGTTCCCTCACCATCTTCAGATATCACAGCTCGTGTGCGTACAGAAGCAAAAGCATAGAGGAGTAAAGGGCTCAAACTGTGGGTTCTAGTTTCAGAAAGTTTCTAGCGCGTGCCTGGTATGTGAAACATGAATTGATACTAAGCATACAAGTGGACGTCACAGAGGAGCTCTGTTCACATTTTTAAATTCATGTGGCAGAGTAGACAGTCATAATGCTTTTTTCTTTTACCCATATTGATTTTAAATCCTGCTTTCAAGAGGATTAGACTAATAAATACTGCATCCTCCATTTAATAGTGGAAGAATAGACTTGGGTCATATTATTGCAAAACTCGTCCCAGGTCCTCATTGTGGAGCTATCCATTCTCCTGTGACTAAAAGAAGGATTTATGGTTTTGTGTGTAAATACCCCCATATTTCTTAAGTAAACTATTCCTATCTCAATAATATGTCAATGAAAGTATATGAACACCATTCTTCTCATGCACTCAGCCTATCTCTCTCAGATGCATACAGGCATCTTTCTTTGCAAGACTTTCAAGGACCATTTCTCTCAGTTCTACTCAACTGAATTAAAATACTGTCAGTAAAAATGTCGATGATAACCTTCTTGCATCTCTGTCTATCCTCTTCTACTGAGGATTATTCTGCTTTCAATCCTGACACAATGCTACTATTTTTTCCCTTTAGCTGTTTTTTGTAGGATACTGGGCTTAAGGAGAATGTTTCTTTGTTCCATATATGTGTTTCTTATGAAGCTGTATTGATAAAATGCTATTTGTAACAATGGCGTTGAAAGGATCATAACAGTGTATTGTCAGGCCTTCAATCCTAGTCACCTTAAAATGGAGTATCCATCAAAATATTTTTCCACTGCTATTGTGATGTTTCGTAGCCATCCAGGCTTTCTGTCTTCCACCCTGACTCTTCTAGCAGATATTCAGCCACCTTGACCATTTGAGATACAAGGGTTAGAACTGAGGGGACATCTGCCAGTCGGTACAAAGCTTTTGTCAAACAAATCCACTGCAAGTCTGGGGGATGCAGCAGAATAATCCCATTCAGCCCATAGATGTTTGACCTACCGATAATAAGGTGACCTGCTAGATATGAGATGGACATACTTTATGACAGCGTAAGATAAACTGTGCGCTAGGACTCAGATCCAAGAAGGGGTGTGGATCCTGTCTCAATTCACATAAACCTGCGTTAGATGCTTACTGCCCTTGAGAAGTGATAGGCACCTCCAAATGGGAGCTGGCATTTAGAGTCAGTCGCTTTGTGGGATGGTCAGTGGGAATCTCTGAGGAGAGAAGCGTGTCCTATATCCTAGCACTCCTTTTGGCTCCTGTGTTCTCTACAGAGCTTTTGGGAGGCACCTTTTCATTACTTGACCATTGCCTCTTGGGATACTCCTGAAAAGGTGTTTCTGCCCCCTTCTTTTTTTTTCTCCCCCCTCCCCCCTTTTTTTTTTTCAAAAATGGAGGAAGATTAATCTGGAGAGTGAGGGAATGTGGGGGAAATGGCTGCTCTCTCTTACAGAGCAGCTCAGGGATTTACTCAGAGCTGCATAGAAGCAGGCTGAGCTCAGGCAAAGACTGAATGGCACAGTGCCTTGGAGCATCCCCTGTGGGGCTGCTCTGTGCCTGTGGTTTGAGCTGCTGCACACAGCAAAAGGGTTGTTGGACCAGAAAGAAGGGCTCCTGACCACTTCTGTGGGCTGTGGTTTGGGGAATGGGCTAGGAGGATCAACCCTTGACCCCAGTCCTTGGCTCCAAGGACAGTTTGTGTGTGAGATTTTGCACTGAAAGTTTGTTGGATGACACATACGCACAGCTGTTTTTATCCCTAGCAAGATGTATACAGTAAGACAGTGAGAGAGAGTGAACATGCAAGTACAGTATATGAATGCTAAAACTAACCGTGATGTTTTGAGCAAATACTGTTCCTCTTGGTCCATGGATGTGCTGAACTTTTGGCAGACGTGTTATCGTATACGATGACCCAGGAGCCAAGGATCTTAAACTCCTTCTCCTCTACCAGCTTCATACACAGAGACATCTGTGTTCAGCTTATGCATCAGAGTTGGAGGGAAGTGCTGTATAAAGGGAAACAGTTGAATTAACTCATATTCTGGACTTGATGCGTTTTAAGACACTCTTAAAGGAAATCTCTTTAAAGCTTGGTTTTGATAAAATCTTGTATCAGCAGAATATGAAATGTGGTAACTCCAGTGGAAAAGACAAGTATATGATAGGGTTACATATGTGCAGGGAGAATCTGGATTTAATTATTGTCTCAATTCTGCATATAATTCCCTGCTGAAATATATCATATTTTCAGAAAGAGAGTAAAATAAATTAGTTTTAATTGTTACTCCTTCCTTCTTGGGTTCTCTTTGCTCACCTAAGTTCACGTCTTCATTTCACAAATACCCATCAGCTCCCAGACTTTCTAAGTATTTGTCTTTCCATACTGTCAGTATTGTAGGTAGCCAGTCATATGTTATGGAGTTTGATTGTGTCCAGCCTGGTACCAGGAAAAAGCTGGATGTCTGAGCATTGTTTTCTTCAGAGGGGAGCAACATGATTTTAGATAGCTGAGGAATTTTCTTTATTTTTAATCTAAAAACCTCCAGTGAAATTCTGAAAGTGAACTATAAAAGAGAGAAAGGGAACAAGGGGATAAAAACATAACTGAAAACATTAGGTCTAATAAAGACCCAACATTTCAATTGTTTAGGTCGGATGTGAAACTATGTTGTCACAGTGCATTTTAGTACTGAGCTGGAAAAACAAGGTCTGAGCTCGGTAATGCATAATATTGTATTTGTGTGGCATGTAGTGACTTTTACTGATTACTATAAAAGAATTATCAGTAATATGTTATTGCTAAGCCTTTTTAACCTTTGACATGGAATAGTTACACTACTGATCGCAATCACTTCCATGCCGACATCAGTAATATCTTTGTCACTCCTCAGCTGATAGTGGGAACCCAGATGCGCAGGGATGGTGAGCGCTTATTTAAACTCAGACTGTGACTGTACCCAGCTGGGGCTTGGACTCGCAGCTCTGCCCTCGCTGTCTCAGGGTGTCCTCTCAATTCATGCAGGCTCCTGGGCGTCTGGTGTTTACTTAGCACCAGATTCCTCCAGGATTTGCTTTTTTCTCTCCCACAATGTCTTTCCCATTATCAGTGTTTGCAAAGAGAGGTTCCTGACCTGATGGAAACAGTTGTGTGCTGGAGTAACTCATTTGGGAAGAGGACAAAGAAAGCGCTCCCATTCTTTAAAACGTTAACCCTAAATAACATTTGAGGGTGTGACACCCTGCAAATCCTTTGCTCTTTTTTTTCCTTGCTCTAAACTTTGGGATTCTTCAGAAGCCTCATAATGTTTGAAGTTTGGCAACAAAGACTATTTGCCTGCTTGTTGAATGGTAGCTGTCACAAGATCATAAAAGAAAACAGAAGCATGTATTATTGAAACATCAGGTCTCTGATTGCCTTCATATGCTATTAATTTGACAAAAATTTCACCAATAATGTTGTAAATGAGCTTTTACCAACCAAGTAAACTTCTAGTTCAGCCTCTTCTGAAAAAGAAGTTTGCAGTTGGGTTTCTTCCCCCTTTAACTACGGTAACATCTAAAAAATATATATATAAATATATATATATAAAAAAAAAACCCACTTGCATACAGAATGGAAATGAGATCTTTTCTGGATGATTTTGGCATGACCATGTTTTGTCTGCCTTTGGCGCAATTTTAGCACTGGTTGCAATCTGAAATAAATTGTTACAAGTCCTAGAATATCCTTATCAAAGTAAATGCAGGACAAAGGAAGGCTCTCATGAGGACAGAGGATGTTATTCTTTTGCACACGATTAGTAGAAGGTTGAAAGTATTAACTTGCACTGGGAATTGACACCAAGAGATCTAAACTTGGACTCAATAAGTGTTGCAATATTATATAAGGGTAAGGAAGTTAAGTTGCTCCTTACTCATTTTCAGGTACAAGAATGAGATGTACACATTCATTCATCTGAAATGAGTGGAAATCTATCTTCTAGTTTAAAGTCAATTTGTCTAATTGATATTTTCATTGAATTGCATGGCATTTAAGCCTTGTGTCCTGAATGACTCACAGTTCAGAGATGGAGGCGGAGACAACAGGAGAAGGTAATTCATTTTAAAGTCAAGCACTGTCATCTTATTGATTCATAAGCCATAATGTATGTTTATTAAAATCTACAGCTGATAATTTCATTTGATAAATTGTGGAAGTAGTGGCCTTTGGCTCTGAAGGCTGGTGGGCATTTGAGTCATTTTTGATGTCACTGAACAAGGAACTATTTATCTCTTGGCACCGAGTTGAGGACTTATGTGGTTGTGACCTGCAAGCTGATTAAACTGTTATGCTGGATTAGCATGAGCATGATGTCTTTATACATTTTACAGCATTAATATGTTATCTATTAAATCAGGATTGTCAAATTTATTTTGTGTGTTTTAAGACTGCAAAAATTCCTATAGTCTATTATTAGTGCTTGTTTAAAACTTGAAATAAGTATGTTTAGACTAAAAGTTTCAAGTTGAGTGTTTTAGAAGCCAGGTTCTTGAATTTATTCTTAGTCATCAAACTAAACAGAGCTTGATTCTCAGAAGTACTGAAAAGCTGTGCTGAATTCAGTAAAAGCTCTGGAATGTATGCATGGGTTGATGTCCTCAGGATCAAATCAGAGGCAGTAGAAAAAAGGCCCAACAGATCAGAGAACTTTCCCACAGAGAAAGAGGAATCTCCAGAAAGACACGAACAGGGACGAAAGCAAGGGGCAACCATAGAAGTCACCCTGACGGTTACGTGTATTTCTTCACTTGATGCTGTTGAAAATGATTTCATATTCATTGCTTTAAAGGACCACGTCTCATGCTTTACTCCTGTAGGACTCTTGCTCTAGATCGTGGGGATTATTTACATCTCAATTTATTTCTCAGCCCACTGGCCATAATTAAAAATGGAATTTGGCACTCTACAGACCCTCTGCTGGAGACTTTCACCTTGTAGAAGAAAGGGGATTAGATGTGATGATTTATTGGGCTCATGTACAGTCCCCTGAGTGTACTGTGGCACTGAGCCAAAAGCAAGCTGAAATGATATCCAGTCCTCTCTGGCAATCACTCGTACCGTGAGTAGAGTAAATCCTATCCCTTGACTAAACCCCTTTCTTGTTCCATCCAAATTTGCCCGAGTTCCTGATGTGTGTGGGCTCTTGGTAGCACAAAGTTACAGTTGGAGAAGGCAGTGGCTGCCCGCCAAGGCAGTGTGCCTTTAGGATGTTGGAATCTGTGCCTGTGTTTATGTTGTCACAATGAGCTTTAGGCTGTGCCTATGAAAAGTGCAGAAAATTATTTCTTACAGTCATCACACTCCATCTTCGAGAGGGAACTGGAAATGATGTTCAGAATCACAACTTCAACATTTGATCATTGCTCTGTGATTGCTTTTCAGATTTTTAGGACCTTTTGGTACTAAAGCCAAACAGAAATGCAGTCATAAATCTGGCAGAGGCTTTGCTTGCTTGCTTTCTTCTCCCCTGCTAAGCTAGGAAACAACAAGCAAGAAATATGTGGCCATGCCCAGCTTCTACCACAGTATTTAAAAAATGCATATTTCTTTGATGTTATTAATCTGGGAGAGGAGATGGCAAGCCTGCTCTTTGTTAGGGTGAGCTTTCAGGACCATAGTATCTTTTGAAACATCTCAAAGTGCCTTATTGCTTTCTTAGATGCTCCTCAAAGTGTGCTCTTTTTGGACTCTGAGTTCTTTGTCTTTGCTAGATACTAGTGAGGGATCGTCCTGTATTACCCTGGATAAAAACCTGGCTTGTTCATACCAAAACACCTTTTTCTTCAACTCTGAGTGATGTCATGCAATGTGCCTTGCAGGAAAAGATAAAAGGTCCCTATGAAGGGATACAGCTGGCTAGGACTGTTTCCAATTGCAGGAAGGGACACTGGTGGAAGGGTAATTTACTGGGACTGAAGTGTATTAATTTCTGCAAAAGCCTTATTCTTATGTTCAGAATGAAATCTGATCTGAAAGAGAGGAGAAAAAACCCACCACTGCTTGTGAGAAGGAGAAAACTACATAGAATGGCTGATGGCTTGTGGGAAACCCAGCTTCAGATCCCCAAGCTCATTCAGGCACAATGAAAACTTGCAGCAGTTTAGTGACATCCAGTCTGTACAGAGTGGATATTTATTGCTGTTACCCACTGAACCCTTGTTACATGGTTGTTTCTGTTGATAATGTGAGCTCCTTGGATATTACACTTGCTTTAATGTCCTCCAGATGGTTTTTTCCATTAATGAAGCTGTGCTGTCCATGTGCTATGATTTGCCAGGGATGTTTTTTCATGATGCAGAAGTGTCTTTAACCTTCGACACTTCCCTAGTATCGTGGTGAAAAACAGTGAATGCATGTAAAAGCTGCTTGTGGAAATTATTTCCCTTGACAAATCCACTTCATTAGGGCCATGTAACTGATACGAAAAGCAACACATACAGTTTCCTTTACTTGAAGGATTTTTCAGTGTCTCAAACCTGATTGTCATTGCATCTTTTGACTTCCTTTAAGAAATCAAGAATGCTTAGAAGCAATCTATGGACTGTGTCATGAGTATATGAATCAAGCATTGGAAGCAGTACATTTGCGTAGACTGAAAGAAAAAGAAACTGGGTGTATTTCCAACCTAAAATAGTACTTCTCTAGATGCGTTTGAGCAAATATTCATTATTCTCTTTATGTGCTCACATCCCAGGCAGTCTGTGGTGTACCTGTGAGGCAGAACTGTCTTGTCTTTGTCTTACTGAGGACAAATCCCACAGACTGTCATCTTTGTATATGTAGGATTGTGAGCAGAAGGGACTGAACATGTGGCAAAATTAATAACTGGGTAGCATTCATACTTTCATCCTTAATTAAAGACAAGTGGGTATGTAAAATATATTTCCCCAGGGTTGTGGTGAGGGAATAGCACACATGTAATTAATCTAGCTGCTGGAAGTCACAATTTCACCACTAAAATGAAGCAGAAAGAGACACTGGCCAACAATATGGGCACACTCCAACATTCATTGAAGTCAATGCGAAACTTGTCTTTTGATTTCAAAGGGCATTGGACTGAAGCCTGCAAGATCATATTAAAACACTTAAAAGTCATTAAGCACTTATTCTTGTCATACTACAGTAATAGAGCTAGAAAAACTATAGGTGGATTTTAATTTAACCCACTCCCTGCACTTTTAATTGTTCTGTGTTTACACAGTTGGTTGCATACAGTTGGATTAGGTGGTGACTTGCCTGATGATTTATTGTGTTTCACTGTTGCTGTGTGGTATGCTTTCTATATAGTCTTGTTTCTTTGTACGTGTAGTCTCCTTGTGTGCTGATACAATCCTCACAAGTTACTACATGTGATTTTCTGTGGGAGCAAAGCTTCTGTGAGTTGTAGTATTGTTATTTAGTAATCTTGGTATCATACAACTCCTACACTGAGGGTGGGACTGTAGAAAGGGCTGAAGATGTCAGTGTCTCTTCCCCTGAGGGTATTAGCAGCACTCCAGAGGGTGCATGATCCTTTTTATGGGATGGGAAAAGGGTCACAGAGCTGCCTGCTGCCATCACCACTGCCACTGTGTCTGCGGCTCAATCTGTGTCCATTATTGAGAAAGCACAAACTGCTGCAAGCAATGTATGGCATAGACTTCAGGTGCTCTGGGCTGCTGCTGGGAACAAGGCACTGGCGGGTGTTGGTAGCAAGGGAGGGAATTCAAGGGCTGGCTGGAAGTGTCAGGGTGCAGGAGGGTAAATGTCATCCAACCTGGTCTCTGCTGATTTGGGAATTTGGATAGCCACTGATCTTTGTCTGATTTCAGAGATCTGTGGCCAGTCAGCATATTAGAGAGAGCAAATGGTTGCCTTGAAACAGACCAAACAGGGTGCTTGGAAAGCCAGTTAGTGCCCAGATTTCCCACATCTGGAAGATGCAGTTTGAATTGCATTGCATCTCAGTTACTTATTGTGGTTGGCAGGCTGTGTTCAGAGAAGCCCACTAACTGATGCAAGGCAAAGTTGAGAGTTGGCCCATTTGAAGATTTGTTGTGCTTACTTATGGTATTTATTTATTGCCTCAATTTCATCTGCACTGAATTCACACTAAATTTTTAAGTAGATAAAACTTAAGAGGAATGTTTGCCTATGAAAAGGTATGGCATTTGCCACTTATGTTTTCTGGTAAATTGGATTTTGGAAGTTGGGAATGAATAGAGCAAAGTGAGCATTTTGTCCTTGCACAGCAAACTGGCTTTAGGCATTGCATGTTATGACAAACAATATGAGTTTTGTGGCTTGGGCTCTAACAACAAGAAAAGGTAGTCAATAATAAGGATTCATCCCATCAGACAAATAATGTGGCACCATTTAATTAGAATCATAGAATCATTTAGGTTGGAAAAGATCTTTAAGATCATCAAGTCCAACTGTTAACCTAACGCTGCCAAATCCACCACTAAACCATGTCCCTAAGCACCACATCTACACATCTTTTAAATACCTCCAGGCATGGTGACTCAACCACTTCCCTGGGCAGCCTGTTCCAATGCTTCACAACCCTGTTGGTGAACAATTCTTTCCTACTATCCAATCTAAACCTCCCCTGGCGCAACTTGAGGCTGTTTCCTCTTGTTCTGTTGCTTATTACTTGGGAGAAGAGACCAACACCCACCTGGCTACAACCTCCTTTCTGGGAGTTGTAGAGAGGGATAAGGTCTCCCCTCAGCCTCCTTTTCTCCAGGCTAAACAACCCCAGTTCCCTCAGCTGCTCCTCCTAAAACCTGTTCTCCAGACCCTTCACCAGCTTCATTGCCCTTCCTTGGACACGCTCCAGCACCTCAATGTCTGTTTTGTAGTGAGCGGCCCAAAACTGAACACAGTACTCGAGGTGCGGCCTCACCAGTGCTGAGAACACGGGGACAATCACTTCCTTAGTCCTGCTGGCCACACTATTGTTGATACAAGCCAGGATGCTGTTGGCCTTCTTGGCCACCTGGGCACGCTGCTGGCTTATATTCAGCCTGCCTCATAATTCATCTGGTAAAAAGCCTAGAAACTGAAAAACTTTATTCCTTTATATACTGAAAGTGTTACTGCACTGAGAATGGGGGGAGTTGAGTTTTGCTTTCAGAACCATGCTGGAAGATGGCTTTTCTTGCCCCTCCATGTCTGTAGCCTTGTTTTATAGACAAATTGGAATCTTTAGCTATTCATTTATTTTATTGATATTGCAAAACAACAAAGCAAGGTGAAGTTTTCTTTTAATGGGTGGAGCACACTGGAGGTAACCTCAATCAAAGACCAGGATTTAGAAACCCCAGAGCTGAAGATTTACTCTTTGCTTCCACATTGTGCAGGACTAATGAAAACACATCCTAATTTATTTTATAAGAAAATGTCTTGATTTTATTGAAAAACAGTTGGTCTATAGGTGTGGTGAATATGCCAGCAATCCAGTGGAACCACAAGTAGGTCCCAAAAGAATAACTGGTTTTTTGTTGACTACTTTTTAATCTTCTGACTTACGTTGGTACAATATGCTTACTCCTGTTTGGCACAGGAGTAGAGAAGCCTGCTTCCCGTCTGCAGTGTTGAATACAAAAATTAATTAATTGTATAATTATCGTATATAAAAAAATCTACTTGCCTGTATGCATAGGTAAAATCTCTGGTTTCTTTTACAGAAAAGAGTCAAAGACGTCATATCTCCAATTGTATTTGAAACTGCATACAGCCTTGGGGAACACGTGATAGAAAGAGGAAAAGAGGACAAGGAACTACCTGCTCTCAAGCCCATTCTCCGTTGGAAGAAAGGACAGAAAATAGCACAAAGGAATCAGGTCAGGTTTGGACTACATTATTTCCCTAGAAGGCCGGTGGCTCTGTCTGATCCTGAACTGACAGCAGAAGCAATTGCCAAGCTCTGGGTCATTTGTACAGTCCCTACTATTGCTGATGTCAGTGCTTCTCCATGATGTAGTAAAGATGTGCTGACAAGGTTGGGCAGCACAAAGTGAGGTCACTTGCTTGTTTCAAGGTGCTCGTGCTGTAAAGGAGGAGACTGAATTAAGGAAGGGATGAGACAGCTCCTGCTCCTTCTGGTTCTTCCCTTTTCTTAGGAGGTTCTTGTGAAAGCCTTGGCCTTGGCTTTTTTTCCAGGCTTCATCAGTGCTAGAGAGACAGGGCTGGCTCCAGGAGGGCACACAGGAGCTTGCCCCTCTCCATAAGGGGATAACAGTGGACAAAAAGAAAATTTTTCCTGGCCCATCATCCTCTTTTCTTGAGGGCTCCTCACATCAAGTCATGTGGCAGGAGAAACCTGCTCCTGCTGCTGTTACTGCAGGACATGCTATGATGAAATAGAATGGTTTTGTTTCAGAGAAAGTAAAGTGTAGATGCAGCCGTATATTTGTTAGGATCCTATTTTCCTCTCCTGCAGTACAGAAAACCCTTTTGTGTTTAATTCTGGTGAGAGCAAGAGAATTCCCTTAATTTTGAAACACTTGTCATTTAGAGAGATCCTTCCTCCCCACCCCCAAATTGTTCCCTAAGGAAATGAAGCGTATGTGATTATGCCGCCTTTCTTATATGTCTGTCATGACCTCACTAGTATCTTTGGAAAATGGTGGCCAATTTTGTTAGGTTTTAACAGGAGTGATCATGACAGTGCTTATGAAGATATTAAATGCCTTCAGGGTTCATGAAAGCAGGCAGTTATGCCAAGGAGAGAGATCCCATTAGTGACCTTTTGAAAGACTGTAGTTTGAGTACGGTCCTTGTAGGTACAGGACAGTCTGCTGAGGAAGGAGCCTGCAGGACAACTCAACCTCCCACCGTGCCAGCACCAGAGCATCCAACCGTAAAGCTCAAGGCTCCACAGGGAAAACAGACTTCTTCTGTGGCTTGCAAAACTTCTTGTGTGTCAGAATTGCAGGATAATTTAGTCTGGAAGGATGTCTGTAGATCCAGTTCCTTGCTCAAAGCAGAGCCAACTTAAAAGTTAGATCAAGTTGCTCAGGGTTGCATCCAGTCAGGTTTATTTTCCAAAGCATGCTTACAGAGTTATGAGCTGGCATTGCATCTGAATAGGAAGCTTTTTTTAAAAAAAACCCACAAAAAAAACCTGTGAAAAGTCTGTCTGGAGTCTGAGGCTTTTAGCGGTGGATTGTTAGATCTGGTTTTTAACCCTGGGAAGTTCGTATCTATTAAGTGATGTTTGCATCATCATCTGTAACATTACTTTCTGATGCTACTCATAAGGATATGTTATTGTGCTGAAATTGCAGGTCCCTGAATGCTACTCAAAAAAATAACTAAAATGCTTAAAGAGATATGCTTTGTCATATACCTAAATGTTTTGAAATGTATTTGGCTATACTCCTTGTACTTAAAGAAATGAGTATTTCTTCAAGTATGCTTTATTTTTATAAATGTATGAATGAAAGATGCTTCTAAGAATTACTTATTTTATATGAAGAGGGATTGTGTGGCTGGTAAGTATCTGAATGCTGTATCGTTGCAAACATTGTGATGGGAATTCGTAGAGAGCTTTGGAACTTGAGCGGTGTGATGAAAACTTGAGTGTTACATGAATGAAACTGCTTGGATGTTTTACTACTGGGTTTAGACTCAAAAGGTCACATCTTGCCCTGCAGGCATAGTCTCAGATCAATATTAAAATACCTACATGCTGAGATTATAGAGAAGAAACAAAAATATGTTGGGAATTTCCCTGAGTTGTTTTCTTGTGTAATTTGGATGAGAGGGAGCCAGTTTAACAATCCCTTTCCATTTGCTTTCCAGATGTTGTTCACTTAGCTTAGTAAGAAAAGGATTTTGACATGGGGTGTGCCTGCAAGTGTGCTTTCAGCTAAGGAAGTGGGCAGAGCTTCAGAGTTAGTGTGGCAGTCAGTCATGGTGACAAAGCCCTGATGGAGTAGCCTTGAGGCATGGTGGCGGGTCCTCAAAGACTGATTTCATGGGAAAATCAGAGCACAGTGTTCTCTTTCAGGATTCTTGTCATCTTGCAAGTAGAAATTGTTTTTAAAGGCCAAAAGGGATAGTAGGAACCAAAGTTTATGTAATAAAGGATTTACATCTTCAAAGAACCTAATGATTCTGCAGGGACCTTACATTTTGGAAGTCCAAATTCAAGACAGATTTAGTGGGCTCTGTTTTCAGAAGATACAGCATGGGTGAGGGCAGATGAACAAGCTTTAGTGTTAGTGCTAGTACTGAAGTATTTAAATACAGCTAGCGGTCTGTGGTTTTCAAAAGCCCTAGATCCTATTAATGCAATAAGAAGTGGCATTTTGAAATCAGAAGTGTTGCATCCGTTGCTTCGAGGCACTCTTAAGATAGTGTTAGAGATTGACGCTTTGCTAAAAAGCACAAGTGTCTGATTTTTATGAATGTATGCAGGAGAAGAAACTGAAGTAGTGAATAGCTGTAGAAATGGGAGGGAGCCATGACTGGGCAGGAGAGAGGGAGTCTTCCTTCTTTCAAGATCCTACTGCAGGTCTGCTAGACCTACTTGAAAAGCCACACATCTTACAAACATGTGGGCTTTACAGTCACCTAGATACAATTTTATTTAAACTAAAGTGATGTTAAGGCTGAAGTGATCACTTTCATTAGGATTTCAGTTTGTTTTTCATGAACCAGATGTTCCCTGAATGCATGTATGACTTCCAAGAAGAGTGTACAGCCCTATGCCTCACAAACGAGGTAGGAAAGCCATTAAGTGGCCTCTTGACATGAGAAATATTATATTGAGTATACAAAGTTCTTCATGGTGCTTTGATCCAATGCATTAAGGAGTCAGCTTAGAAATAGTATTCATGGAGACCCACCAGCAGGAAGGTGTATCCCTCTCTGATGACATAATCACAGAAAAGGATTTTGTTGGATATTCATCCTTTAAATCACTATTATACTGCATATGAGAGAACAGCGTGGTCTCGTACCACCACTTAAGACCAAAGCAGAGCTACAGTAGTAAAGGATGTATGATTTCATTCAAAATGCATTTATTTATTGGTCACCTTTATTTTAAAAGAATGCAAGTTTTACTGTAAGGCAGTGCAAAATGCTAGCATTTAAACAAACAAAACCCAACAAAACAAAACCTTGACTGTTCAGTGAAGGAGACTGCTTGTATTCCTAAATGAACTGTGCTTGAAACAATCAAATATGGTATATTATTCAAATTTCTGATTCATTTAAAGAAAAGGATCTTAACTGAAATTTCCAAAGGAAAAGCATGCAATTGTGGAACTTCATGTAATGGCCATTTTTCTTGTAAGCAAAGAGGCTCTGATACTTCAAAATGTAGTAATAATGTAATTAAACTGGCCTGAGGGACTATTCAGCCCAGGATAGAGTAACAGTTGATTTCTTAGGGACTTAATTATTTTTTTCATTCTTGTGTATGCTCACCAGAAACTATGGTTGCTATAGCTTGGTGTAATTATTTGTGGTAGCAAAAGCAAATACTTAAGGGTTAGTGACATGTCTATTGATAGGTGCCTTGGCAACTCGTACAGTTGTTGGGTGGAGACTGGCTGCATGGAGATTATAACTTTCCAAGTTGTAAGTGGCTAGCCAGCTCAGTTTTGCTCAAACAGAAAATCTCTTATGGGTCAAGATTGGGTGGGAGGGGGAAGAAACATTCTATTTTTTGAGTGTGTATTATGAACTTTAAAACTTCCCACCCTGAGGAAGACTTTTCATTAGCTTCTTTGTTGCCTCCCAAATCCAGTTGCTACCTCCATCCACTGGAAAAAACTAGTAAGTCTTCTTACTTCAGGGAAATTAATGTGTATTTAGAACTTGGTTTGGCTTAGTTCGTTGTAAGTGGTTTGTACTATAACATTTATTTTTGTATACCCACTGTATAAATACATGTCAACCAAGAAAGAGAAAGATCTCTTGCCAAATACAGTGGGGTTTTGTTCCTAGTAGTATCCAGTAATGTATCTTAGAGTTCAAAATGTGGTATGCTTGAATTCTGCCTGTTCTAAATACTGTAATAAAATCACCTGCTGTTATGGGGATGGAGACACCATTTTGTTATAGGAAAATATTCTCAGTAGATTTAATTGCGTCAGTGTCTTCAGGACTTCAGGAATGGTCTGCCATAAAACTGCTTGTAAGTTATAAGAAGAGACAAAAAATGTTTAGGACGTTCTGTTCCCAGCTGTGCCACTAACTTGCAGTGAGAATTTGGGTACAGTTCTGCACCTCCAGGTGACTGAGGCTGCACATCTCTGGTATAAACTTCACCTTTTTAAAGCAGAGGACTGTTTTTTGGAAATACTTGTTTCTGAAAAGCTGGTTAAGTATTTGCACATAAATTAGCTTAGTTGGCAGGTATGAGAAAGTCTAGGATGATTTTTATGGAGCTGGATTATGTGCACCTTTAGTGATTTTTTGGTTTGGTGCACAAATAATGCCATTCTCTATTTTAAAACATGCCCACATACCCCCAGTCTCATACTGAGGACAAAGCAATGACATATCATAGAATCATAGAATGGTTTGGGTTGGAAGGGACCTCAAAGATCATCTAGTTCCAACCCCCCTGCCATGGACCACATTGCCCAAAGCCCCATCCAACCTGGCCTTGAACACTTCCAGGGATGGGGCCTCCACAACCTCTCTGGGCAACCTGTTCCAGTGTCTCACCACCCTCATAGTAAAGCATTTCTTCCTTATATCTAATCTAAATCTACCCTCTTTTAGTGTAAACCCATTACCCCTTGTAGTATCACTACACTCCCTGATAAACAGTCCCTCTCCATCTTTCCTGTAGGCCCTCCTCAGGTACTGGAAGGCCGCAATTAAATCTCCCTGGAGCCTTCTCTTCTCCAGGCTGAACAATCCCAACTCTCTCAGCCTGTCCTTATAGGAGGGGTGCTCCAAGCCCTCTGATCAGCTTCGTGGCCTCCTCTGGACTCTCTCCAACAGCTCAACGTCACTCCTGTACTGGGGCCCCCAGAGCTGGATGCAGTACTCCAGGTGGGGTCTCACAAGAGCCGAGTAGAGGGGCAGGATCACCTCCCTCGACCTGCTGGTCACGCCTCTTTTGATGCAGCCCAGGACACGGTTGGCTTTCTGGGCTGCAAGCGCACACTGCCGGCTCATGTTGAGCTTCTCATCAATCAATACCCCCAAGTCCTTCTCCTCAGGGTTGCTCTCAATCCATTCTCTGCCCAGCCTGTAGTTGTGCTTGGGATTGTGCCGACCCACGTGCAGGACCTTGCACTTGGCCTTGTTGAACTTCATGTGGTTCGCACAGGCCCACCTCTCAGGACAGGCTGAAATATAGTGTCCATACACACAGCATGTTCTTGGTTTGTCAGTGGTGCCTTCTCGAGAGCAGAGATCCCTGTCTGCCTGCTTGAGTCAGGTCATGTCTCTGCCAGCAAACTGAGCTGTGCCTGGGGCGTTTCTAGGCATTGTAATGACATCTCTACCCTGGTAAGCTGCTGGAACGGCTCTTGGCACGATTTTAGCCTGTGCCAACTACTGCAAACCATTCCCAGGCATGAGTCAGGAATTAGGATGCTCCTGTTTTGGAGGCCAGGGCAGTTTAATTTACTGGTACAGCTGAAGCCTCAGTACCTTAGTACACCTGTCAGTAGCTGGATAGGTGGAAAGTGTGAAGATTAATTGACTTGTACCCAGGCACATAGGAAATCTTTGGGAGACTGCAGGAGTCAGCCTAATTGCCATGTACTAGATGAAAGGCCTGGCCACTAAACTCTCCTTCCTCCTTGGGCTGAGTAAGCTCCCAAATTATCTTCTGCGTTTATTCTTGCAGAGATCCACTGTATGCCACCCTTCCTGCCTAACTGCCGTTGTTCTCCCTTCAGTTGGGGTGGGATTGCTGAAAGTGATCATTTCCACTCCTCCCTCTGCCACCCCTTTGGTGGTGTCTGTCATTTGCTCTAGACAAGTTTGGTCAGAGTCGGTGCTGAACTGGCAGGGACTGGGTGCTGTTCATGCCAGGAAATCTGGAAAGGGCCCACCCTGAGCATGTACTGGATTAGGCTGAGTATTGTATTTGCCTACTTTTTTGTTGTTGAATGGCAATAAAGAGGAAAGATTTACAAGTCTGGAAGAGATTCAGAACTGAGCAAGAACAGCAGGTGTCCAGATGTATTGTACCTCTGAAATGTTTATAATTAGCAAACTCGCTGAAGTAAGAATGAGTGGAAATCAGTGCCTCTGATGGTATGCATGTTTCTTAAGCAATGACAGGCTTGGCCAGTAATTGTCCAACTTGTTCATATCCCTGTTTAACAGTAGAGGAAAAGCAACATAACTGAGAATGCGTATGACATGGTTTAATCCCCAGGTTTAGATGTCATGGGCTTCCTAAAGAACAATAGCCAATATCATATGCCAGTGCTAATATACACATGAACACACACACATATATATATAAACCTTCATGTCTTGGCGTATGTGCTAGGGGAGGGTCAGACTACAGGATGATCCTGTCTTTGGTGGTAGGATGTGAATTATCTGCTTTAGTTTACAAGTTCTTCAAATAAATAAGTAGAGAAGGGAGAGGTGATCATGTAAGTGTTTGCAAGCTGAACCCTAACTTAAAATCCTATTGTCATTATTATGCTTTTATATTTTTAATGACACAATTGTCTGATGAGTAACAGAAGTTTTTACTCTTGTGTTAAAACGTTTAAGTATAAAGGCATACTGGGTGAAGAAGATTCATCTTATACAGTTCTACTTTTAGTAGTAGAAATAAGGAGGTTTAGAGTAGAAAATGTTCTCAAGTATCATTAAAGAACCCTCCTGAGATGACATAATTGAATTATTCTGTAGTCATCCAAAATAAATGGAAGACCATTTAAGACAAGACAGGAAATATATTGAGAAATGTGCTACAGAAATCCATCCTATAATGGTATTAGGAGATGGGATAGTTAACCCAATAGGTCTTTCCCTTCTATTGTTCTATGAATTTATAAGGTCTGAAATCTTGTAAAATGAGAACACTATTTGGGTGATTTGAACTGTAAATGATTTAAAAAAGAAAAAAATTGCCTCAGTCTGAAAAAGGAGTGAGTCAAACTAGAAATCTAATAAAACTGAAAGGCTAGGGGCATATTTCTATTGCCACCAGTTGTAATTCTTCACCCCAGGAGAATACAAGGACAAAAGATTGCATTGTTAAATCCACTCACTGCTGTGAGGAATAACTAATACATGCGCTTATTAATTTATGCTTGCCTTCAATAGCTAACAGGTTTCATGCCTGGTCTTTTTTAAACAGCTGATTTCATTTGGGAGTTCCTGTTCCCCTTATATTTGAGTGTCCTCTATCCTTTTTAGCTTGGTGTTCCAGCCCAGTTTTTAAAATAACTGAAAGCAGGATGCAGCTGAAATAGAGGAGAAATAATTGTATTTGACCTTAAATGTCTTGACAAATGGCAATGTGATAGTCATGAGCCATTGGCCCAGAGTTTTCACTCAGTAAAGTGGATGAATTCCCCTGTAGCCTTCCCCAGCTGGAGAAGTTCAGTTTACATGGTTGCACCCTTACTAGTATAGTAAAACAATTATTACTGGCCAGTTTCTGTTTTCTTATACTAATGCACTATAAATGAGCATCTGTTTCTTTGCATGAAGACGTGCTCTGACCAAGTCTACATGGAGCTGGGGGAGCTTGCTAGCTAACCTTGGTCCCCTGCACCACGCGGTCCTGGCATGGCTCTCTGGTTTCATAGCAGGATTCTTTTGAATGCTTATCACTCCCCTGGTATTCCTGCCTTTGTTGTGTGTTCACTCCGCCACTCACTAGGGGTATTGTGGAAATCATGTGTTCTTATTTTAGCCGGCACATCTGATGAAATCCTGGAAAGTTTTTCACCAAATTAATTGCATTTCTAGTGGGAATTTAAATCAGCCATTTTGCACATGGCTCAGCAGGATATAAGAATGGACCATTTCCATGAGTACTATAGTGAAGTATGGGATGTCTAGGGAGAGCCAGTCACTATTTCTTTTTCTGTGGTCAATAGATCCATAACTAAGAGCTTTATTTTGCAGGCAACTTGAAAATTTAAAGACAAAGTAAAGGTCTAAAATCAGGCTCCTGTGTCTACATAGGTCTTTTCCAACTTAAATGATTCTACAATTCTCTATTTAGGCACATTAATATCTGAGTCATTGATTTGTAAAGCTATAAACCAGAAAATAGTTCCTAGAAAAGGCAGTCAGATTTGCCTACAGCTCAGTACTAATGAAAATTGGATCACATATCCTGGTCCCTAAATAAGGACCCAGGAACCCAACTTCACCAGATAACATAATAATAGCCATATAGCATCAAGATCTAAAAAGTAAAGAATTATTAGACTAACAAACTCCCTTATCCTGCATCCTTTAAATAGATGTGCTTTTGTGTTACTAGCATGATCTAATTGCTAAGTCATCCCTTCACATATCATAGGGTATGGTGACATTTTACAGGAAATCAGTGTAGAGATTGGAATACTGTATTGTTAACACAGATTATTTTGCATAACCCAAGTTATCCTGCTGAAGTATGTGATACAGTTTATGAAGGTAAAGGAATGCATCCTTGGTTCCTGAATGCCAGCTCTGCCACATTTTGAGGCGCACTGTCAACTTCTTGTGGCCTGATATGTGAGGAAGTAGTTAAAGGCCTGATCTAGAACGAATCACTATTCTCTTATTCAGAGCATAAACCAGCATGCTTTCAGGGGTTATTTTAAGAATCCTATTTCTCCCCCTTCTCTTCAAACATTGTCCTTCAGCTGTCACTTTCCCTCTTCTGTGAAAGGATGGGCACAATTCTTACTGGAACACAGTACCGGCAACCTCTCAAATTCTGGATTACACATTTTGGCAACAACCTGAAATTTCCATGTGCTTCCCTGAATTTTGGGAGGTTAAACGTCTTGAAATATTTTTTTCTTTCTTTATTGGATGATTTCCAGTATTTTCTGTGGGCAGGAGTGCCATAAACACAGGGGGGTTTTTTTGTTGTCTCTGTTTCCTGTTCTCTTCTCTACTCCCAGAAACAAAAATGTGTTTAATCGTAGATAGCCATTGAAAGAAGGTGAAGCAATTTAGCAAGCCAGGTTTGAAATCCCAGATTGCCTTTGCCTGAGTGGAGAGTTGTGACCATTAGGCTGAAGCCAGGCTCCTTCTTGCTTGTTTTACCTCCTAGCAGCATTCCTTAGCAGTCCACCATCAGCAGGAGGGGAAAGGAGAATATCTTCACCCCCACTATCCAGCAGCTTTGTGCTTAGAATGCCTTAGGATGCAGGCCTTCATCCTCCTCCTACTTCCTGCAACAGAGGACTGTACATTTACCCCTGGCCTTTACCACAAAATACGGAATATAATCAAGTGGCAGAGTGGACACAAAAGTACTTGCTTTGAGGCCCTGATCTGAGGGCCTGTCTAGACACATCCTCTTCCTTATCAGCTGGCTCTGTCTCTCCTTACTGTACATTTAATTGCATACAGATGTGTCTATTCAGTCCTTATGATGAGTATGTCTTAATGTAGGCTTTTTGAGTTAACCTCTGGAGGACACAGGCAACATCCATCTCCACTAACCTTTCATTCCTTGACCTCCCAAGAAGCATCATCTTTTCTAGGCAGAAAAGTTGCCAGGCAGAATTTGACAAAACTGTTCTTGCCCAGGGTGTTTGGTAGCCTGGTGGGAACCTCTGTGGAGCAATTCTCCATAGCTGCTGGGTTCTGTGCAGCAGGGGAGAGCACAGAGAGGAGTTGTGAACCCAGGAAGCACTGAATTTGCTCTGTGCTTTGCTGTGGATCTGGTGATTGCAGGAAGTCTGACAGACTCACTGTGCATGCACTTTACATTAGCTTTGTGTTTGTACAGTAAAGATGTGTCCTAGATACATTGAGGTTATCCTGTCCCTGCTACTGAGCACACAAATATATATTTCTCTCTCGGAAATGCCAGACAGAATTGTGGTGGCCTTGAGATAAGAGATGCAGCTGTGTTTCTCATTCAGGACAATTTTTGCCCCTTCCCCCCAACTTGAATTTTTTCTTGTATTTCTTATGTGAAGAAGCTTCCTGACCATCTCTGATACACCTATTCAAAGCTGTGAGGTACTTGGTACTATATAAGAGGAACCCAGTAAGAATCAATTGAACTTCAGTAAAGCCACTGTTCAGAATTTCTCCCTTTCACTTTGGGTAATAGTAACTGCAAAAATTATGAAGTGTTTCCACAGTGCAATGAATTTGTCTTGTTCTACTTCCCTTTTTCCAGTTCTGGATACAGCCTATTGGTTCAACACTTTTAATATGTAAAGAGCTCTATAAATCCCTAAAACTGGTATCGTAAAGATGAAACCAATTTAAAGATTGCTTAGAGTTAAAATGAGTGATTACATTGTAGTTGGACCTGTGCATATTCCACTGTTCTAACAACATGCAGTGTTGAGTTAGGTACAGTGTCTGGCCCAAAGAAATCACAGCCCAAGTAGACCAAGTAAGGGCACAGTAACAGAATGTATAAGCAGTGTTCACAAATGTTATGATGACTTACAGTGTGTTTACTCCTTAATTCTTTAGGAGGGATTTGAACAGGCAAAAATTATTCAACTGGAAAGGCAGAACCAGCAACAGACTGGGGGAAGGGGAGGCTCCAGATAGCAGAGAATAAAATGGAGGAAGTAGATTGACTGTGAGAAGCCACAGGGCTGAAGGTCTAGCAGGCACACAAAGAGGGGAGGTGGAGTATAGTCATGGCAATGTCTATTCAGACCAGAGAAACAGTGGAAAATAGCAAAATAATCCATAGATGTCATTAGCCCGCAATGGAAGTGGGCTGCTGAACCAGCTGTGGCTGTATCGATGGGTCCTAGCAGCTGGCTGGACTGGAAATCCTTTCTTCACCTCAAACCTGAATGGGTTCAAAATCCTTCACAGAAGCAAAGGGTTCACTCCTACACAATTATGGATCTGGGGATTCATCATCCTTATTTCTTTCTCCCATCCCAGTGCTGTGTAGGAATTTGGGTTTCTATGGCGTAATGAAAAGCTCCTAATGTATTTCAAAGTAGCTTGCTGTGTAGTGCATGGTGTGATGGAAGAGATACATGCTCAGTAGTTTTGTTCATTCTTTTGAAGACCTGCAACTATAGATTTAGTAACAATATTCCAAGATCATTAGGTAGTTACTTAAATGTACTTACGGTACTTTATTCTTTGAAACATGCAGGTCATATCTTTAATCATTCTGGTCTCTTTGCCAAGATTTCTGCAATGCAAATAAGGGAAACTCTCAGGCAAGAATATTTTTACAGTTTATTTTTATTTCTCCTCTGAAGGTCAAATAGTCTTTCCTATATATAGCTACTACGTTGGTTGAGTATTAATTCTGAGGACTCTTGAGACTATACCTCTAAAACGTGACATGTTTTGAGAGGGATACTTTCACCGGTTCCTGTCTCAGGGCTATTCTTGTCCTTTGGTGTGGTAGTCTTTATTAAGGAGGAAGGGTAAGTTCAGCCCTTGTCTTTAAATCCTCAGCAATTTCCACTTCTGAGATTCTGAGAAACCAAAAGGTGGGAAAGGAAAATAAAGGGGCAACATAAATACTCCCAAATGAACTGGCCACTTCCCATCTTTCTTCATTTTGCAACTCAGTACAACCAACAGCATAGTTTGATATCTACTAGTCCAACACCAATTAACTTCATAAAGGTCCACTCCTTTTTGAAGAGCTCTGACAATATAGAAAAAGGAGAGCAAGCTGCCTCCTTAGCCAAGAGTCTTCCTGGAGAGACAAGGACTAGAAATCTCTATGCCCTCTGGGCTTAAGATGCAAAGTCTTTCTCCAGTGCAGATATAGTTGGGTAGAGCTCTTCAAAAATGTACTGTATCTTCCTGCCCCACCCTGCGCCCTGAGTCTCTCCAACCCCATCTGACCATTATCTATGTCCTGCACAATTTGCTCTACCTCTGCATTTAAGATTGAAATATATTTACTTTAGTTATAAAAGTCACGGAGCCAAGCCTGCAGAAAGGAATATTCATATTAAAGGAAGAGACCAGTGGAGTGTCAGGTTTCCTAACTGAGCAGTGTTGGCAACCCTCATTTTGGGCATTCGTCCTTTGAATATTTGGTAAGCTGAAGAGCATTACTACTCTGAAAGAATGAATCTTCTAGCCTGAAAAGTCTAGTCATCTGTTCAGAAAGGTATTGGTCTCTGTTCTTAACAGCAGGGGAAAGTAAACATAATCTTTACACCATTTAGGTTTCTTGGAGGACAGGAACGTGTTTAGCTATGACAAACTCCCACAGATATTTGCATAGGCTCCTAGACTTCCCATGTATTCCCCTTCTTTTTGCTGCTTAAATAGCATGCCTGTGTCTAGTGGTATGTTGTCCTTCCACAGTTCCTAGGTTTATCAATCTGTTAAATTTCATAAATTATAGTCTTTACCAGAGTTCACAAGATTGACAGTGGTTCCATTATTTGAAGCTATCACTGGTACATAACATAAGTCTGTAATTTTCTGTTGCTTGAAGAACAGTAGAAATGTTTTCTACCATACATAAAATCTCAAAAAAAAAAAAGTTTAATTCTTTATCTTTAATATAGACTAGTGAATCTCTTTGGTGCATGATTTCCTTACTGCAATTCTTAGGACTAAAAATAGTTTCATAAATAGTTTATTTTCTGTTTCATTTTCATGCTCATGTGTAGGGACAAGGAATAAGAGTGCCAGAAATATTGTGAGAGCAGTAATTCTTGTCAGATGAGAAAACCTCTGAGTGAGTCTGGTTTTGGCAAAACTTCTTGTTCAGTTAGAAGAGCATAAAAATGGTTCTGATGAAGATGAGATTTGCCTGCCCTTGAGTTTCCCTAACACTCACACCATATATTACTGTATCACAGATTTTGGTGTGTTTGTTTTGTTGTTACTGTTTGGTTTGTGTTTTTTTTTCATCCAAGCATGTTCCTTCTTTGAATTTTGATCTTACTCTTTTCATGCTGTAACAGGTTTTTTTCCTCTGTTTTTCACAGACTGTTTTTGAGAGGAACTGTCAATCTGACGACTGTGCTGCTGATTTGAAACTTCAGGGTAAATTATTGCTGTCTAGGTGAGTAGGCACACTTGGTGAACTTTTTTTTTCTTTTTCTTTCTTACACAGTAGTATGCTATTCATTTTATGTAAGATGGCATTGAAAAATCAAAATAAACACAGACATTTTATATCCAGAGTAGAAGAATGATGACAATGATACCACGTTTAGTTCAGAAAGTTCTTGAGCTGTACACAGAATCTATTCCTGTGGTGGTGAGCTCTGTGCACATACAGGGCAAGACACCTTCACCTTCTCGATCACAATAGACAAAACTGGAGAAAAAAAAAATAGCATAGTGGAGAGGGGCAGGGAAAGTAAACCTGCATGCCCAAATCAAGCACCAAAGTGGACCATGTCATTTTTCAAAATCAATAAAATACTATTTATGACATGGTAGGACTAAAACTGCATGCAGAAAAGCAGTTTTGTTCAGAATAAATGTCGTATGGAAAGTTAAAAAAACGCCTCAGAACACGGCAAATTATCTTCTTCTAATTATCTTTTTCTGTTTCTGAACTTGTGTAGTTTTGCTAACTCTCCGGAAATACTGCTCTCCTGAAATACTGCTCTCCTTTGTCAGATTCTTTTTCTTAGTAACTTGGGGAGAGGTGTCTGATTTCACTTTCTTCTGGGATAATAAACCTCATCAAATAGACCAGAGGTGAAGTTTATGTTCTGTCCCTTGTGACTGGCATTCCTAGGAAAATGCCTATTGTTTTGCCAGGATGTAGTTATTCAATTTCGGGATAAATCAGGCTAAAGGTGAACTTTACAGATCACTTCTGTTTCCTTTTTTTTCAGCATTTTTCGCACATTTTTAGAGATGGAAGTGCTGATGCGAGTTACTTAATTGTGTGCCAGAGGTTTTGCTGTTTGATGGAGATGCTTTCTGTGAAATCCTTTGCTTTAAGGTCAGGAAAGAGAGGGGAAAAGACTCCTCTGCTTTAGGGGTGAAAGAGTAGTAATAGTCAGGAAATATACACACATTTTATATAAGTCTGCAGCATGCTGTAACCATACTTGGAGACGAAACTTAACCAAAGTCAAGTCTGTGAAGTTACAGACTTCTCCAGACACGACTGAAGTCCACAGGAATGTTTCGGGGGATTGGCTGGGAGCAGGGTTAGGTCTCAGGTTGCAGAGTCCGAGCTTTGACTGTGATTAGTCTGGATTTTTGACCTTTCGCTCGATCTTCGTGGTGAGCAAAATCTGTTGAGAGCTGGACACGTGTCTGTGCGGACTAGGGAAGCCATTTGAGGGATTTTGTCCTGCAGTTGAGGAATAATCAATAAAATGCAAGGGAGAAGTCCTAAAAACTTGTCAGTCAGTGTATAGTAATCATAGCAGTAAGAGCTGTATTTGCAGTTGGAGCTTTAGACTGTTTATTTTTATGGCTGTTGTTTATGTTATCTTGGCAATTTAAAAGTCACAACCATCAAAAAAGCTTAGGATATTCAAATGCAGTTTCTATGTTTGTATAGCAAAATGTTGAACAAATGCTCTCAGATCTTCTTTATTTAGTGACACCCTGAAGTCCTGTTTGAAATAAACAGGATGTCGTCAAATCCATCAAGTCTGCACAGAATGGGTTTTCTTTTGCTAAAGGGCTGTGTAAGCTTCAGTTATTAAGAAGCAACACAATGGGTATCTCTAAAGAAAGCAGATTTTATTTTTTTATTATTATTGTGTGTAAAACTACAAAAACATGCTGTGGATTCTGATTCTAGAGACGTGCCTGCCTTGAAGAGTATGGTCATTTTTCCAGCCCCATATGTTTCGTGCTAAAGAATCCTAGCATCATTTTTCCACATTATTCATGTTTATGCTATGTCTGTGTACAAAGCTTTTTCTTTTTTTTGTAGAAGGAGCAAAAAAGGTGACTCATTTATTACTATCTGCACTAAACAATTGACTTCATTGTTAGCAAGATTATGGCAATGCCTTTGTCTAAATAATCACGTCTGAGTAAATTTGGTGGACTTATTATTGGAAAGAATGCAATTAATGACACATTGGATTGAAATAAACAGGATGTTTGTGGGAAGGCAGTGCTAAGTGCTGTCTCTCAGAGCTGTTGCAGCTCTTTGAAGATGTCACTAGACAGTGGATAGGGTGATCCGGTTAAGATCATCTACCTGGGCTTGCAAAAGACTTTTATTAAGATTTCTCAACAAAGGTTCACAAAGAAAGCAAGTTGCCTAGGTCTGAGAGGAATGGTGCCTGAGCATTACTACCCAATCAAAAGGTATTCAGCAGAAAGGATTAGTAAATAGTTTGTCTTCCTGATGGAGAAAACACACAAGTCCCTGTGCTGGGGCCAGTGGTATTCAGCACGTTCATAAATGATCAGGAAAATAATCTGCTAGAAATGAATAGCATGGTGATAAAGTTTGCTAATCATACTAAACTATTCAGAGCAATGAAAAGAACAAACAAGGAGGAATGTTTTCATGAAGCATGTGATTAATCTGTGGATTTTACTGTTGGGGATGTTGTAAATGCTGAGAGTTTACATGGTAGAGAAATAGCAAATATAAATGCTGGGAGCTGCAGAAATACATCAGCAAAATAACTCTGTGCCTGCCTTGTCTTTCCATAGGTCTCTTGCTTTTAGACATAGTTGGATACAGGGTGCTCTGCTAGATGGACTGACCTGGTCTGGCTGTCCTTACACACTTTTCATGAATTTGTAGCATGTTAGAGCCAAAAGCTGTGCAGAGTGCTACATATTGTAAGGTATAGTTTTGCCCATTGCTATATATAATATGCTTTCAGATGTGTGCTGGTTAGAGCATATGTGTGCGTAGGAAGTTAGCTCAGATTACATTATCATCAAGAGAATTGCTTGTTAAGGTCACTCTTGTGAGCTCAGGAACTGCACAAGCAGTTCCAATTTAGAGTTCACCTGGGATGTGTTTGAATCACTGGAATTACCCAGTTATAAGATTGTACCCAGCTTTGAAGATGCCAAACCCACATACCAAATGACTAATAGGAAAACCAGCCCTTGCTGGCAAAAGCTAACCAGGTCTACTCTGATTTTGCTTTTCTTCGGATCCTCCTTCTCTTCTGAAAACTTATTCATGTGCCCTCAAAGTGGAAGCACTGCACTTTGACAACAAATAGACCACCTAGGATGTCAACAGTCTAGGAAATGACCTAATGTATGGCCATTTATCCAAAGTACTCGAACCAAGCAAATCTGCATGTGTAACTTAGAAAGTTCACTGCTGTCCTGACCAGATGCAATTGGGTTTGCCTTGTTATTTCCTGTTGTTGAGGTGCTGCTGCACGTGGAAATAATGCTGCTCAGCAAGCTGAAACCTTCCACCGTGAAGCTGTAGAAGAGGGTAGGGCAGGACTGCTTGAAAGAAAGTGATGACAAAAAACCCTTAAAGACTTCTAACTCTATTTGGAAGCTTCTGCAAAGATTTGGGAGGGTGCCATGTGGTGGTGATTCCTGTACTCTGTTTTGTTGAATACATCTGTTATAGTGAAAGGTGTCCTTGGAGGCTTGGGCTGAACACCAGGATAACATGCTGTACTGGAGTGAAGAAGAGTTAGAATGCATTTATTCTGGAAAGAAAAAGGTTTGTTTTCAGATAACAGATGAATCTCTTTAAGGCTCATCCATTTTCATTAGCATCAATTTGCATGTAAACCCATCCCAACTTCTTGTAGGGATTGTGGGATGAAGGAGCCAAACTCTTCCTGCTTGTGGCAGATGGCATGTGGTGCAAGTCATGGACTGTGACTCAGCAGGGTCAGACCAGAGATTTGGAAAAACCTTCTTGCATAGGCAGTTCATGCGGCATGGGAATGAGGTGTGCAGAGATGGTGTGTACTGCCATCCTTAGTTTCAGGACTTGACTACGTAAGGTCCTAGCTGGGACCTTATCTGTTGTTGGCAATAGTCCTGTGTCAAGGAGGATGAGGATGCATTGTATGACCTCTAGAGATCCCTTCCAACCAACTTTTTTGCAGTTTTCTGACTCGTCTCAATGTAAATCCTCTCTGTAACCTGAGCAAAATTGCCTCAACAAAAACTAGCTCTTTGCCAACATAGAAACACCTACCTAGGATGGTTATGGGTGTCTTCCAGTGCTGTGGCTGGAAACCTGCCTATGGGACTCCCTGCCTCTTGCTTATGCCAACTCTGCCAGTGAGAGAACATGTGTCACAAGAGGGAACAGTAATATCAAAGGCTGCACCTCACAAAGTAAACTGTGTGGATTAAACTTTCTAGAGCAGACATTATAAAGTAGCCTATAGAAACAGCTGCAATGGTGTGTGCTACTATTGCTACAACTGGCCCTTTTAGTGGTTGGCCTGGCCTTATTTGTAGGAGTGTGAGTGGTGTTAGCCTAAAACTACAGGTGGCAACTTAAGAGTAGGGAAAAGAGAGCCATGGAGTGTGCTGGGGACTTGGTGCTGGGAGAAGCTGAAGGAGAAGAGAGTTGTTTCATCTTTCCAGTCATGACTGTTTTCAAATCCATTTTTCTTAAAGAATAAATATGTGAGGTTTGGGCATCACAGAGCAGAGAGACTACTCATTGCCTCCCCTTCAAAGAGTCTCCAGTGTTAAATCTTGTAGCTGTCATAGGAGATAACAAAATCTGGCAGTGCCCATGCACTAATGCCCTGTGTTGAGGGGGAGGAGCAAGGAGGAAAGAGATTTCTGAAAGAAGAGAATTAAAAGTATCTTAGTGTAAAGAAGGTATTTATGTATGGCAAACGGATAACTTTAATGACACAACCTGAAACCATAAGAGAAATAGGAATAGAATATTTTCCAATAAACTTCATTTTTATGGCTACAGCTTTGGGACAGCAATAGGAAACCAGTTTTCCTTTCCAGCAGTACAGTACTGAAAAGCAAGGTGCAGAGTGTTCTGTTAGCTATTATTTTCAAATATTGTTTAATATTAAAGAGATATTTATTACATATCATGCTTGACTTCAATGCCTCACTCTGTTTTCTCAGCACAGCAAATGTCTTTTCCATCAGGTTTCTGTAGCAAATAGCAGAGTTTTATTGAGCTTCTCCGTAGCTACTTGTTTAGAAGCTGAACTACATCTGTTTCCTCAAGACGTGCTGGGGGAAACTCTGAAGTAGGTGTTCTGTAGAAGATTAGACCTCCCTCGCCTTTAAAATCTGCTAATCCATTCTTCTGGTACTTTATATGGGAGAAAAGCACTTTGGTCTTTTAAGAAGAACGTGGAAGTGCTGAGGGAGCAGGGTTGACAAGAACACACATCATGTCTGACATACCAAGGCAGTTGCAGGTCCTGAGCTGGTCTATCCATCTGATTAGCACTATGCAAAGGGAATGGTAGTTATCAAGCCCTGTTTAGGCTGTAATGGGAACCAAGCGAAAACCGAGGAGAAGACATTTGAGTAACAGTGAGGGTGTTTGAAAAAACAGACTTTCTTCCAGCTATAATAAACAAACCAGCTAAAAACACCAGAGCAGAATGGGTGGTTGCTTCCCTGTGAGATGCAGCTAGGAAGGAAATCCTGTATGGCTGTGTAAATATACTGACAGCCCATGTGTTGCAATGAGTAGAGCAGCTTTACCAAAAACAAACAGTACAAGAAGAAAGATGATGTTGCAGCATATCATGTAGCTGCTGTGTTCTAGTGCAAGCTGTGTGCATGGTATGTAAATCAGGTTGTAAGCACAGGACTATGAGCCCCCTTGGATAGAAAATGCTGTAATAAATACTGCTATAATAAATATTATAGCAACAGAAAATGCTGTAATAAATATTGCTATTCCTGAGAAGGTTCCAGGAGGAAGTCTGTCTTCCATACATTTATGTGACATGAGGTTACCTATCATCTCTCATTAGAAACAGAATTACTCACTCATTGGAGTGCTTCTGAGTGTATGTTTGGCTGTTTGGAATAAGCAGGTTGCTTTTATGTGTTGGTTTAGAGCACCCTTAATGGCCACTATTCATTAGACTCAAATTTATGTTCTTCCCCTACAGACTGGCTGGTCTTCCCCTATATACTGCTGCAAATTGTATATTTTGGAAATGTGAAATTGGAAGCAAAAGTTACAGAAGGCCAAAGGGGTGACAGGCGCATTTTGCAGAGATTTTTAGGGTTTTTCAAATTTGTGGGTTTATGGTTTTTTTGAGTTGGAGTCAATGCTTTCAAAAGTTCTCTTGTGAAATGGGATTTCTGAGAAATGCCCTTTTCCAGTTGAAAGGTCAGATTTGTGACATAGGCTGTCTGTCTCTGCTTCTGTCAGTCCCTCTGGAATTAGCCAGGGAGTGGACAAAACCCCAGTCCGTCAAAAATTTCACTGTATGTGAAATGTTTCCATTTTAATGAAATGGTAATTTATGAAGAAAAAGTATTTTCTAGATATCTTCTGATCATCTCCACAGAAGGCTTCTGGGTTTTTTTCCAAATAAATTCCTTCTGTGACTTACTAAAGGATTAACATGTTTTCTGCCAATACTCCTTTTGTTTCTGTGATCTCTGTTGTCTTATGTATGGCTCTCTTGATATGCAGGTAAATGCATGTCTAAACCTCTCATTTGATAGGCAGGTAAGTGATTTGATGTTATCTTTTAGGATGTAATCTCAAAGTACTTAACCCAGTGTCGTGGTTTTACCCCAGCCGGCAGCTAAGCACCACGCAGCTGCTCACTCGCTCCCCCCATCGGGATGGGGGAGAGAACTGGAAACGTTAAAGTGAGAAAACTCGTGGGTTGAGATAAAGACATTTTAATAGGTAAAGCAAAAGCCGCGCGCACAAGCAAAGCAAAGCAAGGAATTCATTCACCACTTCCCATGGGCAGGCAGGTGTTCAGCCATCTCCAGGGAAGCAGGGCTCTGTCACGCGTAATGGTTACTTGGGAAGACAAACGCCATCGCTCCAAACGCCGCTGCCCCCCCCTTCTCTTCCCCCAAGCTCCTTATAAACTGAGCATGACGTCATATGGTATGGAATATCCCTTTGGTCAGTTTGGGTCACCTGTCCTGTCTGTGTCTCCTCCCAACTTCTTGTGCACCCCCAGCCATCCTGCTGGCAGGGCAGTGCAAGAAGCAGAAAAGGCCTTGGCCCCGTGTAAACACTGCTCAACAATAAGTCCATAGAACAAAAACATCTCCATATTATCAACACTGTCTCCAGCACAAATCCAAAACATATCCTCACACTAGCTACTATGAAGAAAATCAACCCTCTCAGCTAAAACCAGGACACCCAGACCTCACTGAAAGGACAAGGGAGAGTGTGCACTATTACTCTGTGGCCCCCCAGCCCTTGAGCTTGCAGCTCTGAAGTTTATAAGCATATTATTTGTATTAAGGAAGAAATAACAATCTCACATAGGTGACTAGCTATGCAACTGCAAAACGGGTTATTTTGCAAGTGCTGTGTATTGATGCAACAAAGAATATGCTCATAGACCTATTAAAATCAGTGGAGGGACTCCACTGTTCACCAGGCACATCATCAGGCATTAGGCACCTGGATTTGAAAAATGAACCTCAGCAGTTTCATATCGATTTGTCAAATTATTACAGAACCTGAGCTGAAAGAATTCAGAAATCGTAGATAAAAACATGTGTTACGACAGCTTTGTCCAGTTTGCTTTTTACCAGCACAAGATGTAATGGCAGAGAACATTGGTTAGTGCAGTAACTGTACAGAAAGTCAATGTCTTCTGAAGGAAGGAGCATCAACATAAACTTTTGATCAGAAAGATCAATTTGAGAGTATCTCATGAATATAGTAGTGTTTTTAAAAAATCAAAAAAATTAATAAAGTTTTTCACTTATCATAGGCTTTTGTAAACCTATGGAGGAAAGCTGCAAGCCTGTGGTTTAATGTGGGAAGCAAAGCTGTTTCATAAATTTGACCAGGCTCACGCCTCAGCACTTATCTTCCTTTGATCACACAACAGGAATTTGTTTCCAGAGAGGCCTCATGTTTCATGGCATGCCCGTTGCGGTTTTATGCCCCTGAAGTGCATCTTAACAAAACAGTCATGATGAGGAAAAACAATATCCTTTCATTTGGAGCTTAATTACATGCTCTGATAATATCTCTTTTTCCCTTCCTCTTCATTCATAGCAGATGAAGAATTTGTTTTCACTTATTTTATCTTTCATTGAACAAACACTTCTTTCAAAAATATTTTCGACATTCTGTTTACCCTAGACAAGCTACCCTAAATAGCTGAGCTGCTCAGATGGAGCTAATTTTCTGCTTTCAAAAAACAACAAAAGAAAAATGAGAAAATGATATGGTTTAGCATTTCTAGTGCTAGGAAAGTGATCTTCAGCTTTCAGTCAGGACCTTGTGTGTATAAAGCTGTGTGTACCGAAGTGGGTATTTCCAACTCCTGGGACACAAATGCGGAGCCATCACTGATCCCACTGCAGTCATGCGCTGCCCACTGGTTACTTGCTCATACCTCAGTGCTGTCCTAACTCTAGATCTTTTAAAGCACCGAAAGAGTTGTTTCCAGGGAGAAAAGAATGACAAAACATTGGAAAAATGTATATGAGTAGATTGGTTTCAGTTTTCTCAGAAAACCATGCCAAGTTTCACACTGTGATTTAAGTGATTTCATAAATTACAGTGTAGTTTAATGTTATTTCAAAGTAATTTTCTGCACTGCAAAGGGTGCAGTGTAAATGCTTATACCATTTCATGTATACTAGTACACCAATTTGCATTGTTGTATATTTATAACTCTATTTGGAATTAAGTCTTTTTGGTGAATCCTGGAAGTTGAGTTCTGATTTCTAATTTATGTTTACTTTTATTTATCTTTTACCTACAGACTGTTGCTAGTGTATTGAATGCTGCATTTGTGAGGCACATGGTAAACTTTGGTGTAGCTCATCCAGGATCTGATTTGCAGTTTCCTGAAAGGGCAACCCAGCAGAGCCAGCAATTATTTAGGATGTAGTACAAGTTGCAGTGGGAGCATCGTCTCAGAAACGAGTGAATGTTTTCCCTTGTTGAGGGTGAATGGGGACGAAGGAATGGCTTCTCAGTTTCCATCTGGTTAGTTGCGCTCAGAGCTTCATAAATCTCTCCGAAAATAAATAAGTAAGTCCAGTTTGATAGCAGAGGGCAGTACTGTTCCTTTTGAACATATGGTGATTGAACCCGTACAGATGGTAACAGAGCCATCAAGTGATGAGTGGTAACAAACCTCAGTAGTCCACATCTCATACAGGAATGCAGATTCGCTATCTCTGTTTTCTAATAACAGGCCATTGATGATCAGTCAGGGATACTGTACAAGCCAGTCTTGTCACTTCTTAAACACTGGTTTTGTTTTGTAAGAATCACTTGACTGTATCTACTAGAGTAGGATTTTGCTCTTTGTTTTTTAAGCAAGACCCTAAAGAGATGTTGTTTCATATAATTTGAGTGCATTGCTGAACTAATGTATAACCTGGCCCTCTTGTGAACATCCCAACATCAGTATTTTATGGACCTAAGAGTTCAAGTCACCATCTTGTTTCTTGCTCTAGCAACCAAAGTATAAAGCTAACAAAACAAAAGCTTAACCTTAGGCCGCACTGTTATACATTAGCTGCCTCTAGAGGTAGAAATTCTTGATACTATAACAGACCACAATGAAAAGCAGATGCACCATTGTTTTGGATTTGCAGAATACATCTTGGCTGATGCATACATACATGCATGTTTATGTATATATATACATACATATACACATACTCTTTTGTGATGCAGCTACATGAACTTTTTCTGTAGTATGTCCTGCAATTACAAAATCTGGTTAAGGCTGAGATTCTTCACAGGTCACCAAGTAAATGGTCTTGCTGGTTCTGCGTGAGCTATAGAGGAAACGTGCTGATATGAGTATTTGTTGCTTATCATGTTTGACACTTAGACATAACTTACTCCTGATGTATAACACCTGCTACTGCAAAACAAATTTCCTAAAGTAACAAACTTGTACTGTTTCTAATGTTTCATCTCTGATAAACTACTTTCTGTTGACCACTGAAAGTGATTGCTGGATAGAGCACCGGTCTTTTTCTCCCTCATTGATGCTCAGCTGAGTATGGTTTTCAAATTACGTATTGCACCCCAGCATCCCAGGAACAGGACAAGCAATTGAAGCTGTCTAATAATAGGAGATCTATTTCTGAAGACATAATTTCTATGGTAAATACATGGTTTGCATGATGACTTTGTTAATGTTCTGATTCTTAGAAACAGTATGTTAGAAAGTGCTACTGAATTCATCCTCAACTTACAGGGCCAGATCTATGGTCAACAATCATGTATTTCAACAGAGCTCTTCTAATATTTCAACAAACACAGAAAACAGGTAGTATTTTTTTTTCTTTCACATCGCACCGGTACATGCAACTTCCAGCTATGTGCCTGGTAGTGTTTATCTTTTGCATTTCTTTCTGCCCCTGGTAACTAGTTTTTGTTTGTGCTTCATGCTGTTTTACACACCCGTGCAGGGATAACTTCGTCCTGGGGGCACAGTACCATTGTTTTCAATGTGCTTGTGGTTATAAAAGGTTTTGGTTTGTATGTGTGTCTGCAAGAGTGAAAGATTAGATTAGAGCTTCTGTAGATGTCATGCCTTATTGTGCTTTCATGTGACAGTTTCATAAACCAGGGTAACTTCATTCAAACCAAAAGCTTCTCCCTGGAGTAAACACTGTGAAAACAGAGTCTCTCTTTCCCCTTCAGAGTTGCTCTTTCCTCTTCAATTCTGTTTATAAAGGTGTTTGAACATCTGGGTACAATTGAAATTACTGGTAATAAAAGGCACCAGATTTCTGTAGGGTGATAAGATAAGGGGTATTTTTATTTGTGTCTTGTGCCCTGCTCTGTCCTTTTTACTTAAAAGTTTGAAGACAGAGGTGGCTGGGAGTTATAGCTATTGTGTAGTTATGGAGGATTTATGTGGAGAAACTACATTTGGGGAAGAGAGGACAATTTCCATAGATGCTTTGAATTTATGGTAACTAACTAGAAATCACTCTGTTTTAATACTGCAATAAAGAGCAAAAAGAATTTCCTATAAAGTTTTTTTTTCCCCTCATTGTTTACTACTCAAATGCATTCATTCTTAAAATTAAAGTTGATGCTCTATGCCGTATTCCTGAATTGTGATATGTGTGGGAGCTGAAGCACTAGAGATGGCAGCTCTGTTCCAGAAGGGTACTAGCTCGAGCAGTTCCAGCTCCTTGGCCCTGGGCTCACTGCAGTAAGTGCTTTTTTCATACGGGACATTCGGTCCCTTCCTACGGGGAAATGTTGGCATGTTGTTACTCTTCATAGGGAGCAATATTTGTATGATATTATTCCCAAACTGTGCTCTGCTGACACAGGACCTCTGTTGGCCTCTCCTTGAATTCTCTATTATGTTTTTCCCATCACCTGCATCTCAGCTAAGCTGTGGTCATCAGCTGCGTGAGGTCTCTTAGTGCCTTTGCTAGCATAGGCTTCAGTGCAAGAGGGGGAAGGCAGCAGCTCAGCTAATGCAGAATAAGCCCTGATATCTCGAGTGTGTCCGAGTCCGTAGTCTAGACTGTGAACTTTGCAGAGAGAATTGACCTTGAATGCACGTGCGATGGCAAGACAGTGTAACCAAGTGGTATAAAATTCCAATAGTTTTTCTCCCTGTGGAGTTGTTTAAAATTTTTAGTTTGGATTTGCTTATGGATCTGCTACCTCTAACTTTTGCACTGAGACATCAAATGAATTCCCAGAAGATTGACTGAGGGTTTCAGCTTTTCATTGGCCCTTGAGGTTTAAGTGTTTGCAAAAATCCTCCCAAAGTTCAGCTGACTCTGGAGCCTGTGATAAAACCCCAACAGGAGAGAGGTTTTCATGGTTGATGTAAACAGTTTGTGGAGACAAAAGTAATATTCAAGTATTATAGTATCTATGAAGATCAACTGTGATGCTGGTTGGTTAAGGTAGTAATCTGTTAGGATCTGTCGCAGGACCCATGTTGTTTACTCACACCTTTTACTGACTTAAAAGAAAAAGATGGAACTTCTATTTAATTTCATCTGATGGAGATGGAGGACAGATTGGACTTTAGTTATATGAAGCATTTTTACCCACGTGCAGTCTATCTGACCCCAGCTGTAAATTCCACTGTCCATCGAGCAATAGCAGGGATTTATCCATGTAGGTGCTGATTTGCTGTAAGGAAAGAAAGGCTCCTAATATAAAAGGGAAAGTTGGTGACCCGGACTAACAGGGTAAGTGCGACCCCATAACATTCTTTGCCCTATGTACAATCTGCACAGGCTGAGAGGAAGTGCTAAATGCTTTTTCAATTATTTTTTTTTAAATTCTCTCTCGTGCAGGAAATAAATATGTCCCTGCGTACCTTTTGGAATGCAGATTATGTCTCCCTTGACCCACATTAATAAAAACACCAGCATCTTGGGGGGTGGGGAAATGAAAATTGCAGATCTTTTCAGTTTGCCTTTCCCAGCTGGTCTTTCTTCCCTCGCTGACCATAGCGCAATGATGTGGTGCAGGCATTGACAAAGAACATTAAAACATGCAAAAAAGGTGATATTTGTTTTATCCTGGAATTTAGTTTCCTTTTCTTAATCACTTAAGAGGAAAACGTTAAATATTTCTGTTTACTTTTAATGTGTAGTACCACAGCCAGTGAATTCAAAACCATTGCAGAAATTTGGAGCCTGATATTCAGAATTGCTTGTACCTGCAAGTCTGGGTCATGTCAATGAAAGCTGCAGGTATTTAGTACTTCTCAATGTCAAATTTTTTTCCCTTTCCATGCAGACATTGATAGTTTGATGTATTTCATGTGCCTGTAAGTATGTATGTATAATGTATATATAGCTCTACAGTCTACCCAGAACTTTTACCCGGTTCATTATTCGTGTGTATTACCTGATGTAACGAGATGGTGTTCTTCTGTCCAATTAAGTGATTATATCTTGATATTTTTTCCCTTCTTTTCTTCCTTCCCCCCTCCCCGAGTCTGTGTGTTTATTTTTAGCCTGTCTTCCTTGATGTGGGCACATTTATGAGGTGCTGGGGATGTTGGCCACTTTATAGTTCTCCAACAAAATGTAAACTGAAAGCCATTGCTTGATTATATTTCCTAAATTGTTTGACGTACCTTGTCGAGACGAAAGGGTAGCTTTACAATGTTTTCTTGTTCTGGCAGATGACAACAGTTCTTTAGTTATATACTTTCACTTGGCAGCTAAGCCGCTTAATGTGCGGCAGGCGCGAGAGAAGGATGGCACTGGGTTGGCAGCAGAGCTGCTCCAGCACCGCAGCAGGCTGTCCGCGCCCCATGACGTTATGCTCTCGAGCAGCAAACAGCGTCAGGGAGCTCCCCTGTGAGCAGGGAGATTCCTAATCCTCTTCTCACTGCGAGTGAACCTGATTCATTCCAGATGTACGTGGATTTAATGACTCAGAAAGCTGCTCTCTTAAAATGGGACTTACAGCACAATCTAGTATAACCTTTCAGAGGAAGACCTGAACTCCTCTGGCAGCCTAAAATCAGTGAGGTTTTTCGGAGTTTATTAGTGTGAGAATTTCATGTAGGAGCAACTACGGCATGCTCTTAGAAAGTTAGTTTTCTTTCTCTGCTGAGGAAAACGTTGTTATAAACATAATTTTGGTATAATTTTAACAGAGGAGTGATAGCTTTAGAAAGGAGTAATGCAACCCAATGGTGTTTATTTTGACATTATTTTTTGGTGGGTTTAGTTTTAAATAGGATTTCATTCTGAGTATTTTTTCATTATTCAGTAGGAAGGAGTATATTCTCAGTGGTTTTGACTTTATGTTAAATCTCAAAATGCAGCTACTATCAATTCAGATAGGATTCTGTAGCGTGCAATGCATTTAGTAGCAACCCTGCATAAGATAAATATCTTGTAATGTTCCTTTGCTTACTGAAGTGATAATTCCAGATTTTGCTAATGGGTTTGATAGATGCTGATTAAGTTTTGAAGCAATTGCAAGAAGTGGGATTATAATGTTCAGGAGAAATAATTCACAGGAATAATGGGTTGTTTTATTTCTTTGCTTCCAAATAGGCACTTTTGATTATTAGAAAATCCCAGCAGATTGTTTATTATCTTCATAATTCGTCTGCTTTTCAACAGTAAACATTGAAGTTGGGGCCAGAAGGTTAAATGCTTCCAAGTACTCTCATACAGTTGTGCCATTAATTTGGTATATAAGAAGCAACAACTCAAATTATTTGGACGTCTCAAACTAGTTTTGGAGTTGATCCTGCGCTGTGTACGCTTTTGCAAATGTTTATTTGCGCTCACAGTTGGCTAGGAGAATAAACCATAATGTTTAGAAAACAAAGCATCCAATTATTGATAGGATTGGTTGGTGTCTGCAGTTGACTGTAAGCGTGAAAAGCAGACACGTTTTGTGCAGACTTGTATCTGCCTCATAAGAAGCTGTCATTGAACTGTAAGCTATAATTTTGGGCTTAATAAATGAAGATCATTATGCTATAAATATTATCCATGTTACATGGAAAAGTTAAACTCACAGTCCACAACCATCAGATTTGAAGCCTGAGTCTAGAACACCTTGCTCTGAACTTCTCACTCGCCAGAGCCCCTGGCTGCTTCGGTATGTACCTTTGGAAACCCACACCTAGAAACTCCTTGGCAAATGCAGGGAGATGGAGCCCAGCGAGCTCTGCCTTTGGAGGTCTGGTATGGCTGTGGTTGGCAGAAGATGCTGAAGGGCCATAAGCACCATGTTCTCGGGAAAACTCACTTTTATGCAGATGCTCTGGCTGCAGTACCATGAGCAAGGCTGGCAGAGGAGGGCTGGTGGCACTAGAGGCACAGGCTGCCTTTAAACATGGCTCTCATCCTCCACCCCTGCCATTTTCAGACAGTTGCTGATATGCAGAGAAGCAGCGTGTGCCAACATATACGGCCCCAGCGCAGCCATTCCTTCATGGAAGCTAGGTGAATGAAAGGCGGTTTGGTTGGCTGTGGATTTCTCTGTGCCATTGTACGCTGCTGTGTGTGCACGCATCGTGTAGCAGTGTCTGGCAGGGCGAGTTGGTGTGAGGGTACGTTTCCTCTGAGGTTCCTCCTTCTGACTGTCAGGCTGGCTGTGCCCCAGAGGAAGTAATTTGGAGCATCTGTCTGCTGTGTGGCTGGAGGTCTCTGCCCTTTTCTGACCAGGTACTCAGTGTTTTTCACTGTGACACTGTCTCTGTTTCTCTGGGGTGTATGAATGGTCTTAGATTCCAGTTATGATAACTGTAGCCAGTTTGATGGTATTTTGGCTATTTTTGCTTATTGTTACATTTATACCTGGTATATTTCAGACCATCTATTACTGTACTTTTAGTTTCCAGACCTGCAGATCTGTGTATTGATGCTATATTTTCCTGTGATATATCTTTAACCTTCATTCTTCCCTGTTAGCTTGTCTTCTGGACAAATATGATTAAATGTATACCAAATATCAAATAATAAATGTGTGTATGTATATTTATATTTGTCTCTGTGTGCATGTCTGTGTTTATGTGTTTGTAATCTGTGATGCCTTATTATGATAGTGTATTAATTCATGATGTACAGCTATTTTTTTAATTCCTCATTCCCTTGGTATTTCACTTATAGAAGATGCCTCCATTGTGTTAGGTCCGGCATGAACACCCAAGGAAAGATTTGTGAAATTCAGTGGATGGTGGTTATAATTTTCATACATTTTCCCACTTACACCTGTTTCTGGATTTTATTTGACCCTCTTTTCTGTTTTTTCTATCCATAGCATAACTCTGAGAAGATTTTCAGAAAGTTACTAGAATGTTAGAATAAGTTTGAATTATTAAGAGAAAAAATGAAATAGCCTGTGTATTTGAATATGGGCATAATATCTTGCAATTGTTGCATTTCCCCTGTCCAGTCACTTTACAGTCTTCAATTATTTTAGTCTCAATAAAACCATACTAACAATAAGTCACATGAAATAGTTTCACATGAGGATCGTGGGGTTACAAAAAGCAGTGTCAGAACCAGGACTCAGGAGCTGCTCATTCCCTGTACAGCCCCCTGCACACTGTGCTGGCCTTTCAGCACACTCCTGAATTACCAACTGCTGAGCTTTTAAACAGTTGAGTTGTAGCAGGAATAAAGGAGGACCAGAGTGTGAAAGTTGCCCAGAATTAAACTGATGTAACTGTTTCTGCCTACAGCATTGATGACAGAACTGCCTACCTGGCCCTGGGAGCAGTGAGGAACATCTCACTTAATATTTCCATCTCTAACGTTGGGGATGATGCCTATGACACCAATGTTTTCTTCAATTTTTCTGGGGAGCTCTTCTTCATCAAAATGTGGCAAAAGGTAAGAAAGGCCAGCCTCGCTGTAAGCAAGTCTCCTAACTTTAAACCAATTTAATTGCAAGATGTAGGGACGGGAGTGGCCTGGTCCATGCTGCTGAGACATTTGGAAGTTACTTCTGGTTATGCTGGGCTTGAATTTCTTCCAGGCTCTTTACTGAGTTGTTTGTTTGTTTTTCTTTTGTGGGTTTGATCTGTGTAAATTACACCCTTTGTATTTCTGTAGAAGACACAGCACTGTTATTTGGAGTGCAGTAATGAAAAAGAAAAATCGTTTGGTTGAGGTATTAAGGTATTAGGTGGTAGAGGGAGACTGGTTTGGAAACCAGTAGGGTACCAGATGGCACTAAAATACAAAGTGTGCCTCTAGTTTGAGTGGTGCCACACTTCATTCAGCAGTCCTGGTCACCTCCTGACCTGGGCTCCTAGGTTTTCTCCTCATTGAAACGAAGATACAAGGCTGTTCTTTGCTCATGTCCTGGTGCAAGTTTGGGTTGTGGCCAGGGCATGTCACTAGATCCAAGAGCTCAAAAGTGCTTTTGATTTCACCTGCATGGAGTCAGGTGAATATTTTGAGGTTTAGTCTCTTAACATTTAGATTTAAATACTTGGATGTTTTCATTAGCATGAGTTCATTTAGAGATAATGTTGTTGAAATACAAACAGTGAATTGAGCTTTTTACAAAGTGATGGCAATAAAAGCTGAGTGTGAGTAATGTGAAAATAATTGTGCAAAATGGGAGCTGTACAATCGTAACAACATTCTGTCTGTTTGTTCCTGCTTTTCACAGTCACTTGTCTCTCTGGTGGAGCTTTCCTTTGCTTTGTAAGCCATAAGAGCAGTATCAGAAACAGTAGTACAACTGTTGCAAAGTATGGGATTAACTCGGTCCATTGAACCAATGACATTCGCCAATTATTTGTCATGTTTTATGACATTTCGGTTATTATAAACCTCTTAAGTGAACACATTACATAATAAACTAAAATATGATAATTTCTTATATGCATTAATTCTCTCAGTGTTCAGTTTTGACTATTATGTTTAATACAGTTGCAAGCTTCAGAAAGTTGTCTCTGTATTATAAGCTTCATTTTCAGACATTATGTGCTGCAAGTGTGCGGTTTATCAGGAGGAAAAAAGCAGGGGATAAAATAGAAATGCCTTACACCAATACATAACTTCTCCTTAATGGCAGCTTATGTGAAGGCTTTCAGGGTCTGGCCCAGCTCCCATTGAAGTCAGTGGGAGGGTCTGCATTCCTCTGCACCGGAAAAGAAACAAAGCTTGATGTGTGTTCTTTTAAAAGGTTGTTGTATGGGGTTTTTTTTCCTCTGTACTTACATGTTGAATATTTTACACACATGGATTATCTGGAACACCAATTGCCTTCGTTGTTCTTCTTGGCCAGCACTGTGAGGGAACAAGCTGAAGATGATGTGCTGTTTCCCTTGGTATTTTACCTTGAGTCTGGGTCTATAGCAGACTTGAAACATCTGTGCTGAATGCTGCCTAGAAGGAGCAGTTTCTGGAAGCAGATGACACTGTTGCAGGGTTATCTCACTACTCAATGTGTCTTCTACTAATAGAAACTAGCATTTCTTTAAAAAAATAAAATACAGCACACATCGACGAAGCATGTAGGCATCCTTCTTCCTCAGGTCTTGCAAACAGGATCAGGGTATAGCCTGCTATTATTCCTGCCATTCCACTGTTCTTGTGGTTGATTTGATAGTTTGGGTTTGTTTTTTTTCCCCTGATAATTGTTTTAGCAACAGTTTTGAAAAACCAAGTCACAGGGTTGTGGTGGGCTATTTTACTTCCTCTCAGTCAGCTTTTGCTTCAGGACAAACTGATGTACTGTTGGCGTCACCATTTGTCCGGTTGGGAAACTGGATTACAAACTCATAGCCTCAATTACAGTGTTAGGTTTTCCCTAAGCTCTGTGAACAATGATTTTTTTGGTAAAATATCATGGATTCCATGTTTTATAACCTACTCCCATCCCTTGACATCTATGCATAATATGTACTGTGCATGTACTTTAAATAGATTTTGTTCCTGGATGACCATTGCCCAGGCAAAAATCCAGAGTGTAAAGCCAGAGTGAAAATGATGACTCCTAAGATTTCCCTTAGTGGAGCAATTTCGGAATCAAAAAAGCTTCTTGTTGTGGGAAGCTTTCAGCAGCAACTGCCTTTTAATGAATAATGCTGAAGTCGAAGAGCATGGTCTCTTCCATGTGGTTGCTTGATCCTTTTTCTGCAAGGTGACTCTGAGAACAATGACCGTGTGGTGGGTTTTCATAGCCTGTCTCTAGAGCCCTTTCAGGACGCTGTGAATCCCCTGTTCATCTTCCCTGTGTCCCCAGAGGAGACATTCCTAGCAGATTCAGTGCGGTTTTGTTTCTTTTGATGGATTGGTTACAATGAGACCTGACACTGCAAAAGTTTAGTGCTGAATTTTTTCAACAGGGTTGTTGAGACAAGATGCCACATCTCATGTTTGAAAAGAAATGAATGGCCTAGCTCAAGGATGATGATAGTAGCATTCCCTGAAGGGCATTAGTGGAGCTAACCCCTCTTTCCTTTCTGGAGACTGAGCTTTCATGAGATGTGGTGGATAGAGGGACTACCTGGTAGGGCTTTGCCACTTCTCTACGAGGTGAAAAAGCATTTGCCAACTGATATTTAAGGGACTCCACGTATTCCACTGTCTGATTTTCCTGTTGCACTGCAGCCAGTCCTCCCCGGCTCTGTGGATGAAGCCCAACATTTTCTTTCCATAGCTCCTGACAGACAGTCCTCCTCTCGAGAGGCACAGTATGTGACACAGGCTGACTTCTCATTCCTGCCTGTGCTCCCCATAGCCTTGTTCGCTCTCTTGTCATTGCTCCCCTTTGAAGGAGGTTGTCTAACAGGTGCATGGGAGTGCTGCACTGCAGTGAATTTCATTATGTGTTCACTGAGAACAATATTCCTTTTGAAACACAAAGAGATTTAATCATGTTTTCTTTAAAACAGAAAATAAAAGAAAAAAGACACACCTCACATTGTCACTTAGATTTTTTTCTTTACTGTTGACAAGGAAAACTTGGTCCCCTTTTCTGTGTAGAGACTTTACTCTTTTTTTTTTTTTTAAATCTTAAAGTTTATTGTCCAATAATCTTAATTCAACTTCAGGAAAGCATCCTATTTCAATCTGAAAAATCCACTTAACAGAGGTGATACCACTTCCCTATAGAAGAATACACAGTGCTGCTTGTGTGCTAAGGAGTCTGGAAAAAGAATAAAAAGCTATTACTACTAATTTTAACACCATTTTGCGTCTATTGGAATCGCCTACTGGCTTGTGATGTTTTGCTGAAAATGCCTGTCAGCAATAGGCACTTTGCTAACTGTTCATTAGTTGCTGTTCAGCGTAGAGGGCTATTTTCAGTACAGTTGCAGAAAAAGCGCTATAAGCTTGCTGGCAGTGGCATTTGATGTGGTAGGGCAGGGCCAAATCTGTATTGAATCAGCTCAGGTATGGCATGAGATTTTATAGCAGTCGTATAAAAATAGCATATATAACATAATAATAAAACCAACAGTAATAACCCAATATGTATAGCATTAATCTCTCCCTGCTCTGCAAGGGCTGGCAGGAATCTATCAGCTAATCCCATTTCAGCGCTGGTTATGGAGAGAGTAGGTCAGGAAATCCCATTGCTGACCATCACTTTGAACCATGGATTATTCCTAAATTTCAGACAGTCTCCCAGCATCCAAAGCCAGCTGTGTGTAACTTTCCTGCCGCTTCTCACCATGGCTTTTACAAGCAACAGCTGAGTGAAGTTAGCAGGGCTGGGCCAGCGCAGTGGCAACAGTGAGGTTATAGCTACCTCAGGCACAATAATTTCCTGTGATTCCTTCATGAGCGTGTACCTGAAACTTTGGTGTTGAGTATGAATATTGTTGATAACTGGAGTCATGCTGCTTATGGGCTCTGGTGTTTTTCTTCTGACAAGTAATGTGGTACTGTGTCTTTCTGGGTTAGCAGGGAGGTCATGCAATTTGGATGTGAACTCTTTCTTCCTCGCTCCCAGAGTGCTTGCCGGTGTCTCTTGACTAGGATTGCCCAGAAGAGCCGCAGACACAGCCAGAGTTTAGTTTTTTCCAAATTGGAAATTCTCTTACGCTGGTTTCCTATACTGCTCATAGTTTCTAAGGGCCTTAAGGCTGGCAGGGGAGGATAGTGATAGGGCACGAAAGCCAAAGACACGTGCCCTCTTTTGGATCCATTTGTACCAGTGGAAGAAAATTTAGGTCCTGTGTATTCATTATGTGTCTTTTTCCAGCAGTTACTGCTCCTTCGGATCTGTGGGCAGACAAGTTAATGTGATTAGTCTCAATTCACATCCAGCTGGTTAGCAGAAACCTTTTAAATTAGTGGTTTGATTTAATCCAGCTGATTTTGCATGGCGTGAGTTGGACTTGCTTCTGTAGACCACTCTGCCAGAGGGTCAGAGGGGAGTGACGCCAAGTAGCATGGAAGCTATGACCCCTTGCACTGACACAAATGTGTCTGTCAGATTGCCCGAGCCATACATCACTTACGTGAGGGGATTTGAACCCTTTTGCCAGGAGAGCTTTTATAGCCAGGGCTTGGGAATATGAGTAGTGTGGCAGTAACCATGCCACATGCTGCCTTGCTGTTTTTGCAAATCTAATATTTAACTTTTGCCCCAGAGTGCACCAAAACGTTTTGCATCCCTGGAGTGATATTGACCAATTTCTTAATTGGGAAGAAAAAAATAGGTGCAGTTCAAGCTATCTGGCTTCATTGTTTATTTTAATTTTCTTTTTCTGTGGATACTCAATGAAAATCTCAACTTTTATGCTTCTCTAGGAATAAGTAAGGAGCAGCACCTTTTTCAGGCCTGGGGCTCTTAGAGCCTAATATCTAATATCCCCCTGCTCTTAGCAGGCAGGAATTGAAGGCTAGACTTCTGATCCAGACTTTCCACTTGGGACTCATGTATCACTCCCACGTTCAAGGAATGGACACTGGAGGCTGGGTTTAGTTGTGTAACTAGTAGTGATCGGAGTCTTCTAAATTTTTCTCCTATACTCTGATTTATCATGTATGTTTGAACGAAGTCTTTGTTATTTTTCCCAATAAATTAACTTGATGAATAGAATGCAAAATCCCTAAAGTCTTCTGGTGAAATCCCAATTGGAATAAATTATTCAGAAGCCATGATTTTGCAGGACTTCAGATCTTGTTCTGCTCAGTGTTGGAAGAGCCTATGTGAGTTTGATTGTTAAATGCCATTTTCAGGAGCAGCTTAACACTTAGAAATCTCATTGAAGCTTGAAAGCATATAAGGTTCCAAAAGCCTAAATGACTCTGGCCTTGCAAAACCAAATGCAGCTAACTCAAACTACCTTTAAAAACCTAAGTTTTTGCAGTCTTAAGCTACTTGCAGGGAAACAATGAGTTGCAGTGAAGGATCACCCCGAGCATTTCCACAGAAAGCAGCAAGAACTTCAGATTCGAGAAGGCAGGGCTTTTGACGATATACCTGTTTCTGTTAGGTGAAGTTAAGCAGCGTAAAAATGTATTTTGCAGTACAAAAACGTGCTATAATTTTTTGTGAGGATTTGGGAAAGGGGAAGTTAGTTAAACAGCTTGCAATTAGTAAGCTATTACCAAACGTCTGTTTTTAAGGACTTGTGATGGTCCTGGAATAACATATGGGACCACATAGATTGAGAAGGTTTATGCTGATCAGGTGGGGCTGTGGTCTTGATTACGTGATGTGAAAACTGTTTGTCCTGGAAGTAGCTCATCATGACTCTTAATTCGACTGTTTACGTATACGTACATAGTGGTTTTGAGGAATAGCCTGAGATGCTTTGTGTGACTCAGATTATTAAGGGAGGTTTTGTTTGACTGCCTAGCCCTTGGGGCTGTGAGGGGAATGGTTTCCTAAAGGAAGAACAGCTGTGTGGATGAATACAGTCACGTGAGATGGCCTTCTTGTAGAGGCTAGAAGGTAGCCTGTGCTATAGGCAAAGCCCATTTGCAGTGAATCCCGATTATCTGCTGGTGTACCACCCAAGGTGGGGTTTCACCATGGCCGGGCAGCAGCAGAGGTCCTAGTTTCCATCTAGGTGAGGGAGGGAAAAGGAGATCTGAAGCACTTTGAGAGTGAGACTTTGTCAAGGGGGTGGAGAATGGCTCCCTGGGCTGGAGGCAGTAGCTGCCCACCCTGTTTCAGTCCCTGTGTGGCCCAAAGCTCACTGGCCAAGCTGCTTTCCCCTGTATGTCTTCAAGAGTTGTGGAGAGCTGGGAGCCACTGCCGTGGTCGCATCAGTGCCGGCCATGGGAGAGGGCTTTGGAAAAGGGATTTGGCTGCCTCGGTTGCTGAGGTCCAGCCACCCTGATTTAGAGAGTTATCATTATAAGCTGCATTTCTGGGAGAAAAGGGAAAAACCCTTCGCAGGGGGTAGAGCCCAGTATACAGTGAGCTCAATACACTTGATCTTGGATGTACTTATTTACAGACTATGCTGTCCCTACAGGAAAGATCACCAATAACATTCCTGTGTCCCAGTGTCTCTCTTCATTATCGGCTTTTGCTGTTAAACTCAGTGGAAAGAGATTTGCCAGCATTTGAGTTGAGAAATATATGGCACAGGATTTGTCACCTGTGCTCTTAGGATGAGGCTTAAAATCATGCAAACTTTTATATCCTCCGCAAAAGACTTAAGTAAGAATTGATTTGCATACCTTTCAGTGGCTTTCATTACAACAAGAAGCTGTTGGGTTTGCATTTTGTTTTTGTTGTAACTTGAAGCTTAAAGTTTATCCAAGTTTCTGGTATGAAAGGTCAGTTCTGTTCTTCCAGGAGTTTCATTTAGTCACTTTTCACACAGGCAGCTCAGGATGGTGCCGGAAAATAAACAATACCCCAAGTGGAAAATTCAATAAAATTGTAAACAAATATATATACACACACTCACATATATTTACACTATATATAAACAAATATATATGTTTACATTATATGTATAATATACATGTATACATACATACATCTATTTACATTGTTTAGTCCTGTGGCATGTTGTAGTCATGGTGCTGTGTGGCTGGAAGTGGTAGCAATTGCTCTCTTTCTGCTAGTTTTCAGATTTCCCTTGTGATGCTAATAGGATCTATAAATATAAACAAACCCCTCTTTGATTAATCTTATTAAACACGAGGCATGATCCTGCAATTATAATTCAGGCGTAGCCTCTCTGAAGTCAACAACAGTTTTGCTGTAGAAAGACTTAAAAAAACCTAGCTGCACAGTCAAAAAGATGAGTAAGGGTGTGAAGAGTTTTTAGCTGAAAATCCAAGGAGGGGCCAGCGCTGCTTAGGAAATCACGAGCTTTCCTTTCCTTGGATTTGACAGCGGGGCCCTGGAATTTTCTGACTCTCTCTTTTGTGAACTCCCTGGTTACTTCTAGTGTGAAAGGAAAGTCCTGGCCTTTTTTTTTTTTTTCCTTTCTGTTTCCTCTCCCTCTTTCTTGTTCATTCTTTGCTCTTTCCCTTCCTTCAAAAGCATGGTGGGAAAGGTCTCAGGAGAGCCTTGATTTCTTCTAGGGAACTAGGTGAGGCAGGCTCCTTCCTCCCAGCACTTCCTTCCCGGAGCAGCTGACAGGCAGCAACGTAACCCTGGGTTCAGCCGGCATCAATCTGCGTTCCCACTAGCAGAAGCAGGCCCCCCTCTGAAGGAGGCCTTTGGGCCCCAAATCTGTTGGGTTTGGGTTTTTTTTTTTCTGAGAGGGAGCTTCCTGTGGTGTTTCATCAAATCCAGAGGCATTGAGCAAGGCAGGGAGGAGGAGCAAGAAGCATGTCAGTTGGCTCCGTTGCAGGCTCCGGGGGTGAGTGGGGGACCCCCTCTCCAGGCTGTCTCAGTGGACCCCCCGCCCGGGCAGGCTGCAGGGGACGCCAAGCCAGGCGCATTCCCAGCCGGCAGCCCTTTTGCAGCCTGCCTTTGGGAAGAGGCCAGAAAACCTGCATTTGACTTTTGGCCATAACCATCTGCAGAATAGTAACGCAGTGATTTCCACTTAGCAAGGGAAAAAGGAGGAGCACACTAAGAAACTGCTCTATAAAGTAGAGCAGCACCTCTTAAAGTAAAGCCTTACAAGTGAACTGCTAAGCTTTTGTTTTAAAAAAAAGAAAATATACATATTAAAAAACCTGTTTCAATATCCCGGTGCAGTAAGTAATGAATTATACCTTTGCATTTCAGCAGTGTCCCTGGGTTATGTAATATTTATCATGTCATCAGGTTTTTCTGTGAAGAAGTCCTGATATGCCTTGTATCTGAGTTTGTGAAAGAGAAAGACCAAAACCCCCAAACCTGTGTGTATTTGCAAAAAGCATTTCCTGGGATTTCAGATTTGGCTTTGGTTGTTGGGGACTGTAGGTTGAGCTAAGGTTTATTAATTCCAGGAAAATACCCAGTGCCAAACTCATATTATTGTTATTACCTTAATATTATTCTTTACACTTGAAAATTACCACCGGGGAAGAAGAAGGGGGAGGGTGGAAGGCTTGATTTTATTGATTGCGTTTCCTCATCCAGTTTGGTTTAATTTTTTTTTTATTTGTGAGGTTTTCCATTTGCATTTTCATTGAACTGTGTAGCTGATGACATTTGAATTTATTTCCTGAACTTGTTATTGATTTAAGCTTTTCATTATAACACTAAGAGTAAATAGCTGTATTGCAGTTGAGTACATCAGTATTCAGTGTAATTGAGACCGTACACACAGACGGTTTTCTTACAGTATATGTGGGCATATATTATCCATACTTGAGAAATACCACTAGGAAATGAATGGTGGTTCATTTCTTTGATTTCTGATGCTTTTTTCTTTTCCTGCTTTTAATTTTAAGAGAAGCATGTTTTGAAGAGATGTTTTTGTTATTATAGAATAATAATGTGTATAACCCATGGGTTATCTGTAATAATTAAAACACAGTTCCCCTGTTAATGTTTCCAAGCAACCATGATTTAGTAGTGTAAGATACATGTGTGTGTGAGCACATATATACATACATCTATATGTCTAAGCGAGATGAAGGAAAGCTTACCCTAGAGTCCTTTCTTCTCCCAATGGCTTCTCTGTCTCTGATTTTCCCCTGAGTTATTGGAGAGCATGGACTCATATGCACAAGAATGCACTGCTGTTATTAAGCTTATCTTAATGTTCCTATGCACAGATCATGAGGGAATGATAAAAAGATACATGCTCATCCACAATTTTTGTTGAAATAAAGGTGTAATCAAATGCAATGCACTGCTGACAGATTACAACATAGTTTGGATATATGCGTAGTAGTATGAAGAATGTAGGAACATGCCAGTGTATAATTCTGGACATGCTTTTTTATTTACTGTAAAGCTTTAATTTTCTTTTCTGGATAATTACATTTTGTCTGGACAGGCATTTAATCCAACAAAGTTTCTGCAGTTTTAGACACACAAGCTTTTTTTTTTTTTTTTTTTTTTTTTTTTTTTTAAAGAAACAGCACAATCTAAATTACCACTGAATTTAGCTGGATGTGTGTTAGAGATATTTTGTGTAATAGTTTTAAGGTCGCTTTTAAAATATATCACTGCAGACTCAGAAACCTGATTTTCCCTTAGTCTTTATTTTCCTCAGGGTTTTACTATGTTTACGTGGAACTTGAAGGACATGGCGAGTACATGGAAGTTGCCTTAGGCTCAGTAGTATATTAGTGCACGTAGTAGCTAGCATAGTGTTTTCAAGAGGTGTGCCTTCACATTTTTATGAGCAAAGGTTTTACCTTGGTTGGCAAACTGGTAGTGCATTACTAAGTAGGCACCATTTTGTAATGCTTTGGTACATGTGGATTGTGGATTTTTCCCATTCTGTACCTAAGTCTCCATTTTTCATGAAATCTTTGGTCTAACTTGAAAAATACTGTGGCAATTCATGATTCGTAAGATTGGAAGTTGTGCATAGGTTTATATTTTGTAGGTTTCTTTTTTAGGATGAGACTTGTAATCAAGAGATGCAGAGAAGAAACAAAAGTATGTCATGTTCAACCGTTCTTAAACATCTCTTTTGCAAGAGGTGCTCTGCATTGTTTTTCCTATCACAGCTGGCTCACAGTCCAGTGGTCATCTATGCATGGACCTCTGGATGCTTGGCAAAACCGTTGAACCAGACCAGTAAAGGTACAAATTCTAAAATAAGGTGCAAGTACATGGGGAAGATGGAGTTTGGATTAGATTGAGTCCAAGTTTCCAGCATGATATTTAGCTGCATTAATATCTCAGGAACTGTTCCTGATGCTGTGGCACTTGCAGCCAGCACTGGTATCCTGCTGGAGAGGAGCATCCAGACCAGTGCTCCAAATGGAGAGGAAGTTGCTGAGTCCATTTTCCGTTTGCCTTGCAGATGGTGGGAGTTCAGCTGGCCAGTTTGCTTCTCAGTTATTTTTGTTCCTGTTTACTTGTTGTCCTGCTGTTGGTTGCAAAAGGCTGTTGTCTGCATCATGCCAGGAAATGACACTGTGTGCCTTTAAAAGGGAGAGCTCTGCATCTCTTGGAATAAATGAAAAACAGTATTTCAAGTGATGGCAACAAAAGATACATCTTTCAAGGTGGCTACCTAAGACAGCAGCTGGGGAAGGCATCTATGATCAGCTGAGTGGACTTAGCAGGGGCAATGAATTTTTTCTGCTATCCTACTGTCTATAGTAAGAAGCAAACAAAAGAAAGGGGTGCTTCACACCATGTCTGGTCAAGCTGTGGCACTCCTTGCCACAAGATCAAGTGGGTGCTAAAAAAGTGCATGACTACTGGGGGAGATAAGCAAGTTCATTGAAGAGGAGTCCACGGAGGGTTAGGGAGTACAAGAAGTTAACTCTGGCTCAGCACACCTTTGGATCAAAAACATTTGTAGGTAGGGAGAATATTTTTGGGGAAACAGCTCTCTATGCTTGTCCTGCTCTCGTACACTTCCCCAGGTACTCAATTTGGCCACTGTGGAGACAGATTACTGGGATGAAGAGCTTATTCATCTTCCTGTAAGCCTCTCGGTGTGGCTGTGAAGATAATCATATTTTGCCTATGAATGTGCTGAACAGTAAGCAATCTTTGAAGAGCCAACAGTTCCTGCTGAAAGGGAACAGATGATACAAGTAAATACAGGGGTGTGCTATTGTACTGTTAAATGCCAATTTATTTAGATCCTATTGACGCTGAATTTTAGATGTGTTTAGATTTGTGTTGCAAAAAGTGGGCAGCAGGAGTGGCAGCAGGATGTCCCTTGTATGGGCTCTCTGACTCAGTTTACTCCCATCCAGCGCTTCCCTGTTGCTAGACCTGGACACCCATGCTTGGAGTGCACCTCCTGTGGTCTTTCTCCTGCTCTGAGATGTTTCTGTACTAGAGACAGGGCTGGTCAGCCAAGTATGTCTGTCAGCCAGCTCAGTCGGACCGTCAGGGGCACTGGTGAAGGGGCAGTGGCTCCCCTTGGGCTGTGCCTTATCTAAACTGGCTGTGCAACCCATGATACTGGTCCTCAAAAATAGAAGAATAAATGATGTGTGTGATTAGAATTCACACTAGAAGTGATGGTTGCCATCCTTTCCAATATCAAGCTGGAAAACTCATGTAAAAGTAAATGGTGTATATAAAAATCTACTGAAAAGACCCTGCAAAAATAAGCGTAACCTGCACATCCTTGGCTCCTCAACTGTAGTGTCTACGGAAGGTAATAACCTGTGGGGTATAAAATACCTGCTGTAAAGTGGCTGTGTTCGGGTCATTTGCAGTGTTTGTGTGTATTACTGATTTTGGCTCTAGGAAATAGTTTCTTTTGCTTGGCAGCAAGTACACTGTTACCTTTTTATTTTGCCTTGTGCCTTCCTAATGAATGGTGCAGTGCATGTGTGCATGCATGTGTGAGTGTGTATAAGGAAGAAAGCAGCGGAATTTGTTCAAGAACCAGTACAATATGAATAGACTGAAAATATAAATACTTCTAACAATACTGGGTCGACTCGGGGATAATATATGTCCCTAATCCTTAGTATGAGCTGTAGACCTCAAATGAAGTTTGATGTTAGCTTTTTTTTTCTGTCTGTTTTCCCTAGTGACTGTACATGGTTTTTGAAATGCTGCATGCAAAGCATAGCAAGAGCAAAGGGGCCTGTTTATTGTTTTAGCCAGAGAGTTCCAAGCAAGGAATTTTTTCCTTTTCTATTCCAAGCGATAGTTACATTTTTCTAGTATAGAAAGTACTTGTTATGTGAAAGGTACTTGTGTCTTAATAGAAGTTATGAGCTTGATTCTTTAGTGAGGATTACAAAGGACAGGTGAAAACTGAGTCACTGGAACGGGTTTTGTTTGTCTTTGTTAAACTTGAACTCATTACTATTTTTCTAAGCCTGTATTTCTTGGTAATTGTAGATATGAATTACATTAAACTATTCAGTAGGTAAGATGAGCTTGCAAAACTCTCCTGTATTCCAAGCTTGATGCTTCACTTTGCACTTTTAGTAGTTTTTTTAATTGAGGAGTGACATTAACTGCCCTATCCTACAAGCAGGCAGCCCTTTTGTCCTCGCTTTTCTTGGTTCTCTAAAGAGGGAAAATGACACAGCAAACAAGAAAAGCCACTTTCGAGAGACAACTGATCATAATACAGTCTTAAATGAAGTTCATCTTGTTAGAAGTACCTTGTCATTGCTTTGCATCCTTTAAAGGAAGGACAGATGGAAAGAGAAGGTCAATTTGCAAGAGAGAGAAACCAGAAAGGGATCCAAGTGCAAGCGGGGCTCCCTGACATGACCTGTTCAAGAGGGGTTTTGATTAAATACTGCAAGGGACAGAGGATTTCATCTGAATCCTTCCTGCAAAAAGACCGCTCTTACTTTTTTGGTAGAAAATGAATGAACTGACTTTGGGGCTGGTACTGATCTTCCTCCAACATTTCCCAGATCATTCTTCTGTGGAAGCAGGCAAATCCCCTCCCAAAGCTGCCCCCAGCCTGAGACGAGTGTTAAAAGCAAGAAGAAGCATTGGCAGAAAGTGGTTGGGAGATGCTCTCAAGCCCTTGTGTGCTCTTCCAAAGCCTGAGATAGCAAAACCCCCAGAAAATGACGGAACAAGAGGCGGAACTTCCTTGGGAAGTTTCTGGTGCCTACAGTCAAGCGCCTCCTTGCAGCCTTTCAGCTCAGGTGGTTCCTCCCCAGTGGGATCTAGGAAGCATTAGAGGCTCATGGGGATGGGAGGGAAAAGGCAGCTTGAGCTTTCTGGTCCTGGGAAAACATTTGGTTTGGGCTGTGTTCAGAAGTTAGAGACACCTTCAGGAGCCTGAGGTTATCCTGACTGGACCCGCAGCCCCCTGCGCTGAGAAGAGAGGTGTGAGTGCCAAGCCTGAGCTAACACATGTTCCCTGGGGCATGGAGGTAGCTGCAGGGGCCAGAACCCCAGCATGAGTTCCTGGACTGGTGGTGTCAGCAATGATGTCACTTCTCAGATGCTAATTGCTGCTGTGGGGGGAAGGGTGGCCTCAGAAATGCAAACTTGTCATTAAGAGCCAGATTCCAAAAAATACATATTTGCTCTACTGAGAACTATTTTCCTCTGTGACTGCTTTTGTACCACTGTCTGTGGAAAGAATATAAAAGCAAGAATAAGGCTGTCATCTCTATTCCAGACTTTTATGAGATATAGTAAAGACATCACATGGAAAGTCTGGTGTCTCCAGCCATTACTCGCCTGGGCAACTCCACTGGGGACACTGGTCATCCACCACTGTAAAATAGGCTACCATCCTGTACTTGGGGGACAGTCTATCAGTTTATCCTAAATAACCAGCTTTATGTGACCTAGTCATACAGCCCATCATGTCCAAATTTAAAGGGCATTACTTATGTTACTAATAACACCCAGGTCATGCCAAAGGGTGCTCAGTGGATAAGCATTGTTGTGTGGGCAGGTGGAAGTCTGATCTTTAAGCTGCTCCTGCTCTGCTGACAGAGCATGTGTAGCCATACGTTAACACACATGGAAAAGGGTTGTACAGTCAGGCCTGACCAAACTGTAGTTGAAACATGGCCAACCTCGCGATGAACAAGGGACAGCTGACCCTAACAGCTCTATGGGGACAGTGGATCTTGGTGATGTTCCCTGGATTATTTCCTATATCTTGAAGAAATTAAATTCAGCACTTCTCAGCAACCAGGGAAAAAGAAAACATTTAGCTTGCATATCACATGTAAGTCTAACTGGTCTGTTAAAAATGAGAGTTAGTGTGCCAGCAAAGGAGATGAAACTTCTCGAGGTGGCACCAAATCCCCTTTCTCTTTATAGTTTCGCCACCTGCCCTGCAGGTCCCTTAAAAGATGGGAGAAGCAAAACCACAATTGGCTTTTTTTGACCGGTTCTGATTATTTTGGGGCTTAATCGCTTACATGAGCTGAGCAAACAATTTCTGCTGCTTCTTCAGCTTCTGAGATGGTGTGCTTTAAAAATCTGCTGTGCTAGCTTTTTGCCAGTTAAGGTAAATGTTTATGAGAGAGAAAGAGAAAAAATAAGAATGTTGGTAATATCCAGTAAATAAAAAAGTTTTTGTCTTTCTCTCCCTTTTTACTCAAAGATTTGCTGTGTTGGCTGGGCTCAGTGAGCTCATGATCTATAAATAGGTTCCATCCAGGGAGGAGAGGGAAGAGGCGGGAGGCTCTAATTAATTATATAGAAATACTTGTTTTCACAAAATAAGCAGCAAATCCAAGATGTTTGAAACCAGGCTCACTGGGCTTGGGGGTGGGGTGTGCCTCCAGCATTTACTAGTGAGATCATGGAATAGGACAGGAAATCTCTCCCTAATGCCAAAGAAAACTTTTTTTTTTTTCCCTCTAGTTCTTTTTATTAAACAACTGTCGAGGTTCCCCAACCCCCTTTCAAGCTTATTTTCTGATAATGAGTGAAAGGATCATTTCATTACCAGAATACTGGTCCAGACAACCTGTTCCCCTGGATCTTTATATACACATTTGGTGGTATGTATGTCAGCGTACTTGGGTATGCAGTTTTGCTTGCTCATGTAAGAGGGTTTTGGCTGGTGAAACAGCAATTTGTGGAGTGCAGAATTTATGATGTGCAACATTCATATTTGTTGATTTGGTTTGTTAGGGGAATATCTGTGTGGAAAAGCGAGGAAAACTTTCAGTCCCTGTGACACCTTTAAAACAGACCTTCTCAATGCATGCACAAAATTTTTTTATCCCATTGTATAATTTGATTGGATATCCAATATTCTTCAATCATTGCATTTAAGAGGTTAAATAGATCCTAGTTTCATGATGATGTCTAGCTGAGCAAGTATGTATTGAGTCTTTATCTCCCTCTCTGAATAGTTTTCCTAGCAGGTAATGATTAACAATAATTTTCACACTATAGTTGCTATTGCTTCTGAATATCATTGACTTGTCCTTCATATTATTCACATTGTTACTTGCATTCCACCCGTGTTTGGAAATTATTTACAATAGAAGAAACCTGCAAAGCTCAGGCAACAGAGCTGTTATGTTAAAAGAGTAAAAACCCATCTTTATTTCTTTCTATCATGAACATCTTTTTCCTCCTTCTGTGTGACTTTGTCACACACTTTGCTTTGGCAAGTGGAGAATTGCATGCAGAAGAGTTTCTGCATGCAAGGTGTTTGCTTGAAGTTGCTGAGTAAACCACATGTCAAAAATTGGAATAAAACTCATGAGATTTTTGTTCTGAGAGCAGAAACTCCCTGAAATGCACATGAATTTTTTTTTTTCCCTGGACCTTTGATTGCTTTTAAAGCCATGTACACCTGTGCTGGACTGCTGCAGTCCATCTTCAAAGCTACTACCAGTAATAGGATTTTTTTTTTTTCCCCCCAGGTAGCGTTATGCACTCCCAGCTCACAAGAGGCCCTGTGGCCTTCCCAGGTGACCCGGTGCCACCACCACGTGCCACCACCACCACCTGGAAAGCTGGCTGCAGTGAAGCAGTGCATCCCACCGCTGCACACAGCTTTCCGTGTGCTTTCCTCTGTCTGACCCCCTGTTTGTCCGGTGTTGGGAGCTGGGCATTGATGGCAGTGGGTGTTGGAATGCTTTGTGCATTTGTAACTCTGGAAACAGATGATCAAAAAAAAAAGAAAAACAAACCCCAAATCTGCTGGCTTAGTTTGTGAGATACTGAGATTTCCAAGCATGAGTGAGTTGCTGATGCCTTCAGTGTTGGCTGTGGGCTGAAGGAGTTGGGGAAGGCCTGTGCCTGGCAGAGTCTGGCGCAGAAACACAGAGGAAATATTAACTGTCTATTCAGCAAACAGAGTACTGCTGACAAAGAGGCAAAGCAGACACCAGACTGTTAGTTGTGCAAATGAAATGGAGGCCCAAAGGGCTTTCAGGGATGGATGATAATCAGAGCAACTTTAAGAGGTATCTGAGGTAGATCAGACCCACCATTTCAGTCATTTCAGATTATTTTTGCTTGAGGAGTACAGTGCCAGGAAGAGTTCCTGGTCGGTAGTACCACTGATCCATTTTGTGTTCTTGCAGTTTTAAAATACCCAGCAAAGCCCCATTTTGGAGGAAAGTGTGGTATCTGTGGAATTTTGTGTTAGAAAAACCGAGCTGTTGCATGCACAAGAAGGGGCCTCCAAGATTAAATTACTCTGAGCTGCACTTGCTCTCAGTCATAGGGAAACTCAGCCTGAGCCAGTCTTTTTATTTGAAAAAAATCTTCAAGCTTTCCGGAGCTAATTGCTCTGTATGTTTGGGTAACTATGATTTGAATGCTTTGGTGACCTCAGTTGCCATGGAAAGGAAGTACATCAGCATGCTCGGGGGTGGCTATTAAATGAATTGACAAATCTTCATATCCTTGAAGCTTCAGTGAAGGCATTAAGAGGATTGTGAGGCAGGGAGAGAGAAGGGTAGGAGCAAAGTAAAAATTATGCTCTCAAAACATTAGGGAAACCCATAAGTTGTTGATAGTACGACTGAAGGGCTTAGACCAAAATTATGAAGAGTGATTGGAAAAAGCCACCTCAGTCATCAAAGAGGTAAGCCTTTATTTTAGGTTCCTGACATGGGAGGTGTTTGTGCTACCCAGCTTTGCTAACTAAGCGCATAGGAAGCAGATTACCAGCTGTGAACAGACATATGTTCAGTGATATCTCCCAAAAGTAAGAAGCACTTAAAATGCAGTTCAGGTCTATATAATTGTCCTGTTGGGTGGAACAAAACATCCAGATGTTCATCTAAACTCTCATTTGGGAAAGTGTCCCTCTTCACCAAAAGTACAAACTGGAATTACTGAGGTATAAGTATGTGCTTTAAGTCAGGGTCCATGAAGAGAATAAAAAACTGTACAAATTTAGCAAAATTGTATTTTTCCCAGTGCCTGATGTAAGCCTCTACCTTTGGTGCAGGTCAGAGAACCAACATTCCCATGTAAGTACTGGGGAGAGTTAGTTATAAAGTCTATATACTGGAGAGTATGTAGTGGGTAGATGAGTAGTATCTAACTTTTAAGACTTAGCATAGCGTGAAGTGGACAGTGCAAGTAGCCCTCCTTGTGGTATTTTCTTAGCATACTTGTTTTAGGACTTCTCAGATGAGGATACTGATCACAGTCTCCTGTGATGTCAAGTGTAGTGGTTCACATACAGGCATTATAGAACAAGAAAACCAGTAACAACAAGAAAAGCAATAACAAGAGTGTGTGCTCTGGCAACAAGTGCAGGGTTCCTCAGTATTCACTCATCACTGTTTTTTTATACCCTTTGGAAAACGTGCAGCAGCATCAAAAAACCTAACAAGTCAAATAAATTCTCAACATCTTCAAAACAGGAGTGTTCTGCCAACATATTATCAAGGCTTCCAGGACATTTTCTCCTCTGTTTCAGAGCATATGTGCTAGTAGCCAGGATTTGCAGGGGAGACTTTTTTCCTCTAAATAACAACAGAAAAGCTTTCATTTGAGTATAGCTAAGGAAAGAGATATATAAACTGCTGGTCAATGCATTTTCTAATAAGTTGGGTGGTTTTTCCTTCAAAAAAACCCAAACTAGATTATCTTAACAATTCTGCAATTAAGATATTTTCAGTGCCTTTCATTAGTGATTTTAATCCATTCAAAAATAACACCTAATCAAAAGAGTATTTAAAAGGGTGAAGTCAACTCTGGCACAGACAATCAACAGCATTCACAGCAGTACTGAACTTAGCCTAAGTTCAGAAATTAATACAACTTTCTGTTGACTATCTTGGTATGATTTTATTAAAAATATCAGAGCCATATCCGGCACATCATTTTGAAAGTTTAGTTTTGTTCTGTTGCATCTCCCTGTTGATATTTCAGATGTAATACCTACTAGTAGCTTGTGTGCTTTGAAAAGCAGGGAGCTGACAGGCCATAAATGAGTGTTGGGATAGTTGAATTCACACCTTCTCTGTGAGAGCACTGGTGAGTGCAAAATAACACAAGTGACCTATACTTTTATATTTTTTTGCTTTTGCTGATAGTCATAATTTGGTAGAAGAGTTGTCAGATAGATAAAAGCCTGGTACTGGAGATTGTTGAAGGGGAGTTAATGGGCTGGGGGAGATTACTTAAGGAGATACTTGAGGCAAGGAGCTTGCAACCAGTCATGGTTGGGGATGAGGGGTAGGAGCAAGTTGAGGAAGCGTGCTGATGACCTCATCAGTTCAGAGAGGTTGCTTTACGTTTGGGGAAGAAATGAATGACCCTAAGGATGGGAAAAATAAAAACAGAATATGATTTATATGAACTGCCCGCTCAGGCTCAGGAAGGTTGTAGGGTTTTGCTTGGACCTAAATGAGGCGGGGAAGGGTCAGGGTGTATCGCCTGATCAATAAATCATCACATACAAGCTATACAAGACTCTGTTGGGGGAAAAAACCCAACATAGGCAATCTGATTTGAAAATGGTTAGTCAAGGTAAAGCTGAGGAAGTTGCAATATCCTTCTTTGGGCTGTGCCATTTCACATATGATTGCTGGTTTTGGTCATTCACATTCAGAAAGAGGGAACTCAATTAGGAGCAACATGTTGCATTGGTATGTCAACATGAAGACTCTTCCCAGAGGCAGTCTCTGACCTGTGACTGTGTTTTATCCAGAGCCAGGCAACCTTTCCTCCACCAGCAGTTCTCTCTTACTGTTTTCTTAAGGCATTCTCTTTTCCTCCTTTTTAAGTCTTAGATCTGGCGGTTAACCAAGTTGAAAAGGACCCTTCAAGGTCAAAGTAAACAATATTAAAGAAATCTTCTAAAAATGTTTGTTTCAGGAGGAGGGGGAACAAATGGCAGCTTTGAGCAGGGTTTGGTTCTATTAAGGGGCCTTTTCCAGGATCATACCTAAAGTAATCTGGTCTTGTGCTGCAGCTGGCACTGGTCCCACCTTTGTACCATGAGAACATTGGGCCCATCAAATACTATTAAGGGAAGACAGACTTTTAAATGACAAAATACATGCAGTGAAAGATTTACGGTATGACCTGTACTAGTTCTGACAAGCTATTTTTTTAATGATAACTTACCTTAAGTGGCCTGAAAAAAAAGCGTGGTTCCTTTACAATCCAGTTATGATCTCTGTGATAGGATAAGAGCAAAATCTGGGGTAGTTCCATGTGTTGTATCCCCAGATAATCGGCTAGGTGAAGCCAACAAAAGGACATAGCTTTTGAGTATTCTGGGGTAAGATAATGATCTCATAAGCCAGCATCCCTTCTATGTGCTCAAAATGCTTTACTCATGTAGAAATGCTTTCTAGACCAAGCTGAACGCATTGTTTTAAGCATTCAGCTTGATCTAGCTTATCTACCTGTCTGAAGCAAATTATTCTGTGAGACCCTTGCTTTCTTCTGTTTACATATTTGAGTAGTTTTGGACAGTAAGGATTTGATGGACATAGTATATATGTTAGGGACAAGAATATGAGGAGACATTGCTCTGAGGCACATCCCATGTTGTCAGCCTGAAGTCAGATATACTCAGAACTCCCATGTTCAGCACCTGCCTGTTTCTGCTGAGACAGATACTGGCCAAAGATGCTGGTGGACGAGACAGCTGGCGTCCCCCAGTGAAGACTCTATGGTGCATCAGGGGAATATCTGAAATAGCAGAGAGAGAGGGAAGAACATGAGCATTGCTGAAATGTCTCCACTCAAGTCTTAAATTTAGCACATAGCAACATTCCCAGGTTGCTGCTTCTACACACTATATTAATATGATTATTACCAGCTTCCTGCACTACTTAGTTGAAACTACGCATAATATTTACCCTTCAAAACACTTATGTCCAAATTTAAGGCCATTTTGTTACATCTCTGCTCGTACACCTGATTATATGCCCCAGGGCTTATGTTTGACAGCATTGCATTATCCTGCAGAATTTAGGCTGAGTTGTTTCCCCATATGCCCCTTATAATAGAGTTAGAACTTGACTGTTTCATTGCTCATGTTACAATTATGAGGAACTTTTCTTTCTATGATAAAGGACTTTGAGAAACAGACTGTGAGCCACCCTGACCTTCATGTTTCTCATACCCAGGTCTGCATTTGTTATGCAGTAATAGTACAGCTATTTTGCTAATTAGCTCACTGTTTATCTGATTGACTCTCCTAAGAATATGAAATACTGTGAAATATTTCAGAAAGAAAACAAAGTTTTCCAGATAAAGCTACACACTGTCTCATTGGAAAGGAAACTTCCAACCCCTTTGGCTATGTTTTCTAAGCAAACTAGAAACTTCTAGGGAAATTCATGCAATAAGCTGGAGTCTCAGCTGGGTTATATTGTCATAGAGAAGCATTGCACACTAAAAGCGTTACCTAACATCAGTGAGAAGTGGCATCCAAAATTTCTGTAAGCCCTGAGTTCCGCTGTTTCTGTTCCCTATTTGTTAGACAAGACAGCACCAACCCTTCAGCTTGCTGGAAGTGTGAAAATTGAATTTATGTAGTGCTTACGGAGTGCCCATGTGTTACAGAGCTGAACACCATAGAAAACCCCATGAAGAAACAATTTTCTCTCCCTCCAAAACAGTGGGCTGCAAATAATACCTGAAGTCAGACAGTGAGCAGTGAAGGAAAAACAAAATGTTTGCTCATTAGCTGAGCTTCTCCATCCTAATCACAGAGCAAAGCAAGGAGTCCCTGGGAAAAGTTTTCTGGGTAGCCTGTGTAATTTAGAAATGTGCAGAAGGCTGGACCAGCATGGTGCAGGCAAACTTATTTCTGCTGTTTCCTATCATTGAACAGTTTGACATTGCAGCTTTCATAGAATCATAGAATATCTCAAGTAGGAAGGGACCCATAAGGATCATCAAGTCCAACTCCTTGCTCCTTGCAGGACTACATAAAACTAAATCATATGACTAAGAGCATCGTTCAGACGGTCCTTGAACTTTTGACAGGTTCGGTGCCGTGACAACTTCCCTGGGGAGCTTATTCCAGTGACCGACCACCCTCTCAGTGAAGAACCTTTTCCTAATGTCCAGTCTGAACTTCATGAATGTTGTATTAATATTAATCATTAAACTGGATGGTATGCTAATGAAGCCAGAAGGTACTTCAAGTCAATCTTACTGCATCCATTAAGCTGTTGCAAGCAACAACAGTGAAACCAGCCGATTCAATGTTGTCTGTCATTTCCTTAACAGGCCATTATAAAACAACTGGCATCTGCCTGCCTGCTGTCAGGGCTGCAAAGGCAGGCAGCCACCAATGTGCAAAATGACGTCGTACTGCACTTCTTTCATTATCAAGATGAGAGTTCTTTCTGTTATTGTGTTTTTTGACATCTCTGAAGTGATAGGGCCTTGAGAGGAGGCAGCCTCTCGGGTCAGCCTGGTCACTGTCACCACCAGACAGCTATGTAAATAGAAACTCCTCTTGAATGAACAGAGGCTGGGAGTTGATGAAATAGAGTTCATAGGTTGCCACAGTTAGACAGCAAGGGACATTTGAACAACACAGAAACAAGAATGTTCCCAGAGGAAACAGCTGTGAAATTTTTCATTTGGTTACGCAGCTGCTGGGAGTTTGTGTTCACTTGATCACTCACATAAAACTGGAGAACCTCCCAGATTGCCAAGAGGAAAAGGCAAGTGAAGGGGATGCTTCACCATGAAGCACTTGGTTTGCTGTTTTGTGTTAAATGGGGGAGAAAATGTAACACAGCATATAAGGATGTCAGCTTTGTACAACTGAAGCTAGATACTTGATTTGCTGGGCAGTGCCATCTTCTGTATTTCTGGAAATAGAAGCCTACTGAAGATTGCAAGAAAACAAATCCATAAAGAAGCTGAATGTGGAGGCCACTGCTCTGGCATTTGAGTAGTACTGGAGTAATATCATGCCATCAGGCATCTCCAGGTGTGCATGGATTTTTCTTATTACATTACTTTCTTTTCATATGGAACTGGTGAAATATGGTCTGAGTCAGATAAGAAAGGTAGCATTAGGGCTATAATTATCTATAAATGTGTGCCCTGATTTGAACCATGATTTTGAAGATAAAGGAGACCTTGTCTCTCAGATGTCACAGGAAACAGTTAAAAGATCAAGAATCTGAATGCTGTCAGACTTGTAATTAGGATAATAGTAATGTCTGGGTCAGAATGTGAAAGGCAGAGAGGCATTTCCTGGAGATGCTTATAGCCTGAGCCTGTGGTTCAGGAAGCTACTTCCACACGTGCTTGTTCCAGCTGAGAATGCTACTCATGTAAATGCTTAATTTTAAGTGCATATTTAAAGCAGAACTCATATTTGAAGTGATTTGGGAAATGTGCATTAGGTGACAGAGCCTGGGCTTCACAAAGTGCTTTAGATACCAAAAATAGGTCAAATAAATCACATGTCCTGTAGCTAAGAGATTCTCAGCTACATGTCTAGAATAGAGTTAATTTCTACATTCAGATGTCTAAATTTAAACATTCATATTGTGGCTGCATAACATCAGTACCATAGCTGCAGTGATGATCTAGTCAGTACTAAGGCCCGGTGAGATATTCAGCCCAGTCTAAACTAAACATCTGCATTTGGTCTGCTGAACCGTTTTCTACGTCCATTGACTACAATAGGAGCACTGACACCTAGATCACATAGCAATCACTTGTGATGTAGGCATCTAAAAGTGCATATCAGATTCAGGAGATGAATCCCACTCCTAAAGTTCAGTGAGATGAACTTGTCCATAGTGACAGAGCATAAAACTGTTCCCTGAGAATCTGGAGATGAGAATGTGCTAACCTGGAGACAGACACTTATGCTCTAGAGCAATGAAACACCCTCCATTCCATAGAAGTATTTCTGTTGTTGTAGCAGAGTCACCAGTCAAGCAGGAACGGGCTGCTCTAACCATTTTCATTTGTATTATTGACAATGTTCATAGTCTGTCAATGTTTAGCATGAAAAGAGGCTTATCCCTCTACTTTATATATGCCACCATTGTTTCACTGAAGAAAGTTGGTATCATCCTGTGGACCAGAGAAAGAGATCAGGGCAGTGAATGACACCAGGACCATATTAACGTTTTCTCCAGCATCTGTGCGTTGCATGGTTTGGTCACTGTTGCCCAGCTCAGTTCTCTCTTCTTGATGCTGGTACCTGAAAAACCACCATGGGGAACCTGTATTCTGGACTGCTTGAAAGCTGTTTGTTAATAAGCAGAGGAACAACTGATGGTCTGAGTTACACAAGAATTTGGGCTGATCCCCTGACTCTAATGTATTTAGTCATGCAGTGTTTCCCTGTGGTCTGTCTCCCAGAGCAATGTTCTGATGGTTGTCTTCTTCCCAGTCCTAGTCTGACCGAGGTGGAGTAAGGAAGTGCAACACTCCATATTCAATGAGTATTAGTTTTCTGGGAATAACAGTGCTATGGTGGGAAATGTTTTGTTTTCTACAATACTTCATCACAATGGTATTTCTTAGTAATCCTCTTTTTCTCCCCAAATCTATCATCTCATGGTCTTTTTTATTTTCTTACAGGAGGAGCTGGGCATTGCCTGTGAGTTGCTGGAGTCAGACTTCCTCAAGTGCAGCGTGGGATTTCCTTTCATGAGATCGAAATCTAGGGTAATGTTGTGATATTTGCATTTGCAGAGTGATGGTCCATTCACCTCTTTGCAAAGGAGTGGCTGGAAGGGCAACTGCTCTGTTAAATGTCTGTGACTGATATTTTCTGTAGCTTTCTAACCCAGATATCCAAGCCTTTCACAGTTCTGGAGGGTAGCTGTCCTCTTTCCCACCAGACAGAGCCAACAACTGTGCACTGCAATACAATGCTCTTGAAAAATGATGCAAGAGTTGCAGCTAGGATAAACTTACATATTTCCTCAGCAGAAAACTGGAAAAGGACTCTGTCTTATTTATATTGCCTTATTCTGTTTTTATTTTTGTCTCCTCTCACATTAAAGTGCAACTGAATTTGTACGAATTACAATGAAAACGTCTTAATGCCTTTTTCATATTACGGTGTCCTGGTAACTTTTAAAGGTAATTTTGTTGAGTAATAGAAGATGAACTTTCTCATAATGGTAAGAAATCCAGCTGGGTTCTTTCTGTCACTAAACCGAGCTGTACAAATGACCAGCCCAGAAAGGTGGGAATATGAGGAATAACTTCAGGATGACCTGAACAAAATGCATCTGAAATTCTTCAGAACATTTCAAAAACTAATCCGTTCCATTTGAATTGGCATATCCTTTGACCCAACATGAAATTTTGGTTTATGTGTTTTATTGACTGTAACATGCTCTTTTCAAACACTTAAAAAGATTCTAATTAAAATGGAAAAAATAAACGCACTCACAAAATGTTATCTGGAATGTAAGAATTTACAGTTTTGCTTCAGAATGATATAGTTCAGTTATCTTCAGGTGGTTTTCAGCAAGCCATTGAAATTAGCATGAATTTGGAAACTGTTTCAACTTGGCCAAAAATGTTTTGTAGTTAAGTAGAAACGTTGCATGGAAAAGTTAATGTAATGCTACAGTGGTCATCAAAGTAGATTCTCTTTTCAAAATTAGCACTTGATTTCATCCATTATGATGGGTGACCTGAATGCTACTTTAGTTTGTGCCGGTTGCTCCAAGTCTCCATGCAGGCCTATGGCATGATCTTTGTTCCCCCAAAAGATCTCTTCACCAGCAAGTAATATATAGATGGGTGCTGAGGTAGTTTCAGGTAGCGATCACCTTATACTGGATGACTCTTCCCCTGGCAGATGATCTCCTCAAGAAATATCTTTGACCAGCAATTGTAGTAAAGGCTTTTTCACAATGAAGGAAAAATCAGACTCTCTAGTATTTGAACAGACACAATTGCTAAGATTTAAAAGCTATTCTACAGTAGAGGAGGCTCTCTTACATGTATCAAATACACTACTTTTGTACAGCTAGACCAGTAAAATATATGTGAAGTTTCAGAATAGATGCATTTGGAAACGATATACAATATCTCTAAAATACCGCTTTTTCTTTGTGCAGTATGAGTTCAGTGTGATCTTTGACACAAGCCACTTGTCTGGGCAGGAAGAAACACTCACCTTCCTTGTCACTGCCCAAAGGTAAGGGAACCTTTGTATGTCTTGATAACTTGGGTATTCTTTGTCACATGAAGTGTGCATTGCATATGCTTGACAGTTGCATGATACTAGTTGTCGACACATGTATGTGTAGTAAATGAGGTTGAATTACTGGGGCTAAATGCATGTATTTTGAGAACGTAGAGGAACCATGTGATGTAGCTTCCTGAAAACTGAGGTAGGATCATACTTAGGCTGTCTTTGCCAGGCAGTTGCAATTCCAAAGGAGCATTTTGTGTTCTCTCAGTTGGAAGGCCCTTGTGTTTCTGTGCCCATCCCTTTGGGCCTCGTATCAAGCTCAGCTCAGCTGCAGTTGACAATCAGCACCAGGCAGACCCATTTGTTCCAGCATTTGAATGAAATAAGCGTGCTTGGATGCAAACCAAAAAAGATAAATGCTTTCATCAGATGGTCAGGGATCTCACAGACAGTTTCCAAAGTTGCGTGTCTATTTTTCCCCCCTGTGGATCTTCAGCTAGCTATGACAGACTGCGTGAAACAGCTGAATAGGGTACTTCCCCAAGGGCACTTGGAGCAGGCAATGAAGTAGGGTGATGCCAAGTATGCGTGCATAGGGATTTTATCTCAGGCAGAGTAAAAGGTCTGACACATGCTCTGCGCCTCCTAAGATGATGTGCCACAAAGAAGCAGACTCTATGGGTGATTCAGTCACAGGCACTGTCGGGGTGTGCATGGGAACCGACGGTAGCACAGCTGCATTAACCTGGGCCATGAACTGCTGCTCAGACCTGCTGGGTGTGTGACTAGTTCCTGCTTCCACTTACTGCATGACTGGGCCAACTTCATACCCTCCCATGTCAAAATCAGGATTTCCGGCCTGAATTCTCCTCCCCAATTTGATGACACCTCACTAACTGGCTGGAGATGAGAGGTGAGATGTAGCGGTTGCTGAGTGACTCCTCTCATAAGGCATAGTCCTCCCCTGCAGGAACAGCTGTAGGTGGGAACAAGATCCTGCAGCACGTGGGACTGGTATGAAACACTGTAAGTGACACCTCACATCAGAGGGGCAAGACCATGTCTTGCACATTAGAGAAGTTTTATTCACTGTGAGGAGAAGTTCATCGTGTGTTCAGGTGACCCCGTGATGCTTCAAAGTCAGGGAGGTGCATCAGTATCTGCTAGGTGAATGCCAACTGATGCAAAGATGGGTCAGCGCTGCTTTAAATTTGCCCAGCCAGTGTTTTCCAGATTGTAAACTGGAATTCTCATTTCCCTGCCCTGGATAGCACAGGGCTTTCCGCTGTAACCTCACTCAAATTTCTGTGCCCTGCCAGTGAGAAGGGTTAGTCAGTGCCTTTAGATGGAGCAAAGAAATAAATAGTAGTTTGTACACATACTGTGAATGCTCAGAGGGGTTAAGAGAAGGTTTCTCATTTCAGAAGGATGGGCGGGAGGACAGTTGTGTTTTGAAGGATTCTGCTGAACCTCCAAAGACAGGTCCCACTGCTGATTACTCTCATTTTCTCTGTGACTTTGGGCAAATTGCTCAATTCCCTCGCTGTCAAATAAGTGCAATAAAATCTTTCTACCACAAGAGATACAGGGAGCCCTGGGGTAAAGTCAGTGATAAGGAAATGGAGAGGAAGTGTCTGTGCTGTGGCCAGACTGCAGTGAGAGGGGACATTGTTTCCACACAAAACTGGAGCTAGTCTGGCAGAAATGGCTGGATGCAGAGAAGCTGTGCCACGCTGTCATGGGAAAGTAAGTTTTGCCCTTCAAGTGGCCACTTGAGCCTGTCTCTTGAAGCTGCAAATTTGGCAGTAGCGTCTGTAGCAAGAGACTGGTTCAGTAGTGGGAGAGACGAATTGGAGAATGGACTAAACATTACATTACATTTACTCATTTTGTTTAAAAACAAACAAAAAAACCCTCTTCTGTGCTTCCTGGCGCGAACTGTTTTTCTAGAGCTAGATTCACTGAGGTGTATTCTTCTTTTCTGACAGTACCTTTGCTCCATTTGAAACAGATAAGCATGTACCCGTGAACCTTATATGGAATTCTACTTGCTCATTCTGCTTGCCACCCTGGTATCTCATTATTTGTGTTGGATGAGAAATATCTCCATTTTGGACTCTTCTTTGAGCCTATTCAGAGGAAAAGCTTTTATTAAACATTTTTTTCCTGGGACTGAAAGTTTGCGGGGTTTTCCATCTGGGCCATAGTTTTATTAGCAGACATGGCCAATGTGTCAGTTGCAGAAAGCTGAGCTGTATCTATGCATGCATGTAGCCAGCAGGCTCTGTTTTTGTAATCTGAGCAACTCATCATCTGCATGGTATCACTTGGGATGTTACTGCCTGCTGTTGCCTCAGTGATACTGTCCTCAAATAAATTGGATCATATCTTTTGTTTTGCCAGTTTGATTTATGAGTAAATGCAATGAACTGCAAGGCAAAAGTGATTCCAGAGTCACTGCTGAAGAAATTGGAAATATGTGTAACATATCTTTCAAGATTGTTCTTCTGAGCTGTCACCCACCATCAGACTCACCATCAGAATTAGAATAATTACGTTTGCCTGTTGGACGTGCATTTCAGAAACCTTTCCCAGACTTCATACATAAGTGTTCACACTGGAGTAAACTGACTCAAATGAGAGATGATTGCTCACTTTTCTCTTTCCTTCCTTTTGACCAGTTGAGGCAACTGCCTTTGAAATTATAAAGTAGAAGTGCTTTCATTTTGGCAACTAAGTACAGGAAGAGGGGATGGAACTGCTGAGAGCTTATAGCCAGTTAGGTACGAGGGTCTCACCCAAAAAGATGCTCATAGTGGTACCATGTTGGGGCTTTGAATTCAATGTAGGAACAATGAGAGCGCAGTTTCATTTGCTGAGTCAAGACCCTCTGTGGGGTGTGTGTATCCCTCTCAAACTGACATAGAGTCAGGCTGGGAGAAAACGAACTCTTGCATCAGAGTTTAGATGTCCTTGTTTCTCTCCACTGTGTATGATGACTGCTGTAGTTCTGCATTGCCGATTGAATTCACACCTTGCTCCAAGACAGGTTTTTTGGTGTGAGCCTGATCATGTCACAGCTACAGAGGAGCAGCCACAAAACACATACTTTATGTGTGTGCCCTCTCCAACGTGGGATGAACAAATGTAACTCTTAATCTTTAAGAGGCTTCTTAAGGAGAGCTGACATCACTCAAATAGAGGGGCTTAGAGTACAAGACAGAGAGATGGTAGCTGTGAAGCTGTGTGATATATTGCAAAGGCAGTCGATTCACAGCATGTTTATTTTTCCTTTCTGGCACAGTGGAAACCTAGAGCGCACTGAATCTCTGCATGATAATACTCTAACCCTGTCAGTGCCCCTGATGCATGAAGTGGACTCATCTATCAATGGGTAAGTACCAGTCACCAAACGAAAACAACAATAATAATAATAATCCTAACAATAACAACTGAGTCTTTTTTAGTGAAAAACTGAATTCTTCTCTTTGTTTACATGTAGCCAGACTGTGGCTTTTTCCCTGTTTCCCAGACTCTGGAAATACAGACAACCTCATTCATTATCTGGGAACTTTATTTGACATGCCTTTCATTCCAACACTGTAGCTCTTTCTTGCTCCTTCCTAGCTAATGCTAATTAGTTACCATCACATTTATGGTAGGTATTTTAGTGATCATATTTGAATTCGTGTGATTCTGTAGATATGATATACCTTAAAATAAAATAAAAACAGAACAAGTAAATCACATCTTGTTCCTTAGGGCATGTCTTTAAGAATATGGTTGAGAATCACCAGGCCAAAGGTTAGGGTCAAATGTTCTGGGATTTTAAGGAGCTTGTTGGAGTCTAGCTGTTTGCCTTTATGTTTAATTTCACAATCAGAATTCACTTCTGTTTCTGTTCATTTTCCCACTCCCTCTGCTCCCTAGTCTGGGAGGCATCTAAACACCAACTGAGGAACATCACTCACCCTTTGACTGAAATAGTTACATAACACATAGCCGTTGTCCTCTCCCCAGGGCTGCCCGTGTGCCAGTTCCTGCCTTTATACTCAGGGGTCTTCCCATCTGCTTCTGCATTACAATCTAGAATGAAAGATTTGTGATCAGTCCCAACAGACAGACCATCCTGTAGCATAGGCAGTGCTCAAGTTGGAATTGGGGGACCTGGTCACTGGAGGTAAATTAGCATCCATGTAGACTGAGAAAGTTGACATGCATTCGTAAACTGGGGAAATAAAAACTCATCAGCAGTGTCCCTAAGAGGTCAGTGTCTGGTTTAGCCACCATTTATGGCAACCCCCAGGGAATACGTATTGTCTAAATGACCAGTGCAGGTTGGCATCAGTGGAAGTCAAAGATTCCCTTGACCAGCATCTACATGTGTAGGAACAAAGTTACCCGCACTGACACGTGATTTGTCTGAAAAGCTGGGTAAACTTAGATTCGTAGCCTAGTCTGGGTTTTACCACATAAAGCTGATTTCCATTCTTGTTGCATAGAAATAAAATCCCTTAATTACTGCCACAATAGTCAGAATGGCTTGAGCCTGTTCTGAGAAATGAAGAGCATTGTCAAACCTCACAAGACAATTAGCAAGGACAAAAATCTCCTTTATATTGAGAGTACTGTCTCAGCAGCATGTTCTGGAAGTTTTTGAATGCTTTCATTGTTACAGATTGTGTAGAAATGTAACTCTGTATCCCTTGCTTCTTGATGATTTGATACAGATCAATTTTTGTACAGCTTTACAGATAGGAATGCTTTCATCTAAGTAAGTCCTTAGATCTGTTTGTCACCTACCTACCACCTTTGATACCTACATTTTTGCATGCCAAAAAAATCTGATTAAAAATTGGGCTCTTCTCATTGCCTTCAGAATGTACTTTTTTAAAGCACAAGGTCTCTGAATTTCTAAGCCCCACCCAACTCATGATGTGGATTATTTTTTTTCTTTCTCATAGACAAGGCTTAGTTAATTCAAGTTTACAGAAATGTCCAACTACCAGGGAAAAGTTGGGTTTATTGGAGAGCACAACAGTCCCAGGCATGGTAATATTATTAATGCTCTTTTTTGGACAGCATATTTTTAAATCTTATTTTTATTAGCTATCCTGCATTTCAGTCTATGAGAGCAAACTTCATCCCTGGTCATAAATAGCCCGGAAGGGCTTGTACCATGTTTGGGAGGAGCCTTCTGGCACAACACCGTAAATGGGAGGAGTAAATCTGTCTCTTGCTGTTTCCCCTAGCAATCACTGGCATAGGAGGCAGGCAGGAAAAAAGGAAATGTACCTAAACAGGCTTAAAATCCTTTATCAAAAAACCCTGACCCAAAAGGACAGCGTGGGAAGGAAGCCGAGTTTTAGGCAGGCCCTCACCAAGGTTTGTCTAAAATTACACCAGGACCCTTTGCAGCCAGTGGAGCAGCATGAGATTAGGAGGCGGCACAAAGGATGCTTAAAGCACTCCTAGTCCTCTTCTGCAGGATTTCCAAGTAATGTGTTGTGCTTCCAAGTCTTTTCTGATAAAACCCTACTGCATTTTGCTTTGTGATAAGATGATAACAGTAGTTGAAGAGACTTGGCCTGTGCCACTGTAGTTGAAAAAGCAAGTTATATCCCCCTCTACTCTTCCCTTTAACCATCTGCTAATCATAAAGGTAGTGAAGCTTAGATAATTAATGAAGTGTTTATTCCTGCAATGCTATGTAAATGGTAGATAAAATTGAAATGTTACTTTAGTGAATATATAACTGAAAGTATTCCTATTAGTAACTGTTTCTTCAGATTAACTTTGTAGTGCAATGATTTCCTGTGTTATGCAAGCTATAGGACTTGCACAAATCATCCATGGCAGGGGGCCCGGGAGGAGAGATTTTGTGATAGGAAAGGAGAAAAAGAGATAAGTAATCAAAAGAAGTCTGCTTCCATCATGGGATGTTAACCCACGTCTGTTGACATGCTGCTTGTGTAGTCTAGTGTTGTCAAGAGGAAATCACATCACAAATAATAGATTAATGTAAAATGGTCCCATAGAATTTCACATGACCAGAAAACAAGGGGTACAATTCAGCTTGCCACAAATATATTTAATTTTGGTGACAAACACAACTTACTAAATCTTTATCTTGATCTTTCAGAGAAGTCTTCCCTACTTCTTTTTTCTACGGTGATTCTGTGGAAGCATCGAACTTTGTTCAGTTGGAAAACCATGAATGCCTTTTCCAGTCTCTCAACTTCACACTGCAGGTAAAACTGGTCCTTATTTTGACTGCTTTCCTGCTTGACAGCACATTCTGGTTTTGCATCTCTCTCATTCTGAGTGTGGTATGGGCTTTGGTGCATGTTTCTGAATCACATCATGCTGCACAATGCATTCTTGATTGGATGCCACATTTACAGCATGTGGGGATGGTATATTTCCTTATCTGAATACACTATAACAAAAATTGCAAATAGGGCATCTCACTTCCATAGGAATGAAGCTGCTACCATTTGTTTCTTTTTTACCTTTCATCACGTGCTGAGTAAAGAGCTCTAGTTACTCAAGTGCCACATCTTGGATGCAGTCACAGGTTCAAAAGGGAGGAGTAATTCTTTTTAGTGGCATGGTCATTGAGCAGAGGAGTGGGCAGCCTTTATCCATGAGAACAAATGCATACCTGTGCAAGGGATTCAGACTTACTAAATGCCCTTAGTGTGAAAATGTTTATAGCACTACTGATAAGAGTACAGCACAGGGAAGAGACTCTGACACTAAGAAGACTAAAAAGGTGTGCGAAGGTTTCATTAAAACTCTTGTAGCATCTCAGTGTTATTCAGGTATTATCTATAGATTACACTTCACATGGCAGTTAGATGGATTCCTGATGTGGCAAAACATATGGATGATTTATTATAACAAACTCTTGTGATGCAGCCAAAACGAACTTGTTTCACTGCCATGACTGTATCTATTACAAGCACTTCTAATCCTTTTTGACCGCTAGATGGAACTAGGGAATGATAAATCATGCAGAGGTGGGGGAATCATTTATTGTGAAAAATAGTCTTTCGCCTTTTTTCCCCTTTCTGTTCTCCTAGGCATGAATGCCACTCGGCTCATAATGAATAACACATGTCTTCCTCCATGGACAGACTTTGGTCCAGAGCAATTAAGCCCCCACTGTCATGCAGTGCCCTTAGCTATTTAATGAAAAGGAGTGAAAGCAGGATTTCAGGACATTAAAGGTTTTGTGAACCAGGCTATTAATTCTTGTGATTCTGATTTCATTCTTGAAGGTTTACAGGTCCTTCCCCCTCCCTCCCCCCCCATAGCCAGTTATTGGCTAAAAGCAGATAAAGAACAGATGTACTGATGCTTTAACTGGATGAATATTTTCAATAAAATAAAGTGATAACAGGTAAGGGAGAGAGAATCTATATATTGGCAGAGCCACCATTTGTTCTGCCCCATCTTCTTGTCTCTCATGCACACACTTACAAGTTGCAATATTAATATTTTTTTCATATAGAAGTAGAAAATTATACTGTAACAAGTCACAGATCTGCTCTCCAGTAATGTGGTAAACCTCATAACTATGTGTGTCAGAGAGAAAGGGTAGAGTTTCATAATGGGCAAAGCCTGGTTTGTATCACTGCTTAATTGTTTTTAATGATTTGCCTGCCATTTATTAAAATTCTCCAGATAGACAGAAGTAATAGTTTCTTAACCAAGAAAAAGAGATGATTTACAAAAATATGGGGCTTTGTAGCGGTTTTTGTATGTGAAAATCTATACCATGTCCAATATTAATAAGGAAACAGATCTATGCATCATTTCTTTGGGGTAACAAGATGTGCAATGAAAATGTCTTTTCTACATTAGCTCTTATATCTGATCTCAGTGAGATAATAAAGTGGGGTTTTTTAATGTCTAACACGAAACATTATGTTTGTATTTCATGCAGCATTTATCATGCTCCATTGTAGTGAGATTTCTCCCCTTGCCTGGAGCCTCAGGGTTTTTGTAAGGATTTGGCATTGTGAACCGATTCGCTTTATCAGTCGGGCATTTCTTCACATATAGACAGTGTTTGAAGAATGAAAACCTGTTGGTTTAAATATTTGTACTTTATACAATTAACAACTGATTGTGACATCTTTTGACAGTACTGTCTCAGTGCGGATAACTATTCTGATGGGCTTAATGTTTTTACTGTGTGCATTTATATATGTGGTGTTAGAAACAACCAGGAAATATTTTTCCTAATAAAAAAAAAATGTAGATACACATGAAAACTTATTTTCATTGAAATTTTGCCACAGATTGTTTCTTTTCAGCAAAAACCCACAAATTTTGGAATTTTCACTGGATACGTTTCAGTGGTGGCCTTGGAAATTCTTTGAGTTTTTGTTGAAAATTTGTGGGGGGTTTGATAGAAAGCCAGTCTTCTCCACTAAGAGTTTCATTTAATTGGAAACCCCAGAACCTGAATGGAAGTTGTTCACATGCATTTCCTGGCAACTCACTCAGCAAACCCACAGTCTGGTAGTCACAATCATCATTACTTTGGCTTCTGCTCCATAAGGAAAACATATGCAGAATATAATGCAGTGGTTACCAGATGGAAATGAGAATGTTAACTGAGACAGCAGTATTTCTTACAGTCTTCCGGATGGTGTTACCAAAACACTCAAAGAGTACCAGCAGTGTCTCTGTATATAAGGTAGAAGTCTCATGCTATTTGTATTGATGACTGGTAATTATCCTGCAAAACTGCTTCTCACTTGATATATGAGCTGTGCCTAAAGACTGTTAGATAAGCTAAACCTTTGACTTCATTCTGATACTTACAAAAGAAGTCTTAGTCTGAAGACATTGAAAAACTTGCATAGTATTTGAATTTTTTCAAACTTACCTATACTCCCAGCTCTGGTTTTACAGTAGCTTCCCATTTATGAGCAGTCATATATGCAATTTTATTTTTATTTATTTTTTATACATTTATATGCATCTTTGTTCTTATAGGTTTACAATGCTGGACCAAGCACTCTCCCTGGAGCTTTTCTTGACATTTCATTTCCAAACCGCCTCTCTGCCACTGGTGCTGAAATATTTCATGTTCAGCAGATGATGGTGAGTACATTATGATGTGCACTGAGCCCAGAGAGGCACTGAGAACCACTGATGACTGAAACAAAAAAAGAGTCCAGCAGAACTAGCTGAATCAGTTACTTTTTTAGACAATAGAAGGTTCCTTGTATCTGTGGCCAGATCATCCGAAGTAGCTGAGCCCCTCCAGCTGTTGACTGCTGTCCCTCACCTAGGGCAAGCAGCTGGTTGTGTGTTCCTGGTTTCCTGCAATGCGGTGTAAAACTAGGTCAGGCTAATCCTGAAAGAAATGTGGAGAGCACTTCCCTGACTCACACCTCCAAAGAGAACTGAGTCTTAATCAGAGTCCTCCCTGATTAAATGCTGTATGTAGTATCAGCAGGATGTGTTACCAAGCTGACTCATGTTCACTGTTTGGGTTTTTTTTTTTCTTGTGGTTATCTGCAAAAACACTAGCTAGGTCTGAATACATTATCAATATCTATTTTTCTATAGTCCATGTTATAATTTGCTCTTTTTGAGTGTTCTTTTAACAAATGTAAGCAATAGAGAAATTTGTTCTTTCAACACAAGGTTTTTCAAAAGATGATTTTGTCAACTACAAAGAAAATGAAAATAAATTGTGGTAAAGGAGACACATTCTTAAATTTCATTTCTAATATTTATTTATTACTTTCAAAGCTTTTGTTAAACCACTAAAATACCATCATTTATCCTGTGGTGGCCAAGAGGGGGAAACCTCACTTCTGAGGTAAATTTATTGCTGAAATTCAGAGTAATCTGTCTTTGTGAGATGGAATCAACTCTTCGGTCTACTTGAAAAGAAGTATTATACTTTCTTCGTTGTTAACTGCTTTTCTAGCATTTTGGCTGAAAAGTATTACCATCCCTCATATGCAGGTAACTGTGTCACTGAATCTGTGTAAATATAGATCCAATAAGACCTTTCTAAGTAGGTTTCCAAGATTTGTGCTATCGAAAGGTATGATATAGATATATATATAAAAATATATATATGGCTTACAGATATCCACTAAAGACAGAATCACTGAGAAACAGATTTGGGATATGGTATGAGGCACCAGTATTGTACAGATTTGAGCCAATTCTCCAACTAGACTGAATTAACTTTCCAGCCTGTGCCTCATTTTCCATGGCATTGCATTTTAATGTTTTATTTAGTCCAGTCTTACATGCGATCTCTGTGTGCTGTGGGAGAAGTTATGTGTCTGTGTGTTTGCAGCAGCTGCAGAGAGGTGGGAATCTCCTTAACAGATTTTGTCTGCCCAAATGTTGGTGTCTCCTCTAAAGTCAGTCATCCTGTATATTCCTATATAGCCAAGAGAGAGGAATAGAAAACTCAGCCCATCTAACTTAGAGTGTGATGAATTCCTTCTAGGTATTGTTTGTTTCTCTGTGTTGACTCTTCCAGAAGTCTGGGCAAATTGTCTTAGACAAGACGCCTGTGTTGCCACTTGAATTAGCCGAGGTGTACGCTATCCACCAAGTGGACAAGGGCTAATTTCCAGACATAGTTTATCATCATTTCTACACAACACCCTAAGTTACACTGACAAGGATGGGATGGACTATACAGTTTTGAGTAGCTGTTAGAAAAACAAGGCAAAAACCTTAGGTCTTGTGCTTAACTTGTTTTTAATTGCTGTTGTACCTCTGATGGCTTACCTAGAGGAGGTCCAGCTGGGTGGTGTGGTCTTGGGCACTGTGCTAATAAATCCTTGCAGGGTTTGCATGCCTTTTCCCCAACAACAGGTTGTATTTCCTCCCGCATTATTTGACGTCTTTCATCTACTTTGCAGTTTGTAGAAATTTCAAACGGCTGTTGTGAGACCTATTTGCATTGCAGGCTGAAGAGTAGTAGTAGGCAGGTATGGTTTTATGAGAGATGTCTGTATGATGGACTGGTATGTCCAGGGTCATTTCAACCACTGATTTTGGGTATATGGTCAGTAGGAGTCTAATACATGACTTTTTGAGCACCTCTGACATGTTAATAAATGCTAACCAAGCAAGTCCTGTCTGAGGTAGTGGTTGTCCCTGCTTTACAGATAAATAATTGAAACACCAAATGGTTTGCCTGAGGTCACACAGGAAATTTGTGTCAGAGCCAGGCACTGAACCCATGTCTCCCAAGTCTTACTGTTGTAACAGGAAAAGCATCCTGCTCTTTCCTCCTGCCTGTCTCCCACTGTTTTTATTGACTGAAAAGTGAACTAAAATCATGGAGCTTTTAATCTTTTCACAGACCAGTTATACTTAAACAAACAAACAAAAACCCCCTGAAAGCAGCACATTGGAATGAACTTTGGAAAATGGGTTAGAACAGCTGTTTTTCAATAGCATTTTTGTACGCATAGTCATTAAAGTTTTCAAGCTTTGCTTATTTTGAACTTCCCAGAACCTAGACCATGGTAAAGGGGATAGTATCCTTTCAGACAGTGCAGGTGTTTCTGATATTATACCTTTATACCTTTAATCCAGCCATTCTAAGTGTCAGCGTTGGTAGACCTTTCAGAATAGCTGTCATTAATACAGAGAATTAGGAATTGTTGTTTATCTGTAACTGAAACTGTTGATATAGCATTTGGGATTCGATGACATCATGGTTTTGGTTTTTTTTAAAGCTCATAATTCTTTTGCCACTTCTCTGATGTACAGTGCAGCAGTGCAATTTATGAGTGTAAAAGCATAGTAAAAGCACTAGAGTTTGTGTCTCAAATACACTTATACCACACAAGATAGTGCCAGGAGCTAATTCCATCATATTGTGTTGACTGATCTATTCTTTCAGGCACAAAAAATAATAAAAGGGAGAGAGTCACATATGGTCCACTGGAACGGTCTGTATCTCTGGGAGGTGTTAATAGGAATTATTATCTTGCTGCTCTTAGAGGAAATGATAGCCCTCATGCTTCCTCTGTTCCTGTTGCTCTAAGCTTTTGGCTTTATTGTAGAAACTGCTTTAAGATTTTCTTCCAGAGAAATTCAGGTCACAGAGATGTTTTGACATTTGGAGTTCTGCCTTTAGACACCCTTCAAGGAGTCTTGGGAGTTTCTGCAGCATTTCCCCCAACAAATCCCCTAATATATAAAGGAAATAAGTCAACAGTAAAAGCCAGAAGTGAAAGAAAATGGATAATTGAAAGAAAACTAGAAAAAAAACCCCAAGTGAACTTTCTCCGTATCAGAAATTGTAAACCAAAAGGAAATGCTAGAAATTTTACAAGTCATTTTAACTAGGGAATTTCATCATTGACTTTGATTTTATGTAGTAGATACTCAGATTCTGCAGTGGTAAATGATATTTTGGAAGCAGCTAAGACAAATTAGTGCTTATTTGGTTTTATGTATTTTTGTATTTGCTTTCTTGCAGAGGTTTCAAGCCAGGTTAAAAACATAATAAATTAAATACCTCAGCTTGTTGGTAAAAGTGTTGTGATAGGAATGCTATAGGTGATGACAAAGAAGAGCTTCACCCAGAGTACAGCAGAGTTAGTGTTAACAGAAATGTATATTCTCCACTCTTCAAGCCATTGATTATCTATTCTTCCACAAAGGAAAACAGTGCTCATTATACTTGTGTGTGTTTTGGTTTTGAACTGAAAGATTAGTAATTTCCTTTGGGTATCCAGCTAATTTGGAGGGCAAGGGAAGCGCCACTCGACTTGCCAGCCAAGGAGCTGCTTTCCGGGGCATCCAAAAAGATTTTCACAATGGGAGTTCCTACCAAATTAGCCAGGGTATTTCCTGAAGCTGTTGATAAATTAGCAATGTGTTCGGGGTTACTCTGATGCTGGCTTTGTGGAACTGGATCAGATTGTTGCCTTCCCGTTTATTTTATTTCCAGCGAAGGTAAACACAATTATGAGGAACGAGGGACTAACAGTTGGATACCGAGTTTGTCTGTTGTAACTGGAAGTCAGCTGCAGTGCAAGCAGATGATCCTCACCCCTCCTCTAGAGGGACCAAGCTCTGCAGAGCTGCCAAGTTGTTTAGACTCCAGTCAGACAATTGTCACCAGAATCAAAGATGCACGGTGTTAACCCAGAGCAAGTGCTCTGTGTGCTTGTGGGTTTTTGGAAGGAGCTATTGCTTCTTCTATTGCATGCATTGTGCGGGCCAGCAAGCACTGATTTTATTTATTTTTTTTTTTTTTTAAGAGCCTGTATAGGTGAATCAATACCAAGGATATAAAGAACTGTGGTGTTATTGTTGCTGAGATAAGAATCTTGTTGGAAACTGAGATGCATATGTTGCGAGACAGTCTCTTCAAAGAGCTTGCAGTCTAGGCAATGAAATAAGGGGGAATTCAGAGGAAGGAGGGAGAAGGAAAGAAATACTGTCATCAATTTTCTGATGAGAAACTCCCTCCCTGCATGTAACTTTTGATATCTAAGTGTAGTAATTACTAGTTTAGTAATTGCTAGTAATATAGTATTTTTAAATCACTATGTTCTCTTACTCTAGCAATTAATGGAGAGAGAGAGGCATAGAAATAACTCTGGAGAAGCATTTGTTGGTCTCCACTGACAACAGAAAAGCCATCTAGTCTCCCTGGGTTTCCCTAGGCATCTAAGCTTAGACTTTTAAGAATTATCTCTGGAGAGCGAAAAATGGGTTAAACCTCAGTCCTGTGAATTCTGCTCACATTAATCTTGAGTGTGCCAGTTAGCTCAAGTCTGGTGCCATGTTCCCATCACTTTTTGGTTAGGGAGCAAAATAAAAAGTCCTTCTTTTGGAAGGACAAACAGAAGTCCTCCAGTTGTCCTACTATGCTTGGCATGTTCACTTCACACTTCTCCTTTCTTCTGTCTGACTGGGTGAGACCTGGATTGTGCCTTTATGAAAGCTGGGTATCAGTAAGATTTAAAAAATAAAGAAAAGCTGAATTGGAAATGACTTAACAGCACGAAGGAGTTGAAGAGACTTCCTTTTCCAAGTTGCCTTTTAAGTTAACGGTTGCCTGAGCATGGGACTGTAGAAAAGCTTGTCACGTTCAATAAGGAAAACCGTTGAAATAAACATTATTCTCTTCCTGTGAACGTTGAAACAGAAAAAATAAAATGGAGTCAGTCCCAGAGCCACAAGTCTTTCTTGGCTGATGACAGGTTACATTTTTAAGGCCAGTTTTGTGTAGCACTCTTGTAATTTTTCTTCCTGGCATTTGCACAGTAATGTCTGTAAGGAGCAGGAAGATGTTAAGGGGAAGAGTTGAAGCTTGCTGACTTGTTCCATGAAAGGTTCCAGGCTGCTGGAGATTTTTCTTCACTTGTATAATGAAAAAGAAATCTTTGCAATTTTAAAACCTTAAATGTAATTTCTGCTTATTATCTGTAGGTTGCTATCCTCCAGCATGTGAATAAAATGCTTTGGTGACTGCACTGCTGAAGTTTAAAGCCATAAGCAAAGGAGCACTCTCAGAGCTCTCTGAAGTTCTGGTAGTGCATGAGTGCTCCTTGAAGCATATGTCGAGATTGTCAGGCTCAGTATTGCACACTCCACATACAGGGGCAAACCTGTATATTGTTATGTAGAAAAACTCTTGTTTGTTGGCAGCCATTTTAAAACTGTTTAGTTTCTGTCTTTTGAAGTTTCAGGTCTTGGCTCTGAGAACATATATAGACAGTCTCAGCATATGAAAATATAAATATTTGCTGATAGTACTTGATGTAGGAAAATTTTTTTCCAGCAGCAATTTATGCTGCTGCTGGTTGCCACCATTGATACAAGGTTTGTATCGGAACATTTTGGACTTACTGCAAGATTTATTTTAGCCCTTTGTATTAGTCATCCCCCCTGTAGTCTCTTCATTTCAGTGATTGCTATGCACATGCTCACATACACGTATTTTGGCACCATATTTAAAGGCATAGTTAAATTGCTGGAGGAAATTATTCATTCCAGAGAGTGTATTGTACAGAAACTTGCTGACCTTCCTGCCTCCTTCACTTTAATTGCTTCTTTAAATGACTGTTCCAAAACTTTATACTTAGGCAGCTGGAGGTGCTCCCCCCACTCCTGGTCTAGAGCATCTCTGTGATAGCAACTGAATCTGGCTTTGCCTGGGAACCCTGTCAGTTGCAGGAGAAACTGGTGCATCCACCCTGTCCCAGGATGGCTGTAAGGGGAGGCAGGAGCATATGCTGTGGTCCAGCATGGCATAGTCACCTCTAGGCATGGGAAACAGGACCCCAAAGCAGCTCAGAAAGAGCTCTCATAAACATCTTCCTAATGTCAGCATGATAAATCAAAACTCTTTCAGTGAAGAGGAACTTAGCTCTCATTTAAGATTTCATTGTTATACAGGAAAGGGTGCTTGGCCATAAAATTAAGTTCTTTCCTGAGTTAGGACCTTAAAATAAATCCAAAGTGGCAAAAAAATCATGACATTTTTGCTTTACAGGAACCATCTGAATCACTGTACAAAAGCCGTGCCTCGGTTAGAGTTCACTGCATTTACAGTGCTTGAAAATGATCTTTTCATACATTGCTGGATATTGCCTTCAGGATACAGCAAAACTACTTAACATGGCAGAAAGTTTTATGTGACTTCCTAGTTTAGATTTTTAGGTGAAACCAGATTTGGACAAATTTTGTAACATTTTCTATTAATTTTGTCCAAATCTTCTAGCAATAAGAGTGCTGTAGCATTTGCATAATCAGTGATATTTTTTTGCAAATGCTAGATAAAGAGAGTGTTCATGGAAAGCACACTTTGAATGTACAAAGATAAGTCTGTCTTTCAAGAAAGACTGGCTCTATAAAGGTCAGGGCCATCGAAACATGAACAAAAATGCACCCTGATTTACATATTAAATCAGACCATGGCAACACTTGACATGTTCACTTGTGGCGTGCTCACAACTAGCTTCTAAACTAAATTTGTCAAATTAGTTATTGAAATTTTCCAACACTTCCTCCCCTCAAAACTCATGACCTGTCAATATAATGTGGCAGGCTAATTAATATTTTGGGTCAACTGAAAGTGTTGTTACTTTGTGAAATGCCCATAATTCCTATTTTCTTGGCTGAATATGTGAAATTCCAATTTTGAAAAAGATGGCTGCTTCGCCTTTTTATAAAAGTGAATTTCAGATAAAGAAAGAAGTCTTATGAAGTGAATTGGGTATATGCATTAGCTCTTATCAAATTCATGAAGGAAGGAGGTTTCGTAAGATACCACAGTAATCAGGAATTTTGCTGCGGTATGTAAAAAAAATATACAGTAGACTTTTTGTAAGCTTCACAGGCAGAGAATTCCCTGGTGAAGGAACTACTGAGTTAGAAAAGAAGAGAGTCTACAAAATTTTATTTTATTTTTATTTTTCATTTCTTTTTGAAGTGTAAGAATTACATCCTTTCACTATTGATGAAGATGTTCCTGCCAAAAAATAATGAAGGAATTTCAAGAAAGGGCTAATTGATTAATTCTTCTAACACACACGCCTCACTTAAAAGCTGATTCATAAACTAGCCTTTTTCTTTTATAAATAACATACAAGATTTGTGGTTTCAATGTAAATTTAGAAACTAAGAAAGGAAGACTTAAAAACAATGGTATCTGTGTGTATAAACTCTAGCTCCCATTTGATGGAAGAAGAGTTTCCCCCCTTGTTCATGTATCAGGGTGGAAATAAGTGTCTTTTGTTGGATTTCTCCCTTGACTTTGAAAGTTCATCATTCCAGTCTTGTGCAAGGTACTGGATATTATCAAAAGCATCAATAAACTGTTCCTTCAGGGAATGAGAACTCTGAGGATGTCCTGGAAACAAAGGAAATCTTCTGCCTAACTTAAAACACACCACCACCACTCCACCTCTCAGGAGGTTTTTTTAGTGAGGATGACTCGTTTAATCTTCAAGTGTCTACAATAGATCAGCAAAATCATCCTCTTAGAGGTCCTACCTTCTCTCCACTGCCTCTAGAGCTTAGAGCTGGTCTTAGATACCTTTCCAATACATTTGAATATCTGCTTTAGTGAAACATCCCACCCGAGCCCTACAGGGAATGTATTTGTCTGCACAGTCTTCAGAACTTTTCATCCGAACATCAAACCAGCCCATGAGGAAAGTCCAATAATTAGGTAAAGAAAAACTACGCGTTTATTTGTGTTTTCTGCGCCATAGGAAAGGCTGTAGAAGGGGGTGTGCTGGAGCCAGGTAGAACCTAGCTGAAGGAGCACTGAACTCCAAGTGGTCTCAGGGGCTTTTTAAATAGATACGTACCTTGAGATTTATGTTCTGCCTCATGTGTTAAGCACTTCACAGCCATCACAGGGAGAGGTAATGTACCTGTCAGTGACTCTGTCTTGGATTTCAGCTGTTAAAGGCTGATATATAAGGAGCACATGAATGTTAGAGGTAAACTGTTTTCCATGTAAGGTGGTGTTCATTCACAGAAGGCTTGAACACAGATAAATCACACGAGTGGTTGGTCTTTCTTCTCGCTGTGTAAATGTGGCAGTGCCCTCTGTCTAGGAAGGAAGCTGCTGTCTTGTAAGTCGGGAACTTTAAATCAGAAGATCTTTGCTTTTCTTAATAAGCTGGAAAGGGTACACTAGTTCTTGAGAGTAGTCCTTCTGGGGATTGCTGCTAAGTACGTGCAAAGTGGTTGCAGGGCCAAGATCAGGCAAATGTTGCAGGATTATACTGATCAAACCCAGTTAACAGGTTATTTAATTAAGCTGCAGGGTTAAGTGCATCAGGAAAACATTTACAGGCGTTGCCATAAGCTAAGCACAGATTTATGCCAAATGTGCATCTGGTGTTCTCCTTTTGGCTGGAGGAGCAGGAGCCAGAGCTACGGTGGAATACTCCTCTATCCTGATTTAATGCTTTAGTATCTCTACTTTGCTGTTTAAATCTTTTCTCTCATGGCCAAGTAAGTTTACTTATTGGATCTGTGGAGACTGGTTTTCCTTAAAAGCATTGCTATTTTTAGTAAAAATCTTTCAAGGGTTGTGTAAAATGGGGTTAAATTGAAAAATCTTTTTCTGTTGTTTCAGTGACTCTTAAATTTATTGCCAGAATCAACAAAACTGCTCTGATTCAAACATGTTTCATTATCTGTGAATATTAAACATTTCTGGCATATGGAGCAAGTACTCAGATAACATATTTACATAACTTATTTGTCTACTGTTGAAAGTCTGACCCTGTCTGGAATTTCTTGTCAGTACTCTTTTTTTTTTTCTTCTTCTCATGTTAGATTAACCAAGCCTATCAATTCAGCTCTGTTCATCTACTAAAGGGTGAATCAGTATCTTTGAATCAGGACACACATACACATTTTTCCCCTAATATTAGGATGAAATGTGCCATGGTTAGCAACAAAGACAAACAAAAGTGGATCTGTTATTTATTATCCAATTTGCAAACTTAAACCACTGATTAGACATGCATATGTAAATAAAACAATAAAAAAAAAAACCTTAATAAGAAAGGAAAAATATGTAACAACTATCTGGCAGCAATTTCAGAAGACTACGGCAAAACTGTCCTTTGGAGCCAGCATGCCTCAGGGCTGATGTCTGAGAAAGGCATCCATATCAGAGTTGAACAATGTTAACAATTTTGTGAAACAACTGACCTGTGTTCAGACCTTGAGCGTGTCTCCTGAAGCTAAAATTGCGGTTCCAAGTATCTTGTGTCTCATGACACAAGTTCCCTGAACTTGCCCTTGTGTTTGGATGTGGGTTTGGTTCCATCACGTGCACTTAGGGTTGGATTCCACCTTCACACTTGCTTTGTGTCAGCTTAGTGCTTCTGGCTTCCAGGCTTTCGCTAATAACTGGTGATGATTTAGCTCAAGAGAGGAATCAGGCTTACTGGAGGAGCCTGAAAACTTTAAGTTTTAATACCATAATGAATTCCTTTGCATTAGTGGGAGTCTAGTGTTGTCTATAAGGAATGAGCTATAGATACCCATTTACTTGCCTGTTTATCTTGTAAAATGCCAGTCATTAAACATGCAATTAGCACTCGGCTTCTTATATGCAGCAATGCAGCAGGGACATTATGTGTAATGCTTCGTTGGAAGCAACAGCTAGTTTCTTCATGGTTTTCAGTCTCGTTCTTCAAAGAGATTCCTGTCACATGCACATACTTAACCTCATGCCAACTGCCAATTTCCACTTTTTTGTGCTTGGTCCTCAGCTGACCTTTCCAGCCCCCTGCTTGGAAATTGTATTTCATTTCCCTCTCCCAGGCTGACATCTTGTGCAGGCTATAAGGCTCTGAAAAAAATGGAGAGTCTCACCTTTGATGCATGTTAAACAGGTTGAGGTTAAGTCTAGAAGGGGCCACTGGCTTCCAGGCCACCTGTGAAGTTTATGTTAGAGGCAGCATGGCCTGAACCCTTAAAATGTTGGCTAACAAACCCCAACAATTTCTTAAAGGCCCCAAAGGCTTGCTAGAAATTGCCATGTTCTGAGAGTAGCTACAGATGAGCAGAAATGATGTTACGGGTACCGTGAAGGTGGGGGACAGAGCTGATAGTAGAAGGGGAATGTGCTTAGGCAGCAGGTGTATTATTTCTCCTAGAAACTCCAAACCCCCTAAGCCCATGGCTGACCTGTATTAGAAATGGTAGAAGTCTTTCATTGGCAGCCCTATGTTATCGTCTGTGTTGCCAGGGGAACACATGCTGATTGTCCCCCTTGCACCTTGTTGGAGTGTCAAGCCTAGCCCAAGTATTCTCATAAATCCCTACACATGCAGGGAAAGTCAGAGAGGATGATCCCTGTGTATGTAATAAATACAACATGCTATTCCCATACAGCCCTATTAAATATCCTGCATGATTTTTAGGATGTGATGTGTGTGGAGTGTACGTCATATGTTTTACATACAACTGTTTCACTCTGAAATGTCCTCCTGCCACTTTTTCTTAAGGATGGTGTAATCTGATATGGATAAAAATCATTGCTACTTTATGGGTTTGCCCCTGCTCCGTAGGACTTTTCCAAATATTCAGAGTCCACTAAAATCGTCCTGTGGGAATTTCTTCCTTGTTGCAGACACAGCATTTCTAAAGCATGAAGTAATGCACATGCTTTATCCAGTGGTTACATCTTGCCTCTGAGAAGCTTCGTGGTTTGTGCTGATGACAAAAACTTGGTAGAGTAACCCATTGTATAGGCTGTCCTATTTAAACATTGTCTCTCAAGCATGTTTATGGGGTCTTTAAGGGGACAGCCACTTCCAGTAAATGTAACAAAGCTAGAGACTAACTTGTCTCTGAACGTGTGGCCATTTATGGGTAGGGTAGGCAGCATAAGGGCTATTCTGCTTTTCTGCATGGTGATAGATTAGTAATATTAGCCTTTGCAGAGTTATGGTGACCTTTAGAGGCCTATTGTGCAAGGTGCCACTTACAGTCTGTGTAGTACAAATGTTCTGGCTTGTATATCTTCGTGTTTATGCATGTTGCATGTATATGCACACATGATGAATACAATAGGAGAATACACATACATATGTTCATGAGTCAGTAGTGATTTTCAGTCCCTTAGATTTTGGATGTCCAGCTAAAACTCTCTAAAAGATGGTGATTTTTAAGTGTCACATGTCCACCTTCTGGAAGCAGGCCTGTTAGGCATCTAAGTGAGGTACCCAACAATAACGTCTCACTAATGAAAATTGTAGATGGCTATTCTGGCATCCAGCGATATTGAAGAATGCAGGTGAGATCTGAATGCAGGCTGTGCTGGCTTTAATTGCTCTGATAATCCACGGTGGGAATATCAGAGTGATATTTTTTAAGCTTTCTTTACCATTGGGCCGAGCAGTTTGATAAAAGTGCCTTTGAACTTGAGATAAAAAGCTAGGAAAAAACCAAACATATAATGCGTCAATGTTAGGTGTTTTGCAGTCTATGACAAGATGTTCTTAGAGAATGGGAACATCCCTACACATGGAAAGTCTGGTAAAAAGAAACTATTGTCAGTAAAAACTTGTGTGGGAAAATTTTACTTTTGTTCTTGATGTTGGTTTGCCTCACATGAAATTTGAAGACATTATTCAAGATGGTCAAAACATGCTTCATTCTAATTAGAACAATGGTAAATCATAATAAATATATCAACTTACAAATTCTTCATGGAAAAGTTTTTCCAGAATATTTTGGTTTCCATCAGAAAACCATCTCCTTACAAATTTTTCAGTTTAGAATTGAAAATCTTAAGATGTAATTTATTTGCAAAAATAAGAAATTTTTTTTTAATTAGAAAGATTTTCCAGGAGTTAAAAGCTAGGATCAGTGGTTGGTAATAGTTCTGTGTTACAAAAATTTTATGCTGTTACCCTGAAAAAACTTATGATATGTATGGTAGTCTAGACTATATGTAAGAGTGTAGACTATTGTATATAGAGAAGAAAAAGTAGAAAATAATTTAAGACCTTTGAAATTATTTTTATGCCATTTTTTCTGCAATGTAAAGCTGTTCAATGAAATCTGCTGTCAGGTTAAACAAAAAATATCTATCACTTCTAGTCATGGAGGACTTTTGTATGGTCAAGACTGATGGCAGATTTTTGTTCCAGGAAGGTTTGCTTATGTAGAAATGTAACTATTCTAGTACATAACAAACAATATGAATTCCAGGACTGCTGCTTATAGGAGTTAATGTAATATCCACACTCATGGGTGAAAAAAATGGAAAACTTGCTCTTAACAAGCATGCATAATGTGTATTTTGTGCACCTTTGGAGTCATCACCCTTTGAAGAAGTTCTGCTGGGCTGAAGACTAAAGTGTACCTTAGAGTGCTTCTTTACTAGCATCTTATTTCAATCCAGAAGTGAGGTTTTAAAGCAAAATCCTCAGCCCTCTCCATGCAGGGAGCGATGGTTCACATCACAGAGTGCACAAACTGGATTTCTTTTGGGACAAAAAAAATCCAGAGGAGCACTCAAAGAGTACACTTGATCATTTGTGGCTGCAGCAGATTCAGGCCACAGGGCCGGACTCAGAGCAAGGTAGAAAAGTATGTAATATGGGCATCAGGTGCTGAGGATGCCATGCAGTTAGCCTGGTTCACCTTTTAGTTTGATATATGTTACGTGCTAATGTAGACTTTGTCTACATCTGTCTGGGTACAGATTTTAGGTACGCTTACAGTACAGGAGATTTAACGGCATTGCCAGTGCACCAGACCGCAAGTGATTTTATGCAGGACTTAAAACAGGTAAGTACCTTCTGGAAAATAAAATGAAGCAACCTTTAGCAGGACAGCTATGATGCAGCTCCTTGGAAGTCCCTGCGTGGGAGGCTGCAGGGCTGCTCCTGCTTGGTGTCCCACTTGGGACAGGGTTTTTATTTCCCAATCTGCAGTCTTCATGTAGGATTTCAGAGAGCTTCCCTTCTGTCCCTGTTCCCCCTGTCCCAGTTTTGTTGTTTGTTTGTGTTGGGAGTCAGATGTTGATTTTTCTCTGTATCTTCTGTATAGTCCCTGTACTGAGTACAAAGGCAATGCACATCTCTTTCCACATCCTCTGCACTGCTCCAAAACCCCCCTTTTGCTATTTCTGTGAGATGTTAGATCCCAGGTCCTGGGAAGATCACTTTGAGGGTAGTCCTTTTCTGTTTATAGGCTGCTGAGACCACATGGAAATTTCCGAAAAGCTCTAGCATGTCATGTACTCTGAAATTCCAAGACTTTGTCAAAGAGCCTGTCTGCCTACTCCATTTCAAAGCCTTGCACAGTTCTTGCATCTATAAATCATAAGCGTTTGCTCATGCAAAGCCCTTAAACTTTGCCAGAAATTTTCTTCTCTGTGTATCAGATTATGAGGTTGGTCACAAGGAGAAAAACAAGTGGCTGGGGTAGCATCATGTTTGAACAAGGAGAGGTTCAGGCATGAGGCCAAATCCTGATTTGGATTTCAGAGATGCAGATCAGTCTCGGCATAATGCAGGCAGGAGCTTTGTACTAAGATTTTATTTAGTAGATTGATTTCCTAGAGATGAATTTTTCATTGAAAACAAAGTTTAATGAAAAGTTACCATAGTTTTGTCTGACTGGTTGACTGAACCTTCCCTTTATGCATGTAAAAATTGAGGAAGATAAGAGATGATGTGAAATATAAGTGTCTGACAGTCACCCTAACAAAACAACCAAACCAAAAAAAGACCAAAACCAAAACAAAAACCCCCCCAAAACAACTATGGCCAGTACTTTGGAAAGGCTGGATTTCCTTCTACCTCAGCACAATCTACCCATTTCAAAGGTTTTTGTTACTTTTTTCCTAGTTCTGTGGCTCTGCTGTTTTTCTAAGAGTGCTAAAAGAAACTGAGTATTTTCTGCTGCCTTGCATCCTTCCTGCATACCGGCTGTCAGCATACTCTGATTGATCACAGACACAGATGAATACGACCTAATTCCTGCCTGGTTGATTTCCCCCACATTCTGTAGGCCAAGTAGTAGTGTCTGCCCCCTTCTAGAAAGTGGTGTCTGCCTTTGGCTACTAAAACAAGCTGGAGGTGTCCTGCTGGTCTGTTCCAGGGCAGCACAGGTGACAGGAGGTGCTCGGTCCTTGCACGTGCCTCTCCTAACATGTGCTGAGACACTGAATTTAGTAGCCACCTTGTGTAGGATTGCTGTGTAGTTGGCAGAGAGGAAAGGGTATTTCCAAGTTCAGACTTAGTTCTCTGGAGGTGCCTTTCTCTGTTTCAGCTGAAGTGTTTTAAAAAGAACGAGATGTAGCCAAGCTTTAGTTTAAGAAAAGATAATCATTTAGAGAAGAAAGGACCAGATTTATGTTTCTCTGTGCCAGATAATTCCTTTCAGTCTTGTGAGATATTTCTGTTTTGGTTTGTTCTTACACCGTATTTGTACAGGATGTAAAGCAGGACTATTTGGAGAGTATGCCAAAAGCTGGGATACTGCAGAAGCTCATACTGTCCTTTCTGTCTCTTGCATGAATCTAATGACATCTGTCTAAGCGTCTGGTAATTCAAACTTTCAGGAAGAAAGAGCAAGTACTGAATAGATCTTGACTCTTTGCTGTTCTTGATTTAACATAAACCTTCTGGTTGATCTGCTTCTAATTCCCATGTGAAAGTTCAAAGAAAATAAATGTCAGTGGGCTTTGTGAATCTCTTTTACCTATAATAAATAATGAAAACTCATTCCAGGTGATCTGGACAAATGGAGAACATCATAGTCTTAATTTTCAGTTGATCCCAAAGAGACTGTAAACTGTGGGTAGCTACCTGTGCCTGTATCTGTTGGGAATGTAATGACAGATTATGTAAAGACAGGTAATGAATATGTACTTCAAAGAACAGATTATGAAGAGCTTGTGGGCCAGTGAAGCAGAAAAGGTATATCTTACCAAGAGACATAGATATCACTTGTCTGGAAAACAGCATTTAAGATCTAGATAGACCTTTGGTTTTTGGGGTTTTTTTTGGCAATACTTTGGCTAACTCAGCTATAGACTGTTTAATGCAGAATCAGACTCAGAGCATGCAGTAATTTCATATCTATAACAACTTTTTTCCTCCCTCTTTCAAGAATTTGTGATTCGAATAAGATACAAATTTTTCTCCTCTCAGAGTAGAGGATGTGGGGAGTTAACAGCAGAATGTGTAAGAATGTCACTTGGTGGTTTGTGGGAAAATCTCCCTCTCTCTCACTCTTACAGGTTTTAACGATGGCGACAGGAGGAATTTGCTGATGTTGTCATAGTTTGTATTAAATTCCAATAGATTTTCTTCAGTGAATATTCATAAGCTGCAAAAAGTGAGAAGGGTTTTCTAGTGCAAGGTTATCTTGATTGAAGATCATTTTATCAACGCTTGGTACTTTTCACTTGCTTCAAGTATCTACTTTTCTGGACAAATGAATAAGTTAATGATACAAAAAGTTTATTTTTGTACTATGTATACTGAAGGTAGAAGGACAGATTTAGTGTCTAGACTTGTGCATTTACACCAAGATTTCATTTATCTCATTAGTTCTGATATAAACTGTGAAACAGCCAAATTGGCCAAAGTACCAAATAGTACAGTTACAAAAAAGGTAATACACAGGGTAGACTTAAAATGCTATGTGATGATTTATATCTTTTGCTGAGATTTTTTTCCTCTGTCTCCAGACATGTAGAACACAGACATCTACATGTGAGCTTGGTTAGATACTTTCATATCCTATCTAGCAATGAGACACAAACATTTCCCGAGCATGGTTCATCTCGCTTAGTTTAGATATTTTCTTCAGGTTTGTTTGACTCCCAAAGCACTTATTTCTCTCTTTTGACTATTAATAGGAGTCCAGACATCCAGCTCAGATGTAGGTGTATTTTTATGGACAGGCTAATCCCACCTTCTTGTGTCATTTAGTTTAATTCAGAATAATAATTGTGATTTATAATTGTGCTTGCAGGTTGGTCAGGACAAAGGAAGCTGTTCTTTTCACAGAAACCCCAGCCCATGCATTGTTCCTCAAGAGAATGAAAACATTTTCCACACAATATTTGCTTTTTTCACAAAGTCTGGCAGAAAAGTATTGGTAAGGAAGTCCACTTATGGCAAACTTGAACAACCAGTGTATCTTACAAAAGATTTTGTGTGGCTTAGCCTGAAGAACTCAAGCAGATAGTTCATTATAGAGCAACTGTTTGGTGCATGTATACTAATACTGATGTTGTGCTGTGGGGATATTTAGTGATTTCAATTATCTGATTTTTAAATGGAAATAGGAAGTTTCAGGAAGCTCAGTGCGGAGGGAGTTACCTGACATGGCAGCGCGCACTTGGTGACCAGAGCCCTCGCTCCCGTGTTTTGTCAAAGGCACGTGGGGCAGCAGGGCCCTGCACTGTGCTCAGTGCCTGACCCGCGCAAAGGGCTGATGTACAGCACTGGCCCCGGGTGCTCGCCAGGCTCAGCAGCTCTGTAGAGAGCTGAATTTTACCTGACTTGCTTTCATACAGATCTCTGCATCTAGCTGTCTTCAGGTCTTGAAAATTGCTGCTGTTTCAGTGCAGGAGTGCTGTATATTAGCAGTTTACTCTGTAACTTAGTCAGCTGGTGTGTTTGCTGTCACGCAATTTGTCACTGAATTTTTTCCTCCTTTGCCTAACAGCTTTTTCCATATTTCCTGTAGGACTGTGAAAGACCAGGCAGGTCCTGCTTAATTATACGCTGCAATTTAAGCTCGCTAGCCAAAGCAGAGTCCTGTGACATAAGTATCTACACGCTGCTGAATACTGAGATACTGAAGAAGGTACGTGCTTCCTTTGTAGTTTGTCTTAAATACCAATTTGAGTACGCTTATGTGCACCAATGGATTCAAAACTTGCATTCCTTCATGTCTTTACTAGCATGTTATAAAAAAATCATGCTGTCAGAGAAAACAGATCTATTTATCAACAGCATATATGGAGGTGTTAATCCCAGTTGTTAGCCATTTCCCATTAAGACAGAAATAAATTAAGTTCGGAAATTTATACATTGAGAAACAACAAATGAGGGCCCTAATTGTATGCATGGTGCTAAGGCTACAGACTTCTGAAAGTTGATTTGATTTCTGAAAGTTTTCATTCTGAAAAATGAGAAGTGGAGTAAGTGCATGTAAACTGTGACCAACTATCTATCATTCCTTCCATGTAAACAGAGACATGGCAATTTTTTGTAATTTTTACATCAAATTATTATTATTCAAAGAAGATACATCACAACCATATTAATGCTGAGCTTGACATTTGTGACAGGAAACAAATGGTTGCAAGTTAATTCCTGTCTTCTCTGAAGCCGCTAAATGAGACAGCAAATCTTTTCAATGTCTAGTGCTTTACTGTGTTTTGCCCTGTTTTCCTTTACTTACAAAAATGCTGACTGTGTAATTGTGGCAAGATGCTGTAAGATTATGAGGGTATAAGATAATCAGAGGAGAAAGCTGGTAACGTGAGCCTACTAATATAAACCTGTCTTTGATAGCTGCTAGATTAAAGGCATTGGAGAGAGCCCTTATTAGAAAGCAGTTCCTAAAGCAATCGATAGCCGAGAGCTTTTCCAGCTGAAACCAACCAGTCTGCTAAAATTTGTTCATATTTGAAAACAGGAAATAACAGGCAAGGCCAGAAGTTTCAGGTATTTCTTACATGCTTATAGAAATGCTGAAATATGTAAGCAAGTAACTGAGTGCACACAAAATGTGCTTCTGGGAAATTCAGTCCTGGGAACAGTAAGGATTCAACCCATCTGCTGGATCCTTTCCAAGATGACCATTAGCAACACTCCTTGGAAAGACATACAGTGCTTACGCGTGTATTTGGGTCAGTATAACCAATACATGCCATTTGCTGCTTATCACCTGAACAGCATACAAATGACCAACCTATGAGTTGAAATGGTAGTGTATTGGAACGTGCCTGTTAAAATGCACTGCGTAAAATACAGGAGAAATATCTGTTAATAAGGGGAGGTGTACATTGAATATTTAAGATATTTGCAGTGCACAGATTCAAATAATTAAGAAGTTTTCACCTTCAGATATATTTGAGTTTATCCCAGGTTTCGTATATCTTTTTTCTGTTCACTTGAAAAACAAATAGGAACTTTTCTTTGATGGTTAATACTGAGCCTGAGCATTGTTGATTGGCAATGTTCTGTTTTTTGCTTTTGTGGTAAATGTGGGAAACATTAACAGGCCAAATACAAATGATGTGTTTAAAGTCCAAGATACCTGGTTTTGTTTTAGTCTGAGATAATTTGCTCAGCTTTGTCTGTCTGTTATGAGGATAAAGTATATTTTTTTCAAAGCGAAGTTTTAACCAGGATAGTACTTAACTCTCAACCCAACCTCCACCAAGCTTGTCTAGATATGTTTATTACACTGGCAAATGTTTGGTGTTTTTGCTTGGGGGTTTCTTTGGTGCTTTTTTTTTTCTTTCTTTCTTCACCATCAAATTCAATTCTTCCTCTTTTTACTTCTCAGGACAGTTCATCGGTCATCCAGTTCGTCACAAGGGCGAGGGTGCGGGTGGACCCTGACCTCAGAGTTGTGGAGATGCCCAATGGGAGCCCAGAAGAAAAACCAGTAAGTAAATAAATGTGAAGAGAAAGGTTTCCTGACCCCAGTGGGCTGGAAATCATTGAGAGCTCTAGTCAAACTGGAATTTGTGGCTGGGCTTGGGCTAGGCTAGCCCATAAGAGTGTCCAGACTTTTTCTGGCTAGACTAGCAGTGCTATGAACTGTGCTTCTGTGGTTTTGTTCTCTGTGATAACCATGCCATCACTGTGAATGACGTTATGTGGAGCAGGAGGGATCTGTGTTGTACTAGCCAAAATTGTAATACCCTTGAGGTATTCATGCCAAAATTAGGTTTAGCTTCCTGTTCTAGGGTTAACATGTGCTTTAATTCAGATTTTCCTTGAAAACCTAGCAGAGACTTGAAACCCCAGTCTTTTCAGATGTGCCAGTATGAAATATTTAGAAGTGTTAATATTTTGGGACCTGTGAAAATGGGCAAGGGGATATAAAGTTTCAGAGATTCATTTAACTGTTCCATTGTGCTGAGCTGGTAGAATTCATGTATGACCTGATACTGCATTTTGCGTTGATCTGCATGAGGGTGGAATTAAAGTTCAAGGTGAATTCACTGTATAGATTAGGCCGTAAGTAAAACTATACAGGGCCACATTTACAATCTACTGGAGAAGGAGGAAGTGATCGCTTTGGTTTCTACTACCAAGTTGCCTAGTACTTACGCATGAAAATTGAACAGGGGGCCACACTCAAATTCAACTTACTTTTTGCCTGGTGAAATTTTAAAGTTTCATTTCTTATTTTTCTTTCATGTGGGGATCAGAGGTAATCTGGACTACTTTCAATTTCTCCTCTTGTGTATTTTTGGAACGTGATCTAGATCCCATCTCTCAGTTATCCTTTTATCCCCAATGGTTGTCATTACCACCAGCCCATGCAACCATTCTCTCATTGGTTCCATTTCAGTGAGTACTATTGAGGTTTGAGTGCAAGAGCATTAAGTTCAACACACTTTTGCAAGACACTGACATCCCAAATTAAAGCCCTTATTCCAGAGATACTGGATTTAAAACTCTACAGGCAATGGAAGAATTGAACCTGCATATACTTACCACCTTCAGTCTGAAAGTAGAGACACCACTACAGTGACCACCTCCATATGTCTGCAACCCTAGGCTTAACTTTCTATTTTATTAGGCCTGTCAGAAAAAGAAATTCTTTTATATGACAGGACCCCATTTTTTTCCCTTCTGTTTTATTTTCTTTGTCAGGTTTCTGGACCATTCTAAAGAGCATTAAAAAATAGGCTTGGCAGTTGAAATGAAAAACATAGCCTTCCCTGGGAATGCGCCTTATAAGTGACCTGCAGCCCTGAGTGTTAAAACATTGCTTGATCTGTCTTTAGTTCTGCAGCTTGCACAGAGCAAATCTTGCAATTTTATGGCAAAATTTCATTAATGGCTGGAGTAACAACTGACCCTGATACCTATGTGCCAACTGAAATGCAATAAGCCAGGATCTCTCTGCCAAATATTTTGATCTGTTAAGGGTTTTAGAATCTCTCAGGATGATAGGCACAATGTAAAATATGTGGGATTACTATTGTTTAATGTTCAAAATTTAGAAATGCTTTTATCTAGGAATGCAAGCTCTGCTGTATTTCATTGTTATCTAATGCTTGGACAAAAAAAGAAAACAAAACAAAAAAACCCCACCCATTGTCCTTTTCCTGTTCCCGGAAAGCCTTTCATCAAGCCTTGAGTTGCAATGATTATAAAGTGTACTGTGTGTGCTGGGAAGCTATATTAATCTTCAAACAAGAGCTTGCTCCTAGTTCCTGGGAAGCCCTAGCTGTAAAAGGAGCATGCTTGACATGAGGTAGCCATGTAACATCAATTTGTAATTTCAAGTCTTTTCTTCTGTGAGTGCCGTTTGCTCTCTCCTTTATGCTATTTCCATATGTCTGTTGGCTTCACCATTGCGGTATGTTTTGCATAGGGTGCAATGTTCAGGGAAAAATTTAAGACATGTGGTTTGGCTCAAGGTATTCATTTTTCTCCCCTCTCTTTTCTTGTGGAATGCAGAAGGGAACAGTACTTGTTGCAAGCCACAGCTATTCAGCTGGAAGTAGAGACAGGAGAGATAAAATGTCTTTGTTCATACTCCTCCCTTCCTTTTTAAAGCCCATCCTGTATTCTTTTCATTGACCAAGGACTGCTGTAACGTATCCGCTTGGATAGCAGCTCCTTCTGAACTGAACAGTTGTGCATGGACTTCCTTTGAGTCTGTTTATGAAAGTGTTCCCTAACAATGAAAAACATTTTCTTAGACACTTTATCATGGTAAATTTGAAAAGGCCTTTTTGCTTCCTACAGCTAAATGTAGACTTATTAGCCCATTTAAATGGTTCTTTAGAACCAAGTGCCCTTCATTGGGTACTTTTACAATATCAGAGTGCAAACTATGCGTAAAGAAGACAAAAGGAAGACTGGTATTTGTGAAGCTAGTGTAAGAAGTACCAGTGGTGGCAGGACCACTCATATAAATAACAGCTTTGTCAGAAACTCTAGTAAACGATTTGTAAGGGAGATGCAAAAGCTTATGTAAATATCTGTAAGTTGAGTAGCAGGTTGTCTTTGAAATGAACCCATTTTTTAAAAAGATGCATTTATGCAATTTTCAGAAATCATTTCTCTGGATTTGGATATGGTTTTATGTAATTTGGAATGACACATTTTCTGTCTCCTATTACAATAGGCTGTTTGAACTCTTATTTTGGACAAATCACATGAAGAAGGTGAGCAGAGTTTGGATTTGGCTCTGTGATGACAGTTGTATTAACATGAGTATATATTGGCTGAAACCAATGGCATGGTATTTTCAGCAGGCACACTTTCTTTTCTTGAGCATATGAGTTTCCATAAAGTTATGGCTCCCTTCTTTGCATGTGAGGCAAAACCAACAATAAGCTCCATGAGACCATGGTGGTCAAATACCAGATCCAAGGATTCACATCCTGTGCTTGCCGCTCGTGTGCAGGAGGAGGAGTGCTCTTATGGAGCAAAAGGACTTCCCTCGGTGAATGCCAGTGTGGAGGGAGGAATAGGCTGGATATCACTATGTCAAAACCAGTCAAATGCCTCTGAATCTCCCTGTCTTGAAAGTAAGGGAATGTGAAGCTAAATAGGTGAAAGGGGAACCCCAGATAAAACGTATGCAGGTCCTGCAACAAAGTGCCCTGTAAAGCTGAAGGCTACTATATAGTTGTCTGGTGCTATCAGTGCAGCACAGGTATGCTTCATAGAATCATAGAATGGTTTGGGTTGGAAGGGACCTTAAAGATCATCTAGTTCCAACCCCCCTGCTTCATCAACCCTTTGAACCTTTGTCTCCTCCTGGGTAGAGTTCACTGTTCTCTCATTTTTCAGCCCAGTCACCCCAGGTTTAATTCAACACAAACAAGTGGTTGCCCTACCTGGATTTTATTTTCTTTCAGGATTTAGATATGGTTTTGTTTGTGATGATAAGCAAATATATTTCAGGGACAACAACAACAAAAAAGAAAAAAATTAAGTTTATAATTGTGAAGACCTACAAGGTGTTTTTGAGAGATCTTTATATGCATATTTATGCAGAGAGATTTAAATGCAAATTCAAGTGTCTAAGCTGTAGCTGTCTACCTGTGGTGCACAGAGCTCCTGACTTTAGCCTGTTCTTCTCTGTGTTGGAAGGAGCAGGCTGTGGTACTAGACAGTTCTTGTGACATCCCAGCCTTTTTTTAATGCACATGGGAATACCTTTTCCACTCAGCTACCCACCACCACCCCGTCTTGCCTCTTAGAAACACTCAGCATTTTAAGGGACCTATTCTCTCCAGCTTACCTTTGAGATGGGCACAGCATACTGGCCTGGCTGGAGCCAGATGTGTGCTTCCTCCAGCAGCTTCACAGCCCCCTTTCCAGTGGTTATTTGCTGCCTTATTGTTCTCACCATGTTTCGTTTTTCATTTCGTTGTTTTACCTTTCCATCTGTTACTGTAACAATCCCTTTATAGATTTTCTTGTCTTTACGATGCAGTCTGGCAGGTAGAAACACACACTTGGGTAAAGGAACAGAACAATACACAATAGCAATAAAATACAGTTAATTTCCCAGGGATAGAGATAAGCAGGTAGCAAGGATACCTCAGGTTTGTATTTTCTGAGACCATCCAAGGTTTTTCTTAGTATATGTAAATAAATAATGTATAAAAAGGGATACATATACATATATGTACACAGGTATAGGAGAATGGTGTCTTTACTGCAAGTCCCCCCAACTATAATGGCACTTGAATGAACAAGTCAGCCAGCAGTGCAGTGTGGTTTGAAACACCAATAATATTCTGGGTGATAATACAGAAATAAAATAGCACCTTCCATGGTGCTATGATTCATGATACAAGTGCATAAAATTCGTTTAGTGTGCATAAGCAAAAAGAAACGAAAATTTTGCCATTATGTATTTCTAACCAGATTTTGCTGAAGTATGCTTCTTGGGTTTTATGCTTGTATGTTGATTCCAGACTGCCTGAAGAAACTGGAAAAGAAGATGTTGCTCTCTATCCTTATAGCTTGAGCTGCGACTGCAAAAGCTGCAGCCGAGCTATTCTAGCCAGTGTGCTTCAAATCTGAAATATGGGGCTCTTGCTGTAGAGATGATGTATGATTTGATCTCTGCAGCTATTCCTGGCTCTGGCTTTTGGCAGTATGAAGGACGTACAGGTCTATTTTGCTGGAGGTTATGTTATGTTAACATTTATTCTCTGAGTAGTGGAGAGAAGGTACCACCTCATTTTGCATCCAGGGACTACTTGAAAGGTGTCTTGACTAAAGTCAGTAATACTTAAAATGTGAGTTTTTTTTCTTTTAGAGTCAGAAAGGAAAATAACATTAGTGCCTTATCATCTAAGAAGTAGAAATCTGGCTTGTGTTCACAAGATGGATGCTAACTATCGTCTCTGTGAGAAATGGACTGCCACATCAGATCGTCTTTCCAAGCTGGCTCATAAATACGAGGAAGGCACAAGATCTGTGTTAGATCTCTCTGTTATTTCCCTTACACTCGTCTTGGCTATGAGGGAAACTCTGCTGCTTAGGAAACTTTCTCTGTTCAGCAAGATGTCTTAAAAAGTCTGACAAAGGCTTTGTGCTAATGTCTGAAATGCTAAAATTATTCTTTTTCTTGGGTGAAGAACTAGTCCATGTTCGAGAGCTATTTTGAGCATTGTGATACTAGTTATGGGAATATGTTTGGATAAAGCTATCTATGTATAGCTTCATCCCTGTCCATTTGATATGTTTTCACGTCTCATTGTCATCAAATGGCTGATAACATCTCATCAATAGAAAAAAAAAACCCAAAAACAACAGTGTGTGTAAATCAGCTGTGTTAAAATTCCTCCTCTAAAACAGCTGTGGTCTTAATCAGCATTAGCCTGGGAAACTGAGACAAAGGATCTTTGAGTACTTCTTTCTGGGAACACCATGACAAAATACAGCCCTACTCACCTGCTTTTTCTCATCTGTGCCTGTAATTTTTGTGGGTGTTTGCTGAGGCTGCGTATGCCTATGGAAACAGAGAAATGTTTGTTAGTGGGATCTCGGGAAGCTGTCCTGTCCCATTTCCCACTCGAAGTAGAGCTGTTGCCCGCAATGGCTCAGAATCCCCATGGCTTTGTCTGAGGCTGGGAAACCTGCACGGCTGGAGAACCCAGAGCCTCTTTGGCCCCTGTTCCAGTGCTGCCATCACCTCCATCTTGCACCCTTTCCTGAATGCCATCTTCAACATCCATATGGGTTGTATGGTATCACATTCCCCGTGCTGCCTCATAAATGACATTGTTTGAATGGTATCGCCCGTGAGTGGAGGTATTTCATGGGTCTTCCATGGGCCTCTTAAAGATGAGTACCTTGGCCTTGCATAATGGTATCTTAACTCCCAGATTTTCACCCACTTTTAACTACCAGGGTTTTTTTGTTTTGTTTAAAAGATTGATTTAACAATTCATATCTACGAAAGGGTTTTGACGTTTTTAAGCAAAGATGATGAAAGTGGTGTGAAGGAGGGAGGAAAACTCACTACTATGTCTTCCAAAACAAATCAAAACAAAGCCAGACAAAGCAAATGTATTACCTTTAAAAAAAAAAAAAAATCCCTGCTGCCTCTCTGCATTTGCTGGATATTATATTGTAAAATTTAACATAGAAATAGCCCTCACTGAGAACTGCTTTTGAGTTTTCCACTGAGGAACTGGTTTTGATTGAAATAAGAGACTGGAAATTCATATAGTGTATTTGAGTGGTATAATTTGCTCCCATTTTCTTCTTAAGGCAGACAGTTAAGGAAAGCTCTTTGTAGGATGTATTTTGCTGCCATACACGCTCTACAAAGAGAGAAGAGAAGAGAACAGCAGGGGACTGCTCTCTGTGTTCCCAGAAGAACCCATGAGTGCACGTGCCCTTCCCTCTGTCACACAATGTAGCTTGTGAAGCACAGCAGGGACAATTTGTATTCAATAGGGATATATACGAGTTGTCCTGTTTTTTGTGGAAAAAAGTTAACAAGCTTAGCATACATGAGTGTTTCATGTGAAGCATCAGGGTGTTTGGCAGGGCTGGGAACATGATGAGTAAGACACACCACATGAGATGTCGTGGCATTCCCTGCCAATCCAAAGGATGGAGTTTTTCATGCAAACCTTTGTGCACCTTTGGTGGCCCAGCACCAGAACAAACTCAGTGTCTGGGGTGGGGTGGGGTGGGGGGTTGGCAGAGTAAGAGTTATTTTGGACTGGAAGCTGATATCCTTTGGATCCAACGCATGGCTACTCAAATTCCACTTGAAAGCTTTAAATCCCTTGCGAAAAATAGATGGAAAGCACGAAATTAAGGGCACATTCCATATTTGTTTGACAGATGAAATATGATCAGTGAGGCCACCATGCAATGTGTTTAATAAGATGAGTACAAGAGCAAACAATACAACTTCCAATCATAAAAAGATTTTTTTCTAATTGCTTTGTAGGTGGTCTTTGAGGCTTTGCACAATCTGGAGCCTCGTGGGTATGTTGTCGGATGGATCATTGCCATCAGTTTGCTGGTGGGAATTCTCATCTTCCTGTTGCTGGCTGTGTTCTTATGGAAGGTAAGGTAACAGATGCAGCATAAACACCAAGGCTAGTCCCAGGAAAAAAAGCTTAAATTTATTCTTGCATTTAACATCCATTTGCTTTAGGAACTAAATAATTGTCCGCTCCATTATAGAAGATATCGGCCAGCAAAAATATTTTCATATCCAGGCTTTTGTTGGGGACAGGGAGAGAGTCATGATGTAGAGAAGTGGAAAAGTGGATATTTCTCTTTTTTTAGGGCCTGGTTATTAAAAGTTGAAACCTCTGATACCATTTGAGGACAAAGGAGGATCCCTCTTAGAAACTTACTGTTATCTCACAGTGTGGTTTTCTGATGACTGAGGCTCACTGATTTCAACAGGGTTTCCTGAAAATCAGGTCAACTTTGCTTGATGAGCTAAAAGATTGAGTGCATGCCTAGCAAAAACCAGTTGGTAGCTACTATTTTCAAGAGGTAGACACCCAAGGGAGAGGAATATCCAGCAATAAATTCTTCAGATCCCTCAAAGAAAGAGTTCCAGAGCAGTAAAATGCATTACCAGAGCAAGAAGCACAGGGGACCTGTTAAAAGCCAGGCTTCACACCATCTCTGATAAGATACAATTCTTGTACCCAGGCACTGTTACATGGTAAAACTGGGCTGATGCTGACACTTAGCAGCAGCCATCTGGTGTGGTAAATATGAAGGGTAAGGAGCTTCAAGTGTTTTCATTCCTCAGTTCCCTGTTACCAATCCATAAATTTAAAAGGCCACGGTCAAGGTCAGGGACTGTCTTTGAGAGAAGTAAATCTCAAATGCACACATGGGAACAAGTCCAACCTTATTTTGCTTCCCGTGGCGGAGGTCCAGCAGCCTGATTCGCACTGTTTAACAGCATGTGCGCTGCAGGCTCTGCTCACCGGCTGTGCCGGGACTGGAGGTCGCAGCCCCGATGTACTGTGAAAGGACATATCGCTGCGGGTCGCGAGGCTGTAAAATGAATTTACAAACCTGGGCCAAAAACTGGCCATGCAATTCTTATTATAGATTATACAGATGTGTATATAGCTGTGTTATACATTATACATCTACTTCATAGATGATATAAATTTTACATGGGTTATAGATTTAAAGTATTTTTATAGTCAGTTTTGAAGATTTTTAAGCATATATTGGCCAGGTCAAAATTGACTGTACTTCCCATTTGGAAAACAATGTTTGACCACAGTCTAGAATATCTTGTAACTTCTGTTTTTCTGGCACACGGGAAATGCTTTTGCTTTCTGTGGCAGAAAGAGTGAAAAAAAGTCCGCGTAATTAGGATGGCAGAATAACCATGAGAATGGAAAAATGTGAGACTGGAAGAGGCCCAGGGTTCATGTCCCAATGACACACAGTTTTGAAAAAGGAGTTAGTGCTGCCGATACCTATATGAGTGATTTCATACGGCTCGTTTCCTGAAGGTAAAAAGGTACTAGATGAACTGTTTGAAAATGTGCAATAGCACCTTTCACTGTGAGTCTCCATGAGAATCTGACACAAGTTCAATTCTTGGTTTCTACTAGAACTAATACAGTCCTTTGCTTCCTGGCTTAATCTTGAGATCTGAGCTCTTTTAAATTTTATAGGGATCATTCAAGTACACATGAAGAAGCTGCATTCATTTTTTTGCATGAAAGCCTTGAGGGAAATTCTGAGTGAAAGCAGCAAATAATTACAAGTAACACCAGGCTTATATCGCCCTTTCCGCATGCAGATGTTAAAGTGCTGAAGCAAAGCAAGGTGAGAAGCTTTGCCCAGAGTCCTGTGACAGAGATGGCAGTAAAAGCCAGGCTTTGTCAGCTGCACTCCAGTGCTTTATCCAGTGGCATGATTACTAAAGGAACCCAGAACTTAAGGTTTTGTTTTAGAGAAAAGTGATTAAAAGTGTGTAGCTGCTAGTATCAGTCAGTGTTTGCATTTAAGTCTTAGGCTGGAACATAAATATACATAAGTAATACGTTGCACTTACTAGTTGCTATATTTATTAAAGTTACTGGCAATATTAAAGTTGTCTGAGATAAAACTGACATGGGAAAGTTGCAGTCCTACAGAGGAATCTTAATTGTCTGACTGTAAAGATTTGTTAGACAAAATTGGCCAAGTATATCCTACAGTCATTCCTAAATTTTGTGTGTGAAGAAGTAAAAAAAAAAAAAAAAGTATTAGATGTGTTTTAGTCTTTAACTGTGGAATGAAAGAAGAGATTTGAATTAGATGGAGTTTTGGGCATCTTAGAACCACTAGTGAGAACTAGAATGACCCAAATTTTAGGACTAGAGTATAAATTAAATTATAGTTTTATTAAGAAATTAATCAGAGCTAAACTGTGGTCCTGGAAGGCAGCTGTTTACACCAAACAGAGCAGGAGCTGGAGCAAACTCAGTATACGGGAGCTGAGCACTGGCAGCAGTGCAGGGCTCACTGGCAGAGACTGTGTCTCAGCCCTGTGTGGAAGGTACGCTCTCACTGTGTGCATGACTGCGCTGTGGTGCAACACGACGGACAAGTCCTTGAACACGTTGGTATTTTCCAGAGTAAGCAGCTCCTTAAAGTTGCAGAAAAATATTAGAATGCATGTAAATATTTCACATTAGATACTGCTGGCATTAATGGCGTTACCAGGAGTGAGATCTCAGGGGCATTCCAGTCCCAAACTCTATTTTGAATCAGAATAAGGTTACTGTGCGTACAGTAAGATTAGGATGGTAATTATTTCATTATTTGTAGGTCTAAAATTGCACAGTGTAGGGGGTCCATGTCAATGGAAGTGATGTTAAATGCCTGGTTGTTTCACTTCAAATAAAAGCTTATTTATTCACATGCAAGACCACAGCCATGCTTACACACACAACACAAGCTTTTTGGTGTGAGCTTGATCAGTTTTTGACCGGCTTTGCTTCTCTGTTTTAGTGTTTCATGTAGATACCATGTTTCCTCTCATTTAAGTGTGTACAGATTCAGAGGAGGTGAGCAACTTTTCCCTGACTTCCATAAGATGCCATGCATAAGGCAGACCAGCAAGAGTTGCCCCATTTTTGCCTATTTTGCTGGATAGTCCAGTTTTACCCTGACACTTGTGGCTATTCTTGTTCATCCACTCTGGATGCCTTTGTGCAGGGATCCATGGGGACATGCTCCCACTCTTGCCAGTTCCTCTGCAGTGCAGCTCGCTCTCCTCACTCACGCCTCGCCTGTGGTCTCCCATGTCCAAGGGGAGCAGGAGGGACTCTCATGCTGTTGCTCACAGCAAAATATCTTGCTTTTTACTGCGGAGATTGGCCTGCACCTCTTTGGTGGCCTCCAGATGTTTGTGGAGAGTGGAGCAGGGGAGGAGGTTGCTTTGCTTCAGGTCAACTCCCCACGTGCTAGACGAGCCCATGGTTTCACAAGCACTGGCAAGAGTTCAGGAGGGAAAGGGAGTGCTGTCCCACACACGCTTTCCTCAGCTGTCAGGACTGCAGCCATGCGCAGGGACAAGGTCGCCTTTGGGTATAGTGGATTTATGCACGCGTAAACTGGGGGAGAATTGGCATACATGAAAAACTGAAGCATGATATATTAACACAATAAATGTTCTATTAATAATAGTAGTGCTTTACAATGCTGTGAATTGAAGTTTCCACATTTGAACTGGCTTGAGTTGTGGACTGAATTATTCAATCCATATCATTTTAGATAAAGTGCACAGAAAGGGGAAAAAAAAAAAAAAAAGGTTTGTGCCCAGAGGACGTCAAAGAGAGAATGTCTAAGCAAGTACCAGACCGGGCATTTGGGCAGCTGAGAGACCTGTGCAGCCAGTTGTGGAAGTGATTTGCAAAACAAAGATTTTATATTCATTGCAGTAACATTATTTTGTTTCTTTGTGGCATGTTTAACACAGGAGCTGGACTTGCATCTAAACTTATTTATCTAGACATTAAGTTTCTTTCTGAACTGAGCTTGTCCCTGTGGTATCCAAGCTCTGACTTGTCTAAAATGAGTTTTCTGGCACTGTTTTATAGGTTTTGGATTCCTGGGGCAAAGAATTGATCTCTGGGTGTCTCTTATTACATAAGACCCTCTTCTGCTTCAAACCCTGGATTTTTGACAGGATTGCAAAGCTGAGGACAAGCAGAATAGCACCCACATATGTTGTTTTTTGCTTAGCCAGGGGGTTCCTGCTCTTCAGTACGTGCTAGGCAGAATGTTTTTGCGCTTTGTCTTAAAATGAGAGCTTGAAGACTTTTTTGTTTGTTAGTTTGTTTTTAGTTTTTAGGAGAAATATTGTGAAGACACTTCTACCTACTGAGCTGAGTTAGTGCAGGCTTTGAACTGGCTTTTTTCAATGGGCAGCATGAGTCCTACCAAGTGCTGGACTTGCAAAATCCTCATTTAAGCAGGGGCTGTATGTGTGGATGCAGCTGTTTGCTAGCACTGCTTTAAGGGACAAACTTCAAAATATAAAGCTTTCTTTATGAAATATGGAGTTCTTTTAAAAAGCCAGACAAACCCAGGCATGTTTTTCGAAGGTGCATTTGGGCTCCTTGCTTGGAGAAGCCTTATGACTTTTTTCTACAACTGCACGAGTGTCTTTAAAATAACACTTGTATTCCCTTACATGCAGTAGTTGCCACTGCCTCACCTATTGTTTCAGCATTCAGAAAATATCTGAAGCTACGACTAAAGCTAACTTGAAATTCACCTATGGAGCAAACCCCACTGTTTTCCCCTTTTGGAAGCAGACACTTTCCTTTACTTAGGGCCTCAAACATTAAGCCTTTTTACAATGGGCCAAAACATACAGCTCACCATTTTCCAGCAGAGGGGAAAAAAAAAAAAAAACCCAACCAAAAACCCAACCTCTGCACTTATTCTTTGCCAGTGGTTGCTCTGTATCCTGTGTTACAAGCCCAAAAACATTTTCTCTCCCTTTTATCTACAGCTCAGGTGACAGAGGCTAACTACCATTTCCTGGCCAGTCCTTGTACCGTCTCCCTTTCCTGGTGGCCAGGTTTTGGAGTAGTAGCTCTCCTCTGCAATGAAATAAAACTGCTTTTTAAATTTTTTTTATTTTTTTATATTCCCCCAGAGGTGCATAGGCACATACAGTTGTGGTACAAAACCTGTGGTTTTCAGCGTAGGTGAGAAGTCTGGCTTTTCTCCCTATATATATTTTTTTTTCCTCGCTATATATCTATCTATAATTATTTATATATATAATCTTTCCAGGAAGAACACTTTTCAATTAAAAAAGTCTCTCAGGTGGGTGTAACCCACCCATTATCACAGCTGTATAGCTTCATATGTTGGTTTTAGAGGTGGGGACAGAGAAACCTGTTGAACCTGAGTGACATTTCATATCTTTGATGAAAGTTGTTGTGCCTATTCAGAGTTCACGTGCTTTTTCCTTTCTGTACATATAATTCCAAGAATAAACGATTATTTACTATGGTGATGCTTTAAAATTAAGAATCATAATGGATGTTCAGATAAACGAGGCAGTTGGCTCAACTTTCTGTGGGAGCACTTACTAGGGGCCAGTGATGGGAAGGGTGGATTTCACAGCTGACAAAGGTCTTCCCTGCAGAGATGTAGATGGATGCACCAGCTGCCTCAGAACTTGTAAAGGGAAATCTATGCTTCTCCTTTTTCTTTCTTTTTTTTTTTTCTTCTCCACAATCTCTCCTCAGTTTCAAACCATACAACACTGGTTTCTCAGACTTTCTTACAAGTTCCTGCCCAGCTTTGTACTCTCATTTTTCAGCTTGTCTCATTTATAAAAGTATGATCCCTAGCTGCAGGAACTACACAGCCCATACCTGTCCCGTTTGTCCATCAAAACTGCAAAAACTGTGACTTCATTTGTGTTCTCTGAAATTCCTCTTTCTGTAGTCCTCAGATCATTGAATTCTGTAGAGTTTTAACTGATAAACTTTTAATTTTGTTGCTTTTGTTACCCATCCATCTAGTTGCTTCAAGCAAGTTGTTACTTGCTAATCTTATATGTAGGCTTTTCAGGGATACTACTTCTTTGACACAGATTCTAGGCTCAATAGGTCTAGAATTGGGCTTTTTCAGTATTATCCTGTTATAAATAATAAAAATGCAGTCAGGTGATAATTAGCTTCTGTGATTCAAAACCAAACCTATATTACCTCCCAAACATGGATGGATCTTCATTGTATATAGCAGCTAGGAAACCCTGAGGGAATGGGGCAGTGGAACTGATTGGTTGTACAAATAATGACATTTTTCACCAGGAAGAAATCTGGTGGATCATTTCAAGTCTGCTTATGTTCTTAAAGAACAGACAAAACTGTGTTCTGTTATGTTTCCTTTTCTTGGACCAAAGTGAGCATCACAAAATGTTTGCAGACCCTTGGCTTCCCAAGACCAAAAGGGTTTGTATTCTGGCAACAGTGGCTCAAATGTTGGGTTTTCTACAGTAGATTATTTGGGTAATTTGCAGTGCTTTTTGAATCCTGACTAGATGTTAGAGGAAGATTGTGTTTGGACATCTTTTATTTGTTCCTACACAAGTAAATAGTTAATTCTGCTCTTGCCACCAAAACACTGCCTTCCCCAGTGGGTTTGCTGGCTACCATGTAACATTTGTTCACCACCCTTCAAGAGCAAGGTTGGCAACATTGCAGTGGTGATGCATGTCCAGTACTTGTAAAATGCCTTTGTTATTTTTCCGGATAAAAGGAGCCATGTTAAATGTACAACAGTAATGTTGGGGCTGAGCGTTCTCTCTGGTCTCAGTGTCCTTCAAATGGGAGCTGTGCATGCCAGGGCACTTTGAGAACATCACAGCCATTGCAGCTATGTTGCACTCATGCTGGCACCGTGTGAATAAATTGAATCCACTGGCAAGAGAGAGGTTGGGTTGTGGTTCAGAACATCTTTCTGAAAAGAAGATAGCCATCATTTTCAGGAGCCCAAACCAGAAAAAAGAAATATGTGTGTAGACTGAAAAATTGCTAATAGGTACCTAAGGTTCCAAGGTTCCCCACTGCTGGAACACAACATATGTATTTATTGGAAGTCGTTAGCATCCTTCAGACCCAAATGCCAAGAACAGAGCAAATGTGACTTGCATAGTCTGAATTCTCTCTTTAAGCTTGGTGTCACAGTGAGAAATGCTGTGTTATGACTTATACCAGCCATACCCATTTCCTCCTGGTTCGGCTAAATCCATGAAAGTAATTTATTCTGATAATTACAGACATAGTACAACTTTTATTCAAATATTTTTGGCAGGTCAAATATATCAAAATAAGATTGTAAAGCTACTTTTTATTAATTCCAGAAATAGTCTTTAATATTTAGTCTCGCGTTTTCACACAAAGCCAGAAATATTTCAGTAGTTTTTCTTTTTTCCTTTTTTTTTTTCCCCCTTTTGGAGAGGAAATGGAAAATATGGATTGAGATATGTCTTAAATTAATTGCACTTACAGGAATGATATATCTAATTACTGTCTTATTCCCTGCTGAGATTAAAGAAATCAATATATAGTAATTTGTCCAGACATATCTGCAATAGTCGTTGTTTTCTTTCTAATTTTTGAGACTGATCATCAGAGATGAACTTTGGATGATGGCTGTGTTCGTTCTATGACTTTTTTAAAAATGAACTACTTAGTAAAATTTTGCAATAGGAAAAAAAATCTTTAAACTATTTGAAAGTGTTTATAAATTTTAATGTTGGCTAATTCGCTTTTTGATTACACTTATAAGTATACTGGTAACATCTGTTGTGCAAGTTACTGTACAGTTACCATCCTGCAAGAAGTTCATGTTTTCAGTAAACTCAAGTTACCAGAACTGAAAGATCTTTAGAAGTCCAGTCCCTGGAGTCCTCGTCATTTCTAAAGTATTGTAAGTACTAAGTCCTTAACAAAATATATTATGTATGCACAAATGAATCAAGTGCTAGCTGAATGAGTCTTGTCTGAGGCAAACTAGATCTTACCTACATGGTAAAGATGTTGCAAGGGTAGACACCAGAACTACCAGCTTTATTCACCACATTAGCAGGTAGGTCCACTAAAGCCAACTGAACAATTCCTGCAAGAAAAGTTGCATAAGTGGTTCGAGGAACAAATTACTGATGACTGGGCTTTGTGTTTAGAGTGGGGCGACACTCTAGCATCAGTGACAACAGCAAGGCATGTCATATTAAAAGAAACCAAAGTACTAAATTAGATTGTCTATACCAGTGTTCATCTCTGTGTGCAGTTATCTCTTTCGCACACCTAAATGCACCTCCTCCATGCAAGCTGCTCATCTGAACTGTGTATCTACTTTGAGGTACCTAGCCTTAGTGACTGTTTTTTGAAAATTTGGCCTTTGAGATAGACATAAAGCATTTGGTTAAATTAATAGTTTATTTAATGACCACTTGAGCTAAGTTTATGAATTGACTGACTGTTTTTAGCAAAAAAAAAAGAAAAAAAAAAGAAAAAAAAAGCACTTCAAGTTTTTCTTATTATTTCAACATTATAGAGTAGCAGCCTAATAAAATGTGTGTTTAAAAACTATGCTTATTTTACTACTACAGCATACAAAATAGATTTCCTTCTAAAATCTATGGCAGACTACAGATCTTCCCCCTAGGTACTAACAGTAATATCTTAAATCACTTAGCCAGGCTATATGAAAGTAACTTAAAAGTTAAGTGCAATTTTGTGTACATTGCTAATGCTTTTCTGCCATAACAATGTCTATCTGTTGCAATACATTGGGATCAGATACAGGTACTAGGTATCAAATTCCTCCATAGTAGCTAAACAAAGAGTTTGTAGAGAACTTATCTTCGAGCATGCTGCTCAAAGTATATATTGTATGTGTATACGTACACACACACCAGCCACTTGTGGAATGGTGATGTTTGAAGCATACGTATTTATTTTCTTGAACACGTTTCATTGAACAAATGAGGACCTCCATTACAGGAAAGTTGAGGGATTTGCCTCTCAAAAAGTCAATGGAAGACTGAATAATCAAAGCCAGACCACTCGAGTCCTCATGAGCTTACCTTAACCACCCTATCATCCTTCCTCCTAAGTATACAGTTTCTCCTTTAACTACAGGCAGGACACATGGCTGCTTTCCAAGCATGCCTTTTCCTCACAGGGGGGCCCAGGCGGTGGCCGTTTGCCAGTCCTCTGTGGAAAAGCTGATACACAATATCTGTTCGTGACCCCTCTGTGCTGTGGCAAGGGTCCTTTAATTGGGAGGAAGGAAGCAGTGCATCCTCTTGGAGCTGGTGGCTTGCCAGAATTATCCAGGGCCACACGAACCCAAGTGCAAAGTATTTTTTCCTGCCTCCTTGGCAGTAGTAGAGTGAGATGCACTTAACCAGTGATCGATCTCCGCATGGAGAAACACTCTGTGCTTTAAATCTCAGCAGCGCTGCTTTGCAGAGGTTGGGGGTGTTGATGCTCTGCTGACTAGTGGCATCTTGTTTGGGGTGAGGTTCCTATCTCCGCTTTGAACCGTGATTAGCTGCATATTTTTCTAGCTGTGGTACTGTTTATGAGAAGGGAGAAGTGCCCAAGGGGCACACACCCAAAAAAAGGTGAAGAGTAAGTTAATTCTTTCTGAAGGGCCACAGGGTGAATGGCTTGGGACCTCTGCCTAGATTAAAGAGATATGGCAGTAAAAGATTAATGATATAAGTCCAGACTGTTCATCAGGTATGGCTTGATAGTGCTTACAGTAGATGAAGAAACTGTATGATAGAGGAAAGACAGCTTGTGGTTTAAGGCACTGAACCCAAAGTATCGTATCAAAGCCTAGTTCAACGGGAGATTTCTTCAGTGGTTCTTAAATTTCGTTTTATTTCTTAGTTACACCTATGTCAGCACTTAGTTTGCTCTCTTTACTTGTTGGTTTGTACTGTGGCCACTAACCTCCATTAGAAGACATTTGTCAGCAGAGCCATACTGATAAAAATCAATATTAATTGTGTGCAGCTTAGTACCTCGGTGTGCACTAGAGAAACTTAATTGAAAAATTGTACAAAAGCTGGCAAAAGTCTATGATATAGTTTTGGATTCTGTTTGAACATTGTCATTCACAAACCTCAATGCCTAGCTCAGTTATAGTCTCAAAACACTACAGTAAATCAAGACATAATGGAGATTTTTTTACAGCAGTGTGTAACTGTTCTTATTGATTTATTCTTGTTTTTTTAATGGATGATGTTAATGGGAAAAAGATTTTTTTAAAAAATGCAAAACATAAACATTCTTCTACAATCCACATTTCACACCATTTCTCTTTTTATTTAATTGGGAGAATAAGCCTCACTGGACATGATAAAAATGCTTTAGATGTTTACCCAAAGTGAATATAACAAAGGCAGTGATATTGCTTCCCTCTGATCATCTTTGTTTTTTCCCAACTGCAGATTAAATTTTATTTCGTAATATCGTCACTCTTCAAACATACTTCCAATTGGCACCCTAGAGAGATAGCCATAGGATGGTACTGCAGGAAATGTTGGGTAAATGTTTATACTTTTGGAGTTTAGAAAATATAAAGTCCAGTAATTCAGCCTTTGGATGTGCAGAAAATAGCAGCAGAAAAAAAGACAATTTATTGTGATGTTAATTCAACACTTTGAAATCACTTTGACTGAAGTTTTCAGTTTGTGTGAGTGCTTGAAGAATGCAATTTTATGTGAGTGTTATGAGATATGACTTATCTGTGATTTTTAAAGTGTTTAAACCTGACATGACAGCTAAGGGAAGTTGTGTGCGCTAGTGAAAGAGACTTTAAATACTCAAGGTTGAATAGAGGACTTGACAGTGCTGTGACATGGCAAGAAATAACTTCACAATAACAGGTGTAATTCCCCGGCCTACAAGTAACACAGATTTTCTGTTGCTTTATTGTTCAGTTTTGCCAGGAACATGCTTTCTGCTCAGTGTATACTGTAGATGGCAGTAAGGTTATACTAGAAAAGGGTACATAGGCTGGAATAACTGAATTAAAGGATGTGTGTAAAACCTATGGATGGTTTCAGGTTTTGAATCTAAGCCACCCATTTATAGCAGCTCTAATACTTACTTGAAGCACCTCCAGAAAGGACTGGTTATTTTTTGTCACTTCTGGTAAAGACCAGGCCAGCTTTTTCTTTGCATTTTGTTTGGTTCTGCCTGAATTTGTTTGGATTTGTTTAAAAGCAAGCAGACATATTTGCAGCTTATTATGGCAGTTGTGAAATATGACAATTTGTGGATTCACAGACAATTCAGATACTCTCTCCTTTCCCTGGCATGGGGCCTAAATCCATTGTGAGTGACACTGATAGCCCCAGGATTTCGGGACTGTCCCTATATTCCCAAAGTCTTCAATGGCCCTTTCTCCTCTGTGTTTGCACACAGAAGAAACAAAGTAGGAGATGGTGCCCTTGGCATAGCAGTTCCCCTCTGGTGAGGTCTGCCAGGGTTAAGAGTAAAGCATGGTGCATGCTGAGCAGTGTCCCACCCCTGAGTCCTTTCTTTCAGCCACACTGACCCAAAAGGCCCATAACTCAAGAAGGTCTCCTCAGCCTTCCCAAATAATTTTCACCCAACTCTGAAATGCTGACAGTAGTTAGCTTTTCTCATTTCTTGCATCGTCTTTGGTGGCTGATGCCTCTTCTGCCTTTATAACCCTCGAGCTTCCTACAGTACTTTCTCCTTGCCTCCTGTAAATATGTTCTCCTGTTGCTCTTCCTCTCATGAGTGCTTTCCCCAGGCAGAGGTTTACTGATCAAAATCTTGTCATCAGTCCTTTCCTTGCATGTGGTGGTGTGAACTCAGAGATTGCATGGTGGGGTTACAGCTCTGGACTTGGGTATTCCTTTGCCATGTGCATACATCTGTATATGATGTCTGTATAAAAGAAAGCAGAGTTTGGGAGACCTGAGCAATATTAGAGACTCATTGCCCATGAAACATGGGTTGGAGACCACTGGCCCACTGTAAACACCCATTCCACAAATGAGATCACAGCAATACTCCTGTTAAGGCTGAGAATCTCTCCTCCTCTCCCCACTGGAAATCCAGGACTGAGTCCCAGCAGTGCTGTCCTCACTGGGTTTTCTGAGTTCCCTTTCATTAGCCACAGAAAACAGATCTTCTGGTGTCACTTTTGCCCCAGAGACAAAAGAGCCAGTATATAGTCAGCCCCATGTTGCATCAATTGTTCTGCTTTTGTCCAAGTGTCCTCCTCCTTATTACCCTGTTATCTCCTCACTGTATGTTAAATTCACTTTTTCTCTCCAGCTTGCCACAGGCACTTATCAGCCCTCACCATATGGGTTAATATTGCTGTCATTTTTAATGAAATCAGTTTATTGTAAGGAGATGGAAATGTGGGTTGTGTGGTCTCTTGTGAGAACAATGTTGTGATTTCTTCATGACCACTACCAAAAAAAGCCCTTTCTGGTGATGATAGGGACTCTATCACACTAAGTGGAAATATGCTGTGTTAACACTAAGGAACAGTATCCATAACAAAGCAAGCACATCCTTGCCTTTCAGGGATCGGAAATATATCTAATCCCTGACCACTCTTTAAAAAAAAAAAAAAAAAACCAAAACCTTAAGGTCCAGTTTCTCTTTTTGGTTGCACTTAGGTCCTCTACATAATTTTAGATTATCCACATCATTTACAACAAGTAAACATATATAGCTTTGTAGTGGAATCACCTCTAGATGTAGGATTTCATGCTTCATTAATATTTATTGCGGTCTTCAGCTCACTTTTTTGCCCTACTGGAAAGTTATACAAAAGCATTCTGTATCCAGTAACAAAATAGTAAAATACCAAAACTATCATAACCAACTTTTAAAGATAATTCCTGAAGCAGATGTTCACAAACAGACAATTTTTATTAAAATAACAGTAGGAAGGAATTTGCTTTTGTTTGTTTGGCCCTCGAGGAAATTAAAAAGCCTTTCTATAATTTTGATTATAACTTCAAGAGAGGATTTTATGGTACCAAGGATGTGGTTGCATGAAGGATGGAAACCTTAAGGGTTTAAAACCTGTTTTTAAAAGCTACCAATTGAATTTCTTTTGTTAATCTTAGGAAACAAAGTCCTGTGGCAATTTTCTTTTTCTAATGTGCAGAACATGTAGGTCTGTTATAAAAACTGATAATACAAAAATGGTACCCACTTCTTCAACACATCTGCTCCCTGAGCATATGTAAGGAGTATCTGCAGATTCCTGTGACTAAACTACCTACGATTAATCCTACTGGGGCTGAACAACAGAGGAGTAGTAGGTTCTTACCCCCGCTCGCTTTTTTTTTTTTTTTTTTTTAATTATTATCAATAAATAATTCACCTCCATTTTAGCCTGTGAAAATCTGGGGAAACTTTTGCTATTGGCTTCAAGTCTCCATTGAGCTGAAGCATGTTGGCATCAATGGTGAAATTTCGCTGGGATTTTATGATGGTGCTGTTTTGAGCATGTCTTCTCAAAATACATCCTTTGCACTGATATAAGTACAAAAATTACTAGTAATGATATTTTTCTGCTAAAGAAAAAACTTGATCTGATTTCTAGAGCAAATTTAAAGAATAGGGAACTAGAGGAACTCTTCTTTAATTCTCTTTTTCTGAATCCTTGCGTACACTGTTCTGAAAAATCCTAGGAGGCAAGGGAGATGTGGCCCTCCAAAATTCAACACTGTCCCTTTCATGAGGTGGTTTTTCAGAACAGAACCGCGATTATACATGGTTTTGCATGTATTGAGCAGCAGATAAAGCTTTGCTTATGATAGATGGGAAAGAGACTACGTCCATAGTTTGTGCACAAGACTATGAACAAATGACTTTTAAGATCTAGTTCCAGTTATTCATGGGGGCCTCCAGAAGGTCATGGGACCTCTAAAATTGAGATCATAGGCACTTATGTGTATGCCTACCTATTATTTATAAAGTGGTTGTAGGTGTGCATGTAATGTACACCTATGTACTCAGCAGGGTACACCTATCTCTAGATTAATAGCATGCCCCAGGGCTGTGATCCACACTTATCCAAAAAAAGGGGCTTGTTAGACCACACTGCAGCTTCTGCGTCCTTTGCACAGAAGCCAAGCAGCAGAGGTAAGGGGTGGTGAGAGGACAGTGTGTGTCTGGTCTTGTGTTGGCGTGGATTCAGGACATAGTTGAGAGCACCGGCAAGGACCTGGGCTTTAGGGAGCTCTGCTGGAGAAGCACCCTCGGCAGTTTGAACAAGTTGCTTTTCAGAAACCTGTGAGTTAAAATATACTTGAAGAAAATTAAAGTTGCTAAAAAAGCCCAACTTAACAGAAACTTAGTAGTGACAAAATAGCATAAAATATTTCTACATATAGCCAATTTGGGAATAAAGGATGGCAATAACTGGTTGATAAAGGAAGACTAAAGCATCATGTTTTACCCAGCAGGAGTAAGAAAACAGGTTTAGAGTGGTAGGAGTTACATAAATATTTAATTATGATGAACAAAATATTGATTCAATGGTCTCAATAGCGCACTGCTAAGTTAGAGGAGTTATTCTTGAATGCTTACCAAAGTCTGTCATTAAAATCGGTTTTGTTTATTTGAAAGACTTAAAAAAACAGAGATACGAAAGGTTTTTATCCAAACTGAAATGAAAACCACTTGCATTTCTTTAACTAAGTACAGGGGTTTGGGAAACAAGGAGATACGCAAAAGTGATTATCAGCCCTGCAGCATCTTGAAAGCTTGTGGAGGAATTATTGTTGATGCTCTGTGTTTTGTCGGATCAGGCTTGTATTTTGCTTTCTGAGCGGCAGATTACGCAACTGGCAGCAATGGGACAAGGGAAATCACTTAGTGAAGAGTCTGAAGCTATCTGTTTCCTCCAAAGCATCTTAAAGTAAATGATTCTTAAATAGAAAATTTGAGACCAGAACTTTGAGTGATTACTGGCAGGAAGAGAAGTACCTGTAGTTGCACAGCAGTGGGCTGATAGTTCTGGAGACAGGTACGCCAAAATAGCAGCAGAGCTCTTCAGAAAGGTAGTGGAGCACCTGTGATAGGTAATAGACCCGTGCTGGCTTTTCTGGAACAGGGTTTCTTATAAAAAAGGCTAATAGTTGGAATTTGGATGCTGGGAGGTGGGCGTACTGTATTCCTCTGATCTTTGCTGTTTTGTGCAGTTGTGGCCACTGAGAGTACAGTTCATAAAACTCTGGCAACATTTACTCAGGACCCAGGTGCAAGCCTGGCTTTAGGTTCAGATCCAAATTTTGCCTTAGTCTTTATTTGAAACCAGTAAACTTGTATCTGCCTCTTCTGGTCTGTGTTTATTAGAAATACTTTATGTGCATTTTTTAAAAAATCATGTTTCATATAAGAAGACTCTTCTCTCAGAGTAGTTCATCTGTAAGGAGCAGAGTATTTGTGAAGATTTGAGATCTGGTTTATGTTGATGTAAACAAGGAGCTATGATTCCAGATTGGCACTAGGAGATACTAGATATTAACACCTGTGCTATTTTTTCCTGCACACCATTTTCTGACAAAGTAAGTTTCAATTCTAGTGGAGGGTGTCCCTGCCCGCAGCAGGGGGGGTGGAACTAGATGATCTTTAAGGTCCCTTCCAACCCAAACCATTCTATGATTCTATGATTTAATTATACTATTACTTACCACTGTCATCTCTTCTTGATTTGCAGATGGGCTTCTTCCGCCGGAGGTACAAAGAAATTATTGAGGCCGAAAAGAGCAGAAAGGAGAATGAAGATAGTTGGGACTGGGTCCAGAAAAATCAGTGAACTGCCCGCAAAAACTAAAGCCCAGTCATGTGCCACGTGCTTGCTAGCCTGTAGGTCCTGCTCTCGTATCTTCCATATGTGGAAGAAGGAATCTTCTCCAGATTTTTCGGAGACCCCATTGATGCTGTGTCTTTATCACTCCAACAAGCTAGGGAACATATCCTGAGGCAACCACTGCAGCCATGTCAGGTGACTGGAGCGATTTACACTTCATTTAAGAGCTGAACTTTGAACTTTGGTAACCAAGCTGCAGTGCAGAGCAATATTTATGAATCCAACTATGTGGTATACCCTCAGGGGAAGACTGTTACCTAAAAATATTTTTTATAAATATAAGCTTTTTATATTGATTATGTCTTTATATTTGTATCAATGTTTTATAGTTTCTATTGAATAGCTATATAGTTCACTCAAGCACTGATATCTGGCTAAATCCTTGGAAATACATATATGTATATATAAATCCTATTGTACTTTTAAACTTCAATGCAAGAGAGAAGAGAGATTTGCAGATAAAAGTAGCTGAAATCCTATATGCTTAATTCACAAGGCTTGGTATTGTTGTATATAGACCATTTAATGGCAATAAGCCAAAGTCTTTTCACTATCTCTTTTTGTAGTTGAATTTGGTGTTTGATTTATAAACTAAAGAAACTAAAGTATTACACAGATGTGATGTTCTGTATCTGAGTCTATCCTTTACTGGCCTGAACAGGAGAGGACAAAAACGCTTCCTCGGTGACATGTAGTAAGACTTGTAGCTTGCTTTGGCTCACTGAAGACAGCATCATGGAATGTTTTCCTTTGGAAAGTTTTCTCTTGCAGTCTGTAGTGCTTTGATAATGGTCTAGCACTGTACAACTGAGATACCAGAAGGCTATAATTGGGCCAACCACTATGGCATTGACAAATTCATTGGAATTTTAAATAAATAAATAAATAAATGGAGCCATATTAATGTTAAGGATAGTTTTAAAGCTACTGTTAATGATCGTGATCTGTTGCTATCAAAGCAAGTGATAAATTGCTACAAGCTATGAGAATTAGGTCTGCCTTGTGAGTTTTATACACGAGTCATGAGTTTGTTTATATGATAATGTTAAGAGAGATAAGTAGATGCAAGGGTTAAAATGTTTGGATCTTTGGATCTTGAGATTCTCTATCTGGGTATTCCTAGTACTGAATGTCATCCTTCCACAAGCATTAAGAAGGAGGTTTAGTCAAGGTGCAGACGTTACAGGATCTCAGATTGCTACTTTGTTCACTGGTAATTCCTTAGCAAATACTTTGCTGAATTAGAAGAAACTTAGTTGTAATTAATTCAACCATGTTTCTTCAAAAAGCTCTTGGATTTCTGAACAGAAATAGTGGAACTCTGTAAGACTTGGTTTTAGATTCTACTTGTACTTTGCACCTTGTGTAAATAAGAAGTAAATGTCATATTGGTATAAAATCCATTTAAGGGGAAGAAAGGTCAAGCTCTATGGTAGAAGGTGAAGCAGGAATGAATGGTTGGAGGATGTCTTCTTCCATAAGGGCAAGGTAAAAGAACTGCTGGAGGTTTGGAAACTTGAATGCAGAGAACATGCAAGAAATCTGCTTGAGATCAGGCCTTATTCTTGCTCTCCCTTGCCAAATTCATTATAGCTTCAAATTTAAAAAAAAAACCACATCCATATTCCTGTTTGCTTTCCCCCCCCCGCTGGCATTAAGTGCCTGCTATTACTACAGTATTGATCAATATTTATTAACTTAACTATCTGCACCCATTAGGCAGAAGATGGTTTTTAAGTGAATGAAGTGTATTGATTCAACATTTGACAAGAAAAGCTATTAGTCTATTCAGATATCTTTCTTAAAACAATCATTGGTAATTTGACAGATTTTGTATAACAAATGATCATTTAAGCCAGAATCTGAAAAAAAAACCTGCTGAGGCCAAATCCTATTATAACCACGTGTAGTGGACTGCAGATTTTTCATCAGAGTGCAAAACCAAAAGGCTGATGACCTTTGATTGCACTGTTGTATTAGAGGCTATTGAATTCCTCACAGCATGGTATTTCTGACATCAGTTAGTTTTGCTAGTATTTAAACCTAATGTGTCTATTTTTTTCTGTGGTTGAAAAATACCTAAGACTGACAGATAGAGGTTGGATATGAGATTGATTTACAACTATGAATTTAATAAGAAATTGCTTAAAATACTTGCTGAAAAAAAAGTCCATTAATTTAGATGTAAGAATTTGTAGTATCTGCCCGCTCTAAAACTGAACCCCAAAAAGATTACTAAAACCTAAATTTGCTGAAAAAATAATTCAGGGGACAAGTGAAACTATTTGTGAATTTAACTGAATTTGAAAGTTGCCATCAAAAAAAAGGAGGAAATTCCCTTTGAAAAGTTGAAATGCCTCATTTCCACTTTTTAAACAAAAAATTAATTTCAAATCTGCCAAAAATGCTTCATTACAATATTTTAGAAATCAAGATTTAGTTATTCCTTTGAAACATCTTTTTAAAGTATATGAAGAAAAGATTTAAAAAAGGTAAAATACCCATTTAGCATATCATATTATGTTGGACAATTTTTTTTTTTTTTTTTTTTGGCTGAAGGCAAAAATGTTTTTCTTACTTGCTTGAAGTAAAAAACAAAATTTAATCCCATTTGATTGAGCCCACACTGGACTTTTTTGATCTCTGACTTGAATTGTCTACTATTGATCCAGCACACATTGTCACTCAGTGAAAACCTAGTTGTTAGCCATATTAGTGACATATTCTTGAAATAATCCATAAATTCTTAGTATCATCACTGTTAGGTACTCGGTAGCTCTGTTGCCACAAATGCTTTTGGTTTTATATGTATACTCTTCTTTTTTTCTTCTTTTTTCTTCTTTTTTTCTTCTTTTTTCCTTCTTTTTTTCTTCTTTTTTTCTTTTTTTTTTTTTTTGGTCAAATTCCATTGGTGCTCTTGGTTGGTTCCACTTAGAATAGTGAGATTTGACAATGAAACATACCAGTACTTAGTATTAAAATCCTGTAGATGCACCTTTCCACTCCTTAAAAAGCAACCAAACAAGCCAAACAAACAAAAAAACCCACTAGTATCAGTTGGTTGCAATCAGTTTCTAACCGAAAAATCTTAAGAAAACATAATATACTTCAAGAATGTGTAGAAAATAGCTGTGCTATAGATCTGCTAGTTTGTTTGTTGTTTTTTTTTTAAATTAAGAAATAGTGATAAATGTAATTGTATCAAAATCTAGAGACATGGTTACTTTGGAAATTGCTTCTAGGGCTCTGGAGTTTCCCATCTGTCGGCTGCTTGTTAGTTCCTTTGTGCTGTACCACTTGTGTGGCAGAGCTCGGGGAAGTCACTGTACTGGTTCTCTCCAGTTAATCCATTTTGGGACAAAGTCAACAATTGTCTTGGATAACTTCATTGAAAGGTTTGCTGAATTGGCATTGCAATTTTTTTTGTGGCAGGCTGACTTTGCACCGGCTCTAAGCTATGCGGCTGGAAGCTTAGAAGTGGGGCAGTAACGTTTTCAAATGCATCATCTGGCACCTGAGTGATCTTTTGTTTAAGCCCCGAAGCTTGCAATGTGCAGGGTGTCTTCTTATGAATAGTACCCTTCAAGTTGCTTTTATGGTAGGAAGAAAACAATTTCAGAAAAATGTGATCAGGAAGAAAGGAGGGGGAAAATTAAGGAAAAATTCACTTACTGCAGAGCCCATGCTGTTGCAACCCCATTTAATTTCCATCTTGACATCAAGATGATCACAGTCATTTCAGAGTTTTGGTGGCCCACGGCACAGGGATGAATTTCACTTCCCAAGATCAGAAAGCATTTGCCACCTTTCACAACATGTTTTGTGACCATTTCATTTGGAAAACCAAGTTTCTGCTCTTGGAAGTGAATTTCCATCAGTTCACCCCAAGCTATGGCAGGGCTAGTGTACTCTGAGGCTGTCACTAGTATGCTCTGGTACTTGGCCACTGTAGCTAACAAAAATACTAGCTATGTTTTTTCTGAATAAACTAGTCTTTAATTTGTTCAGTTACGACAAGGAAGTCAGCAGACTGTAGAAAATACTGGAACAGCCTGCGAATTGAAATCGCCTCACAAATCACTTGGATTATCTGAGAGAGAAGTTGTGCTTAATGTGAAGCCCAAGCCTCTAAACCACTTCAGCAATCCTTTCATCTCAAAAGTGGGAAAGGCTTTTGCAATGCCGAGCACACCAGTGAGGACAACCCTCTCTGCCTTGATACATGAATAGGAAGGACCCTACATACAAGTCGGTGATGTGCAGGTTAACTCATCTTGCTGAAAGCAACAGTTGTGCAAAAATTGCATTTGGCAATATTTAGCATTGACTTTCTTGAATGTCTGCTGTTTATGGGCACGTTTTGGAGTCTTGCACGAGTTTCAAGCATAGTATCCATGTGGCGTGGGAATATATAACATTGCTTTCACTAAAGGATTAAGGGAGTTATGGAACTAATTTCTACCTTTGTCCAAGTTCATCCGCTCGCTAGGGTTTCTTGGATATAAATGAAAGTAGGATTTGGTTCATTTAGTGTACATTGATTACTGGCATGAATACTGTAATTGCTTTTGGAGCATGGTTTGCATACGCAGTAGGGTACACACACCATTGTCACTCCTTTTTCTTAGAATGTCACTCCTTATGTATTGTAAAATTGTATGTTTCTTTTTGTGAACTTGTGGTTGGAAGAATGTGTTCACTCTTATTGATGTCACCTGTATTTAGAAGCTCGTGCTCACCTGTATTATAATTCACTTGCACTGTTTTGGAAATGTCAGGTTTACAAAAATACAACTTTTTGGAATAAAAAGTGGCTGCAAAATTATCCTAATAATATTGTTTTGTCACTTATTGTCCTGTCCAGATCAAGTATTTTTCCTTTAATCAGGTGAGACATTTTCTCATGTATGTTTGAATTAAATGGCATGTGCGTGTGTTTATATGCGTGTAGATAATGGACATATTTTATCATAATTCTATGACTTGTATAAAATCAAGCTCTTTGGAGACTAAGAATATAACTAGCGTGACTACAATATTGTAAAACCATGGAAAGAAAATAATAGCAGTGGGAATTATTTATATTTCAACAGTATTGCTCTATCAACATCAAATAAACCCCCACGTGGTGGTGATACTGCCCGATGATAAGAGTGTCAACCTGTATAACTTGAGTTCTGTTTCAATCTGTATGAATTTGGATGAAAGTCAGACTATTCAGCTTCATGTATTTTTTTCTGCAAGGATTTTTATTCCCTGAGTAGCTAAGACATTTGAAAGGTTTTCTTGAACTGCATACATCCCCATGCTTGCTTTGTCAAAGGGAGTAGAAGCTGTATAGAAGCAGTAAAAGAAGCTGGTTGATTTCCATGGCTGTGGTGTACCTCTTTGTGTTTCTAATACCCGTTAGAGGTCCCATCAAAGTTTTCTCAGCGTTTTGAGGATGGGTGAAACCTCTGCAGTAAAATATGAACTGACCGGCACCTTCACTCTAAAACAAAAGTGAAAAACTGAACCTGAAATTTCAGGTTCTCCCTTTCCTCATCTTCGGCTCCATTCTCTGCTTTTCGTGGAGACCCTCTGTGTAAGTGTTTAAATGTTTTCCTGCTGTACAGAAACAGCCTGTTTCCTCTGCGTTAGGCTGCCGGCTAAATATCTACGGACAGGGTGGGCAGAGTTAGGACCTAACCTGTGACTGGTGGAAGACCATGACTTTGAGCACCACAAAGCCAAAGGCATTTAGGGGAACTGCAAGTAGATGGGGGTCCTGGCATGTAGGTAGCACCCTTCGAAGTAAAAAAAAAAAAAAAAAAGTTCTCAGGAAAGCTTTCTGCAGAGGAAAGAAAGTATTGTTGGGCAAAAGTTGGTAGAAGGATGCTGCTGCAGGAAGGAATGCAATGCACAGTTTGCTTTTGGAGATTAGTGGAAGCTTTAGTGCAGCAGCAGCTAAAATAATAAGCAGAAGCTTTTAGGTGTACTAATAGCTTTTTGTTATTGTGCAAGCATGGGTGTGTGTAAGCAGGCGGTGGCTGTCCCCTCCTGGGGACGGAGGATTGATGAGCTAACAGTGCCCTCTGTGGGGCTCGCTCGCCTTTTTTCTTTTTAATGCAGAAACGCCTTTTTAATTAAAAAAAAAAAAACAACCAAAAAAACCAACAAACAAACCAGCAGTCTGTACATTGCAGGAATTTTGTGTGTTGCCTTCCCCCTAAGTGGCTTTTAAGAACCTCTTAGGACCTCTGTGACAAAGTGGCTTTGTTTTAGGGAAAAAAAAAACCACAAACCTTTTGCAGATTTATTTCTTCCAGTTTCACCAAGAAGGGAAGAACCAGATCAAAACTAGATGAAGATTCAAGAAAAAGAAGATGTTCTTTTACCATGGAAAAAACCAGCTCATTTGTTAGCGCGCTGCTCAGCCTGGCTCATGTAGGACTGGAGTTGGTCTGACATTTTGGCTTCCTACACCGGCCATTGGCCTGCTCTTAGGATTGGACGTAATGGGAGCTCCTCTGCTACGTCTTTTCCATTTAGTAGTGAAATACCCCATCAGAAAGAGATAAGTTACTTTTCCCCACACCTTTTGGGTCTAGTGGGGTGGATACTAACCTGAGTAGTCCTAGGTAAGATGTTTTGACTTGATGAAAATTTTGAGTGACCATAACACCCTAGATACTGAGTGCCAGGATGACTAAGGAGAGTGTTGTGGGAGTCATGAAAGAGGCAAAGTAGATCTTAGGGTCATCTGGCCCCAGTTGGCTTGCTACCAGAATTAAAACAAAAGCACCTATCACTCCTGCACATCCAGGGTTTTAACATTTTAAATGGCTGCAAATGGAGATTTTATTTGCAAGAGGTTTTGACAGAAGTAAAGCATGATAGTGAAGAAATGAATCATCATAACAAAAGAGCAATGGAAATTAGTTTTTCATGTCTTAGCCACGCTAAAATTTCCTGTGACTGTCTGAAAGGATTAATTCATGGATTTCCAGTTCATTTCTTCTTTGCTTTTGATGTAGTTAGTGTCGTTTTAATGCCTGAACCTCTAGATGTGCAATGTTTTGGTAAGTTAACCAGCAGTTCAACAGCTGTAAAGAATCAGAAATTAATGAAGTAGTAACCCTGAGCAGAGATTTCCCTGCTGCAGACGTGTATTCAGATATGATATATTGACTTTCATGAAATTATTCTAGTTTTATACTAACACAAGTGAGAAGGGACTCAAACAGGCTCCCTTGAAGCTGAAGGACACACATCATGAGACAAGCTTTGCACTAATCTGCATAAGTGGTAATGTACAGTAATTTCTGTCATTTAAACAGTATTCCTCTGGGTTTGCTATCTGAGAGCTGTGTAATTCAATCCTAATGATGCTGCTCCGTGCTATATTCAGAAAGAGAAAAAGAATAGTTAAAAAGTGATCACTTTATCCAGCAAAGAGACCACTTCATAGGGAGGATATGGTCTGTCCTACACCAGTCTCTCAATGGAGATGGGGCACTTGAGAACTGGACGTGATCTGTCCCTTTATCTAACTTGAAAAATCAGGCTGATGGCTAAAATTCTTGTGTATTTTGCTGTGTTGATTTTAGCAGAATGGCACAGAATAGGAAGCTGGCAATAGAGTAATTACCTAGTAAGAGATCAGAATACCTGCTCAGTATTAAGTTCATGAAGTTTATATATAGGTTGCATAGAAGATGATAGAAATTGGGTAAAATACTTTTGCCCATTTTAATTTTTTGGGGGGGTGGGGGGGTGGGGTGAGAGACTGCATCTAACAGTGTAAGAAAATACAAGTTTTTTTGTGAAATTCCCAAATGCCAACATCAAGGTAGCTTGTTACCCTGTTTCTTAGCTCAAGACTGTGTCCATGACAAGGCTTCATCAGAGAGACCTATGCTTCACCTTGACCAGGTGGCACATGTCACCTTACAGTAACCTTGTCTCACACTCCACTGCCTGCTCCGCTGTGCTTGTCCCACTCTCCCATCCTACAGACACTACCAACTTTTTCACCTGACGTCATCTTATGTTTCTCCTCTGCTTCATGTTATTTGCCTTTTCTCTCAATTTGTCCAAATAAGAGGGCTAACTTAAATTTATGTGATTTTTCCCAACTTACACTTATTTTGAAATGTGTTGCCTTGTTTCAGACCCAAAGATTTGTCCTTCTGAAAATTTGGCAGTTTTCCCAACTGTATCAGTAGTTCTGAGGCCTGTGGGAGGTTGTGTCGGGCACTGTGGTCCTTTCCTCAGCTTCTGATGGACGGATGGATGGACGGATAGATGTGTGGCCAATAGCTAGATACAACTGTATATGACTGAAAATTATTTTGGATGTAGACAAATCATATAAAAAGGCCAAAGCCTGCCAAAGCCTCAGCCCTTCAGAATAGTGTAAACATTTTGTTTGGAAATTCTGAAATGTAATTAAGAACATGGCATTGGAAGGTCCTCAAGTCCAGGCTCCTATTTTATTTGGCAGCTACTCTATATACTTCATTTTATGAAGTAACTGAACAAGGTCCAGTAGAACCAGTTAAATTTCTTTTCCTTATTATTCTTGCTAAAAGACTATTCTAGCACCTCATTTTGATGGTGCTGTTAATGGTCATTTTCATCCCAATTTCTTCTCATGCCAACAAGGTCTTTTAATTTAAATAGTTCCCTTCCTTCCTTCCTGTTCTGAGTTGATCTTTCTTGATTATGGTTGACCAGAAGAAGACACTACTTTCCAGCTGAGGTATAAAATTCCTTGTCCAATGCCTTGTAGATCACTTGTACATAATACTGGCTCTCCTGGCTCCATGAAGGTTACCAGCTCTCTATGAGGTGCCTTGAATGATGAACTCTAGCACAAATTACCTTTCTCAGGAGCTTTTAATCTACCATCTTGTGAAGTCTGGAACTCAAATATCATATGTGTCCCATAGAGAAGGTTGTTACAAGCTCAAGGGAACCATCCCATGGCTATGTCTGGAGCTGTAGATCTCTGGAACGTGATGCCTTCATGTTTGGTGAGCTGGAAGAGAATCAGAGATGTTCTCCATGAGAAGCTTTAGCTGTATTTTGACATAAATTAACTGAAACTGATATGAAAATGCATAAAGCAGTTTGACTTCAGTGAATCTTTTAATCAGAAAATTCCCAACTAGTGCAGATCGCATGTTAGGTGACCAAAACACCCATTGGTCTTATTTATGTTTGGAGTCTTTCCTAAGATATGATGCACTTAAAGCACCATCAATTATTGTCTAATTATTTTCAGCAATGCAGTATGGGCAGAAAACAAAAGTGCTTTGAGATGGTGAAGTTGGCAATTATAGCTGATAATTAAGGGGCCAGGTGCATGTTTTATTTAACAAGATAAATATCTCCCCAGATGTTGAGTATCTGAAATTTCATAACCAGACAGGTATTTGGTACTAGGTGTACCAAAGCGGCCTTCAGTAGGTACTCATTTAAGATGGACCTTTTATTTTTTAATTTATTTTGTATGTGTGTGTGTGCAATAGGGTTTGGATTGGCATATGAGCATATTGCCCATTGAATGATCTGCTCTTTATCTCTCTGACTGCCAGCCTAAGTTACCTTAGTATGCATTGGAAATGTTATTTTAATTTATTTCTTTGGTTAATTTTCTGACTAGCGTAGCTGTCATGTTGTTCTGAGTGCTGGCATACCATACAGAGAACATAGTCTTACAACAGGGTGATAAAATCTTAGCAGTGTTTTTAAAAATAATGATTTATTTTTGTGACAGGTAACAAAAGCAATGATATACTATGAAAGGGACACTATTAGTTACTAAACATTTCTGTTTGGAATAATCTTTTCTTCAATAAAATGAAAAATAAAATTAAGCAAATGAAAAGCCCACATATGTTCTAAGGAAAGAATAGTGTAGGCTAAGTGCCATGAAAGAATCTGGAGTTACTTCTTTCTGTCTTAATTTCTTTCACTAGTTAACTCTTGATGTTGTTATTCCTTGAGAGAGTAGCATTGGGTTTAGGCTAAGGCTCTTGGAAATTGCTCGAGTACTATTTACTAACTCGGTTGGACTAGCTGTTCATTGTAGGTTCCTTCCAACTGAACTATTCTATTCTGTTCTAGTTCAATGACTTTTCACTTACCCAAGACCTACATGACTCTGATTTAAATGTAGCTTTGCGTTTATATATTTGTTATATTTATAGCTGTAAATTTTTAGAGGTTATTTCCGTAACACCTGCTGCAGAGAACTCTAGGTGGATTAAACTGCTTTTGTAATGGTACAGAATTCTACAATTGTCATAAAGAAGCAATGCATGCACCTTTATACCGACAAAACATGTCAGCCCTCAGTGGTTAGGGTGTGTATGTAAATTGGGGTGGTTCTGGGATGTGGAGAATACACAGGAAAATACTCAGACTTTACCTCATTGATTTTGCTTTCAGTGTGAAACCAACTGACATGTAAAAGAAAAATCCACTAATGGCTGTTAAAAGAAAATAGATCACCTCTGGCTCAGGAAATCCCAGTGATTTCTGCACTGGAGGTAGGACAAGTGTACTGGGGAAATGTCAGTCTCCACTTGACCTGCTCTTTTTTCTTCATGTTTGCCCCCAGTGTTGGAGACAGGATGCTGGGCAAGATGGATGTATTGGGTCTGGCTGAGATGGAGTTAATTGTCCCCATGGCAGCCCTCATAGCGCTGTGCTGTGTATTGGTAGCTAGCAAGGTGTTGATGACACACCAGGGTTTTGGCTACTGCTGAGCAGCGCCAGCACACATCAAGCTGTCTCTCCAATATTTCTCCACCACCCCCCCCCCCCAGCAAAAGGGTGGGGATAGGCAAGATCTTGGGAGGGGACACAGCCAGGACAGTTGACCCAAACTGACCAAAGGGATATTCCATAATGACGTCTGCTTGGCAATAAGAAGCTGAGAAATAGGGGGAGGAACCAGGGGGCGGGGGGATGTATTTCATTTTTTACGTTTGTATTCCGGAGTAACCGCTATGCGTTCCGAAGCCCTGCTTCCCAGGAAGCAGCCAGACATCGCTTGCTGATGGGAAGTAGAGAGTAATGTTTTGCTTTTTGCTTTGCTTCTGCACGTGGCCTTTTGCTACATTAAACTACCTTTGTCTTGACCCATGAGTTGGGGTTGTTTTTTTTCCATCTTATTTTTCTCCCCTCCCTGCCCTGCTTGGTGGAGACTTGGTGTCCAGCCGAGGTTAAACCACCACAATGGACCTTAGGTCTGGTGCAGAGAAGGCATTTGTACATCCTCATGGCTTTCAGCTGGCCTCCGTCAGCAAGGCAGGGGTGGGAAATTCTCCAGATGAGCTACAGCACCACAGATCTCCTCTGGCTTCCTAAGGGACCTCTTTTTGTTTTGTTTCAGTGGTTGTAATAATGATAAAAAATAATTCTTATTTCCATATAAGTAGAAAAAAAATTCCCAATTTCCATGTAAGTCAGATGTCATCTTTCTTAGAATAGTAGAACATAATAACAGAGAATAAGAAAGACTAAGGAGACTGTTTTGAGATTTTTTTTAAATCTTGATCTTTGTTTCTTTCCTTTTGCATTTGGAGAGTGGATTATTCCAATAGCTCTTTTGCCTCCCCAAAAAACTACTTCTAAAGAAAATTACTATTTCAGACTAAACCTATGAGAGGCTCCCGATATCAAATATCCCAAGTATCCAATACCAAGTACTCCAAAGATCCAATTTCCTAATGTCATTTTGAGTCATCTCAAGCCTCAGCAAAATGATACCTAATCATTCTGTTAGTTTCTGTCATTTAAAGTTTTTGCTCCTTCTGGCATAGCTCTTTATAACTTGTTTTACTGTCTAGCATTCTTCCATCATACAGTCGATAGCAAATACCTTCCCCCTGCCACCTTGAACATATGTTACTGCAGCAAAACATTTCAGGTTGTTCCCAGAGGAAAACTGTCCTTCAGATGCCAATCAACAGTATTAATAACAACAACAAAATGAATTCTACTTTGCTTAGCTCATCCTAAAGGCTAAAGTGCTGCTAAAGGCTAGTCAGGAACATGAATGAAAGTTGAAGGTGTCCACCTAAAGAACATCGAAGAACTGTAATTTGAAATTGTAATTTGAGTCTCAAAACAGCAGGTGATGACTGTTTCTTCCATGGCTTTGTGCTGCAGTAATCACGTAATGTAAAGTGCTAATAAATGTTTATGCTTTGTTTCCCCACTCTTTTTTTTTTTTTTTTCCAGTGGAGATGTAGCACTTTGAGAGGTGGCAGAATGAAAGCTCTGAAGGACCAAGTCCTCTCCCTGGGGAGCAGGTAGGCCCTCAAAGCACCACCAGCGTTGTGATGAGTGTTGCCATCACAAGTATCTGAATACTGAAATAACAAGAGATGCTGTGGGAATGTGAAGCTGGATCCTAATTTTCACCTGTGAGTAAAATTTTGATGGGACTGTCAATGGTAATGTGGATGTGCGTGTGCTGTGTAGCAGAATCAGTCCTTGAGCCTGTTACAGCAGACACATCTAAGAGGAGAACTTATGACTAAATAACTAATCAATTTAGTGCTGGCATATTCTTACCAGGGACTAGGCAGGCATCAAAAACTCATTTCATGTAGACCACCAACACTTGTCACCTTAAATTAACTACTGGGCAATTTTAAATATGTACTTCCTGACTTTATCTACCTGTCTCCTGAGCTGCTGTTGTTTGTACACAGATGTTACACTAGTGCCCAGGTGTTCCAAGCTCTAGACCCTGTTGTGTGAAACAAAAGAAATGCTCCAAAGGTCCTATAGAGTTAGAAGATCCTACAGGATTTTGATCTTTATGCTACTGATTGATCTCAATGATGTAAAAAATCTGCCAGTCATTGAAAACTCCACGGTCAACACAAGGAGTGTGAAAGAAGAATGAAACACAAAATTTATTTTTTTTTAGTGAAAGTGACACTGGCCCTACAATTTAAAAGCAAGTGGTTCTAGTATGATGTAGCATTCTCTTTGTCATTCCCTTCTGAACACGCTTTGAACGATAGCTGCAGTTTTAAAGTAGTATCCATTTTGATATCAGACAGATATTTCATTGTAATTCATATTTACTAGTCTGACCTAAATTGCTAAAAAATCAACCACCTAACTTTGCCAAATAATGTCTATGCCCTGCTCAAGCAGTGGTGTGCTATAATAGCCTTAAAACTGTAGGCTAGGTTAAGAAAATATGGGTCATATCTTCTAACATAATACTCCCCTCATTTGTCCTGAATTTGAGTCACTAGTGTATTCAAAGCCACCTTGGATAATTAGGATAATCTCCTTAAATTGCTTGTGTCTCATGATGCCTACAATAATACCACAACAGCATCCTGCTGTGTCGCTTACTGTAATGCCCCGTGTCTTACTGTTTCATCCCACTCTACTTTCCTGTATTTATTCGTTTTATCGACCTGGTGTCTGGGGCTGTAGAAACTGCCAAATTGATGGGGCAGGGATCCTTTCTTCCACTGTTTGGCATGTCCTCAGGTCAGTCTGCAACTTCAAACACTGTATTATGGGTATAACAAACCTCAGACTACTTGAAACCTGGATAGACCATGAATCCTAGACAGAAAAAAAAAAAAGAGAAAAAAAAAAGAAAAAAAGAGTTAAAATATTCAGCTGTTAAAAACCCATCTTGTTTAGTTTAGGTGCTTTCATTTCTTCATGGCAAGCACTTCCAGCGCAGCCACAGCAGAGGTAATTGGAGCAGCCGAGTGCATGTAAATCTGAGGAGGATTAAGCCCACTGTCTATAATGCTCATGTAGCTCTGGAGCAATCCAGCAGTGATCAATTCATTATCATTACAAGAAGTGTGCCAAAGAAAACCTACAGGCTATTGAAGGCAAGATGACTGTAAAATTAGAGATCAGACCAACGCTAATGTTCACTAATGGACGTGAACATTAGCCTTGCAGCTTTAGCCAACTGCTCTGAAAGAGACCCTGGTGACATTTTTGGATAAAGTACATTAGGGATTGGAGATTTTCTTTTTTTAATTTAACATATTGATTTATTTTTTATTGGGAGTTAAAGTGGCTGAGGAAAGGAAGAAATTGGAAAGGATACTGGAAGTGGAAAGGAATGAAGAGTGCCCACTGGCTTGTCTTAAATATTCTTTTCCTAGGTTTTTGCAATGTTCAGCAAAGGAATCTCTGAGCGAACATTTTCTCCCCACAAAACTTTATTTGTCTACTTTACAGTCCAGCGCTAGCGCTGTCAAGCACTACATGCCAAATGAAACATTGGAGGTAAAACTGACACCATACAAACTCAAAAAAAGCCAAGTTTATGTGTACACAGAGCTACTTGCTACTAGCGGGCAGGTCTTAATAAGTAGAAAACCCAAATAATTTCTGCTGTCTTGACTGCTTTATTTTTTAAAACTGTGATAATCTCTTAAAAGAAATTAGGGTTTTTACAGTCTTTAGGAAGCAAGTAACCTCTGCACAACACATATAAGAACAAGTGACTTGAAATATACCTGGACGTGTAAGCAGCAGTCCAATTTCCCTATTAGAGTCAGCATCACATCAAGAAAGTTAGTCCTCTTTGATTCATTTTTTGGTGCAGAAATGACACTGAAACAAAAACTTATTGCACTCCTTTTTTTTCAGCCATGCTGCATTCATTATTCTGACTAAACTCCTTTTATGCTATTAGCTACTCCCAGGATTAGTTTTGCCCTTTTTAGTTCTTTTATACACCACTTTATCATGTTAACTTGTAACAGGCTCCTTTATATAAAAAGTAGTGTGGCCACAGCACTGGAAGCTACATGCAAAAGCCTGGGCAGGACTTTTTCACTGACAGCCACTGAGATTTTGGGTTGGTTACACATTTCAGGCATTTATTGTCTTTGTGTGGACTTCAAAAAGCACAATAAGAGAAACCCAGGGCTGTTGAAAAGCTGTCCTTTGACTGAATTTTCTGAAGCATTTAAACAGAAATTTCTGTTATTCATGCCAGACATCTGTGCGGTCGCATACTACCGCAGAATATTTTGCATCTTCCTCGTAACAATTCTCGCAAGTGCTCTATGCGGCTAAGAGGGACCCGCTGCTCCCTCCTCTGTAGTTTGCCCAGGGATGCTGCCCAAGGCAAATGATTCCCCACGGTCGTAGCCCAGCGAGCACTGGCCGTGCTGGCATGCAAAGCCCAGGGTTCCAAGGTGAAATCTGGATCGCCCTCACTGGCTTCACAGTATACCCTTCCCAAAGATATGCCTGGAAAATAAACTCAAACATTTGGGACTGGGGGGAGAGAGAAAGAAGCCAGGGAAAAGCTCAGCATTATGTAGGTCGTTGGCTAAGCTGGCCCCAATGCAGTTTATTTTTAAAATAAATGCTAGGCATGAAAGTTTTCAGTGATAGGTATGTAGTCCATATTTTGGAGGGGATGCAATTGAGACATACTTCTTAATGCTAAATGAATACTGCCCCGGTGCTGACTGAAGTGGAAGAAATCTGAGACACTCCCCAGCTGTATGTTGTGTTTCCACACTGAGACTTTTCCCCCTCCTTCCCGTACTCCTATTTTATCCATATTTGTTATTCCACTTTTCTTCTTCTCAAATAATATCTCAATTGCTCTAATAACAAAATCCTGAATAAAATAACAGGAAACTGAGGAAATAAGAGGCATACTCACCTCTTTCCTCGAGAAATTTTGCTACAAGGCATAAAAGAATCACATAATGGAGGCAAGGCAGAGTTTCGTCTTGCCTGATCCCGTGTCTATCATAAGCTGCTCAGCTTTACCTAGTTACGACTGTATTGATGGATGCCTGTTACTTTAGGGGAAGGGGCGAAAAGCAAATCTTATGTTTGTACAGCGAAAAGCGGAAAACACTTGTGTTGAGAAGCAGACAAAAGCTGGGAAAGAGCAGTGAAAGGGCAGTGCACTACCCTTACATAGCCGCACGAATGAAAACTCAGTACCAAAGCTGCTTCCAGGACTCGAGCTTAAGTCAGTCGCCTGTGCTCCCCCATTAGAGAGCTGCCTTTCTGCGTGTTTTGGGGTGAAATCCTGTCCCTTTGGGATCACCGCAATTCTTTATTGTTGATTTTGGCAGGAGCAGGGACTTAACCTAAATATTTTATGGTACCATCACATAGCATAACATTTTATAATTCTTGGGGGAAAAAAAAAAGCAGATACTCATTTGTGATGCCATGTGGCAAAGGATATGTCCATATGGCCATGTTCACAGCAATCAAACAGATAATGCCACTGAATTCAGTAGGCACCATCATGGCACAGCCCTGCGGAGGCTGAAAGAGGGGGAAAAAAAAAAAATCATTGATTCAAATGAGGCCAAGATTTCACCTCATGTTTTTAGTGTAGCAAATGTTATTGCAAGCCCACACAGAGCCAGCGTGAAGCACAAATTACCACAGGAATTTGTCATATTCATTACCAGCCTAGCATCATTAGTTTATATGAGTGTAGGCAATTAGAAGAGAGGTTTCAGTCTCTTTCTTTGAAAATGTGAATTTTATTAACAAAATGACAAGCTTTCTTTCAATGAAAGCAAGTTGCATGCTGCAGGAAGAGTCATAAATTTGAGGAAAGAGCTGAGAGCCAATGTTTAACAGAGGCAGCATCTCTCCACAGACTAGAAAACAGGCAATAACTCAATTCCTCCTGTACTTGGGAATCCAGTAGAAGAAAAGTAACCATGGCTGAGGAGATTTCATTTATAAAGGCAAATTTAAAGCTACTGAAGACAGATTAAAGACACTCAGGGTGGACCTTGTCAGACACTGTACCTAGATTTGGTTACTTTCCATTGATTACTCTTCATTTTTTGGTTATTTGGTGACACACCCCACCGCACCCCACCCCCCATATTTGATAACCCATGTATGTGAAGCAAAGCTGCACTATTTATTGTGGGCAATAATATTTCTCCCAGCAAATGAACATATGACTGATGAAGATGTCTGCCTTTTCTCCGGCAGGAGTTAGTCCCACCCTGGCACATTGCTATTAGCTCAAGTCTGGGTCCATCTGATTTTTTTGAGTATCAGTGGGAGAAGAGAAAAAAAATATAATAGCAGTTTTGTCCACGGATGCATAAATATTATGTATGTTTGAAAAAAGCTACACGCAGGCAACAACAACAACAAAAAAAAAAAGAACAAACCCAAAACAACCCCCAACCCCAACCCGGTTTGCAATCCGGTGTAACTTTCTCGCACTACGTGGTAGCTGTGTTTGCTGGGGTTTTGTCAGCGCGCAGGATGAACGGGAGCTGTCAGTGCGGGTAATCCTGTTCTGGAGCGACCTCTCGTGTTATGTCGGTTAACTTCTGTTGGTATTATTTGTTTCTTTTACCCACTTCCCAGTAAGGTTATGAAAATATCAGCAAATCGCTTTGGATGATGGTTTTGCCGTGCGCAGCAAGCTCAGTTACACTTCCCCGCCATGCTTGTTGCTTAGTCAATACGCTGCATTGCACTGACTCCTTTTTTTCCTGAAATCATCCCAACAGCAGTAGTGAGAGGATTTCCCCCCTCTTTTAAATTAATTTTCATGTATATTCACTTCTGTTCGGAGTCTTCACCTTTCAGTGAAATGACCAGATGTCTCAGAAAGCCTGGAGCAATGCTGGCATCAGGAGACTTCGCCCCCATCGTGAGTGACTGCAGACTGAGATGCCAATATGTTCTGGTTTGTAATGGATGATTGATTTGCAAGGCTGTTTTGCTCTGATTCTCCATTGCTTAAAGAAGCATTGGGCTTTTTTTTTTTTTTTTACTTTTTTTTTAATACCAAGCAGTATTTCTCCTGTCTGCAGTCTTGTGTCCAATAAATCCAATCATATTGCTCGTCTAACTAGCTGCTCTTTTGTTTGTTATTTTATTAATTTATTTTTTCCTACCAGAGGGATTCATATTATTTGAATCTTTAATAGCAGTAAAATTACATTGGGGAAATAACCAGATCAGTCACCTAGATCCCTTTGCCTGTACAAGGCTCGTCCATGGTGGAAGGAGGTGGAAGCCTGCTCCTCAGCAGCCATGTGGACAGAGCACCACACTTTCTGTCTTCTCCTTGGGCCCGCTACTGCGCCTCCTCTTCCTCTCACACATCGGATCCAAACGTCTAATGTCCAGACTTCGTAAGGCTTTGCAAGTTGTGTCCTCAGGCACCATGGACACCCCTGTGGTGAGACTCCTCAAGTTCTGCCAGGGTGTGAAGACGTGCAGCCACGCTCCACCTGTGCTAGCCTTAGAAAGTCCTCCATGCCCGGTGAAAAGATCAGAACATTGTTTCTCTGTGTGTAACCCCTCTCTTTATGAATGTTCACCTCTGAAATACCAGTATGGGCCAGGCCACCTCTGGGGAGAAGCCTGGGAATAGCCAGAAAGAGCCTGGAGCTTAGTGGCAGCTGGCACAAGACTGTAAGTGGGATTTAGAAGTTACAACCTCCAGTTTATAGTCCCCTGTCTTTTCCCTGAGAACCGGAGTATAGCTTGGTTGAACATTAGTAAAAATCAGTAATTTAATGCATTCCAGTTCCCCAGAGCTTTTTAATGCGTGCTACAAATTAATTACACAACTTTTACAAATATCAGGGACTGAGCTTTTAATTCCTCGTGCAGTGGGGAGTGTGCTAAAACATAACCTGCCAGCACACACGTTACTCTGCCTTACAGACTTTTTATACTGGTCTGGCAAGAGAAAGGAGTCTCCAGGTAAATGGTAATTTGGATTCTCAATGTTTTAAAGTGGGAACGGGCTCTCACAGAACAACACGCACAAATGACCTGCCTTTAGGTGCCAAGGATTGTTTTTTTATTTTTAAAAAAATTACATTTCTTGCAGGACTGTGTCTGGAGTTCTAGGTAGCAATAAATGAATGGAAGGCAGTCGCCCCTCACGTCCTTTACTCATTAAAGTGAGTGTGAGTTTTACCACTGTGTTCAGCAGACAGAGGTCTGACTCTATTTATTTTAAATTTTTTTTCACTCTGAGATCATGTTCTCACTGAGTTTATTACATTAATCTGTTTTCTGAGAAGCAACCTCTTTGTGTCAAATTCATATATGGAAAGACTTATTCACAATTTCCAATATCTGGATGCACTGGAGAGCTCCTCGAGGAGGATTTTTGGATGATCCTCTGAAAAAAAAAAAAAAGAAAGAAAAAAGGGAAAAAAAATCCTCAGGAGACCCCTTTTGTGTAGAAGGAAAAAAAACCCGCTTTTCACCCAGAACCGGGGGAATCCTGCAGATGTGCATCTTACCCCTAGAGGTCACTGCGACCCAGGGATTTCAGCGGGTCCTCCCTGGCACCCAGCGGAGTTGGAGCCCGGGTGATGCAGAAGAACAACGTGGCGTCCTGCTGGCTGGGGGGGGGTCTGCGGGAGGTTCATAACTCTCGTGAAGAACATCCCCCCCCCTTTTTCCACCTTGACATTTCTGAGTTTCGAGGCTTACTACTAGGAACCAGACAGTAGAGTCAGCTTTTTTTTCAGATTAAATTATCTTTGTTGGTTTGGGGGTTCCCCCCCACGCCCTTTTTTTTCTTTTGGTTTCTTCCTTTGCACTCAGAAAAATGAACGATAAATATGGCTAATACGTTGTTAATTATTTTAAATTCAGGAGAAAATTCACCTTGAGCAGGTGAAGATGATAATTTCTGGGTTCTTCAGTGTAAATTCTTTGTAGGAGTGAGTTTCACTGTGCTACACAATTTAGGCTGGATCTGATTTAGCTTTCTGGCACATTTACCAGTATCTCCCATTTTTTAAGTATATGATTTGAGGGTTTTTTTGAGTTAACTCTCCAGTTTCAATGCAGATTGCCAGTAGCTCTGAGGCTCAGTATTTTGCAGATTGGTTCAAAACCATCATGCTACTTTTGCAAGGATTTTGTAGAAAGACTTCTTCACACTTTAGTTTTACTTTGCCTTTTGGAACAACTCAAGATTAGCTGCAGCTATGCTTTTGGTAGCATTCTAATGAATTACAAGCTAGCGTTTTAATTTGATGGAGGGAGAGATACCAAACTGTCCCACTTAAAATCAATCTTTTCCAGGTCTGCTAAAATTTTTGAAACACCTTTGAAATGTGAGCTTCTTTGTCTCAAATCTAGATATATATATATATCTCAATATGGAAAAAAGTCTAGAAAAAAAAGTCTTTTCTGACTTTTCACAATACCGTGATCATATTCTGCCCACAGAAATTTGCCTGAGTTCTACAGTGAAGCAAATATATGTAGCCAGAATAAAGTGAAAGAACAGTTGGCCAAAACTTTCTCCATAGAAAGCTTTAAACATGGAAAAATACCCATGGCTAGAGATAAGTGTATTGGTGGAGCTGGGTAGGCTACGGTCCCTTCTATATGACATGCATTGTAACTGAATAGAGCAGGATCCCACCTTTGCATCATACTGCAAAATATGCAAATTTCTATGAATAATGGATTTAATCCTATTAGAAAAGAGATTAAAAGTAGTTAAACATGTCAGCCTTGATTCTGCTCTATGACTTGTTAGCAGAGACAGAAGTATATGCTTATCCAGTTGATGAACTGTTGTGGCATCAGCAGCCACAGCCCTCTCTTGGGAACCTGACATCTTTGCAAAACCTGGCTGTTATATTTTTCCTTATCTGAAATGACTCTTAAAATAGCATCAGCTATCTAATACTATACATTCTGGTGATAATCCTATGCTCATTTGTTTTGGACTGGCCTAGTGCTTGGAGAAGAAATCACAAATCCAGAAAGGATGACTTGCATTTTTTGCACCTGGCTTCGCTACTGACTTTTGGTAAGTCCACTAGCAAGCCATTTAAACTCTCTACATTTTGATTTCCTAATTTACACAAGATTTGGCATAGCTGCACTAGTAAGCATTGTGTGGGAATGACCAATTATTAACAGAATTTGGGTAACCCTATTTGGACAGTACAGACATTATAGAAATCGCAGGCATTCAGTTACCAAAGTATCCACTATCTGACCAAATAACTGTGATAAAATATCACAGTGGTGTAAAGAAGACATATTGTGAAGTCTGACATAGTTATATGGAAAAACAGAAGAAATGCTACTGCCATAATTCACTAAATAAAGATATAAATACAGAAATTGACCTTTTCTGGCTTCTCAAAATGAGTTGCATATATTGGGGGTGGGTAGGGCATACATATAGCACTTAATGGGGTGGAAAAACTTAGTTTGGGGAGGGGGGGGAAAGATGGTAGTGTACAGCTCTGATTACTTTCTGTTTCTTGCAAAAAACAGGGAATGATGGGGGAAAAAAATGCGAATTTTAGAGGTCAGTTGAGTTGAATAGAACAGGGCCTCCTCTGGTAAAGGCTTTACGGGCAGCTCTAGCACAGGGAACATGGTGATCTCGGTTGGCTGCAGTGGAAGTATTCGTGCTGTAAGAGCTTCAGTGTCCTCCTAAAGCAGAGCCACAAGACGTGAGGCCACAGTGGTGGAGCATCTGGATAAGTTAAAAATGTGTGTATTCACACATAGTATGTGGGAACCTACATGTGTATTTTGCTAATAGGCAAAGTTATCCCAAGAATCAAAGTTCTAAGTAGAACTTTCTTTTAATCTTCGTGTTTTGCATTTTCTTTTTTTATTTTGATTAAAAATATCTTATTTAGTTGTTGCTGCTTAAAGGCTTGTCAGTCGTGGCCCTACAAAAGATCATTATAATCCTGTTGAAATATGAAATCTCTGCAAAGCGTCTGAGAGGCTACTCAGCCTCAACGATTCAGTCTTTCCTTCAGCATGGAAAACTTTACTTTTTGTGAGATGGGTTTTCACCACGTGACAGGCCCATGCTCTTTCCTGTAGTGTTGATTTATCATCTGTCTTCCTTACTTTGCAACTGTTTTTACTCGCAACTGTTTTTACTCACAACTCTCATGACAGAGGTTGAGACCATCTCATTTTTTAAGATACAGTGGCAAAAGTCCTCCTGCAACCCGCCTGGCCTCTGGCTGAGAGGTAGTACCACTTGGGAGAAAGCAATGTCCTACTTTCTGGATTTTTCCACTCTTGTTTAGTGAAGGAACAGCATGTTTTATCATTTGGCCATGACATGTGATGGGGACAGGAGATCCAGAGAGATTTCTCAGAGCTGCCAAATCTGATGCAGTTCTGTGAGGATATTTCTTACCAGTGAGAAACCCTCCCATTTCTTGCTTCTTTCTCATCACCAAAAATGTATCTGTTCCTCTCTCTCTAGGTCAGCCTACTTCATGGCACATTCGCAGCGCTCCTGAAGAAGTAGGACGTTGAAGGGGAGAAAAAACATCAAATGGGAGGGTTTCATGATTCCTCAACTAGCTCCCACCAGAAAGACCAGCAGCACTGGCTCCTCTGCCTCAAACTGTGCTTCCTCATGTCTCATTTGGGACCTCTGGGGTTTCTGCTGCTATTATGGGTATAATAAGGATGCTCCTGCAGAAAGCACCGGGGCAGTCCTCAGGAGAAGATGGATGGCTGCTTGGGGGGTTGTGGTCCAGCAGGACCAGGAGCAGGGGATGCTCTCAGAGGCCAAAATGGCGATACGGGTGGTTTTGGCAGCTACTGCAGTGAGAAGCAGAGAGCAGCAGTGCGCAAGGTGTTGACCTGAGAGTGAGACCCTGCATCTAATACACCACTGCGGCATCAGCCATATGCCTGTTTAAAAGGGGGATTTTACTGCTGTGTGGCAGGGAGGAGGAAGAGGAGGAACCACTGGGAAGGGTGAAGAGCAAATACGGAAAAAACCAAGCGAGGGTAAAGCGAGGCATGCAGCCTGGCCTGTCTCTGCTCCTTGCAAAGGGGCAAACAGCTGCGGAGAGCCTGAAAATGGGGAGAAGGAGGAGGGAGAAGGAAGAGCAGGGGTCCAGGGAGCTGGTCCTGCCTGTGCTGCTGATGGGCTTGGCATGACTCCCCTCTGATGTGGCACCTCCCCTTCCCGCCCAACGTGAGGGCACCGAACTGCCCAGAACAGACGGGAACTACCAAGTGAAAACGCCCGCCTTTCATGCTGGAGGCTCAATCCAGACGAGGATTGTTTTCTTCCCAGTACGTCTGCCGCGCTAGACTTAAATTCACCTTGTCAAAGAGCAGGCACCTGCCATTTCTTGAGGAAAAAAAAAAAAACAAACGGCGGTCCCTGCCTTGGTCCCTGGGGACCAGCGGAGACAAACAGCGCAGCAGCTTGCTGGGGCGCTCGCTGTTACGGGGATAAAACGGAGCAGCAGAGGCCTATTGATGCCCGATAGAAACAATAGAAACCAACTGCTGCGGTGAGAAAGCGGCCATTTGCCGTGCCAGCTGCAGCCAGGGACGGTGGAGGGAAGGGACGGGAGAGCATGGGGTCTGTTGGGTGGGATGCCGCAGCCTCCAGCCCTGCTGCATCCTGGGGTGACGTCCCTGTTCTGCCACGTGTCAGTGGTTACTAGATGGGGAGAGAAGCGAGGAAAGAAAAACAATGAATGATGTTGCCTGCCTTTCTTTTTATCCTTTGAAAGCTGTGCTGGTAATAGTTTTCTTGCTCCAGACTTGAAACGTCCCGGGCAGGTGTCTGGAAGCTGGTGCCCAACGTGTGTTGTCCTGAGCATCCATTTTAGGTTCTTGTGCTGTCACTCAATGCACTTTCTTTCTGGAAATCTGACTTCCTCTCCAAATTTTACACTGCTGTGGACTTTCTATTCCTTGAGGGAGTTGGTGTGAGCTTGTCAGCTCAAAAATAAGGCAGACATTTCCTAGACCATAACTCTGGATGGATTATGGCTTGGTGACGCTCTGAGAGGGTCTGTGTGGCTGGCTGGCAGGGCTGTGGGCTGCCTGCCCTTGTCTCTGCGTTGGGCTTTTTGTGCGATGCTGAATCCTCACTCTGTCTCGCTAAGCAGAGCTCTCAGACCTACCAACAAAACCCCATTCATTTCGGTTTGGTACATTAGCACCACAGGTTGCGTAGGATTGCATCTCTGTTGGAGAATGACGTCAAGTCTGGGACAGCGTGTATGGCGGAGTGCACTTTTTTGGCCAGGGCTTGCCAAGCTGCCATGCAAATTCAGCTTTAGGCAGACGTCAGTGAAATCTGCAGACCCAGGCTTTTCCCCAAAGCTTTACATCATTAAGCTTCAAGCCTCGCTCGCGATTTGCTAACTAGATCTGTTCCTAACGTGGAGCAGCGACAGGAGCGTGTGGGCACTGCTGTTCCTCAGCTGTTTAGCCACAATAATTAGGTGTTGTAAGGGATGGAGGATCGATGGGGAGCTCCATGCATCGTCACACACCACCAAACACTCCTGAGATACTGTTACAAACTTAGAGCGAGTACTAGAAAACTGACAACCATGAAAACAAGGGAAAATTAAAGATTTGGGGGCTTGGTCCTTTCAACAGGTGTATTACTACATGAGATTCTCAGAGGACTATAAAAAGTGGGCAATGATCTGTTCTGCTCATAGCTGTGGCCAGTCTCCATTATTTCAAAGGAAGAAGGTGAAAAGATGTCCCAGAAACCATGCTATATGCCAAAAGATGAGGGTGTAATTAAGAAAATTGAGTTTCTTCTGGGCTATTAAGGGACCAGAAAAAGCTCTGAAATATGGAGATAATACCCTAGAAATGTTGCAGGTCACTGGTGGGTGATGGTCTCCTTCCAAATACCTTTGGAGATCTCATCACATCAGGGATGTAAGGATTCAGCTCAAAAGTTCCATTCTCTGTTATACCATCCCACCAATAAACTTTCAGGGCAAACTAAATGAGAGAATAGGAATGTAGTGAAAAGATGGCTTATATCAGACATAGCTGGGGGGAAAAAAAATGGCAAAAACTTGCAGACACATCAGCATTTCTCCTGATGTCTTCTCCTGTGCTTTGATGAACAGTTTATATAGTTGGGGGAAAAAAAAAAACCTACGAAACCCACAATACCAGCCCCTGTAGTAGCTGTTCTATAAGGCTTATTGCTAGGTAAGAGCATCGACTTTGTGGAGAGAAGTCCTGCAGCCCACTCTTCAGAAGCATACGTGGGGCTGTGGAAGTGCGTGAGGAAATCACAGCAAGCACGTCATCCAGCTAGCCCGATGGTAACAACTGGGAAAGCAAGCAGTATAGCTGATAAACTGGAGAAAATGACTTCTCGGTTGTACCTTTGTTGCTCTGTATAATAGTGTTATGGGGAGAAATGAGTAGATGTCAAAATGATCTTACTGGTTGTTCACATATTCATACACGGATTTCATAAAAGAGTTTCCTATTGGGCATATTTATAGGAACTGTGAATTTGAAGTGAATATTAAGAGGGAAAAAAAAAACATTTAAAAGCAATCGTTTACTGGCATCCTGCTTCTGAGAACCACTGTGATAGGGAGACATGAACCAAGTACCTTGTGTTCCAGTAACAACTAGTTGAATATGCCCAAACTGACATATCAGATGGCTGTTCAAAATTGCTTACGAGCCATGTTCGGTTGGGAACAAAAATGGTAGCAAAATTCCTCCAGTATTTGCAGTAACTGCAACAGAGAAACATACCAGAAGTGGGTAGAAAATTATTTAAAAAAAAAAATAGAAGTGGTATTGACCAAAAAGAGGGGGAACACCCACATGTCATTTTTTTCCTAATTCTTTAAGAACTAAAAAAAAAGCCCCCAAAACAAAAGAAAACCCAAAAAACCCCAAACCTAAACCAAGAAAAAAAAAATCCCCAAAACCAGTCTCTCAGGGACAGATTGCAGACAGAAGACATGAAAATTTGTTAAATAAATTAAGAACTGTGAAATACTTGCTCAGCTAATCCTCTACTGCATAAGAAGAAAGCAGTACTTGATTCTTCTACCAGTTTACTTCTTCAACAGATTCATTCATACAGCGAAATCTTTCTTCTACTGGGGGAATAAAGGGAGAGAGAAAGAGAAATCTCTGGTCGGCACATCAGGTTTTCCATCTGATTTGTTCCCAGTACATGGGAAAAACATAGCAGATTGCATGTTGTGTTTACTAAAGAACATACACATGCATTTAAATCACTTATGGCTTCCTTTTTTTATGATGCAATTGTGAATTATGTTCTTTTTGCATTTGTAATTAGAGGGCAGAACAGATGCGAAAGCTTAGTTTAAAGTGACATGTCCATTAAAATAACCTAGACTACCGAGTAATTGTTCACTGTAACGGGGGAATATGCCCATTGTAACAGTTTTTCTGTTCCAGTTCAACATATTGAAGGGACACAAGTCCTCAGCAAATGTTACTCAGATGGTGAAAGTTCCTGAAACAGGGTGGTACTGGACTAGTTTTTGTTTGGTTTGGAGGAAAAAAAACGATGCCAACACCACTATACCTTATTCTGGTACAAAGCATCAGACTGACAATTCCAATTTGTGAGAAGTTCCCTATTTTTTCATAAAAAAAGCTTTTGTTTTCCTCAGTGGGACTTTTGCTCACAATGGACCTTAGGCTACAAAATATATTAAAATATTAACTATTAGGCTTTTCATTTAGAACCAAGACTAAACAAGGACTCAGATTTTGATCAAAGACAGCTGCCCCGTAATCTGTAGTTATGCTTGATTGAGATAGGCTCTGACAGCCAACATAACAATAGACAGACCATTCTTTAACATATTAACCCTTGTGACCTAATTAGCCATCCAAAAAATGCAAATAAGATCCTCAGCAACCTTTTTTAACCATTCGCTTCTCAATGACATTTGATTTTCCTTTTGCAATGTCAGTGCGCTTGTGTTAAAATTTTAAAGATGTTTAGCCTTTCTGCGGAACAGATGCACACATTAAGCACTTGCACGCCTCTAATTGAAAACCTCTGTCTTTAGCCACCAGTGCTCACAGCAACATTTGCAAGCTCAAGGTTGAAGATCTTGGCTAAACAGAATGTTAACCATCCCGACTACATCGTTTACACATTTGCTGATGATCAGTAAATACAGTTGAAATTGTAAACAGAGGATGGGAGGTGGCGGTGAGGCAGCAGAAGGAAAAGAAGAGAGGAAGGAGGAAAGGAAAAGCTGAAATCACGGTGCCCTATTTACTTTTGCAAAGAAACCTGTATTTCTCTGAGTCATTTCAAAAAAGCTTAAAAGGGGTAATTCACATGACACAACAGAATATATAATAATGAGACTAAATCTCTACCTGTGAATTGGTTTTTTTAACTGGCGTTATTTGTGCATGTTAACTGTAGTATATCTTCAGCATCTGTCTTTTTCCCTTTTCCCCTTTGAAAGCAAAGTCATGAAGTCAGTCACTGAAAGTTAACCCTGGTCTGTTCTGGTCAAGAAGATTTAGATCAATATCTGTACGGGAAGGTCTGAATTCAGTTTACAGTAATTCCCATGTGGTTAATTATCGCCCCTATCTGATTCTAGTCATGTGCTTATTTGCAAATGCTGTTGCGCCCCTTCCCATTATGTTTTGTAGTGACCCACGGACTGAAAGTACGCATCGGTTTGTTGGTTGGCTCTTTCGGCTTTTATCACTTTTACTCTTTCTCCACCTCCACGTGGTGCCTCCCACCAGCACTTCGGGTGTACACACGGTTCTTCCATGAGCCGGGCAGGAAGCCCTCCATCCCAGTATGTCTGTTATTTCTTTATCACATAAGCTTAAATATATTGCGTGCCTGTTCCTTTGGACTGCGTAATGGAGTAATATCACGACGAGGAGTCGAGGGATAAGAACCTGATGTTCGCTCAGCGTGTGTTAGCTTAAAATGCTCTGTCGCTGAAATAAACGTAAAAAACCCTGCAGTCTAAATTGTTGATGTAGCTGGTTTTTTGGACTCTCAAAGACATGTATTTCCTAAAATTTTGAGTGTATGGAAAAGCATACACTAGTGCAAGCACAAAGCATGTCAAAACTTCCACTGGCATTCACTGCAGAGACCAGCAGATGAAGTCTTGTAAGAAGTACAGAATAAATCAAAACACGATGAGCAACACCTCGTGCGTCCAGCCCTCAAAAAATCTCTAAAGATGCTTGTCTTTTCATCTGCTGTTTGGTTTTTTGAGAAGGGAGGTCTCACTTGCTGGCTTTTTTTCCTGGTTAAAGATTTACTTTTTGCTTTCCTTTTTATAAACTGGAGGCTGAAATTGCTGACACAACTGCGTGACTCGAAAGTACTGGGATTTCGAGAGAAATCCCAAATATCTCATCGTTGGCAAGAAACTCACAGGAGTGTCTTCAGCTGAAGATGTTTGTGATTTTTATGGTGAGACTTGTGACACCCTCAAGCATCCATCTACCCAAGAGCAGCCGCTGCGATTGCAGTGTACCTGGGCTGGCTTTATTCGTGCTATCTGGGGATGCTTGGAAGGAGCTGATCTGCCTCTCGCTGTCTGTAGGGTGGTTCTGCCTCCACACGGCTGCTGGTTTAAAACTAGCTTGGACCGTGGGCAGAACGCGCCGTCTTTGTTGTGACTGCAGCACAGACACATATTGTGTTTCTTCGCCTAAAAGAACAGAAGACAAATGGGGGATTTGCGGCAATCTGCATTAAGAGGTTTATTCACTGTAAGTGTTAATGATAACTGGAGAAAAATAATGTGCCAGAGCGTGGTGGCAGCTTACGCTGTCAGAGAACACATCTCATCGCACCTCTGACCAACACAGCTGTGCTGTCAGAACGGGATGGAGTTGGCCTTCGTAGGGTAAGCGAATGAGAAAAGGCAGCAACCATCAGCAAATGGTGCCAGAAATACTGAGCTCCTGCCCGATCGCGGCTGCGGCGTTGACAACCCATGTCCCCCTAGCAAAGTTCTGCCCCTCTTTTGGAGGTCTGTCACAAGAACCTCACATCCTCTGGACTGCCTGGCCATTTCCAACCGTGATTCCAAGCAGCGCTCGCACTGAACACGTGTGCCTTGATTTGTGCAGTTTGTGAGTTTAGTACAGTCTTTCCCACAGAGGGGAAAGCACAATGAATGCTGTAGTGCACAGAATGAGAGTGGGCTACGATATTAATTTTAAGACTGCGACAGGATTAGGTATAGTTCTGTAGCTTTGCCAGTCTTAGAAGAGCCAAAATCTGCCGTGACTAATTCACTGATAAGTCTATTGCCATTTCTTTTCCCCCTTTTTTTTTAATAGGCTGAGTTGGATTTAGAAAAAAGGAAATGAATTGCTGCAGTAGGGTGCTGAGTCAACTCTCCTTATAAGTTTCTTTTGCAGTTGAAGGCTCAGACATAGCGAAGTTTTACTTCTTAAGGTTTCATCACCACTGTTGCTACCTCCATGCCACAGCCACAATTAGCAGCGGAGACAACAATGGAAAAGGCAACAGAGGAGGCAGGAGCACAAAGGTGGTCTGCGTCCTCAAGGGGAAACACCCTGGGGAAAATGGTCCCTCAGGATACATTAAGTACTTCTCTGAGGGTCGATGGGGGAGAAACATTGCAGTGCAGCTCCAAATCAGTAAAAGCTGACTGCAACTTGAGTGGTGCTTTTTGGAGGGAGAAAGCAGCAGGAGAAGGCGATAATGAGACGTAATGGCTCAACTTCTGCCTAAAGTTACTGTTGGAGGCCAATAGTACACGCGGGCAGGGCAGTAAACCACTCTCCATTCCGGATTTTACATAGTGTGAGAAACACATGGAAGCATTCTTGCTGCTCTGGTGGCTTGTAAAAAACACCAGGGCTCAATGTCATCTCCATGGTGAAACTGCTCCTGCTGTCCATGCCCGGGAGGTACAGACCTCCTTCAGGTGCCGGTCCAGAGCCCAAATTGCCGCTGCAGCTCTGCAGCACATGTGTGTCCTGTGCGGTGGGCCAGACCTCCCAGACATGGCAAGAGCCCGTAACTTACAGACGAAAGAGGAGCTGCTGACAGCCCCACTGTGATGAGCTTGCGGGCCCTAATATGTCACAGGTGGGTGCTGCTGCCGTCAGAAGGGGAAACAAGAGTTTGTGGAGAGCTGGCTGGCAGGATTTGGTTTCCAGCAGCAGGAAGAGCAGCAGCGCAGGAGCTGCTCCTTGCGGCAGGTAGGGAGATGCCTTTTTGCCTCTTTTCACATTGGGGAAAGCAAGCTGCGCTCTTCCCCTTCACCGGTGGGAGCTGATGGGCAGCTGAGCCTCGGGGCCACCGGACAGCAGGGAGGCTGCCGGCGCAGAGCAGCCAGCGATCTCTCCACAGAAGCTGACAGTCTGGCTTCCCAGAGCTGAGCATCAGGCGTCTCGTTGACCTCTAATTCCACTGGCTATGCCCGTGGGGAGATACGGGTTAGATTTTTCTATATAACATATTTGTGGAGGGAGTTTTAACTCTTATGGGACAGTAGTGTTCTGCTGTAATAACTCTGAATAAATATCTATCTTTAGTTATTTCCTTTTTGTCCCTTGTTCTGGATTTTTTAAAAATCTTCTTTATTTTAACTCTGCTTTGTCCTAGATATTTCTTCTTGATCTTGATCTTCCATCACTCTTGGATTGCCTAACATTGTCTGTATGACTAAATCCTTGATGCTCTAGCAGTGGACTCATTGACCACCAAAGAGCAGGAAAATAATCCCAAAAAGTGCTGGTGAGGTCCAGAGGAGAAAGAAATATGAAGCAAAGGCACAGGAACCAGAGCTGCCCAATGGAAGGAGGTTCTCAGCTGCTAAGCAATAACGCTTTCTTCTTTTAAAATTTACTATCAATGATGTACCTGTGGTTCACCCAAATTTGCTCATTTAACAGAGCATACAAATATGTCGCCCCAAAGAGATTACCTGAAAAACTGCTGCTTCTAGACTTTGGTGGTGTTTGCCCAAATTACGTCCGTGGTCTGCCAGCTTTGCACTTTGTGTGTGATGGAGCCACTAGCGAAAGACCCGGTTGTTCTCGGCAGCTTTGAGAGCAAGCTCGGGCCACCCCTTACCAGTGGGTTGTGAACTGGGAGGAAAGGTGTATGTTCACGGGGCACCTACAGTGACAATTACCAGTTGGGTGCAACTTTTAGGCTACGGAAAGGAAGGCAAGCTGGCTGCCTGCGCTACACAGAGCAAGAGTCAAAGAGCTGGGTAATCCCAGGAGCAGGAGGTGTCCTTCATCTTTACAGCTGCTTCTGATATGACTTTGATTGAAGCCAAGGGTGTAGGTTTTGGATAGGGAAAATTTTTTTTCATTTCTTCTCTCCTCTTAACTAGGAGTACCGCATTGCAAATGGCTATAGAAGGAAATATGCGAGAGGGTAGTATGCGCTTGATTTTGTTAGTAAAACCTTTCCTGACAGTTACAGAAAACAGCTGTTGCCCTATAATGACACAGTTATAAGTCCCTTTTTTTTAACACTGCTATATAATTGTTGCTTCCCCTTAATTTTTCCATTTTATCGTCACTGTTTGACAATTGTTGTTATGTTAGATACTTTCATTGACTTGACATTTCTCACAACAGCTAGAACAAAAGCGATTTGTTTAAACTGTAGGAGGTACCATGAATTAATAGCTCACTTCTATTATTGTGTTCCCGTTAACTGGGAAGACAAGTCATCTTTTTTATGAGTAACAGTTTTACCTTGGAATATTTCAGAGTGAGCAAGGACAGCCCTGGACACCTACGGTGTCTCAATCCGAGGGTGACAGACATTGCAATAGCATACACCCTGTCTTCAGTATGCTGCTGTCAGTCACCGGTGACGGAAGCTATTCGTGGTCCATAATAATGCACAGCTGCTGTGCAGGAGAAATACCATCGCTAAACAAACATGGTGCGGTGCTAATCATTTAACTGGTTTTAAGCATTCTTAAAGTTCTGATAAATTCCTTTTTTTTTTAAAAAAAAGAGATTATTCTTCTTTCCAGTATGTTAAAGTGATTTCATGGGTTGTTTGTGCAACCCTCTTCCATGCAAATCATCCTTCTTGTGGACTTCTCTGGGGCTATTTGCAGGAGCGAAGATACCAGCACGGTGGCTTTCCGTGTTATGATGTTTGCTGTTAGCAGTTTGGAAACACACCAGAAAATGATGAGGTTTAATTTCTCACAATCGGGTCCCTGGTAAACTTTAAAAAGGTAAGAGCAGGGATATGTAGGGTATAATCACCCAGCTAAGTGAGAAGTAGTTTTTAATCAAAGTATTCACCAGTTCACTGGGCAAAGGTTAGGGATATAAAACAGTAGGGGCAATTGCTTCAGGACAGAGCTTCGGGAAATAAAAGGGCTATGCCCATTGACCAGTCTTTCCCTCCACCATCTTAAAGTCAGAAATATTGTAGAGTCCCCCAGCTACATAATGGAAATGAAGGGCTTGGTCTGAGTACCCAGTGAGGGGTATGTATTTGATTTGAGGAGTGGGATGGGGTCTAGGTAATTAAGAAAGCAGTTATATCCCTGCTAGAAAAATAGCTCAGGACTGAAGATTGTCTTCTTTTGGGATGAACTCTTACCTTTTTGTTGAGTCCATGGTGATTTTGCCACTTTCTTCTGTATGATCGGGATTTCACCACTAATATTGTTTAACACATCTTCCATTAAAAAAAAAAAAAAAGAAAAGGAAAAGTCTTCCCTTCCTCTTTTTCATATACTCATGCAATATGCCCACTTGCACATCAAGTGTTTTCAGTAACTCTTATTTCTTGCCTTTGGGCTTGATTTCAAAATATTCAAATATATTTGGCTTTTGTAACTTTCACTAATTAAACCATCTAAAGCAGATGGAATTACAGAAATTACAGGGTTTAAAATATCATCCTAATTGGTTTACGATCTATGTGACACTACAGTGCCATTCAGACTGTGTAATGTATAAGGACTGCACAAAAGAGAAATCTTGCCAATTAATTTTCTTAAAGTCCATTATCTGCAATTTTCCCTTCCTTATAATCCCTTTTCTGTTAAGCTTTTCCTGGTATCCTTGTTGCTGTAGGAAGGCAGAAAACATCCCATGGTCATATTGGGACTTTTCCTGTTTGCTGAAAAAAACCAATTTATTTTTCATGTGCAACAGAATAGAATAAGTGAATAATAGAATAAGTGAACTTAAGAGGAACCAGCAGCTAAATGCTGTGGAGTTACAGAAAAAGCTTAATGCATGTTAGAAATGTAAAATAGTCATTGTGCACTCTGACACATTTTCAAATGATGGGGATTTGAGAATGGAGAAAGGTCCCATTTTTTGAGAGTGTAATCATGGGAAGTTGTAACAATACCGTGCTTCTCTTTCACAGAAAAAAAAAATAAAAAATAAAAAATCCTTCTGTTTCTTTAAAGTATCTCATTTTGCCATTTAGACATGATTTTTAAACTCACGATTCCCTTTCGTTGCCATGGTAACAGGTTTTGGCCCTCATGGTGACAGAAAAAGTATATCTCAGTTCTTGTTCCTCTTTGAACACATATGTTTCTGCGTATAGCTGTACAGGCAGAGGGAAGGGAGGTGTGAGGAGATCGCACCTTTCAGAGCAAGGTAACTCCCCGTGCCAAACCAAGGCTGCAACCGAGGAAATAGCTTGCAGCAGGGACAGATTTATCCCTCCCCATCCCTGCGTGGACTCGTTCAGACTGCAGCTCTAATGATGCCAGATAGGTTCCCTACATGGCCCCCCCCACCCCCCCGGCACCCCCCTTTTCCTAGGTGATATTTAGGGACTTTTTATATATGGAGCAAGTATTTGAATGAAATCTGGTTTTAGGGGATTCCTACAGAGCTGGCTGCTAGCATCTTCCAGCGTTGCAGGGGACGATTAAGAGAACCAATCACCTGGTTTTAAAGCTTTAATAAAAAAAAAAAAAAAAAACAAACACAACCTGAATAGAACAGAAGAGCAAGAAGGAAGGAAGGAAAAAAGAAAAAGTGGACAAAAAGTAATGTTAAATAGCATGGAGCATGACTAATGGCACAAGCATGTTAAAATCATTGGGAAAATGTCCTTGGAAGACAAATGAATTTTCAGCAGAATAATTAACTTAATTAACAAATTTGCATGCATATTCATCAGGCTATTGAAGTCTTTCCAGCACAGCTTGATGAGCATTGGTGTAATAATTGTCTCATTTACATTCTGCAATCTACTACAATTTGGGGCATGCAAAAAAAGCCGACCTCTTCCCTTTGACTTTCTTTAGGACCCTGACCCTCTTAATAAACACATGCAAACAACATGTAGTGTCCATTGCTTAGCCCTGCTTCCCACCCTTTATCAGAAAACCTGCTCCCACTCTGCCATGCTTTTCTCCCTTTCACTCCCCTCTTCCTTTGCTTTATTCCCCCCCCCCCCCTTTTTTTTTTTTTTCCTTTGGCCCAGGTTCTCTGTTTTGCCTCTGCTTGCTCTCCTGGGTAAATCTTGGCACCAGTTCTGACTTCAAATCTCCTGGGCCGCCAGACTGCATCATGTAAAAATTGCCATTTTCCTCTATCTCTGCAGGGCAATCTTTAAAGGCAGTAAGGTGTGACGCTCCAGACTGGCAGCTTGGCAAGAAAGAGCCCATGGATACCAGCACACAGGAATCTGGAGGGTTCACTCTGACAGGCAGTCAGTACTGGGAACAAAAGGAATTAAAAAAAAGAAGCAAATATATTTTTACATATTGCAGGCATATGGCCACAAGACCAGCAGAAATATATTTAATTACTGATCTTGTGCGTTAAGCAGAAATAATGTACCAACAGTAGTACCTTTTTTTTTTCCCCTTAGATTAAAAAAAAGTAAATGAAAAGAGGCCTCTAGAACATAGTTTGTTAATTGTGTTGCGTTTCAGGTCCATTTATACTTTTCACCCCAATTTTGCAATCATTTGCAAATAGAATCTGATTGCTTGATTTTAGACTAGCATGATTATTTTAGCATGATTTTCTTTTTGGATGTGGATGGGCATTTTTAAATGCAACTAAGCCATTTACCAGCCTTTTTGTTGCCTTGTTTTAAACCAAACACTTCAACCATGCAGTACAGAGTCCCTACGATGCTTACAACTAACATTAGGTGCAAATGCAAACTCTGTTACAGCTGACTTGTAAGTATTGGTGTCTGAACGTGTTGTACCAAATGACAACGTAAGTCTCACTGTGGTGCATGTGTTTCAGGCTGCGTAACAGCACTGTACCAGCTATTTTCCTCAGAATCTACGATCACAGTAAAAATATGCTCCCTGACTGCTGTTTACAAGGTTCACTGGTAAAAAAATGGGGGGTCTAAAGCAGGATGGATATGGAAGGCAAAGATGTCGGTCCAGAGTTGCGATGCAAAACCCCCAAACCTGTTGGTCTCTGCGTGCCTCCTCCTCACTTCTGAGATGCCCACGTGCCTGGAAGTGTTCTTGCACCCTGCACTACACCTCCAAGCAAGGCAATACGGATTTCCAGCTTATTGAAGTACAAGGATCCAGAAACATCTCTATTCCACTATTTCTGTCTCTTCAGTGGCTTCAGCCAGAAAGGTATGTTATGAGCCTGCCTCATGAACATCAACAGGACTGGACCTTTCAGGAAACACTGGAGTGGCCATTTCCTTCTAAAACAATGCTGCTGCTGGGGTTTTGTGCAGCAAATCAGAATTCTCAACCTGAGGCAACCAAATATGATTCACTTCTTGATCTGATAGGATTCAAGCCCATCATCACCCGAGCAAGTGCTCTAACCAACTAGGTGTAGAGTGTGTTGGCAGGAGAAGAGGACATAGAATCATAGAATCACAGAATGGTTTGGGTTGGAAGGGACCTTAAAGATCATTTAGTTCCAACCCCCCTGCCATGGGCAGGGACACCCTCCACTAGACCACGTTGCCCAAAGCCCCATCCAACCTGGTCTTAAACACTTCCAGGGATGGGGCATCCACAGCTTCTCTGGGCAACCTGTTCCAGTGCCTCACCACCCTCATAGAGAAGCATTTCTTCCTAATATCTAATCTAAATCTACACTCCTGTTGTCCACCAACATCCAAAAGTCTTCTCCTCAGGGCCGCTGTCATCTCTAGGCACTACCTAAATACCTAAAGTATATCTATATAACAGCAATAAAGTTTTAAAGGTAAGACCTCTTTCAAGAATGTAAGCTGCACTAACTCAGTCAATGCAGGTAAATTCCGCCATCAAAGTATAACAAGAATGAGTTAGAAAACATTAACAATTAAGATATCTTAATTCGCTAGGATATTTATGGTCCATTCAAGTACCTAAAGTATGGATGACATTGAATACTGGGGACACATCGGCCAGAAGTTACAACTTGGTCTTATTTGGCTTGTAGAGAATAGATTAATCTCTCTTTAACCTCTGAACAGTCCAGTATATCCTCACCAAACTTGAATTCTTCCTTTACAAGTATTGGATGAATTTCCAAAGACTTTCATACAAAGCCATTAATTAGCTTGCCAGTGAAAATTAGTTAAAAACTGGGTTATTTACAAAATCTAGCACCCGTGTCAGTCTTTCCTTTGTCCCGAACGGTCCTAACAGCATAATAACAGTCATTCAAAACTTTTCATATAAAGCTAATTTGGATCTTGTTCTTAGGCTGTGAAGAAATTAGGCTGCC